>NC_053160.1:22435311-23673148 GCF_016835505.1 Polypterus senegalus
GCCACCGTGCCTCCCAACTCAGCTCGCCGTCTGGGAGCTCCCATAGTCCTTTTATACTCCCTGACCCGGAGGTGCTCCTGCCCAACAGTCCACAAGTCCTTATTCCTTCCGGGTCAAGGTAAATAGTCCTTTTCTTTTCAACCCGGAAGCCCGTCGCTCTTCCTATGACGAACTTCCGGGTCATAGGGCACAAAGAACTCTTCGGTCCTCCCTGCAGCTCCCTCTCGTGGCCCCCATGTCATCCAGCACTCCATTGTCCGTGATGCCCTGCTGGTCTTCTGGGAACCTCCATGCTGCAAGGAGGGCTCCACCTGGCGGCTTGGGGGTATTGGCCGGGATAAACAGCCGGCCATCCTCCACAGTAACAAAAACTTAAGTTAAGACTTCTTCTGAAAAGTGGTTAACCATCGATACAATGTGACCTGCTAAAATAACTTTAGAGGTGATTTAAGCGAGATATCTTTCTCTTGAAAATTGCATACTTCATTATAAGACCTGTGAATCCTTCATATTCACAAATAATACTACCAGCATATCGAATATGCCACACTCCACAGAGATAATAACCTGATGTTTAATAAGAGTAAAAAATGAAGCCTGTGTTAAGGTCTTGCTACATAAGAGTATATGATTAATACAGTATATGCAATTTTGCGGTGCAGAGACTAAAGTGTTACCCAGGTTTCAGTATTTCTTCCCACTTCTGTGCTTCATCTTTTGGTGACTCCTGTCTATCCTCCTAGTAATTGCTGTCTTAACATAAATCTGCCTGGAGCGATCATGTATGCCCTGTAGTGGCCTGGCAACCCATCCAGGGTTAGTTACATTTTTCCGTTGTTGCTAGCATGTTCTGTAAATGGATGGATTTGAAATTGTGTCGGATAATTCACACTCAGCTGGTTCGGTGTTTTAGCACACAGGCAAGCAAGCCGACTGTCCTGCACAGTTAAGACATTCGTTAATGAGAGACTGTGTGTAGAAAGAGGATGACAAAAGATTTAATTAAGCAAATAATTTAATGGAAAGCAGCAATTAGCCTTTGATTAAGAAAGTGATTAGAATGAAAACAAAAAGCCACAGGGGTCCCCCAGGACCAAGATGAAGATCCGTGGCTTAATCAGTTAATAAGAAACCATGCAGTAACAAGAGGATTTCCTGAGATACGACTTCACTGCCCGATTTCTGCATTTATTAATACTTGCGCTTGTACAGTTAAAAGTAAATATGATGAATTTTTTTTGAGTCCAACTGGAAAACAAAGACTTCTTGAACAGTACTCATGCATCCATTATTGAACCCATTTGAACTATTTCTGTATTTGTGGTGGGCTGGCATTAATACTGGATTCAAGGCAGGAAGCTGTCCTGGATGGGGCGCCTGGGGCACTACAACAGTTTAAATGAGAACAGGCCATTCAGTCCAACAAGCCTGCCCATCCCATTCACCGATTCTCCAAAGTAAGTTGAGAAGGCCCTACTCTCTACCACACTACCTGCTCATTTATTCCATGTCTATGGTTCTATGGTTCTTTTCCTGAAGAAATTAAATCATTGCAAGTAGATGTCGAAAAATATGAATGAGCCATTTTAGCCTTAGGAAATGTATACAGGGCCATAAAAGTTTTCACATTTTATACTTATAAAGTATTGAGTCACAATGGATTTAATTTGACTTTTTCAACACTGATCAACAGAAAAAGACTCTTTATTGTCAAACTGACAACAAAACTTGGCAAAATTGTCTAAATGAATTTCAAATATAAAACGCTAAGAGCATACAAAATTTGACAAACGAGAGGAGACCTTTAGTTCATCAAGCTCTTTTGCTTAGCAAATTGCTAAGGTGCCCAAAAATCTCAGATTCTTCTTAAATGTTATCAAGGTTTCTGCTTTAACTCCATGTCTCGGTAGTTTATTCCAGCTCCCCACAACTGTTTTCATAAAGAGGTGCTCCCTGGCTTCAGCCTTAAATGCTTTTCTACTGAATTTCCACTGGTGTCCTCACATGCTTGATTCACCATTAAGCTGCAAGAATTGTGCTGGACCTACTTTATCATTTCCTTTGAGAATTTTGAAGACCTGGTTTAAGTCTCCACAGAGTTCCCTCAGCTTGAGCCTAAACAGGTTTAATTTTCTGAGTCTGTCACAGTAGGACATGTCCTTAAGTCCCAAGATGCACTTGCTTGTTCTCCATTGCACATATTGAGGTATGGCTTAGCATTTCCTTTGCAATAAAAGACATAAAAAAAAAATAATAAAAAATCCCAGTATTTTTACCAATAGACATTCAAAGAGCCTTTTTTCTTAATCTTAGTTAATCCTTTATGACATTTGTCCTATGTGTACTCACATTTCATTAGTAGAGTGTCTAGTATTGTTATCCGTCAGTGTGGTGGGGTGCGCTGCAGCATTGGATGTATTTGTTTACAATAATATTTTTATTTCAGTTATACATTCTGTTTCTCTTGGTGCGCTCCGTACGTGTTGGTGGCTAGTAGGGAAGTAGTGTTGCCAGATCATTTCTTCATTCTCTTTTCTTTTTGCTGCCACTCTAAGGTAACGCATACTGTATTATAATCTTGCCGCACAGGAATGGGAATGGGGTCCCGAGGGGCTGGTACACTGTGTTGCCTGGCTGCAGGATGACAGGTTGCCACACAAATGAAAAGTTGGGACACCAATCAGCTCATCCTGGTTAGTAACTGAAGTCCAAACAAATATCACACCTCTTTGATATCTAAGTAAACAGCCTCTCCGGCACAACAACAAAGTATCCGGCTTTTGGTTGTAGAATACGTGTCGATCACTGGAGCTCCGTCTGCTGTTAGCGGAAAAGAGGCCTCCTTCTGGGCAGCCAGGCTTCTTATAATGCACAGACCAGAAGAGGCAGGACTACAGGCCCTCACTGGGTGGTTTGTTGGTGCTACCATGAGAGAAGGAGGAAAGAATATTAGGGACAGCGTCCCCTTATGCCTTGGTGGGTTATCACATACCTGTGAGGAGATCTTCCAACACACATGTGTAACAATGGTTAAGGTGGACTGGTCAAGCTGAAATGTGAAAAGTGCAGCTACAGAAATGAAAGACAATATGGCAAAGGAGTAACCTCAAAACGAAAAAACCATGAAGCATAACTTTTCTGCCTCACTCCGCACTGTCCATGCAATGCAGCCGCAGAGAGCTTAAACAACTCGGCACATCCACATAAAAAACGTCAAGGGGTGTGCAAGCTATCTTGAAGGCTTTTACTGGACGTACTTCGTTCCTTCTTCTTCCTCCCTCTTTCCTTACTTTCTTACTCACTTACTTACTATATCTCTCCTCAGACGAGGCATATTTATTCTAAAATTTCACCGGGGGGGTTTTGCAAGATATAATTGTTAGATATTCTAATTGGCTGGCTGTCAATATGACGAATGAATTCACTGTCCGTTTTCTGCCTCACTCCGCACTGTCTGTGCAATGCAGCCACAGAGAGCTTAAACAACTCGGCACATCCACATAAAAAACGACAAGGGGTGTGCGAGCTATCTTGAAGGCTTTTACTGAACGTACTTCATTGTAAACTGGGATTAATAAAGTATCTATCTATCTATCTATCTATCTATCTATCTATCTATCTATCTATCTATCTATCTATCTATCTATCTATCTAAACTGAAATATATAGAAAAGAAACATACAGGCATTTACATGAGTACAATCAAAGACAATAAAGAATGATTTACAAAGCAATACATAGCAGACAGTGTACGTTAAACAATAAAGCTTTAAAAGACACTTACAAGGCGAGTGATTTCCACAAATGGATCAAGACAAAGAGAAGCACGTAGACAGAGGTTCAAATTGCTGCGTACCACAACTAACCAGACACAGGGGTTTATATACCCAAAGGATACGTTTTGGACGTGACCGAAACAAGAGATAAAGGAGTGCCTACGTGAGACACATGGGTTGTATTGTATTCAAATGATTATTAGGTGACCTACGTGCTTTACGTGAGTTTCATAGACTTTTACAGTACCATTGTGAGTGTGGGACGTGACTGACTGGTGTGTTAATAAATGACAAGATGAAGGGGAAGCAAGCACGGTTTAACAAATAACAGTCTCAACTAACAAAATGTGGGGCAGAACAATAAAAGTTGTCCCACAGAATGATATTTATGAGTGGAATATGAACTGATGTCCTATTACTCATTTATTTTATGAGTGATGTTGCTTGTACTGACCAACTTAAAGGCAACAGCATTTCAATCACACCTTTTGAATCCAATCAGTTCAAATCCAAGTCCTGCAACATGCCAAAGTGCTGAGCGGAGAGCAAACACCTCTCGGTTTTATTCTACCCTTGGGAGTCATATTACCGTCATTTCCCAATAATTCTGTCCACAGATCCAGGATATTCAGCACACATGCTTTGCATGCTAATCCTGAGGAATTTGATTTTGGCTTTTCCAGTTACTCAAGCAGCTCTAAGCGTCATTAATTTTCCAAGTACAGCTTGTGTTTGGAGAAGAGCGCTATATAAAAATGAGTTGGACTGAAAGACAAAGGAATCCATCCTGGATACAGTTTAGGCTATTAATTCCTGTTGATTCTTCACAACCAGGTCCAAGATGCAGTCTGGGTTCTAAGAGCATAGATAGACATGTTAGACATGGATGGGGAAAGAAGAGGTTAGGAGCACACGCTGATCCAGCACACTGCCACGGCCACCACATGACAAACCAACTCAGGATACCAGATTAGGACCCAAGTGCAGCCATGCATGGGTGACACCTCAGCACCACACCAGTTCAGATGGAATAGGACAGTGTGAGGTTTTTTTTATGGTGACTGGAGTACCAACTCTACCACCAATCCCCAGGTTTTTCCCTGCAGGTTGGAGGCCCTACTTGCAGGGCTGGATGCAGATTAATGTTAAACCCCGGACGAAGCAATTGCAGGTTAAAGGCATTGCTCAAGGGCCCAACAAAGTAGAGTCACTTTTGGTGTTTACGGGATTTGAACTGGCATCCTTCCGATTACCAGTGCAGAATCCCTAGCCTCAGAGCCACCACTCCACCGCAATGGGTGAAACAAGGCAAGAAAAAATTCTGCAAGATTAAAGCCATTGGTTAGTGATCAAAACAAGACATTTAAACATCCATAAACACACACTAAAGCAGAATTTATCTCAATGGTGAAGTGTCATGACAATATAAAGTCCGGATAACATTGTAATTGGCATATGGACAGATGAAGAAAATGAAAACAGCATTCCTGGAGTAAAACACCGTTGGAATGTCCACTGTCTGTGTAGCTGCATTTGACAAGGGTTTCCAAATGGTTCAGAATAGTTCAACTGCAGCTACCAGATAGGCATTCCGTCTCTAGTATAACTTGCTATACAAAAAATAATCTTCAGGCCAAATGTCTTCATTTTTTAAGATTTTACTGAAGTTCAGACAACTCACACACAAAAAAAGTTGATAACACACACAGAAAACAAAAGGGAAACTTATGATATTCTGCTTAACTGTTTAGGGTACATTTTTTAAAGTCTCTATATATCATTTTATGCAGCGGTCTGAAAACTCTATGCCCTTAATGTCCATCTACCGTTGGGCTCATAAATTTACATACCCTGGCAGAATTTGTGAGATGTGTACCATATTTAAAAGAAAAGATGACTGATCGGGCAAAACACATTTCATTTACTTTTAATGGTATCCAAGTTAAACTATAAGGCATGGCAGAATAGCAGAACCATTAAACAAAACATAGCAATATGGAAAATAATGAGATTGTCAAAAGTTTGCATACCATTAGTTCTTAATGCGGTGTATGGCCCTGTGGTATAGCGAGTCCAATAAAAAGCTCAGGTTTTAAATCCGTATAGCCGTGCCGTTCTCCGTTGGCGCGATTGCGATTCGGGGAGTTAATGAGGTAACGGGTGCGAGTTGCACCTGCACGTGTGGGTGAGGTCTTTCTTGATTGCCACATTGACTTCCTGCGGTGTGTGATTTAGGCGCTGTACCCATGGAGGAGCGGAGGGATGTATATAAGCAGGTCGACACTAGGATGGGGGGAGAAATGGAAAAATGGAGAGAAAGGAGGTTAAAGGGCGGGAAAGAGCAGTCCTAGTAGGATCGGGCCACCTAAAGCAGGAGACAAAATGAGCTGGGGCCCCGCAAAGGAGCGTTAACCGGTTGCACTCTGGGGGCTAGTTCGCCCCACTGAAAGTTCGAGTGAGTGGGGTGAGCAAGGCAGGTGTCCTCCCGAGGGATCTGAGGAACAACTACAGGTGCGCAAAGGATGAAGGGAAGAGAGCTAGCCTCGTCGGTCTGGCAGTGACATCCGTAAGGGGGCCAAGATGGAGGTTGGCTTTAGGAGCTCATGGCTGTTGGGTCTCTGTTGGTTGCGAGAGCAATGGGTGAGCTGGGGTGAAAGAGTGACGGAGGTGGGCCGGAGAGTAATGAGTAATTTACTTCTGCATTTTATTTTAACCTCGCATTTTAAAGGGTTTTTTTTTAATTGATGATTTTTATCCCCCACTGGACACTTGTTTTCGGGAGTATTTATTTATTTATTGAAACCAGATGTACTGCACTTTTGTTTGGACACTGTTGTTTTAATAAAAGCACTTTGGCACTTTTTGGATATCCCCTGGCTTCATGTGAGAGATTTGTCCTCACTTGTCAGCTCATCTCGGTGACATTACTGATGGTGTTGGGTTCAAGGGCTCCCGTAAAGACGGATGGGAGCGTGAAGAGGACCTGCATCATCACAGGCCCCCACAGGCCATCAATGATGGCTTTTGTGATAGTTGTGGATGAGGCCCTTGAATTTATCAGGTGGTAGAGCTGCTCATTCTTCTTGGCGAAAAACCTCCAGGTCCTGTATGTTCTTGGGGTTGTCTTGCATGAACTGCACGTCTGACATCTCCCCAGAGTGGCTCAATGACACTAAGGTCAGGAGACTGTGATGGCCACTCCAGCACCTTCATTTTTTTTCCTGCTGTAGCCAGTGAAAGGTCGACTTGGCCTTGTGTTTTGGATCATTGTCATGCTGGAAGATTCGAGTGAGTCCCACGTGCAGCTTCCTGACTGATGTATGGAAGTTGTTCTCCAATATTTTCCGGTAACATGCTGCATTCATCTTTCCATCCATTTTCACTAAGTTACCTGTGCTTCTGTTGCTCACACACATCCAGAACACCTTCATACTTCACAGTAGGGATGGTGTACTTTTTGTTATTTTCCTTGCGTTTACAGTTGTGACCATAAAGTTCAATTTTGGTCTTATCACTCCAAAAGACTTTGTTCCTGAAGTTGTGAGGCTTGTCAAGATGCTGTTTGGCGTATTTTAAACAGGCTGGTTTGTGGTGTTGGCGCAGTTAAGTCTTTTTTCTTGCAACTCGACCATGCATCCTATTTTTGTTCCTCCTTATTGTGCAACTTGAAACAGCAACATCACCTGTTTTTGCAGAGAAGCCTGTATCTCAGCTGAAGTGGCTTGTGGGTTTTTCTTGGTATCTCGACAAATGATCCTGGCAGTTGTGGCTACCTGACCATGGCTTGTTAAGAACAGAACCCCTAACTTTCCACTTTTTTTGTCAAAATTTGAACCCTACTGACAGGCACTTTCAGATCTCTAGATATCTTTTTATATCCTTTTACTGATTTATACAAATCAAAACCCTTTTCTTGCAGGTCCTTTGACAGTTCTTCTGCTTTCCCTGTGGTTTGGTATCCAGCAAAGTCAGTGCAGCTCTACATGATTTTAAATCGACTGTTTATGCACAGACACTGATTACAATCAAAGAGGATTACAGGTGTGGACCCTCTCCATTAATTAGCCTTAATTTGAACCTCTGTGTGTCAGCTTGTGTGTATATTATCAGCCCCAACATTCAAGCGTAGGTAAACATTTGATCAGTTATCATTATTGATTTCTGCGTGATGAAATAAATGAAATGACAAAACAGTGTTATGACTGGTATCTTTATTAATTTTTGTAAGACCTAGTCTATTCTACTGTTCTTTGTCAGTAATTTCAGGTTTTTGGTTTGCAATATTAATTTTTGACATTATTTTCTTTATGTAATATTGTTTTCTAATAGGCAAGAATATTTTGTGGTCTTTTTATATTGCATTTTATCAAGGCGCTTTGACATCATGTACATGATGAGTTAAAAGTCTACCTGTGATGACGCTTCCTTATCTGAAATCACAGTTACTCAAGTACAAAAAGAAAAGAAAAAAACAGTACTTGTTATTCAGTTGCCCTGGCTGTTGACATTTGCTTTCATTATCCTCTTTACGATTCTTCCTTCATGATTTGACTTAGTGGACTGCTTTTCTGGCTTTGATACTTTGTTTGTCATATGTTTCATCTGCTGGACACCCCTTTAACCCTGGTAACCTTCATTGTGAGGCCTAACAAACAGAACCAAAAACAGAATTAATCACACAATATAAAAAATTGTATTTAAGTAAAAAAAAGATTAAAGAATCAATTTGACAAAGATTGGAGTGGAGGATGCAGTTCTGCAGATCTATCTTCTCCACATGACTAACTTTTGTGTGTGTAGATCTATCTATCTGTCTGTCCATCTATCTATTGTAAATAAGGAGAGCAGGAGATTCATTTTTTTTATTTTTATTAATTTTATTACAATCCATACAAAGCAATCAAGTTTTTACAAAAAGAAGAATTGAGTTAAGAACAGATCGATCCCCACCACTGAGAGAGAGCAAGCCAAACGGCGTAAAATTTAAGGCTTGTAAACATACCTAAATTAATAAATTCTCTGTGCTTTATAAACTTATTTTAAAATATTACTGATTAGATCCTGCCATGTTTTGAAGAAAGTCTGCACGGATCCTCTAACTGAGTATTTGATTTTTTCCAATTTCAAATTATATAACACATTGGTTTCCCACTGACTTAAAAGAGGAGAGTTTGGGTTCTTCCAGTTTAACAGAATAAGTTTGCGTGCCAACAGTGTAGTAAATGCAATCACCGTTTGTTTGTCTTTCTCCACTTTAAGCCCCTCTGGAAGAACCCCAAACACAGCTGTTAATGGGTTAGGAGGGATTGTGAGTCCAAGGCTGTCTGAGAGGTAATTAAAAATGTTTGTCCAGAATGATGTTAATTTGGAGCAGGCCCAGAACATGTGACCCAGTGAGGCTGGGGCTTGGTTGCAACGTTCGCAGGTTGGATCATGCCCTGGAAACATTTTGGAGAGTTTTAGTCGAGATAGATGTGCTTGATATATAATTTTGAGTTGTATAATTGTATGCTTTGCGCATATGGAGCTCGAGTGAATTCTCTGCATTGCTACTTTCCACTCCTTTTCTGATATATTAATTGAGAGATCTTTTTCCCAGTGTCCTCTTGGATCTTTGAAAGGAAGGGATTGTAAAATGATTTTATATATTGTAGAGATGGAGTCTAATTCCTTGAAATTAAGCAATATTTTTTGCAGCGTGGATGAGGGTGCAAGATGAGGAAAATTTGGAAGGTTCTGTTTAACAAAGTTCCTGATTTGAAGATAGTGAAAGAAATGTGTAGCTGGAATGTTAAATTTGGAATGTAATTGTTCATAGGATGCAAAGATGTTGTCTATATAAAGATCTCTAAGCAAGTTAATTCCAAGTTTTTTTCCAGATATTAAAAACTGCATATGTTTGTGAAGGTTGAAAGAGGTGGTTCTCTTGCAGGGGTGCCACAGATAGAAGCTTCTCCGTCTTAAAATGCTTTCTACATTGGTTCCAGATTCTAAGTGAGTGGAGCACAATTGGGTTATTAGTGTATTGCCGATAACGTGTGTTTATTGGAGCACAGAGCAAGGAATACAAAGAAGTACTGCAGGATTTTACTTCTATTGCGGTCCAAGCCTGTGTATGTTCTTCTATTTGTGTCCAGGTTCTTATCGCCTGTATATTTGCTGCCCAGTAATGAAACTGGAGGAGAGCAGGAGATTCAAAATGGTTTGGTGATGGCCCCGCGTATACTGAAAAATGCAATGCAAAAAATGTTAAAAACCATGGCTACAACTGAGTTTAAAACAGAACTGAATACAGATGGGAAAACAGGGGCATTTATATGGTGGAGACAGGAAGGGGGTAGTCCATCGTGACTGGAAGAGGAAGTGATGTCTTTGGTAGGTGGGTCCTGAGAAGGAATCTATCTATCTATCTATCTATCTATCTATCTATCTATCTATCTATCTATCTATCTATCTATCTATCTATCTGTCTATCTATCTATCATCAAGCTTTCGTTACACAATTGTACAGATTCATTCTGGGGGAGAAGTGAGACAAGGCATTAAGCAAAAAGGACAGGTGCTGTACATGCTTTTAAATAAAAGAAGTACTGCGTGAGAAGCAGATCACGTGACACAGCAGCAGCAGCAGCCGTCCAGCATCTAACGGAGCAAAGAGGAGGTAAACTTTATTTGTTCCCATTGCAACAGCGTTCAAGAGGGGGCCTTGGAGGAGTTACCCCGTCCTCCAGGGGTGTGCAGAGCCCCCTTCTTCATCTATCTACACTTGAGACGAGACAACATTCTGGCTGTGCCATAAAACATTTTAATACATCGTTATACAATCTATAGAGTGGTCCAGATCTAATTATCAATTTTCATTATGCTATAACTTATTTAGTCTATTACATAGAAAATCACCCGAAAAATCCCAGACCATCGAGAAGTGTGCGAATTGACGACATGAAGAATCGTCTTCACGCCAAACTGGAATTGTCCCCGCATAAATCAAAGTCATCCAGACAATCTGGATCTGCATAATTAGATCTGGACCACCCTGTATAAATTAGTTTAATTTAAACTGCAGGGTAACTGACTAGTAGGAACTAAAATAAGGCATGCCATTAATAGTGTCCTTCAGGCTGTTAAGTAATCATGTTGTTTTCATGAGTCTCTACCACATTGTCCTGTAGTTTTAGTCTGGCTTTTGATTATTTATTCTGTATAACAAGATAAGCAAGCTTAACATTACAAAAAGTAAATTAGAACAATTAGAACAATTAGAACAATTAGAACAATCTAGACGAGAACAGGCCATTCAGCCCAACAAAGCTCGCCAGTCCTATTCACTTGCTTCCTCCAAGAAAACATCAAGTCGAGTTTTGAAAGTCCCTAACGTCTTACTGTCTACCACACTACTTGGTAACTTATTCCAAGTGTCTATCGTTCTTTGTGTAAAGAAAAACTTCCTAATGTTTGTGCGAAATTTACCCTTAACAAGTTTCCAACTGTGTCCCCGTGTTCTTGATGAGCTCATTTTAAAATACAAGTCTCGATCCACTGTACTAATTCCCTTCATAATTTTAAACACTTCAATCATGTCACCTCTTAATCTTCTTTTGCTTAAACTGTAAAGGCTCAGCTCTTTTAATCTTTCCTCATAATTCAACCCCTGTAGACCTGGAATCAGCCTAGTCGCTCTTCTCTGGACCTTTTCTAGTGCTGCTATGTCCTTTTTGTAGCCTGGAGACCAAAACTGCACACAGTACTCAAGATGAGGCCTCACCAGTGCATTATAAAGGTTGAGCATAACCTCCTTGGACTTGTACTTCACACAGCATGCTGTATAACCTAACATTCTGTTAGCCTTCTTAATGGCTTCTGAACACTGTTGGGAAGTTGATAGCTTGGAGTCCACTATGACTCCTAAATCCTTCTCATAAGGTGTACTCTCGATTTTCGACCGCCCATTGTGTATTCAAACCTAATATTTTTACTTCCTATGTGTAATACTTTACATTTACTGACATTAAATTTCATCTGCCACAAATCTGCCCAAGCCTGTATGCTATCCAAGTCCTTCTGTAATGATATAACGGATTCCAAATTATCTGCTAATCCACCTATCTTGGTATCATCTGCAAACTTAACCAGCTTGTTACTTATATTCCTATCTAAATCATTTATATATATTAAAAATAGCAGCGGCCCTAGCACTGACCCCTGTGGAACACCACTCTTAACATCAGCCAGTTCTGATGAGGTTCCTCGCACCATCACCCTCTGCTTCCTGTGTCTGAGCCAATTCTGCACCCATCTAAAAACATCACCCTGAATTCCCACTTCTTTTAACTTGATGCCCAACCTCTCATGTGGCACCTTATCAAATGCTTTCTGAAAGTCCAGATAAATAATATCATAAGCTCCACTTTGATCGTATCCTTTTGTTGCCTCCTCATAGAATTCCAACATGTTAGTAAAACACGACCTCCCCCTTCTGAACCCATGGTGACTGTTCAGAATAACTCCTGTCCTTGTCATGTGTTGCTCAATCTTATCCTTAATAATTCCTTCCATTAATTTTCCTGTGATGCTTGTTAAGCTTACTGGCCTATAGTTGCTTGGATCTGCCCTGTCACCCTTTTTATATAATGGGATGATATTTGCCATTGAATAGCAATTACTTTAAGAGATCACAATGACAAGTAAATTAACTGCATACATGATTGAACTATTAACATCAGGCCATCAATCAATACATCTGAATGTCTTGGAGATGCAGGAGGAAATGGAGTCACCAGTGGAAACAGAGCAGATGCTGACTTCATGCGATTGGTACCCCAAGTTGGGTTCCACAGGTGTCTAATGACTGATTTATTGTTCCTTAGAAACAGCCTTATAAACATGTGCAGTAAATAAAGCTTTATAATAATGTGGTAAAACTATGACCATCTCTTGCTTAACAGTTATAGTTTAACAATTGATAAAACTCCTGGGTGAACAATTGCATGATGATGCAATCAGACAACATATGGTAGTCACATTTGTCTGTTTAGTCAGTTTAACAACCAGTATGATATCTAATACATTTTAGAAGACGTGAGCTTCTGGATCTTTTGCTTTATTTTCCGCTTTCCACCAGCTAAACTTTTGTCCTCCAGATTCCTGGCCAACTTTTCACTGACAATAAGGAGGAGGTTCTATGGCAAGCAGGGAAAGGGTTGCCTTCTGATCCAATTGTTCATCTCCAAGCCTTGTTGTTTTAATAGAATGTTGACTCTGTCAGCTTTTATCTGACCCTGGCTTGTGCCCACAGTTTGTCTTATCTGAGGATTAGCTTGTCATCACAGGCTGCCATATCTAGTGAAGCAAAGAGCAGCTTTTATACAGATAAATGGAATCATTTACGCACAACCAGTGAAGGTCAAAAGCGTTCTTCTTATCTGACTCAGCAGCCTGACACCAGTGTGCCCGGTTTTGTTTGAGCTAATGTCAAAGTGGCATGCCAATATGTGCTAATACGACTGATTGTAAACAATGTTCTATGAAGCAAAACAAGTGCGTTTTTCCAGCAGCTTCTATGACATATTATTTATTAATAAGAATAAAAAAAGATGATGTGCTCAGATCTGTTTAGATACGAAACACGAGGATTAGCACTTTGCTTCATTCCAGAATAGAACTTGTTCTCATGTCTGGAAATGGAGTGTCCCATCCTTGGGAATGGCAACCAAGATGAGATTACTAAAAATGGAAATGCAGATACAGGAATGGATGGATGAATGGATTGGTAAAAAAGAAATATGATTTTACTCAACATTAGATGCTACTTGTAAGACATAAGAAATAATATTAAAAATAATATAAAATAATATAATTATATTGAGTCCAAGTATTTCCTAGTATTTTGTTTGTTTACTAGGCAATCGCCATGTTTGCTGAAATGGTAGAGTTGGCCCTGGGCATCAGAAGAAGAAGCATGTCATTGTGGTAAACCAGCCAAAAATCGACCTGCACAGACCTAATTTAATTATATCACTTGAAACTATACATACAGTATCTGCATCCACTTATCCATCCATCCACTTACTGTACCCACCAAATCCATTTTATAGTTGAAAAATGTAGTAAACACCAGAGACATTAAAATAAAAGAAACAAAGAAAGACCACATTGTTACTGTAAGAGCTAATCACAGAAAGTTTAAGCTTTGAGTTAAACTCATATTAATGTTTGTTTAATTTAAATAGAATATAAATTTCTTTCATAGACATAGACAAGTGTATAGTCTTTTCCAGAGGTGGGTAGTAACGAGTTACATTTACTTGAGTAACTTTTTACTTCACCATACTTTTTGCTTTTACTACCAACCTGTAGACCTTCCCTTTCACTCTTGCTGTTGTCCGTCTGTCACAGATTACTCCTGACACTCTTCTCCACCCACTCCACCCTGTCTGCACTCTCTTTTTCACTTCTCTTCCACAATCCCCATCACTCTGTACTGTTGATCCCAAGTATTTAAACTCATCCACCTTCACCAACTCAACTCCTTTCATCCTCACCATTCCTCTGACCTCCCTCTCATTCACACACGTGTATTCTGTCTTGTTCCTACTGACCTTCATTCCTCTCCTCTCTACAGCATATCTCCACATCTCCAGGTTATCCTCAACCTGCTCCCTACTATCGCTACAGATCACAATGTCATTAACAAACATCATAGTCCATGGGGTCTCCTGTCTAATCTCGTCTGTCAACCTGTCCATCACCATTAGAAATAAGAAAGAGCTCAGAGCCGATCCCTGATGTAATCTCACCTCCACCTTGAATGCATCCGTCCTGCTTTTTACTTCTACATGAGTAATATTATTTTAAAGTAACGCAACTATTACTTCAGTACAATAATTGGCTACTCTATCCATCACTAGTCTTTTCCCCCAATAAGTTAGTAAGAGTTAGAACTTTCTTGCTATAACTGACATACGATGTGCTAATCGTGTCAGTTGTTGCTTAGAACAGGTCTCAGTAAACAGGGACTTGAAACCCATTTTCACCTTAGAAATGGGATAGTTTTTTGACCATTTAGAAATAGTTCAGAAACATTTAGAAATGAATTGTAATGATTTGTAATGTGACAAGATTTAAGCTTTGAACAGAACTTTTCTTAACTTTGCTATTTTAATTTTCTTTTTTGTGTGAACTATTTTACTTTGAATTTTAACTAAAACCTTTAAAAACAAAGATATTTTGTCTGTAGAATCATTTCAGCGCATCAGGCTTTGGTTGAATCAAATTTTTATGCTGGAGCTGCTGAACTTTGGTCATTTTGGAAAAAATGCAACTACAATTATGTTACATTTTATATAGTCAGCCATGGTTCATGTGGTACTAGATTAACATAACCTATTAACATAAAATAAAATAATTGAACCTGATTACTCAGATTAAGGGTTATGGGATACTGGAGGCAATCCCAGAAACTTCAGGTAGAAGGCATTAACTAACCCTGCACTTTTTGCCTGTGCACATAATGTGGCATTGTGGTTAACCAGAAGCAAATGTAGGCTCATAAGTTTACTTTTACATCATGCTACCATTACAAAATATAGTGAGTTATTCTGTTCTCTAACTTTGACTTACAAAGCATTTGTTTTAGACCATACGGCAAAGGTTTACATAGGCATACCAAAGGTCACACGGGTTAGATTAGGTTAAATCTTTACTGCCACATACACTGTAAGAGAATAGTAAAAGTCTTGTCAGTTCAGGGGGTCATATATGGGCAATAAGACAATGAGAAGATGTATAAATAAATAAATGAGAGTAGCAGAAGAATGGCCTAATGTATATAAAGTAATGCAAAACAGAACTGTACAGACTGTCACACACAGACGCATGGGAGGTAGTCTAAGGGATTAACTGGGTATAAGGCGCAGGGTTGATGAATGGTACTAATGCTTTTTCTTCCTTCTCCACAGACCAGCAGAAGGGAAGACAACCTACAACTCCACCCACTTCCTTTGTCAGACCACACCCTCCTACAAACCTCACTTCCGCCTAAGAACCTGCCTCTTCCTGCACAGCTCCTATAAGACCGATCCCTCCACCCTTCACTTCAGTCTAATGTTTGACTCGGTCTGTATTGGCTACTCTAAAATTCGACTCTTTGTTTTGACGACAATATATGGGGTGGATTCCCCAAACCTTTCTGCCTTGTTCCGTATAATTTTATAAGGCATACATATAAAATAAACAGAGGTGGGAAAGAACAAAAAAAGTGCAGCTGGGCATACTGTGGAATTACATGTAAAGCAGCATGTGGGTACAGCGCAGGAAAGGCAAGATCAGGTTATCAGGAGTTCAATGACCTTATGGCCTGGAGTAAGACATCTGTCCCTAAAGCAGCTGAAGCGTGTGGTGAGGTTCTGGTACTGTTTACCAGATAGTAGAAGTGAAAACAGGGAATGAGCTGTATGGCTGGCATCACCCATGATGGATTTGGTGCTCCTCAGACATCAGGTGGAGTAGATGGGTATAAACCTGTGGAAGATCAGCCACAATGATTTTAGAAGCAATTTTTGATAAGGTGGCACATGAGAGGTCAGGCATCAAACTTAAATAAGCAAGAGTTCAGGATGTTGTTTGTAGATGGGTGCAAAATTGGCTCAGACACAGTAAGCAGAGGGTGATGGTGTGAGAAACCTTATCAGAACTGGCTGACATTAACAGTGATGTTCTACATGGGCCAGCGCTGTCCACTGCTATTTTTAATATACAGTGGGATTTAAAAATTTATAAAGTTTGGGCAACCTTGTTAATAGTCATTATTTTCCTGTATAAATCGTTGGTTGTTATGATAAAAAATATCAGTTAAATATATCATATAGGAGACACACACAGTGATATTTGAGAAGTGAAATGAAGTTTATTGGATTTACAGAAAGTGTGCAATAATTGTTCAAACAAAATCAGGCAGGTGCATAAATTTGGGCACCACAAAAAAGAAATGAAATCAATATTTAGTAGATCCGCCTTTTGCAGAAATTACAGCCTCTAAACGCTTTCTGTAGGTTCCAATGAGAGTCTGGATTGTGGTTGAAGGTATTTTGGACCATTCCTCTTTACAAAACATCTCTAGTTCATTCAGGTTTGATGGCTTCCGAGCATGGACAGCTCTCTTTAACTCACACCACAGATTTTCAATTATATTCAGGTCTGGGGACTGAGATGGCCATTCCAGAACGTTGTACTTGTTCCTCTGCATGAATGCCTTAGTGGATTTTGAGCAGTGTTTCGGGTCGTTGTCTTGTTGAAAGGTCCAGCCCCGGCACAGCTTCAGCTTTGTCACTGATTCCTGGACATTGGTCTCCAGAATCTGCTGATACTGAGTGGAATCCATGCGTCCCTCAACTTTGACAAGATTACCAGTCCCTGCACTGGCCACACAGCCCCACAGCATGATGGAACCACCACCATATTTTACTGTAGGTAGCAGGTGTTTTCTTGGAATGCTGTGTTCTTTTTCCTCCATGCATAACGCCCTTGTTATGCCCAAATAACTCAATTTTAGTTTCATCAGTCCACAGCACCTTATTCCAAAATGAAGCTGGCTTGTCCAAATGTGCTTGAGCAGACCTCAAGCGGCTCTGTTTGTGCTTCCTCTGCATCACTCTCGCATACAGCATCTCCTTGTGTAAAGTGCGAATGGTTGAACGATGCACAGTGACTCCATCTGCTGCAAGATGATGTTGTAGGTCTTTGGTGCTGGTCTGTGGGTTGACTCTGACTGTTCTCACCATTATTTCGCTTCTGTCTATCCAAATCTTTCTTGGTCTGCCACTTCGAGCCTTAACTTGAACTGAGCCTGTGGTCTTCCATTTCCTCAATATGTTCCTAACTGTGGAAACAGACAGCTTAAATCTCTGGGACAGCTTTCTGTATCCTTCCCCTAAACCATGATGGTGAACAATCTTTGTCTTCAGGTCATTTGAGAGTTGTTTTGTGACCCCCAAGTTGCTACTCTTCAGAGAAAATTAAAGGAGGAGGGAAACTTACAATTGGCCCTCTTAAATACTCTTTCTCATTATAGAATTCACGTGTGTATGTAGGTCAGGGGTCACTGAGCTTACCAAGCCAATTTGAGTTCCAATAATTAGTTCTAAAAGTTTTGGAATCAATAAAATGACAATGGTGCCCATATTTATGCACCTGCCTGATTTTGTTTGAACAATTATTGCACACTTTCTGTAAATCCAATCAACTTCATTTCACTTCTCAAATATCACTGTGTGTGTCTCCTATATGATATATTTAACTGACATTTTGTATCGTAACAACCAACGATTTATACAGGAAAATAATGACTATTAACAAGGTTGCCCAAACTTTTGCATCCCACTCTATATACATAATTTGGATAGGAATATAGAGTAAATTACAAGCTGGATAAGTTTGTAGATGATGCCAAGCTAGGTGGATAGGCAGCTCATGTAGAATCCATTGAATCAATACAGAGGGACTTGGACAGCATACAGGCTTGGGCAGGTTTGTGGCGGATGAAACTGAATGTCAGTAAATGTAAAGTATTACATGTAGAAAGTAAAAATTGAGGTCTGAATACACAAGAGAAGGTCTGAAAATTGAAAGTACATCCTATGAGAAGGATTTAGGAGTCATAATGGACTCAACACTATCAACTGCCGGACAGTGTTCAGAAGCCATTAAGAAGACTAACAGAGTGTCAGGTTGTATAGTGCCCTGATGTGTGGAGTACAAGTCCAAGGAGGTTCTGCTCAAGGTATATAACACACTGGTGAGGCCTCATCTGGAGTACTGGGTGCAGGTTTGGTCTCCTGGCTACAAAAAGGACATAGCAGCGCTAGAAAAGGTCCAGAGAAGAGCAACTAGGCTAATTTCCAGGGCTACAGGGGTTGAGTTATGTGGAAAGATTAAAAGAGCTGAGCCTTTACAGCTTAAGCAAAAGTAGATTAAGAGAAGAAAGGATTGATGTGTTTAAAATGATGAAGAGGAATAGTCCAGTGGATTGAGACAGCAATTTAAAAATGAGTCAATCAAGAACACGGGGACACAGTTGGAAATTTGTTCAAGGAAAATTCTTTGCACGGAGAATCATAGACACATAGAATAAGCTACCAAGCAGTTTGGTAGACAGTAAGACTTTAGGGACTTTTAAAACTAGACTTTGTTTGGGCTGAATGGCCTGTTCTCATCTAGATTGTTCTAATCTAATCTAATCTAATCTAATCTAATGTTTTGCGTGGACAGTCCTTGCAAGGAGCTTGTTGTCCTGGCATGTAAGGTTACCTTACCAAATCATTCCCATGATGCATCTGGTCAGGATATTTTCAATAGTGCAGCCCTCCTCAGATATCCTGTGAAACAGATGGTATGTGATTCTATGGAAGGTTAGCCCCAGTGATTTTAGAAGCAGTATGGTCTGTCCATAGGAGGAGCTTGCTATCGTAGCAAGTATGGTTACCAAACCACACCATGATGCATGCAGTCAGGATACTTTCAATAGTGCAGTTCACCTCAGACATTGGGTGGAGTAGATGGTGTGAAACTATGGAAGATCAGCCACAATAATTTTAGAAGAAAGTATCTTGGAAAATAAGGTTACCAAACCATATTGTGATGTATCCAGTAAAGATACTTTCACCTGTTCAACAGCAGAAGTTCACAAGGATTTTTTTCCCACCATTTAGCCTTCTCAAAATAAAGGGCCTTTACTGAGCCCTTTGCTGAACTTGGTCAGAGTGCTGGTCCATTGTCAGGCCAACCTGCGCAGGGGTCACTTTTGAATCAACAGTTAACCTTAATAATAATTTCTTTAGGAATATGAGAAGAAAACTAGCGTGCATTGAGAACAAATTTATGTATGCACATGCAAGATTATGAATGTGAAAAATTCACAGGGACAACATCCAGGCCTGGCATTTGAATTTTGGATGATGGAATCATGAGCTGGCAGCACTAACCAGTGCACCACCCATAACTTTAATGATGTGTTTGAGAATTATGAAGACCTGTATTAGGTACTTTTGATCTTTTATTTTTATATTTGTTGCATTACTACTAACATTTATAATTTTTAATTTTCTGATTGTAACACTTAGGCATAGCAAATTGTGCCCTGAGTTAGCATTTTATTCTAAAGGAGAGAATAAACACATGCAAATGTCCATAAGATTTAGTAAAGGTCCATTGACTGAGAGGTGTGACGTGTCCGTCTGGGTACTCGATCCTGCTTATTTATAGATCACTTCTTGTGCTCTCTGCACAGTAGTCCCTGCCACTCAAAATACATTCAGTATCATTGTTTATGGAGAGATCTCATGAGAGACAATCAGATCAAATATGGGGATAATTTACTTGTTAGCTAATCAAACAGGCTGGATGGATGAAATGGTCGCCTCTCAGTTATAAACTTGCTTATGCTGAGTTTATTGTCAGAATTTAATATGTGATAGTGCTACTCAGTGTATGTCGTTCACTTTACTTCTTCCCTGTCGATATTGACTTTGTTGTGGCCTTCAGTGTAGATATTTTTAAAAATATATTATCGCTACTACTGTTTATTTTACATTTCACAATTAAAAAATACAAATAAACACCAGAGTGATCTACAAAAAGACCATCATGGTTGTTTAGATTCTCAGCTCGTCTTTTTTTCCTTGGTCCTTTGTTCCAGGGTGCTGCAGTTTTTTTAAAAGTAGTTCCCTGTGTTTTCGGGTAAAATGATCTTTCCTCTATTGATTGCATTAGACCAAATCAAAGGCTTGTTGCACAGTTTCTGGGCTTGTGCTTTAAGGTAACTCACTTCAAAAGATGCTTTTTATCTTTGGAGACAGAGGCAGATTCACATCTCAGGATTTGCGCTTGCTGACATGAAAGTTGTCGTTTCCCAGGCTGCACAAGTGACCTTGGTTTCTTGACATTCTTGTGGTGAAGTGTCACTGTTGTTGATTACCCTTTGTGCTTTTTCTAGACACACTGCGACACAAAAGACAAG
The DNA here is from genome assembly GCF_016835505.1 of Polypterus senegalus. Taxonomy (NCBI): domain Eukaryota; kingdom Metazoa; phylum Chordata; class Cladistia; order Polypteriformes; family Polypteridae; genus Polypterus; species Polypterus senegalus. Next base: position 22,456,099 of record NC_053160.1, read on the forward strand.
AGAGTAAATCTAAACTATATATAGTTTTTTACATTTCTTTCTCTTTTTAGCTCTCGAGAGGTCAAATTCAGGTCTCTGGAAAAAAAAATACTTTTTGACTGTTATATCTAAACACATTTTCAGGTTATTTGTGGCACACTGGTTACCACTACTGCCTTAATGGATCCAATGCCCAAGGTTTGACTCCTATGCCTGGTCATGGTCTTTGTGGCACATTCTCTCCTTGTCTGGTGGAGTTTTCTTTTGGTGATCTGGCTTTCTTCTTACATTCCAAAGGTATGTGCGTTAAGTTGAATGGCAATTTCAAACTGACCCTCTTTAAAGTATGGAGTTGTCCATGACTGTACCCTTTGATGGGTTGGCACCAGACCTAATACTGGCTCCAACTCCTGTGGTCCTAAACTTTATTATTTGGTTTTGATAATGATGTCTTTATGCACAGGTTTCGGTCAGTCCAGTAGGTGACATATGCCATCATCTGTGGGGCATCGTTTATGAAAGTAAAATTAAGCTATGCATGTTCCAGAGCCCAAGGGGGCACCCCCCTCCCAGTATGAAAATAATACCTGTGGGCATGGGCACAAAGGGGTGCTGTTTGAGTTTCTAAAGGGGCACTCTGGACTCTGAAGGGATCTCCCCAGGGAACCCCCTTTTGGTTGTCGAACTCTGATGATATTGAGTGAGCACCATTACACACTGGGCAGTATATGCTGTATATGAAAGTAGAAGTTTGCCCTCTTCATACACTAAGTGGCGTGTGCTTCTTAAAGCCCATGGTACACCCACAAAGGGGGACCATTTGTACAACTGAAGGGACACAAGGTCCAGACAGTGAGAGGGCCCCAACCACAGGTTGTCAGAGTCTAATAATACCGACTACCTGCTATGGACAGTGAAGGATGATATCCATTAACCCTGCCTAGAGCTCCAAATTGGCACTGACTGTAGCTAAGTACATACACAGAGAGATGGTTCAATATAATACTTCCAATTCTTTAATTTACATTTACATTTTTTTTCTATGTGAGTAATTTGTTATGGAATTAAAACATTGCAAGAATTAAATTGTTAACATCTAACTTTACAAGAATGGATAAAACATAGACACTAACCTTTCTGCCATGTGTCACTCTAAAGCCTTGTGAAGAAAATATCAGGAAAAAGATAAAAACAGGCAATGCCAGGACAACCACAAAAGAGGATGGCTGCTCAAAAAAATATAGTATTTGAAAGGTAAAGCCAAAGAAAGATTTTGAGATCCCCATCTCACAGACCACAGGCCACCAAGCTTTTGACCAGCTGAGCACCAGACGCTCTTAATATTGGAGCCACATGACTTATTAAATCTGTAAAGCAAGTCGGAGAAGGAAGACTTGGCAGAAACAGAGTCAGGGTCTTTCCAGCATGAGGCTAGTGCCAACTTGGCAGCAATGGTACCCAAGGAAAACATCCTGCAGTCTTTAGAAATGAGATTAAAGTCAGAAAGAGAGGTCCAGGAGAAAAAATATGATCCAGGATTAGCAAAGAAAAAGAGTTAAAGACAAAGGACCAGAAGGAAAAGGCTGAAGGACACTCTCAAAATAAGCTGGTAGTTTGGATCAGTGACCAGTCCCATAGTGTAGCACACACATTGTACGGTGCACCCAATTCAGAAATTTAAATGATGGCAGTGAGACTCCAAAAGTGACCAAAGTTATAAGTAAAAGAAGATGAAAGAATAAAAGAAACCATATTAGTGACTGACACCTCGACAGTTTTGAGTCACTGAAGATATTTTTAACTCAAAATGGAAATTACGTGAAGTGGCCATCAATGTGAGACATGTGGTAATTTCAACTCGAGCAGGGCCAAAGTTACGACTTCTTTTTCAAAAAGTGAAGAGGAGAACAGAAAAGGCATCGAGGAAAACAACTCCAATGGGAAACCAGGATTGTAGGTTTGCAGGAGAGTCAACACAACTCACGATGAAACATAGTTTGTAGTTCTAAATCCAGTAAGGACACTCCTATGTAAGTTGGTCATGGACGTAGGTGTACTGAAAAGAGGTATTGTCTGGGTCAAAACTGTAAGGTCTAATGCATCGTGTGAAAGCAAAAATGAGAAGCAAAAATCTAATTAAAAAAATCACAGGCAAGTGTCAAAACCATAAGGAAACGAAGCAGAGAGAATAACTCGTCATAATATCGAGCGTTAAAAGGGTTTTTGGAATCCGGAAACGCGGATAGGGAAAAAACCTCAGGGGTGACGTTTCAAACGCGGGTTCACGACCTCTGAGGGCACACCTCTAACAAGGCGAGAGCTACAATAGAGGAGAACTACAGCTGTGTCAACAGTCTCGATAACACCATTGCTGGTTCCTTTCTCGGACCCACCTATCTCTTGGTTGAGCAGAGCCAGCAAATCTCAGGGAACAGTAAAAGCCAGGCTTTTGTTCACTTTCTCGACCTACTTAGGTACAGCTGAAGAACTGTTTGCCATCCCCCAGAGCAAAACGCGATGCACATCTAGCTACTAGTGTGTATATTTTGTCGGTTTCAATACAATGCATGACTTATCTCAGACAAATGACATTTTATTGTTCTTGGTGACACAGATGATGTGAGCACAAATGTATCAATGTGTGCCTTTTTGGAGGACAGATGCCTTCACACTATATGAGGGAGTATCCAAAAATAACCGGAATCCGTACCTGGTGTGCAATCTAGACTTAGTTGCGAATTTCGCCGCGAGGTGTAGCATACTTATAGTATTCTGTGGCAGTCTGCCAAGTGTCATTGCTCTGTATGTTTGTACGGCGTTCCATGTTGGTGTTTCTTGGTGCTTATTAAACGTGTTCTGCAGTTTTTGTGATGGATGATCATAAAGAACAGCGAGTCTGCATTAAATTTTGTTTTCTCTTAGGGAAAACAGCTCCTGAAACTGTAGTGATGCATGAAACTACTTTTAAAGAAGAAGCTTAAAGTAAAACACAGGTCTACGAGTGGTGAGTGAAATGTCACTTAAAGACCATGTAAGATCTGAATGGCCTCCCACAACTAGAAATACTGAAAATGTTGAAAAAGTTTGCAAAGCAATTTACAAAGATCATCGCTGGACTATTTTTGAATTGACTTGTGTGTCTTGGAGTTCTTGCCACCTTCCCTACTCATCTGATCTTTGCTCCATGTGACTATTTCTTGTGCCTGCATATGAAAAAAGAACTCAAAGGAAAGTGTTTTTGTACTGTGGAGGAAGTCAAATAAAAATCGCTGCAGGTATTGGACAACATTCCTCTTCAGCGATTTCAAAAATGTTTCCACCAGTGGGAAAACCAGTGCATTTATTTACACGGAGAGTACTTTGAAGGAGACTAAAGTTTCAGTAAGTAAAAATTATTGAACTTTTTTTTTTTTCAAATCTGGTTATTTTTGGGTATCCCCCTCATACTTAGGTACAGGTCACATGTACTTATGAATGTGAACCGTCAAGAGAAGCAAATCCGATTTGAGCAAAAAATCAGAATTGAGCAATGAGGCTTGTAATGAGAACATTGCAAATGTCTTTAGGGCAGGGGCTGCCTTAGGCATGTGCAAACCGTGCACCTGCATAGGACCGCCAAATCCCAGGGGCCGCCACACCAATATATATTGAATATAAAGCAGAAAGAGAAAATAACGACACAGCTGACAGCTGAAGCGAAGCTAGTGCAAGTGGGCAAGTCGTCTTACAAGATAATGTTTCACCTAGTTTTAATAAAGTATTAGTGTTAGTGCAATAGTCATAGTGAATATCTGGTTGGATAGGGGACACAAGACATTCACATACCCATTCTAAGCATAATGAAGAGATTTCAAATCTGGTTATTCGAAACGAAAGAGAAAGGCAGCTCAGGAGGCTTTCATTGCGTCACAGCAAGGAGCAATCCTGAACTTTATCCTAAGTTAAACACGTGTGTCATGAGCACGGCTATGCAGTGTCCACAACGGACGTGGCCATCCGACATGCATTAGATACCATATTGACATTGGCGGGCGAAGGGGCCACCGGTTCTTTCTCTGCCCAGGTCCGCCACAAGGCTAGAGCCACCCCTGCTTGGGATGTGGATTAAAATATGAGTACCCAAGAAAAACTCATACAGACATGGTGGCAATGTGCAAACTTCACACAGAAAAGAACCAGACTGAATTTGAATCTACGTTATGAGTCAGTAGCAGTAACCACATTAGTGCCACCATTTCTAATGTTCTTATGTGTAAACAGAAAAATGATCTCAAGCCACAGCCTTTGTAATATACAGCCCTGCACTGCTTTGAAAAGGAAAACCAGCCTAGGAGCAATTATTTAACAGTAAGAGTTCTCTTTTAACAAAATTTCAACAACCATGCTACATACTTAGTAAGATGAAAGACAACTTCTTGTATGGCTAACATTTGTTTTCATGTAGCACATTTCTTAGTGTCCCAGCCAATGTACTTAAAAAGGAGTAAAACAATGTAATGGAAAAAAGAAAAAAAAAAAAAAACATTAAAAGAGAATAAAGGCAGAATAACAAAGCTGGTAGGAAAGTGCATTGAGTGGACAAAATAAGAGGTATGGACACCAGAAGCTGAGCTTCACACATTGAGAGTGAAAATGTCACTTTCTGAGATCAATAATGCAAAAGGAGAGTTGGGAGATATTCAGGCTGGATGTGAATGTTGAGATCAAAGGAGCGTCAGAAACTGCTGTAGGGAGCGCGGTAAAGACTGGGTGCTATGAGGCTGATCAGTGCGGCACACTAAGAGAGGGAACGCTGACTTCTAAGGAAGGAATCAGCCGCACATAATTTTAAACTTCAAAAGCATCTTTTTAAATTGCATGGCATCATTACGCTGTCAAAGGCACAAGCGACCGTGTCTCCCATGCTTCTCCAGTATAGGGATTATTATTATTATTATTATTATTATTGTTGTTGTTGTTGGTGTTGGATTCCTGTTATATATTAGCCTATCTTTTTTGGCCCCATCAATTTTTGGCAAGGTGTCCATGAAAACGAAGTTTGGAAAACTGCTTAAAAAAAGTGTATACTGTAAATGAAGGAAGTTTTAAAAAAACAGTGACAAATCATCTACACAATACAACATTTCAAAATACAATCAGTTTGACATTATAAATTGTTATTAGTAATTGCTTTCTGCCGTTTAATATCAGAAACATTATTATTAGAATGTTAGAGTAATCTGGATGAGAAGAGGCCATACAGCCCTATCCACTTAATTCTTCTAAAATAACATCAAGTCAGGTTTTGAAAGTCCCTAAACTCCAACTGTCTACCACACTACTTGGTCACTTATTCCAAGTGTCTGTGGTGTTCTGTGTAAATTTCTTAATGTTTGTGTGAAACTTACCCTTAACAAGATTCCAACTGTGTCCCCATGTTCTTGATGAACTCATTTTAAAGTCACATTCTTGATCCACCAGACTAATTTCCTTCATAATTTTAAACACTTCAATCAAGTCACCTCTTAATCTACTTTTGCTTAACCTGAATAGGCTCAGATGTTTTAATCTTTGCTCATAACTCACCCTCTGTACTCCTGGAATCAGCCTACTGGACTTTTTCTAGCACTGCTGTGTCCTTTTCATAGTCTGGAGACCAGAACTGCACCCAGTACTCCAGATGAGGCCTCACCAGTGTGTTATAAAGGTTGAGCAGAACCTCCTGGGACTTGTACTCCACACATCAAGGCGCTATATAACCTGACGTTCTGTTTGCCTTCTTATTGGCTTCTGAACACTGTTGGTAGTGTTGACTATTGACTACGACTCCTAAATCCTTCTCATAAGGTGTACTTTCTGTTTTCAGACCCCCCATTGTGTACTCAAACCTCACATTTTTACTTCCTATGTGTAATACTTTACATTTACTGACATTAAATTTCTTCTGCCAGAAATCCGCCCAAACCTGTATGCTGTCCTGTGATGATTCAACAGATTCAAGATTATCTGCTAATGCACCTTGTAACTTATATTGCTCTCCAATGGACACCACACTTAAAATCAGCCAATTCTTATGAGGTTCCTCACATCATAAACCTCTGCTTTCCCGTGTCTGAGCCACTTTTGCATCCATCTACAAACAACACCATGAACTCGCACTTCTTTTAGTTTGATGCCCAACCTCCCAGTCAATGTCAAATGTCACAATAAATAATACCATGAACACCACTTTGATCATATGTTGATTTCTTGTAGAATTTCAGCATGTCAGTAAAACCCTCCCCTGACTCCACACTGAACACAAACTTAATAAGACACAAAGAAAGTACGAAATGCACATAAAAGTCCAGAAGATTTACCAGAAAATGGATACATTTGTGAACCTGGTTCAGCTGAAAATATAGCCCTACGGAAATTAAACGGAAGAAAATGATGGATTCCTCCTCTCCCCAAACAACAAGAAACAGTCTCCCCATGCTTATCCTCGGTACGTGGAGTAATCCAGAACCCCAGGGTTTTGCGTTGCAAAGCTGTTGTTGTCGGGCATTGAAAGTGGCAGGTAGACAAAGGTGTGAATGATTTGAAGCGGTGTCTTCTCATATCTCTGTAGTGAAACGGCAATCTAGTAAAACAGGATGTTTTTTCTTTCTTTTTGTCCTTTCGTTTAAATAGCGAATGACCGGATGCAGGTGATGGGATTGACAGGACCAATTATCATGATGAACCATGGTTCCACTGTGTTATCCTTCCCTTTTTGTTTCCAGGGGAGCATATTTACATACACACAGACCATGCAAATAGGACAACGCGACGAAAGACAGGACTCAAAATACAGGGTGGGCCATTTATATTGATACACCTTAATAAAATGGGAATGGTTGGTGATATTAACTTCCTGTTTGTGGCACATTAGTATATGTGAGGGGAAACTTTTCAAGATGTGTGGTGACCATGGTGGCCATTTGGAAGTCGGCCATTTTGGATCCAACTTTTGTTTTTTCAATAGGAAGAGGGTCATGTGACACATCAAACTTATTGGGAATTTCACAAGAAAAACAATGGTGTGCTTGGTTTTAACGTAACTTTATTCTTTCATGAGTTATTTACAAGTTTCTGACCACTTATAAAATGTGTTCAATGTGCTGCCCATTGTGTTGGATTGTCAATGCAACCCTCTTCTCCCACTCTTCACACACTGATAGCAACACCGCAGGAGAAATGCTAGCACAGGCTTCCAGTATCCGTAGTTTCAGGTGCTGCACATCTGTATCTTCACAGCATAGACAATTGCCTTCAGATGACCCCAAAGATAAAAGTCTAAGGGGGTCAGATCGGGAGACCTTGGGGGCCATTCAACTGGCCCACGACGACCAATCCACTTTCCAGGAAACTGTTCATCTAGGAATGCTCGGACCTGACACCCATAATGTGGTGGTGCACCATCTTGCTGGAAAAACTCAGGGAACGTGCCAGCTTCAGTGCATAAAGAGGGAAACACATCATCATGTAGCAATTTCGCATATCCAGTGGCCTTGAGGTTTCCATTGATGAAGAATGGCCCCACTATCTTTGTACCCCATATACCACACCATACCATCAATTTTTTTGTTCCAACAGTCTTGGAGGGATCTATCCAATGTGGGTTAGTGTCAGACCAATAGCGGTGGTTTTGTTTGTTAACTTCACCATTCACATAAAAGTTTGCCTCATCACTGAACAAAATCTTCTGCGTAAACTGAGGGTCCTGTTCCAATTTTTGTTTTGCTCATTCTGCAAATTCAGTGCGCCGATCTGGGTCATCCTCGTGGAGATGCTGCAGTAGCTGGAGTTTGTAAGGGTGCCATTTGTGAGTAGCTAATATCCGCCGAAGGGATGTTCACTAATGCCACTCTCCAGTGACATGCGGCGAGTGCTACGCTGTGGGCTCTTGCTGAATGAAGCTAGCACAGCCACTGATGTTTCTTCATTAGTGACAGTTTTCATGCATCCACATTTTGGCAAATCCAACACTGAACCAGTTTCACGAAACTTAGCAAGCAGTTTGCTAACTGTAGCATGGGAGATGGGTGGTCTCGTAGGGTGTCTTGCATTGAAATCTGCTGCAATGACCCGGTTACTGCGTTCACCAGACATCAACACAATTTCTATCCGCTCCTCACGTGTTAACCTCTGCGACATGTTAATGGCTGTAAACAAAGAGAAACTTGTAAATAACTAATGAAAGAATAATGTTATGTTAAAACCAAGCACACCATTGTTTTTCTTGTGAAATTCCCAATAAGTTTGATGTGTCACATGACCCTCTTCCTATTGAAAAACAAAAGTTGGGTCCAAAATGGCCGACTTCCAAATGGCCACCATGGTGACCACCCATCTTGAAAAGTTTCCCCCCTTACATATACTAATGTGCCACAAACAGAAAGTTAATATCACCAACCATTCCCATTTTATTAAGGTGTATCCATATAAATGGCCCACCCTGTACATTAACGACGACATCAATCATGTAGCATCACTACAATGCTCCAAATTTAGCACTGCTACAAATTTTTTGTCTGAAAATTCACCATGCAGCCAGCTTAGACACCTTTCTCCCAATCTCCCATGATGCATTGCAAGGACAGGGTTAACATCACAGAGCTGTAACAACCATGTTGTATGGGGATTTTACTACATGCTCTGTGTTACCTGCCCGATTTGTGTCACAACTGTGCTGTACTGTACAGTAAATGTACTCTACCTCACTCTTATGGATGATGCTCCATTTTGTACATTTGTGAATTATTTATGATGTAGGCACACATTTGTGATGTCACCACCTGATCGGTACTCCATATTCTGATTCTAAAAGTATTGAGACCCTTTTTATTTTTATTAAAATTTCAAGATGTTCTGAGAACATGTTTCCACATTGATATTATGGGTTATTGAGTGTAGATTGAGGGCTAAAAATGGCACATTTAACTGTTTCAAACTAAATCTACAACCCAATAAAGTGTGCAGAACATGACAGGATTTGTTCCTGGCTCCACCACTTTTACCTTTTTGTCGTTTTTTTTTTTTTTTCTTTTATCCGTTGTATTTTCAGTCATTCACAATCTGTTCATCTTTTTTTTTTATTTGGACATATTCTTAGAAATGTTCAAAATAAATACATTTTGCTGTGGAGCCATTTTGTTTCAGATATGAGCACCACCATTTTGTTCTATTTGGTCTGATTGCCAAGCAGTTGCTAACAAGCTCAGCTGAAAGTGTGTGGCACATGACATCACCAGGTCAAGGGTATAAAGGTCAGCATCATACACTTCCTAAGTGTTGACGTTTGTGATAACTGACTATGGGTTTCATCTTTCTTTTGACCATGGTTGCATGAAATTATTTTGGTTTTTGACTACTCCTCTATGTTCTTTAAATTATAGTTTTGTTGTTTTGTCCAGGGCTTTTTTATTAGAGCATTGTCTTCTTGGTATTGACCTTTGCTTGTTAATCAAACCATGCTCTGTCTCCAAATTCCATTATTTACCCAGTGGAGATGCAATACTAGTTAACTTAATTTAATGTCAAGCCTAAAGGTGTGGTGCCTTGTACAGAATCAGGGCATTCAGGTGCTTCCACAATTACAGCTGCAGTGACCTGAAGCAATTATAAAAGATCTCTATGTGCCTTGCTTGCTGTGGATTTGATTGTTTATGGCTGCCTCACATTATGAGAAAGTCTTTAGGAAGTTCTTAAAAGGAAATGTATTTCCGTATTGACTTTTATGCACTTTCTGAAGCGATTTATGGATTTTGAGTCTCTTTTCTTAGGTTTTCGGACCCAATGAACCCACTCCTGCAGTTTTTTTTAAAGTCTTTATAAAAATGTTCAGAACTTTTTACATTATCTTTTGATTCTGTTTTGTTTGTAAAATGGGTGCCACTATTTTGTGGATGTTGTGTCATTTACCACCGACAGTGAGTAACGCTTTCCACAATTCACCCGGGACAGTGCAACAATGATGTCAGCAACTTGACATTTTGGTTCTAGTTTATCCGAGATTTAGTACACACCTGTGAGCTCCTGCTTGATCACTGCTTTCGATTTTTCTGACATTACAAGACCTCTTTCTTTCTAATTTTTGACTGTGATTCAGTTTTGACCTTTTTTGTTTTGACTAAAGTTAGAATTGCCTTCTGGTTTATGAACTTTGCGTGTCTCTGAAAACATTTACTTTTCAAAAATCTTTCTGTTTGGCTCCAGCAGAACAGACTTTTTTGGATGTTGACCTTTGTTTGAAGAAGGCTTATTGTTTTGTTTGTGGTACTTTTTGAGTTTGAAATTTATTTAGTTGAATTTTGTGGTTTGACCTTTCTTTCTGTTTACTGAATTAACTAGAGCTAAGAATCACATTTTCGTTTAGTTAATTAATAGTTAGTTCTTTTGTTGGTTTTGTTTCAAGTTTCTGTCCTTTTTATTTGATAAGCATTTGAACTGAAACACTTAATAGAAGTTTTGTTTTTAGGAAGTGATGTTTTATGGTTTTGGACTTCCCATTTCAGAAAATTATAAATAATAGAATTTGATGGTAGCACTGAATTTTACTGGAAAATGAAAAATAAAGGGCCAAAACAAAACTCAAAATCATTAGATGGGCTCAAGGTCAAATACTGAAATTCTACTGGATTAGATTGCTCAAGAAGTAATTTTTATTGAGGTAGTTTTCCCTTTATTTTTAAACAAAGATAACATGATCTATCAAGACCCATAACTTAGCTTTAAAATGTGTGGCCGTCACAGTGTTTCCACTCCATTTTGTTCCCGGTAACATCACCTCCGGCTCCCTCTGATGACGTCACTTCCGGTCCCACCATGATGACATCACTTCTGGTTCCAACAATGACATCACTTCCACTTCCTCCAAAAAACCTGTTTTTACTTCCTTCCACCATAATATATAAAGCACCCTCAACTGTACAACTCTACTGATGTATTAAATACAATTACAACCAAAATCAATCGATTTTGACAATGCATCTCTACCTGTTAGTAACAGATGACTAGACACCACGCTTCAAGTAACTGCCTATACAAATGAAAAATCAAAAAAGAGACCTCCTTATTGTCTTTTTGGTTTCCCCTAGACAACAATGACATCAGAAAGGAATAATATGGAGACATTTTCTTTGGTGTCATGCTTCCTGGGGCAAAAATACCACCCAAGTGTCTGCTCTTGAGTTTCAGGGGAGATCTCGGCAAAGTCACACAATAGACTCAGATTCTCTTTACTATTTATTTATATATTTTTTTTTTGCAGTTTGAAAGTATTTGTTTTGTGTGCTCATTAATATCTAATGAAATGCATGGACTGCTGTTTGTGGTAATAAAATACTTAACTATGATTACAAAATTTTACTTCTTGCTTCTGAATAATACTATTATTTGCTTTAATTTTTATTGTTGTGCTCTGATTAGATCATGCACAATGGTTAAGACAAATCCTGAAGTGGTGGGTTCAAATCCCACTACTGACACCATTGTGTGACATGAGGAAGTAACTTCATCTGCCTGTTCTCCAGTTGGAAAAACAAAAGAAATGTAACCAATCGCATCTCAAATGTTGTACGCCAACTCAGATCAAGACATCAGTCGAATATTAGATAATTGTGAAGTCTTGAAAGAGATTAAAACAAGACATCCGTGGTAAAGCGATGGACGCTCAGCAGGCTCCTGTCAATCATGGGGAATCCACTGCATCCACTGAACAGGATCATCTCCAGACAGAGGAGCAGCTTCAGTGACAGACTGAGGAGACCCCACACTATGCGACTCTTCAATTCCACCCGGGTGGGTTAAACGTTAACATTATACAAAGTTATTGTCTGTTATACCTGCATTTTTATCACTCTTTAATTTAATATTTTTTATTTAATATTTATTATTTTTTTTAATCAGTATGTTGCTGCTGGAGTATGTGAATTTCCCCTTGGGATTAATAAAGTATCTATCTATCTATCTATCTATCTATCTATCTATCTATCTATCTATCTATCTATCTATCTATCTATCTATCTATCTATTATATAGTGCCTTACATATCTATCTATCTATCTATCGATCTATCTATCTATCTATCTATCTAAAAAGACATCTCACAAAATATGCCATGCTTTTCAAACCAAATTCCCAATGTCGACTCCTTTTATATCAGTTGTATCTCATTTTTTTCTAAAGCTAATTCTCCTAAGGAATTTTAGGGGAAACATCTGTAACAAAGTGATTCTTAAATGAAACATAAATGAGAATCTCTGTTAATTCTCATAAGCCATCCACTTTTCCTCTGGGTGGGAAGCCATGTCTTCACGATGGGGTCACCCTTAACTAAACAAAAATTGCACAAAATAATTTCATCATTGTTACAATACATTTTTCTAATGCCATAAATAACCAAATATTTCTCATAGTCCAGACCAAACTAGGGGAGATTAAAGAGCAAAATATATTGCGTTGAGTAAGCTAGAAAAAATGAGAACAAAACAAAGTCATAGCAGGTACGAGTGAGCGCACCATGTGAAGGGGGCTGGTACTGTATGCCCTCCACGGCTGGTCTCTGCTTTGTGCTCAGAGCTCCATTTCCTGAATAAAGCAAGTTCAGAAGATGGATGAATGGTTTTAATCTTCTGCACATTACTACAGTGGAGATTTGTTACATTCAGTGACTAATGCAATGAGACATGCTGCTGTTGTTCAGACGTTACAAAACGCAGAGTCTTTCCTGTAGACATAAATTGAAAGTAGATGCTGTTTTGGTTTCTACATGCTAAAACACATTAGACAACCTTTTGTCTCCCTCATGCTTTCCTTACATTGGTAATCAAACAACGGCACAGAATTGATAAATCTGCTTTTGTAATCTGTCTAAGGATGCTTTAAAAACAGTAATTTCCTTCATTAGTTGCTACCGTAACGTGTACCCATCATTTACCATATGAAAGGTAACTGCAAGTCATTTTCATAATATCTTTTACTTAAAATAACATTTTTCAGAAAGCAAGTTCCAAGATCGTTAAATAAAGTATTGAATGCAGGGTCACGGCACATGGCAATTATCAGCTTACTTCACAATCAGGACAGCGAAACCAGGAGTGCGAATAACAGATCTTAAGCGAGGAAACCGTATTTAAATCAGAAATGCCAAACACGCATCACTCCAAATCCTGCAGTAGTGATAGACATTTCAATGAACAGTTCATGGCCTTAATAACACTTGCTGTGTATTTTTGCTTGCATAAATTAACACCTATTCGAGGCGGCATAATTGATTTTGAGTCTAGAGTGAATAATGGCATTGGGTCTGCCCTCCTCGGCTTGTTCTTTGTGATGAAGCACCCTTTCAGTCTCTTCCTGTCCATGGTGTTTCAACGTCCTTTGTGTTTGTGACAATCAGGGGCTGACAGTGGCAGTTTGCTTTTGTCCCACTTGGCTGTAATTGTGTTGAACAAAAAGAAATGTAATGCTCGGCCAAACAATTAGAAACAGAGTGTAAAAACATAGCATAGCCTTCGCTTTAATTGATCCCCTGCTTTCATTTCTGAAAGCAACTGTAGCTTTAGTGAGTGCTTTTTTAGGCACTTTGAGGTGTTTTGTGTTAACATAAATTCCTAAATGGATGGTTTACAACCAACACATAAAGAGTTTTTTTTTCCTGCATCTATTAGACAAAGAATTCAACTGAATTATTTATCCATGGTAGCTAAGAATTTTCAAATTAAATTTGAATCCAGTTCAATTAGGTATTATGTATGAAATGTTCTTTCTCTTTCACAAGATACATCTTTGTAGCAATTTTTTTTTTCTGACTGACAAAATGAAATTACAGCAGATGATCATCACTAATTCTCTGCTAAGAAAACCTACAAAAAGGAAGAAATTGAAATTAATTAAACTTTGGAGTTCGCGTATTGATGCGTCTGTGTGCATCCGCAAAGGAAAAAAAAGTTAAAGGTTATTTACACAATGAAAAGGAAAGAAGTTTAAAGACACAACATTTCGACTGTATATCCTTCATCAGGTGTGCAACTAAAAAAGGAAAAAGTGGGTAAAATAAAATGGAGGGGAAGGATGAAACAAATTCGGGGCAGAAGAGAAGAGCAAAGGTGAGAGCACCTGAGAAAAAGCTGCCATTGGAGAAGATTAAAAGATTAAGTCGATCAGTAAAAACTCATGGAATACGTGATCTCAGGCTGACAATGAGCTTAGCTTCATGTTATTTTCTTTGAAAAGTTCACACGTTTGAGGACAGAAAAGAGAATACGTGCAGAAGAACCCTGCACAGACAATGGCAGCCCTTCACTATATACTGCATAGAGCAGGGGTCTCCAACACGTCGTTCGCGAGTTACCGGTAGCTCACAACCCCTTTCCAAGTAACTCATCCATCCATCCATTGTCTAACCCGCTGAATCCGAATAGGGTCACGGGGGTCTGCTGGAGCCAATCCCAGCCAACACAGGGCAGGAACCAATCCTGGGCAGGGTGCCAACCCACCGCAGGACACACACAAACACACCCACACACCAAGCACACACTAGGGCCAATGTAGAATCGCCAATCCACCTAACCTGCATGTCTTTGGATTGTGGGAGGAAACCCACGCAGACACGGGAGAACATGCAAACTCCACGCAGGGAGGACCCGGGAAGTGAACCCGGGTCTCCTAACTGCGAGGCAGCAGCGCTACCACTGCGCCACCGTGCCGCCCTCCAAGTAACTCAGCAAAGGGCTAATGAATCCTACATTAATTTGAAAACTTGATTAGTCAAATTAGGGGTGGACAGTGTTTCCAAAAAATCATATCACGATCCTTTTAACACAAAATTGCAATCTATCTTTTCAATGTGGCATACACTTAAGAGAATATCCGGACTCAAACTCATCAAGACCTCAGTAACACTTTATTTTAAATATCAAACAAAGTTGAATTCAATTGCTCTCTCATTCGTGAGCTAAGCGTAGTTACGGAACACGCAGCGAAGCTGGTGAGTGAGTGAGGAAGGCCTCTCCCTTCGGCTCGCTGCGTGTTTCTCGGATTTGCAGAAATAAATCGTTACCACAAGCTAACTATGATATGTAGCGAAATGAGAGAAGTCGCAAAATCAGCCAGAATGTTCAAGCAAATTATAGAAAAAAACCCGATCTAAATCTGTTAAGTAGTTCTCTCGTGAAAAGCGGACAGACAGACATACAGACAGACATTGGATTTTCTTTATTATATATTAGTAAACCTTCAAAATAATGTGCAGTTAAAGTCTCAACAGCATTCTCAGCCTTTCTGGAGCTTAGTAGAGCCAGATAACTACAAGAATCTTCACCAAGCAGCTCTGAAAATGTCTGCTTTGTTTGGGTCTCCATACCTCTGTGAGTCTGACATGAATGTCATGAAATCAAAGTTCAGAACAAGACTGACAGACAAACATTTAAAAGACTCCATAAGAGTGAACCTCAGTGGCTCCACTCCACCAGACACCTGCCTCTCTTGGTGACTCCATGCAGTGCCAGTCATCTGACTAACTAAAAAACACATCAGACATGAAACTGGACCTGTGAATAAAGTGAAACAGTGACATGTGACAAAATGACAAATGAATAAGGAAGATCTGTGTATTTGGAATTGCATTGTTTGGTTTTGACAGCATTCATGTTTTAATTCAGTAGTGTGAGATATGCTAGAAAATGCATACAGACATACAAAATGCACTTGCAGGTGAACTAAATGCTATTTGTGATGTTTTAATGCAACATGTGAGTTGTGGACACCAACATTTTATAAATGTTCAAGCAAAAC
This sequence comes from Polypterus senegalus, assembly GCF_016835505.1. Classification (NCBI taxonomy): domain Eukaryota; kingdom Metazoa; phylum Chordata; class Cladistia; order Polypteriformes; family Polypteridae; genus Polypterus; species Polypterus senegalus. Next base: position 22,471,876 of record NC_053160.1, read on the forward strand.
AAGCTTATTCAGTTTGCTTGGGTCAAAATAAGCTATGAGAATAAACGTTAGAAAACAGGAGTAGCTCTCGGCCATTTTCATTTTGTAAACGTAGCTCTCAGGGGAAAAAAGGTTGGAGAGCCCTGAATTAGAGTATTTGTGCTATAGTGGGTTCGCAACTCAGAAAAAGGTGGCCAATGTTTAAATACATCATAGTGCCCATGTGCAGACTCCAATGGGGTGTGGGTGTACGTGAGTGCGTTTCACTCGGCAGTTAATTGGGAAAATGGCTTACTGCCCAGAGACGGGTGGGTCATTCAGGCACCTAAATGATGCTGCAGAGGGAGTGGCTCCTCACACCCATACCCAAATAGGAAGCAGAGGATAAAGGAACCTGAACGGGACAGAAGAGGAAAAAATCCAAAAAGAGAGAAAATGGAGAGAAAAGGGCAAGGAGAAGGACAGACAAGAAAGAGAGGAGGTTAAAGGAAGGAGAGAGAAAAGCTGGAACAAGCAAGCCAGTGTTAGAGGAAAGGAAGCAGGTGCAAGGAGCGTATTGGCCAATGCTTAAGAGGAGGCCGTGGGATCGCTCCTGTTGAGTGACTATGGAGCACAAGGTGTGCACTTGCCGTGCATCTGTTATTAATTTACTATTATTTAACAAGAATATAACAAAGGCTTCTTTTGGTTTTCTTAACACTTATAAAACATCAGCAGATCGGTTCTTCATCTCTGTGCAGTGTGGCATTTGGACATGATGGTAAAATTACTTGTTAATATGAAGGATTCCCAGGTCTTATACTAAATATGTAATATCAGGTGAGCTGTGTCTCAGTTAAGCCACCTCAGACCACCCCAAAGTGAAGTTTGTTAGTCGGTCACATTGCACTTTATAGGTGGGTTACCTGGTCTCACCTAGTGGTTTTACTGATTGTGGCACAGCCCATTTCACTGTATGTTGGTGTGCGCTGATGTTAATTAATTAATGATTGTGTAATACCTATAAAGAATATTCACTCCCAGGAAGTTTCCACATTTCATTGTTATACAACACGGTGAAATTCATTTGCCTTTTTTGATATTGATCGATAGAAAAAGGCTAAATTATGTCAAAATGGTCTAAAAGTATTAATCTTCTGAGCTGCATGAGTATTCCCCATAGAAATGAAAATCAAAAATGTCTTCTTGGTTTCTCCTAGACAATGAGGAGGACTTAGACTTAGTTCCTCCTGCACCAGGTGGCACATTGGGTGCCAAGTGATCGCCATTGAGCTCGGTCAGCAGCAGCGGCCTCAGTTTTGTCCAATACCAAGATGACTGCTCCAAGGTCTTTAAGGCCGGAGTTATACTTCACGCAACGCATGCTGCAGCGGACGCTCCTGCTACGCAAGCGTTGTAGTGTTTATACTTGTGCGCGTACTTTTACGTAAATCTGGAGGAATCCGCCAGGTGGCAGTGCAAGATACTATCACGGTGAGAACATGTTTGGCTTTGCTGTGTTGTGAATTGCCTAGAACACCTATTAAATTCCGATGACACCTTACCGTAATATCTCTGAAAAGGATGTTTATTGATTAAATCCATCAATCCAAGGATGTGTCCATTCCAGCAAGCTTTGGGCACAAGTGAGAAACAGTCCCTGGACGAGGCATCAGCTCATCGCAAGGTGAATACAAGCACTCGCATACACTAGCGTCATTTTAGCGGCACCAAATCCCCAAATCTGCATATCTTTGGAAGGAAACCGGAGCACAGTGTGGAATACAAGCAGGAAATACCAGCAACATAACTCCCTGCGAGACAGCAGTGCTGTCGCTCCACCACCGTGACACCCCCATGTATGTAATTATTAACAGTATTCATTATTTAAACTAAATTATATGTAAAATGTAACATACACACTTTAATGCATTTCATCATGAATGTGGTATCAAGTACAAATCTAAAGATTCTAAATGTGCAGAGAGCTGGAATATCATACATTTAATTTGTTCTGTGTGGTGATCTATTGCTGCTTGCCGCTGCTGTCAGGTCCAAGAAGCTCGTAGCGTTTAAAAACTGGGATTTACTTACGATGGTCTGCATTAATGATAAAGTAAACTACGAGGTTAAAGTGGACATTTCGAGATTAAAGCCGAAGTTTCCACTTTAATCACAAAATACACGTTTTCACCGTGTCCTTTATTTTTTTCTCAGTGGCTCAAATATAACGCTATACATTATGTTGCTGTTGTTAAGTTGCAAAAAAAAAAAAAAAGATGGCACAAAAGATGGTATGTGAAACTTTTAAAATGTATCGTGTCATTACGATCGGGAATATGCAAAGCTTGAATATAAATGCACCACGAATGCATCTGTATGTTGGCATTTTGCTTCACCACATCGAAGCATTCATCCCGTAGGATCTGCATAGAGGCTTTCTATCACATGTACAGTAGATAGTAAACAGAGACACTGACGTCATGTTCCGACTTTTAGCACACTGCGCCCCCCGACTTTTTGCTGGTACTGCAACTCGCGCATGCGTCGCGTTAATTTCGCAGCCATGGTGCTGGCGTGTACGCGTTCTGAGCGTGAAGTATAAATCGGTCCTAAGAAAGCTGCACTGTCAGGTTTGCTTCTGTTTCCCGTGCTCTGACATCCACAGCATGGCCACTTTTGGTACGCGTTCTTGGGGCATGAGAAAAATGTGGAAATCAAAACAAGGAGATCAGAAAGAAATAAAATTTACACATTTTCTTTTGTCTCATGATCCTCCTCTTGAGTTTCTGTAAAGATCTCAGCAAAGTCACAGAACAGCCTTAGATTTTCCAAGTAGTATCTTGACATTTTTTTTTACAGTTTGAAAGTATTTCCATTGCGTGCTCAGTGACATACTGAGTCCAGAAAAATCCATCCATTGTTAATAATGAAAACATTTTGTGTGGCTTCGATGTAACCTGGCAGCCAAGGAGAGCAGACTGGAACACTCATGCATGAACAATAATGACTTCACTGGAGTAGTCAGTGGGGGCACTAGACACCATTGAGAGAGCATGTGTACCGTGTGGCCATCGCATTCAAAATGACTGAGCGAGCACAGCAATGAATCTGCATCAAATTTTGCATTAAGCTTGAACATTTGTCTGCAGAAACTATTCGGATGATTCTGAAGGCTTTCAGGGACGATGCAATTAGTGGCAAAACATCAAATCACCCCAGATTTGGCACCCTGCGACTTCTGCCTTTGAAAGGGAAGACATTTTAGACTGTCGATGAGATTCAGGAAAATACGATGAGGCAGCTGATGGCGATTCCAGCAAAGGAGGATTTTGCAGAATGTTTTGAACAGTGGAAGAGACGCTGGGAGAACTGTGTGAGGTCCCAAGGTGCCTACTTTGATGGGGACTGAGGCGTCATTGTCCTGTGTAAAATGTTTTCTGTATCTTCTTCAATAAATGTATCTATTTTCATATTACATGGCCGGATACTTTCCGTACAGGCATCATATGGTGAAATGCATAGACAGTTGTTTTGTGGTAATAAAACACTTTACTATTAGTTGCTATTAGTAATTATATTACTGTACTCCAATTACATCAAATTCATTCTGGCCTGAAAACTCAGGCACTGGGGCACAACAGTTGAGACATTCACCTTCAAACCCTTAGGTTGTGGGTTCAAACCCCATTACTGACACTATATGACCATGGCCAAGACTCTTCATCTGCCTCTACCCCAATTAGAAAAACAAAAGAAGCTAATATAACTAATGATAACTAACCATATTTCAAATGTTTCTTATGGGTCCAGTCAGTATAATAATAATAATCATATTTAGTAGATGCATATTTGTTTTACTCAATTCAGGATCACAGGAGACAAAAGTCTGTTCCAGCATTGTTGGTGATAAGGTAGAGAGAGACAGCCTGGCACTGTGTAATACGATGCCCTCCATGTTGCAACTAAAAATTCAGAAGCCCGCTTAATTACTGGGTTGATCTTTTGCACAAATGATCAAGGTTCCAGTTACTGACTGGGAGGCCCTCGGTCTCCTTCTCTGTGTGACTACTTAAAAAGGACTGGGCTGAGGCCCTGAGTGACTTTTCTATGGTAGCACTGAAAGCAAGACAAGGTGCCAGTCCATCACAGTGCCCATGCATGCACATACTCGCACTCACTAAGGGACAAATTTGGAATCGACAATTCTCCTAACGTGCATAGCTTTGAGGATGTGGGAGGAAAAAGAGTACATTTGGAAGGACCTCTCCCAGATACTGGCAGCTCTTCACTATATCTACATCTATATCTGTATATATATATTGTGAGACTTACCCAGACACCACCAGTCGGAAACCACACCTTTATAAAGTTCACACGTTTATTTAACATAAATAAATACAGTCCCGAAACACCACACGATGCACAAAGCAATAATCATCACAATTAGACTTCTTTCTCTCAGTCCTTGGCTGCCAATCTCCTCCTGGGATCTTCGTCCTGTTCCCTCTCCCGACTCTAGCTCCCCGACTGTTAGGAGGCGGGCCCTTTTATTCCCGCCTGGATGCATTCCAGGTGGCTGGAAACGATCTTCCGGCAGCACTTCCTGGTGTGGCGGAAGTGCTGCCCTTTGCCCCAGAAGCACTCCGGGCGTTCCTGGCAGGTTCAGCTACCATCTTGTCTGGTGTGGCGGAAGTGACAATTCTCCCGGTCCGACGAGGCTTAAGGCACCCCCTGGCGGTGGCCATGGGTCCCAACGGGTTAAAATCTTTTTGTCCCTTTCCCGTGGTCCTCTTTTTATCCAGGGCGGTTGCCCTGTCTTCACCCAAATGCTATTATTGTTACCTTCTGGTCCTTTTAGACGTCCCGGACGGGTAAGAACCCCAGCCGTCTGTGACAATATATATATATATAAATTTCCAATGTCTGTCTGTCTGTCTTACCGCTTTTCACGAGAGAACTACTCAATGGATTTTGACGTTTTTTTTCTATAATTTGCTTGAACATTCCAGTTGATTTTATGACTTCTCTCATTGCGGTAAGTATCATAGTTTGCTTGCGGCACCAATTCATTTGCACAAATCCAAGAGAAAGATTGCAGGCCGAGAGGAGGGGGCGGGGCCTTCCTCACTCACACTCCATCCTCCAATCAAGTCGTTCTACCTCTTGTCACGTGTTGGAGCGTACCTCTCTTCCGCTTAGCTAGCAGTTCCTGTTTATTCAACAGACATTATCATCTACAGACTGTTAAGGAGTAATGTTTGTCACTTTTGAGAGAGAGATCAGAGCTACATGTGTTTTAGAGGGTAGCTGCTCATTGGCACAGATATCACAGCCATGTGCTCTTCTCCCCATGTGGGACACTCTCCCGTCAGAGATGAACACGATTAGATACAGTGCCAACATCTGACATTGGAGCATACCTACCTTCCGCTTGGCCAGAATTACATTTTTTAAATTCATTTTTAGAGTTTGTTCTGTTTTACAACTACAGCTAGTATTACATATACGAAAGTTGTGACTGGAGGACAGACTTGCATTAGTCACTTCAGAATGTTGGAGCACCAACTGGGTGTCCACATTTAATAAAGTAAAAGAAAACAAAAACCGAGTGAGATAGCCACAGCAAAAGATGACATTTCAGCCCAATAAATGGAATTGTTTTCAGTGTCATGGAAACTGTATCAACATCATGGATGTTGATCCAGGTCTAGTTCAGGGTTTAATAGCAGATGCCATCTTTTGGGGACCACCTGGTTTTATACAGGCAGGGCCAGATCTGCTTTCACTTTGGGAATAAAGAGTCCTTTTTGAAGCTAATCTAAATAAAAAACACTATGATTCAATGTTGCATAACATGAAAGTATGAAAACTCCCAAGGGGGTGAATACTTTTAATAAACATTCTATGTTGTGGTAAGGCAACATCAGGGACAAGGCAGAAACCAACCCAGGACTGGACACCAGTCCACTCACAAATGTCCACACTCACTCAGGGTCCTCTTAGATTTGCACATACCTGAATTGGATTCAATTACTTTGATAATCTTCTTCTTCTTCCTCCTCCTCTTCATCTTTTTCCACTTCTGTATGTGGTTGATGTGTCTGATCAGCCTTCTCCATGCAACTCAGTCCTGCACCTTCTCCCCAGACAAACCCTTGATAATGTTATGTTATTTTCTCTTTATTTAAAAATATTTCTTTCTTAGAAGTTTTTATTGTTAAATATATTAGTATTACTTTATTTAAATTGCCTTGTTAAAGCTATTTTCAGATAAATTCCAGCTTTAGACAACAATAAAGGATAAAAAGATGTAGTGCTAAATCACAGCTTGGAGGCTGCAGGCAATCTCATTCTGAGAGCTTTTACATTACATTACATAGATTGTGTTCGCCCTTGTGTTATTGATGTACCAGTATATTTGTCAAGTTGTCTAAAATAACAATAAAGCAATGGCCATTATTACCAGACTCCAAGGTAATCAAGTTCTCCTCAAACTTCATGAATTTTTACACGTGTTGTGAATGACAGTACCTTACCTCAGATGAAATAAAGTTAATTAAAAATCATCTCTTGAATCAATGATAACAATATTTATAGCCCACACATCTTTCTAGGACTGTTATATTGTACTGAAGACATGATAAAAAATTAATAACACAGAAGTACAGATTTCCCCTGAATGTTAGTATGTTTATGTAGAATTCAATGTCTCCATTAAAACATTACACAAACTGTACTGTACATCTGTGAATTAACTCAATCAAGGTGGAGGATATCGATCAACGTGGACACAGCACAATGCTCTAAGTTCAGCTTGTAGTTCACCTGGTGTCGGTGTCCAGTTTGCTTTTATTCCTAACTGCTGGAAATTCTGCTCAGTATTTGGGCTCCCTTCCAAATCCCAAAGGTAGGCAGTGTAGAGAAGATAGATAGATAAATAGATAAATAAATATGCACTATATAAAAGATAGATAGATAAATAGATAGATATGCACTATATAAAAGATAGATAGATAAATAGATAGATATGCACTATATAAAAGACTAGCAAAATACCCGCGCTTCGCAGCGGAGAAGAAGTGTGCTAAAGAAGTTATGAAAAAGAAAAGGAAACATTTTAAAAATAACGTAACATTTGGTTTCTATTCGTTTGCATAAGCACAGTCCTTCACCAGCAATTTTAACTCCGTTACAAAGTGATCAAAAGTCTCGTTTATACCCCGCGTCCTCTCATTAAACATTTATCTCACGAATCTCGTATTCGTCTTAGGCATGACAAACGCCAGCGGCAGCGTGTCTATGAACTTAATTTAAAGTTAAGCTTTACACCTTGCTTTCCTATTCGTTTGAATAAGCACAGTCCCTCACCAGCAATTATTTAATGTTAGCTCAGACCAGGCACTTAAAAGTTTCTGTTTGTGCCAAACACTATTCTACTCCCTGACCATCTCATTTTCGTTTGCATAAGCACAGTCCTTCACCAGCAATTTTAACTCCGTTACAAAGTGATCAAAAGTCTTGTTTATACCCTTAGTCCTCTCAGTAAACTTGTATCTTGCGAATATCAAATTTGTCTTAGGCATGACAAACGCAAGCGGCAGCGTGTCTATGAACTTAATTTAAAGTTAAGCTTTACACCTTGCTTTCGTATTCGTTTGCATTAACACAGTCCTTCACCCGCAAGTTTAACTCCATTACAGCAATTTTAACTCCGGTACAAAGTGATCCAAAGTCTCGTTTATACCTCGTGTCTTCTCATTAAACTTGTATTTCGCGAATATTGTATTCGTCGTAGGCATGACAAACACCAGTGGCAGCGTGTCTATAAACTTAATTTAAACTTACGGTTTACATCGTGCTTTGTTTCCGCAGTAGCTGCACTTATGAATATGCTTGTATGCGTCACTCACTTCATATTCTTTTGCTGCCTTCTCAATTGTGTAATGTGTTTTTTGTTCAGCGCTCTTTGGAGCTCTTCCTTGTTCTCTACTTACTGTGTTCACAGTCATTTCACGTGAGCCGCTCTCTTATGTGATCTTGCGATGTCCACGGCTTTATTTAATGTTAGCTAAGACCTGGCACTTAAAAGTTTCTTTCGCACTTTCGCTGAGTTTGTGCCAAACACTAGACCATCTCATCTTCATTTGCATAAGCACAGTCCTTCACACGCGAATATTTACCTTATATGGGCAGACACTCAATTACGTGGGAGGTGTGATGATGCGGGACGCAACTCCGCCTCACGCAGCGACCGAGCTGCAGGCTATGGCCGTATATATGGTCGAAAGTAGGTTCCAGTTATGACTGCTACGCGTAGAATTTCGAAATGAAACCTACCTAACTTTTGTAAGTAAGCTGTAAGAAATGAGCCTGCCAAATTTCAGCCTTCTACCTACACGGGACGTTGGAGAATTAGTGATGAGTGAGTGAGTGAGTGAGTGAGTCAGTCAGTGAGGGCTTTGCCTTTTATTAGTATAGATAGAGAGATTGATAGATATGCACTATATAATAGATGATAGATAGATAGATAGATAGATAGATATGCACTATATAATAGATGATAGATAGATAGATAGATAGATAGGTACTGTCCTTGAGTCTCACAGATTGTGGTCTGCCAGACTGGAAGTCTGTTATCAAGAACACCACAGGTCCACGGACCTGCCAGTCTCTGAGTTTACCCCTTAACGTGGTTGTCTGGATGTTAATGGCTTTGGTTTTCAAAGGGTGACTGAGCATTGGCATGCATGTCATAGTGAACAGTGATGTACTGATGTCTCATTCGGGATTAAGTATGCTAAAACATCCCATGACTTTAAAATCAAAGTAAACCATAGATTTATTATTGTATTATTGCAATGGCAGTGACAAGTGGAGATGTTGCATTAGCCTGAGTATGACATCAGCGCAGAATCACCATGGAGTCAGGAAAATTCTGTCAGATTGTATTGTCACTGATCCCAGGTGAGCAATGTGAAGCAGAACCAATGACGATCCTGCACAGATAAAGGACGAGCTCTGGAGCTGGAACACTGGCATCAGTTCAGGGGCAACTGACAGAGCAGTACATCTGCAGCTGGACATAAGGAGGTTCACCCTCACCTGCCTACAAATAATGGACCCCTGCTGCACCATCTGACAATGCAGCACTTAACATCACAAGCACACAACCTCTCACTACCCAGACAAGCCAGCTAGCTCACTCTAAAAATAGTTTTCTTGGGTGGCCTAAAACATTTGCGTTGTTCTGTACTTTTTATTTTTCCCTGTATAATATTTAAACAAGTTAGGCCTCTTGGCAGATGCAGGAAGTTTTCACGTGTCAACTGCAGTAACAGAAATCTGATTAAATATAAATTTTGTCAGGTTCAACCCCTAAACTCAAACTAAAATAAATCATTGATAAATAGTAACTGTTGATTTTTTTGCAGATTTATAGAAGAGCAGCTTCAGAGTGCATCTGTGAAAACAGATAAAGGATCATTCCATGCCAAAAGAATAAAAAAGAAAGTTGCAAAAACAATTCCTGATATGTTAAGTCTACATGAGCTGTGTAGAAACACAACATTTCAGCTGTTGACGTTTCATCAGGTTTGATTTTGTTGCTGATTTTAATAAAAACACAGCCACAAAACTTTTGTCATTTTGTTTAGTTTACAGTGTGTTGTTGTCTACATGTTGTAACCAGTGGGGGGCGCAACTGAGCCCAAAATCCCAAACACAGAAGTGGTCAACACAATCCTTTGTTCAAATAAAGGGATTTCATTACACCGCGTATCTCAGTTAATAAATAAACAACTTTAAGACAAACTGGATCCTTTTTTTCTCTCCTTCCCCCCTCTTGATGAGTATTGCCCCTTTTAAGCCGGACCCGGGAATGCGTCCTATTGGAAGCACTTCCAGATAACTTGGGAACCAGAGGGATCCTCCCCTGACAGTACCTTCAAATGGAACCCAGGGACCCCAATAGGGCTGCCCTTCCAGACACCATCTCCCATGAACCCATGAAACTGGGATGCCTCGAGAGGTCTACTGCCACCTGTCATATGAAGGAAGGAACTGCTCCTGACATCCGACTTCTGCTGGTCCATCCCTTATACTCCTCATGCTGGGCAAGAAGAACATTTTTTCATCCAGCTAGAATGCCCATCTGCTCTCCATGGCACTTACAATATCTTACTGATTAACTAGCTTTAAATATTTTTTAAATAATGAATTCACAGTCATTCTGGAGCACAAGTACAACACAAGTAATCAAATCAATATTTATTTTTTTAATGTGCATAATTCACAGTAGTTAATATATATTTATATTAAAATATATCGGTAATATTAGCATACTTGAAAAGATGACACATCCAAATGGCAGTACCTGGTCACATCCAGAAATGTGCTGTTCTGCCCCAGCAGTAATGAAGATTTTATATATTTTTTATCCAAGCTTCAATATTTTTTTACTGTAGATTTCTTAGACTGTGATGGACTGATGTCCTTGTTGTTCCTGCCTTGCACCCAAAGATTGCTGGGAGAGGCTCCAGCTGCCTACCCTAAATAAGTGGGTTTAAAAGGTGAATCAATGTTTTTAAAATACAGAGTGTAGCAGTAATGTGCGTGGGAAAAGGTGGAAGCTGACTCAGCAAGAGATCAACTGATGTCACACCACTCGCAGTGTTCAGAGCCAACTGACAGAGCTAACCATTTAGAGACAGGTGCTGCAGGCTTGCAATTAACCACCGGAGCTCTAACACACTGCAAATCATCAAAATCAAAATGAGATGCTTTGCAGTATGAATCCACAAACGAGGATGGGGTTTGCACTGTGGACAGATAGAATGCAGTGATGGTGTTTTTCAGAAAAGATTGGGGCTGAGAGATGTAGATAGCTCAGCTGAAGTCACTGGGAAGCACTCCTCTCACAGTGTCCAAACAGCCATCTGGGTGGCCAAGCCCACTGTTAAGCTGACGCTGCAAATCGCTCGCATCTGAGCCAAAGGGTGTAAGCTGACAGCTAACCACCGACAGTTCATTGCAGTGTGAACCTTTGAATTGAGATGCTTCATGCCTTGAGTCCACAGCAGAACACTTGGCGGTGAGGATGGGATTTGCACTGTAGATGGCTTGAGTGCAGCGGTGGTACTTAATAGAAAAGGTTGGGGTTGAGAGAGAGGAATCTCTAGGAAGTTCTCCGCTCATTGTGTTCAGAAATAGTGTCTGTGTGGCTGAGACCAGGAGCTGTCCATTTAGGTCACGCTGCAAAGCACTTGCTTCTGAGTCAGATGCTGTGGGCTCATGGCTGACCACCAACAAATCATCACAGCGCAAATCTTCAAACTTAGATTAATTAAGCTGCGAGTCAACGGCAGTGAACAAGCCTGATGATATATGAGTCAACATCTCAAGGGATTGATTGTCCAAGTTTGTGGATACCTTACAAAAACTCTATTCCAATGTAAGGTGAATTTTTGGCAAACAAATGCTGGTTGTTATGTATCAGTGTGAATGTATGTGTATTTTATATTTGTTATTTTTATTGTCGGTTGTGGTTTATGGCCGGCAGTTTATCCCGGCTAATACCCCCAAGCCGCCAGATGGAGCCCTCCCTGCAACATGGAGGTGCCCCGAATTCCAGCAGGGCATCATGGACCTTGGAGTTTTAATTCACAGCCTTGCTGGATAATTGGCTGCCAGGGGACGCTACAGGGAGGCTAACGGACTTGTATTTTCAGTATGGCCCGGAAGTACTTGCCAGTCACAGGAACGGAGGAAATGACGTACTTCCAGGCTGAAGAAAACAAGGAGTTTTCATCTGACACAGAAGTGCTGGGAAATCACATGGACTGAGGGATAGAAGCACTTCCGGGCCATGGACTATAAAAGGATTGTGGGAAAACCCAGCAGGGAGAACCGAGTTGGGAAGAAGAGTGACTGAGCTGCTGGGAGTGGAGGATTGTGTATTATTGTTGTTATTATTATTAATTTATTGAGTATAGTGGAGGTGGAGGTGCTTTGTGCACATTATTGTATTAATAAATTTATTATTGGGACTTTTATTTGGTTTCTGACGTGTTGTCTAAGGGTTCAGGGGTTGACAGCACCCCCTATCTGTCACACTGTGTATTATTATTCTTCTTCTTAAGTTTACTTATGTTCCTTGTTCTGTCAACACCTCTAAGCTATTTAAATAAGCTGAGAAGGCTGAGGAGTAGGAGATCATTCATTTTACAACGGTATCCTGTAAGTACTACTTTCTGTGTGAAATGACTCCTTTTTGTTATTTTCTTGCTTCTGATTAAGGATTCTGATTTTTTTAGGAACTCCTTGTGCTTGTGTTTTAGCTCTGCTGAGCTTTTTTTTGTATTTTACTGTTTCTATAAATACATCTTTCATTTGTAAAGATTCTTTGTTTTCCCTTTCTAATACAAGCCAAAAGTTTATGTTTATCCCGCCTCTTGTGGGGCTTTTGGAAAATTTTGAGTTGTTTAGTCAACTTCCCGTTCTTGGGGATTTCGCTGGCTGAAGTCGGCAGGTAGTATATGAGTTCTGGCTGGAGTGACGTGTGCTTCTTCTGGGCAGAATAATGAAGCTACTGGCTTGACTTTTGTGGAGCTTAAGGAGGCCTCACACCCATTTTGCCTTTGTAGAAGACTCCATTTCATAACACTAGCTCTTTCCTTTTGACTTTGATTTTTGTTTCTGCTCTTCGGCTTTACATCAGATAGTATTGTTTTCCTAGTTTTGACTTTTGTGTGGTTTAGTCAATAGTTTCATCTCCTGGTCTATCTAATCTGTCTGCACCATTTCTCAATGTTAAAACAACGGTGAGTAAGGCTTGAATCTAATGAGATTTCAAGTAAGGATTTAGAATAGAAGCCATTAGAGAAAAGCATGAAGAAGGTCATTCAGAGAGCAGAACATAAAGGATATATTTAGTAAAATGCACACAAGTAACAAGAAGTACAAGAAATAAAGGAATATAAAAGGAATAGGGACAGGGGTCACATCATGAGCTGGTTATGGCTAATTAGAAGATAACCTTACACACTCTTGCCCTAAAGTCTTTGGCGTGAAATGAGAAGTCATATGGAAGTCAGGGATGCTGCAGAGTAATGGGGTGTGGCAAGGAGAGTGGACATGTTTGAGACACATCAGTCAGAAATAAAGCAAAGGAACCATCTGGGGTCTGTTGGCATTTACCGAAAGGCCACTGGGAATTGAATTAAAATAAGTTAATGAAGTGAAAATCAAAGGAATCAAGTCAAGGTTCACGTTTGACTAGTAATACTTGCTAATCATGGTGCCAGAGAGAGGCAACGTGTTACATGTGATTCACACTTGTAAGTAAGAAGAGCTTTAGCGTACTCTGGTATATAAGAATGCAAACTTCAACTTGAACTTGAAAAATCAACAGCAGGAAGTATTTTGCACTTGCAATGGAAAGGTTTAATCAAACTTTGAGGATTATGTGCAGACATGGAAGATTCAAAGCTCAGGCCACTCAAGGCCGGTGAGAAAAAGTTGCCGGAAGTGTTGGAGAGAATTCAAGGCTCAATAAAAGTGCAAAGCTTTTTAAGCTGTGAGACCCCACAAGAAGCCATTCCATTTTAATTGGTGCTTAGCTGGAGAAAGTTTGCAGCTGCCCAAGACTTGACAGCGCTGACGCAGCCACTGAGCTTATCCAGGAGTAATTTTCATGTAGCACTGCATTTCATCAGTATATGCATGAAACAGAATTTTTTTTTAAGGAATCAGGTGGCTCACAGTGGTATGTGCAGAAGTTTAAAAGGAACATGCAGACATTTAGGTTTACAGGAATAAATATTACTTATTGATATATTTAATTGAATTGAGTTGTTTTTTGATAAAGATTGCAACACTGATCATCAGATCTTCAGGACTGCAACTGCCACAATAATGGAGGGTCTACTGCAGGAACCAATGCATACTTGCATACCGTGTTGTAAATGACTTTCTGATATCCTCTGATGAAGGAAATTCCACAGCTATTATGTTGTTAGATTTAAGCACAGTTTTTGACACCATTGACCATTCTGTTTTATTACTGAAGCTGGAAAGTTACATTGGGCTTACAGGCACTCTGCACATCTGGTTTAGTTCTTATTTATCGAATTGTTACCAGTATGTACAGAAATGTGCTTCACTCACTCAGAATATAGAACCAATGTATGAAGCATTTTAAGATGGGGAATCTTTTATCTGTGGCACCTCTGCATGAGAACCACCTTTTGCAACCCTCGCAAACACATGCAGTTTTTAATATCTGGAAAACATTTGGGAGTAAATTACTTAGAGATCTTTATATAGACAACATCTTTGCATCCTATGAACAATTACATTCCAAATTTAACTTTCCAGCACCACATTTCTTTCACTATCTTCAAATTGGAAACTTTGTTAAACAGAACCTGCCCGATTTTCCTCATCTCCCACCTTCCTCTATGCTGGAAAAAATACTGCTCAGTCTCGAGGACTTGGACAGCATTTCTGTAATATATACAATTATTTTACAGTCCCTCCCTTTCAAAGATCCAAGAGGACAGTGGGAAAAGGATCTCTCGCTCAACATATCAGATCAGGGCGGAGTGGTGGCTCTGAGGCTAAGGATCTGTGCTGGTATCCAGAAGGTTGCTGGTTCGAATCCCCATCACTGCCAAAAGTGATCCTACTCTGCTTGCCATGAGCAAGACCCTTAACCTGTAATTGCTCCAGGAGCGCTGTATAATGGCTGACCTTGTGCTCTGACCCCAAGGGGTATGCGAAAACTAACAAATTCCTAATACAAGAAATTGTATGAAGTGAAATAAGGAACAAAAAAAAAAAAGGAGGGAAGGTATCAATGCTGAGAATTCACTCGAGCTCCAAATGCGCAAAGCATACAATTACTCAACTCAAAATTATATATCGAGCACATCTGTCTCACTTAAAACTGTCCAAAATCTTTCCAGGGCGAGATCCAACCTGTGAACGTTGCAATCGAGTTCCAGCCTCACTAGCTCACATGTTTTGGGCCTGCACCAAATTAACATCATTCTGGACAAAAATTTTAAGTGCCTTTCAGACAGCCTTGGTGTCCCAATCCCTCCCAATCCATTAACAGCTGTGTTTGGTGTTCTTCCAGATGGGCTTCAAGTGGAGAAGGACAAACAAACTGTGATTGCCTTTACTACACTACTGGCATGAAGACTTATCTTGCTAAACTGGAAGAATCCTAACTCTCCTCATTTAAGTCAGTGGGTAACTGATGTTTTATATTATTTGAAATTGGAAAAAATCTAATTCTCACTTAGAGGATCTGTGCAGAACTTTTTCAAAACCTGACAGGATCTAATCAATAACATTTTAGAATTAGCTCTTAAAGCACTGAGGAAATAATTCTCTCCCCATTTCTTTTTCTTCTCCATTTATCTTTATCCGCCTATTAAACTCAACAATTTATTTATTTTTACTAGCTTTACGTTTAACTCCGTTGGCCATGCTCTCTTTCACATGGGTAGGGGTTGATTTGTTTTCAATCCTATTCTTTGTAAAAATTGATCTATTTGTATGGAATGATTACAATAAAATCAATAAAATTTTAATAAAAACAAGAAATGTGGTGACAGTGTCTCATCATTAGATCAAGGAGTTAAATATGTTGCCCCGCAGGGCACAGTTCTGGGACCTTTACTGTTTTTTATTTTGCATGCTTCCATTGGGAACTATCATTAGAAAACATAATGTTAATTTCCGCTCCACTTAAATATACCTTTATATCTGACCAAATGACTTTTCATTGATGCCGTTCTTAATTAATTGTGTTAGTGAGTTAAGGTAGTGGATGGATGAGAACTGTTTGTCTCTGAATGCAGAAAAAACAGAAATGTTAGTTATTGGTGGGAATGATGCCGACCACAACAACATGCTCTTTTTCTCAATTGGAATGGCCTTAAGTTTTACTGAATCACCACACAACGTAGGTGTTATTTTTGTCACTAGCATTTTATTGGAAGCACACATTACAAAACAATCCAAAACGTGTCTTTTTTTTACTTAAAAATATTTGAAAATTAAGAAGTTTTCTAAATTTGCAAGATACTGGGAAATTAATTAATGCATTTATTTCTATTAGGACTGACTACTGAAATGAGTTGTTCACTGGCTGTTCAAATGGTTCTTTATGCAACTTTCAGATAATTCAAAATGCTGCTGCAAGAATTATTACAAGAACCAGAAAACACAAACAGATACCTCCAGTTCTCAAGTCCAAACACTGGCTCCCAGTTAAACTTACAGCTGATTTCAAAATCCTCCTATCAAACTATGAAATGGCCAAGGCCCTACCTAGTTATCTGAGCTTATCAATACTTACAAACCAAGAGTGCACATTAAGATTTCAAGATACCAGGCTACTTGAGATACCAATGAAAAATAACAGTGAGAGGTGAAGCTTTCAGTTACAGGGTCCCAAAGCTGTGGAGTGATCTGCCTGTTAATATAAGTGATGCCCCTTCAACCTCAGCTTACAAATCCTGCTGACGACTCACAGCTTCAGTTTAGCATATCCTGACTAGAGCTGCTGATTAACTGTGCATACTGCATTTCTGTGTGTTAGTCATTTGTATAGAAATATAAGTATCATAATATTTTTAAACTATTGCTATCCCGTCTCTATTCTGTTTCACTTCTTGGTATCTGGATGTGGCACTTGGTGCCACTACTCTATTGCCAGGCTGCTGTCCTGCATGAAGAAGTCATCTCAGATAAAGTGGCATTGGAATCATTAGATGGAAAAATTCTCTCATCAGATTGGATGGTTAACACATATCCACTACAGAAAACCCAGGTGCAGGTAGGTGTCCAATTGGCCAAATTCTTCAAGATTGTGACATTATTATTGATTTTTGTTTTACGATTTTTAATTTCCAATGTTGTCAACTTGCCATAGTTCATCAATTAAAATAATGAACAGACATTGTTGGTTTCAATTTATGTTTAATCAGTTTTTAACAAATCTGCATTTAAATGCGTAGCAGTGCCATATTTAGTCATTGTTATAAGCTGTATTTGAATTTCAACTGCGAATTGTTCACAGCACTCTGCACCCTATAGAGCACTATACAAAAAATAAGATTTATTGTATTGTATTGTATACTGAACCAAGAAAAATCAGACGTACACTGAATTCACTCCCACATTTATGGCTTCTTTTCTTGATGCATATGTATGATGCTATTTATACCCAATCTGTTAAAAATCTGTGTTTTTCATTAGAACACATGTCTCATAATGAATTTTCAGAAAAAGCAAGAAAAATTATGAAAAAAGGGAATGGGAGATAAACAGGCTAACTGGAGTGGTGGTAGCTGTTCTGTGGGTTCTGTACTGGTCCATGGTGGTGAAGCGGGAGCTGAGTCTGTAGACAAAACTCTTGGTTTACCAGTCAATCTACAACCCTGTCCTCAGCTAGGGTCATAAATAGTGATGAGCGAACTCCATGGTGTTCACTTCACCTCAAGTTCTGAGAAATCATGAACGTGTTTGTGAATATTGCTGAATGCGGCAAAATGCATTGAAGTGAGTGGGGAAAAACTAACTGAACGAGATTTGACTGGACTATGAAGATGCAACCATGTTTAACTCTTTCAGGGCTGATGGTGACTTTTGTCAAAATTCAGGGGTAGAGGATGGTAATCAGCTGTAAACTGTGACAAAACTCGCCCTTACCTTTAGGTTTGACTCTCTTTGCTAGAAGGAAAGTTAAGTAGCTTTGTTGATTTAACCTCGATTCCCTGCATGAGTAGCAAAGAGCAAACAACCTGGCATCGACATCTGGCGAGAGACTAAATACGCCATGTACGTTTTGACTTGTCAGACTTGGAATTTGATGCAAGTGATCAGGAGATGGACATTGAATACGAAAGTGAGGTACCAGCATCAGTTGATCAGTCCCCAGTTGATCATGATGTTGAACATGTTTTTGTAGCTGCGTTCACCTGGGAGTAACACCACTTATAGTGACAAGAGGTACAAACCACATTGTGTCACACTGTGACTGCCACCACTGCCCACCTGCTGTCCGAAGGCAGCCAGCTCACTGTGCATTCCTGCTGGCCATCAAGGTGCCCCTGCAAAGCCACTGCCTCCAGAGATGCCGAACATGCGCCAACAGCATCCACGGCAAATAGCAACAGATGTTTTATGTTGATTTATGTGTGGAACCATAGCTTTGTGTGCTTTTTGGAAAAAATATTCAGCCCTCAAAGAGTTAATGTGTCCCTGAGGACTATGGAAACTTCTGTCAAATATACTGGAATGATTATTGTGGCCAAAAAAGGTGACCTGAGCTTTGCGGAAGCAGTGCCAACCACTTAACTACCGTGCCTTGGTGAGATCAAAGAAAAAAGAATGCTGTCTGAGACGCGCCATCATAGATTTCATTAGAACAAAGTGGAAATGCAAAAATCATAGTTAAAAGTCAAAAAAATACATAGATCTTTTAAAGGCAGAAAATTCAAAGTGGTGTGTCATGATTGAAACTGCTGGCTCGTTCTGTTTTTTGAAGTCTCATTGAAGGCTCTCTAAACTGTCTGTGGTAATGCTCTGCACTTTTTCTTCTATCAAAAAATATGAAATGTCTTGTAAATAGTAATAAAGCTTTCATTATTATTATTATTATTATTTCATAGAGTCTCCTGTGTTTGGCATGGGTATTAGGCTCCTTCAAGGTTTGTTTTCTTATCTCCATGTGGCTAATTACGTATGCATGGGCTCACACACCTCCATCTCTTATACTGACGTGGAACTCGAAGGTCAACGTGCACATCTGGAGACAAGCAGAGATAACTTGTTACTTATACTGTATATGTTTCATAAAAATAAAATTTTGAGAACCTGCATTATTTACTTATCTGTTCTACCACTAACTAACTCCTACAGAGTCTGTAATGCAAATGATCAGCATTATATACTCAAGGAGTGGTGGTCCCATCCAATGTTGGCTGTTACAGCTCTGGGGGATTTCATGCTGGCCTCGGTACGCATTATGGAGTGTTGGGGAAAAAATTCTCCTAAACCGGCCAAATTATCAGCAAATAATTTGACAAACGAGGGTGAACACGAACACAGCCAGTTCGCTGCGAATAACACTTTGGAGAAATTCGCTGATCAAGATTAGTCATGAGCCATTGATAACAACTGAAAGAAAAAGATCACAAGTACAAGCAACAGAAATGAGGTTTCTTCAATAGGAAGACTGGGCTACCACTCTATGATAGGGTGAGAAGTTCAGCAATTCACGAAAGCCTCGGAGTAGAGGTAATCCTACTCTGGTTTGAGGGGGTAGATTGGGAATGTCATAAGGATTCCTTCCAGGGGAGTTTCCTTCTAGAGCTGGAAAGACAGAAACAGGACACTCCGAAAGGATTGTATTTCTTGGCTGGCTTGACAAATGACTATTCCATTCATCAAGCTCGTTCACTTACCTAATAGCTGAGATGTTCATATATCTTGTTTGTCAAGGTTCCAACTTTATGGCTCGGTAAAAAATATGTTGCTCACCTTTTTTGTCATAAATGTCAACATTGCCTGTGATTTTATTAGAAGTACTTTTATTTAAAGTTACTATAAACTTTACAACAGTTCTCTAATCCATTAGAGAGGTGTTTTATAGACATTTTATTTACAAATGTACAGTTTCATGCATTATGCCTTATTAATACAATGGAAATTTCTTACAAAAAATTAACATTCTCATATGGGGCCACAGACTGTCCTAGTAGTATTAGCCACAAGAGAAGAAGCAGCTCTGGACAGGGGACCAGGTTGTCACAAGGGGCCACTCACACTCACTCACACACACACACCTATAACTGCTCATGCTTGGTTATTTTAAGGGTAGCCACATTCCTCCAACTGCACTTTGTTCAGGTGTGGGATGGAAAACCTGAAATAACAACAACAACAACAACATTACTTTGTACTGAAAATTTTCATACAAACAATTCAGCTCAGAATGCTTGACAAGATGTCAAAGAAGTAGTTACATGCAAAAACTAGATAAGAAAAATAATGCATAAAAAACATACAAAAATAAAAAATGCATATTTACATAAGATAAAGGGTGTTGTACCGTGTTAGCCATCTTGCCTGAAGAAGGGGCCTGAGTTGCCTCGAAAGCTTGTATATTGTAATCTTTTTAGTTAGCCAATAAAAGGTGTCATTTTGCTTGGCTTTTCTCTACATAAGATAAAGAAATAATTAAGAGAAATAGAGTCCTTAAATATAGAATTGTTTCTAAATGATGATCTGATGAGAAGGTTTAGTGGCTAGGGTGGACAGGAAAAAAAAATATATCACAAGCTTCTACTGGGCATTCTGCCTAACATAAATGTTCTTAAGTAGTAATTTTTTTAAGACTATTGTCTGCACTGGGCCTCATGGCAGGTTGAGGTTTCTGCTTTCATTCAAACATTCAAACATCACAGGTGACTACACAGGACTTTGATCAGGTAGTGATGGCACAGATTGCCACCGCAAAAGAACCAGAAAAGAAAACAAGAGAAAAGCAAAATAAAGAAAGATCTATGCAGACATGGGGAGAATGTGATGACTTCACACAGACAATGGCCAGGCACAAGATTTAAACATAGCATGCCGGTTCTATGATTTGTGCTAACAAACCAATTTCAATGATAACAGAACTCCCTTCAACTTTTTTTAAATAAATAGTTATTATAAATGTCATCACAATAAGGTAGCATGGTGGTGTAATGTAGTTTTCTTCAGGTAAGGGTACATTTAATTGGTGACTTAAAATTGGCCCTCTGTTAGTGATCTTGAGTATACTCTGAGTTGAACTCATCATAATCACAACTAGTTGGTGCTTTGCTCCTGATATGCTGAGTCCCAGGATTTTAAAGATTGCTTTGCAACTTTGCAACTGATATATTTAAGTAACTTTCGTTTTTAATGTGAATTTATTTTGAGGGGCGGCACGGTGGCGCAGTGGTAGCGCTGCTGCCTCGCAGTAAGGAGACCTGGGTTCGCTTCGGTCCTCCCTGCGTGGAGTTGCATGTTCTCCCGTGTCTGCGTGGGTTTCCTCCGGGCGCTCCGGTTTCCTCCCACAATCCAAAGACATGCAGGTTAGGTGGATTGGCGATTCTAAATTGGCCCGTGGGTGTGCTTGGTGTGTGGGTGTGTTTGTGTGTGTCCTGCGGTGGGTTGGCACCCTGCCCAGGATTGGTTCCTGCCTTGTGCCCTGTGTTGGCTGGGATTGGCTCCAGCAGACCCCCGTGACCCTGTATTCGGATTCAGCGGGTTAGAAAATGGATGGATGGATGGATTTATTTTGATTGAGGCCTTTTAGCCAACTTCACATTGCTGGATCATTTTCTTGAAGTGATGTTAAAATTCAATAGGCCTGACATCCATTGAGCTTGGATGTGTCTAATCTTATGTTACCTGTGTGGAACGGGACCTGGACACAGACAGACGGACATCGTTTTAGAACCCAACACACTCATTTATTAATATTATATACAACAGAATTCAGTGCACAACCCAGTGCCTCCAGCCCCGATCCCCCAAAGTCCAGGCCTCACAGTCTCCAGTGCCTTCCTCCTGGCCGCCTCCACTCCTCTCTCTCTCAGCTCCATCCTCTTCCACCCGACTCTTGCTCTCGGCCCCTTATATATGAGCCCGGATGGGCTCCAGCTGCTTCCCGGCAATCCTCCGCGGACACATCCCTGTGTGGCGGAAGTGCCAGCTGTGCACCCGGAAGCCCTCCGGGTGTCCCCAGTCTTTTTCCCCGAAGTGCTGAGGTCCAGGGTTCTTCAGGCACCGGGGCACCGCCTGGCGGTGGCCACGGGCCCCTACAGGGTTGGGCTTCCAAGCCCTCTCCCCGTGGCCCCCAACACAACCAGGACGGTTGCCCCCTCGTGGTCTGGAGGAGGCACAAGCCGTCCTCCGGTCCTCCTGGGCGTCCTGGCTGGGTACCTGCCCCAGCCACCCGCCACACCTGTTATATTTTAATTTTTGGATCATTGGATCATTGGTTGATTAAGTGAATGAGGGGGAAATTAGTTTGTTAGTGAATCTTCATTTTTCCTTCAATTAATCAAATGATCAATTACAAACTGCGTATTGTATTTACACAGGTTGTCTTTTGCATTATACTAAACCAATAACGGTGCACTGCACGATAGCATGCAGTGAATACACTTGACGAGCATTCATAGTCTTCATCCTCTTTCTCTGTATGTTTAACATTTGTTTGCTTAGAGGTTGATGTGCTTTCTGCCTTTAGAGCAGATCTTCTTTTCTCTACCCTAATGGCCTGCTTCTTCTCTTCTTTCGCCTGCATATTTTTGCATTAAAACTGATTAAGTCAGTGTTTATGTTGCAATTGCTTAGTTCATTATCTTTAATTTTTCACTTAAGCTGACACTAAAGTCTTCAATCTGCCTCAAGAATGATTTAAGATATGAAGAGGTGGGGGAAGTGATGGCAAAGGTAGTAGGAATGAGAACGGCTCATAAAAAGAGGAATAACTTTGGAGGTCAATCATCATCCCGAACGTGGATAGTAGATGGCATGTATTATGTGTACCAATTTTCAGGTCAATGGGTGAAACGGTTTGCAAGCTACAGGTGATTTAAAATCCTGGACAGACAAACAGACACAGTAGTGTATTATATATAAAGATTTGTTTGGTGATCAGAAACGATAAAGTGTTGTGATGAAGCAAAAATAAAGGAAATCAGGGAGGGGGCAAATACTTTGTGACGGCACCATATATAAGTGCTGACCCCTTGAGTACTCTGTGGGAAAATATCAAGGCTTTGAACTTAAAATGTGCTGCTTCAGGAAGGCGATGTAGTGATCTGAAAGGACGAGTGACATGTGCCCG
Source organism: Polypterus senegalus (assembly GCF_016835505.1). Classification (NCBI taxonomy): domain Eukaryota; kingdom Metazoa; phylum Chordata; class Cladistia; order Polypteriformes; family Polypteridae; genus Polypterus; species Polypterus senegalus. The sequence continues at coordinate 22,494,740 of NC_053160.1, forward strand.
CCTTGACCAGTTGAACACCAGACATGCTGTTGCATTATGAATCGTGATGAATCTCAACTGCTTTATTACAGCTTATTCAAATCATCATTTAGAATTTTTTTAAGATGTAAATATCAGGTATCATCGCACTCCTGGGCTCTTACTATGAATGACCATCAATTTTGTAGTTTCCTTTTTTGTGGCACAATTACACATCAAATATACAGTCTCATAAACGTGGCCTATGTGACACTGATTGATCGGATTGTGCCCTACACACTAATATTTTTCTTTTAAAAGCTTTCCATTTAGGTTTGATTACATAGAACTGGGGGCTTGTCAAGGGACTGTATAGTACATGCCCTGTGCCCAGCAGCCATACCACATGCACTTCAGTTGAGACCACCCACCTGAAGCTAAGCATGTTCGGGCCCAGCCAGTACTTGGATGGGAGACCATCTAGAAAAAGTTTGGGTTGCTGCAGGAAGGGGCACTTTCCCTGTGGCCCGAATGTTAATCCCAGTGTAGTGACAGGGACACTGTGCTGTGAAAATGGTGCTGTCATTCAGAGGAGATGTAAAACAGAGGATCCAGACTCTCTTTGGTCATAAAAGATACCTGGGCATCCTTTGTAAACAGTTGGGTGTATCCTGATATCCTGGCTAAATTGCCCACCATGGCCAAGTCATTCCGGCCCCCTAATCATCCTCTGTCTCTAATTGGGTGTCTCCCACTCCTTCAACAGCTAATGTGTGGTGAGTGCACTGGTGCAAAATGGCTGCTATTCCATGATCCATGTAGATGCTACACCTTAGTGGTGATTGAAATGGCTCCCCACTCTCTATGAAAAGCTCTTTGAGAAGTGAGAAAAGTACTATATAAATGTAAAGAATTATTAATATTATTAAAATGAATGCTTGCTGGGATTCTCTGCAGCTTCCCTGTGACCCTTCTCAGGAGCTGCTGACCTTCTATCGTTGTACCCCTGAGAGTATTTTAACCCATTGTATCTGTGTGTGGTGTCTCAGCTGCACAGCTGCTGATCAGAAAGCTCTACAGCAGGTTGTGTCGAGAGCACAGAGGATTGTTCAGAGTTGATGAGCACTATGAGAAAATGCTCGAGCTCCCATAGAACAGAATGAATGTGTGGTACAGAAAGTAGAGCTGCAGATGGGGATCTGAGGGAGCGAGAGGGAGTGAAAGTCTATAGGAGATCAGTGAGGTAGGGAGGACTAAGGTTGTGGAGTAGTATTTCCTATTGTATTCAGTAGTAAACAGGGAGCCAGTAAAGTTGGGAAAGAATAGCTGTAATATGTTCAGTGAATTTAGAACAGGTTATTGTCCTAGTAGCAGAATTTTAAATAAGTTATAAGCGATGAATATGTTTTTGTGGGATGCCAGAGTGTATAGGTTTACAGTAATCTATACGTGAATGGACTAGGGCATTAACCAAAATTATAAAACCAATTTATAGCACACACTACCTCAGGAAAGCCACCAGCACCTGAATGGATTCCACTCACCCATGCCACAGTCTATTTGAACTTCTCCCATCCAGCAAACACTTCAGAGCCTTTCATGCACGGAGCTCGAGGCTCAGAGACATTTTAATTCCAAGAACTATAAACAAACTCAATCAGTTCATTAAGTGCTCTTAGTAGAGCACTTTGCACTATATGTATATACGGTGTACCTATGTTTTCATCTTTATAAATATGTAAAATCCAACGTCTGTCTATCTGTCTGTATGTCTGCTTTTCACGAGAGAACTACTTAACGGATTTAGATTGGGTTTTTTCCTATAATTTGCTTGTACATTCCGGCTGATTTTGCAACTTCTCTTATCGCACTAAGTATCGTAGTTTGCTTGCACTACCGATTTATTTGCGCAAATCTTAGACACATGTAGTGGGCCGAGTGGAGGACTCACGTGCTAGCCTCAGGGTGTGTACCTTACCTCCGCTTAGCTAGCGAACAAGAGAACAACTTAACATATTTAGATCAGATGTTTTTCTATAATTTGCTTGAACATTCCGGTTAATTTTGCTACTTCTCACATTGCACTAAAAATCAGAGTTCACTTGCAGGAGTGATATAGTGACGCTAATCCGAGACAGAGGCTGTGGGCCAAGGGGAGGGGGAAGCGGGACATCAGGAGTGGGGAACAGGGCAGAGCCCTCCTCACTGTCCTGATTTACTAATATGGAAGACGGCTATTGTATATTTGGATTGTTTAATTGTGCTATTTTTCTTACTTGATGGGATTTTTTTGTTTTTGTGGAGGAATTGCACATTGAATATCATTGTGCACAAATACAATAAAGGAATTCAATTCAATTCAATAAAACAGATAGAAAATGGGTGGATGGATGGAGGTTTATAATCGTGTGGATAGAAGTGGGATATGATTGGGTGCTGGATATCAAGGTTGCGGTGGGTTCCTGCCAGTGATAATCTGACCATTTCCTCTTATTAGGTGCATGTGATAAGAACCCTTTGTGAAGAAGACCCCTGGATGCACACCCAAGTCACCCTGATGGCAGTTCCAGCTATGGGTTAGGTGGATTGGTCAGTCTAAATTGACCCCAGTATGTATGCCCTGTGATAAACTTACAATCATGTGAAAAAAGTAAGTAGATCCAATGAAAACTCTTAACTTTTTCAACATATATGAACAAGCAAACAGTAGGCCTTCATGTAAACAACGCCTCCAGATAAAGGTGATATACTTGAATAAAAACACCAGAAAATGTGGCTTTTCAATCATTTATTCAACAACAGTATCAATAGATGTAATGATCTACTAGGGAAAGAGTAAGTCCACCCTTGGCCACAGAAGCTGGTATCACCCCTTTAGCAGAAATTACTTCTTGTGGGTGTCTTGTATACTGTAGCTGCCCACCTATCTCTAGGTGCTTTCCCATCGCAGGGAGTTTTTTTCAAGAACCTGGGACTTTGTAGAAACTCAGGAACATTTGTAGCATTCCCACTTGGGCCATTTGTAGTTCAAGGCACTGCACTTTTTATCTCTCACTTCAGGGTATAGTAGATACTTTTTGTTCAACCAGGAACTATCATGGGTGGGGCTCGGGTGCTGAATCATGCTGATTGGTTGACCACAAGCACTAGTGCTTACAAATGTGTTAGTAGTCTGGACTTTCGAGAGTTATCGGTGAAGAAGGAGCACTACATTCCCCACCACATCACTCTTCATAGCCATTTTCCTGGTGTGCCATGCAAGGCACTGCTTCCCCCGTGAAGTCCAGGGCTTGTCAAACCAATAAAGAGAGCCCTAGTAAACTCCCAATTGCACTGCACTTTGCACTGCATCACTCTTCTTTGCAAGTCACATATTTTGCATAAAGGTTTCAGTTCCTGCTCTGCAGTGGGAATGCAACACACCAAAGTGGACAGGCACCACAAGTGGCCCAGGGTCTACGTCATACAGGAACTCATTGGTTCTTGAAAACAAAGTTGTTGGTGTGGGAAAACTCTGTGACATTTTTGATCACCCCTGCAGGCAAAATCTCTTCAACTGGAAGATGTTTGGTGTGGGTTTTCTTGCATGGACTGCCCATTTTAAATCCCCAAACATTTCAATAGGGTCCAAATCAGGGCTTTGACTTGGCCAGCCCATAATCCCCCATTTCTTCTTTGGTGGATTTTCTAGTTTGCTTCAGAACATTATCGCGTTGAAAGATCCAACTACAGCTTTTGGACAGATGACGTGCCTTTCTCCTCAAGCACACTTTCATATGATACAGAATTCATCATTGATTTGATAACTGCAAGCTGCCCATCCCAAGCCCATGAAATGTCCATCACCATGCTTCACAGTTGGTATGAGGTTCTTCTCCTGAAATGCTGGCTTTGGTTTGTGCCAGACATGTCTACTGTTACAAACAACTCTACCTTTGATTCAGAAGGTCTGGTCTTTTCCAACTGTAGTCTTGCTCTAATGTTTTTTGGACAGTAAAGCAACACCAACTGCAGATCCTCTGATGATATTTTGGGGTTCTTGGAGACTTATTTTCTATGCAACAGTCAGCTCTTGGGCTGAAGTTGCTAGGCCAGCCAGTGCTGGACAAATTAGCAGTCATTTGAAATCATGCCACTTGTAGATGACTTTCCTTACAGTGGAATGATTGGTTTTAAATATTTTGGTGATATTTGTAAATCCCTTGCCAGACTCATAGGCACACACAACCTTCATTCTGATGGCCTTATAGAGCTCTTTTGGCCTTGGCACGATGACACTACACATGTCGATATCAAAGAGAACAGCAAATCCTCGATATCTGTGGTTTAATTAGATGGGGTCCTCCTGCATAATCCATAAGGAGGTTCTGATAATTGGCACCAAAGCTGGAACACTTGATTCTAATCTGATGGATCTGAAGTGGTGATAAATGTAGGGGGTGCACTTACTTTTCCCATGTGACAAATCTGCATTTTTGCTCTTTTTAGATTATGAAAATGAAAACACCATGTCAGTTTTATTTGCTGTTTGTTCAAGAATAGCACATTTACCTGTAGACATTGTCTTGCATGAAGATCTACTATTTGCTTGTTTAGATATGTTGGAACAGTTAACAGTTTCCAAGGGGTGTACTTACTTTTTCACATGGCCTATTAATTTCTCCAGGTTTGCTTCCCATCCTAGTTTCAGTTATGATTTGTTCATTTGTATTTTGGTTCTATCATTTTGAAAGCTTCTGTCGCTGCTATTTTTGCATAAGCTGAAAAATGTTGGAATGTTGTCCCTGAATTCAGTTATATTGATTTTAGAAATTGTGTTTCTATTTCAATGGATCATACTTAATTGCCAGATGATTAGCTGAGACTTATGAAACAGTTTTGATAATTACAATTGGCATTTTATAATTTATTTATATGATTTTTTTCATTTAGGACAGCCGTGTATGGAGATAGTAAATGCTGCTGCATCACAGCTCCAGCTTCCTCATTTTGAATCCCCCTCTGCACTTTCTTCCTGCGTCATTAAGGATTGTTTCTCAATATTTTCAAATTGAACTTTAAATTGGTCGAGTTTAAGTGAGCTGTCGGGTTTCCTTCAGCTTTCCCACTATCCCAAATTAAATTGGGAACTTATGTATGTAAAATGTGTCAATATTAAATGGTGACGACATATGTATCAGCCCATTAGTTATCCATGCAGGACAGCTGTGAGAATTAAAGTTCCAATTTTTTAATCTCCCATAATGCAGCTTTTGCTCATATTTTCTTAGATCGTTTGTCTCTTGTTAAATATAAACACCCATTTATTTTCCAAGAGTTTGCAATATGTGACTGGACTCAAGTTTTTTGTGTTTTTTTTTTCTTTTCTTTGGAAGAATAATAATAAATACAAAAGACTGTTATTTTTGCAACATCACAGAACAAATTCTCTGAAATTACAGATGAAGGCTTTTCTCTGTCAAAAATACCAAAACATTTGCTGACATGACATTCTCTTTGCACGGCCTCCATAAATATTGTGTGAGAGCGAATTTCACAAACCCATTTGGCCTGGGTGTCTGAAGGGATTTAGGGGATTTGTACAGGTCTTGTTTAATAAGCCCACCAATGACTGCTGGCCGTGTCTGACAAACAATGTCAAGCTGACAGGAGACCTTGAATGAATTATATGTCAGACGTTTTGAAGTCTGGGTTTTTTTTCTTAATGAAAATTCTGTGAATGTAAATAAAATATCAAAATCTTGCATTTAGGCAGATTGATGCTATTTCCAGATTTCTGTGTCATTTCAGTTTATGGATGCGTAAAGCTTAACAACTTTTAAAAAGTATCTGGATGACAACTTAGCTGTTACCTAACCAGAAGAGCTGGGTGAACGGAATGGTGTCAGATTCTTCTGTTCTTATGATAGCAATGGTGAGAAACTGTCAGTATGACACATGCCTCCTGCACAGACATTTATCCACTGATTCTGTGTGTTACAGACACCTTTATTTTGAGCAAAAATGAAAACTAAACCAGCCTACGTGCAAAACAGTCCACTTGTAGGTATTCCAGAGACCTCGGGTCTAGCTGAGTCCATTTTAGCAATTCTTCTGGACAACAAATGATTTGTTTTGAGTTCTTCTTCAACCTTGGCAGTGAGGGATAAGGACCCTCCGGTTTACAAACCATATTGGTTCAGGGTGGCATTCCTCTCTGTGCAAGGCCTTTGCTCTCATTTATTCATTCATTCATTCATTGTCACATATAGAAAACAGAGGTCTGTAGAGCTGATAATGTTTGGCTGCAGCTGATGGTAGAGTTCCAAGGCAAGCTGGATGGTGTCCCGTCCCTAATTTTCTCTACCCAAGTGCGATGGGGGTGACCTGTAGGTCTTTTCCTGCTTTATGGGGTATGCCTTTCAGTTTTTTGAGAAATAGCAACCACAGTGGCACCATGGGCTGGAACAGTGGCTGAAATGTGAGAACCGACAATTTGCGATGATACCCTTGATCAGTTTCAGGGCATTGTGAGAGATGACTTTGGGGTTCCACACAAAATCATACCAATAAAGCCAGAGTATCTGGCATTGGCATGACAAGAAGAAACACTCAAGCCATTATATATTGGGGAACAGCATAGTCCAGTAGTAAAATGGGTTTGGCAAAACGCAGGTTTTGATATTTTCTGGTCGTGGTCTTGATCTTCTGGCTCCAGAGTTTTTAGACATCATGGCTGATTCTGTTTATGATGTCCGATGAGCACCTCTGTACACTTCCTAGGTAGGTTATGTGAACTCTAAGACCTCTTCTACTTTCTGAATTTGAAGATGATGTCATCTGTATTGTTCCAGATCCCTAAACTCTGCAGTTTCATTTTCTGCCAAGACACATGCAGATCCCGATGGGATGCCTCTGATTTAAATTGTTTTAATGAGGTCTGTTGGTTTGTGGGCAATGCGTCCTATAAGACAATGTCAGTCAGTCATTCTCCAACCTGCTATATCCTAACACAGGGTCACAGGGGTCTGCTGGAGCCAATCCCAGCCAACACAGGGCACAAGGCAGGAACAAATCCCCGGCAGGGCACCAGTATAAGACAATGTTGTCTACATAATCAAGGTTGGCAAAGTGGTGTTCTGGCAAAGTGACACCATGTTCTGAGCCAGTGGTCCTTAAACTTTTTTTTTCTCATGACCCTTTTTTGTGTCTATGGAACCCAGAATCGGCGGTGGTAGTCATCCTCTTGATTCATTCAGACATCCCATCCTCCTTGGGGAATCACCAGTGACAGTCATTCATTGGTGGGGGTTTCCACCTTGGAAAAATCACTGACACAGATTACAGTGAAGCGATAGTGTGTGCTTAAACTGCCCACAGCGACCCATTACAAGAAGCCCTTCAAACCATATGCAACCTGGTTATTGAGTACTACTGTGAATCACAACTCTGAATGACCCAAATTCGCAGAGCACACAACCCATAGTTGAAGAACGAACATTATGAACAATGTGCTCAAAAATCGAGTCCATTGGCCCTGTAAAAGAGTACTTTGCTCTGAGCTCCTTTTATGCAGCAGAGGGAAGATGCCTGGAAGCAGCAGATCATATTCTTATGGCGACCATCTTGTCTTAACTTCCTACAATGTTCCTTTGACCTCACTAGGTGTGGCTTCCTTGAAATGCTTCTGTGTCTACTCTGTAAAGAGTGAGTCCACACTCTGAGGCTTCACAAGTTCCTTGTCCTGTTTCTTAGAATTTCCCACATCATATTGGTATTTGATTTCTGAGAAGCTGGTATAATGTTCTGATTGAGATGAACATAGAAACCTGGATACACATTCAAGGAGAAACAGAAAGTGCTGTACTAAACTTCTTTTTTAGTTTCCTCTTCACTGGAGCACAGTGGTGGCTTTGATGCTAGGGACCTGTGCCAGTAATTGGAAGGTTGTTGCCAGTTTGAACACCATAAAATGCAAGAACTGACTCTTCCCCTGTGGGCCCTTCAGCAAGGCTTAACCTGCAATTGCTTCATCCTGGGTATGACGTTAACCTGCATCCAGCCCTGCAAGTAGTTCCTCCAATTTACAGGGAAAACTTAGGGGTTGGTGGCGTGGATTGGTACTCCAGCCACTGTAAAAAACCTCACACTGTTCAAGTGTGGTGCTGAGGTGTCACCTGCTGCACTTGGGTCCCAATGTAGGTGGTTCATCATATATGGGGGGTGGGGGGGGATATATAATGGTTGGGCGACGGCAGCATGCTATCAGTGCATGCTCCCAACCTCTCTCCCTCACTAAAAAAAAGATCAAAAAACAACAACAGCAACATTTATTTATATAGCACATTTTCATACAAAAAGTAGCTCAAAGTGCTTTACATAATGAAGAAAAGAAAAATAAAAGACAAAATAAGAAATTAAAATAAGTCATCATTAGTTAACATAGAAAAGGAGTAAGGTCCGAAGGCCAGGGTGGACAGAAAAAACAGAAAAAAAAACTCCAGACGGCTGGAGAAAAAATAAAATAAAAACTGCAGGAGTTCCAGGCCACGGGACCGCCCAGTCCCCTCTAGGCATTCTACCTAACATAAATGAAACAGTCCTCTTTGTAGTTACGGTTCTCACAGAGTCACTTGATTTGGTGGTCATACAGACTTCTGGCTTTTAATCCATCCATCATTGTTAGAACATTTCGGTGCATTGAGTAGATGGTGGTAGCGCAAACAAATAAGAACAAAATGTCAAATATACAGAAGAAAGTCAGGGACCAAACAACAGAAAGAAATGAATATCAAAGTCTAGCTGCAGAATCAGAATTGCAGTCAAAAGAAAAACTTTAAGAAGATTGTTACTAGCAATTTTGTTTGCCCCTATCCAATAGAATGTTAGGTTTGGTTTTTGAATTTGAATGCAGTACACACATAATTTGTATTGTGCACTTTCGTTGTTACATAGTGATCATGTGATAATGTCACAGGTCACAACACTGTCCAGTCACACGACTAGAAATGGTTGCTAGTCCTATAAAGAAACACAACCACAGCCACCCGCAAAAACATAGAAAGGTGGCGCCCACAGCAAAACAAGATCTCAAAATATTTTTTAAGGGCACACAGTGTTCTCAATGATTATTGCAAGTGAAAAATAACGTATGAGATAAAAGGGAGGCAAGGAATCGTGTTTAAAAGTAATAGTGAAGTTTAGAGACAAAACAAGATTGAGCATCCATGACCAAGGGGCAAAACAATGTTTTTAAGTCAAGGTTAGAAATTAGAAAAAACATTTAAAAATTAGAAAAACATTTGATGGGAACAGACTGTTCAGCCCAACGGAGCTCACCAATCCAATCCATCTAATTTCTTCAAATATCACCAAGTCAATTTTAGAAGGTCCCTAGAGTCATATGACACTACTTGTTAACTGATTCCATGTGTGTATAGTTCTCTGTGTGAAGAAAAGGTTCCTAATATTTGTGTGAAATGTATCATTAACAAGTTTTATTACAGGAAAAAACACAATAAATGGATTAAAAATCTGGATGCATTAGCATACCCAAAAATTGATCAAAAATGATAAGAACGCTTTGAAAACACATCAGATCTCAATGGGAAAAAAATATGCTGGCTATCTCTACTGATATCGACTGGGTGATGTGTTAAGAACGAAAGGATGCCTCATCGTTTGACGGAAATGAAATTATCAACCAACAGAGGGCTGAACTCAAAAGACACCCTGAAAATCAAAGTGAAAAAATGATACAGCAGGCTAGTCCATTTTTCTGAAATTTCATTGCAGCAAGTCCAAATCATACTCAGTAGTTTGTATGCACCCCCCCCAAGGTGCTTGTATGCATGCCTGACAATGTTTCATGCTCCTAATGAGACAACTGATGGTGTCCTGGGGGATCTCCTCCTAGATTTGGACCAGGACATCACTGAGCTCCTGGACAGTCTGAGGTATCCCACCCAGAGGTATTCTATTGGATTGAGGTCAGGTGAGTGACCGTGGGGGCCAGTCAATGGTATCAATTCCTTCATCCTCCAGGAACTGCCTGCATACTCTTGCCACATAAGGCTGGGCATTGTCATGCACCAAGAGGAACCCAGGACCTACTGCACCAGCATAGGGTCTGATAGTGGGTCCAAGGATTTCATCCCAATACCTAATGGCAGTCAAGGTGCCATTGTCTAGCCTGTAGAGGTCTGTGCATCCCTCCATGGATATGCCTCTCCAGACCTTCACTGACCCACCACCAAAGTGGTCATGCTGAATGATGTTACAGACAGCATAATGTTCTCCATGGCTTCTCTAGACCCTTTCATGTCTGTCACATGTGCTCAGGGTGAACCTGCTCTCATCTGTGAAAAGCACAGGGCACCAGTGGTGGACCTGCCAATTCTGGTATTCTATGGAAAATGCATAACACTAGACCCTATTCCAGCTAACATAGGGCACAAGGCAGAACCAAACCCTGGAGGGGGCACCACTCCATTGTGCACACACACACACCCACCCACTCTGACACATCACATACACACTAGGGCCAATTTAGCATTACCTAGTCTGCATGTCTTTGGACTGTGGGATGAAACTCACACAGAAATGGGGAGAACATGCAAACTCCACACAAGGAGGGCCCAGGATGTGAACCCTGGACTCCATACTGCGCTACCACTACACTACCCATGCAAATAATGCTCTTACCAAAAACAACTACAAAAGTGGTTCAAAAGTGAAAATGAAAGATCTATTAACGTAGATTACAACAGATGTAATGTGACACCACCCATCATTAAAGATCTCCTTTAATCTCATTCAGGTTTGTAGATGCTGGAATGTATTCTGATAGCCCTAGGAACAAGGAAGAAGTCAACCATGAGGTGCCAGTCCAACCTCCTCTCACCCAGTAAAAAAACAGAAAGTAAGGGAGATTACTGCTCAGATATAAAATAGGCCATAACACCGCAGCTGTGAAGCAGGCACACTAATTACTGCATGAGGGTGCCACCCTAAGGCATTAAGAAAATTATATTACTTAAACAAATATTGTGAGATAAATATCTGAGTACAAATGTTGTTATTGTTAAATATATGATATCACATTACATTCTCAAACCTACTCAATCCAATTCAAAACTATAATGCTGTGGATTCACACCACAAAGCATCTGTTAGTAGATCTGCACTGTAGTGAAGTGACGGTGGTCACCCTCAAACCCACAATGTCTGGCTCATAAGTGGTCTCCTTATAGCATGGACTAATAGGAGAACTCCTAGCCTCAGCTGCACAGATACCACTTCTGAGCAACACTGTGAACAGAGCATTTCCTGGTAACATCAGCTAAGCTCTCTCTCACTCTTAGATCCCACCTTTTCAGTGAAACACCCTAATCCACAGTGCAAATCCCAACCTCATTGCCTTATGTGCTGCTGTAGACTCACACCACACTCAGTTTACAGATTTGCATTGTGGTGAACTGCCGGTGGTTAGTAACAAATCTGTAACATCTGGTATAGAAGGGGTCTCCTTACAGCGTGAGCTAAAAGAAGCCCTTGTTGCACAGATACCACTTCTGAACACTGCGAGCAGAATGCTTCCTAGTGATGTCAGTTTAGCTCTCTCTCACTCTCCGCTCCCACCTTATCTGTGTAACATCACCACTACACGCCACCTATCCATAGTGCAAATCCCAACCTCATCACCAAGTGTGTTGCTGTAGACTCAAACTACAAAATATCTCCGCTCACAGATTTAAACTGTGGTGAGCTGCCGGTGGTTAGTCACAAACCTGCAATATCCGACTCAGAAGTGGTCGCCTTACAGCGTGGACCAATAGAAAAACTCCAAACCCCAAATTCACACATACCACTTCTGAACAATGAGAGCACAACACTTCCTAGTGATGTTAGCTCTCTCTCACTCTCACCGCAACTACACTCCACCTATCCATAGTGCAAATCCCAACCTCATCGCCAAGTGTGTTGCTGTAGACTCACACTTCAGTTCACAGGTTTGCACTGTGGTGAACTGCTGGTGGTTAGACACAAACCTCCAATGTCTAGCTCATTAAAGCATGAGCCAAGAGAAGAACTTCCAGCTCCAGGTTCACACATACCACTTTTGAACACTGTGAGCACAGCGCTTTCTGGTGACGTCAGCCGAGCTCTCTCTCACTCAGATTCCACCTTTTATGTGCAACGCCACCATTACAAGGGTCATGAGGGCAAGATGTCCATCTTTGTGTGTAACTAAGTTGGTACTCACATTCACCATGGGCCAATCTGAAGTTGCCAATCGACCTAATGATTTAATGAAATGAAAATAGGGAAAAGCAAGGCTGTTTTAAATATTAAATACAGTACCTCACGCAAAACACTGCTTTTAATAACAAAGTATTTTAGTCCACGTTTATTGTCAAATGTACAGAGTGCAGTAAAATTCTTACTCGAACATTTAATCGACATTGCCACTCTCTGACTTTATGACCAGCTAGTATTACTAGTCAAATTTGGATGTTACCTTGAAATCTCTGGATTCTTTCTTTCTCAAAGGGTTCTTTACAAGTAATGCTGACAGTTAAGAATGAACTCAGTTCATTTACAAAAGCGCACACACTGTAAGTCCAAAATTAACATTAGAAAATTACTTATGGTAAATTTGTAAGTTAATGTGAACCCACCTTAGGTGAACGGTGCTAGGCGGCACAGTTAAAAATTTTGCTGATTTTTTTCTTTGACCAAATCTGAAGCGGTGAAGCTAATTAACCATAAACACAGACAATTACAGATCCTCTATTTGAAATGCTTTATTAGGTACCATGTTCACTAGCCCAAGGCCATTGGAAATGCTGCAGCTGTGCTATGCGAAACCCAGGTGTAAATGCTAATTTTATTAATTACTGTCAGCACGATTCTAATGTAACAGCATGACTTTGTAATGGTGTTTCAATCTGAAGGTGTCTCAGAGGACATTAGAACAGATGAGACAGATACCTGTCTCTCCTCTCTTTATTAATGTGTGCAACTAAGCACCAGTCTTACCATGTTTAAGATAGTAGTTATGAACAAATATAAAATAACTGCACCCAGCATACTACTTTAGTTAGTAAAATTCATGGGCAGCAAGGTGGAGGCAGGTGCTCCCTCTTCATGGAGTCAGTGTCCTGTATTCGTATCCTGGTTATTGTCTATGCAAAGTTATTGCTTTCCTAACTGTGGTTGTACATAAATAGGTCCTTCCCTGTGTCCAGTGTCTCTGGGATGAGTTTTGGTTCTCCACAACACTGAATTGGATTAAACTTGTTTCAGAGAAAATGTTTTGTGTTGTTATTTTTTAAATGGCATACTGAAGTTGTCGAGATATCGATACTCATTACTGAGGACGGATTGGGGGCAATTTGAGCGTGACTAATGTGAAAGAATAATTTTAGGGTAACATAGCATTCATCTTAAAGAAACAGCATAAAGGGTTAATAAATGTGGGAAACCAAATAAAGGTCAAGTTAACAACAAAATGTACACTTAAATATAAGATTTGGTTTAGGAAAAATACTAAGATGGTCAAGTAAATAAAGAATGTACTAGAAGAAAGGTTGATGTAATATACAAAATGTACTGAAGGATGGAGATGACTAAGAAATCAGCAGATGTACTATAAGCAACAAGAATGGACAGTTGATATATGCACAGAAATTTCAAGGGTGGTGGCGCAACTCAAAGGTATAAGAAGAACCACAATATAATATAATAAACTTTTATTTTATATAAATCATTTGGGTGTGAACCAGTGAACCAACCAGAGTAAAATATATGCATTGATTGACACTGTATGCAAATTCAGTCAGTCATTTTCCAACCCGCTATATCCTAACATAGGGTCACAGGGGTCTGCTGGAGCCAATCCCAGCCAAGACAGGGCACAAGGCGGGAACAAATCCCGGGCAGGGCGCCAGCCCACTGCAGGGCACACACACACACACCCCCCAAGTGCACACTAGGGACAATGTAGGATCACTAATGTACCTAACCTACATGTCTTTGGACTGTGGGAGGAAACTGGGAGTACCCAGAGGAAACCCACACAGACACGGGAAGAACATGCAAACTCCACACAGGGTGGACCCGGGAAGCGAACCCAGGTCTCCTAACTGCGAGGCAGCAGAGCTACAACTACGCCACCGTGCCACCCCTTATGTAAATTCAATAGTTTATAAGATGAACTTCTATTCTTTGTTTCTCTGACCATTCTGATCATTCTGACCAGGCTGTAATGGACATCTTCTGAAGAATGCTCCCTCCAAGGCATTTTGCTGAGGAGTAATTAAAAGATACAATGAACAGCTTTTCTCCTATCTGATTACTGAATTGACCTGTTAGAGGATGTTTCTTTCTTTAATAAGATGTTAAATTTCAACCACACTAACAGTAATGGTGTAAAGGTTCAAAGTTTTTAAGCCATTTCTGTGTTGCTTGTTGGCTCTTCAAGATAAGGTGCATCTATACTTCAATCAATCAAGTTGTCTTGGATAATAGCTATGTAAAATAATACTATTAATAATAATAATAATAACATGGGTCATACAGTAGGTGTAAATAATTTTGTCTACCCTTTCATCCAGGGTCAGTCGGGTGAATTAGATGGATGTACTTTAGATGGGTATGACAAATGCATTTCAGGATACCAATTGTGACAGGCAAAACATGCCACCATCTTGGAACTGGCTCTTAAGAAATCAGGAGTTAAAGATAAGAACTTTGATTATCTGACTTGGCATTCCCCAAGCTGCAAGACAACAGCGACAACTTACTCTAGCTTTACAAAAGCACTGGGAAGATCTTCCATGTATTACGAATGAAGAAGCATCACATACATACCTCTAGGGGAAGTTCTAGTCGTGTAGCTTCAGGTTTTTGTGATGTTATCTGGGACCCAAGGAGGGGTTACTGAGGTGTACCAAGAAGTGACCTTTTCACATGATGGGAAGATCTGACGGTCAGAGTAAAAGAAGGAGTGAGGTTGAAAAGGGTGGGCAGGAAGTATGATTTTTCTATTGTGGTTTTATAGACCAAATTTCTAAGTGAGAGATTTCGGCATTTGTAGGTAGGCCCTGAGGGTATGGTCTCTTTTACTTGCCTTTAAATAAATTAACCACTTTTCATTATTATTGTGACGTGTCTCGCTACTGCTTGGGCGATGGGGAGTGGAAGCGGGGTTGGGACTTTGTTAGGACTCAGGGCACCTCCCTATTAGAGAGAACTGAGTGACAGGGGTCAGGGTTAATTTACAGTGTGTCCAGAAAAAAAGGGGTAGTGTGTGGTTGGCGAGGACAAGCATTAGAGTAGGTAGGAAGACAACATCAGAGTGAGAAGTGCGAATGGTTAAAAGGCAGGCAAGAGGCAAACAGGATGAAGGTGATTTGTTTTTATTATTTTCAAGGTATTCCTGTGACCCAGACAATGGGCGGTGTAAGGGCCCCATTTATATTGCAGCATATCAAATAAAACGTCAGTCGGCATTTGGAAGACTCCCCTAGTAAGGTGGTTCCTGTATGTCTTATTCGACAGGTCATCACATTATATTAGCCTCCAAGATTGCACTCATGGGCGGCATGGTGGCGCAGTGGTAGCGCTGCTGCCTCGCAGTTAGGGGACCTGGGTTTGCTTCCCGGGTCCTCCCTGCGTGGAGTTTACATGTTCTCCCCGTGTCTGCGTGGGTTTCCTCCCACAGTCCAAAGACATGCTGGTTAGGTGGATTGGCGATTCTAAATTGGCCCTAGTGTATGCTTAGTGTGTGGGTGTGTTTGTGTGTGTCCTGCGGTGGGTTGGCACCCTGCCCAGGATTGGTTCCTGCCTTGTGCCCTGTGTTGGCTGGGATTGGCTCCAGCAGACCCCCGTGACCCTGTGTTCGGATTCAGCGGGTTGGAAAATGGATGGATGGATGGATTGCACTCATGGTTCATTGATTGCTCTACAGTTTTCTGTGAGCAAATTCTTAGGAACACGAACATACTGTAATATTGACTCTGACATCATTTTGTTCTGAAACCTTCATGGCAAAGATTACACAAGATGACATGATTGCATCACACAAGTTCTGCAGATCTGTCAGCTGTATCTTCATGTTGTGAATGTCCCGTTCTACCACATCCCAAAGGTGTTTTCTTGTAATGAGATCCAGTGACTAGGAAGGCCACTGAAGAACGCTGAACTCATTGTCTTGTTTATAAAAACCATTTTGAGATGACTTTTGCTTTGTGACATGGCGCATTATCATGCTGGAAGCAGCCATTAGAAAATGGGTGAATTGTGGCAACACAGGGATACATATGGTCAGCAACAATAGTCAAGTTGGCCATGGCAGTCAAGTGATGATTGATTGGTATTACAGGGTCAAAAGTATGCCCAGAAAACATTCCCCAAAGCATTACACCTCCACCACCAGCCATCTATGTGCCTCTCCAGATACTGAGATTCATCAGACCAGGCTACGTTTTTCCATTCATCAGCTGCCCAGCTTTCTGTTTTTGGCTATAAGGACCCAATGTGGTCTTCTGCTGTTGCAGCCCATTTGCCTCAAAATTCGATGTGTTGTGCATGCTGAGATGTTTTTCTGCTCATTACAGTTGTATAGTATGGTTCTATCTCAATAGCCGTTCCGTCAGCTCGAAGCAGTCCAGCCATTCTCTTCTGACCTCTTTTATAATAATAATAAAAATTTTATTTGTATTGCACTTTACATTTTAACAATCTCAAAGTGCTACAGAGTAAAAACAAAGTAATAAACAAGAGAATCTATAAAAATACTTTAACAAAATGTCTTTCTAAAAAGATGAGTTTTTAAGTTTCGTTTTAAAGCATCAGTCGACTGTGGGGCTCTCAGGTATTTAGGGAGGGCGTTCCACACTCTCGGCGCCACAGATGAAAATGCCCTGTCACCCATGCTGCTGAGCTTGGTTCTAGGGACTTGGAGAGTGTTAGTGTGTACAGAGCGGAGGGAGCGTGAGGAGGTATGAGGGGTGAGGAGTTCCTGTAAGTAAAGGGGGGCATGTCCATGAATGCACTGATGGGTGAGGAGGGAGACCTTGTACTCTATTCTGAGTGGGACAGGGAGCCAGTGAAGGGTTTTCAGGCGGGAGTGATGTGGTCATGCTTTCGCACCCTCATCAGGATCCTGGCAGCGCTGTTCTGGATATACTGGAGTCTCTGGATACTCTCGCCAGGAATCCCAATGAGGAGCGCATTACAGTAATCCAGCCTGGAGGAGACAAATGCAAGGACGAGCTTCTCTGCATCTGCCAGGGTGAGTGTTGGGTGGAGATTGGCAATGTTCTTGAGGTGGTAGAAAGATGACTTATAGAGGTGTTTGATGTGGGTGTCAAAGGTGAGTTGAGAGTCCATTTTAACACCCAAATTGGTAACAGATGTGGAAAGAGGAATGTTTTCGCCAGAGAAAGTGATACTGGTGATGGTAGAAGAGCGAAGATGGTGTGGTGTGCCAATTAACTCTTTGAGGGCTGAATATTTTTTCCAAAAATCATTCTATGGCTTCACATAGAAATCAAAATAAAATGTCTGTTGCTGCATGCATGCTGTGGCTGCCAGTTTGCCAAGAATGTGTGGCAGGCAAGCCTGCCAGGCTGTGTTCACATGGCTGCACGGGGCAGCAGCAGTGGTCACGGTCATAGTGGATTGCAATCTGGTTTCTATCTCTTATCATTGTTAAGTGGCATTCCTCCCAGGTGAAAAGTGCCATAGGCTGTGTCAGCTACATGAACTTGTTCAGCACCACGATTAGCTAAGGACCAATCTGCAAAACTTCATATTCGTTTTTCATCACTTGTATCAAAATTAGAGTCCGACAAGTCTTAGTCCAATTCAGAGAGAACAGGCAAAACATCATCCACAGAGTATTTTGCTTTACGCGTTCACTTTGATCTCTCGCCAGATGTCAGTGCCATTTTTGCCATTGTCTGCCCCTTGCTACCCACCGGAGTGCAGGAAATCTCGTTCAAAACCAATGAAGCTAACTTTCCTTCTACCAAAGAGAGTTTAACTAAAATGTAACGGTTGGTTTTGTCACAGTTTACAGCTGATTACCGATTATCGTCAACTCCTCCTTTTGACAAAAGTCAACACCAGCCCTGAAAGAGTTAAGATGGCTTCTGCTTTAGATCTGTTCAGCTGAAGGAAGTTGAGCCTCATCCATGCCTTCTATCTATCAACAAGAGTTTTCCGTCTGCAGAACTGACGCTCGCTGGATGTTTTTCACAAGATTCTGAGTAGACTCCACAGACTGCTGTGTTTAAAAATCCCAGGAGATCAGCAGTTGCAGAAATATTCAAACCACCCCGTCTTGCATCAACCGTCATGCTATGATTGAAGTCACATTTTTTCCCCCATTCTAGTTTTCGATGTGAACATTAACTGTAGCTCCGGAGCAGTATTTCACACATTGTGCTGCTGCCATATGATTGGATGATTAGATAATAACAGTAAATGGAAAGGCATGACTATTTCATGACTATAATTGGCTGCTTCTTTAAGTGTTGCTTCAGAGCATTCTAACCATTGACCTTTGACAATCTGATTAAAGTTATTTGACTCCTTCTACTTAAAATACTTTTAACAAACTAACGCACCAGATGGCACAAATACAGGAATTCAGCTTTCCACAGAAAACCTGCATGCTAAAAATAACATTTGTTAAAGCAATGTCTTACTAATAGAGGGCCTAAGGCCAGGAATGAGTTTATATTAGAAAGAACTTACAAAAATAAAACCTTAGTCACTCTTCGTAAATACCTCATATGCAATATTTAACAGAAATCCATTTCAGTCTTATAAAAATAATGGAATTACATAAGGTGGAGAATATGCCAGCTAAAGGTGCAAGAAAACTCTAACAATGAGACACTGTACAGAGACATTTACTGTTTAGCTCCTGTCTAGATGACATCACTGGTGACAAGAAGTTTATAAATTCTTTAAAGGATGGCATTCAAAGAATATTTTGAGGTATTTTAATTGTACATTTAATACGCTTTGCAAAGGTACCGTCACAGGTGACTTGAAATTGTCCTTTTAAGAGATTTTTCACTGTGTGACTGCTCACCATAGCATTGAGTCCAAAGGTTATCAAAAGACATCTTTTTAAGTAAAAGCCGGCACTCCACTCACGTTTACTAAAACCCAGTCTTAATTAGCCACCGGTCTATGTTATTACAGCAGAAAGCCGAGAAGATTTGAAAACGCAAACACTGGGACAGGTGTGCCCTGAGTCGGGACCCTGGGTTACCAGTTACTTACACACCCAGCACACACTAGGGCCAGTTTAGAATTGCCAAACTATCTAACCGGCATGTCCTTGGACTGTGGGAGGAAACCGGAGTGCCCGGAGGAAACCCACGCAGACATGGGGAGAACATGCAAATTCCTCACAGGGAGGACCCAGGAAGTGAACCCGGGTCTCCTAACTGCGAGGCTGCAGCACTACCACTGCGCCACCGTGCCACCCATGAACATTTTAGCTAACAGCAAATATTTAAAATATTGTTGACTTTAAAAAGAGATAAATTAGAAGGCACATTGAATTAGTGGTTAGGACTACTTTTTTGGGTGTCTTGGTTCAAATGCCAGCTTTATTTCAAATCTTTCTGTTTGGAACTCACTTGTGAGGTAGACTACTGAAAATGTGCACACAGTTACACTGCCTTTCCAGTTATAAAATATCCCACCTCAGTAATGGATTTCCCACCGTTCTTTCCCATTCACAGATAGCATCTTCTCTGGCAAATGTCACCCCCTTCTTCAGCCCAAGCGGCTTCAACCACTACTAACTGAAACAGAATGCAGTTCACTCATTCAGATGTCTGGGCCACATTGCCCCTCTCTCAGATGAGCCCCGTGAGGCCATGGGCCAGTCGTCCGGCCACCAACAGGTATCCCGCCCCTTGGCATCTAGGAGGCAGGTAGATGAAAACACAGAGCAGGATTCTCTGAGCCCATCACCCCTGGGCCAGTCACCTACCACCTGCTGCAACCCGTGGTGCCAGCCAGAGTGGCGGCGTCTGGCAGCCAACCCCTGAGTCCGCCCGGACCTTCTCTTCCCCATTAGCTCCCCTGGAACATATGTCGAAGGGGCGTCCCAGCCGGTAATGGGACCCAGCCATCTCCCACAATATCAAGAGCACCAAGAAGATAGCACTTGGAAATCTGAATCGACTTAGAAGCCAGTCATCATCATCTGTAAATACGCGCTTCATAAAGTGGCTCAGGTTATGCAACATTATAACTGTATCGCAAGTTTACAGTGAGGTAATTGTACTAATAAGTACAAACAGTTATACCTGGAGAACTTGATGGACTAATTGATTGTGTTTATAGTTCTTGGGATGAAACTGTTTCTGAACCGCGAGGTCCCTACAGGAAAAGCTCTGAAGCGCATGGCTGAGGCAGCGTCTGCTTGATGCTGTATACCAATAATTCTGTTTCCGATCAGCTGCTTGAGAGCTGTGATTTCACACTCAGGTACAGTGATATAAATACTCCGAGAGGTGCAGTGAGAGTAACAACGCTAAAGCAGCTATGGTATTTGGAATAGTTTGGCCATTCCGTAGACCATTATATTGTTATAGGTTAATTACAATCTGATGCCTTAAACTAATAAACAATATGCGGGTAATTTCAGTGTATTTGTTAAAGCTGCGTCAGGGATGTGGATCTAAAAAATAAAGGGAAACCACACTGGAACAAAACCACTGTTTTGACGCTGAATGCCGCAAGTTTGCAAAACCGAGTGGGGAACTTGCGTACACCAGGGATTGAGCTGGCATGAAAATGTGCGTGGCTTTACGGCAAGTTTAGTTTTTGTACATTGCAAAGTGAGCATGGAAATGGGCGTACGCAACATTTTTGTGCGTACGCACCGTTTATACATGAGGCCCCTGGTGAATGTCATTTCATGCCACTGTATGCTATACTATGGTGCCTGTACGGTATGACAATAAAGCCACTTGACTTGACATAATTTGACTTTCCATTATAGGAATACTCCATCCAAAAATGATATTTTTTATATGTTACTTACCCCATGTTGTTTGTCACAATGGCTGAGGAAAAAATGCAATCTTATCTTTTTCATGCAGAATAGAAAGAAATAAGTTTATGATACGATATGTCAAAAGTGACCAATGCTGTACACCAGCTAACAATGTGGAAAGTGTCCTTGGAAGAAAGTAAAAAAAAATTCATGTTACTTGTGTCGTACAATCCATATGTCCTTTATCCAATCATATACTTAGAACATGCCAAACATGCTTTTTTGCCTGAATATTGCTAAATACAGTAGAAACAATCAATTCTCATTATCCACAGGTGTTACAGTCTTGAAACAAACCCTATGTATATGAAGCATTGACATTATGGGGAAAATAGGGTTAGATTCTGGTGGGATACCACCTCAGCATGACGCGCTGGCATCCCCTGTGACCCCTCGAGGCTTGGTAATGATCCCAACACTGTTTCCTCTGCAGAAACCTTGTTACGACTTTTACTTCCTCTGCAGTTAAGTTCTATCATCTTCTAGGCGCTCTGTCACGGGCTGTGAGTGATTGCAGTGGAGCTGATCTGAGGACGCCACTAAATCATCCAATTGATAGCAGCGATGAACAGTGTGTACAAACAGCAGGGACTTAATCAGCGTGAGCATATGACCTAAACTTCATCGAAATTCCTCATTCGTGGGGAACAATTGCAAACCATGATTGGAGTTCAATGGTTGAGCCACACCTCTCTGTGCCAGGTAGACACACACCACATGTACAGACCTGTTATTGCTCAATCTCATTTTTTTTTTCTGATGGACATGGCCATGAATACAACACCCTGATGTCTGTCCATACTCGATCCCACAACCTGCAGGAAGGAGCTTTTCCATGAATAGGCCTGATTAGACTGCAAGTGTCGCAAAGCAGGTTATTCACGAAGATTTATCGTACTTCCAGAATAATCAGCACACATCACAAAACAGGAAACCAAAGTCTCATGGGACTGGCTTTTTGACTTGAAAGCAGCACTCTTGACCAATGAATAAAGGGGAGAGGCAAGTCTAATGAATGACTACAGTTTAAATTAGACTCAGTAGAGCTTGCAAGGATGGCCTCTACTGACAATGACTTAAACAAATTTGACAGAAATTGGTATTTTTTATTGTTTCTTTCCTTTTTGGGTGTTGCGGGAGTTAAAAACTAAATCTTGTACTTTTGTACCTTATTTTCTAAGAACAATGAAAAACTGGAAAAACTGTTTTGTTTCTTATGTTCCCTGCTATTATAATTTATCAGCATGCTCATTGTTTAGCAGAGCTGGCAACAGTATATGTGGATTCAACATCAACTATTAATAACTTTAAAATGTTTATATGAAAAATAAGTAACATATCATTATGCACATTTGCCAATATTACCATTAACAGACAATTTCAGTGCAAGTTCAAACTAACATACAGAATTGTTTTACTAAACTGACTTTGTATGTAAGTCAAGAGCATTGCCTAGCAAAAAAGATTAAAACTAAGGCACGTTAAAATGACCTCTTTTGCCCATCTACATATTCCAGAGTCATTGAATTTAAAAAATGAAAGCAAATCTGTCAGACTTCATTTTGAGCTGCTGTAATACACTAAAAATGCATAAGCTGCTATTATTTAAATGAACCCAAAGATAAACGGAAAGTCATCTCCCAACATTTTCTTTAAAGAACATAAAAAATGATTGAACAGGTGAATGGAAACAAGTACGGGTTATCATGTACCATACAGCATGTGCTTAATGCAATCTGGAACATAAAGAACTTTTAAGTCTTTGCCAAATTGGTTGGCTTTGATCCTGTGGCTGTCAAGGTTACCTGAAGCCCCCAGCAGGAACGTCTCATTTCCACAGGGTGTAAAATGGAATTGAAAAATGTTCAGTGAGAGGAATGCCCAGTAACTCATCATTCGTTACTCTTTGTTGGCACCAGCTTGCAGGGAATGTTTGTAACATGGCACTTGGATTAATCTGACTACATTAAAATTTAACAAATGCCTATAAAAAACAGATTTGTTTTCCCGTGGAAGTGGCTTCAAGTCAAATAAAAGAGGCTGGAAATTGGAAAGATAGAAAGATTTCAAATAATTTCAAAGCAAAGTCATGGTATAATAAAAGTAGTTAATTTTAGGGAAAACCAAATGAGATCACAAGCAGAGTCAGTGGTAGTGAGTCTTCAAAGGTTTAACCTTCTTAGCGTGACATGCAAAAAGCACTGCATGTTTTGACTTGAAAGATGACATATTTATTTAATCTCATCTTTCTACTGTAAAATGTGCAAAACGTTAAAAGTACAAATTCAGAAGTGTAGAAAGTATAATAATGATACAAATAATAATAATAATAATAATGTGCTGTTTGTGCAGTACATCTTGAAGCACCGTGAAATATACAATACAATACAATTTATTTTTTGTATAGCCCAAAATCACACAAGAAGTGACGCTATGGGGAACACCTCCCAAAAACATCCTTGTAGGGAAAAAATGGGATGTACCTTTGGAAAGGCAGTTCAATGAGAGACCCCTTTCCAGGTAGGTTAAGCTGCAGTGGGTGTCAAAAAAAAGGAGGTAAATACAATACACAGAACAGAACACAAGTAATCCTCAATACAATATAATAGTGCAATAGAAATATTACAAGTAGGGCTAGGGCCGCTGCTGTTTTTAATATATATAAATGATTTAGATAGGAATATAAGTAACAAGCTGGTTAAGTTTGCAGATGATACCAAGATAGGTGGATTAGCAGATAATTTGGAATCCGTTATATCATTACAGAAGGACTTGGACAGCATACAGACTTGGGCAGATTTGTGGCAGATGAAATTTAATGTCAGTAAATGTAAAGTATTACACATAGGAAGTAAAAATATTAGGTTTGAATACACAATGGGCGGTCGGAAAATCAAGAGTACACCTTATGAGAAGGATTTAGAAGTCATAGTGGACTCCAAGCTATCAACTTCCAAACAGTGTTCAGAAGCCATTAAGAAGGCTAACAGAATGTTAGGTTATATAGCACGATCTGTGGAGTACAAGTCCAAGGAGGTTATGCTCAACCTTTATAATGCACTGGTAAGGCCTCATCTTGAGTGTTGTGTGTAGTTTTGGTCTCCAGGCTACAAAAAGGACATAGCAGCACTAGAAAAGGTCCAGAGAAGAGCGACTAGGTTGATTCCAGGTCTACAGGGGTTGAATTATGAGGAAAGATTAAAAGAGCTGAGCCTTTACAGTTTAAGCAAAAGAAGATTAAGAGGTGACATGATTGAAGTGTTTAAAATTATGAAGGGAATTAGTACAGTGGATCAAGATTTGTATTTTAAAATGAGCTCATCAAGAACACGGGGACACAGTTGGAAACTTGTTAAGGGTAAATTTCGCACAAACATTAGGAAGTTTTTCTTTACACAAAGAACGATAGACACTTGGAATAAGCTACCAAGTAGTGTGGTAGACAGTAAGACGTTAGGGACTTTCAAAACCCGACTTGATGTTTTCTTGGAGGAAACAAGTGGATAGGACTGGCGAGCTTTGTTGGGCTGAATGGCCTGTTCTCGTCTAGATTGTTCTAATTCTAAGTAGAGAGCAGAAATCAACAATAGATGATATCACACAATACGATTTGGATACGAAATATACTACGTCACAGTCGGGACAATAGTAGTGTGATTCCTTCCAGATTTTCTTTCCACACTGATCAGCTTTTCAAAAACACACTGCACATGTGCGATTGACACGAGTGTCACTTTCAGATTCATCAGAACCACTTTCGATTTCACTATTTCAGTTTCACTGCCTAAAGGCAGATTCATTTCGTCATCACTGTCAAAGCGTGCAACGCCAGGGCTGCTGAAAAACGTTTCTTACAAGATTCCATTATGAGGCTAGGAGAAGGCGTGTCTACACTGTTGCCTGGGTAACACGCAGGTCTGTCACTTACACAAGACACGCCTACATCATTTCCTGAGCAACACTCGGCACTAAGGTTGTTGAGACTTTTTACAGCCCGAGTAATACTTGGACCTAACGCTTGCGCGTGACACTCGGGACTATTGCTTTTAAAACTGTTTTTACGGCCCAAGTGACACTCGGGTCTGACAGTAAGGAGGTTAAATGACTGAATTTCATAAGTGGCTTTGAGGTACTTTTTTTCCATTGACAATACAGCCTTCAGTTACAGAGATGCTAAAATCTGGAGAGAGATTTTTCATCAAAAACGAGCTGTGGTCCTGGAATATAAAATGAGTTTCAAGAACAATTACATTAGAATTTTAGAATCTTGTTAGCCTTTCTTTCTACATAATATTTACAGGATTTGACCCTTATCTACTAATTATGCCCACACAATTCCTTTATCAGGCACTAGCTCTTTATCGGCTAGAATATTGCAACTGTCCTGGCGAAGATTCCTTCAACCACTATCAAATTTTTCCAGCTCCTTTGCTTTGGTCTCTTCACTGGATTCCTGTTGCTGCAAAACTCTTGTCTTGAGTAATGGTTCTTCTGATTCTTGTTTCTTAGATTTTTCCCTTGTAAAAGAAGAAGCAACAAACAGCATAAAGTTTTGGGGTTTTCCGGCCCCGTATATTGCGGACACTCCACAATGAAAAAACAGGTCAAAGATATAAACAAAAACAGTTCATATGCGCGACGCCGTTGAGAGCGCGCGCCATTTTATAGGGGAGGAGCCGGAAGTGGAGGAATGCTGGGAAGGAACCGTGAGGGAGGATGGGACTGCTGACGTCAAGGAAGATGGCAGAGGAAGGGCGGAAGTGGACGTACTGAGGGAAGGTTACAATGGCGGAGCGTCTTTTTTCCTGGAAGACAAAGGAGAAAGGTTAGTACCCTGCCACTCCCTGCCGGCGAACGTCTTTCGAAGTGGTTTAAGGTCCGTCCGCGGGCTCCTACTCGCGCATGCGTGACACCCTATAAGCATTGCTTTGAAGACGTCACTCATCAATCACCGTTAGGAAGCTCCATATTGCTCTGGACTTCTCATTTACATTTATTTAATATATTTTTAAATGCCCCAATTATGTTATTTCTTTCTTCAAAATATTCAGAAGATTCAACACTTACTCCTTAATAATGCCTTGCAGCTCCATGTTCAAGCACTGGTTCTCTCTCAGCTGGAGTGTTACAACTCTCTTCTGGTTGGGTTTCCTTCAACCACTATGTGACTTTTCCAGCTCCTCCAGATGCAGCTGCTCGACTGGTGTTCTCTGTTCCACGTTTCACTCCCACAACTCCTCTGTATTTGGTCACTTCACTAGCTCCGAGAAGGAGGGTGACTCAGTCACGTGTCCACTCAAATAAGCCATGCCTCTTCTGGTTGGGACTAATACAAATCCATGGGCTCTTTTAGAAAATAGTGTCTCATCTGTAGGAACTACATCCCGTATGAGCGAACTCCCAGACCCAGAACCCAGAAGGTTGATGAAGCCGAAAGTACAGAGAAGCCATTGAGGCTTAAATAAAGCAGATTTTGCACCTATTTTCTGTCGCACCACCGCATGCTATTTTTTTGTTCAATTTTCTGGACATTTGTAGTAAAAGGGGTGAGCTGGTTAGCACTCCATCTTTTCTTTGGCACTTTGCTTCCACAAGTGCCAGGAAATAACAGCATCTGCCTACAAATATGGAAAGTGAATGGATACTACACGAAAGTAGGCCGACAAATCACATATTAGACATACCACAGCATGTTTTCTTTCTCTGTGACTTTCTGTTATACTGTTGCCCATGCTGACTTTTGGGGCCTTTATGGAGGGTGCTGTGGTTTAGCCGGAGTTGTATCACTGGCTTAAGCTTATTGTTTATTTAATGGTTTTGTTGTTTTTCAAATATTATTTGCCATTTCATCTTGTTGAATATATTTATAGTTTTAATTTGTCTTTTTAATATATACTGTTTATATTGTGCATTTCATAATTATTCAGTGTTTAAATATTGCATACGTACTTTTGTTTTAAATTTGTATGTTTGTAGAACATTAAATGTTCTAATGTTCAGAAGAAAACAGCCTATTCAGCTCAACAACCTTCTTCATGCTGTTCACTCATTTTGGACCAGTGCTGGCCAAAGCTTGCCTTTTGAGTTTGGGGTCTGACTGCCTGGTGTGAGGCCTGTAGACGAGTACCAACCTAGTTTAGGGTGTTTTGTGTAGCTATTTTACAAAACTAGCAGTCGAGCAAATGAGGAAGCCAGAGACTACATTGCCAGCTGTCGCTCCATTACATGCACATTCCAAATGGGCAAGGTACCTTGGACATCCCACGTAGATCGAGCTAGCTATTAGAATATTAGTACATTAAAAAATGTTGATGAGAACAAGTCATTCCACCAAACAAAGTTTACCAATCCTATCCATCTAG
This sequence comes from Polypterus senegalus, assembly GCF_016835505.1. Taxonomy (NCBI): domain Eukaryota; kingdom Metazoa; phylum Chordata; class Cladistia; order Polypteriformes; family Polypteridae; genus Polypterus; species Polypterus senegalus. The sequence goes on from NC_053160.1 coordinate 22,522,136, forward strand.
TTTCTCAGAAATAGTATCAAATTGAGTTTTGAAGGTCCTTAAAGTTCTACTGTCTACCACAGTACTTGGTAACTTAATCCATGTTTCTATGTTTCTCTGTATGAATAACTTTCTAGGAATTGTGTACAATTTACCCTTAACAAGTTTCCATTTGTGTCCACATAGTCCTCCTCTGAACTTGGTAGTTTTGTTTTCCTTCATCTCCATCATGTGACTGCTGTATAACAGATGTTGCTTAGCGGCAGGAACAGAGAGGAGGATCTTCGGAGAAAAACATATCTGAAAGTTAAGGCTGGAGTGGGGCCCTAACCTATTAGACTCCTAAAATACCAATTAAAAGAACTTGTATTTCTTATGTTTGCAGGAAAACGCTACTTGGTTCTCTACATGCTTGAAAATAAAATGGCAACAGTGATGCATTTTACATTGAAGTGCAACCCTATCAATGCATGTGCAAGGAATCAAAATAAAATTCCTCTGCAGGGTGGCCAGGCTTCTTGTTTTGGGATGGGATGAGGAGCTCAGCAAATTTGAAAGACTTCTTCTTCTTCTAATTAAAAGAGAAACAAGTTGTTTTGGGTACAAAAATGTGGTATCTGCCCAGATGCCTGCTATGGGCGCCTATAAGAGGAGGAGTACTCCTGTTAATGGGAAAGCATATAGGGCAGACTGGATGGGTTATAAATGTTATCTGCCATAAGAATACTTGGAAATTAGTCAGTAAGAGCTGGAAACTTACTGAGGATAGGGTGGCCTGGTCATTTGACCTCACCATATTGCCACTGTTATCCACAGCTAGAAAAGCAATTAGGAAATCAATGAGTGATCTACATAGCCTTTAGCATAGATTGTGGATTCAGAAAGTATTCAGAACACCTTCACCTTTTTCACATTTTGTTATTTTGCTGCCCTGTGCGAAAATTATTTTAATTCATTTTTCCCCACATCAAGGAGCACTCAATATCCCAGAGTTTACAAAAAGAAAACAAGATTTTAGAAGTTTTGCCAATTGATTAAAAATAAAAAATACTTGAATATAATATGGATCCAAGTATTCAGGCCCTTTGCTATGACACTTGAAATTTGGTTCAGGTGTGTCCCATTCTATTGATCATCGCAGAGATGTTTCTATATAACATTTTCTGGAGTCTCCTGTGCTCAATTCAATTGATTGGACATGACTAGAAAAGGCTCAGACCTGTGTGTAGAAGGCCCCACAGTTGACAATGTATATTAGAGCAAAAATAAATCCTTGAAGTCAAAGGCATTGCCTGCAGAGCTTAGAGATAGGATTGTGTTGAGCCACATATCTGGCAAGACTACAAATACATTGCAGCATTGCTGCATTGAAGGTTTCCAAGAGCCCAGCAGCTACCATAATTCTTAAATGGAATAATTTTGGGACAATCACAACTTTTCCTAGAAGTGGCAACTGAGCAAAACTAAGCAGACATGGGAGAAGGACCATGGTAAGATAAGGTGACCAAAAATCTGATGTTCTCTCCAGAGAACCTGTATGGAGATGGGAGAAATTTCCAGAAGGATAACTGTCACTGCAACACTCCACTAATCTGGGCTTTATGAGATTGTGGCCAGGCAGAAGCCTCTCCTTAGTAATAGAAACCCGCTTGGAGTTTACAAAAAGGCATGCAAAAGACTCTCAGACCATGGGAAACAAGATTGTCTTGTCTGATGAAACTAAGTTTAACTTCATGTCTGGAGGAAACCAGGTACCACTCGTCACCCATTTAATACCATTCCCATGGTGAAAGATTGTGGAGGAACCATTATGCTGTAGGGCTATGTTTCAACAGCAGGGACTGGGAGACTAATCAAGGTTGATGGAAAGCTAAACAGAGAAAAGTACAGAGATATCCTTAATTAAAACCTGCTACAAAGACCTCAGACTCAGAAGGTTCACCTTCCAACAGGACAATGACCCGAAGCACAAAGCAAAGACAAAACAAGGGTGGCTTAGGGTCAACTCTATGAATGTCCTTGAGGAGCACAGCCCAGATGGGCTTGAACATCTCTGGCACCACTGAAAAAAGTTGTCCACTGATGGTCTCTATTCAACCTGACAGAAAAGGGATCTGCAGAGAAGAGATTGGGAGCATGCGCTGTTACAGTGTGTTGTCACACCCACCGCACAGCCAACCATCTCAGGATGCCAAATTAGGACCCAAGTGCGGTTGTGAAATGGGTGACACCTCAGCACCACACCAGTTCAAATGGAATGGAATAGTGTGAGGTTTCTACAGTGGCTGGAATGAAAATCCTGCCACCAATCCCCAAATTTTCCCTGCAAGTTGAAGGATACGCTTGCAGAACTGGATGCATGTTAGCGTCATACCCAGGATGGAGCAATTGTATGTTAAAGGTCTTGCTCAAGGGCCCAATGGAGTGGAATTTGAACTGGCAACCTTCCAATTGTCGGGGCAGATCCCTAACCTCAGTGCCACCACTCAGTGCCTGCAGAGGAGAATGGCAGAAAATCCTTAAACCCATGTTAATGTTGTCATTTGAGACCATGAAGACCCCACTGCCAAAGGGACTTCAGTGAAGAACGGAGTAAATGGTCCGAATACTTGTGCTAATCTGATATTTTGCAGTTTTTTATTCTTAACAAATTTTCAAATATTTCTAAAATCCTGTTTCCTCGTTGTCATTCTGGAGTATTGAGTGCTACCTGATGTGGGTAAAAAATGAACTGAAATTATTTAGCATAAAACTGCAACTAACAAAATGTGAAAAAAGTGAAGGCGTCTGAAAACTTTGTTATTCCACTCTATTCCCAGTATATGGTTAAACATAAGCACTGGGAGTAAACATTTAGGATTTACAGTATTTATGCTGCATATTTAAATGTAACTTTGCTTTCACTCCAATATTTCAGGTGAAACTTAAATCTTTTTTGAAGGACTACTTATTAAATTCTAAGACAGTTTAGATAAATTTAGATGGCTGATAACACAAGTTTGCTCAAGGCTGTTTTGCTGTTTTTTAAGGAACTTGCTGGCCTTCGTAACTTCACTAGTTTAGATAATCTTCAAGGCTCTCCTACAAAGCTCTGAAAATATACACCCTGGAGTCTGATTATAAGCAGCAAGCGCCATATAGAGCTGTGTGTCCGCTGAGGACTTCTGAAGTCTGCCTCCTGGTTATTCTGAGGCCTTGATGTTTCTCACTCAGGCAGTTGCACTCACTTTTTGAAACTCTCTGATTATTCTTTTTGGGAGGCCCTGTAACATTTTACTTTTAAAAATAAAAATTTAAACTTAGAAATTAATCAAGGTAATTTTTATGCTGTAATGTAATTTTGATTACTGCAAAATATAGTTGTTATATTTAACTTATTTAAGTATTTACCTTATTTATTCTCATTTTATGTACAATATATATGATTTCTTCTGAATGTGGGAAGATTATTTATAATGAGGTAATATTTACTAGGTGGATATATAGTGCAAAATAAATTGATGGAACATATAGTGCCTTCAGGAAGTATGCAGACCCCTTCAATTTTTACACGTTGTGGTGGATGGCCGGCCGTTTATCCCGGCCAATACCCCCAAGCCGCCAGGTGAAGCCCTCCTTGCAGCATGGAGGTTCCCAGAAGACCAGCAGGACATCATGGACAATGTGGTTTTTATGCACAGCCCTGCTGGATGCCATGGGGGCCACAAGATGGAGCTGCAGGGAGGACCGAGGACTTCTTCGTGCCCTATGACCTGGAAGTTCGCCATTGGAAGAGCGACGGGCTTCCGGGTTGAAGAGAAGAGTTTTTACCTGACCCGGAAGTGATTGAGAATCGCATGGACTGGGGATTGGGAACACTTCCGGGTCAGGAGATATAAAAGGACTGTGAGAGCTCCCAGATGGCGAGCTGAGCTGGGTGGAAGGGTGGCAACGCGTCTGGGAGCTGGAGGATTGGTTTATAGCGATTATTGTGTGTATTTATGAGTATTGTGGAGGAGAGGGTGTTTTGTACACTGTGGCGAATTAATAAAGTCAACTTGAGGACTTTTATCTGGTGTTTGGAGTCGTGGACAGGGGTTCAAGTGAGCGAGAGCGCCCCCTATCTACCACAACGTTTTAATATGTTGAAGTCTTATGCTTAAATTTAATTTGTTTAATTTAATTACTTCCCTCATTAAACGACGCTCCATACCCTAGAATTACAAAGCGAAAACAGGATTTTATGAATATTGGCAAATTTATTACAAACCAGCCATGCTACCTGCCATGTAATTGAATAATTTAAAATTATTTGCTCTCTTGTGCCCTCAGCACCTTTCCCTGGTATCCGAGTGTGTCTGAACCTCTCTTGGCTGGTGCTCCCACTTTTAACACTAGAATTACCAGAGCCTATGAAAAAACTCGTAGATCTGTCCCACCTTAAATCACTTCTTAAAACCGTTCTCACGTCTCCGCCAGCGTCTTTTGTAATCTAAATGTGCAGATAAAGAAAACTGCAAGTAGCCGGCTATTCCATCCTCCACTGACTTCTCCGAGCTCATGCCTTGATTGATTATCTGGGAGTGAAGTGGAGTTTTAGAGTGGAAATAATAGATCATTATTTGGAATACATGCATTTCACGTGTGTTCCATTTCTACAGTAATCCGTCTAAACACATTTTTAAAACAGAAACGTTTTTCATATTGTAGTAGTAAATGACAAAATGTAGGCATAAACTATATAATGCATGAAGCCTGAAGTCCAAATATCAAAGAAACACTTTCACAAAAGGTATAAATATAACAGATAGTTTATGCCTACATTTTATAACATTTATTACTAAAATATGAAAAAGTTTCTGTTTTAACATTGTGTTTACACAGATTACTGTAGAAACAGAACACACATGAAATGCGTGTGTTCCAAATAACAATCTATTATTTCCACTCTAAAACTCCACTTCACTCCCAGATAATCGAGGCATGAGCTGGGAGAAGTTTGTGTACGTTCGAAGTCGGTGGGGGGATGGAATAGCCAGCTGCTTGTAGTTTGTTTCTATTGGCACATTAACAGGACAAAGGAGTCTGGCTGAGAGGTGAGAACGGTTTTAAAGGGCGATTTAACTCTTTTAGGGCTAATTTTTTTTTTTTGTTTCTTATCTCCCAGGGCTGAATATTTTTCAAAACTAACATTTTTAAAAAGAACACAAAGCAATTGTTTAACATATCAAATCAACAAAACATATTTACTTTTGACAAATGTTTGTCTTGCATGTTGTATGAGCCTGCATACTCTATGACTTCACATACATTTTACACTGTCTGATGTCGCTCCAGCCAATAGTCATTGCCACATCACTGCTCAACGTGTTGCTTTGGTGCCTACTTTTCAATTGTCTGTTGTTTCTCACATGTTAGTGTGGACTGTAGTAGAGACAAGGCCATCGTGCCATTCCACTGCCACCTTTTCTGCCCGCATGAAACCGTCACCTCTTTTCATCTTCTGAAACTTTTTATGCATGGCATTATAGCCTGGCTCACCCCATGGGATTTGCTCTCAGAAGTGAATCAAACTTTGCAGCAGCATCACGTACCTATCACCATAAGCCACCAGGGGACAAAGCACGTTTGGACCAATGCAAGTTATATCACCAGTTCTGTCCCATCTCTATTTGCCACAGCACGCTGCTGTGTTTTACACTTTGAAAAACGAGAATTGCAAATGCAGCCCGCGATTCAAAAATTTCTCTGCCTCTCGTCTGACGGTCTGAAAAGCAGCATCAGTGTCTCTGTCGTGTCCAACACAAGCAGTTCCTAGCCAGATCGGCTCTCAACGATTGTGCCATCAAAGTCAGACTAACCAATCACACCAAACCCAAACTGACCAATCATACTTCTCTAAGAGACAGGGACACACCCCACAGACTTTAGTGTTTTCTTATATAGTAGATTAAAAACAGAACTATCACATTGACAAAAGTATCCAGGCCCTTTTACTGTGACATTTAAAATTTGACTCAGTTGCATCCCACTTTGTTGATCATCATTATGGTCAATTCAATCGATTGCACATGTTTAGGAAAGGCAAACACTTGTCAAGAGAAGGTCCCACAGCTGTTAAAGTGCATCAGAGTGAAAACCAAACTGTGTGGTCAAAGGAACTGCCAAAGGAGCTTCAAGACAGGTGTTGAGGTGCAGATTTGGGGAAGGCTACAAAAAATTGTGCAGGTACTGAAAGTTCCCAAGAGCACAGAAGCCTTCATAATTCTTAAATGGAAATAATTTGGAACAACCACGACTCTTCCTAGAGCTGGCAAATGGAACAACAGTGGGAGAGGTGACCAAGAACTTGATGGAACAGTATGTCAAGGGTGTTTTGGAGGTAAAAAGAGTGTCAGGCAGAGTAATACTGTAATTATGAAGCTGGAAATTGGAGGTGTGATGATGAATGTTGTTAGTGCATATGCACTGCAAGTTGGGTGTGCAATGGGTGAGAAAGAAGATTTTTGAAGTTAGTTGGATGAAGTGATGAACAGTGTACCCAAGGGACAGAAAGTGGTGACTGGAGCGGATTTAAATGGACATGTTGGTGAAGGGAACAGTGGAGATGAGGAGGTAATGGGTAGGTATGGTGTCAAGGAGAGGAATGAAGAAGGTCAGAGGATAGTGGATTTTGCCAAAAGAATGGACATAACTGTGGTGAATACGTATTTTAAGAAGAGGGAGGAACATAGGGTTACGTACAAGAGTGGAGGAAGATGCACACAGGTATATTGCATCCTATGCAGAAGAGTCAATCTGAAGGAGATTAAGGACTGCAAAGGTGTAGCAGTGGAAAGTGTAGTTAAGCAGCATAGGATGGTGGTCTGTAGGATGACGTTGGAGATCAAGAAGAAGAAGAGAGTGAGGGCAGAGCCAAGGATCAAATGATGGAAGTTGAAAAAGGAAGACTGCAAGGTTGAGTTTACGGAAGAGGTGAGACAGGCACTGGGTGGCAGAGAAGAGTTACCAGACAGCTGGGAAACTACAGCACCTGTAGTAAGAGTGACAGTAAGAAGGGTGCTTGGCGTGACATCTGGACAGAGGAAGGAGGAAAAGGAAAACTGGTGGTGGAATGAGGAAATAGAGGAGAGTATACAGAGGAAGAGGATGGCGAAGAAGAAGTGGGATAGTCAGAGAGATGCAGAAAGTAGACAAGAGTACAAAGAGATAAGGCACAAGGTGAAGAGAGAGGTACAAAGAGATAAGGCACAAGGTGAAGAGAGAGGTGGCGAAGGCTAAAGAAAAGGCGTATGATGAGTTGTATGAGAAGTTGGACACTAAAGAGGGACAAAAGGACCTGTACCGATTGGCTAGACAGAGGGACCGAGCTGGGAAAGATGTGCAGCAGGTTAGGGTGATAAAGGAGAAAGATGGAAAGGTACTCACAAGTGAGGAGAGTGTGTTGAGCAGATGGAAAGAGTACTTTGAGAGGCTGATGAATGAATATAACGAGAGAGAGAAGAGGTTGGATGATGTGGAGATAGTGAATCAGGAAGTGCAACGGATAAGCAAGGAGGAAGAAAGGGGATTGTGGAAGAGAGGTGAAAAAGAGAATGCAGGCAGAGTGGAATGGGTGGAGAAGAGTGTCAGGAGTAATTTGTGACAGACGGGTATCAGCAAGAGTGAAAGGGAAGGTCTACAGGACGGTAGTGAGACCAGCTGTGTTATACGGGCTGGAGACGGTGGCACTGACCAGAAAGCAGGAGACAGAGCTGGAGGTGGCAGAGTTAAAGATGCTAAGATTTGCATTGGGTGTGACGAGGATGGATAGGATTAGAAATAACGACATTAGAGGGTCAGTTGAAGTTGGACGGTTGAGAGTCAGAGAAGCGAGATTGCGTTTGTTTGGACATGTGCAGAGGAGAGATGATGGGTATATTGGGAGAAGGATGTTAAGGATAGAGCTGCCAGGCAAGAAAAAAAGAGGAAGGCCTAAGCGAAAGTTTATAGATGTGGTGAGAGAGGACATGCAGGTGATGGGTGTAACAGAAAAAGATGCAGAGGACAGAAAGATATGGAAGAAGATGATCCGCTGTGGTGACCCCTAATGGGAGCAGCCAAAAGAAGAAGAAGATGTAGCACTTTTATCACTACTCAAAGCGCTTTTACATAGTGAGTGGGAAGCAAATTCAACCACCACTAATGTGCAGAATCCTCCTGGATGATGCAACAGCAGCCAATTTTGTGTCAGTATGTTCACCACACATTAGCTGTTAGGTGGTGGAGTGGTGAGAGAGATGGCTAATTAGGGGTCCAAAATGACTAGGCTGAGATTGGCAATTGAGCCAATACATCGGGGTACACCCTACTCTTTACAAAAGATACCCAGGGATCTTTTATAACCATAGAGAGTCAGGACCTCGGTTTCTAGAACATTAGAACAATCTAGATGAGAACAGGCCATTTAGACCAACAAAGCTCACCAGTCCTATCCACCTAATTTTTCTAAAAAAACATCAAGTCAAGTTTTGAAAGTTCCTAAAGTCCTGCTGTGTACCACACTACTTGGTAGCTTATTCCAAATGTCTATATGGTTCTCTGTCTAAAGAAAAACTTACCTTAACAAGTTTCCAACTGTGTCTCCGTGTTCAGTCATGATCCACTGGACTAATTTTAAATTTGATTTTAAACACTTCAAACATGTCACCTCATCTGAAGGGTGGTGCCATTTTTACAGCACAGTGTCCCAGTCAATCCAATGGGGCATTGGGATGCACAGTCAGACCACAGGGTAAGCACTCCCTGCACCTCTTCCAGCAGCAACCCAAGCTTTTTCCTTGTTGATCTCCCATGCTTGAACATGCTTAGCTTCTGTTGGATGACCTGTTCTGAAGTGCATGTAGTATGGCTGCTGGATGGCAATTCCCTGCCGTTCTATGGGTTGGCACTGTGTAGTAACGCTCTTTCTCTTCCACTTTTGCAGACTGGAAGAATGACTATTATAACACTGATGATGTCACTTTCCATGTTCATCCACCTGGACCTGCCTCTTCCACCTGGAAGACCTCAACAGGGAAGGCATCGCCATCTTTATGGCAAACTTGTGTGAATTAACATTTTTTCAATACCTTTTGATTAACATGTTTTTTTTTTTTGTTTTATTTTTGCAGTTTTACAGGGTTTGTTTTCACGTGTGTGTCTCTGTATCTTTTTCTCTCTTACAATGGTCACTCGGGCTGAGCTCCAGAAAACCTGCGTGGAGATGGGAGAAAATTCTAGTAGGAGTGGGAGTTTAGTTAGGGCTGAAGTAAAACTGAACAGAGGAAAGTAAAGAGATATACTTTATGAAAACCTGCTGCAGGGCAATCAGAATCTCAGACTGGATCGAAGGTTCAACTTCTAACAGGAAAATGGCAATAAGCACAACCCAGGAGTGGCTGAGGGACAACTCTTTGAATGTTCTTGAGTGGCCCAGCTAGAGGCCAAACTTAAACAGAATTAAATATCACTGGAGAGAAAAACAGTTGTCCGCTGGTGGTCTCCATCCAACCCAATGGAGCTTGAGTAGTTTAGCAAAGAAGAATGGGGGAAAATTGCATTTTCCAGATGTTGAAGACTAATAGTGAGACAGAGAGACCTGAGCACACAGATGCAAGACTGTCATGGCTGCCAAAGCTGCATCGACTAAATACTGACATGAGTGGATACTTATGCAATCAATTAGTTTGTGTTTTATACATGTAATTAATTAAGACCACTTAGCAGAGGTCTGTTTTCACTTTAACATTAAAGAGTCTTTTTCTGTTGATCAGTGTCTAAAAAGCCAAATTAAATCCACTGCGCTTCAGCACTGTATAACAATAAAATATGAAAACTTCCACGGGGTGAATACTTTCATTGGCCCTGTTGACAGCCCCGCAGAGGCTGCATGGTTATTACTTTACTTGTCTATTTGTTATACTTTGGTTTCTCTTTTTGGTTGGCTCTTTCAGAGCATCCCCTGCTGATTAAAATGAATATAAAGCATTTAGGCTCACAGACCACACAGACATTATTTATTACTGAATATTCTTTATTCTTCATCTCCTACTACTCTTTCCAACTCTGAAACAATCAAAAGAACATGTACAGTCAGTACAATAAATGGAGTTGAGAGGGAAAATAGACGTGAAAAACTATTCAAAAGAAACAATACAATGTACTTAATGAACAATCTGAATATAACGTACAGTACCCTCCATAATGGTGGGAATAAAGATACCCCTTTGCTCTAAAGTTTAAAATTACAAATTGAACAATTCAGACATGAGTAAAGTACACGTTGCAGACTTCCATTGAAGGGGGTTTGCATATTTTGGTTATACCATGTAGAAATGACATTTTTTTCTACACAGTCCCCCCATTTCAGGGCACCATAATGTTTGGGAAAATTGGTGTCACAGCTGCTTGTGATTCCTCAGGTTGCTCCATAAGATACCTAAGCGTGCTTCAACCCTTTGGAGTCCATAGTTGCCATTGTTCAACATGAGGACAAGAGTTGTGTAAATGAAAGTCAAAGAAGCCATTATGAGGCTGAGAAACAAGAATAAAACAATTACAGACATCAGTAAAATCTTAGGATGACCTAAATTAACTGTCTGAAATATCATGAAGAAGAAAGAACACACTGACGAGCTCAGTAATCACAAAGGGACTGGTAGGCCAAGGAAGACCTCCACTGCTGATGTCAGAAGAATCCTCACAATGGTAAAGAAAAAGCTCCAAACTCCAGTCTGTCAGACCAGAAACAGTCTTCAGGTGGCAGATGTGTGTGTCAGATACGACTATCAGCAGAAGACTTCTTGGACATGGACTACAGGATGCACACCACTAGTTACCCAAAAGAACAGGATGGTCTGATTAGAATTTGCAAAAAAAATCCTCAAAAGAGCCTGCAAAATTCTGGATAAAGGTCTTGTGGACAGACAAGACAAAGATGAACGTCATTAGAGCGATGGCAAGAGCAAAGTCTGGAGATGAAAAGGAACTGCCAGAGATCCAAAGCAGACCACCTCATCTGTTAAACATGGTGTGTGTGTGTGTGTGGGGGTGTTATGGTTTGGGCATGTATAGCTGGCACAGGTCCTGGCACACTTGTCTTCATTGATGATAAAACTGCTGACTGCAGTTGCACAATGAACTCTGAGCTGTATAGAAACATCTGATCTGCTAACGTTCTAGTAAAGGCCTCATTGGATGGAGCTTCATCCTACAACCAGATAATGACCCAAACGTACTGCTAAGGCAACACAGGAGTTTTCCAAAGTTAAAAACTGGAACATTCTTGAATGGCCAAGCCAGTCACCCAGTTTAAATCCAACTGAGCAGGCCTTCCATATGATGAAGAGAAAACGTAAGGGGACAAGCCCCCAGAACAATCAGGAAGTTGTTTGATTTGTAATTTTAAACTGTTCAGCAGAGAGGGAAATCGAGAAAAAAATGTGTCTCTGTCCAAAACGCTATGGAGGGTGCTGTAATGTATGGAAATATTCACTCTACTAATCCTAAGAGGAATGATAAAATTATGTAATTGTAGAGCTGCGAAATTGGCTAGCTGCACTGTAAATCTGTTCCTGAGAGTGCGCTTCATTTCTCTTAATTAACACATAGGCAAGTCGGTCATCTGAAATTAGCAGGCGAAGTGCCTGGATGTGTCTCGATTAGTTTGTATGTTTGCGGCATCTTGGAAACAAAACAGATATAAAAAGAAGAGAGGGGCACATAGAAAAGAACATAACAAGTTGTTCACACCAGAGGAGATGATTCAATCCAACTGCTTTTTTGGTTAACTAATAAGAAGACTACACTCTCTCCAGCTACCATGACCCTAAACTCGATAAAATGGGCTAGAAGATAAATGGAAGGATGGATAGACGGATAATATAAAAGTGTGTTCCCCAACTGTTCCATTTAATTCTTAATATGTACATCAGGTTTTCTGAATGAACCATTGAATACAATCTAGTCAAGAAAAAATGTTGTCAAAACAATCATCCAGATATGACAGGTGCAGCAGACATAGTGCTATAAGACGATGTTGAAATGACCTTGTATTCAGTCTCTGCTAGTAAAATTATTTAAGTACTAGCCATGTGCGCCCAACTATGTTGCACGTGTTAAAGTTGTCTGTGAAGGGCTCCCTGTTTAAACGCGGCTGCCAGTTGTGAACTGGGCCCTTCGTCGTACAGCATCATGATTTTTTATAAGGGAAACAAAATTACAATAAGAAAACCCTTGGACATTGATTCGATAGGAACAGCCTACTCGGAATCACTGTCCGAATAGTAATTATGTGGTGGTGTAGGAGCATTTCTGCTTCTGTCTGTTCACAGTCCGTCTCGTTTTCAAGACGCTATCGTTTCCTCTCACGATGTCTTCTCAACCTTTCTCCAATCTCGCAGGTTGCTTTGTGGCAATCCAAAGAGTAAGGCAATATACACGGAGCAATGGTTATAAAAGGGGGACACATAGGTATCCAGGCTCTTTAAAGCATAAATAGGGATCACTTCACTGACATGTGAGCAAGCCACAGTACAACTGTGAGACGCGCAGCACTCGCCGGCTACAACGTAACAATAATAATTTCCGGAACGTGCTGTTACATTGTTGTTCATTTTACTAACTGTCCACCACCCCTTTCGTTATTCTGGCACATTGTTGACATCCGTGAGTAACAACAACGTACTAAACTGGAAGGTGGTCTACGCATGCGTGGAATTCGTGGACAAACAAAGATCAAGTTCTAAATGAAGATCTCTTTAGTTAATTTAAAGCACAACAATTTGTTTAGTTTCAATGTCTGTGTTTTGAGGTGTGACTGGAGTACTACAGTCTTCAGTAGTATAAGCCTGGAGGAGATTCTTAATGCAATGCCTATGTTTTAGCTGTCCCTCTACTGCCATCTAGTGCTTCTTCTTCTAATTCATTTGCGGACAAACAAAGATCAAGATCTAAATGAATATTATATATAGAGATTGTCACCAGAGGGTCGCCTTCCAGACTCAACTAAGGCATGTGGTAGGGGCTCACTGACACAAACAGTTCTTGTTGGCAAGGAAGACCCTTCTGGTTCACCCAGTATAAAAGGAAGACACTTCCCAGAGTGGTGTCTCATTTTGGACCTCACCATGATAGTGAATACTTAAAAGATAAGAGAAAACCAGAGAGACAGCACTGATTAAAGAAAGTGTCTGCAAGTTCATGTTTTTCATTAATTTTCTTATTTTTGTTGGGATTAAATGAGGTTTTGCCCAGATGGCTCCCCGCAGGGATGTCTTAACGTATGGGCACAATAGGCACTGGCTGGGAGCCTTAGGAGCATAGGGGCTCATGTTGTTTCTGATGCCGATCAAAACAGGGGCCCCAGTGCACTACTTTACCTGGGGGTCTATGATGCTGTTAAGACAGACCTGTATACCCCAAGCATTTTGCTTTTGCCCGGCCCTATCATTTGCCCAGCTACAGTATGTAAAAGTTGTGTGGACCCGTTGGTACTGTATGAGAGGTCCTCAAACACTTTTCAACTGGAACTGGGAAAGTGTATTCTGCTGAGCTGATTATGTTAAATGATAACTGATTTACTCCCGTGCACTTAAATTTGTGAATTACAAGTTTCTAGCATTTGTGGTTTAAAGTGTATTTTTCTTGTTTCAGAACCAAGTCAACAAAGATTCTGAAACTGCAAAACCAAGTATCATGAAATCATTACAGTTCTGAATCTAGTAAACAATACACCGATTCATTCTCACCTGGTCAGCATGTACCAGCACCTGCCCATTACGTATGCCACGGTCAAGACATTGTTACACTTCGGTTATACAGTTACACAGATTCATTCATGGTTTTCAAGAAACATAAACTTTATTTGGAAACAGCATAATAAAGCATAGAGAATAAAGCAGAGGATGTCTGGGGGAAGAAGAGAGACAAGGCAATAATACAAAAGGACAGCTGCTGTACAGGCTTTTATTTACAAGCAGATTATTCGGCACAGCAGGAGCAGCTAATAGAGCAAAGAGGAGGTAAAAAACTGTATTTGTTTCCTTATTGTATCGACGTTTAAGAGGGGGTTTCCAAGGAGCAACTGCGTCTTCTAGGGGTGCGTTCAGCCCCCCTCTTCACAACATGAATCCACAGAATTCTATAACGGCAGGATGTCTCTTGAAGATGGCCCAAGATCAAGCTAGGTTTTGACATTGAAGACGGAAGAAAATGTTACAATTGTGTTGCGATTCATAATGGAAAATTGGTGAATAATAGTTTATGAGATAGCAGATACTGTTGAAAATTTGTTTTGGTGTCAAACAATTAAACATGAGAAATATACTGACTCGGGGAGAACACAAACTGTTTGTTTTTCAATGATAAGCACCAGAAGGTGAAGCTATGGTCAAAACTTAAACTTAAGCTGGTCTGTCAAATTCAAATCACTAAGATCTGTAAAAAAGAAAAGAAAGCAAAGAAACAATTATCAAAAATAATGATCAAGGCTTATTCTCACCAGGACAAAGCTGACAGCATTGTGAGGATTATGCTTTCTGATTTTTACAGTGCCTTCAGTACCATCCAGCCATCCAAGTTAAGGCGTAAACTCAAAGACTGGCAGGTGGATGAGCTTGTGGTGTCCTGGATGATGAACTGTCTCTCTGGCAGACCACAGGCTGTGAGACTCAAGGACTGTGTGAGCAACACTGGAGCACCACAAGGAACAGGCCGGTCTGGTTTTCACTCTGTACTCTGTACAACTCCAACTGTAAATATAAGAGCAGGTCATGTCACTTGCAGAAATTCTCAGATGATTCTGCACTTATGGGGTGTATTGATAAAGGAGATGTGGCAGATGAGAGGAGTCAGGTGGAAAACTTAGTTTCTTGATGCATTGTCTGCAACTAAACATTAGCAAAACCAAGGTGGTCCTGCTGCAAGCCAAATGGGCTACCCTCTGTCGGTCCAGGGATAAATGGTCTTGTAAATATTCTCTCCCCTGGTCCTTCCACACTCAGGGTGTCCCTGTCAGGTAAGGGCTCCGGCCGTCCGCCACAACTGTCAAACTCTGTCCTCACTGCTATATCATAAAAAAATCCACATAACTACATCTATAATTATCAATATTAATTCAACATTAATTAACACAACACATAAAAAATTGCTCATTGCAAACTGGTCTGTGCATTCACCTTGGGACCACTACACACCATCCAGTATTAGAAGCCCTCTGTAGGCTTGTAAGTGAGTCACATCCCTGGTGTTTTATTCTTGAACATTTTTATGTAATACGCTACCATGGCTGTCTGTTTGCCTGTCCAGGATTTTACATCACCTGTAGCTCGCAAACCCTTAGACCTGTTGACCTGAAATTTGGTGCACATATACTATGTGATGTCTACTGTCCACTTTTGGGTTGATGATTGATCTCCAAGGCTATTCCTCTTTTTATTTTTATTTTATTTTATTGTAGAATCAACTCTTGGCAGCGTTCAGCAGGGCGACCACATGCCCCGTTCTCATCCCTACCACCTTCGCCATCACTTCCTCATCCTCTTCATATCTTAAATCATTCTCGATGCAGATTGAAGACTTAAGTGAAAAATTAAGGAAAACGTACTAAGTAATCACAACACAAACACTGACTTAATCAGTTTTAACGCAAAAAGATGCTGACGGAAGAAGAGAAGAAGCGGGGTGCTATGGTGGAGGAGAGAAGAGCTGCTAAGGAAGTAGCAAGCGCATCAACCTCTGAGCAAATGAATGTTAAACGTATAGAGAAAGTGGACGGAAACTAGGAATGCTCAAGTCAAGTATATTCACTGCACATTATTGTGCACCATTACTGGTACTGTATAATGCCCTCCATGCTTGTCATTTCAATGACAACTTTTCCAATGGCTGGAGGGAGGAAGAGCAGGAATTTTGACAAAATGTCAAATGCCTGAAAAATAGCCAGACTTGTGGGTCCTGGAGTCATTGGAATGACATTTTCCTCTGCCTGAAACTTGATATGGAAGTGAGGACCAACTGCTAGCATTGTTTTTTGACATAAATGTCTGCCTTGCTGCCTCAGAGTCATCTTCTTATATTCATCAGATGGGTTGTAATCAAAGTTTTCCTCCAAATCACTAACTGCATCCTCATCTTGGAAAATTAGATTGAGGGCGTCTTGCACAGTAAGTCTTGCTGCCATTACTTCAGTCACTGAAATGGCAGCTCAGGTGCCTTTATAATCTTATGAACCCCCAACCCCTCTTTTGATCTCTGTTTCAATCTCAGTTAGCTCAGAATAAATGGAGTATGATTTGTTTCTCTTTAGATTATTTTGTTACATTGCAGGTGCTTATGCTCGCAGGTGCAGATCTCGTGTTTGTGTCAAGGCACCCCCTGAGCTCTGTATGACTGTTGTTCTTTATGTGCACCATGTATGATCACTCCTGTGCTGTTTTACTATTTTACTGTTTCAAGATTCCACCAGGACCCTTCAAAGACCAGCAGGTGCCAGTCTCTGCAGGACCCTGGGCAAATGTGGTGGGGACACAGACAGTTCTCGTGACAATGTTAAGGTCCCCCTTGAACTCACAGATGCATAGACCAGTCATGTACAGTTTCACCAATTCAAGTTTCCCTTAAAACACCATTTTCCTTGATTTGACCCACACTGGGGAATCTAAAATCCATCTCAATAGATTTGGGTCAAGTTTGACCCGGAACAACCTCAATGTGCAAAAATTTGTAGCAGCTGTACAACAGCATAAAATTTTGTGTATTTTGGGTCACTTTAGGAAAAACCATCATCAGACTAAAAAATGATATTTTGACGTCCGTCAAAACGGATCAAATTGCAGCCCAGCAGTATGTAAGAGTTAAGTGTAGATTATTATGTCAAAATTATCCATTTCAATTAAATCTGTAACCCAATAAAGTGTGCATAGAGTGAAAGGGTCTGAATACTTTCTGAATTCACTGTAGCGATGGTGTTGCTTGGTTCTTCTGGCCTTTTCGACTCAAAAAATTTTGATCACGCCTCGTATATTCAGTGCAGTTATGTGACTTCTGGAATCGTAATTTCATTTTCTACTCTATGACCCCCAGCTGTACCATTTCCTGCCACTAAATAAACCTTTGTAATTGAAGTCTCCATGCAATATAATGCTGAAAATATATGATTGGTCACCTCATATCACAAGAGAAATCCTCAATGGCAGACACATGTAAGACTGGAGAGAAAAAGCCTGGCTATGCAATGAAACCTTTACTCTCATCACCGGCAGGACAGATTAAGGAGCTTACAGGCTTTTACCTTCTAAGACTGAGCCATTACCTTTTCAATGCTAGAGACTTAGCCTCAGTCCTTTAAAAGGATTGCTCACATTCATGGAGTCGATATCAAGCACTTTAGGCTAACGGTAAAACCTTTGCTTTCACCTCCAGCTGTCTGAACAAAGTGATGTTAACACTGAGACCTCAGTGCATTTGCACTAAAAGCACGCAACTTATTTATTAATTTAGCGTCTGTGCCAGTGCATTCTGAAATGCAATTATATTGCATTGGAGTGCCGTGGTAAGTGTCCACTAAGGGCCAGTCGACACAAAACACAAAGTAATAAAACAGCGCATCCAGAGCTTGGCGTAGTGCTGTAATTGGTGCCAGTGGAGCGGAGATAAAGTGCTGTCTACACTTCAGCACATTGCCTGGAGGATCGTCTGCCCAACTGTGTTGTGTCACATGCTGAGGGACTGAATCCAGCTGACGGTATACTCTGTGGGCCAATTAGCAGAGAGATGGAAGAAGAGACGCCAATCTTTTTCAGGTGGTACTCACTCAGAAATGTAATTTGGGAAGCTTTACATCAGGAAGGTCCCAGTAATTCAGTGCTGACAACGGGAGAGAAGTTACATCAAAGCACTGAAGTGATAATATGAAATGATGCTGCTGCTGCATAAGAATTAGCGCCGAGAGCAAAATTGTACAGCTGACTGTTTACTAGGTGCACAAAGAATTGCGTTTTATATGGAGATCTGTTGGAGGAGTGCTGTCAATAGGAGAGCTTTGATGAAATGAGCTTGAGTTTGTTATGGTCCCAGTGGGGTGTACAGTGACTGAAATGATGAGGTCTACACAAAACGGATGATTTTTCAGGAGACAATCTTTCATTTTCGTTAGATACTGGGATAAAAAAAAAAGAAAAACCTCGGAGACAGAGCATGTGTAAATTACAAATCTTACAGACCTTGACCAGGGAAGACAGGACTCAAATCATAACACAGTTCACTCTCAAATATTCTGCAAGTTTCTGAACATGGTTGTCAGGTTTATTCAGGGACAGATTTAAGAAGGAGGGGTCCCCAGGGGTTAAATCTGTGATGATCTCCAACTTTCATATATCTTTTTTTTTTTTGTGAAAATCCCTGTTGTGTTTGTGACAAGCCATATACAGTTTATTGTAATAAGACAGCATCTCCAGGGATTACTGTGAGAAGAAAGAGAAAATGACCAGGAGAATAAACGCATAAAGAGAACTGTAGTCGGGGGCAAACCTAGTCAGAAGAGCAGGCAACCAAAGCACGCAAGGTAAAACGAGAGGTGAAAAGTGTTTCAAACCGAGCACTAAACCTGATCACATTAAGATGCTAACTGCGGCAACCAAGTTTTTTTGTTTTCAGATCCAAACAAGGGATAACACAGGCAGGGACCGTCACTCCATTTATACGTCGCTGTCACTGATGTCATAGATGTGACAAACAGGATCACATGACACAAATCCTAATCAAGAAAACAAAAGACAAATTAGAAAAACAAGCATTGTAAAAATAATAATAACACTTCCAAAATGTCTTCTTAATATTAATAAAAATATCACCACAGTCTATAAGGTTTTGAGACACAAGGAATTTGATTTTGATGTTTATTTTGTGTAGAATACAATTGAACAAAGTTTAATTTAACGCCATTTTGTGTTGCCACCATAGACATAGAATTACTAGACGCCGCATGACCAGCAGCATCCTACGTCAACGTCACCACCATATTGCAAGTGGCACTACTGTGGAGTGAAGTAGTGGATAAAGATGCCTCACGCATGTGCTGCTTGGGATTGTGCAAACTGCTGTACGCTCCAAACCAGATCCCGGGGGATTACATTTCATACGTAAGGCTGAACAATTGTTTTTGGTTATATTTGGCCATGTTTTATAATCTTAACTTTAACTACACCAGGCTAAGCTAGCAAAGCTATGCATTCATGTGCTGTGTTACCATGGTAATTGCATTGTCTTTACTGTATAATATCCTCAGACTGACAGCTGTCATTGATCGATTTTGTGGGGACAGACAGACAGGCATGTAAATCTAGCACTTTGTACAATTTATGAAGCCAAACTGTTACTAGCAGTGTAGTTTTCTTCTTTCTCAAGAAATTCAACTAAAAAAGGCTACAGATTTGTAAAAGTGGTGCATGTGTGTTTCAGGGAGCTGGAATAACAACCCTTCAGCTGGTCAGTTCCATGCCATTTACTGTCATCTCATGGTTTGGGGTGGTGCCTATCCAAGCACATCTGGAAACATCGCAGCACAGGATGAGACTGTCTCCCTGTCTGCTGTTGAGATGTCCTCTACACCAGCAGCAGCAGAAGAAGAGCTTCCATCCCCTTTCCTGCAATTGTGTGTGACCATAGCTACTTACCAACCCGCTTTGGTGGCCTCGTGGAAAACACCCTTGTTTACATTTCAGGGTTTGTCGTTCGACAGATTTTGAGAAAGCTGTCCTGTGATGTGTGCCATGCTAGTTTGGTAACAGATGCTGTACTGGCATCATATGATCAAAGCTACCAATTGCTCACATTAAAAAACAAAGGAGATGTGATGATTCCTTCTGAGGGTCCAGTCAAGGTGGTCAAAGTAGCTGAGCGTGTTATCCGACAGTCGACATTAGGGCAAGCTGTCAGTGTATCTTTGATCAATCAGCTTGTTCAGGCTGAGATTGGTTCAGATGATGTGTTTTTTCTCAAGGAGCACATTGAGGAAACACAGTTTGAAACTGACAACCATCATTTTACGCTCATGTCTTTAGTTGTGTCTATCTTTCACAAACTAAGGCGGCACCATATTTGCCAGACTGAATACTCTCAAATTACAGAGTGGCAACACATGGAAACAGTTCTGTTTCAAGGATTTTAGATCCTATCCTGTATATATTTAAGTAACAATATTATGTGTGTGTGCGTGTGTGTGTGTGTGAGAGAGAGAGATTGAGAGAGGAATGTATGAAATGTTTTCAGGAATTATTAAGCCAATTTGTATACAATAAAATTGTTTATTTTTGTCATTGAGTGTATCATTTCACTGGTAAAAGAAAGACCAGACTGCCAGTTGCAGTCTTACTATTTTGACTTTCAGACATTGGCCAAGTTTTTGTCTCAATAATTGCCATTATTACTGTGTATAAATAAATATAAATAATTGCATTTAAACGATTCACCAAAATCTGTTGTATGTAAACGATACTGTTTTAAACATTATTGTTTTTGCACATCTACCTGTATTAGTTTAAATGGCACTTTTGCCACTCGCAATATGGTGGACACACTGACGTATCGTGTTGACTGGACAACACAGTGAATGCGGCGTCTATCTATATATGTCTATGGTTGCCACCACCTTACTCAGTTGTTTCAGATGTCTCCATGGTAAACCTCCCAGAATTCATTGGGGCACACTCATATGATGTAATATTGCTACATAGTTGACCCTGGATGTTCCTAGTTATTCGAACTTGATGGATAAACCCTTGTTTCGCTATGTTGAAAGAATATTTATTTTATTCTGCTTGGTGTGGCTGGCGATGAGGAAGCAGTCGATTGCAGGGGTACCATTTTAGTAACCCTGTTTAATTGTACCAAGGAAGAAAACAGAAAACATTTTTAAAAGCATACCTTGAAAGACACTGTGGTAAGATCATTCACTTGAGCTTTACTCGTACTCTGCTCTCTCTTTAAATCATCTCTGGCTCGTAGTGGACTCTGATCCTGGTTGGCTTAAATATGCCACCTTTCTGTGCTGTCGGTTTATATGGTGGATAGCCCAGAAGGGACAGGACTTGCTCGACATGTCAGGAAGTGTCCTAACTGGGTGTCTTCTCTGGACAAACCACATTACACTCCACTGCTGCTGCAAATGGCCTCCGTCACTAACTACAGTTCACTAGAGACGTGTAAACTTGCGGATGATGATGCACGTGTGACTAGAGGTGGCTGAGTTATCTCAGAGATAACAGGAAAGGAGTTAAGGAGGACTTACTTGACCAATCTGGTGACAAGACAATTTCTTTGAATAACAAAAAATACATTTTTTTATTTTGTATGCCTTGATTAATATCGAGGCCCTTGTAGCCCGTGGGGCCTTGGGTTAGCCTGTACAAAAATCCGACTATGGTGTTGTTTTTCAAAAAGTGTAAAGTTCTCTGCACTTTTGTTGCTATTTATATATTTTTTTAAAGTTCTTAAAATATACTATCTAGTGATTCAAGTTTTATTGTAAGAAAACATAAAATAAAACAATGTAATCAGACATAATCAGTTTGAAGCAGTACAAAAAAGAGAAAGAAAGACCAAAAATGGAAACAAGTCTCTCTATAAAATATCAATTCATGTACTTCAGGTTAATACACCTTCTCCTGTGAATTACCATGGACTCCCACCACAAAACAGTTCAATTAAGTATGTTAAGGGTCCTTTCATTTGTCGTCATCAGATGATGCAATCAGTAGTAATTGGTAGGAAGAATCATGGCTGTGTTTATTCACTCAATCCATCTGTTTCTGCTCAAGCCACTCAAAACATCATTGGTATGTTTAATATTCTTTATGTGCGTATTTTAAAGTCAGTCTCAACTGGTGAGATGTGCTCCGGTTTTCTTTTTCTAGTTAAGAAAGTTGCTGCTACATTCTGCACTAACTGTGACTGATTGATGTCTTTCTTAGGTAGTTCTGTTAGTTCTCCATTACAGTAATCCAGTTGACTGAAAATAAAAATGTGAACTAAATTTTCAGTGGCTTGCAAAGTTATGAGAGGTCCAACTTTTGCTCTGTTTCTCAAGTGAAGAAATGCAGGTGGTGTCTGTAATATTAAAGTCCTCTGCAGCTGGCTGTGATGCTTGAATAAAAATGGATACCCCATCTCGTCATGAGATCCAGTGCATCAAATTCTCTATGATGAAGCCTAAAAAAGAAATAAATAAAATATAGAACTACTTAGGAACATTTATGTTGGGTAGTATGCCCAGTTAGGGTTGAGCAGGCTTTTGGCCTGAGACCCCTAGAGGTTTTGTTTATTTCTCCAGATTTCTGGCCACCCTGGACACCTAACCTTATCATTATCACTGTGCTGGGAAATGTACAGTCATACACATGTGACCACTAGGGGGCACTCTGTGAACCAAATATTAGGCCTTCAATTTTATTTTAAATCTAGACATTTTGTGTATGCTTATTAGTACTCTTGGATTTTCAGAACAGTGATCTTTGATCTGGAGATCTTTGCCTTTCTCGTGGTTCTACGAGTGGCCTCGTAGGCAGGGTTACGGTTTCTTTGGTGAACTGTACTTCCTCTTCCCTTCAACTGCTTGTTCTTCTTACGTCTGGGAAGGGCTATTTTCAAAAGTGTCCATGTTGAAAAATTCTACTGTCTGATAACCCCAATGGCTTCATGGATGCTGCTGAGGTAGTTGCTTCAGGCTGCTCTCCTCAGGTATGCTTGCTATATGCCGTTCTGGTTCCTTCATGTGATGAGAAGAGACCTGAGGCATCTGGACTTCTCCGTCCCCTGTTTATTGCTGTGTCCATATTGGTTGGTAAGAGATGATACAGTGAACTGGAGACAACAATCCTGTGGCTTATATTTGAGGATGTATGTGTAGTAAGAACGCTGACTCCCTCCTTTCATGTACTGTTGTTCTGCTTTGAGGGATCTGGAATAAGAGCAACAGGAAAGTGAAAAGCAGCACTGCCTGGTAATACTGATTTATTATTGTACTGTGTTAAATTAGAATTGGTGACAGTCCTGTGTCTTTCTCCAAAATTTGACAAAATTGTAGATTGTTTTCTTCTAATGCAGAGATGTCTGGCTCTTTAAAATTACACAGCTGAAAACTTAAGTTGCCAATGGAAGGACTTTGAACTGGCTTAACAAGACAGCACCTGTTTATATGGGCAAAGAGGCTTAACTTTTTTTGTACTGGCACAAAAATGCAATTTCCTATAGAAATTTCACAGCCAAGTAGCTTCTGATGTGGCCAAGGAAAAAATCTGAACTACAACATATAGAAACAGACTGCCTTTCCTGTCCCACTGAGAAAGAGAGGCATCAAAATATTTTCTGTAGAATCTGTTGTTTCATACAGCATCATTCATCATAAGATCAAAATAATCCCTGATTTAAAGTTGTTTGGTCTCACTAGAATCCATAAAAGTCATTACATAACAGAATATTTTCAAATCTGCATAATCAAGTTTAGGGTTGTGAGATACTGGAAACTGTCCCATCAGCACTTGGTCCAGGGCAGAAGTCAGGACTGTCATACACAGCCAAAGTCACAAGCACACTAGGCCAGTTTTAAATTGCCAAATAACCTAACAGCCGTGTCTTTGTATTGTTTGATGAAAACCCATACAGTGATGTGAGAAAAACACAAAGAAAAAATTAGAAGATGAGTGTCAGTAGGCTTTGTCCCCTAGGAACCAAGTTACCTGAACTATTCTATAACATTTCAATAATTATTTACTGCTCTGATGCTGATCTTTCTGATCATAAAATAGCTCATTACGATAGCAAGTGACAAGAAGAATTCATAATTAATTGCAGAATTATGATATTTGAGGGTTCCTCTAGATTGTCTCTTTCTCATGCACGGTTTGGCTCAAAAACTAATCAGCACATCGTCATCTCATAACAGGCTTAAGTTTCGAGGTTGGTATTTTTCCACCCGGCTGTTTTAGCTCTAGACCGACCTGAAGAACCTGTGACACACAGACATTTTCCAACTTGTTAAAATAAAGTCCCTATTTTGCTGCAATTAAAATATGTGGACAAACACACTTCAAAAAGACAATGTTTTCTACCATTAAATATCGTTAATGGTATTTGTGCCCTTTTGCGTGGTGGTGACTGACTTGTAAACTGATTTAGACATCCGTCCTCTTGGAGTTGGGTGCTAAAATGGAGCTTACATTACATAGGCCATCACGTAGAATGCAGGCAATCCCTGTTCCATTACAGGTTTAGTACAACAGGACTTAGAAAATGGATGGATTGATGTAACCCAGAATGTGACTGGTGTGGCATGAAAATACTCAATGAAACGAGATTTTTAGTTCACTTATTTCTCCTGTGCCATGGAGTCGCTGTAATGCTAACACCTAAAAAGGGACTCATGGATGGTCAACTCTTTCGTTAACTTTAAGCCACTTTCCATGGCAACTTTGTGTTTTATAGTGTCACACACACGCGCCCAAGGAAGATGGTTGATGCTGTTAATTCTCTGTTGGACTATTGGTTGGCGCTGTCATCTGATCCTTTGTCCTTTTGTCCCTCTGCAGACCAGCGAAGAATACGCCTCCCAATGACGTCACATTACATCACATCAAGTGATGACATCACGTCCGGCTCTCACTGGTAATGTCCTATCCTTTTCAGGACCCACCTATCAAAGACCTCATTTCCTATTCTGGCTCCCTGGTCTATCCCCTTCTTTTCCAGCCATATTTAAGAACCCAGACACACTCTGTTAGTTAGTTCTGTTTTGAACTCTGCTCTATAAAGATGTGTTTGATTTGCTTTTGCTATTTTTTCAGTAGACAGGGTGGCCATCCCCAAACTTTTTTGTGCCTTCTGCCTTATTCCTTATTAGATACTAACTTTTGCATAGGAAATGGCATGTTTCAGCATGATCAAGTTTTATACCTGAGACCCCAGGTGAATAAGATGGACAAGTTTGTTGGGCAAAATAGCCTGTTCTCATCAATGATATTTTAACATCCATCCATCCTCTTCCGCTTATCCAAGATCGGGTTGCAGGGGCAGCAGCTTGAGCAGAGATGCCCAGACTTCCCTCTCCCTGGCCACTTCTTCTATGTCTTCTGGGGGAATCCCAAGGTGTTCCCAGGCCAGCCAGGAGACATAGTCCCTCCAGCGTGTCCTGGGTCTTCCCTGGGGCCTCCTCCCGGTTAGATGTGCCTGGAACACCTCACCAGGGATGCGTCCAGGAAGCATTCTGATCAGATGCCCGAGCCACCTCATCTGACTCATCTTGATGCGGAGGAGCAACGGCTCTACTCTGAGCCCCTCCTGGATGACTGAGCTTCTCATCCTATCTTTAAGGGAAAGCCCAGGCACCCTGCAGAGGAAACTCATTTCAGCCACTTGTATTCGCAATCTCGTTCTTTCGGTCACTACCCATAGCTCATGACCATAGGTGAGGGTAGGAGCGTAGATCGACTGGTAAATTGAGAGCTTTGCCTTATGGCTCAGCTCCTTTTTCACCACGACAGACTGATGCAGAGCCCGCATCACTGTGGATGCCGCACCGATCCGCCTGTTGATCTCACGATGTTGTCCTGTTTGCTTCATCAGGCCGTGATCTTCAGCTCTCTCTGAATCGGTTCGCAGCTGAGTGTGAAGCGGCTGGGATGGGAATCAGCACCTTCAAATCCAAGACCATGGTCCTCAGCCGGAAAAGTGTGGAGTGCCCTCTCAGGGTTGAGAGTGAGATACTGCCCCAAGTGGAGGAGTTCAAGTACCTCGGGGTCTTGTTCACGAGTGAGGGAAAAATGGAGTGTGAGATCGACAGGTGGATATTTTAACATTCTAATGTTTAATAGCTTCAAATACAAAACAAAATGAGTAGTTTTCAATACAACGTTTCCATGTACAGTCATGCAGTTGTACAAGTGATTCAGGCTCCATGTTGAAACTTACAGCAGAAGTCCAAGACTGCCACACCTGCTTCTTGAGATTCACAGCTGGCCAACACGTGAGAAGATCCACGGGATGAGCGAGACTTCAAAACAGCGGGAGAAGCGCCTCGCTTCTTCTAGCAAAGCCATAGGGGAGATGGAACAGAAGTATAGGAGGTACACATCTTGCTTTTTCTCAGGCCACCCTGCACCATGGTGATTATGCGACAATGAGAGTGAAAGGGGGGCACAGAGCTCCCTTTTTCTCACACCACCACACACAAAGATGTGTGAAATGGAGTGAGAGAATGGGAGGCACGTGTCTCTTGTTCAGATCATACTGAGTGAGACTTAATAAAGGTCCATTTTTCACAATATATGAAAAAAGTGTGCCACCGTCATTTTCATTTTTTTCTTTCTTTGTCCACATCTTTTTTGTGTTCTGCTGCCTATTTCTATAAAGCTAAATGTGCATAAAGTCAGGTTCTACGGTATTCTTTTTTTGAATGCAGTGCATCTTCATATACCAGGTACAATGTATACTGATGATACCGAAGACTACCACACACACACACTGTAGATCTCCATGTTTGTGGCATGTTAAAGAAACCGACATTTCATTATCAAGAAGACAAATGAGGAATGAGTTAAACACGCCCATACCATAGGAAAGCTGATAAATACCAAATGTTTTTCTTCTCTTTGCATTCAAACGGAGCTGTCTGGGGCCTCCATAAAACATCTCTCACTTAACATTTTAGAACTCAGCTGGAGGAACATCTGGTTTGTGCTCTTATTTATAAT
Organism: Polypterus senegalus; assembly: GCF_016835505.1. NCBI lineage: Eukaryota > Metazoa > Chordata > Cladistia > Polypteriformes > Polypteridae > Polypterus > Polypterus senegalus. The sequence continues at coordinate 22,548,856 of NC_053160.1, forward strand.
GTCACTAAAGAAAATGGTTTCATTTCAGAAAAGGGCTTCCATTGAATATACTGTAGGAGATTGAGTGGTTTTTGATTGTGTAGATATTTTAGGTAGCAGTAACCTATTTAAATAAATCTACAGACATCCAAACAATTTCTGCACTTTCTTTTTCCTTGTCAGACCATCAAAAAAGTCACAGCAGTGGACATTAAGCAAAAATTTCAGGGTAGTCACTCCAGAGTACTGTATAGTTAGAAGGTTGGAAGTATTTAAATTTGTCCACTGTGGCCGGGTGCAGGAATTACAGGCTGCTGGAAGAAAATTGGGGTTGCCAAATGGGTCATCCCATTCAATAAATAACTGATAATAAACAAAAGTAATGTTGTTGCCTTTGACTCTGGGCTGGAAAAAACAGAAAATAAAGGCTTGGCCTGTAGCTGCGGGTTTAAGGTCAGTTTGCTTGCAAGCTCCATCTGGGAGGTCACTCTTACCAAAATGAGAACTCCTACCAGAAAGCTGGGGCTCTTATCGATGGGGAACCAGAAGGGGTGGAGTTGTGTGTCTCCTTGGGTGCACTGCAGGTAGAGAAGGAGAAGACAATGTTAGCGATAGCGACCTCTCTCGTCCCGGTGGATTATTACATAGCTCGACAGAGCCCGTAATGATATCCCCCTAAGCCCATGCATGACATCACATACAACAGAAAAGAAAACTAATTTGAATATGCCACACCAAAGTTGAAATTGAATCTCTACTCAGACACAATGTGGACACTGAAGATGCATCTATTCCCAGGTGTAAATGTAATACACAAAAATTATATGTGCATACTACAGTACAACAACAACACTTATCTCCATAGCACATGTTCATACAAAGAATATAGATCAAAGTGATTTAACAATATGTCACAGAATAAGCTACATGCCAATAAATAAATAAATAAATAATGAAAATGAAAGCAACACGAGTTAATAAGCGGCCCACGTGTCTACTGGCCATCAAGTCTACATGAGCCCACAAGCTGAGGAACTAGGGTTTGGCTATTAATTCTTAGGCAAGCTCTTATAAACATAACATAACACCATAAAAAATGATAATTGAGTGGTGACCCCTCAGTCTGTCAAGTTTCTTTGCTTAGCTAATACCTAAGTTGTCCCAAAATCTCGTTCAGATTCTTCTCAGAGGTTCTCACGGTGTCTGCTCCAACATGTGTTGGTAGTTTGTTCCAGTTTTCTACAACTTTTTGCCTAAAGAAGTGCTTCCTGGCTTCAGTATGAAATGCACACCCCCTTAATCTCTACTGGTGGCCTTGAGTATGTGATTCACCATTTAAATAAAATAATCCAGCTAGATTCACTTTATCAATTCTTTTGTGAATTTTGAACAAAAACAATATATTAAATGTAGCTCAAAGTGCTCTACACGATGTGAAGGAAATAGTTACAAGAAAAGTAAAGCATGTTAAATTAGGCAAGAATAATAAGGAACAAGTAACAAAAAATAAATCCATAGATGCTTACATAACATGCATCCATAATCCATCCATCCATCCATTATCCAACCCCCTATATCCTAACTACTGGGTCACGGGGGTCTGCTGGAGCCAATCCCAGCCAACACAGGGCACAAGGCAGGAAACAAACCTCGGGCAGGGCACCAGCCCACCGCAGGGCAAAGACACACACACACACACACTAAGCACACAATAGGGACAATTTAGGATTACCAATGCACCTAACCTGCATGTCTTTGGACTGTGGGTGGAAACTGGAGCACCCAGAGGAAACCCACGCAGACACGGGGAGAACATGCAAACTCCACGCAGGAAGGACCCGGGAAGCGAACCCAGGTCTCCTTACTGCGAGGTAGCAGCGCTACCACTGCGATATATAATTAGTAGAAAAGTAGAGTGTAATATATAATATCGCAATTGTAAGTCTCTGAAGATGAGTATGATAATATGGTCAGATGGCCAGAAGGACAGAAAAAAAACAAAAAAAAAACTTAATTTAAGCAAATAGAAAAAAAATGGCACATAAAAGAGACAGAGCAACCAGATGGACACACAGATACACAGACATACACACAGACAGTTGTCCTGTCATTAATGTGGTCTAAGCTGCCATTTTGTTAACTTTTAGTCTACTGGGGTTTAATCTGGATGTTCAGTTGTATCACAAGGGATCCCTCTTATGCAATTGGATATAAAAGTACTGTAATGGCATCGACAAGCTGTATCAGCCTCAAAATGGTATTACCAATAAGTCACCAATAGTGTAAAGATGATTTAGACTTATATTAAAACTAGCTGTCCCATACGGCTCTGCTCACGCACTAGTGAAACAGGACAAACTTTAAAAATCAATTAAAATAAAAATAAGAAACAATTTAATTCTAGCCAAGCAGAAGGTAGATACGCTCCAACATCAGCCATTGGCACTGTATCTAATTGTGTTCAGCTCTGACGGGAGAGCGTTCCCCACATGGGGAAAAAAGCACATGGCCGTGATATCTCTGGAAATCAGCAGCTACCGCCTAAAACACACGTAGCTCTGATCTCTCTCTCAAAAACGTCAAACGTTACTCCTTAACAATCTGTAGATGATAATGTCTGTTGAACAAACTGGTGTCGCTAGCTAAGTGGAGGCGAGGTGCACTCCAACACGTGGCTGGCGTGTGAGTGAGGAGGGCCCCATCCCACTCCTCTCGGTCCACAATGTCTCTCTTTCTTGGATTTTCGCAAAAAATAATTTGTCCCACAAGCGAACTATGATACTTAGCATGAAGAGAGAAGTTGAAAAATCAACCGGAATGTTCAAGCAAACAACAGAAAAAAACCTGATCTAAATCTGTTAAGTAGTTCTCTCGTTCACTAGCTAAGCGGAGGTAAGATACGCCATGAGACTGTCGCGTGAGTGAGTGAGGAGGGCCCCGCTCCCCTACCCTTGGCCCGATGCGTGTCTCTCGGACTTGCGCAAATAAAACGGTACCATAAGTGAACTATCATACTTAGCACAGTAAGAGAGGTCGCAAAATCAACTAGAATGCTCAAGCAAATTATAGAAACAAACATGATCTAAATCAATTAAGTAGTTCTCTTGTGAAAAGCGTAAAGACAGACAGACGTTGGATTTTATATATATAGATAGATGTAAAAAGCTATTACAGAGAAGTCAGTGAGACAAGAATACTATCTGTCCAGCAGGCCACAGCTTGTGAGGCTCAAGGACTTTGTCTCTGATGTGGATGTGACCAACAGTGGAGAACCACAAGGTACAGTCCTTTTCATTTCACTCTGTACCCCTCAGACTATAAATATAACACCAGGTCACATCACTTGTAAAAGTTCTCAGAGAGTTCTGCACTTATGGGGTGTATCGATAAGGGGGGTGAGACAGAGGAGAGGAATCAGGGGGGATCTTTGTTTCTTGGGGCAGAAAGAATTGCAACTTAACATCAGCAAATAAGGAACTGGTTATTGACTATCACCAAACCAAAGAGCTTCTACAGTATGTCCAGTCACTATTCAGGGTGTGGATGAAGAGGTGGTGCATGGCTACAAGCACTTGGGGGTCCAAAGTACTGGCAGGCTGGACTGGTCTTGTAACACAGAGGTGCTATATAAGATAGAGAAGAGCAGACTATTTTTCCTTAAGATACTGTGGTCCTTTAACGTGACATCCTTCACATCTCCTTCACCTCTGTGATGGCTAGTGTGGTGGGCTGGGCTGGTAATACCACTTCAAGAGAGGCCCACCAAATTATCAAGCTAATTAAAAAAACAGACTCACACTATTTGACATACTATGGAGGTTGTAGAGGAGAAGAGAATTAAAAGAAAACTGACTGTCATTATAAACAGTGCTGCACATCCCCTCTCTGACATACTAACACTGAATACTTTCAGCCAACAAATTGTTCAGGAGAAGTTTTTGTGAAGAAACACAACTGGGGCTCCTTTATACCAGGGGTCAGCAATGTCAGTTCTTCTGCAGACTCGGACAAACCTGGACAATAAGTGTTCCCAAAAACAAACTATATGCCTGTTATGAAAGGACTGTTTTTAGATATTCTATCTGTCATCACACATGCGTATGGGAGGCAGCTAAAGGGGCTTGAAAGAAGGTAATTCCCAGTCAGATCAGGGGGTGGCAGAGTGCACTGATGATTTCTCTTTTTTCCATCCATCCATCCATCCATCTATCCATTATCTAACCCGCGGTCGGGTGTCTTGGTTGATTATATATAGAAAGGCAGGCAAAACCGCACAGAGCAATGAAAAGTCTACATGAGTCACAGCTGCATCTGGACTGTGCAAAGACAACAACGACTCGAGTGACGAGTTGGAGGTGGGCACATGAGCAGGCAGTGCATACTGGACGAGAAATCAGCAGACTAGCATGACGGACGGAGCTGAATGGACGTCCTTCTCCTCTCCTCCCATTCCACCCTCCGCGCCTGAGCGCCGTACGGACGATTGTTTGTTGATTCATTCTGTGCATTGTTACAATGTTGCTTTTCTTGCTGATTTATTACATTACCGATTTTTCAAATGTTAATTTTCTCCCTCATTAAAAAACCGGCCTGAATATGGTGCGTAGGGTAGGTTGGCTAGTTTATTATAAATAAAAAAACTGTTGTGCTAATGTAATAAATGTGTCTTCGTTTATTATACACATGCACACACTGGCCCGTTTTACATCATAATATGCCATTTTATAAGCTTGCTTATTTCTGAGCATTGTTTTGGGGGGCTAAGCCTACCCCAGCAAGCATAGGCTACAAGGCAGGAATAACCCCTGGACAGGGTTCCAGTCCCTTGCAGGGTGAACACACACACACACACACAGGCAAATTTAATAGCATTGGTTCAACAAGCCATCATGTGTTTGGACTGTGGGAGGAAATTGGTGGAAACTTACGCAGAGCCACTTGGAAACTCCATGAAGGGACCACCAGCCGCAGGAACCCCAGACTGCTGACTATAAGGCAGAAGTGCTACTGCTACACTATTGTTGGCCTAATTTATTATTAACATGTTTACATTAACCATGGCCTTAAAAAACAGAAGAAAAATATCTTTTATTTGATCGTTGGAGCCCCCTAGCCAACCTCTCAAATTCCACCCAGGCCTCCAGTCAGACCAGCACTGCTGTAAAAGTGTTCATTCAGGTGTGTGTTCTGGTCAGACTGTGGAGAGTGAGGTTGATAAGTGGAAAAGGAGACACAGCTTCAACATTTAGAAAGACGTCACTTGGAATACAAAGAACAGTCACAACATGGCTGCAGCAAGGCTGAAATCCATCCATCCATCCGTTATCCAACCCACTATATCCTAACATAGGGTCACGGGGGTCTGCTGGAGCCAATCCCGGCCAGCACAGGGCGCAAGGCAGGAACAAACCCCGGGCAGGGCACCAGCCCACCACAGGGCACACACACACCATGCATACACTAGGGACAATTTAGGATCGCCAATGCACCTAACCTGCATGGCTTTGACCAAATGCGGGAAATTCCGCCTGGGCCCTTGAACGTCACTTCTGGTTCCACCCCTGAAGACGTCACTTCCTCCTCCCATCTTTAAAACCCACCATGTCTGTAACAAACCTCTTGTCTGTAAAGACCATGTTTTTCACAACCTTTTCAATTTAGCAGTCAATTTCCAAGTATATCGGAGGCTGCCCCAAACCTCTTTTTGTGTCACGGCTCAATTATCTATCAATCTATCTATCTATCTATCTATCTATCTATCTATCTATCTATCTATCTATCTATCTATCTATCTATCTATCTATCTATGAGATACCAAAGAATAATGTCAAGTTTGGGCTGAACAGCTGTAGCATGTTGTTTTCTGTTTCAGCTGCCTTACAAAAAGCTTTGCTGTACCGTGAATTGGATGTGCACAGCTCGGGAGGTAAGCAGAATCCTCACTGCTGCCAAATGTTCTTGTGCTTTGTACATTTGCTGAGCTGCACAGCTTTAATGGACTCCTTGCCAACATCAGAGTGACACTATGGAGCTGGAAATAAGTCCTAAGTATACATTCTGCTGGTGCCTCACCAGCCAGTGCTCTTTGTTACACCACCCAGATTAAGTCATGACAGACCTAGACACTCCAAATTTTCTGGTAATACATCATAATCAGTAATTTGGAAAAGTCTACACACCCTTAATTTAAATGTGACATTTTGTTGATATAAAGACTGAAATGAAGACAAATCATGTCAGTCTTTTTCACTTTAAATAAGATCCTAACCAACAATGTCTAAGTGAAAACTATTTTCTAGAGTAGTAATTTAACACATTGACTGCCACAGTGAATATCGGTAAATTTGCCTAATGTCAACGTAAAACCTGCGTGTTATTTTGATTAATTAAATTCATGCACTGATTTCAGAATATTTGAATCCACTGTATTTAATGTAACGCACTTAATACTACAAAGTACACCAACATTATTAAAACTGCTAACATACCTGTTTCAGTTCCTGGCTCTGGCTTTGTCTCTGTGTTGTCCTCACTTTGCTCATTCGTTGTCTATTTCTTGTCCAACTGCAGCCCCTTAAGGCTACAAGGGGATGCCATTTGTGAAGAACTCTGTTGGTGGTGCACCAGCTTGATGCAAAGAGCTGAAAGTAAAGACAGCGGTCTGCTACAGGGGTCCCTAGGGTTAAACGTGCAGATTACAGCATGGACAGTGAGACAGGTAAGAGCTTACAGTGTAAATAAGGGAGAAAACAACAGAGAAGGTTTGGGGATGCACCCCGTAATGTTGTAACGATCGAGTGGTCACAAAACGGGACTGAAGGGAAAGGGTAAGTGGCAGGTTTTTAAAGGCGGTGAGAAGGAAAAGGCAGGACAAAGAAGGAGACGGTGGAAGTGAGGTCAGTAGGAGGGCGTGGTCTGGAGATGGATGAGGAAGTTGGTTAGAGTTTAGTTCGTCTTGTCTTCTGGTGATCTGCAGAGGTGGGAGAGCGGGCATTAGTACACAGTGTCAACCCCTGACTAGGCATTTTACACCCAGTTAATCCCATCGACTGCCTCCCATGTGCACGTGTGTGACAACAGGTAGCAGGTACATACACTCTTGAAAATGAAGATGGAAAGGTGGTTCTTCAGAGCAATGCTGCCGACTGCCTCTGACCGGCTAAGATTATGTAAATGAAGGCTACAGCTGACAAAGTCGTCTAATGTAACATGGCTTTTAGGTGATCCGATAACACGATAAAGCAGAGGACTCTGGAGGTGTTGGATGTGCTGTATATGTTGAGAGTGAGTAAAAGAAAGCAGGATGACTAGGAGCGTCATTGCATTTATTTTAAGAAAGTGAAGGGGCATTGCTTAAAAGTATTTGCCACAATGAATACAAACAATATCTTTTTACTGGCTGTGACAAGTTAGAAATTAGACAGGTTCATTAAAGGTTTATGAAATGGAGAGAAAAAGTCTATACTCACGTGAATAAACGTCATGCACAAGCTGCGGTAAAATGCGCTATCGTGAAGATGTTATATAAATGGATACAAAAGTTTACCCTCATAAAAAGGGTGCTACACAGAAATAAAAATGAATTCACAAGGGGGTAAGCATACCCATGAGGGCCAGCTAAGTGTTTTGGTTTTTGGATGGTTAATTCTGTATTTACACATCCAGTGTAGAACAGGAAAATGAAAAGGAAGACTAACAATGGAGTCCAATTACAGCCAAGATTCCTCTTCTGATTAATGGCTTCTTACCAATGTAAGTATCTATTACTATGTACAGCTGGTACTGCGTTTGGTTTCCTTTCATAAATAATGGATAATAAATGAATAAAGGATAATCACTGTTCATTTTTTCTTTCTTTCGCTACAGTTTTTAATTGTCGGCAAGCTTCTCCGAGTGGATGTCAGAGAACACCAGCCATGTGATTCTTGAGGCTGACAAGACGTGGTACATAATAAGGAAGCACTGCTAGTGCCTGTGCCAATCACAAGAAATAGTCTTTTTAAATAAATATAAGGTAGCTGAAAACAACAAAAAAAAATAACAATGCAACACTGGTACATAAAACAGGTTTTCATGTTCTTGTGTTGCCAAACTCAAAAATTTAAACAATGCTTTTTGTTTGAAGTTTTTTTCTAGAAATGCTGCTAGGGAACAATCTGTCACAGATTTGCACCATATTGTCAACTCAACTGAAATTGAAATGTTTGGGAGAAAAGAATTATTATAAACTGGAAACCTACTCATTTTCACAATTATTATATATATTATTAGATGAGTTATTTTTAATATGCAAATAATGAGAGATTTTTTGTAATAAGCTTGACTGTGCTAGTGTAGGTGTAAATTAGTAGGCATTGTTTATAATGGGAGAACTAATTGAGATCAGTTTCAGATTTAGAGTGGTAGCTGATAGATAGATAGATAGATAGATAGATAGATAGATAGATAGATAGATAGATAGATAGATAGATAGATAGATAGATAGATAGTGTGATAATGTTGCTTGGTTGGCGCCAATTCGACACAGACTGACACCAGAGGCACAGGCAAAATAAACAAAAAGTCTTTATTTTCTTCAGCCGTGAGACACGTCTTCCCTGTGTTCCACTGGCACTACACAGTCCCAAAACACAAATAAAACACCCCAAATCACACTCTTCTTACCCCCACTCCTCCCAGGGCATCTTCGTCCTCCTCCTCCTCCTGACTCTGGCACCCTAAGTAGTGACTGCAGACTCCCTTTATAGCCCACCCGTCTCCATCCACATGGGCTCAGGAAGCCCTGCTGCTCCCCCTGGCGGTGGCCACGGAGCCCAACCAGGATGACCGCTGGTATTCCATATTACCAGCCCCAATGCAACCCAGGGGAGCTGCCACCAAGTATTCCGGGGGACGTAGCATGCATCCCATGGCTGCTCCCCTGGATACAGTGTCGAAGAGTCTGCCACGATAGATAGATAGATAGATAGATAGATAGATAGATAGATAGATAGATAGATAGATAGATAGATAGATAGATAGATAGATAGATAGATAGATAGATAGATAGATAGCACATGTGGACTGGCATTCCAACCAGGATCCTTACCTGGCAATGGAAGGACTGGGAGAGATGAGTAATGCTGAATATGTTCTCCCCCAATATGCTAGATGGTAGCGTCTTTAGGTTAGGATCCCCACATGGACACCTGCAGAGGATTCTGGGACCTGTGATCCCATGAGGCTGCCCTTTTGGGATCCTGGGTGGGGGCACCAGGGATAGCTGAAGGGATTCACAATCCTTACTTTATGGGACATCCAATTGACCCGGAAGTACTTCCATCAGTCTCCCAGGTCCAAGTTGAAAGAGACGAGTTGACCTCACTAAGTCGAATTGGAGTCGGGTGAGGAGGACGGATAAAACTCGCCTAGGAGGTGCAGAGGAGAAGACAGAGAAAGAAGAATGATGTTTGGTTTATGTCACCTTTGGTGTATAAAAGGTATTATTGTTAATACATCTTTTTTTTTTATATCGGGACCTGTGTGTGTGAGGTTGTGTCTCGGATTTGGAGGTGTTGTAATGCCCCTTAGTGGTCATGATAGATAGATAGATAGATAGATAGATAGATAGATAGATAGATAGATAGATAGATAGATAGATAGATAGATAGATAGATAGATAGATAGATAGAACTTGGTTTATCCCCAAGGGGAAATTTGGCAGTAACTAATAAATAAGTTCAGAATCAAAAAGAAAAACAGTGAGAAATATGGAGCTTCTGTAAAAAGTCTGCTGCTTGCACAGCACTGGAATGATATTCAATCCTCGTTGGATCTGAGGGTTTGTCCGTTGCTTTTTGTTGTTCTTCTTCACAGAACACACAGGCTGGGGTGCTAACCTAACCTGTTGTGATGGCCAGCACTCTGTACTGTCAAGTGTTTCTCCAGTTGTCACCAAATTGTTCTCATCATTTCAAGGAGTAAAAGCCATTAGAAAAACACTAGTAATGTGTGGGCTGCATTTTAAATCAATGTAATGATATCTCGATTAAAAAAAAAAGTAGCAGTTTCTGTGAAAAATATGCACATTTCTAGGTGTGTTCACTTTTTAATTGGCAGTACACATATGTAAAGATCTACTGTTGTCTTTATAGTGCCCTTGGATGGTGTTTATTAAAGAAAGGCGCGTAACAGAATGAAGGCTATTTGATGAAACTTCTGCTTTGCTAACCAACACACTTGTATAGATGAGTCTGCTTTAAAAAAAATTAAAAAATGAAGCATCTCAGAATGTTTTAAGCCTCTTTAAACAAAAATAGTTTTAGATGTTTTTAATAGCAGCTCAAAAAACCTAAAGTGTGTGCATCTTCTTTTAGATCACTAACGTTAATTTGTCCTAATTCTCGTACATGCAGCCACAGATGTTATACAAAGCTTGTTAAGAGGTACGTGTCTAAAAAGCAATCTAAATAACATTCACTATGAGGAAATTCTTTATGTTACTGAAGTATTATTTCAAATATTTACTTTACTGCAGCATGAAAATGCATCCTCTCTGTCAGCACGGGGTCAAAGCACAAGCCCACTTACTCAATGAGGCGGTATGCTACACCACCTGCAAGCTTCACTTTTGCCTAAAAAATAACACAACACAGCTAAATATTTTTGTGGCTGTTCAGTTATTCAGTCACACTCAATAAAAATCAAGTCATTTTTGGCAAAAATGTTTTAACACTAAACACAATACCCTCTGCTATATGCATCCCAGGTTACACAGGCTTCATGGTTAATCGGAGCTTTTTAATAGCCCTTAATACCCGCATTCTTTCAGTCTAGTGCTCATGTGTTCAAGCGTCACTGCCTGACATTCCTAAATTAATAGGACAGTTAAAATCAAAATTACACTTGCTAGTAATATAAAATAAAAGAGGCAAAAATTTGTTTTTTTTTTGATGTTCAAAGTAAAAATGCTTTCCTTCCCAAAAAAGTTGCAGTCCACTGCAGTCCTGTTATTCAAATACGGTTTAGAGAAATGGACATTAAGATTTGAAGCGTTTCATATTTTGAAAGGAGAGAATAACTAATCTGGATGTTGGCTGCTAGTTTAAAAAGAGCTCTTCAACTAAAACTAAAGAGCACCAAGGAAAACGTGTTAAGACAAAATGGCACACAAACATTACAAAGTGTTTCTCACACAGAGAACTACAGATGCAAGCAAACTTTTTAAAGGTAGGGTGGTCAACAATAGTACTTTGGTGACCCTTGAAACTCTGTTCTATCCCTATATAAATAATTTCATTCAAAGAAGAGGCTGTTTTGTGTTTATTATTATTAGTAATAATAATAATAACAATAAAAATACTTCTTACATTTATAGAGCACTTTTGTCAGTAGTGAAAGTGCTTTACATAGTGAGTGGGGAGCCACTTCAGCCACAACTAATGGATGATCCAACAGTAGTCATATTTACACCAGTAGGCTCACCATACATTAGCTGTTAGGTGGTGATGGGGTGAGAGAGATAGCCAATCAGATGATTAGGGGGCCAGAATGACTAGGTCAAGGTGGGCAATTTAGCATGGACATTTGAATATATCCTGCTCTTTTCAAAGGAGGCACAGGGATATTTTATGACCATAGAGAGTCAGGACCTTGGTTTTATGTCTCATCTAAAGGATGGCACCATTTTTACAGCACAGCGTCCTCATCACTGCATTGGGATCCACATTCAGGCCACAGGGTAAGCACCTCCTGCTGGCCTCACCAACACCTCTTCCAGCAGCAACCCAAGCTTTTCCTAGATGGTCTCCCATCAAAGTACTGGCCAGGCCTGAACATGCTTAGCTTTGGGTGGATGACCTCTTCTGAAGTGCATGTAGCATGGCTGCTGACACTCTCATCCAGCAAAAAAAATACACAACAAGATTTTTAATAAAGTGAAGATTTACATGGGACAAAATCAACACATTGGGGGCATAAATTGTGGGAGAGCTCAACAGCAAAAAAAACCAAAACATTATGGGGTTAGCACAACAGGTTCTGGACCATATCTGCTAGAGAAGCTGACCTGTCTCCTAGCCCATCATAGTGCTCAAGTGCCTACGTAATCTTCCAAACAACTCTAAAGGATCTTACACAGCACTGGCCACCAGACTGATGTTTTGTCCAAATCTCATATGACTCTAAACCTAAATGACTTCTGGCCAGAGATGTCTTCATAATCCAGTTTGGAGCAATCAACTAACCTAGTTCTTCAGTCAGGAAACCATTCCAGAAAGCCATTTTGTACTCTTCTCAGTGTTTTTTTTTTTATTATTATTTCGCCTCATACAATTTCTCGTATTAGGAATTTGTTCGTTTTTGCATACCCCTTGGAGTCAGAGCGCAGGGTCAGCCATTGTACAGCACCCCTGGAGCAATTGAAGGTTAAGGGCCTTGCTCAAGGGCCCAGCAGAGTAGGATCTCTTGTGGCAGTGATGGGGATTTGAACCAGCAACCTTTGGAATACCGGCACAGCTGCTTAGCCTCAGAGCCACCACTCCATCCCATAAGTATATAAGTTTATAGTTCAGTCTGGCTTTATCCTCGTTTAAATTTATGTGTTACTTTCCTTTGCTCCGTTGTTTGCTTTATTTTTGTATTGTATTTTTATTTCAGCTTGATTTCTTACCTTTTGTTGTGTTCTTGTTACAGCTGGGCCTGTATAATATCAAGGTGCTGTGGTCATTGGGACTGCAGTCACCTGAGGGATATTTAAAGACATCGCTTCCAATTCTACTTTGTTGTAGCACAAGTGCTTTGCAAGATCGTGCTTCAGCTCCTATTTGTTCTCCACTATATTCAGTTTGTATTATGTGGTCGTTTAACCATTTAGTCTTTGTTTTTAGGGTTTCGGACATATGCATTGGGAATTTAGGATTTTAGGATTACAGATTTTTGACACTGCAATTAATTTTGTTTCCATTTTTTGTTATTTATTTCAGTTCTTAGTTCGGCACTATTGTATTATAGTCTGGTATTTTCAATTTTTGAATGTTTTTATTTAATTAATATTCTAATTAATTTATTCAAGTTTTGGTGTGTGGTCGGTGTTTCAGACCACTTTGGTTTCCCAATTTGTCTTTTATCATGATTGGTGTTCTTTATTAATTTTTATTTGCTTTCCTGAGGAGTTCTTGAGACATCTTTATGGCTAATCTGGGATTTCTGAGTTCAAGAATTTGATACAATTATTTACTTAGTCGTATCTTATTTCCTGACAGAGTTGAAATATTTTAACATCTTATCGCGGTGCTGCCCTGAATATTGACGGGAGGTGCCATTATGGCGAGAGTCCAGTTTACCATTGTTGAGGTAACATACCAGTGTTCCCCAGGAGTGCACCAACACTGGGTATATAAGGTAATTTTTTACACCATTTTAGTATCTGTGTTTGTTTAATTTTAAAAGATTTTAAGTGTGCCTTGTCTGTATGTTCATTTTTGGTTTTCTGACTTATTTTCTGGCTTACGATTCTGATTTTTGTCTCACTGTTCTGGCTTTGTCAAAATTCGGTTTGTCTCTTTGGTTCTGACCCTAGCATGTACTCTGTTTTGGTTCTTGTTTTACGCTCTGATCCTGACAAAAAAACCATTCTTCTTTGGGAGAACTGCTAAAAACCCTCAACACGTAGAGCTCCCTGGACCACTGAGCCCTAAAATCTGTTAATGGATTAAGTGCTCTTTGCTGTCCTGATGTCAGCTGTTCTTTAGTAAGCACATGGCCGAGCAAACTTCAAACCCTAGGCCAGATATGACTCTGGTGTTTAGTGGCCCATGGACTTCTTACATAAATAGATAATAGTCTAGTCTTGTGAAGTATTCAGAACAAGATGATGCACAGTTGACCAGTGTAAGCGGCTGGAGTATGTGAATTTCCCCTAGGGATTAATAAAGTATCTATCTATCTATCTATCTATCTATCTATCTATCTATCTATCTATCTATCTATCTATCTATCTATCTATAAAAGGAGTAAGTGATGTGCATTGTCATCCAAAGAATAATTACTGTAAATAAGCCATATTTTTACTATATGAACAGGGACAGTTTATAGTGTAGCCGCATATAAGACAAATGTGTATGTTTTTAGCTGCTTGCTTGCCTTTATCTTGCTTGTGAAATTTTAAAAATTAGGAGTTTGCAGATGGCTAAATTGGCATATGACTGGAATACGAGGTTATGCTAATGGTAACTTAATGGTAGTATGAATTCAGTCACCTCATATCACATTTATCCACTTAGGGTAGCAGCACTGAGTGCAAAGTGGGAAGAAACCCCAGACGATGGCCTAATCCATGGCAGGACTCACTCACTCCTACCGAGCCATCTTAGTGTCACCAGTTAAAATAACCTGTGCAGTCTTTGAGGTGTATAAGGAAAGCCAAAATACCTGGAGAAAAAGCCACATGGACATGGGAATACTGGAAACAGTCCATTAAGGTAATGAACGCAAATAAGCCAAGTTTATAGCATTAAATGGCACATCACTCATTGCCAAAGAAAAACTGAGTGCAGGTACAGGGAAAGTAGAAAAACACCCAGCAGCCACGCACACAGTTTGACATTTAGGCTTTTGGGGGGACAGATGAACCATAAAAATAATTGCATTTTTTAGAGTTTTAGCAGTACTGCTACATATTTACATTAAATCCCATGTCAAATATAGCACATTATTTATAATATAAATGGAAAATATGAAGTAAGTCTCAATTACATTAACACATTAAAAATTTTAAAAATAAGATAAAGTACTAAAATAACATTAACATTATTTAAATGCCAGAAAATGTTGCTTTCATAAGTTTGTCTGTGTATTGAAAATATGGCAAAATAAGCACTTCACTTAATTTTAATAAATTAGACCATATGCACATAGTTAAGCATTTGTGTGTTGTGAAAGTTGAAGCATTTTATCTTTTTCATTTTTTTCATCAGAGAGGCAGATGTCACATTTTTGTGTTTTAAATATTTTGTGATAGGGTGAGTGTGGCATGTGATTTGCTTAGAGCGCCACACCACTATTTGTACAAGCAGGCCTAATCGCTGGGCACTGCCCTTTCAGTCCCTCATGTTGACTACTGAGGATCTGCCCGTCTGACATATAAAGGAGGAAAATATGGAGGACAAAATACCAATAGAGTCCAGCTGCAGTCAGGACAGTTTTAGGTCTCGGACAGATGCAGCGACCTGAGACGTTCTGAGGCCCGTGATATGACGCCTTTGTCAGCTGCATCTCTTTTAACTCCACCCAATTTCCACACCCCAACCCCATGTTAGCAGTACAATACAATACAATACAATTTACATTTGTATAGCCCTAAATCACACAAGAAGTGCCACAATGGGCTTTAACAGGCCCTGCCTTTTGACAGCAATCCAGATTTGACTCTCTAAGAAGACAAGAAAAAACTCCTTGTAGGGAAAAAAATAAAAGAAACCTTGGGAAAGGCAGTTCAAAGAGAGACCTCTTTCCAGGTAGGTTGGGCGTGCAGTGGGTGTCAGAAGAAGGGGGTCAATACAATTCAATACACAGAACAGAGCACAAGTTATCCTTAATGCAATATAATAGTGCTAGTGTATAATAGAAATATTACAAGTACAGAGCAGAATTCAACAGTAGATGATATCCCATAATACGATTTGGATTTGTTCAGAGTCCTGGAGACCATCAAGCTGCCTCTCCCTATTTGCCATTCCACAGATGAGACAGCGCTAGGCCAGCCAATCCGATGGAAGGATCCCTCTACCCGAAGATTGATGCTACACTTTTGTGCTAAATGTACTGTTATAGTAATGGTTGCAAACTGAATGTGTGTGCAAAAAATATATCTATATATATAATTCACTAAGGCAAGACACCCATGGAAAGGCAAGACACCCATGGAAAGCATGCCTTAAGGGGTGTGGATTCACTAAGCCGCCGACAAGTAAGACGCACATGGCGCACGCAGGAAGGAGTCACGCCCACCAACACGGACGCGACTACACAGGAAAAACAGCTACATTTATGTTTGTCTGTCGTAGAGTCCACATGCAGCTCTGAGCCACGTTGACTGTTCATAGAGGCTTGTTTCTCGCGGAAGTGAATCGCTATATGCAGCGTGTAAAACAGTTTGCGAGGGGTATTCCATGGGATCCTTAAAACAATCCTTTAAATCTGAGGTTAAGACACAATGAAAGAAGCAGTCTTTAAAAACCAATAAGCCCTGTGCCTCTGTTTCATTACCGTCTCACCTGCTTCACCAATGCAGGCCCTGCAACAGTCCAGACGTTCACTTAGCAGCTGACCTTCTCTGTGCCTGACCGGTTCACACAGAGGCACCACATGACAAGGCGGTGTGCATGCTTCGAGAATGAGGGTGGACGCGGCAGGACTATCTAAGAAGAGACATGTTTGTCACAGATTTAAATCGCTGTATGTGGCGTGTAAATCAGTTTGTTTGTCGCGGAATCATTGTATGCACCATGTAAAACAGTTTCCGAGGGATTTCCCATGGTCTTAGACTTGGTGGCCGGGTCTCTGTCAGTTGGTCTTGCGAGCGGGCACATGACCAGGCAGTGTGTGTGCTTTGAGAGCATGGGTGAACTCGACAGCACTATCTATGAAGATTCATATTTGTTGCGGATGTGAATCGCTGTATGCAGCGTGTAAAACAATTTGTCGCAAATGTGAATCGCTGTATGCAGCGTGTAAAACGCTGTATTGTATGTTGCCCTCTCCAGAGTTACATCTTTTCATTCACCTACAGTCGTATACACAATGAAGGAAGCAGTCTTTAAAAACTGAGTTTTCGGTTACGATGCACGACCGCGTGCACCATAGCAAACTGTTTTACACGCTACATACAGCAATTCGCATCCGCGACAAACATGCGTCTTTTTAGATGCTCCTGCACTTTGTACTAACCCCCCTCCCACCTCGCTACCACCGTGGTCGGGTGTCTTGGTTGATTATATATAGAAAGGCAGCCAAAACCGCACAGAGCAATGAAAAGTCTACGTGAGTCACAGCTGCATCTGGACTGTACAAAGATGACAACGACTCGAGTGACGAGGTGGACACATGAGCAGGCAGTGCATACTGGACGAGAAATCAGCAGACTAGCATGACGGATGGAGCAGAGTGGACGTCCTTCTCCTCTCCTCCCGTTTCACCCTCCGCGCCTGAGCGCCGTACGGACGATTGTTTGTTGATTCGTTCTGTGCATTGTTACAATGTTGCTTTTCTTGCTGATTTATTACATTACCGATTTTTCAAATGTTAATTTTCTCCCTCATTAAAAAACCGGCCTGAATATGCTGCATAGGTACGCCGCGGGTTGGCTAGTTTATTATAAATAAAAAAACTGTTGTGCTAATGTAATAAATGTGTCTTCGTTTATTATACACATGCACACATGGGCCAGTTTTACATCATAATATGCCATTTTATAAGCTTGCTTATTTCTGAGCATTGTTTTGGGGGGCTAAGCCTACCCCAGCAAGCATAGGCTACAAGGCAGGAATAACCCCTGGACAGGGTTCCAGTCCCTTGCAGGGTGAACACACACACAGACACACACACAGGCGAATTTAATAGCATTGGTTCAACAAACCATCATGTGTTTGGACTGTGGGAGGAAATTGGTGGAAACTTACGCAGAGCCACTTGGAAACTCCATGAAGGAACCACCAGCCGCAGGAACCCCGGACTGCTGACTATGAGGTAGAAGTGCTACTGCTACACTATTGTTGGCCTAATTTATTATTAACATGTTTACATTAACCATGGCCTTAAAAAACAGAAGAAAAATATCTTTTATTTGATCCGTTGGAGCCTCCTAGCCAACCTCTCAAATTCCACCCAGGCCTCCAGTCAGACCAGCACTGCTGTAAAAGTGTTCATTCAGGTGTGTGTTCTGGTCAGACTGTGGAGGGTGAAGTGGATAAGTGGAAAAGGAGACACAGCTTCAACATTTAGAAAGAAGTCACTTGGAATACAAAGAACAGTCACAACATGGCTGCAGCAAGGCTGAAATCCATCCATCCATCCGTTATCCAACCCACTATATCCTAACATAGGGTGACGGGGGTCGCTGGAGGCAATCCTAGCCAACACATGTCGCAAGGCAGGAAACAAACCCCGGGCAGGTCGCCAGCCCACCGCAGGGCACACACACACACCCACCAAGCACACACTAGGGACAATTTAGGATCGCCAATGCACCCAACCTGCATGTCTCCAAGGCCGTTTATTGAGATATTTAATAAGCAAAAAGAAAATATAAATCAATGCAGAAGTGTGAAATTGAAAATGTATAAAGGCTACACAGAGCTTAATAAATAGTAAAAATAAAGTTATTTACATTGGGATTAGACAAGATATTTATTTAATTAAGTATTTTCACATTTTAAAATTTTAAGAGTGGCACAGAGAAGAAAAAAACTTTTATATCCCCCTTCCTCTCTTCAGCTTTTTTGTTTTTTGTACCATTTCTTCAATCGCCCCTTTGGCTAATAAGCCCAATCATCCAGTCAGCCTTTTATTACACCTTTGCTTGTCAGCAGCTGTAATCAAATTCTATCCTGGAACAAATCCACAACCCTCCTACTGATGCCAAAGAAGATTATTTAGTTGGACTTCATTTGTAGCCAGAATCACGCACCAATCATTTCTAAAACCCCTTCACCATTCCAGCTCAAACATAAGCTCATACATATTGCAATTTGCATTTACAAACAGACCACTAACATCGCCAGGGGTTTAAGGCAGCAGAGCAAAATATCCTCAGTCCAAATATCCTGCTCTTCTTGGTTTAGCACATTCTGTCATTGGATTTTTGTTATTGTAGAAAATAATATTTTTAAGATCAAAACAATATTAAAAAAATGCTGTATATGTTGAGAATTCTGATTTGTTACAAATAAATATTGTGCAAAAGCAGAAAGATATACTTTTTTTTTTTGCCTTATACTATTTCTTGTATTAGGAATTTGTTAGTTTTCACATACCCCTTGGGGTCAGCCATTGCACAGCGCCCCTGGAGCAATTGAAGGTGCTCAAGGGCCCAGCGGAGCAGGATCTCTTTTGGCAGTGAGGGGGATTTGAACCGGCAACCTTTGGGATACCAGCACAGATCCTTAGCCTAAGAGCCACCACTCCACCCTTACACTGCACGTATACATACTGTAGATAGTCAATCCCATGAGCATGGTACGTATCTAATGAGGACCGATTTGGAGGTTGCATTAGCAGAAGAAAAACAAGGCCTCTGCATAGTGCTATGTGTTTGCCAAGTGTGTTGTGTCAGCAAAAGATTTTGATAAAAAAGGATTCTGAGATAAGACGTGGTAGAGAAAACAGGCCAAAGTTGAAATTAGACAAGACAGTCGACCAGTTATCAAGTTTAAAACATTAAGCAAAACATCAGCCTTATAACCAGAAAAATATTACTTTGTAAACAGGAACTGACAAATCAAATAATAACACAACACACCCCAACAAGGGAATCCTACTATTGGATACTCAGGAGGAGAATGTGGTGGTCTTTGTGCCGGAGCTCTGAATGACCTCACATCCTCCTAAGTGATTCTGTGAAAGGTTAATGGTCAATGCTCTGCTATATTGGTGTTACGATAAAACATCACAATTAAATAATGTAAATATTGCATAATGCAGAAAATTTGTGTAAAAATCATACTCCTTGGAACCCAAAACCCCTTATTTCACGTACAACATACACTCAGACCTCAAAGAAGGTAACAGTGTGACTATGTGAAACCATTACTGTCATGTTAAAAAAAATGGCCAAACATTGTCTGAACTTTATGAACATAAAGGACAGCATTTGCAGAAGCCTTGTGCCCAAGAAAATTAAACTAATTTAGGCTTAGATTCTGGTTGGTTTCAGCTACGTGTCAGAGGGGGACATTTTTTGTACATCGAGTCATTCCATTTCTCTCTTAGCAAAAGAAACATGTCAATATTACATTTAAAACCCAGCAGATGAACAGGCAATAGGCCCCCATTGTTGGGACTGGGGGTGAGAAGTTAAAAAGCTGTCTGCAGATTGTATGTATTTGCTGTATTGCAAAGGAGTCACCACTTTGAATGTTTTGGCTGGTTGAGATTACAAACAATACCAAGTTGTGATAACAGAACTGCTCCTTCCTTGGAGGATGTTTGTATTTACCTGACTTGGAAATGTTTGACAATATTGGTTCCTAATCAGCTGATCTGTACTCATTAATGGTTGGTAACAATACATTTTGTTAACTTGTGTTTTCATTATTTGTTAAACCCAGGAAATTTAGATGCGCCACTGTTTAATCTGGTCTAATTAGAACTGATAATGGCAGGGACTGAAGGAGATTTAAACTTCTGGGCAGGAGAAGGCAAAGAGAGGGACAGTCCACTGAGAACGCTTCCAAGACACTCGGACAGAGCACAGGGGCTCGCAGGTAGATGAGGGTACCTGGTTGGCACGACGTGTGGCACAAGGACGGCAACACTTACTTCCAGGGAGGAAGAGACTGCTCCACAAGGAGACGCCAGTTATGGGTCCAGCGAGAGAGGGAAGCCGCATGAAAGGACCAAGCAAAGCTGGCAGACGAGAAATGAGGCGTGTCTAGGTCACAGCAACAGAAGGAGCCTAGAGTGGAAAAAAAACGAACCCACGACGAAGAGACGCTGACAGGGATTCAACAATTTGACAAAACTTTTGTTGGGAAATGAGTGTCTTGTGAACAGAGTGCATCCGTGGACAGTTGAAATGATTACGTGTTGCGGTAACACAGTGCGCAAACTGGACTCTGCACCACTAAAGGTTGTATCCTTCAATTCTGTTTTTGACGGACTTTTAGAGTGTGGACCGTGTGTTTTCCTTTTAAAAAAAGGAAATTTGTTCTTGATATTATTAGATTTTGTTTATGTTCATTTATGTTCTTTCTTTTTAATGTACTTATTATTGTCTTGTGTAACAGAAGTTACTGTTGCTTTTTCTGAAATTACTGTTGTGTCTTTCATTGTGTGTTTACTCACCGCCCAATTTAAAGAAACCTGTGTGCTATTATTGGTAAATTTCAGGAGTTCTCAGTCTCTTAATAAAACTGGGTGGTGTAGTCAGATATTTAAATGGTAATATCGTCTAATATAGTAATATATTCTAAGTCTAAGTTAGATTACCTGTAAGTGTGACCAGACACCTGTCACATACGTATTTTGACTTTTGAGTTTTGTGTGACCCTGTAAACTCTGGCAGTCTGCCTCTGCTTTTTAGTGTAAAAACATCTGGTACAACTTGACACTTAACTGTATTCTGCAGATGTCATTAAACTCTTTACAAAAGGACTTTGCGGAAAGTTCTTGTTGGTTATGACACAAACAGGTGGCTTGACTGTAAATGAGATGGCCATGGGGTGGCTGGTCACACTCTGCGCCACACAATGCACGTGCACAGTTAGCGACTCGTGGTGTCAAAGCCGCCCTGTAAGTTAACATGAAATTGAACTTTCTTAGCTGTATCTTTATACAGCGTGTTGATTAAGCCAGTTAGGAAATTGTCTTAATGCTAGCATGGACTGTCAGATAAGTTTGCAAATGGCAGATTGGCATAAAGTCTTCTGACCATTTTGATTTGAACACATGAAAGTACAACTGTATGACCAAAATTAGAGAAATGCAACAAGATAAATAAGCCTTAAGCAGATCTTTTCTTAAACAAGAACTATTCCTTTCTTCAGTATCAACAATTTCTCTATTCTTTGTGCAAACTGTTTTGCTCTGAAATTTTAATTTAGTTTAAAACAAAGATATTTGGTCTGTGGAATAATTTGAAAACGTGTCACACTGGTGCCGGAACTGTCCCATGAAACAAACTAAAAGCTGCAGAACTTTGGTAATTTGGGACAAACGCACCTACAAGATAGTAGTGTTTTATTTAATGGAAATGCTTAAGAGATGTGTTGTAGTCAAATAAGCAAACCAGTTATGATGTTATGATTGATGTTTCATTTCATTTTTCAAGGTTTTCCCTTTAGCTCACAACATCATCCATTCCTTACATTTCCATTTTTAGTTTAAAAGTTGTTTATTTGTTCTTGTCTTTTTAGATACCATTTTGTTTGGTCATGGGTGCTGCCATTTTGTGGAGTCCGCATTGCTTGTTGCGATGCCTAAATTTTTACATTCTCCTGATTCTCGCACATAATTTTTTACCGACTGCTCTTTTCCAGAGGTCACTGCTGAAAAGTCACACCAATCTGCTGGCTAGTTCAGAATGTAAGCCGAAATCAAAATTAGGTTCAATAATCTGGGCAGAAAACCACAAAGAATCACTTGGCAATACACAAGTATTTCGAGTATAAATTTCACACAAACATGAGGAAGTTTGTCTTTATATAGAAACCCATAGACACGTGGAATCAGACATCAAGTAGTGTGGTGGACAGTAGGACTTTAGGGACTTTCAAAACTCGACTTGATGTTATTTTATAAGAATTAAGTGGACAGGACTGGTGAGCTTTGTTGGGCTGAATGGCCTGTTCTCGTCCAGATTGTTCTGATCTCCTGAATCTTGGATGATCCGTAATTGCACACGATGGTCACAAACCACATATTTCTGAGTCATTCTGGATATGGTCACCATGGCAACTATAGATGAAATTGTTCTAAAATGGTGGCACCCATAATCAAACAAAATGGTGTCACGTAAAACGGTTAAACAATTAAACTTTTTAAAAACTGCTTCTGTATGTAAGCTAATGTCAAATTCAGAATTCTTGGGTTACAAAACCTCAAACTATTCACATATATTTTTGGAAAATATCTCTGGAAAGACAAAAAAAAATCAAGAAAAGCACTAACCATAAAATTTTAAATTATAATTTCAGTGACATTACTAACAATAAACAAAATGATAAATAGAATAAAAATAAAAAATACATTGGATCAGTTACAGTGTAGCTGAGAGAGTACCTTACTAGTAGCACATCAAGAACAGACAGCATGGCATGGTACAAATAGGAGATGACCCTCAAGTCTAAGTGCTGTTTCAGTGAAGAGCAGAACAACATCAGTACCAAGTTTACTAATCCACAGCTTGTTGTGTTTTCACTTCGTGTTTCTCCTCGGTGTGCTCAGCCAGCCATCTGATTGCCTGTTAGCAGCAGCACACCAGCAATTTTAAGTCTCGTCCTCTTGAAATTAATTAGATGTCACTACACATTTCCTGAATTTAAAGGGAAAGAACACAAGAAAAAAGTACATCCTAATGTAAACTAATTAAAAATCATTAAGTAATCATTAAGCAACATTAAATTGTCTGTCCTTATTGTAAATCTTATTCACTTTGTGAGTATGAAAAGGCCCAGAAATCCCTTTATGGAAAGTAAAGACGGCAAGAGGTACCCATTAGTAAAAAACATATCTGTAGCATAATTGGGTCTCTGAAACTAATGGGCAGATTTACCATCAGGGTGACCTGGGTAGTGCACGGCCTGGGGTCCTGGTTGCCAAGGGACATTGGCATAGAAAAAATAAAGTAATGTTGACATTTTTCTATTTCTGTTTTCACCCCACGCTTTTGCACACAGCACACGTATGCAGTCACTTGTACATCAACGTATTAGTGCAGGTGTCCTCAACTCCAGTCCTGGAGAGCACCAATGGCTGCAGGTTTTCATTCTAACCCTTTTCTTAATTAGTGCACTGTTTTTGCTGCTAATTAACGTCTTTTGAATTAATTTTAATTGACTTGTTTTTTAAGATTTGCTCCCATAAATTTATTCATCGTTCCTCTGAATTTCTTCATTTCTTTTCTTAAATGGCACCCAAGCAGAAATGAAATGAGAAGTGAGTGAGCCAAGAGAAGACCAACTAAGTCAGGGCCTCAAACTTCAACCAATTTCACTCTAACCAGTTGCTTAATTATGTGCCGATTCTTGTTGTTAATTGAATCCATTCTTTAATTCCATGGCTTGTTGCTGCCCTCATTGTTCAATAACAAACATTTCTGAAATTGTTGATTTTCTCTTTTCTAAGAGATCTGGTAAAATGCTTTGTGGACCTGAGCAGATCAGCATTCCTGAGACCTTCACCTTCTTTATTTTCATATATAGTATGATCGACACAGTTTGCTGGTCACGTTTTGGTTCATTTTATATATCATTATTGTTTGGCTGCTAATTAAGGTAAAAGAAACAATTAAAGGGTCTGCATCAAATAAAATTAATTCAAAAGAAGTTAATTAGCAGTAAAAACAGGCCACTATTTAAAAAAAGGGTTAGAATGAAAATCTGCAGCCACTGGGGCCCTCCAGGACCGGAGTTGGGGATCCCTGTGAATGTTTGCTTAAATCTCTGTCGGGACCCCCTCTCTGCTCAATATAATATACAGATGCATAGTATGAGGGACCACCCCCTGGCTCACTGAATTATTTTCATATAGGATTTTCAATAGAGCATAAATGCGTGTGACACCCTAGGGCCTGTGAGGGTCTTAATGTAATCTTGATCATGGGGATTGAGACCCAATTCCTGAAATGTTATAAAGAAGATCCAAGTGTTTTGGAGCAGATTGTCCCTGGAGATGAGACATGTGTCCATCACTGTGAGCCAGAAAGCAAGACATACTGTAAAGCATGCAGTGAAAACAAGTGTCTTCATCAGTATAGAAGAGATTCAAAAGACAGCCCTCCATCAAGAAAGTCATGATGGCCACCTTTTGGGCCATGAAAAGTCATATTCTGGTACATTTTCAGGAATAATCAGTGAACCTGGCGGCGTACTGTGCTGTGCTTGAAGAGAAAATGAAACCTGTAATTTGCAGAAAAGAAGAGGAATGCAGTCCAAAACTATCTTGCTGCTCCACCACAACATACATCCCTAAGCAGCGGCCGTAATGGTGAAGGCAAAGCAACAGCTGTGGTCTGAACATCTGCCACATCCCCCTAACTATGGCAAGCGGCTACCACATCTTCGGTCCACTTAAAGAGACTCTACGCGGTGGCAAGCTCACCTCTGATGATGAGGGTAAAGACGCGTTGCAGACCTGAATTGGGAAGCAGCTGAAAAGCTTCTTCTACCAAGAAATGAAGAAGTTCATGGAACGATACAAGAAGTGCATCGACCTGCAGGGTGGCTCTGTGGAAAAGTGATGGAACTGTTATGTTCATCTGCTCACGGCTACCAGAGTTCAAGGGTAAGTCAGTTTTATTTTTTATTTCTCCATTTACTTTTTGTTTCTTCTCATACCTGGAGAGTAGAGAAAGCTAAATGAATTACTGTTGATTACTCATAAAATAGCCCAAACTAAAGGGCACTCTTCTCAAACCCCTTTTTCTCCCAACACAGATTAAAAATTGCACATGATGTTAACATTGTGATACTATTTCTCACCTTGAACTGTTTTTTGCCTCTCACTTTTCCAGAGATTGCTTATTTTTTTATTCTGCTCTCTTCCCAGTGAATGTAATTTTAATATTTACCTTTGCTCCTTTCACTGCTCAATGTATAAAAAAGGACAAAAGGACATTTAAAAGGCATCACTTCAGGCCTTCTATTTCTTGGTTCTCAAGAGTGTGCTACCTGCTGCTCACAGGGTTAGAATTTCTTTTGTGAAGCTGTAGGACAGCAGCCTCTGGTGAGCTAATATTTAACTTGACTTGAAAGCATTCGAAGGAATTAAAGTCAAACGAGGAAAGACAAAAAAAAATGATGTCATGCTGAACAGCTGTTTCTTAATTCACCTTTAGCTTTATCATAGATAACCTTGTCAGATTGGTATTATGTCTGTTACATCTATATAAAACAAAGGTGGTTTTCTTTGTTTAAAATTTAATCCGCATGGAATAAAACAGTTCTGAGGGTGCTACAGTAGTTTAATGGCTGACGCTGCTGCCTTAGAGCGGGTTCAGTATCCAGTCTGCTTGCCGTCTGCACAATCTTTCTGTGTCTGTATTTTTTTATTCTCATGTCTCATATTATGCTCCAGTTTGATTGTTTGATGACTTAAATGTGTCCTGCAATGGACGGGACCGGTCTGCCTTGTGCCTGTTGCTGCCAGGATAGCTTCTGGTTTCCTTTGACCCAAAGTCGACAATGAATAAGAATGTCTGAGGACTTAGTAAAACAATGTTTTAATTGCATATCACAATGGGACTGCAGAAACTGCAAATGGTTTGAAAGCAATTTGAGATACTGTAAATTCATTTTGTTTGGATCACATTTTATTTATTTGCCTAATTTCCGTTTATCAAAATTTGCTTTATTGGCCAGGCACTCTCATTTGTACTAGGGAACATAATAATAATACTTCTTTACATTTATACAGTGATCCCACGCTATATCGCGCTTCGAATTTCGCAGCTTCACTCCATCGCAGATTTTAAATGTAAGCATATCTAAATATATATCACAGATTTTTCGCTGGTTTGCGGATTTTTGCGGACAATGGGTCTTTTAATTTATGGTACATGCTTCCTCGGTTTGTTTGCCCAGTTGATTTCATACAAGGGACGCTATTGGCGGATGGCTGAGAAGCTACCCAATCAAAGCATGTATTACGTATTAAATAAAACTCCTCAATGATATACAATATGCTCCCCGCGCGGTGCTTCGCACACTTAAAAGCTTTAACAGCCCGTATTGATTTTTGATTGTTTGCTTTTCTCTGTCTCTCTCACTCTCTCTGACATTCTCTGCTCCTGACGAAGGGGGTGTGAGCAGAGGGGCTGTTTGCAGAGAGGCTGTTTGCCTAGAAGATACGGATGCTCCTCTAAAAAATGCTGAAGGACTACCTTCACATTGATCCCTTCCTTGCGGCCACTATATCGCGGTGCTTCCACTTAAAAGCCCAACAGCCCTATTGATTTTTGCTTGTTTACTTTTCTCTCTCTCTCTGACTTTCTCTGCTCCTGACGCGCACTTTGAAGAGGAAGATATATTTGCATTCTTTTAATTGTGAGATGGAACTGTCATGTTTGTCTTGTCATGGAGCACAGTTTCAACTTTTGACTAAAGGGTGTCATTTCATGTCTAGAGGACTATAATAACGTTAAAAAACGTACAGTGGAACCTCGGTATACGTCCTTAATCCGTTCCAGACCCTTTGACTTATACCAAACAAATTTTTCCCATAAGAAATAATGGGAAAATGATTAATCCGTTCCCATGAAAAAAAAAATCCTATTGCTATTGGCATATTATACATTGATGGGGTTGTATAAAATAATTTAAACACTGCTTAATACTAAAATACATAAACACAAAAGCAATTAGATGAAATAAATGAAAATTTTACCTCACTTTACTTTTTAATAACATCTTTGTTTTTCACAATCGTAGATACCGTCGTTCTCGGCAAACGGTATGCAACAGCCATGACCCAGATATGCATGCCACCGTCATACTTTTCAACAATCAATTCAAATTTACATGAACAAAACACAAAATCACGTTGTGATGATGCAGGTTTGCTGTAAGCTCCCATCCGCTGCCGGGGAGCCCTTGAATCCTACACCGTCGGTAATGTGCCTCACTGCTAACCTCATCGGTAACAACAAAGCAAGGGGATAGTGAAAAAGTGCAAAGTGCTTTTATTAAAACAATTAACAAAACAAGGTGTTCAAATTAAAGTGCAGTCTCCAAAGTTCCAATAAATAATCCATAAAATCAGAAGTGAAACGTGGAGGTTAAAAACAATAGAAAAAAGTCTTCTTAAAAACAACAAAGTTAAAAGCAGGAAGCATTCTTTAAAAAAAAAAACAAGAAGAAGCCCGGTGCCTGCTTCCCAACTGGGGAGTCGCCCTACTTGCAGCTCTCCTTCGCTCTCCCTGCTTCAGCCACTTCATCCATGCGCGCTCTCGCTTGCTCTCTCTCTCTCTCTCTCTCTCTCTCTCGCTCTTCTTTCTTTTACTCCCCTTCAAGCCAACTCGCGCTTCTGTTTTTCAAGATAAGCAGCCCCAGGAACAATCATGAATACAGACGGTCCCTCACAAGTGCACTTTGGTGAGAAACGCCCACATTGCTAATCACCCTGACAACCTTCAGCCACATAACCACCACGCCCCCTCACCAAGCTGCGAGCGCGATGATTATTTATTTTAAAGCTGGACTTTGACAGGAGCTGTGGACCCGCTATATCACACAAGTGAAAGTTCACAGAGAGTTGTAGCGCGGGTTGTTCTCTGAATGCTAGCAACTGGCGCACGAACGCTCGTGGGCAGTCGTGGCTTTGTCTCGAGAGAGGTAAACAAGGTTAGCACGCTCGTATACCAAGCAAACTTTTTTGTGTCCAAACAGGACGTTGTGAACGATAGGGGGGCGATCTCGCTTCCTTGAACCCCTGTCCACGACTCCAGACACCAGGTAAAAGTCCTCAAGTTGACTTTATTTTTATGCCACAGTGTACAAAGCACACTCTCCTCCACAATACTCATTAAATCACCAATAAATCAATCCTCCAGCTCCCAGACACGTTGCCACCCTTCCACCCAGCTCAGCTCATTGTCTGGGAGTTCCCATGATCCTTTTATACTCCCTGACCCGGAGGTGTTCTTGCCCAACTGCCCACAAGTTCTTATTCCTTCTGGGTCAGGGTAAAATAGTCCTTTTCTCACCCCGGAAGCCCGTCGCTCTTCCTATGACGAACTTCCGGGTCATAGGGCACGAAGAACTCTTCGGTCCTCCCTGCAGCTCCTCTCGTGGCCCCATGGCATCCAGCAGGGCGTGCATAAAAACTCCATTGTCCATGATGCCCTGCTGGTCTTCTGGGGACCTCCATGCTGCAAGGAGGGCTCCACCTGGCGGTTTGGGGGTATTGGCCGGGATAAACAGCCGGCCATCCTCCACAACGTATACGAAGTTGGACTTATTCCAAAGCAGTCATATACCGAGGTACCACTGTATTTAGAAGGTTGTAAACAGGTTTTGTATGCTCTAACTGCAAAAATATTAGATTTATAAATAAAGAATCTTACTTCATAGAAATTCATTTATTGCAGTAGAGTCTGGAACGGATTAACCACGATAAAAGAGGGTTTACTGTATAGCACTTTTCTACTACTCAAAGTGCTTTTCAACCAACACTGATGTGCAGCATCTACCTGGATAATGTGATGGCAGCCATTTTGTGCCAGTGTGCTCGCCTCACATTAGCTGTTAGGTGGTGAAGGGATAAGAAAGATAGCCAATTAGAGACAGGGGGTGATTATGGGGCCAGAATGACCAGGCCATGGAGGGCAATTTAGCCTGGGCATCGGGATACACCCTACTCTTTATGAAGGAAGCCCAGGGATTTTTAATGACTACAAAAAAACTCAGGACCTCAGTTTTACATTTCAACAGGAAGATGGTGCCATGTTAACAGCACGGTGTCCCCATCACTGTGCTGGGGCATTGGAATCTACATTCAGACCACACGGTAAGCGCTCCCTGCTGGTCTCACCAGCACCTCTTCCAGCAGCAACCCGAACATGCTTAGCTTCAGGTGGATAACTTCTTCTGAAGATCATGAGGTATGGCTGCTGGAACAACGCAAAATATAAAATACCAGTAATGGCGTAATGCACGATAACGTGCAGTGAATGCACTTAATTTGTGCATTTCTAGTTTTCATTCTCTTTCTCTGTACATTTAGCATTTGTTTGCTGAGATGCTGATGCGCTTGCTCCTTCGTGAGCAGCTCCTGCTTTTTCCACTCTAGCTGCCTGCTTCTTCTCTTTTTCCACCGGCATTTTTTTGCGTTAAAAGTGATTAAGTCAGTTTTTGTGTTGCAATTACTTGGTACATTTTCCTTAATTTTTCCCTTAAGCTGGCACTTAAGTCTTCAATCTGCCTCAAGAATGATTTAAGATATTAAGAGGATGAGGAAGTGACAGCGAATGTGGTAGAGATGAGAAGGGCGTCCATACGCATGCGTCACACAGCCGCCCTGCTGCACACTGGCGAGAGTCGATTCTACAATAAAATAAAATAAAAATTAAAAGAGTAATAAAAATCATCACCCAGAAAGCGGACGGTAGACATCACATAGTATATATGTACCAAATTTCAGGTCAATAGTTCAAATGTGATTTAAAATCCTGGACAAACAGACAGCCACGGTAGCATATTATATATAAAGATGTTCAAGAAGAAAGACCAGGGATGTGACTGACCTACAAGCCTACAGGGGACTTCTAAAAAAACAATTAAATGAAAACAGTTAATAAAATAAGTACAGTTCACTAGTTATAAATAGTATATGTACATTCGTGGCCAGAAGTTTTGAGAATGACACAAGTATTGGTTTTCACAAAGTTTGCTGGCTTCAGTGTTTTTAGATCTTTATGTCAGATGTTTCTACTGTATGTTATACTGAAGTAGAATTACAAGCAATTTTATTCTATTCTATGCACCCAAAAGTTCTAAAAAAAAATGGTCACAAGATGGTCATTCTGAAAGTCCAAATACAATTAATGATGTATGCTCACGCAAGAAGATAAAATTTGAATTTTTTTAATAGCAATTCCAGAGCAACACAGAAAAAATCAAGCAAATTTAATAAATATTCTCACAAAATAGTAGCTGAGATTATACAGTTTTTGGACTTCCAGTAGTTTCAAAATCCAACACAAATCTGAACCTTTTATTACCTGAAATGTCATGTCCAAAAAAGGATTTTATCTTTTGTATGAGCTGAAAGTGAAAAGCAGTGGTTATTGATTTCCTTATCTTTAAAATGTCATGTTATTGTCCTTGCCTTTTATTTTCTTTAACATTTTTCAACAGGTGCTTCCACAGCAGACTACTCACTGTAAAAGATGACAAATTTGGTATAAGTTACAGTTTGAGTCCTAGTAAATATTCAATCACATCATGCAAATAAGGTAACAAATCATTTAAATAAGTTAACAAATATATTGTGTGTTTTGTTATTTGGATTCTTTTAACTACTTCCGATTCTTAGCAGTCCTCAGCCTTATTATTTCTACATTGTAATGTTATATTTATGACGTTTATCATGTCTCCCTATGCATGTTGGGATGGGCTTCACCCTCCCCGCCTCCCTGCTCAGAATAAAGCTGAGATTAGTAAATTAATTGGTGGATGGATGGATCATATTGCCATTTTGAGCGCTGTCTGCTTTATGGATGACACCATTTTCTGTGTTTTTGGCAGGGGCGGGGCATGTTGTATGACATCACGCAGATTTGGCATATGGCTTCATCATTGGTGGCTATTTATGATGGCAGCATGTGGCAGTTGCTATGCAAGTTTTGGAATAAAAATAAAGCAAAGTAAACTTTTCCTAGGCAAGTCAGAGAAAGGATCTCTAGTCTAGTTTTTGCTTTGAATTTTTGACTTAGATTTTTTTGGCTCAGGTTCCGTTTGTGTCTTTTTGTATTATAATACTTTATTTTATGCTTAGTTCTAGCCTCTTGCGAGAGTTTACTAACAATTAATGTTGTGTTTGTTTTGCTAGGCAGTCAAGCAAGGAGTATTTTATGTGACCAGGGAAAAAATATGTAGTCGAGGTGTCAAACACGTGCAAATAGGAGGACGTTGTATGGACCAAGCAAAGGTAATTCCATGCCAGGCCAAGAGGTGGCAGGGTGCACTAAACCTGTTATCTCTGCAGACCAGTTGTGGGAAAACCTGTCTGATTCAGAGCGGATGACGTCACTTCTAGCACACAATCTGACATCCAAAGAACATCACTTCCAGTTCCCTTACATCACTTCCTGTCTGATCCCTTAAAGCCGCCATCTTTGCATACCCTCGGCAGTTCTGTTTTGGACTCCATACTGAGAACATCTCTGTACTATTTAAAAGCCTTTTGTAGGCAGGAATAATATATGGGTGGCTGCCCCAAACCTTTTTAAGTGTGCCGAGTCTATTTATTTTACAGAAGTCAATCATCTCCACAACCAAGTCCAAAATAAGTGACAAAAACCACAGTCAAAAACCAAGAGAGAAAACAGTAATGAAAAAAAGGTTTTGAAATGGTCAAAAGGATGTTTTAGAAAGGATTTAACTATCCTGAAATTAGGATAAGGAAGTGCTCTGAAAGACAACCTTTTAACCTGTCGTGTCATTACCGGGAGGTCACAACCTCTAAGGATACGTCCCTAACAACAGAAGGCACAAAAAAGGCACTGGTAAATAAGCAAAATGGTGGTGAAAACAGTCCCAAAAATATTACAATTAAAGTAAACTTACTTTCAGAAACTAATTCCAGAATCAGATTCCTGGGCTAAAAATCCTCCAAAACAAGTGTAAGAACACCCAATTAGTGCCAATAAAATACAGCTTCCTAACAGTGTCATGCCTCATCGAGCAATTCTAGCGTTGTCTATTAAACATTTTAAGTTCTGTTAAGTGTAATTATGTTTTTTACTGTCTTGCAGCACCGTCTTCTTTACTCTGTGGGCACCGCCATTTCATGAACTTTGTTGTTTCTCATTACCAGGAGGCAGGGCTCATTGGACATGATGTTTAAAATCAATTACAGTCTGGTATTTATGCCAGGTAACTTAGTACCCGTTATTTGGATTCAAAACAAAAAAGAACTCTTTATAACATACAAATCTTTATAGTTGTTTTATGATTTCTTGCTCTTCCTCTTATCATGCATGAGTGTCAGAGGCCTCCCCAGTGAACTCAGCCAAGGTAAGCAGTTATACACCTGGGTGAGAGGTGGCGCTGACACGGAACGGTCTTCTCTCTGTTTTTCACAACTCAGAAATTATGCCCACTGAGGGCAACAGAGCCCAAAAGTAAGATCCCACGCCTTCTTGTCCCAGAGACATAAAAACTGGAACCCCAGGAAGGTGGCATCATCTTGAGAGGTCCTTGGATAAGAGAGGAGTTCGAAAGAGCCATTACTTGCTAAATTAGCTGGTTAGTTTATGACTGTTTCAGTTCTTCCAAGCCTGTGTTACCATTTTGTTTCTTTTTGAGTTAAAAAGTAAACAGGGTTACTGGGGTAGTACCCCAAATTTTTGCATTGTCTAACCTGCTTTCTGGCCGCTGGTCATTCTCTTGTCTAGTTGTTAGTATGAACGTTTCTCCTCTGGTGTAAAGATTTATCTGACTTGCAGTTTCAACCCCTTTTGTGAAATCTGACCATGTCTTCCAGTTCCGGGTGTTCCAATTTTTCTCTCTTCTCAGTTTATTGGCATTTCGCGTTGCTGATCTTCTGCCTAGCCATTGACTATTCTTTGTTTCTAAAGTAGCCTTTCATTTTCTTGTTCTAGTTTTAAACAGCTTTTGTGACATACTTTTTCCATTGTGACATTACAGAAAGCAGGTGAAATAGTACCATAGCAGCAGATAGGTGCCTAAGTATAAAGAAAGTCAACAGCACGGTAGTGCCGAAATGGAAGTGGAATGGAGAAACATGGCATGTTGTTCCCTTTATTGATAGATAAAAAATAAAGGTCCCTTCACCTGTGGTGGCTGAGCTAAAACAACAATTATTTCTACAGCACATTTTCATACCAAAGAATGTACAGTAGATTAAAGTGCTTTATAAGATGTAAAATAAAAATGTTTCCAGAAAAGAAAAACACATTAAAAATAGATATGAGGAATGAATTAATAGCATACCACAATTAACAAATAAGAATGAATCAATACGCAAATGCATAACACAGGTATACAAGTCACAGATAACGTAGATTCCTTATTTGCAGATTCTCTTTCAAATCTCTAATGATAATTCTGATGTTACCCTTTAGATGGAAGACAGATTGTTTTTTAAACTCCAGGGGTGAGATGCATAAGAAAATGGGATTACTGGGTGTTTCTTCTGAATTCTTCCTACGTTTACATACTGTAAATAAATCTCTTGTATTTGTAATTATTGTAACTGTTATCCATTTATTTTCTGTACTGTAGCATATATAGGTTCTATAGTTAGTATATTCTTCTTTTTTTGGCTGCTGCTATTAGAGATTGTCACAGTGGATCATCTTCTTCCATATCTTTCTGTCCTCTTCATCTTGCTCTGTGAAACTCATCACCTGCATGTCCTCTCTCACCACATCCATAAACCTCCTCTTAGGTCTTCTTCTTTTCCTCTTACCTGTCAGCTCTATCCTTAGCACCCTTCTCCCAATATACCCAGCATCTCTCCTCTGCACATGTCCAAACCAACACAATCTCGCCTCTCTGACTTTGTCTCTCAACCGTCCAACTTGAGCTAACCCTCTAATGTCCTCATTTCTAATCCTGTCCATCCTCATCACGCCCAATGCAAATCTTAGCATCTTTAACTCTGCCACCTCCAGCTCTGTCTCCTGCTTTCTGGTCAGTGCCAACGTCTCCAACCTATGTAACACAGCTGGTTTCATTACCGTCCTGTAGACCTTCCCTTTCACTCTTGATGATACCCATCTGTCACAAATTACTCCTGACACTCTTATATTATTCTAAAATATACCTACTGTATAACAGCATACAAGCAAAAATAGACAAAGGTACAGACATCATAATGGCATAATCAGTGCAGAATTTTGGAACAGAGGCATTACTAGGGACACCAGAAAAGAGAACTTTGAAAATGAAGGGTCACATTTTATAGACAACTAAATTATGGGAATGAGTTAAATGAAAAGCTTGCTTTTTTCATAATTTATTGCAACAAAGGCATCATACAACTGTGCCATTTTTCTCCACGATCCCTATGGCATTCAAAACAAGTCATCCATCGTTTACAAAGTGCATGGCTTCCTTTGAGACAAATAGTCTTTTTGGCTGTGTGCACAGCCACTCAGGCACCACCTACTACTCCTCTTCATCTGACCTGGAAGTCTTTCCACCCATTGCCTCTTGGAGTGGTCCAAATATGTGATAATCACTGGGGCTGAGGTCTGCTGAGTATGGCAGATGTGAAAGATACTCAGAGTGGAGGTCCTCGATGGTTGCAACCACTGCACCGGCAGTATGGGGCCAAGCATTCCACTTGTACACTCGCAAGAGTGACAGACATGTATTACTGTACTGAACTTCCATTTGACGATGAGTTATGACAGGTTTCACTTCTTCACTGCTCAAAAAATGTATCATAGAATGTCTTCTAATGAAAAATCCTCAATTTTTGAACAGTAGACCAATTATATTATTTTGCTCAAACGACCCAGAATGAACTGAATTTACAGGACTTTAATAGCAGGCATGACAAGCATCCTTTTTTCTGTTCTCTTTTTGTGTTGTACAACTCTATATTGATTGGTTTACAGCTTAATGGTGGAGAGAAAAGAAGGCAAGTAGATGCCACAGAGACGCAGAACCTGTTTCAGTTACATTTATAATCTGGGAGTGGATGGAAGCTGCAGGACTAGAAATTACAGAATTACTTAATAGTTTGAGAAAGGAAGAATGATGGAGGAACTTAGAAGATCAACCACTCTGATCAGAATCATTAATCATAAAGACAAGAGAGCCAATCAAATGTATGTAATGTCACATGTCCTAGAATCCCATGTGTGCATTTTAACATAAATAAGCCATGTCCAAGGGTCCAGAGAGGGCAACAACAGACATCTGAGATCAAGAGACGTGAGACCAAGTAATTTAGATGTCAGAAAACATAACCTATGAATAACACCAGTCACTAAATCAGAAACCGCCCAGGACATCATCCACTCCAGGACATTTCTGACTTTCAGTAAGATTTTCTTTATCCAGACTTTGATATCTGTTTTATTTGGTATTGTATTTTCTTCTACTTGGTTTTGTTATATGTTAATAAATACCACATTGTTTTTACATTTTCTATACCGCCTTTTAACTAGCATGATTGAAATAATAAGTAAGTACCCAGTGCGGGGAAGATCACTGCTTTCTTGCCTGTTTATTAGGGTTAATGAGTTTGTTTTCAAGATATTGTTTGGTTTGTAAGTGGCATAAACCCGCATGTTTGTAAGCGCTAGTGATAGTGAGTCCCTATGTAGAGAATGCTATGCAACATTTTTTTTGGTGTGACTGGCAATTGGCACCACTGAAGACTTTGTCTGAATACAATAGCTATGTGTATGAGTGTGTATCTCTATGTGTTAATCTTCAAGGGTGGGAGTAGATGAACCTAATAGACCAGTGGTTCTCAACCTGTGGGGCGGGCCCCCCTAGGGAGCCGCAAAGTAACAAAAAGGGGGGCGCGAAGATGTGAAAAAAAGAAAACAAGAATCGAAAATATGAAAAATACATCTATTGAAACCAAAACAAATGAACTGAAACTACATTCTGATACTAGAAAAATAAATATAGAGTTAGAGAAATGTAGATAAAAGTTAAGTAGGTATAATAAAATATGCATCTATGATATATCATTAATTAAAAAAGAACAAATTGGTATTAGTGGGCTCCTTTCAAAAAAACGTTAGGGGGACGCAATTAAAACTGTTATGAAAGCTTGGGTCGCAAATACTTAAAGGTTGAGAAACGCTGTAATAGACGTTCCTGCACAGAATGTCTCTTGTCATTGGTGCACATTTCCAGTGAGACTGCCGTCTTTATACAGCAATTATGATGTCATGTAGCTCGTCCACAGTGCACTTCCACCTGATGGACATTCCTAATGTTGCCAGCTTGCACGACAATGCTCTCTTGTTTAGAATTTTAATCACAATTTTATGGTTTTCATTTTTTCAGGACAAGTGACCAAAAAAGAAAACAAAGCATGAGGTTGAAACTTAAATACAAAAAGAATGTATTTTGTTTTCACCATTATTATTTTTTTTTTACTATTTTGTTTACTGCAGTACTGGAAGCACAGGTTATGGATAAGAGAATTGTAAGAAGGCAAAAAAGGAATCAACAGATTCTTGGCAGATACATTTTCCAAAGTATATCCTAAAATATATGCTTACAGAAAAATAAGGTAATGAGGGTTTTTGTTAACATTTATAGATATTGTCGATTTTAGTTATTTAAACTAAAAAAAAGTTTTTGTTTAAAAATAAAATGGAAAGTTAAAAGAAAGACAACAATATTTTACAATTTTAGCATTAAACAAGTAATGTATACTTCATTGACCTCAAATCCATTGCACTCACTGAAGTGACACAGTTGGAAAGAAGCAGTAATTGTGACTAGTGAAGCTCAGCTCCGAATAACATGGGTCCAACCTCAGAGGCTTACTCAGTCAGGCTTTTCAAAGGAGCAGCCAGTAATCCGCAGTACTGCTAACAAGAAGGAGAAATGCTGAATGCAGTGATTTTCTGATCATCAAATTTAAAATGGACAGATACACCAAATGAGGTGGAATGGAGTGTGCACGAGCTATTTTGGAGCTGATGATTTCATCTACTGTTTATGTGTTGATAACGACTGCTTCAGTCTGCTTTAGAAATCTCAAAAACACATGCAAGTAATAGGGTATATATTTAGTGAAAATCTTTTAGAATGTTCCTTACTCGTAGCAGTATGTGCTAAAATATGCCAAATCTAATTCTAATTTAAGCACAACAAGCTCTGCTTTAGGTGGAAATACAATATGGATTTGGACTCCAAATCTACTTTGGCCATATGGCAGTGATGCATGTTTACTTGCAGAGTAAATGCACTCCGCTCAATCTTAACAGCCTAATTAAAATTAATTAATTGGTAATAAAGAAGACTCACCAATTTTCTACTATTGCTCTGTTTCATAAAGAAATAATGTCTCAAAAATTAAATAATTAAATAAGATACTGCATATTTTAAATAAAGCAGTTAGTCTGTAATGGGAAAATGAAAGGGGTTATTCTATAAACCTTGCTAATCATGGATTCTTCTAGTAAAAAGTGAAAATATCATATACAGACAGATATATATGACAATAATTTACCTCCTAAATGTATATATACAGTATAGTCACACACATGTGCCTGGGAGGCAGCTAAAAGGTATGAAGAAGGGTAATTCCACACCAGACCAGGGGGTGGCAGAGTGTACTGACCCTTTCTCTCTTTCCACTGCAGACTGATTGCAGGAAGTTCCGCCTGGTTCCAATGGTATCAGTTTCTGGTTCCGACCCTGATGACATCACTTTCTATCCTCTGCTTTAAAGCCGCCATCTTTGCCTCATCAAGACAGTTCTGTTTTGGACTCAAACCTGTACACTAATATACTCTCAATTTAACACAGCCAGGAATAATTATATGGATGGCTGCCCCAAATCTGTTTTTGACAATACAGTGGCACCTCAGTATACGTCCACTTTGGAATAAGTCCAACTTGGTATACGTCCTGTTTGGATGTGAATAATTTTGCTTGGTATACGACCTTTGTTTGGAATATGACTCGTGTGCCAGAACACCACGCTACCCTTGTTTAACTCTCGAGAGACAAAGCCACGACTGCCCACGAGCATCAGTATGCCAGTTGCTAGCATTCAGTGAACAACCCGCACTTTAACTCTCTGTGAATTTTCACGTGATTTTGTGTTTTTTTTGCGGAAATTTGAATTGATTGTTGGAAAGTATGAAGGTGGCATGCGTATCCGGGACTTGGCTACTGCATACCGTATGCCGAGAACGACAGTATCTACGATTGTAAAAAACAAAGACGTTATTAAAAAGTAAAGTGAGGTTAAATTTTCATCTAATTGCTTTTGTATTTATGTATTTTAGTATTAAGCCGTGTTTAAATTATTTTATACAACCCCATTAATGTAAATAATATGCCAATAACAATAGTATTTTTTTTCATGGGAACAGATTAATCATTTTCCCTTTATTTCTTATAGGAAAAATTTGTTTGGTATACGTCCTGTTTGGTATAAGTCAAAGGATATGGAATGGATTAAGGATGTACACTGAGGTACCACTGTATATATGTACAGTATATATATAAATATATATAATTCTGTAATGTACAAAACATCCATCTTTTTATTTGCAAAATCTACCTTTAACTCTCCATGTCTTCTCAAACTTATGTTAAAATAACAGCCTCAATCCACTGTACCAATTCCCTTCATAATTTTAAACATTTCAATCTCTGTTTGCTTTAAATGAAAAGGCTCAGCTCTTTTAATCTTTCCTCATAACTCATCACTACCAGATGAACGCCACTAGTTAGCCACAAAAATGGGACAGCCAGATTAGAGGTTAACAAAAATGATGTAAAAGAGCCTGCAGAATCCTGGAAAAAGGTCTTGTTGACAGATGAGACAAAGATGAACCTCATCAGAGTGATGGCAAAGAGCAAAGTATGGAGACAAAAAGGAACTGCCCGAGATCCAAAGGAGATCACCTCATCTGTTAAACATGGTGTTGGGGGTATTATGGCTTTGACATGTATGGCTCCCACAGGTCCTTGCACACTTCTCTTCATTGATGATGAGACTGCTGATGACAGTGGCACAATGAATTATGTGGTTTATAGAAACATCTGATCTGCTCAAGTACTAGTAAAGGCCTCCAAACTCATTCAATGAAGCTTCATCCTACAACAAACATGAGGCAAAACAGGAGTTTTTCAAAACTACAAATGGACAATTCTTGAATGGCCAGACTTCAAAGCAGTTATGGCATGCAAGGCATATGCAACTATTGCTATGTCCTAAATGAAATGAGGGGACCATGTGGAAAAAGTGGTGTTATTTTGTGACCAAAATGTAGGCAAATACCCTTAAAGTCTGCAAAGTGCCTTTAATCCCGTCTGAATTGTATGATTTGTAATTTTAAACTGTGGAGCAAAGGGGTGGATCAAGAACATGTGCCGAAAGTGATGTGGCTTGGGATGGCTGTTGGCAGCCAGGCGTTGTCTGGCTTTGGTCCTTTGGGGCTCTGGATGGAAGGATATTGTTGTGAGCGACAACAATCCTCCCACCTCAGGGAAGGACTGCTTACCTTATCAGAGCATCAAGGGAGTTCCCTATGCACTCACCTTTAACTCTACACAAACCATCCATGTCGTGCAAATAAAAGGTAGATTTTGTTACATGGCCATCACTGTTTGCTTATCAACCTACAATTGAAATGTTGATGGAGCAAGTTAAATGACCAAGTCACACATCTTAAAGTGTCTTCTTTCCACATCCAAACTTGTGGAATTCTGTGCAGAGACAGAACAAACATGTAGTCAGATTTGTGTCATATGTTATGATATTCAAGGATGATTTCCATCTAACTTGATATGGTTTTAGGGTACGCACTGGTTCTGTAAAACCTTGCAATGAACAAAAGCTCAGAAAAGGCTGGCGGGACAGATGGACTATCTCCATGACTTTTTGCTGTATACTTCTGACACTTGCTTGCAAATCACTTTCACTTTATTGTCTTTGAGTGATGTTATATATATATATATATATATATATATATATATATATATATATATATATATATATATATATATAACTGCTCAAAAAAATTAAAGGAACACTTTGAAAACACATCAGATATCTGATGTAGACTAGGTAATGTGTTAGGAATGAAAGGATGCCACATCGTTTGATGGAAATGAAAATGATCAACCTACAGAGCCCTGAATTCAAAGATGCCCCAAAAATCAGAGTGAAAAAATTATGTAGCAGGCTAGTCCATTTTGCCAAAATTTAATTGCAGCAACTCAAAATTGTACGCAGCACTTTGTATGGCCCCTGTGTTCTTGTATACATGCCTGACAACATCGGTGCATGCTTCTAATGAGATGACAGATGGTGTTGTGGGGATCTCCTCCCAGATCTGGACCAGGGCATCACTGAGCTCCTGGACAGTCTGAGGTGCAACCTGGTGGCATTGGATGGACCAAAACATAATGTCCCAGAGGTGTTCTATTGGATTTAGGTCAGGAAAGTGTGGTGGCCAGTCAATGGTATCAATTCCTTCATCCTCCAGGAACTGCCTGCATACTCTCACCACATGAGGACAGGAATTGTCGTGCACCAGGAGCCACTGTACCAGCATAGGGTCTGACAATGGGTCCAAGGATTTCATCCTGATACCTAATGGCAGCCAAGGTGCCTTTGTCAAGCCTGTAGCGGTCTGTGTGACCCTCCATGGATATGCCTCCCAGACAATCATTAACCCACCACCAAACTGCTCATGCTGAATGATGTTACAGGCAGCATAATATTCTCCATGGCTTCTCCAGACCCTTTCACTTCTGTCACGTGCTCAGGGTGAACCTGCTCTCATCTGTAAAAAGCACAGGGCACCAGTGGTGCATCTGCCAATTCTGGTATTCTATGGCAAATGCCAATCGAGCTGCATGTTGCTGGGCAGTGAGCTCAGGGCCCATTAGAGGACATGGGGCCCTTGGGTCACCCTCATGAAGTCTTTCTGGTTGTTTGGTCAGAGACATTCACACCAGTGGCCTGCTGGAGGTCATTTTGTAGGGCTCTGGCAGTGCTCATCCTGTTCCTCCTTGCCCAAAGGAGCAGATACTGGTCCTGCTGATGGGTTATGGACCTTCTATGGCCCTCTCCAGCTCTCCTAGAGTAACTGCTTGTCTCCTAGAATCTCCTCCATGCCCTTGAGACTGTGCAGGGAGACACAGCAAACCTTCTGGCAATGACACGTATAGATGTGCCATCCTGGAGAAGTTGGACTACCTGTGCAACCTCTGTAGGGTCCAGGTATCGCCTCATGCTACCAGTAGTGACACTGACTGTAGCCAAATGCAAAACTAGTGAAGAAACAGTCAGAAAAGATGAGGAGGGAAAAATGTCAGTGGCCTCCACCTGTTAAACCATTCCTGTTTTGGGGGTCATCTCATTGTTGCCCCTCTAGTGCATCTGTTGTTAATTTCATAAAGTGTTCCTTTAATTCTTTTGAGCAGTATATATATATATATATATAAAAGGATTTCTTAGAGGAAGCTACAAAACATACATACTGGAAAGGAATAACTTGAAATTCTTACAAGCAGCCTGTTTAGTATGTTAGTATGAAATGATTATGCAGGATGAAGAATATCAGACAGTAACTTTGATGATCAAAACCAGATATTTGATAGGCCTCCTGCAATGGACTGCTTTGAAGTGTGTGTGGTAAAGTCAAGCCTGAAAGAGTTTAAGCAAAATTCCTTGAAAGCACAGCAGCTGCAAAGAGATTTTTATTGCGTGATTTTCCTTCGCTCTTGTCCTTGACTTCACCCGGAAAAAATTAGATGAAATTAGATACATGTCACCAGAACTGAATATTTAAAAATGTGTGTTGTATGTCCAATTTGTGAGTAGTGTTTCATTATTCACCAGCCAATGAACTCTGCAAGACCCTTCGTACTCTCCATGTTTATAACATAAAGTGGATGAATTATTCAATGCTTACTAATGGGAAACCATTTACTCCATCTCTAGAGCACTTTGTGAATTCAGGGCAAGCTGAATTTTGACTAAGGGTATTTTTGATTTTGGCTTCTTCGTCAAATAAAACTCATGAATCTTGGTAGTTAATGACACAGTTGAGTTAATTTACTGGTAAACTTGAACAGAACATCTAGTTTTCCAGATTGTGTTATTGTTGTTCCTATGTGTTAAACGCTGCAGATCTGTGTACTTTACTAAAAGGTACCAGGTGTGGTACCCGGATGGGGGTGGTACCCAGCCGGGATGCCCAGGAGGACCAGAAGATTGCTTGTGCCTCCTCCAGACCACGAGGGGGTGACTGCCCTGGTTGCTTTGGGGGCCACGGGTACAGATCTTGGAAGCTCAACCCTGTAGGGGCCCGTGGTTACCACCAGGGGGCGCCCCAGTGCCTAGAGAACCCTGGACCTCAGCACTTCCGCCACACCAGGAAGTGCTGGGGGGGAAGAGGATCAGGGACACCCGGAGTGCTTCCGGGGATACAGCCGGCACTTCCGCCACACAGGGGAGTGTCGGCGGAGGACTGTCGGGAAGCACCTGGAGCACATCCGGGCGCTTATTTAAAGGGGCCGCCTCCCTTCAGAGAGAGACTGGAGTCGGGTGAAAGTGGATGAGAGTTGTTTTGGAGAGGAGTGGAGGCGGCCT
Source organism: Polypterus senegalus (assembly GCF_016835505.1). Lineage (NCBI taxonomy): Eukaryota > Metazoa > Chordata > Cladistia > Polypteriformes > Polypteridae > Polypterus > Polypterus senegalus. The sequence goes on from NC_053160.1 coordinate 22,591,753, forward strand.
GAAGGAAAGAGGCACTGGAAGAGAGGCCTGGACTTTGGGGGATTGGTGCTGGAGGCACTGGGTTTGTGCGTTGAACCTTGTACATGTTGTAAATAATAAACGTGTGTTGGGTGACGTTACGCTGTCCGTCTGTCTGTGTCCGGGCTGCTTCTCACACAAGTTAGACAGTAACATTCCAGTTCTCTCAATTATAAAGCTAAAGATAATTGTACAATTTATTATAATCATTTAATTGTACCGCCCATTCAAATCTGTTACCTGACTGCTTAATCAAGAGTAGAGTTGCAAGGAGCCTGCGATGAAATTAATCACCTGTATTCTGAACCATTTCTAAGTCACGGAATACCTAGAATTAGAACAACTGACAAATACAGGCCATTCAGCCCAACAAGCTTGCCCATCTTATTCACATAGATTGTCCAAAATAACATCGAGTCAAAATCTGGAGGTCCTTAAAGTCCCAATCTTCATCACGCTACTTGATAATTTATTCTGTGTGTCTATGGTTCTGTGCATGAAGAAAAGCTTTCTAAAACTTGTGCAAAGTTGGCTCTTAACAGTTTTCAAATTGTGTCATTGTGTGATTACCACAGAATTTATTTTAAAGTAACAGTTGGGATCCACTGTACTAATTCCTTTCATACTTTTTAACACTTTGATCATGCCACCTCTCAATCTCTGTTTGCCTAAAGCAGGAAAGGTTTGACTCCTTCCATATCAGCCTGCTGGCTCTCATTTGAGCATTCTCTAATGCTTTTGTGTCTTTTGTGAATTTTAGCCTATAACTGTACACAGGACTCCAGGTGAGGCCTCGCTAGTGCATTATGAGGCTTATGCATAAGCTCCTGTGACTTGTACTTTACACATCATCCATCCATCCATTCATTATCCAACCCACTATATCCTAAGTACAGGGTCACGGGGGTCTGCTGGAGCCAATCCCAGCCAACACAGGGAGCAAGGCAGGAACCAAACCCCGGGCAGGGCGCCAACCCACTGCAGTCTACACATCATGATATACTGAATATCCTAACATCCAATTGGCCTCCTTGATCGCTTCTGTACCCTACTTTGAATGTAGGTAGTGATGTGTCCCCAATTACATCTACATCCTTTTCATAAGGTACTTTTAAGTTTCAGACCTCCTATTGTGTGTTTAAACCTAGCATTTCTACTTCCTGCGTGTTAATACTTTACATTTTCATACAATACATTTTTTCAGTCACAAATCTGCTTGTATGCTGTTCAAGTCTATCTGTAACAATTTAGCTGATTGTACCTGCCATTCCACCTTGTTTTGTATCATCTGCAGACTTAACCAGTTCATTAATTATAGTCTTATTCAGATCACTTTATGTATATTAACTCTTTGAGGGCTGAATATTTCTCCCAGTTTTTTGAAAAGCACACAAAGCAATGGTTTCACACATAAATCAATATAAAATGTCTTTTGCTGAATGCTATGGCTGCTGTCAGCGCCCATTCGGGCAACTCTGGGGGCAGCGGCTGCACAGGGGCGGCTCAATAACCAGTAGGAATACATGGTGGGCTGGCTGCCTGGCTGTCTTCACGCAGCAGTCACAGTGTGACTCAGTCTGGATTGTCATCATAAGATGCAGTCCTCCCAGGTGAACGTTGGCATAGGTGCATTAGCTACAAGGACGTGTTCAGCCTCACGATCAGCTGACCCTGGCCCTTCAATTTTGTTTTCGATCTCCAGATCACTTACATCAAAATCCGACAACTCAGAGTCTGACTCAGTGGTATGATACGCAAAATCTTGTCCACTCAGTATTTTGCTTTGCCCATTCGCTTTGGTCTTTCGCCAGATGTCGATGCCATTTGAGGGGTTGTTTGCTCTTCGCTACTTGTGCACACGTAGGAAATCTCGGTAAAATCAACACAGCTAACTTTAAAAAGAGTCGAACTAAAACTTAACAGCGAGTTTTGTCACAGTGTACGGCTGATTACCGTCCTCTACCCCTGAATTTCGACAAAAGTCGACATCCACCCTGAAAGAGTTAAGATGAGCAGTGGCCTCAGCACTGAGCCCTGAGGGACACCTCATTTAACATCACTGGCCCATTTTGTACCCACCTACACACCGCACCCTGAATTCTCACTTCTTTTCGTCTGAATGTCTACTTATTTAGTAAATATCTACTGAATGAAGCAAGCAGTTATGTGCTTTCAGTGGCAATGAACTCATTCTTTTTATCTTTCCTTTTAATATTTTTTTCTTCGTTAAAGTTCTGTTTTTTTAAGCCATTGTTTACTAATAAGTCCACAACTGGGTAACACTGAAGTAGCTGCCCCTTAGCATTCAGCGATGTGTGCACCCATGTTTGTGCTGCTCACAATAAAATGTGGTTGTATCCAGAGGGGTCATATACTCCCTGGGAATATGCCCATTATAAATTGCAGCTTTTACTAAATCAAAAGTCTACATACAAGTATTTATATATAATTAAAAAATAAAATACCATATCTTTCCTTAGTGGTACTTCTAAGATGAATAAAGAAAAAAATAACACTAAAGAAGCCACACCACATGAACTTCAGAAGACGTCACCCACCTGAAGCTAAGCATGTTTGGGCCCGGCCAGTAGTTGGGTGGGAGACCATCTAGGAAAAGCTTGGATTGCTGCAGGAAGAGGTGTTGGTGAGGCCAGCAGGAGGTGCTCACCCTGTGGTCTGACAGTGAATCCCAATGCCCCAGTGCAGTGATAAGGACACTGTGCTGTAAAAATGGCACAGTCCTTTGGATGAGATATAAAACCAAGGTTCTGACTGTCTGTGGTCATGAAAGATCCCTCAGCATCCTTCCTAAAAGCAGGGTGTTCTGGCTGAAATGCACAGCATGGCCTAGTTATTCTGGCCCCCGAATCGTCCTCTGTCTCTAATTGGCTTCACCACCTAACAGCTAATGTGTAGTGAGCATAGTGGCACAACAATGGCTGCGACTGAATCATCCAGGTGAATGCTACACATTAGTGGTGGCTGAAGTGGATCACAATGTCCCAGAGCAGTGATGGGGACACTGCCCTGTAAAAATGGAGTCATCCTTTAGATGAGAAGTAAAAGTGAGGTTCAGAGTCTCTGTGGTCATTAAAGATCCTTGGGTATCCTTAGTAGGAGCAGGGTATATCCCAATGTCTGGAATAATTTGCCCAACACGGGCTAGTCATTCTGGCCCCTTAATCATCCCCTATCTCTAATTGTCTCTCTCTCTCACCACTTCACCACCTAATACCTAATATGTGGTGAACCTACTGGAGCAAAAATGGTTCCCATCACATCATCCAGGTGGATGGTGCACATCAGTGGTGGTTGAAGTGGATCTCCACTCACTAAAGCACTTTGAATAGTGAGAAAACACTATATAAATGTAAATAATTATTATAATTATTAACAAAAAAACATGATTCTTGTTAATATCAGCTGGACACTCACAATAATACAGTAGTTGAAGGAGAGCTACTGGCAAAAGCACGATACAGGTTCCTGCAGTCAGCTCTGGCCTCTTCAAGAATGGACGCATATATCCTAAGTATGGGCAGGAGTGATGTCTTCCTTTTGTCTGTAGGTGAGCTCTACTGTTCTGTGCAGTTGCACGAGCTTTATACTTTTTCAGTTTCCAAAATATGAACATGCATTTGCCAAACATGGGTTTCATTCAAAGGGATACTCTAAATAGCAGACAGTGGATCCTGGCCATCTATTGATCATCACCAAACAGGCAGCACATCAGCACATTTAAGTAGCCTGCTTGAGTTGTCTTCCACTCGTTTCTTCCCTTCTCTCTGTCAGGTTCTCTGTCAGGTCCTCCCTGTCAATTGATTTGCATTGCTTTAGGAGTATTTATTTATGGCCTCAATTACCCATTTTTAATAAAATAATGTGTATGGAATAAACCTCACAGATCACAGTGGCACACTTCAAACCTTTGGCTAGACTGAGAATCCAATGAACAGTTGAAGTGTCAATCAACCATCCATCCATTTTCTAACCCGCTGAATCCGAATACAGGGTCACGGGGGCCTGCTGGAGCCAATCCCAGCCAACACAGGGCACAAGGCAGGAACCAATCCTGGGCAGGGTGCCAACCCACCGCAGGACACACACAAACACACCCACACACCGAGCACACACTAGGGCCAATTTAGAATCGCCAATCCAACCCCATTTAATGATAGGAGCTAAAAACAAACTGTGCCCCTGGCACATTGGGAGGGAGGCTTTTCTTAGCTCTGTCTCCAAATGAACATCTCCTTCCGGAGACTTCCTGTTTTTATAGTTTCCTAGGCAGAGGGGGTGGTGCCTTCTTCAGGTGTTGTGGGCGGAGCTAGCCAACATTCTCAGACATCCTCCTAAAACTGCAGGGTAGAGAGAAACAGAACTTAGTGTTAGTGCCCCTTCTTATCCTGGGGTGGTATTGCTTACCTTCTCAGAGCCTGTAAGGTGGTGCGGATGTGTGACACTGGATACGATTAAGAGAAAAAATACCACAGAAAAAAGTGGAACAAACAGCAAATGATACAATAAAGTTAAGCATTTAAAACTAGGGCAAAAATACAAATGCAGGGTATTTCATTTAATTTAAATATAAATATCACAGCATTGCACTTACCTGAAAAAGTACAGGAAAATTACAGGAAAAAAATGACTTGACTGATTGTGGAATTGGTTGGGGTTCCCAGGAGTGAAATTAAAAACTATTTTGTGGGATCAGCTTGTCATCACACTTGTCTCAGCATGATGTTAAAGGTGAATAAAATTACATCTCATTTTGTCTGCCGTAAACTTTCTTAAAGTCTGCCTGAAAGACACAAGAATTTGTAAGCGCCATCTTATCAAAAAGTGCTGTTGCAGAGGGTGTTGTCAGTTTTGCCAGAAATACAGGAACACGGTCCTGTCATTATCAGTTGCCTTTACTGAGTAGGTGGTGAAAGCAGAGGCATTTCGGACACAACCCATCTGTCAGTTTATATCCGAAGAGTGAAGCCAGATGTTTCTGCCAAATGGGAAGTTTTGGGCAGAGCGATAATGTTGGATGCGACTACAAGGCAGAGAGGTGTGTAAGTAAGATGGACTTACTCTGGCAGAGATTAAGAGTGCAAACCGAACATATTTAATGAGAGAAATGAGATCTGAGACCGACACTTTAGGAAGAGAAATTCACTGTGCCACACTGACAGCACAAGGCAAATACATTAGACATCAAGAGACACCAAAGTACTTAAGATGAATCATATTACGTGTGCAGTGAGAGTTTGATTTGGGCTTGTTATATGAATAAGTTAATTACAGGAATTTATGAAAGAACTCCTTGACACTGACCAAGCAGACATGGCCTCTCTCACACATAGATGGTGCCTGACTGCAGTGCTCCCAATTTGTCAAGTGGGGAAAGATGGCATATTTCATATGGAAAAAGGAAACGTTGTTGTGGAGATTTCCGATGGAAGCTATCTGTGTGATCTTGAGTGAGCACTGAAGTATGCTGAAAGTGAAACCACAGGCCCAGCACCTGATGATGGTGCAGATACAACTTATTACAATAGCGCTCTTCACTCAGTGCAGGTGCAGAATGCTGCAAACAATTCTCGGTTCAAATACAAGTACAGATTATGCTAATGACTAAATACACAACTGGTACACATATAAATGCAGATTTGTTTAAACACACAAAGAACAAAGTAGAAACTGATTAAACTTAAATGGAAACTAAAAATATATGTTCATCAGTAATTGATGAACAATGGCCAGTTAACAGTGGTGGAGATGAAAATTGTAAAAGAGAAAGACAAAAATAAAGTCACAGCCGTGGAAACCTCTGCCAACTGGCCACCTAGACGGGTCCTAGGTTTTCTGTAGTGGAGTCTGTGCTTGCCATCCAATCTGATGAGCGAATCTTTTCATCTGATGATTTCAATGCTCTTTTATCCAAGGAGAGCAACCTGGCTCTACACAAATGACTAACAAACAGAGATGGAGTATGCAAAGCTAATCCGCAGCTCTAGTCAGGGTATGCCACACTAAAGTCGTGAGTCTTTAGCTGGGATTTAAAAGCTAAGAATTAAGGAACATATCCTATATCAGCAGGCAGACCATTCCACAGCTAATGGGTCCTGTAACTATAAGCTTGGCCTCCCACTGTTATTTTAATAATTCTTGAAATCTTAAGTTGGCCAGCATATTCAGATCTCAATGTGCGCTCTGGTTTGTAAATAATGATATATTCAGATAAGTACGCAGGGCCTTGTGAAAACATAAGGACAAAACATCGGGTAAGGATTGCTTTGGGTGGCCTGGATGACTAGGAGTAGTTGAAGGATATAAAGTGTGGCACAAGGTATAAGTAAGTCCTAACATGACCCAAAAAAGAGAGAACGATCTAGCACTGAATAGTAGGATAGGGAAGATGTACAGTATATGGTGATTCTGTTGCAGGAGGAAGGACTTAGCCAGACTGTGGTAAGCCCTGTTACTGTTATAGAATCCCCAGGAAGATGAGAACCTAGAGAATTCAATCCAGTGTTACTCCAGAACACTAGAGGGCAGTGACCCAGCATTTATTAGAAACTGGTGCAGAAATAATTGCTCAACATTTAACCCCCAGAAAAAGTAGGAACTGATTATTGACTTTCTCTTCACCAATGAGCCTCTATGCCAAGTCACTATTCAGTGAGTGGAAGTAGAGGTGGTGCACTGCTACTGCTACTTGGGGGGGGTCCACATCAGTGACAGGTTGAACTGGTCTCATAACACGGATGTACTATAGGAGAAAGAACAGAGCAAACTTTTTTTAGGAGACTGCATTTCTCTAATACTGTATAGGTAGTGACATCCTTCAGATCATCTCCAACTCTGTGAGGGCCAGTGTAATTTTCTATGCTATGGTGTACATCACTTCAAGAGTGACCAACTGTTTCCACAAATTAATTAAAAGTGCAGGCTCAGTTATGAGGTTGTAGCAAATGAGAGAATTTAAAGAAAACTGAGTGCCATTATGAACAATGCTGCTCACCCTCTCTCTGACACACTAACACTGAGGACTTTCAGCCAACAAATTACTTAGCAGAAGTTTGTCAATCATGTAGGTCTCCTTTACACCAATGCCCATATACTGCATAATTGTGACTGCTATTTTACCTTCAGCCATGTCAGAAGTTTTGTTCTTTGTTGTAATTCTTGTGTACATTGTGGGGGGGATTGTTGTTTGTTAATATATAGTATTATATCTATCTCTTTGTTTTTGGAGTCAGACTTCTTCTTCTGATCTGCCGCTCTCTTCCCTTCTTTTCCACCTTTCTTCCATCACAGCTTTAAAGTATGGTCAGTTCTCCCACTTACAGTTTATTTGGCCTTGCGTGCCAGCTGCTCCCTTCCCCATGAACCATTGGCCGGCATTCTACCATTATCAGGACTAGGGTGAGGTACAAACTGCCAGTGACATCCCGCACATACACATGACAACCATTACAACGCTATTGAACACATCACAAATGCTCTTTCGGTTGAATGGGCACAAATTCCCACAGACACACTCCAAGCCTTCCTAGAAGAGTGGAGGCTGTTACAATCACATAGTGGAGGCAACTCCATATTAATGGCCATGGCTTTGGAATGGAATGTCCAACAAGCTCATGTACAGTAGGTGTGATGGTTAGCTGTCCACAATTTTTTTGGTCATATTTTTTCACTATATGCAGCAACCTCCATGTTCTTTGAACCCAGCAAGAAACTGTATGTTGCAAGGGCCTTTCCAGATTTCACCATTCGCTGGTGGTATGTAGTATAACTGGCCAAATTAAGGCCTGCAGAGCTGTTCTTCAGAGCACCTCTGTAAATATACAACCACTTGCGGCCCACCCTCCCATTGACATTACTACAATATTTACCATAAGTGAGGTTTCTAATCAGCTGTTGGATGTTGTATTGATGTTTATTAAAAGGACAGAAGGTCAAATAAAATGTAGAATAATATACTGAATAATAAAAAAACTCTGTAGATCATCTCTATCATTTTTCTTCAGGCATATGATTGTAGCTGGCCCTGCTGAGAACCTGCCACCGATAATAAAAACTAAACCTTTAAACAAATAACAATCTTAAAGTTATATTTGCTGGGGGCTATATTTTAATGAAAAGGGAGAAAATGTAAACATGTACTATCTGATTACTCTGAAAAAAAAAAAAAATATATATATAGCTTTCATGGATTATGGATTTTAATCCTAGAATCCCTTCTCCTCGGAGGCTGCATGTACTGTACATTTTGAAGATCTGTAGCAATCTATTGATTGTCCCTCAAGCATGTTTGGGCTTATAGACGTTCTTTTGAATCACATCCTGTGTGTGATGCAAATTAATTATTGATGGGTCTTTTAGAATCCCAGCTCTTTTGTTATAGAAATAGTATTTTAAAATCGAACTTTGTTTTCATACATTTTAGATAATTTCTTTTTTTAAATTTTTAGATCTTTATTTTATACAGACTAACTCAGCTTTGCAAGCTTCTTTGAAAACAAGCAAGATTTCGGTTAATAAAAAAATTGCCATGTAAGACTAGAAACTTTTCCAACTTGTCTAAGGAAGTGCAAGGCAGCAAGAAAAACATTCACGATTTTTCTTCACTCCATCCATTCATCCATTTTCTGAAACTACTTCCTCCAATGCATGAAGGAAGCATGCAGTGCAAGGCTGTGGATGAGGTACCAGTTCATCGTAGGGCACCCTCATTCAAAAACATATGGAAAGTTTCCAGTTAACCAAACATTAGAACATTAGAACAATGTAGAACAGGCCACTCAGCCCAACAAAATTCACCAGTCCCAACCATTTCCATCCATCCATCCATTATCCAACCCGCTATAACCTAACTACAGGGTCACGGGGATCTGCTGGAGCCAATCCCAGCCAACACAGGGTACAAGGCAGGAAACAAACCCTGGGAAGGGTGCCAGCCCACCGCAGCCTAACCACTTAGTTCTCCTAAAAAAACATCAAGTAAAGTTTCGAAATTCCCTAAAGTCTTACTGTCTACCACACTACTTGGTCTCTTATTCCAAGTGTCTGTGGTTCTATGTGTGAAGCAAAACTTCCTAATGTTTGTGCGAAAACTACCCGTAACACGTTTCCAACAGTGTCTCCATGTTCTTGATGAACTCATTTTAAAGTCACAATCTTGATCAACTGGACTAATTCCCTTCATAATTTTAAACATTTCAATCAGGTCTGCTCTTAATCTCCTTTTGCTTAAACTGTGAAGGCTCAGCTCTTTTAATCTTTCCTCATAACTCATCCCCTGTAGCCCTGGAATCAGCCTAGTTGATCTTCTCTGGACCTTTTCTAGTGCTGCTATGTCCTTTTTGTAGCCTGGAGACCAAAACTGCACCTGGTACTCCAGATGAGGCCTCACCAGTGTGTTATAAAGTTTGAACAGATCCTCCTGTGACTTGTACTCCACACATCAAGGCGCTATATAACCTGACATTCTGTTAGCCTTCTTAATGGCTTCTGAACACTGTCGGGAAGTCGATAGCTTAAAGTCCACTATGACTCCTAAATCCTTATTATAAGATGCAGTTTCAATTTTCAGACCTCCCTACTTCCTATGTGTAATACTTTACATTTACTGACATTAAATTTCATCTGCCACAAATCTCCCCAATTCTGTATGCTGTCCAAGTCCTTCTGTAATGATATAACAGATTCCAGATTATCTGCTAATCCACCTATCTTGGTATCATCAGCAAACTTAACCAGCTTGTTACTTATATTGCTATCTAAATCGTTTATATATATTAAAAATAGCAGTGACCCCAGCACTGACTCCTGTGGAACACCACTCTTAATATCGGCCAATTCTGATAAAGTTCTTCACACCATCACCATAACATGCACATCTGTAGGATATATCAGAAAAACCAGACAAGCAGAAGAAGAAAAATCCATGCAAGCACAGGGGAAAAGGGCAGATTTCATATAGACGGTGACCTTGTTCATTCATTTAGGATAAACTAGTAGAAATACCCAGCATTATCGGGATACATTTATATAATAAGTGAAGGTAAGAAAGCAAATACGTGTTTTTGAATTGTTGACCCTTTTGTCATTGCTGGTTCCATCTGTCATCTACACCCTCTCCATCAATTTCTCTGCTCTCCAGAGTTAAGAATTTGTTCTTTTTGTGTTTGGGTGGATGGGTGCTGCATTGGATCTAAGAATGCTACTGCTTTGTATTTGTTGATTTACATTTATATTTATTTGCAAAGCGACTCACAAAAGAGGTAAACATAATCGAGTAACATTAAGCGAGGCCCTGTTTGTTCAGCAAGTACTGTATAGTAGGGCGGGTAACAAAAGTTGATTGCCACCAATGAAAAGACGTAAAAACTACAATCATAGATTAACAATCGATTAAGCAAATAAGCAACAAATCAACCAACAATATGAAAGATCACAGAGCAAACTTTTTCTTTTTTAATCAGATATTCACAGAACAGATGGGTCTTCAATTGCTTCTTTAATACATTGAGGGAGTCAGCTGTTCATATGGAGGTGGGTAGCTCGTTCCACCTACTAGGAACTACACAGGTAATGAGTCTGGATTGAGACTTGACACCCCACAGAGGCAGCATCACCACATGCTCCTCACTGGCAGACCTGAGAGAGTTTAGTGTGCTTTGTAATAGGAGGTGGCCTCAGACTGAGGTGCTGACTGGGATGGTTGGCGTTTCTGTTCCCAGATGGGACTATAAAATGGAGACAGCCATCCAACACGTTATACTTTACACTGTTCCTAAACAAATGTAGCCGTGTAAACACACAGTAGGGTATGTTGGGAACTGAGCAGCCCTGCTGGGTGCCATGTGTGCCACCAGGGGGAGCTGCAGGGGAGAATGAACAATCCTTGCTTTGAGAGGCTTCTGCCTGACCCAGAAGTGTAACACCGAGGCACCAGAAGTATTTCCACATCCAGAATAAAAATGGACGCCTTAGCTCAGTCTGAAAGACGGAGTCAGGAGGACGAGGACAACACTTGCCATGGACTATCAATACTCAAAGTAATGCTTCCCATTGACTTAAATCACCTAAATTACATCCATCCATCCATTTTCTAACCCGCTGAATCTGAATACAGGGCACAAGGCAGGAACCAATCCTGGGCAGGGTGCCAACCCACTGCAGGACACACACAAACACACCAACACACATTTATGTTAGGTAGAATGCCCAGGCAGTCTAATGGTCTGGAATCCCTACAGATTTTATTTTTTTCTCCAGCCGTCTGGAGTTTTTTTTTTTTGCTTCTTCTGTCCACCCTGGCCATTGGACCTTACTCTTATTCTATGTTAATTAATGTTGACTTATTTTATTTTCTTACTGTGTCTTTTATTTTTCTATTCTTCATTATGTAAAAGCACTTTGAGCAGGAACCAATCCTGGGCAGGGTGCCAACCCACAGCAACACAGGACACACACAATCCTGGGCAGGGTGCACACCACACACACACACCCACACACCAAGCACACACTAGGGCCAATTTAGAATCACCAATCCACCTAACCTGCATGTTTTTGGAATGTGGGAGGAAACCTCGCCCGGAGGAAACCCACGCAGACACGGGGAGAACATGCAAACTCCACGCAGGGAGGACCCGGGAAGCGAACCCGACTCTCCTAACTGCGAGGCAGCAGCGCTACCACTGCGCCACCGTGCCGCCCCCTAAATTACATTTCAAAATAATTATATTTGAGAAGGTTACAAAATCTTGGGGGAATTGTATATTTTAACAAAACCTAAGTTCATTCTTACTAATTTTGTAAACTTCATATGCTGTATTAATTAAAAACATGAGGTTTTGTGGAATTCTACACCACTGAACATCTATATGGTAAATTTAATTTAGTCTGGAGTATTTTTTTCATTCAATTTACTGACATTTCTTTACTTTTATATTTAACAGTGAATATACAATGCTATTGTAGTACTTTAATTACAGTGATACAAGTGCCTAGTGGACTGTATGCTTCATTTTAGTAAATATTTGGTTATAGTGTCAAAATATGACTGCAAATTATTAAATAAATAACTTGGCATTATAAACACAGGGTTGTTAAATCCTTTGAAAATAAAAGAATAATTTGCTGTGAAAGCGGATTCACTGTAAACAGTTATTTTGTTTTATTTATTTTTCATACAATTGTTAAACATTGACAATACATTCTTGAAAGATACAAAGAGCTTTGATGCGGAGCCACGAAGTGTGAAGAGATCCAGGTGTTTAGAGCATACTTTTTGGGCTTGTTTACACATGAAAACAGACATTTCCAAAAACTGAATTTATATTTAACACTTAATTCTACATGCATACTGCCCAATACTGCCGAGTGCACACGTAAACACATTTTCAAACATGTGCAATCCAAGTTAGGGTGACAGGAGGCTTCAGCTCTATCACGTTTGACCAGATCACCTACACCGTTGGCTCAAATGTACCACCAAACCGTGACAGAATCTCCACCATGCTTCACAGGTGGTTGCAGACAGACATCCTCTTCTTCTTCTTTCGGCTGTTCCCGTTAGAGGTTGCCGCAGTGGATCATCTTCTTCCTTATCTTCCTGTCCTCTTCATCTTTCTCCATCACACTCATCACCTACATGTCCTCTCTCACCACATCCATAAACCTTCTCTTAGGCCTTCATGTTGAACCAGAGTCACGTGGAGAAGGCACTGAATGACAGAGAAAAAAGGAAGAAAAGAATGCTTTATTGAGCTGATAATTGTGCTTATTGCATATACTTGTGGCTGTGGTGGGAAACACTTGATAAAGAAGAGTTTTCCATGAATAAAGACTCTTTAGCCTTTTACACCTGCCTGCTTGTATTGGGTGTCTTGGGAGCTGAAGCACCCCCTGGTGACCCCACGAGCAAACTTTAAAGCCAATGTGTTCATTAGTCAATGGTCACATCTGCAGGTACACGTGTGTAAATAAAGGAGTTACCCTAATGAAAGGTGAAAAAAATGGCGATGATCCTAGTTGAACAAAACTGTGGTGGTAATGACACAAACAAAAGTAAGCTTGTGGTTGAAAAACTAAACTAAAGATTAACAATCCTCACCCAAAACAAAAAAAATTGTGGATCTAGAAAATATGCAGCAGTTACTGATAGTGAAGTAAGTGGAAGAGGTTTGGAATTGATGACCAAATTTCAGAAATTGTCAGCTGGCAATGTTTAAAACGATTGGATAGTTTTTATTGAAATGGGACAAACTAAATAATAAAGAAATTGCAAAGTTGGAAACTTTCGACTAAAGGGTGTTATTTCATGTCTAGAGGGCTCTAATAATGTTAACAATGTGGGAGAGTTTTTTATAAGGGCTTAAAATATATAAAAATAACCATACAAACATATGGTTTCTACTTCGCGGATTTTCACCTATCGCGGGGGGTCTGGAATGCAACCCCCGCGATCGAGAAGGGATTACTGTACTCGATTTTATTGCTTGTATTTGCCTTGCACATCAGATATTTTAGTCAGGTGATTTGTCTGAATTAAATATATTTATTTCTACTTCTGCACTGCTTCATCTTGTACTCTAATGTTAATTGCTATATAAAGCACTTTGTGCTATTGATCCATCTGAAAAGTATAAGTTAAAGATTGATGAAATCCCTTCTCTAGATCTCTTAAAGGCTTCATTAAGTGAATTGGCTTTACAGGCTGTCATTAGAAACTTTCTCCTTAAATGGAAAAAAAAACATTTTTTTGGACAGTTTTAATACCAGCTCAGTGACAGATGTGAAACATTTATATGTGTAATAAATAAAGAGCATAGAAGAGTACTGAAGGAGCTGGATTTATTCAAGCATGCCACACACATTGACAAACTTGGAAAGCAGCAGAAATGGAGATGTATTTCAGCTGCAGACATGCCAGAATATTTGACACAGCATGCCAGCTTTTTAACATTTAGTTATTCCAAAAGGGAAGCTGACCACGTAAAGCAAAAAGCAGAAAGTTACACGAGTGTGTGGGCACATTTTGCTCAAGTGAAAGGACAGCCTTGGCAGTTATAGAAGAAGGCAGCAATGATTGTTTAATGTCTGTAGTTTCTTTGACAGGACATTTTGTTAGCAATTAAGTATTAGACATTTTAATTTCTTCAGTAAAATAACAAAAAAAAAAAGCAAGGTTCATATTACGGCTTGACAGCGAAGTTTGAATAAGGGCGTTCACTTATAAATCTGAATACTAATTTTCTGGGGCTGACTCTTTCCCTTCGCCAATCCTTATAATTTACAGTGGCTTGAGACCCCTTAATTTTTTTCACATTTTGTTATAATGTTCTTGTGCTAAATCATTTAAAATTTATTTTTGCCACATCGAGCAATACTCAATAGCCCAGAATGACAAAACAAAAACAGGTTTAACAGGAGTTGGCATTGAACTTAGGTTCCAGTGATGGAGGTTGTGCCTTTTACCGGACAGAGCTAGAAAATGGATGTATTGAAGGGGAAATATCACAGATTGTACAGTCCCACTGTAGCAGCGCTACTTAATATTGCCTACAACTCCCAGCCGCCCCAGCGGAATTACACTATTGGGCAGATTCAGAGGGCACAGGAGTTGTTGGGAAGAAGATTAACCAAGCAGGATATTTAAAAAAGAGCCAAAAATATGCAGTGGAGGTCGTGATCATTCATCTGTACAGGTGCTTGTCATAAAATTAGAATATCATGACAAAGTTGATTTATTTCAGTAATTCCATTCAAAAAGTGAAACTTGTATATTAGATTCATTCATTACACACAGACTGATGTATTTCAAATGTTTATTTCTTTTAATTTTGATGATTATAACTGACAACTAATGAAAGTCCCAAATTCAGTATCTCGGAAAATTAGAATATTGTGAAAAGGTTCAATATTGAAGACACCTGGTGCCACACTCTAATCAGCTAATTAACTCAAAACACCTGCAAAAGCCTTTAAAATGGTCTCTCAGTCTAGTTCTGTAGGCTACACAATCATGGGGAAGACTGCTGACTTGACAGTTGTCCAAAAGACGACCATTGACACCTTGCACAAGGAGGGCAAGACACAAAAGGTCATTGCTAAAGAGGCTGGCTGTTCACAGAGCTCTGTGTCCAAGCACATTAATAGAGAGGCGAAGGGAAGGACAAGATGTGGTAGAAAAAAGGTGTACAAGCAATAGGGATAACCGCACCCTGGAGAGGATTGTGAAACAAAACCCATTCAAAACTGTGGGGGAGATTCACAAAGAGTGGACTGCAGCTGGAGTCAGTGCTTCAAGAACCACCACACACAGACGTATGCAAGACATGGGTTTCAGCTGTCGCATTCCTTGTGTCAAGCCACTCTTGAACAAGAGACAGCGTCAGAAGCGTCTCGCCTGGGCTAAAGACAAAAGGACTGGACTGCTGCTGAGTGGTCCAAAGTTATGTTCTCTGATGAAAGTAAATTTTGCATTTCCTTTGGAAATCAAGGTCCCAGAGTCTGGAGGAAGAGAGGAGAGGCACAGAATCCACGTTGCTTGAGGTCCAGTGTAAAGTTTCCACAGTCAGTGATGGTTTGGGGTGCCATGTCATCTGCTGGTGTTGGTCCATTGTGTTTTCTGAGGTCCAAGGTCAACGCAGCCGTCTACCAGGAAGTTTTAGAGCACTTCATGCTTCCTGCTGCTGACGAACTTTATGGAGATGCAGATTTCATTTTCCAACAGGACCTGGCACCTGCACACAGTGCCAAAGCTACCAGTACCTGGTTTAAGGACCATGGTATCCCTGTTCTTGATTGGCCAGCAAACTCGCCTGACCTTAACCCCATAGAAAATCTATGGGGTATTGTGAAGAGGAAGATGCAATACGCCAGACCCAACAATTCAGAAGAGCTGAAGGCCACTATCAGAGCAACATGGGCTCTCATAACACCTGAGCAGTGCCACAGACTGATCGACTCCATGCCACACCGCATTGCTGCAGTAATCCAGGCCAAAGGAGCCCCAACTAAATATTGAGTGCTGTACATGCTCATACTTTTCATGTTCATACCTTTCAGTTGGCCAACATTTCTAAAAATCCTTTTTTTGCATTGGTCTTAATTGATATTCTAATTTTCCAAGATACTGAATTTGGGACTTTCATTAGTTGTCAGTTATAATCATCAAAATTAAAAGAAATAAACATTTGAAATACATCAGTCTGTGTGTAATGAATGAATCTAATATACAAGTTTCACTTTTTGAATGGAATTACTGAAATAAATCAACTTTGTCATGATATTCTAATTTTATGACCAGCAGCTGTATTTGTTTCTGTTCATCACACACATCATTGGATTATAACTACAACGACCATGGATTACAGTTTTGTCCAAATGTATAAGGTTCCCTATGCCTGCTTGTCAGTGGGGATTTGTCTTGGGTTGACTTCATTTTTGTCTGAGGAACGTTCTCAATCACATCAAACTTCACGCTGCAATGGAAACCTGGTAGGACAAAACTTTACATATCCTTCAGTGGACTGATCATAGGGTTTTCATTCCACTCTCCATCGTCAGCTGCTTCTGCTTTACAGGACAATGTTAGATTTTGTTATTAAAGTTTATTGTTTGCTGTGGACTGCAGTGGGCTGGCTCCCTGCCCGGGGTTTGTTTCCTGCCTTGTGCCCTGTGTTGACTGGGATTGGTTACAGCAGACCCCCGTGACCCTGTAGTTAGGATATAGCGGGTTGAATAATGAATGGATGTTTGCTGTGTAGTAAAAGTAAATAATTATTACCGAAGGTGAACTGGGGAGGATGTCTATGTACTGTACATGTTTTTGTGTAATATGTTTTTTTTCTTCTAATTAATTGAATAAGATATCCATTATTATCTTTATGTTTCATCAATTCATTGAGCCACTAATCAGTGTCTGTGTGTATGAGCGTGTGTGTGTTGGGTCAAGACTGGGTGTGTTCCTGGGGTCCCCACAATAATAATAAAAAAAATGATTGTTTTCAGACGGTGTGAATTTTAGCGTCCCTACAGCTTCTACAGCCCAATATGCATGGTGTCAGTGCTCCTGTGCGCTGGTAACCATGCTTGGTGCCATAGGTGCCACCATGGTACAATATTGTAGCACCAGAACTGCTCCTAGGTCTGTCATAAAAAGGGGGCCACATCACCTCCAGGAGTCGGAGGAGGTGGACAATGCTTGCTGAAAGGTGTGCAAAGATTGTTAAAGAATAATAGACTTCAGTTCAATTTTTGGAGAAGTCTGTAAAAGGTATTTGTGAAAATTTAACAACCGTTATTTGAACCCCTGGCTGTGTTGGTGAAGTTGTATCTGGGGTTTTATGCTGTTACACCCCCTAGTGCTCAAATATGATTTAAGGAATTTTTACAAATTTATTAAAAATTATAAAGTCTTAAATATCACACTGTTCATAATTTACTGCATTCTCCTGGGTCCAGGTTTGAGACTAGCAGTCTTGAATGCCACCGCTGCCACCAACTGTAGATGCGTTTAATATTTTTTTTCTTTTTTTTGTCTTATACAATTTCTAATATTAGGAATTTGTTAGTTTTCACATACCCCTTGGGGTCAGAGCGCAGGGTCAGCCATTATACAGCACCCCTGGAGAAATTGCAAGTTAAAGGCTTTGCTCCTTTAGGCAGTAACAGGGATCTGAACCAGCAACCTTCTGGACAGAGACCCTTAGTCTCAGAGCCACCACTTCACACAAATGACACCTATATGAAAAGTAAATCAAACACTTTAAGCTTTGATCAGTCTGAAGCAAGAGTTTAAATGACCTACACCCTGCTGCAGCTCCTAGCATGTGTGTGTGTTCGTAGCATTGAGCAGGCTGCTTTTGCAAGTTTACACTGTAGATGCCACATGGGCTAGACAGGCAACCCAGCCTGAAGAGGAGGATGGTTTCTTACCCAGATGGGAAGCTCCCAACAGGCATATAGGCATCCCGGCCAGAGAGGAAGGAGGGATCAGACCCAGAAGGAAGAACCAAAAAGGATGGATGGACAGCCCACTGGAAAAGGAAGACATCGCTGGAGGTTTTTTATTCCCCCAGCACGCTAGATGACAGCAGCCCCAGAGGTTGGAGCACAGTAGGGGTCACTGGATGCCACGAGAGAGCGCTGTAGGGAGGCAAGCTCCCTATTGTAATGGACTTCCATGCGACCCGGAAGTGCTTTCATCGGGCTGTTGTCCTGGCACCAGAAGTACTCCCGGTTTGTAATAAAAGGGGCCATACTCCTTTATCCAGGCGAGTTGGAGCTGGGAGATAGTGGAGCAACACTTGAGTGGAGGAGGGCAGTGTGGTGGGAAGGAAGAAAGTATTGTGGAGACCTGTGTTTGTGTTTCTGATGTGCTTGTATCACTTTTTGGATGTAATTATAATAAAACCTTCCAGTATTTGAACCCGGGACTATGTAGGTGTGTTCGCATTGGGGTTTGGGGCTTGCTGACGCCTCTGGTTTTATCACAACACATACATCATCATGTATCTCTGAACAGGTGTCATTTCTCTCAAAAAACAAAATTATGCTTAAAACTAATAGGAAGGCTAACTTTCAAACAAGCTGCATAGGCAGCTGTGTTAGTACAAACCACAGAAAGAGTCTTAATGGGCTAAAAATATGGCCTTAAATAAAGTATAAGTCAAGTCCGCTCTATATATGTATAGTTAGAGAACATTTTAACCCTTAGCACCCAATTTTTAGGATTTTAACACCTCAGAACTTTACCTTCTCCTACACACAGAAGTGATAAACACACCCATTCAGAACCTAACCTCAATACTTTTTTGACAACTCAAAGCTGGAATTCCTGCCAGAGGAGTTTCCACGAAGTACTGAGTTAAGGGTTCAAACACTTCCATGAATAAGATTTTTCATAAGTTTGCAATTCTTTCTGAAGATATGTTGTCACTTTGTCATTATGGGTTACTGAGTATAGACTGATGGGGAATTTATCAGTTTAAAATTAAGTCTACAGCACAATAAAGTGTGCAGAAAGTGTCAAGGCCTGAATGCTTTTTCTGAATCCACTGAACTTCATCTCATACGTGGAAAAAAGTATTCATTCAGCACATGACTTCCCATAGATAAAAATATCAGCTATCTTTTTCATGTTTCCAGTATATTAAAAGTGGTAACTACACAGTCATCACAACGGATTTTTGTAAGCATCACAAACTGCACCATATAAATGCGTCTTTATTAAATAGTAGGATTCATTTTACTTCCCTCTACATCCATTTAAACATCAACTTATAGAAAGCATTTTTCAACTTAAAAGCCAGAGCATTTCACTTTTACTTTGGAAAATGATGTGTTTTTTTTACTTACAATTAGAGGAAGTTTAATTACCTTGAAAGGATAATGTTAAACATTTATTAGAATCTCTCCTTATCAATGATGTTACCACATAGTTGGAATTTCTGAACTATTGCCAATGATTTGGTTATTTAACTGTTTTCAATGTTTATTCATATTTGGGCTGTGCAGTGACACAGCAGTTATCAGTCCAACCGCACGAATTCAGCATGTCGTGTTTCACTTGTTCACCTACCAGTGACCGGAGCAGTGTGGTGTTACACCTAAGAAGTCTACCATCGGCCGCATCCTGCCACTGGGGGTTCTCATCGAGTGCAAACACGAATATCGGCAGAGTTTCTTTGCAGCCTTTGTTGATTTTCATAAAGCATTCGACTCAGTTGGTTGAGTTGCCCTGTGGGACATCCTGAGACTTAATGGGATCCCCCCGATAGTTGCTGGATGTCATGGCTGGCATATACACTGGTACTGTGAGTGCTATGCAGAGTGGAGGCAGAACCTCTGCGTTTTTCCCAGTTCATTCTGGGGTTCATCAGCGGTGTGTTTTTGCTCCTACTCTGTTGTATGCTTGTATGAAATGGGTGCTGGGCAGGATCGTGTGGTCCAGAAGCTGTGGGATATCTGTTGGTGAAGAAAGATTCACTGATCTTGACTTTGCCAACGATGCTGTGGAGTCAATGGAAGCTCAGATCGGGGCGCTTGAGAGACTGAGCGAGGAGTCTGAGTGTCTGGGCTTGTAAGTGTCCTGATAAAAACCAAGATCCAGGCCTTTAATGACCTCTTGGGCACGGCCATCAGCAGTGTGTCTATCTGCTGAGAGAGTGTTGACTGTATTGAGTTCTTTACTTACCTCAGCAACAACATTCATGTTTCTAGTCACTCTTCCTGGTGGGGTCACTGGAAAGGGGTATGTTTAGCTCTTGATATCTCTGCAAGAGGATGAAGGTCCAAGTCATTAGAGTTTAGAGTCCTGGTGCTTCCTGTTTTGCTATACGGTTATGAGACATGGATGCTATCCAGTGACCTGAGATGAAGACTGGATTCCTTCTCTTTGTCTCTTCAGCAAATCCTTTGGTACAGCTGGTTTGACTTTGTGTTGAATGAGTGGCTGCTCACAGAGTCCCAAATGTGGCACATTACCTGCATTGTGAGGGAGCGTCGGTTACGGCACTACGGCCATGTGGCATGATTCCCTGAGGGTGATTTGGTTTGCAGGATCCTCATTGCTGATGACCTGATTGGCTGGACCAGGCCAAGGGGCTGACCATGTAACAGATAGACGGTCCTTTCTGGAGAGTGGGACTGGACCATGTGTCTGTCTGGGGGGCCCCAACCAGGAATCCAAGTTGCTTTGTCGTGTGGTGGGTGCAGCAACACTCTGAACCAGTGCCTGCTTCCCAAACTGACCTGACCTGTTGGTACAGTAACAGTAACATGTTGCCATTCAAGATATTTGTGCGTATTGCTCTTATAAATGGTCATTGAATGCCTTCAATTTAGAGATGAGAACATCTAACTCACACTACTTGATATATAAGGTGGGACGCTGCTGTGCCAGCCAAGGAAGGTCTGCAGCATGGTGACTGCATATGTATGAGGTTGACTAGCATGGCCCATATATGGATGTTTCAGGTTGGTAGCCAGCCGGGTTTCAAGGCACATTCATCTACGCATATTAGCAAGATTGTTATGATTTACAAAGGGGAAACTACATACAAATGTGCGTATGCAAGGTCATGAGTCAGACTTTTTTATGACATATGCGTTTTTGTATTTTTTGGTATACACATACTTTCTGGCTCAAATCCACGAAATGTTTTATAAATGAGACCCCTGATGAGCACACTACAAGAAAGACATAGCAGCACTTGGTTGCCCTATTCTGCAGCTCTTCAAGTATATCTCAGGACTTAAGGACATGTTGTACTATGACAGACCTGCTTAGTCTCAAAAAGAGGAGACAGCATTGGGACCTAATTCAGCTGTTCAAAATCATCAAAGGCATTGATCAGAAGAATTTTTTCAGCTTAAGGGTTAATGTCGTACTGCAGGATACCTGTGGACAGTAAGGTAAGACCAATTAGGACTGAAGCCAGAAAGCACTTCTTTTCTCAGAGTTGTGGGAATCTGAAACAAACTACCGAGACATGGAGTTGAAGTAGAAACCTTGACAACCTTTAAGAAGGATGCATATGAGATATTGGGATAGCTTAAGCCTATGTCCCATGTGATGGACAGCCGGCGTTTCAGTCTGGGCGGGACGTCCCTCAGCAGAAAAAAGGAGAAAGATTAGCCTTTTCAGGGCACTACATCCCCCAGGACGCTAGATGGAAGCTCCTCTGGACGGCAACGGTTCCCCGGATTCCCTTAGGGCATCATGGGACATGGAATCCGTTTTCTCGGCCCTGATGGGATGCCATGGGTGCCACCAGGGGGAGCTCACAAAGAACCTGGGGATTTACATTATTACTGCAAACCAGATGTACTTCAAAGTCACAAGGACGGAAGCCTGCAGTACTTCCGGGATACTTGACGAAGGAGGATATGGCGTTTGATCCGGAGAAGGAATACTTCCGGGTCATGGACTATAAAAGGACTCTGGGAATACCAGCAAGCCGAGCCGGAGTTGGGAGGGAGTGTGACGGAGCTGCTGGGAGTGGAGGATTGGTTATTGTTATTGATTATTGTGATTATTGATTTATTAGAAGAATTGTAGAGTGTGTGGTGTTTTGTGCACTTATTTTGAAGAATATTATTAAAGAATCTTCTTGGTGCTTTTATACATGTGTCCTGGACATCTGTCTGGTGGGTTTAACGGGGCAACAGCGCCTCTAGCGTCCACACCCATTTGACGACTTTGTCAGCAATTTGCAGTCGTAGCCTTCATTTACATAATCTTAGCCAGTCAGAGACAATTGGCGGCAAAATCCCATGAAGCTGGTAGTCTAACGTGACACCTAACAACTAAAACCAATTAGTCTGCGACTAGCTAGGTTTGATTTTCTCTTTTATTGGTGGCGTGTGCTGCTTGCATGCTGGAGTTCAGAAGCAGTGATCATTCCACCAGTAGTACAATGCATGGAATATAGCGACAAGCAATAAGGAACACGCGTGTTTTAAACCTCACAAATAGAATAGAAGTGCATCTGTCTGATGTCTCGTGTTTTATGTGCTAGAATAAAAAACAGAAAAAAGGACCAAAACTGCAGCTGAACGCACCACAGCTATTAACCCTCCACACAGTGCCAGTGCAGTGCTGGCTCTGTCAGGCAACACGGGGGCTTTGAACCTCACAAATACTATTCAGTATTTTTTGACAAAAAGCGGTAAATTATGGTAAGTTATCAAAACAAAATCTACTCTTTGTATATTCATTTCTATTTGCTCAATAAAATTGCCGCAGCCTGTTTAGCTCAAAGGAAACAAATAAACAAAGATGCTCATAGAGTAAAGCAAGAAGGAACAGACTGCACCTCTTTACGTGCCAAGTCACATTCACAAGTTTAAATATGAAAGGTATAGAGGTCAGTTAGGTGAGTGGCTGGTGAAAATCAATGCACAGGGCCTCGATTAGATTGAGTTTTCACGCTTGAAAAAGCCACAATGATATAAAAAATGTACTTTGTTTCTTGTGTCGCCCTCTGACCTGCTTGGATCAGTGGGTAAAGCATATTGTTAACGAAAGTACATTTAAATTGAACATTAATGTTGATTGCCTGCTCCTCAGGAGGAGTGGACAGTACAGTATTTACAAGTTACGTCAAGATGTAATGCTAAAAGTTGGATCTGCTATATCTCTCCTCTCACTTTGACACGGTTAACTGCCAGATCCTCCTTGCCACCCTCTCTGACCTTGGCATCACTAGGACGGCACTAAGTCATAAGTCCAACCTTTTCAGCAGATCCTGCCATGAGCTGTGGCCTGGAGAGATGTCAAGGGTGCCCCGAGCATCAGTGCAGGGCTATGATGGTCCTGGTTGGCTCCATGATTCCTGAATGCTTCCAGGAACCTCCTGAACCTGTAACTGTCGATAATGACCAGTGGATGAGCCGGACAAAAGAGGACACGCACAGTCAGCGACGGGTTGGGTGAAAGTGTTGGGTGCTTTTATTTACAAAAACAAAACAAGCAAACAATATCCCAAAGATCTTCAATAAATAATCCAATATAAAACCAGCTGCCAAAAAACTGGAGGTTCAAATGTCCGAATAAATAAACAAAGTATGATGGACGGCCATGGCCATTACCAGGGACGCCAACGGAATGGAAGGACCGGGGGAGAGAGCATTAGTGAGGCAATACCTCCCCTGGGACACTAGAGGGCACCACAGATTTCTGCAGGGCATGCCGGGAGCTGGAGTTTAGTGCTGCCCTACTGGGTTCCGTTCGGGTCCCCAGGGGGAGCTGCAGAGCCTAATAGTGGACTTCCAGCACACCTGGGAGTGATTGCAGGTAATACTGATGAGCCACCTGGAAACACTCCCAGGACCTGAATAAAAGGAGTCGCCTCACTTCCTGCCATGAGCCAGAGTCGGGAGGAGGTGGAAGGACAAGGAGAAGAAGCAGAAGAAGGAAAGGCTTCTAGGCTGGACTGCCAATTTGTACTTTGGTATTTTCGTGCTTTCCCTTGTGTGCTGCGCCCTATAGTGGGGGCCGAAGAAAATGCGTTGCCCCACTTAAATAAACTGTGATGCAAACTTGTGCCCTGACTATCTGTGTCGGGTTAGGGAGGCTGTACGCACCCTTAGGCTTCACAGAGGTTAAAATCCCATTTCAGGACCACAAATCATTCTTTCTAAAACACAGAAGTCTCCCCTGCTCACCACAGATGGGATCTCTGCAGCCAGAGGAGACGTACACCAACAGGTTCAGTCTATTGCCCCTCCGACCCCTGCTGCAACCCCTTGGCTTTGGAGCAGTTAGTCAGTCCTGCTCTCTAAAATCGCTCAGCAGAAGTGACCCCTACCCCTCAAGTGCTGGCCATGTGCTTTTATAGGGGCTGTCATCCCAACTGCCTACTCCCACTAAATTCTCATGGTCCCCTTTTTCTCCTCCTCCTCGATCCTGGATCTTACTTTTTTCTTTCATTACCGTCTGTCGTTTTTCTCTCAATTCCTTTCCTCTTTTCCTCCCAATTCTAAAGTGCAGGCCACCCTTATGGGGACAATTGGGTGCTGGTGCTGTCCTCATCCTGCTCCCAGGTGTGAATGAAGCACTTGACTGACCCACTTGCTTCTGCACATATGTACGTGATCAGCAAAGGATCCCAATCAAACCCAGAGCAGTATGTACACCTGCCTGGAGTCTGCATGCTCCGGGAATCACAATTATTTATTAAAAAATTGCACTTCGCCACAGGCCCCTTATCACATGGGCCCTCTCCTCTTCTCTCTATGCAGCTCCTCACTGTGCCCTGTGCCATGGTTTCTGTTTTCAGTGATATGCTGATGGTACACAGCTGAACCTCTTGTTCCCTCCAGAGGACCACATGCCATCAACTAGAATCTCTGCATTACCCATTTATATTAAAATGTGGGTGAAGGAGCACCATCTCCAAACTGGCAATGATGGGCCTTCTTGTTATCCTAGCTCTTCTGTGTATTCAGCACTTTGACTGCAATTCTCTGCTGGCAGCAGTAGTGACATGTGTCACCAAAGCCACTGCAGAGAATTCAAAATGGTATTCAACCAGTCAAGGCAGGCACTTCTTTTTTCATATGACTGCAATGGCTTCTTGTAGTGGCAGATATTAAGTTTAAATCCTTGATGTCAATTAGTTTCTACTTTGTTTTACATGTATTTGAACAGATATGTATCCTTTTATGTGATAGTTCTGTATTTAGTGAGTGATATATATTGTTACATTTCCCTTGAGAGTTGCCGTGGCACTTAGAACAAAGCAAGAATAAAATACTTTGGACTGTTGTATTGTATTTCTGAGGTGGCCATAGTGAGAAGTTAAGCAAAATGACACCTTTTATTGGCTAGCTAAAAAGATTACAATATGCAAGCTTTCGAGACATCTTGCCTAAAGAAGCAGCCTAGTTGCCTCGAAAGCTTACAATATTGTAATCTTTTTAGTTAGCCAATAAAAGGTGCCATTTTGCTTAACTTCTCACTACATCCAAAATGGCTAACAGGGTAAAACACCCTAGTACTACAGACATACAAGACACCAAAATGTACCACTACTACATTGAATTGAATACCCGGTGGAAGAAACTGGCACACCTGCACAGTGACATCACCTTCATAACGAAATGCAAAAAGAAAAATCTTATCCTGCAACGCATTACGATAAAGAATCCAACTGCACACACTTCTAATGCTCGGTTTGAGGCAGCCATGATAGATTAGCCATCCAGCTCTTGTGTCCAGTTTTGTGTGTTGAATTTACACCTATTTTGGCACCCATTGAATGCCCAACCTACTTGGAAAGGGGCCTCTCTCTGAATTGTCCTTATCAAGATTTCTTCCATTATTTTCCCTTCCAGGTTTTTTCGGAATTTCCTTTTTTTCTTGTCTTCTTAGAGAGTCGAGGCTGAAGAGTTGTCAAAACACATGGCCTGTTAAAGCCCACTGACACATTCCTTGTGTGACTCTAAGCTGTATAAGAAATAAATTGTTGCTGTTGATGATTGCTTATAGAATAGTCAGCAGCTCCACACATATTGTGATGGGTGGCCATGGCCATTACCTGCCTGGAACACACTACCTCCCCCAGGACACTAGAGGGTAGCTGTGGCACCATGGATTCCAGCAGGGCATGCTGGGAGTTGGAGTGTGGCACAGCCCTATTGGATTCAGTGGGGGCCGCCAGTGGGAGCTGCAGAGCCCTACATGAAGCTTTCACCACACCTGGAAGTGATTCCAGGCCTGATTAAGGAGCCACCTGGAACACTCCCAGGGTCTGATTAAAAGGAGCCGCCTCACTCCATTTGGAGAGCCAGAGTCGGGAGGAACAGGGACAAAGCTTGCCAAGAGGAGGAGTGGAGGTGGACAACAAGGAGAGAAGAAGAAGAAGAAGAAGAAGAAGAAGAAGAAGAAGGGACTATGTTTGGTGCTTGATGTACTGCGCTGCTGATGGGAGTGAGGGAGATGCACTTCCCGAGTGTAAATAAATGTGTGGAGTGCTGAACTTGTGTCTCTGCCTGTTGGGATTGGGGCGGCTGGAGAGCCCCTGGTTTCCACACTACGAGGTTAGACACAAAAATAACCAGATTGGTAAAAAAAAATAATATTTATTGGTGAATTAGAGCATTCTAAACATTGTCACCTTCTCTATACTCCCCCTCCCAATCTCTACACCACTCCATACGTATCTTCCATTGATTGAAATAATGCTGGAAGTCTTCTTACTTGAGGCTATTTAACAGGCTTGCTGGTTTTGTCTTTACTTCATCCATTGAAAAAAAATGTGTTCTCTTCAGGTTGCTTTTGATTTTGAGGAAGAAGTAAAAATCACAGGGAGCTAAACTGGGCGAATAGGGAAGATGATCAAGGACAGGAATGTTTTTGTTAGTCAAAAGCAGCTTTACGAAAAAAGAGAAAATTCACAAGAAATTTGATGTTGATTCGCTGTTTGATTTTTTTGCACCCGACATTATCGCAGCAACTCGTGTAGCGATTGTTGTGCAAATACTGACTGGGCTATTCACAGGATATACCTAGCCAGTCGGTGGTTTGAGAGAGTGTGGAAGAGGGGATATAGTTCTATGATTCATGTCTGGCCGACCTCCAGATGGTTTTCCAGGAAAGCCCCAAGCCCAGTCCAGTTATTTTAGTGTCTCAGCTCCATATATATAGTAGACACTTGTCAGGTCCTATGCTCCTTCTCAGCCAATCAGATCTGCTGATGAACAACACCTGTGATGCCACCTCTTCATGATCTCAAATATCAGTCCAGACTCTTTTCATGTGTAGCCCCTGGCTGGTGGAATGATCAGCCCACCTCTGTTTGAAATTCTGACTCCGTCAATGTGTTTAAGGAACATTCAACGACTCTTTTGTTTAGTGAATTTCTGTCTAATTGATATTAGCTGTTTTTATAGGTTTTTTTGTATTTTGTTCTGAGTTCTTCACTTGTGCTGATTAATTTTGTAACCTGGTCGTGTAACACTTGTTCTTGAACGGACCCCCAGACTTGATGATGTTGACCTCTTATTGCAAGTCGCTTTGGACAAATGCATCTGCTAAGCAAATAAATATAAATGCAAAAATGAAAAATTGTGACTTTAGACCCATTAACTTTAATACAGAAGTCTGACCAGACAACTGTTACTTTGATCTCAGATATAATTGTCAAATGATACAGTAAATAGTTGAAAAACCTAATCTGACTTGAGCCGAGTTAATCTGTGGCACATGTGGAGTCCGAAACATAAAGCTAAAAATCTTTAAACATTAAAGGTCTTGTAGATAAATCAATATTCATCCCTCCATTTAATGAACCTGCTTAATCCAATTTTAGGGTCACCAAGGGGTAGTGTCAAAAATAAAATGAAAAATGTGACCAACCAGACAAAAAATTCTAGATGTGTGGAGGAGAAAATGGTGCACATCCCTTTTAAAGGAGATGGTTAAAATCCTCCTCAGTAATTTGGTCACCACCCGCCTGTTGGAAAATCAGACAGTACACAGTGCTGGCAGATAAAGCATTCTGTCGATGCGTGCCATTTATTTTCTTTAACCGGCTGAAAAAGTTTAGGAGAAGTATTTTTTGGAGGAATTCAAAATCTCACATTCTCCTTTAACAGATATTAAATCTCAAGGGCAAAAACAAAATATCATTGCAAAATAAAATATGTCACTAAAAGGCATCCAACTGTTTGAAGTCGAGGAAGTGTATTTTTCTGGTCGTCTATCAACAGTAAAGAAGCCATAAGAACAAAGTGTTTTCATGAATATTTTGTAAAATTGACAATTTAAAATTTATTAGGGGAAAAAAGTTAAAGGTTATTTCCACGCAGAAAAGGAACGAAGGTTAAAGAATCAACATTTCGGCTTTATAACCTTCATCTGGTGTGTATCTGAGAAGAAAAGAGCTGGAAATGTACATAAAAGGGGAAGGACGGAAGAAAGTCAGGGCAGAAGAGAGGAGAAAATGTGAGAAGGGGAGAGAAAAAACTGCCATTAGAGAAGACGAAGGGAGAGATTAAGAAGTTAGTCAGTGTGAAGGTCCATAGTTAAAACGTTTAAATTGTAGTCGTCCGCTCAAGCCCACCTAGACAACATCTATATATATAATTCACTAAGGCAAGACACCCATGGAAAGGCAAGACACCCATGGAAAGTACGCCAGAAGGGGCGTGGATTCACTAAGCCTCCGAAAAGTAAGACACCTGTGGCGCACACAGGGAGGAGCCACGCCCACCTACTCCAAGACCACTGGATATGACAACTCACAGAGCCACGCCCACCAACTCGGACACAACGACACAGTAGGAACGCCGTCATTTATATTCGTCTGTCATAGAGGCCTCATGTACCTCCGAGCCACCTTGACTGTTCATAGAGGCATGTTTCTCGCGAAGGTGAGTCGCCATATGCAGCGTATAAAACGGTTTGCAAGGGGTATTCCATGGGATCCTTAAAACAATCCTTTACAACTGAGGTAAAACACAATGAAGTAAGTAGTCTTTAAAAACCGAGTTTTCGGTTACGACGCAAGACCGCGTGCACCATTGCAAACTATTTTACACGCTACATACAGCAATTCGCATCCGCAACAAACATGTGTCTTCTTCACTCACGGACAGTTATATGTTGCTCTCTCCAGAGTTCCATCTTTTCATTCACTTTCTGTTATATCCTCAAACCCTCCCTTTTTAGACAACTGTGTCTTTCCAGAAATGTTCAGCCATCAATAAATAATTATACGCCGTTTGTTATACCGCAGGTTCACTATTGTGTTCTACTGTATTTTGCTCTCTCCAGAGTTCCATCTTTTTATTCACTTACTGTTGTATTCTCACACCAACCCGTTTTAGACAACCGTGTCTTTCCAGAAGTGTTTAGCATTCAATAAATAATTATGCATGAGATTGAGCGTGTGTCTACTCGGCGCAGAGAGGCGTGGGTAGGCCGTTGAACCCCATTCGGGCTGCAAACCGTGGAATTCCCACTAAGTGCGACTCATATGCTCCCACTGGTTGCGTCCCAACCCTTTGTGCACACCCCCCTCCCACCTCGCTACTACCGTGATCGGGTGTCTTGGTGGATTATATATAGAAAAGCAGCCAAAACCGCACAGAACAATGAAACGTCTACATCAGTCACAGGTGCATCTGGACTGTGTAAAGACGACAACGACTCAAGTGACGAGTTGGAGGTGGGCACATGAGCAGGCAGTGCATACTGAACGAGAAATCAGCAGATTAGCATGACGGAGGGAGCCGAGTGGACGTCCTTCTCCTCTCCTCCCGTTCCACACTCCTCGTCGTGCGCCCCCATCCCTCCGTCTGGCAGGAGAAGGCGCGATTGAGGTCCGCCAGTTTTCAGTCACGGACGATTGTGTGTTGGTTCATTCCGTGCAATGTTACAATGTTGCTTTTCTTGCTGATTTATTACATTACCAATTTTTCAAATGTTAATTTTCTCCCTGTGCTTAAAAATCACTACAAAGCCGGCCTGATTATGCGGCGTATGATACACCGCGGGTTGGCTAGTTTAATTTATTTGGCTGACATCTTTATTTAAAGGCCACTTACATTGTTTATGATACAATTAGTTGCAGTACATTCTATTTTGGCTTTCCAATTAGGGCACAGGCAAGTCATTTGCTCATGGTGATATGGTGTCAGTAGTGGGATTTGAACACACCGTCTCAGGGCTTGAAGTCCAAAGCCTCAACCCCCACACCACACTGCCTGCCTAGTCTAAGGATTAGTCTAAAACGTGTTGTCATTTCTACACGGTGTGGCTGAAATGTATGCAAATAACCCATAAATGAAAGTCCGTATAATAAGTGTACAGTATATATTTAATATGTCACTGTGCTCTGTACAAAAATATTTTATAAAACTACTTTTCTTTCTAATTGCATGTACAGCTAACACAAAGTCAGATTTAGCACACAGGAGTTTACCATATAAGAAACGCTAGGCAAGCATTAGAAGACAAGACAGGGACTACTGCGAAATGGGCATTAATAATAATAATTCTTTGCATTTATATAGAGCTTTTCTCACTACTCAAAGCACTTAGCAATTGCAGGTTAAGGGTCTTGCTGAAGGGCCCAACAGAGCAGAGTCCCTGTAGGCATTTACGGGATTCAAACTGGCAACCTTCCGATTGCCAATGCAGATCCCTAGTCTCAGAGCCATCACTCCACCTTTATACTATTTCTGTGTGCCAAACTCGGCATTAAACTGTATCCTCTCTTTGCCCTGTTTGGAATGGCATGATTCACTGAAGTGAAGCCCTGCACATGAAAAAAGAGTATAAAGCCTTGGATCATTGCCAGGCACACCTTTGAAGTCGATGGACAGATGGGAGATAACGTCATCCAATCTGGAAAATCCTTCCAACGCAGCGATGAAAATGGCAGACTCTACACATCGGGTCTCCACTCCCGAAATGGGTTCTTGTCATGGCTTCCTTTGTCTGTTATGTCACGTAAGCTGTCATTAAAGAAAGCTAAATTATTTCTCCTATGTGATTTCTGACTGCTGTATCACTAAGGGAAGGGTATCGCCTTTTTATATTATATCTTGTAACAAAAGGCGTTATACGAACGCTCAACCCGACACAGACAGGCACAGGAGGCACACTGATAAAACAAATACAGTGGAACCTCGGTTTACGAGTAACTTGGTTTACGAGTGTTTTGCAAGACGAGCAAAAATTTTTAATAAATTTTGACTTGATAAACGAGCGATGTCTTGCAATACGAGTAGTATGGATACACTTTGTCTGCTGAGCGTCATGTGATCACAACTGAGCTGATGGTGGTTCTCTCTCTCTCTCTCTTATCTCGCTCGCTCATCACGTCTTTTTCTCTCTCTCCTTATCTGGCTCACTCGCCCAGTGCGTCTTTTTCTCTCTCTCTTCTTATCTCGCCCAGCGCCTCTCTCTGTTTACTACAGCATTGTGACTGTGTGTGTGCGCTGTGAAGTGCGAGTCCTCATCTTGCTCCCCAAAACACGAAGCTGAGTCTCAGTACTTTAACACCAGCTGAATAAACACCAGTTTATTCAGTTTGAAACAGCAACAGCGCTGTTATTTATTGCAGCGGGATCTTTATAATGTTCCTTGATCTTTTTGGATGCGCTTATATGGCGAACTGCTACAGCGCTGGGAGACTGTGATTGCTTTGGGACACTCTTCAGTGTGTCGTCCGTTGGTGGGAATTCCACATGAGTTTAGAAACTCACACCAGCCATGATTCTTTTTAAAGGTAAATTGCAGGTTAATTTGTATTATGTATTTTACTTTATATTTTTTATTAATCCTTTTTATATGAATAGTTTTGGGTTGTGGAACGAATCATCTGAATTTCCATTATTTCTTATGGGGAAATTCGCTTTGATATACGAGTGTTTTGGATTGCGAGCACATTTCCGGAACGAATTATGCTCGCAAACCGAGGTTCCACTGTAAATGTTTTATTTCTTTTTCTTTGCCAGTGGGAAACGCCTTCCCCGTTTGCACAGGCACAAAACAGTCCCACAAACATGGCACAAATACAATACTTTTTCTTCTTTATCTCTCCCACTCCTCTCCAGCAAGCTTTGTCTCCCTCTTCCCGACTCTGGCACTCGGAGTAGTGTCTGCTGGTCCCTATATAGGTCACCCGGACGTGCTCCAGGTGCTCATTGACCCACTTCCGGCAGCACTTCCGGGTGTGGCAGAAGAACCGCCCACAAATGCTCAGGGACAGTTGCAGCACATCCTGGCCACACCCCCAGATCCCAACAGGGCTCTACCAAACTCCTGTTCCCATGAAGCCCTGTGGGAGTCCAAGTTATTGCTGCCATCCAAGGGGGCTGCCATCTAGCATTCTGGAGGAGGTGATGCTCTGGCTACACTTGCTCCCCCGGTCCTTCCAAGGCCAAGCAGGGGCCCCAGCCACCCATGACAATCTATATAGTATCAGGTTATGTAACCCGCCGCAATTAAAAAAGAACTCATTCCAACAAGGGAGCTAGCGCCCCCTGCTGGATACATTCTGCAATGAGCACTTTAAGCAAAATGTTTCAGTTGCTTGATTTGTAAATTTAAACTGGGCAGCAAAAGGGGGTAAACTAAAGAAAAATGTGTCTTTGTCCCAAAGATTATAGAGGCCACTGCATATGAAGGGAAAAATCATTTTGGGACCAGTCACATTCATTTGCCTAATAAGCCGACGACTTTGTGCCAACAACTTTACCCAGGTTCAAACATCTTTTAAAATAAATCTTTGCTTTATTCACTCAATATCTTATTGTATCTCTTTGCAATGCATAATACTGTAAACATTTAATTATTCTCACTGTAAATAGAATTATCCTGGTGTAATGTCACATTGAAAAATACGAGGGCAGTGCAGAAATGTTAATGAATAAATAAAAGAAAGGTCTGTGAACTTGTAAATAAAGAATCCATTCCATGAAATTCTACAATGTTTTTTTTTAATATCAATAAGACTTTAATTAGATTCACCTACCAGAATGGGAATCTGGATAATCAGGAACTTAATCTGTGTGTGTAATAGGCTTCTTGATCTGGAAAAGCTCAGTGTGCCACAGAATTCATTTCAGGGTGTATTAAACCTGCTCTCGGAGGCCGAGGGACGCGCTTCTCAAATTTGGAGTTGAGCCAAAGAAATTCCACACAATGGATAACCGAATGAGTTTTTTTTGTTTCTTCTCCGGTTGACTAATTTTAATTCTTTCCTTTCAAATGTTGTATGTTCATTAATATATTTTAAGCAGCTAATGTAAAATTAGTTTGCATTGACATGTTATACAGTATGCTAATGCGTGAGTTGATTAAAGAGCTGCAAAACCAAACTGAAAATCCCATTTTTGAGTGCCATTCTCACAAAGTGGTCTGTTTTTAGGTGTGCCCCTTACAAAATCCAGGTATTTTGAAAAGAATTTTGAGAAAGTGGTGTATCTAAAAAGGCGAGTGAAGTCACTTTAAAAAGCAAAGGCTGTTTAAATTATTCAAACACACATGAAATGTTCAGCTCCTCTGACCTGTCAAGGCAGCACAGTTCAGAATTTAAAAGTACTTTCCAAGGTGTCCTGCTGGTATTTAATATGAATCATTCATCCATGTTCTTTACCTGTTTATTCCAGTAAAGGGTCACTGGGAGGCAATGTCTACATGTGCAGCATCAACGACAGGACGCGGTAAGTTATTTGGTGTGGTCGAGACACCGGTCCAAAGAATACATAAGGGGGTACCAATCTGGGTGACCGTATTATTATGATTTTGGTTAGAAATCAAAAGAAAGAGGTTCATGATGGTGCTGAAGGGTAAAAGAAATATCATAGGCTATATTGCCTTCTCACTATGCTGAAGGAAGCTCAGATGAGCAGTCTAAAGCCGCTTTTCCACTGCATAGTACGGCACGACACGGTTCAGTACAGCTCACCTTGGTTCGGCTCAGTTCGGCTCGGTTTGCGTGTCGACTGCAGTTTAGTACCGCTTTAGAGTGGGAGGGATTATTCACGTGTCGTTATAGTTGCGCCGCCTCTACTGCAGTGACACCGTGGAACTTTTACAACAACACGCAGACAACGACAACACTTTAGCTCGATGACGCGCAAGGTTAAGCATCTAAAAAAAGCACATCACTAGCTAACTTTTATCACTGTTGCAAAGCATAAAATGAACTTAACTGCCAGTGTAACATTAAAATGCTGATTCTGTATATTACAGATCTTCCACATTTTGCAAAAAGTCGCCGCAACAGACCATCTGTTTGGACATTTAACCGTGCTTCAGAGTGGTGGGATGTGATTGTTCCCGGTTTTACAAACACTCAGTGGCTGGAGAACTTTCGAAACTTCCGCGTGTCTGTACCTTTAAAGAAAAGAATAGCCAGTGACGCAGTAATGACGATTTTCTCCGGCCAATCAGTGACCAGCAGAGTTTACACGTCACATTTTGGTAACGGTTCGGCACGCTTGGAACCTCGGCTGAGGTGGTACTAAAAAAAGGACCAGGTACCAGGTACTGTTCCCAGTGGAAAGCCCCGCAAAAGTGAGCTGTACTGAACCGTGTCGTGCTGTACTATGCAGTGGAAAAACGGCTTGAGAGTAGGCCCAAGTCCAAAATGAGATGCCACTTTCTGTGAGCGTCTCAACTTTACAGCCCGCTGGCCAGAAGAGATGGAATCAGTTGTCCTCATTGGATGTCTAACCTGCATTATGGATGGAATAAGTGATGATACCATTCCTGACAGTGCCCACTTGTGTCACACAGTGGTATTGCTTATCAGCGGATGAGCACGGAAGGTGACCCTCTAACACGCATGTGTTACATTGGTAACCAAAATTGGATGCAGATGTGAGTGGGCACTGTGATAGACTAATGCCTAATCCAGGGCTGGTTCCTGCCTTTGTTTCTGATTCTACCAGGTGTGGAATACCGGGGAGCGTACAGCCACCCTGACCCGACACGGACAGACGGAGACATGGATTGCCATACGACATGCATTTATTTACAGCAGGGAAGTGTTTCTTCTCCAACCCCCCCAAAGTACAGTACAGTATTTCCAGCACCACAACACTGTTCTTCTGCCTCCACTCCTCCATCGCAAGCTTTGTCCTTCTAATTCCCGACTCTGGCTCCTCGAATGGAGTGAGGCGGCTCGTTTTATGATGGCCCTGGGAGTGTTCCAGGTGGCTCATTAATCGGACCTGGAATCACTCCCAGGTAAGCTGAGGGCCAAGTGTAGGGCTCTGCAGCTCCCCCTGGTGGCCCCCATTCCCTTTGGGAATCTACAGTGCCACAGCCGCACAGAAGAGCTGCCCTCTACTGACCCGGGGAAGGTATTGCGCTGCTGCCAATGTTCTCTCCCGCAGTCCTTCCACACAGCTGGCATCCCAGCCAGGTAATGGCCGTGGCCTCCCATCATACAAGGTAGGCTCTACCCTCAACAACAACAGTAAATTGAATAAAGAGGATTTGAGTATGCTGTGTCATTTAGGAGAAGAAGTTCAAGTATCTTGGGGTCTGGAAAGAAGGGTAAGAAGTGAAGAAAGAAGAAGTAATGAACATAAAACATGTTCCAATACAAAGTTCAAAAAATCGGAGTCTTTTAAACAGACCATGAAGGTCACATATGAAGGGAATTAGTCCAGTGGATCAGTGGACTGTGACTTTAAGATTAGTTGAACAAGAACAAGGGGACACAGTTGGAAACTGTTTAAGGGTAGTAGGGATGGTGTGGGGGGACTGGTCACTGGAAGAAGGTGACAGTGGGAGGGAACATCTATTAAAAATGTTTTTGGGAATTAACTTTGTTCATATCCCCTTCTACCACCTGAGCCCTGGATTGCTCAAGTCCAGTAAATATGCCCAATCCTTTTCATGTTATTCTGAGTTTGTTTTCTATTTTAGGTTTTTAAGCTTTCATTCCTTCACTCACCTTTTACTTCAGCACTTGTGGTGCATCCTTCAGAGCCTCTTTGTCATCAGATTTGAATGCACTATTTTTCTCATTTAGAATTTTTAGCTTCTTAGTAACGCAGGGCTAGCTGTTTGGAAAGCAACACACTCTCTTTGCAGTGACCCTCAGTATCGTCTCTAGAACATTTGATCTATTTAGATAAGAGCTGGCCATTCAGCGCAACAAAGCTCGCCAGTCCTATCTATTGAATGCTTCAAAAAAACATGTCAAGTCAAGATTTGAAAGTCCCTAACATCTTACTGTCTACCACACTTCTTGGTCCCTTATTCCGAGTGTCTGTGGTTCTTTGTGTAAAGAAAAACAAATTTCCAAGTGTGTCCCCGTGTTCTTGATGAACTCATTTTAAAGCAAGAGTATTGATCCACTGGACTAATTCCCTTCATAATTTTAATTTCAATCATGTCATCTCTTAATCTTCTTTTATTTAAACCAAAACCAGGCTATATTCAGGCCACATATTGTCTATCTATCTAGCTATCTATCTATCATCCAACCCGTAATATGCTAATTACAGGGTCATGGGGTCTGCTGGAGCCAATCCCAGCCAACACAAGGTGCAAGGCAGGAAACAAACCCCATGCAGGGCGCCAGCCCACAGCAGGGCACACACACACACACACACACCAAGGACAATTTAGGATCGTCAATGCACCTAACCTGCATGTCTTTGGACTGTGGGAGGAAACCCACGCAGACACAGGGAGAACATGCAAACTCCACGCAGGGAGGACCCGGGAAGCGAACCTGGGTCTCCTAACTGCGATGCAGCAGTGCTACCACTGCACCACCATGTCACCCATCTATCTATCTATTGTCAAAAAGCACACAATGAGACATATCAAGGTTTGGGGCAGCCACCCGTATAATGTGGTACCCTGGCTGCAAACTGTCTTTTTTAAGTGGTAGCACTGTTGTGCTCAAAACGAGTTCAATACAGAACTGAGGGAAAAGGGAAAAAGGGCAGGCTTTTAAAGGGGAAGACAGGAAGTGAGGTCATAAGGATCAGGCACGTGTTCATCAATCATTGGATCAAGCCCGGTCGTGACATCAGAGGAGCTGGAGCTGGTAAGGTCTATTTCCATTGGTTCTATCCCGGAAGTGATGTCAAGAGAGCCAGGTGGAATCTCCCGGGAATGGTCTACAGGGAAGGGAGAAAAAGAGTCAGTGCACTCTGCCACATCCCGGCATGCCTCAGAACTGCCTTCACTCAAGCCCTTTAGCAGCCTCCCATGCACACATGTGTGACACTATTTATCTACAGTATCTATCTATCTATCTATCTATCTATCTATCTATCTATCTATCTATCTATCTATCTATCTGTCTGCCTGTTGTCTGTCTGTCTGTCTGTCTGTCTGTCTGTTATATAGGGCGTTTCACATCTGTCTATCTATCTATCTCTCTGTTTCATGAGCTATTATAAAATTCCAAATTTCCCCCTGGGGGCATTTATCTGTTTAAGGCAATTGAAAACAATAAATCGAACAAAATCAGTAATATTCGCAAAACTCCACCAAAAACAAATGATGTTTGGCTCCCAAGTCTTCCCAGCAGGCTTTTAAATCCAGAGGGCAGGCTCAAGAGTTGCGATTTCAGGGAGGCTCCACCTCCTGGGGCTCCACCCACAAAGAACAAGGAGCATAAACACACTCAAAGGAACAGCACATAATTATACACTTCACAAGAAATTAATGACAATATGAAACAATATTAATTCAAAAGTAAGAATAAAACATATGAGCACACATGAATGCACAATAGCATGGTCCCCTTTTCACCCACCCACTCAGTCCTCTTTCCTGGTCTCTTTAACATATGGCTGCCTCAGGAGCAGCTCATGCACCAGAATCAAGCTCTGAAAAATCCTCTTCATCATCAAGCCCTTCAGCTGTGTGCAAAGAAATTATCGCCCAGTTCCAGAGATTGATGTGCATGACATCTATGATAGTGATGATGATGACTACCCAACCTGCTGATGGAGTAGTCCCAGTAGAGGGTGAAGCAATAATTGAGAGCATAGAAAACCTGCAGGGGAATAAACCTGGGCAGTAACAGAAGAGTTGTACTTAAATGTGTGTCTGCCAGTTAACGTCTATTCAGTAAGATATTCTAATAAAGGCTAAGACCCTTCTTTAAATTCTCTGTTGTTGGTTTAAACACAGATACTCTTAACTGTATTATTTTTGTAGCTGCTGTGAAGCCCAGAGGTGTACACAGCTACTCTAACCGAACACACATAAGCAGAGACATGAAGTTGCCACACAGCATACGTTTTATTCACGTGAGGGAGAACTCTTTCTTTGCTTCCCGTAGCACAGTATAGTACATAAAGCACCAAATACAGCCCAGCCTAATAGCCTTTCCTGTTTCTTCTACTCCTCCTCCACTCCTCGCCCAGCAAGCTTTGTCCACCTTCTCCCGACTCTGGCTCCCTAAGTAGTGGTGACTGGCTCCTTTTACAGGACACCCGGAAGGACTTTAGGTATCCAACGAGCTTCTTCCAGCAGCACTTTCGGGTGTGGTGGAAATGCTTCTAACTAGGGCCCGGGCATGGTCCAGGCACCCCCTGGTGGTGGCCCCAGTAGGGTTGAGCTTCCATGTTCTAAACCTGTGGCCCTGCTACAAACCAGAGGGACTGCCCTCTAGCATTCTGGGGGAGACAGAGCTCGGAAAAAGCCCTTTTCTGTGACAAAGGTGTCCCGACCAAGTAAGGGCCCTGGCCCTGGTGGTCTGCTACAATGCGTTTATCCAAAATTACCAAAGTTCTGCAGCTTTCAGTTTGCTTCATAGGATGATTCAAGCATCAGTGTGACACATGATCAAATAATTCCACAGACAAAATATCTTATAATAAAAGTTTTTGTAAAATTTCAAAGCAAAACAGTTCATCTCAAAAATAAACACAAAATTGATATAGCAAGGAAAAGAAAGTTCTTGTTTAAGAAATGTTCAGTTTAAGGCTTATAAATCTAGTTTCATTTTTCTAAGTTTGTCATACAATTGTACTTGAGGCACTTTAAGCACGTTAGACACGGTCAGAAAACTGTATGTCGTCTCCTATTTGCAGACATCTAATAGTCCATGCCAGGAGTAAGACTATTTCCTAACTGGCTTAATTAACACTCTGTTCTTCACATATTGCTAAGAAAGTTCTATCTCTGTTAACTTACTGGGGGTAGAAAGAGTATAGCATATGCTAGTAATTATGGGAATGTAATATTCTACAGAAAGTAAGCAATGTACAGTAGTGTTTGGCCAGGGCTCTTGCCCAGCTGGGACGCCTCCATGCTGGGAGGACTGGGGGAACAAGCGTGGCCAGAGCATTACCTCCTCCGGGACGCTAGATGGCAACCCCCTGGGTTGCAGTGGTGCCTCAGACTCCCGCAGGGCTTCATGGGAGTTGGAGTGTGGTGCAGCCCTGTTGGGATCCACAAGCACTGCCAGGGGGTGCTGCAGCAGAAGTTGCTGAGCCCTTATGGGCAGTCCTTCCGCCACACCTGGTAGTGCTGCCGGAAATGAGTCACCAAGCAACCAGAGCACTTCCGGGTGCATTATAAAAGGAGCCAGAGTCGGGATGAGGAGCGACGAAGCTTGACCCGAGGAGTGAAGGAGGAGAAGGAAAACAGTAAAGGAAGGGATTACTGTAATTGTTTGTGCCGTGCTTGTGCTGGGACCGTGCTATACTTCTGGGGAACAGAAAAGGTGTTTCCCACAAGGAAAAAATAAAAATAAAACTTGTGCGCCGTGAACTTGTGTCCCACACGTGTCTGTGTCGGGTTCGGCTGGCGGTGTATGCATTTAATATTAAACATTAACTTTCTAAGGCTGGCTCTTACAATTTTCTCTCCAAAATATTATAGAGTTCACTATTCTCATGTGTATAGAGTACATTTTGATACACCAAGACGTAATAATGACATGTGTCAAAGAACGACAAAAGAGCCACAAAAAGGTTTAAACAAGCCTCCCATATACTTCAACCTGGCAGCAAAAGGTTGATATTAGATAGTACACTTATGTTCAGATTGGAGTCCAAAACAGAACTGCTTGGGTGAGGTAAAGATGGAGGCTTTATAAGCAAGGTAATGGAAGTGAGGTTGTCGAGCCCTGGACTGGAAGTGACGTCGTTGGGGGCAGAACTGGAAGTGACGTCATCAGGGCCAGGAGGAATTTCCTGTAACTAGTCTGCAGTGGAAAGAGAGAAAGGATTAGCACACTCCACCACGCCCTGGTCTGGCGGGGAATTACCCTCATTTGAGCCCTTTAGCTGCCCCCCACGCATACGTGTATGACACATTGTTCCCACTCTTTCACAGATATCCAGATCTTGTCACCGTTATTTTTTCATTCTCCTTTAGTCTGTTTATCTCAGGTCATTGAGTCTTTTCGGGATGTCATCAATGCTTGTATCAAGAGTATCGGGCAGGAGAGAATGTCAGAGAGGTGCCAGTCCATTCCAGGGCACATTGATGCATACAACCACACTGAGACATATGGAGTCAGCGCCATTCAGGTCTTTGGTATGTACAGATCTGCTCACCCTTCATTTTAGACATTTTTAATATTCCATCCATTCTCTGTTTAAAATAAAGGGATTTTGGTCTTATTTTAATGTTATTAAAGCACACCTGCCATGCATTTGTTCAGGCACATAATAATCACACTGCGTGAAGTTACAAGCGTCAAGTCTTAAGTAAATGTCTGTATCTTGGATTTATTAATCCTTCCCTTCAATCCTTCATAAAAATAAAGAACAGCAGGGAATCTCAGAACTCCGAGTCATTGTGAGCTCCACCACAGGTAAAACTCCAGGAGCTGCCTGCTTCTATAACAATCTTTCTGCACTTTCAGATTCTGGACATTCTTTATTTTTTTTACTGTAATATTTACAGAACTGGCACCCTGGTTTCCACTTTGTATCCAGTGCCTCTGGGATAGACCTCACTACCTTGAATCAGAATAAACAGCTTTAGAAAACTGATGTACAGATAGATAATATATACGGGGCAACATGATGCCTCTGTGTTGAGGACTCCGGTACACAAACTGCTATAGAGAGACAGAAAAGAACTGCAAGCAGCTTTTGTGCAATCAAAGAAATTGATACAATCAACAGGTGTCACAGTTCACCATGCCACTGATAATGACGCCGCTCTATGAGGTAGGTGCTGTTATTTTTACACTGAGTACAAGACCAATACATTTCAAAGTTCAAAGACTCCACAGGTACATTTATGAAAAAAAAAGTTTAAAACTGAAATACCTAAAACCTTTGTAGTCACTCTTTATTTAGCAGTAGTGCAGATAATCTTTATAAGAATTCCAAAAATGTGGTGAAATAAAAATTGTATCTGAGGGAGCGATGTACAGTGTGTGGCTGACGGCCGGCTGCTCAACCCGGCCGGGATGCCCTAAGAGGAGAAAGATGGGGGAAAGCAGCTACTGAGGGACACTGCCTCCCTCAGGACACCAGATGATGATGTCCCTGCAGCATAGCGGTACCCCAGATTCCCTCAGGGCACTATGGGATCTGGAGTTCGGCTTCACAGTCCTGCTGGGTACTGTGGGTGCCGTCAGGAGACACTGCAGGGAAACCTGGAAGTTTTTACTTTCCGTATAGCCCGGAAGTACTACCAAGTCAAGGGGATGGAAGCCTCAAAGTACTTCAAGGCTGAAGAAGAAGCAAGTTTACCATCTGACCTGGAAGTGCTGCCAAGTCACGTGAACAGAAGAGGAGAAGCACTTCTGGGTCAAGGACTATATAAAGGACTGCTGGAGACCCAGCAAGCGAGCCGGAGTCGGGAGGAGTAGGGCAGAGCTTGCTGGGGGGTGTAGGGGAAAGAGTATTCATTTATTGTTTATGGTGGCTGTAGTGCTTAAAAGGCACTGTAAAGAAGGAAAAATAATTAAAATAACTTCTTCGTGCTTCTACCCTGTGTCTGCGTATCTGTCTGTTGGGTTTAACGGAGCTACAGAGACCCCTAGTGTTTTACATGTGTAATGATAAAGGGGACACGCTTACGGAAAATATCACCCACTGAAGTAAAAGAATACTTTTGTTTTGTGAAAAACTGTGCTTCTGCCTTCAGGGCAGATAAAGAAAGCGATAAATGGATTTCTCGAGCGTAAATGTTTAGGGAAAAAGATGTCCAACTGACACAGTTGGCACATAAAGGCCTATTCGGATGGGGACAGGTTTACACCAGGAGGTGGGGGAAAGTAATTTTTAGGCCTTATGAGCTTAATTTTACACCAGGAGGTTGAGTAAACTTGTGCTTTTTAAGGGGGCCATTATGCACTGGTACTCTGTACCAACATTTCCCCGTTCTTGCTTTTTGAACTTATTAGTTCAGACCACATTAACAACAATATGCCTGTTGGAGTGTCCAAGGGACAACCCCACACCCCCTAGGACAGATATGAACTGTGCATATCAATTAATTTTTTGGACCTCTGAGGGGTCCAAATTACTTTTAGTAATTTTAATCCTGTAACTGAGCAGGAAGTCAAGTTTCACCTGAAAAGACAGTTAAAAAATCTTCTATTAAAAGTTAAGATAACAGAATACAATAACACTGTCCATCACATAGAGAACACATTTCTCTAAGATTATAAATAACAATGCTAGTAATCCCAGAGTCTTATTTTCTACGATAGATCATCTGCTAAACCCAGGTAGCTCAAAGGAATGCCTCCTAAGTACTTCCAGTACAACCTGTGAGGCTATCGCTGTATTTTTCAATCAAAAAATTAATGATAGTAGAAATAACATAGTATATCCCTCCAACACTAAGGATCCTCCTAAACCCCAGCATTCTGTTATAAACAAATTAAACTCTTTCACTAGGATAGATTTACCTGATTTACAAAAAATAATATCTCAATTAAAACCCTCCACCTGCGTCCTTGATCCAATACCAACAAATTATTTCAAAGAAGTATCGGGCGTGCTAATTGATAATGTTCTTGACATAGTAAATGCGTCATTAGATACGGGGTCTTCCCAGACTGTCTTAAGACTGCTGTAGTTAAACCCCTACTTAAGAAACATAATCTTGACCCTTCGGCTCTTGAAAATTTTAGACCCATCTCTAACCTGCCTTTCTTAAGTAAAGTTCTGGAGAAGGCAGTCATTATGCAGTTAAATGACCATCTCAATAAACATGCTATTCTTGATAAATTTCAGTCGGGTTTTAGAACAAATCACAGCACAGAAACTGCACTCGTTAAAGTAGTAAATGATTTGCGATTGAATGCAGACAGAGGCCATTTATCTGTTCTCATCCTCTTAGATCTGAGTGCTGCATTTGACACCATTGATCATAATATTCTTAGAAATCACCTTAGTCAATGGGTGGGCCTCTCTGGCAGTGTCTTAAATTGGTTTGAATCCTACCTGACAGGGAGTTGTGGTAATTACAACTCAAAGTCACATGATATCCGATATGGTGTTCCACAAGGCTCTATCCTGGGTCCGCTGCTCTTCTCAATCTACATGCTTCCGTTAGGTCAGATTATCTCAGGGCACAACGTGAGCTACCACAGCTATGCTGATGACACACAGCTGTACTTATCAATAGCTCCTGATGACCCTGATTCTATTGATTCACTAACAGAATGTCTGACTTGTATCTCAGAATGGATGAATAGTAATTTTCTCAAGTTAAATAAAGAGAAAACTGAAATCTTAGTGATTGGCAATAATGGATACAATGAGGCTATTAGAAATAAACTGGATACATTAGGATTAAAATTCAAGACAGAGGTAAAAAGCTTAGGGGTAACTGTTGACTGTAATCTGAATTTTAAATTGCATGTTAATCAGATCATTAGGACAGCATTTTTTCACTTAAGAAACATAAAGTTAGACCTCTTATATCACTGAAAGATGCTGAGAAATTAGTTCACGCGTTTGTTTTCAGTCGACTAGATTACTGTAACGCACTCCTCTCAGGACTACCCAAAAAAGACATAAATCGTTTGCAACAAGTGCAGAATGCAGCTGCTAGAAT
The DNA here is from genome assembly GCF_016835505.1 of Polypterus senegalus. Classification (NCBI taxonomy): domain Eukaryota; kingdom Metazoa; phylum Chordata; class Cladistia; order Polypteriformes; family Polypteridae; genus Polypterus; species Polypterus senegalus. The sequence continues at coordinate 22,635,761 of NC_053160.1, forward strand.
CCTAACTAGGAAAAGAAAATCCGAACACATCTCTCCAGTTTTGATGTCACTACACTGGTTACCTGTGTCATTCAGGATTGACTTTAAAATTTTGCTTATGGTTTATAAAGCCTTAAATAATCTCGCTCCATCTTATATATCGGAATGTCTGACACCTTATATTCCAAATCGTAACCTTAGATCCTCAAATGAATATCTCCTTAGAATTCCAAGAACAAAACAAAAGAAGTGGTGAGGCGGCCTTCTGCTATTATGCACCTAAAATCTGGAATAGCCTGCCAATAGGAATTCACCAGGCTAATACGGTGGAGCATTTTAAAACACTGCTGAAAACACATTACTTTAACATGGCCTTCTCACAACTTCACTTTAACTTAATCCTAATACTCTGTATGTTCAATTCATCATAATAACTATTCATAGTGGCTCTAAAATTCGTACTGACCACAACTCTCTCTTCTGTTTCTTTTTCCAGTTTCTTTGTGGTGGTGGCGGCACCTACTCAAAGCATTATGATGCTCCAACAATGATGGATGAATTAAAAGGCAGAAGTCTACGTGACCATCATCATCATCAAGTCATTCCATGAGAACCCTAAATCCAATGAGGACTGTTTCATTTATGTTAGGTAGAATGCCCAGAAGGGACTGGGCAGTCTAATGGTCTGGAATCCCTGCAGATTTTATTTTTTTCTCCAGCCATCTGGAGTTTTTTTTTTTGTTTCTTCTGTCCATCCTGGCCATTGGACCTTACTCTTATTCTATGTTAATTAATGTTGACTTATTTTATTTTCTTACTGTGTCTTTTATTTTTCTATTCTTCATTATGTAAAGCACTTTGAGCTACTTTTTGTATGAAAATGTGCTATATAAATAAATGTTGTTGTTGTTAACTTTAATTTCTAAAATTAAGACTACTTGTTCCCTAGATCCAGTGCCAACAAAACTAGTAAAAAGTGCAATGGATGTTCTTGCAGCGCCTATTCTAAACATTATCAATAGTTCATTATTACATGGCACAGTACCCAATGCGCTAAAAGTGTCAGTCATTAAGCCATTACTTAAAAAGTCAGACCTAGACCCACACATACTAAATAATTATAGGCCTATTTCAGATTTACCCTTTCTTTCTAAAATACTAGAAAAAGTTTTCACCAGTCAGCTTCAGTCACACCTTACACATTACAATATATCTGAGAAATTTCAGTCTGGTTTCCGCACTGGTCTTGTACAGAAATGGCACTAACACAGGATGTAAAAAACATTCTGATATCCTCTGATGAAGGAAACGCCACTGTAATTATGTTCTTAGACTTAAGTGCAGCATTTGACACCATTGACCATTCTATAGGGTGGTCCAGATCTTATTATGCAATTTTCATTACGCTATAACAACATGCAACAAGGATGTAGGAGGAATTTGGACCACTTGCAGTGCATAGGAACACGATCTCCCAAATCAACAAAATGTTTGACTGGACTGGTAGCACCAATCACCCGAAATTGTATTGTTTTCCTGCATTGCATTAAGAGTTGCATAATTAGATCTGAACCACCCTGTATTTTACTGCACAGGTTAGAAAGTGATGTTGGGCTTACAGGCACTGTGCTTGCTTGGTTTAGTTCTTATTTATCAATCGATTCCAATATGTAAAGAAATGTGCTGACATGACTCCATCATTATACACAGAAGTTCAATATGGTGTCCCGCAGGGCTCAGTACTGGGACCTTTACTGTTTTCACTTTACATGCTTCCACTGGGATCTATCATTAGGAAACATAATGTTAATTTTTACTTGTTTGCAGGTGACACCCAGTTATACCTTTCATTTAGATCAAATATATTTTCTCAGGTGTTGTCTTTAATTAGTTGTGTTAGTGAATTAAAGAAGTGAATGGATGAGAACTACTTGTCTTTAAACACAGATAAAACAGAGATGTTAATTGTTGGAGGCAATGACTCTGATCACAGCAATATTCTGTCATCATGTAACTCAGTTGGAATCACCATTAATTTTACTGAATCAGCCCACAATCTAGGAGTTATCTTTGACTCTAGCATGTCATTTAAAGCGCACATTACAAAGTTGTCCAAATTATGTTTCTTCCATCTTAAAAATGTTGGGAAATTAAGGAGCTTTCTAAATAAACAGGATTCTGAGAAACTAATTCATGCATTTATTTCTAGTAGGATTGACTGCTGCAATGAGGTGTTCACTGGATGTTCATATTGTTCTTTATACAGCCTCCAGTTAATCCAAAATGCTGCTACAAGAATTATTACAAGAACAAGAAAATCCGAACACATACCTCCAGTTCTTAAATCCTTACACTGGCTCCTGGTTAAGTTTAGGGCAGATTTCAAAACCCTCCTTTTAAAATATAAAGCCTTAAATGGCCATGGTCCGGCTTACTTGTCTGAACCTTTCATGACTTACAAACCACACTAGCGCACATTAAGATCTCAAGACGCCAGTCTGCTAATGATTCCAAGGATTAATAAAATAACAGTGGGAGGTCGAGCTTTTAGTTACAGGGCCCCTAAACTGTGGAATGGTCTGCCTGCTACTATAAGAGATGCCCCTTCGGTCTCAGCTTTCAAATCCCGGCTGAAGACTCACTACTTCAGTTTTGGACACCCTGACTAGAGCTGCTGATTAACTGTACAGACTGCATCTCTGTTGTTAGTCATTAGCACTAAAACATAAGTAACATCCATCCATCCATTATCCAACCCGCTATATCCCATGTTACTATAAGTAACATGATAGTTATAATTGGATACTAACCCTCACCTATTCTGTTTCTCTTCTCGGTATTCAAATGTGGCAATTGGTGCCACGGCCCACCTGTCAAGTTGTTTTGCCTGCCTAAGGTAAAGATCATCCCTGATGGAGGATCGCAGGAATTGTGGGAAAGAGGGGTCCTTTCATCGGATTAGCTCTATTTCAGCTGCGGAATGGCCAAATGGGGGAGGCAGCTTGAAGGCTGAGGTCTCCAGGACTCTAAGTAAATCCAAATCATATTATGTGATACCATCTACTGTTAAATTCTACTCTGTACTTCTAAAATTTTTATTTTTAGACTGTATTGAGGATTTGTTTTGTTCTGTGTATTGTATTGTATTGACCCCTATCTTTTTGACACCCACTGCATGCCCAAACTACCTGGAAAGGGGTCTCTCTTTGAACTGCCTTTCCCAAGGTTTCTTCCATTTATTCCCTACAAGGAGTTTTTTCTTGTCTTCTTAGAGAGTCAAGGCTGGGGGGCTGTCAAAAGGCAGGGCCTGTTAAAGCCCATTGTGGCACTTCTTGTGTGATTTTGGGCTATACAAAAAATAAATTGTATTGTATAAATTGTTTTGTATACCCTAGCCCTGCTACTCAGCATGCAAAACAAGAACACTGGCAATTCTTTTTCAGGCACTGGCAAAAGTAATTATTACCAGAGGACTTCTGTAATTTCAGCTTCATATGAGTCACTCACATGATGAAATTTTACTGACAAAAAAAAAAAAAAAGAGAACCCATTTTCTTTAAAGCAGGGAGGGCTGGGAAAAAACATACTGAAAAGACAAGGAGAGCAAAGGGTGAATGAAAGAGAGGGAGTTGATAGCACATCTACTTCAGAGGTCCAGCGTTTTGTTTGCTATTGGTCTTTAATATTTCATTTGCTTGTTCATTTATCCCTACTTTGTATATTTAATTATGAATAATCCTGGAATCCTGGGAGAGGACGGCAGAAACGGTCAATCAATCATTGCTTGAAGGCCATGTCCTATTTGAGTACCGTTGCTGACCATGTTTATCTCTTCGTGGCCACAATAGAAAGAACGGGAGACTCATAGCATGAATGTGCATTTAACAAAGCTTCAAGAACCAGAATCTTACATTTCACATTTTGTGGGATCCATGCCATGAATAACTGAGACAGTCTTGAGAGCAAAAGGAGGCCCTGCCCAGGATTAGTATACTGGTCCTAAGAATTTCATCCATGTGTCTATATGTCCTGTAATGGCCTACCACATTATGTAGGGAAGTTACTGTCTTCCTCTTGATGCTGTTGAGATTCCATACCCTTAAGCATTCTAGTAGTGGCACACATGGTTTCAGAAAGTAAATGGATGAATAGATAAAACTTTATTTTCCCTAGGAGGAAATTTGGCTTTTTTACAGAAGCTCTTTAAAAAATAAATACATAAAGAGTTATATAAATATTTTAACACACACAATATAGTCTGAACATACACCAGAATGACTAAAAACGAAGAAAAGTTTAAAAGGAAAGAAAACTTTTAACTTGGCAGTCCCAGTCCCAGTGAGGCATTATGCAGGCATGTTGCTGTTGGAACAAAGGAGCCCCTGTAGCGTTTTTTGACACACTTCTACTGAATAATTTGTTGTCTGAAAGTCCTTAGTGTTAGTGTGCCAGAGAAAGGATAGGCAGCATTGTTCATAATACAACTCAGTTTTGTTTTCCTTTGGCCCTATTGCCAAGCTCTAAGAGTCCGACAAGCTGTATAGTGTTGGAGCAGGCTGGTTAGGTTAGTCAGGAGCTTGTCCATGCAAAGCTCTGAAGGTAAGTACCAAAACTTTAAAATGAATTCTATAAAACACTGGGAGCCAGTGCAGTGTGTGCAAAAAGGGGGTGATATGATCACAATGGCTAGTGCGAGTTAGAAGCCTGGCAGCTGCATTTTGGACTCACTGAAGACGTGAGAGAGAGAAGACTTGCTCAAACCTGTAAAGAGAGCATTACAGTAATGTAGTCGACTGAAAGCAAAAGTGTGAACTAATTTTTCAGCACATCCTCTCTCTGACACACACACACTGAGGACTTTCAGCCAATGAACTATTCAGCAGGAGTGTGCCAAGAAATGCTACAGGAACTCCTTTATACCAACAGCAATACGTCTGCGTAATGCATCACTGTGACTGGGACTGCCAAGTCAGAACTTTTCATTCTTTCTAATTTTCTTGTTTTATAATCATAAAACAGGGAGCACATTCAAGAAATTCATTTTCATAGACTAGTGGAGCACCACATTTTGGAAAGCAAGAAGAGCAAAAAGAAGAGATAAACATTTAAGCCAGCGCTGTTCATCCACCTGTTATTAAAGCCCACTTAATTGATTTCAGAGTTTCAGAGGCTGGACAGCAAACACCATTCCAAAGCAGCGTTCAAAGCTGGTAGACGCCTAATCCAGGTAAGTTATGGTATGACATTACATAGAGTAATAAAACATACATAAGAATAATGACAGGCAAGGTAACACGATGAGCTTCACAGATCAGGCCCAGCTGTAGAACAAGATGGCCAATAAAGCAATTAAAGAGGATCTGCTTTAAAATATCCGAGTAAAGCTTTGAAGGCGTGCAGACCAGTTTAATATTTTACAGGCAGTTCTGATCCAAAGAAAAAAGATGTGACCACATCACTACAATCTACAATGGCTTCAAGTCAAATTTTAGTTTGTCTTCAGAACTCTGTTATTAACTCATAAAGCTGCTTGTTCCAACAAATACTTGAGCGCTTATACTATCTACACTTGTAAGATTGTTAAGCACTCTTGACACCAGCCTTCCAACTGTTCACAATTCTTTGGCAAAAGATAATAACAGTCTGCTCAGCCAGAAATGGCACTTGCCAGTTGCATTGCATTTGGATTGGATTGAACTGAAGCCCTCTTAAATCTTTTCCTATGTTTTTTTTTTTTTGCAGAAGTAATTAAAATTAATTTAAAAACTGTCTTTGTTTTGTGATTCAATTAATTGCCTGTTGTAAGGTGAATCTTCTGTCCATTCTAAGGTCCAGGGCTGTCTAGAGCAGATTTTCATTAAGGATTTCTCTTTGCTTTGCTCCACTCAGCTTTCCCTCAGGCTTTACTACTCTCCCAGTACCTGTCCTTAAAAAACAACTCCACAGTATGATGTTGCCACCACCATGCTTTACTGTTAAAATGGTATTACAGGTGAAAAGCAGTGCCTGGTTTTCTCCAGAGATGATGTTAATTTTGGTTTAATAAGACCAGGAAAGCTTGTTTGTCACAGTCTAAGAGACCTTTGGGGCCTTATTACAATATATATATATACAAACTCCAAGTAGGCTTACATACAGTGCATCTGTAAAGTATTCACAGCGCATCACTTTTTCCACATTTTGTTATGTTACAGCCTTATTCCAAAATGGATTAAATTCATTTTTTTACTCAGAATTCTACACACAACACCCCATAATGACAGCATGAATAAAGTTTACTTGAGGTTTTTGCAAATTTCTTAAAAATAAAAAAATTGAGAAAGCACATGTACATAAGTATTCACAGCCTTTGCCATGAAGCTCCAAATTGAGCTTAGGTGCATCCTGTTTCCCCTGATCATCCTTGAGATGTTTCTGCAGCTTAATTGGAGTCCACCTGTGGTAAACTCAGTTGATTGGACACGATTTGGAAAGGCACACACCTGTCTATAGAAGGTCCCACAGTTGACAGTTCATTTCAGAGCACAAACCAAGCATGAGGTCAAAGGAATTGTCTGTAGACCTCCGAGACAGGATTGTCTCGAGGCACAAATCTGGGGAAGGTTACAGAAAAATTTCTGCTGCTTTGAAGGTTCCAATGAGCACAGTGGCCTCGATCATCCGTAAGTAGACGAAGTTCCAAACCACCAGGACTCTTCCAAGAGCTGGCCGGCCATCTAAACTGAGCGATCGGGGGAGAAGGGCCTTAGTCAGGGAGGTGACCAAGAACCCGATGGTCACTCTGTCAGGGCTCCAGAGGTCCTCTATGGAGAGAGGAGAACCTTCCAGAACGACAACCATCTCTGCAGCAATCCACCAATCAGGCCTGTATGGTAGATTGGCCAGATTGAAGCCACTCCTTAGTAAAAGGCTCATGGCAGCCCACCTGGAGTTTGCCAAAAGGCACCTGAGGGACTCTCAGACCATGAGAAACAAAATTCTCTGGTCTGATGAGACAAAGATTGAACTCTTTGGTGTGAATGCCAGGCATCACGCTTGGAGGAAACCAGGCACCGCTCATCACCAGGCCAATTCCATCCCTACAGTGAAGCATGGTGGTGGCAGCATCATGCTGTGGGGATGTTTTTCAGTGGCAGGAACTGGGAGACTAGTCAGGATAAAGGGAAAGATGACTGCAGCAATGTACAGAGACATCCTGGATAAAAACCTGCTCCAGAGCGCTCTTGACCTCAGACTGGGGCGACGGTTCATCTTTCAGCAGGACAACGACCCTAAGCACACAGCCAAGATATCAAAGGAGTGGCTTCAGGACAACTCTGTGAATGTCCTTGAGTGGCCCAGCCAGAGCCCAGACTTGAATCCGATTGAACATCTCTGGAGAGATCTTAAAATGGCTGTGCACCGACGCTTCCCATCCAACCTGATGGAGCTTGAGAGGTGCTATAAAGAGGAATGGGCGAAACTGGCCAAGGATAGGTGTGTCAAGCTTGTGGCATCACATTCAAATGACTTGAGGCTGGAATTGCTGCCAAAGGTGCATCGACAAAGCATTGAGCAAAGGTTGTGAATACTTATGTACATGTGATTTCTCAGTTTTATTACTTTTAATAAATTTGCAAAAACTTTTTTTCAAGTAAACTTTTTTCACGTTGTCATTATGGGGTGTTGTGTGTAGAATTCAAAGGAAAAAAATGAATTTAATCCATTTTGGAATAAGGCTGTAACATAACAAAATGTGGAAAAAGTGATGCGCTGTGAATACTTTTCGGATGCACTGTATGTCTTTTACTGAGGATGGCATTTCTGTCTAGCCAGTTTGTCATAAAGTCCAAATCCTCACTTATGTGCCAGCCTCCGCTCGAGTTGCTCTACCACTCGCCAACGTGTTGGAGCCTACCTTGCCTCCACTTAGCTAGCGATACCTGTTTGTTCAGCAGACATTATCATCTAGAGAATTTCCCCTTGGGATCAATCAAGTTGATCTAATCTAATAATCTAATGTGTTTTTTGTGTGAATTTAGCAGCAATTCAGCAGCGATTTTGTGTTTCCAAAACTTCACATGAACAAAAGAAGGTGTGACATCAGAAATATTCACTCAGTAAATTCCCATAGCACATCGAGGCAGAATTAGCGCACCTCATAAAAGAAACAGGAGCGTCCTTACAGAAATTCAACTTGGGATGAGCCACAGGCAAAACAACTTGATCTAATAAAAAAAACAGTTGTTCCCCACACCAGCCTGTAATGTTCAATAATTTCAAACCATTAACAGAACAATGGAAAAACACTCAGCTTAAAAGTACAATCTTTTCTATTGAATGGGCACAATTTATTTTAGTACATTAAAAAAGAAGAATATGATCAGCCTGAAGTCAGCTGAAAAAATCTGAAACACAATAGTCAATACAGAAAGCGTATTTTTCATTTCAGGTATGCGAAAAAGCCCTGGCCATTTAAGAGATGATTCATTTTTTTTTCCAGTCAACTTTAGACATTAATCGAATTGACATGATTGCTTCCGCCAGATCGGAAAACAAGATAATGTAATGTAAAGCATGTATTAGTGCATTGTGCCTCAGCTATTATGTTATAAAATTATACTTTGTGACAAAGACTGAATTGCCTGCTATCATCTTGCTGATTCTTTATGTGTACAGCATATGCTTTCTTTTCCGATAGAAAACAGATTACATTATTGTAAAAACGAGGAGTGCTGCATACATAACAGGCTACACAATGCGAGTGCGCTGCAAAATGCCACAAGTGCCTAATATCAGAGATTTCACCTGCTGTTCTTTCAGAGAAATGAAGGACACAGCATGTCATATTTACTGTGACACAATAGTTCCAAAAAACTCTAACACAATGCTATACATAAGAGTGGATGTTTCAGAAACCTTATGGAGACATTTAGGACAACTTATTCCTGTAATCTTCCAGGATACATATTTCAAAAAAAAAAGTGTGAGAAAAGAAATATTGAATCGTTACTCAACTTTAAAGCAGTGGCTTATATTTTTATTTTTTATTTATCCATCCATCCATCCATCCATTATCCCACCTGCTATATCCTAACTACAGGGTCACGGGCATCTGCTGGAGCCAATCCCAGCCAACACAGGGCGCAAGGCAGGAAACAAACCCTGGGCACGGTGCCAGCCCACCGCAGTATTTTTTATTTATGCACAGTGTTACTAACGCAAAAAAGTACATTTTTATTGTGAAAAATCTTTAACATTGTATCTATATAATAAAAGCCCAGCACGGTGTCCGTGTCCACGTTCCTTTTGGCTGTATAGCCGCCCCGTAGAAAACCCCCAGTCTGTCCCCTCTCAGAATTCCTGCTTACCCCCCTCCGTTCTTTGCCCTTTGCTTTTATTTTTCCTGTTCCCGAAAATCTTTTCAAAACAAAAGTAAAGAAATAGACAGAGCGTCACATTAACGTCTTCTCCACTCTGCCTATTAAATAATCAACAAAATGAAATAAAAAAATCACGAAAGAAACAGAAACCACAACCTACCCTTACAGCGTCCACCGCGCATCTGGCGTTACAGCCAAACACGTGGTGTATGCAGGTTATGAGGTGTGACGCTAATTAACGCCCGTACTACAACAGATTATATTGTTCATATACTATTAACTATTTACAGGGATCAACTCTTTTGGGGAAGTTCATAAGAAAAAAAAAATTACTTAATAAATAACATGTGCACTTGAATATTTCGAGCCCCGCGTCTGAGTTGGATGGTTCCCCTGGTCACCAATTCGTGAATTTCACTATGCCCACTATGCGTTTCCATCTTCAGCTACCCATGTGCACTTGTACGGAGGAGACCTTACGGAACAATGCCGAAACGAAACGCAACTAAACCTGCTGCTGCGAGAGAGGACACATTACAGCGTGATCACGAAGCAAAGAGGCAAAGGCGTGACAGTCGCTCGCAAGAAACGGACACTCAGCATTCACACAGATTAGCTCAACGACGCGTCTCTGCCACACAACAAAAGGCAATTGAAACGCCTACAGAGAGAGAAGACAGATAACGCCGTGATCGCGAAAAAAGAAAGAGGCAAAAGCGTGCCAATGAGACACCCGACAAGAGGTTCTTACGATTGAGTCCTTCAACTGTGGTCATCCAACGCACAGAGTAACGCGCGCCAAGTTGCTAGTTTGAAATAAACCTGCAATTAAAAGAAAAACATGCTAAGTAGTTCAATTCAAGAGAGGTTTTTTCTTTTGTAGACTATTAACCTTCTAGGATGTTATTTGGTTCACACCCGATTCCCTTAATCTAAAATAAAAAAATATGGCCATTATGAGCCCATCTGGAATAGTGTATGCAACTTTGAGGTAAATATTATAAGAGCAAATGATCTCTTCCACAAGCATACAGAGTATAGACAGAAGCAGGTGAGTAGTAAATTCCACACAAATGCTCCAAAATCTCTACCGCATAGCAATGTGCAGATGATTCAGAAAGCATTCAGACTCCTTCATTTTATTCACATTTGCAATGTTGCAGGCTTGTGCTTAAAATCATTTCAATTCATTTTTTCCCCACATCAAGCAACACATTTATGTAAACTATGCAAGCATTCAGATCCTTTATTCATTACTTTGTTGAAACCCCTTTGGCAGCGATTACAGCCAGGTATTTTCTTGGGTCTGACTCAACAACGTTCACATATTTGGATTTGGGAATGTTCTGCCATTCTTCTTTGCAGATCCTCTAAAGCTTTGTCAGATTGGATGGGCACCATCGGTAGACAGCTATCGACTGGGCTCAAGTCTGCCTGGGCAACTTAAGGACATTTCCAGAGTTGTCCATATGCCACTCCTATGTTGTATTTGCTTTGTAACTTGGGTCATTGTCCTTTTGGAAGGTGAATCCTTTCTGTCCATTCTGAGGTCCAGACCACTCTAGAGCAGGTTTTCATTAAGGATATCTCTTTACTTTGCTCCACTCAGCTTTCCCTCAACCTTGACTAGTCTCCCAGTACCTGTCATTGACAAACAACAACACAGCATGATGCCACTACCACCTTGCCCTACTGTTAAAATGGTATTTCACAAGTGAAAAATGGTGCCTGGTTTTCTCCAAAATGAGATGATAATTTTGTTTTAATAAGACAAGAGAAGCTTGTTTGTCACAGATATGTTGGGCTCATTTGTTTAACCAAACTCCATATAGGCTTACATATGTTTTTTACTGAGGATGACATTTCTGCCTAGCCACTCTGTCATAAATTCTGAGTGGTGCAGTGATGGTTGTCCTTCTCCAATCTTCGTATATTATGGCCTCTGGAGCTCTTCTAGGAGGGACATTGGGTTTTTGGTCACCTCTCCTACCATTCCTAGCTTTCCTCAGCCTTGATTTCGTCTCCCAGTACCTGTCATTGATAAACAACCCAACAGCATGATGCTGCTACCACCATGCTCTACAGTTAAAATGGTATTGCACAGGTGAAAAGTGGTTCCTGGTTTTCTCCAGACATGATGCTAATTTTGGTTTATAAGACAAGAGAAACTTGATTATCACAGTCTTAGAGTCCTTTAGGGCCCTCATTTTAACCAAACCTCAAGTCTTACATACAGTATATGTCTTTTACGGAGTATAACATTTCTGTCTAGCCAGTGTGTCATAAAGTCCAGGGGCATCATGTACGTATAAATGGTGTGTACGCACAAAAATGTTGCGTACGCCCGTTTCCACGCTCACATCTCGATTTATATAAACTGAACATGGCGTAAAGCCACGCACATTTTCATGCCAGGTCAATCCCTTGCAATACTATGCAAGTTCGCCGCTCGGTTTTGCAAACTGGCGGCAACCAGCGTCAAAGCAGTGCTACTGCTCCTGTGTGGTTTATCTTTATTTTTTAGATTCACATCCTTGATGCGGCTTTTATTAAATACCCTGAAATTAGCCGTATATCATTTTTTAGTTCAAGTCATCTGATTGTAATCAACCTGTAAGGATTAAATGGTGCACAAGATGGCCAAACTATTCCAAACACCATAGCCACTTTAGTGTTGTCACTGTCAGTCCACGTGATTTTTCCCACTGTGTCCCTATTTTTTTTTCTTTTCTCTGTACCCTAATATGCTTCCATATGACACTCCGATGGCGGGCTACGACTCGCCTTTTCACGGTGAGCTTGATATTTGACAACTTCTTATTTATTTTGTGCACTGTGCGACTTTGTGAACTTAAACCTTTGAGTTTCTCCGCCACTCTGTCACTCGATCAACTTCCTTTTGTTGTTTATACCACTGCTTAAACCAACAAATAGTAAATTTTTCTTTGCCTCTACTTGGTATTCGCTGAAATTCTTCTTTTCCCCAGTGCTTTTGCCATTGTCTTTTCATGGCTATTTATAATGATTTGCATATTCAAAGAGGTGTAATTCTGGGAGGAGTCGGGGTGGAGTGACAGGCACATGCATGAGCGTTACTTTTCACACTGATTGGGATAAATGGTGTGGAAGAACGTGGAAGTTGGTGTGTGCACAGATTTATGCATCTGGATTTTTTTGTGAGTACGAACATTTCCGCTTTTGTCCGTACGCCAAGTTTTAGTGTGATGCATGGCGTTATACATGAGGCCCCTGATCACTGGAGTGGGGCAATGATGGTTGTCCTTAGCCAAGTTTCTCCAGTCACCATATATGACCTCTGGAGCTCTAATAAGAGGGTCTCTGGGTTCTTGGCCACCTCCCCTACTCTGGCCCCTCTCCCAAAATTGCTCAGTTTCGCCAGAAGACTCTAAGAAGAGCCCTAGAATCCTAGTGGTTGCTCCAAACCTCTACCATTTAAGGGTTATGAAGGCCACTGTGCTTCTGAGAACCTTTAATGCTGCAGGAAGTTTTTTACAGCATACCTTAGATCTGAGCCTCGACACAATCCTGTCTCTAAGCTCTGCACACAACTCCTTTGACCTCATGAATTTTTTTGTTTTTTGCTGTGATGCACATCATCGGCTGTGGCACCTTCTACAGCCATGTGTGTGTCCTTCCTAGTCATGTGTAATCAATTGAATAGGCCACAGGTGGACTTCAAACAAAGTGAAGAAACATCTCAATGATGATCATTAGAATGGGATGCACCAAAGCTAAATTTCAAGTGTCATAGCACAGGGTCTGAATACTTTTGTCAATTTAAAATTTTAGTTGTTTTTATTTTTGAAGCATTTATATTTTAAAAAATCATGTTTTTACTTCGTCATTTTGGGGTATTGAGTGTTGCTTGATGTGGGAATTTATGAACTTAAATGATTTTAGCACAAATGTGAAAATGTGATGGGATCCAAATGCTATCTGAATACACTATAGATATGTAAAGAAAAAATAATTTTTGTCACATTTCAGCTGGTCAAGCATACTGTGTGCTGTTTTTCTGCTTTCTATTTTATTTATTTGTAGAATTTACCTTGCCTTATTTTAGGGGAATAATACCATCAAAACAATAATTGTAGGGGGTCTAATATCATTACAATAATGTGACATGACAAGTCATGGACACAGGGTCACAGAGTCATATGCCTTTAGTTAAGAGGTCAGCTCAGAGAATGGCAGGCAGATGAGCCGATGGTGTCCTGGATGATGGACTATCTGTTGGGAAGACCGCAATCTATGAGACTTAAGGACTGTGTGAGCAACACTGGAGCACCACAAGGAACAGTCCTGTCTCCTTTTCTCTTCACTCTGTACACCTCCAACTATAAATATAACACCAGGTCATGACAATTCTCAGATGACTCTGCACTTATAGGGTGCATTGATAAGGAGGGTGAGACACAGGAGAGGAGTCTGGGGGAAAACTTCATTTCTTGGTGCAAAACAAATTGTCTGCATCTTAACATAAGCAAAAACAAGGAACTGCTTATTGTCTTTCACCACACCAAAGACTCTCTATGTCTTGTCATTATTTAAGAAGTGGATGTAGAGGTGATCCACTTCTACAAGTACTTGGGGGTCCACATCAATGACAGGCTGGACTGTTCTCGTGACACAGAGGAACTAAAAATAAAAAGAAATGGAGTGCAGGCTCTTCTTCCTCGGGAGACTGTGTTCCTTTAATGTAGAAAGTGACACCCTTCATATCTTCTATAACTCTGTGATGGCCAGTGGGATTTTCTGTGCTGTGATGTGCTGGGCTGAAAGCATCACTTCAAAAGAGGCCCACCTAATCAGCAAACTAATTGAAAGGACAGACTCAGTAATGGGATGCCATCTGGACCCCCAGAGGTCAAAGCAAAGGAAATAATTGAAAAAAAAGCTGAATGTCATTATGAACAATGCTGCACATCCTCCCACTGACACACCAACACTGAGGACTTTCAGAGAACAAATCATTCAGCAGAATGTGTTAAGAAACACAGGTGGTGGTGTACTTTATACCTGCATAATGCCTCACAGTGATTTTTGACTGCCATGTCAGAAGTTTTCTTTTTGAAGAATAAAGTCCTGTCTATTTGATGTAGTAAACACATTATTATTACTTTTGAATATAACTCATTGATACAAATGTATTTATTTAATAAGCAAACATGTGATAACTGACCATTGGATGAAGTAAATAAAAAATAGTGAATATTTTTTTTTTCAGACCAAAGTGTGTGTGTATATTTATTTATTTAAAGAAGTTGTGTATTTTTGTTATTTATCTATCTATCTGGCTTAATGAGCTATTATAAAACTCCAAATTTCCCCCTCAGGCCATTTATCTATTTAAGGCATTTGAAACCAATATATCCAACAAAATCAGCAATATTCACAAAATTCCACCAAAAACAAATGATGTTTGGCTCCTGAATCAGGTTTATACATCCAGAGCGCGGGCTCAAGAGTTGTGAGCATAAACACACTGAAACGGACAACGCATAATTATACACATCACAAGAAATTAATGAAAATATGAAACAACATTAATTTAAAAGTAAGAATAAAACATAGGAGAACACATGGATGCACAACATCAGGGAGAAGTTCCCCTTTCACCCACCCACTCAGTCCACAGTTGCTTTTTTTAATGTATTTATGTTCATTGTCCTTAAGTGTTATGACAGGCACTTATAAGTAAAATGTATTAATATTATTACTATCCTTAGTATCACATGAGGCAGGGCTGAAGTATTTGAAAATACCAGGATCTGGGTCTTTAACCCCCAGTTAGTTCTAAGATTAAAGTTTTCAAATATATTTTGAGCTTGTTTATTGTTGTATTTTATATATCACACCAAAGACCCAATTCTTTTTCAGGAAAACTGCTGAGCAACCAATCAAATACACAGTGCTGCTTTGCACTTAAAAGCTTTCACAGAGGTGTGAACCAACCTAGTGAAAAAGGAACTATATAAAAATAAATTGAATTCAATTGATTATCTGGAGTCTTTGCCCTACTCTTGCAGTAATCTAATGCAGTCCTGCTGAAATGTCTTCACACCAATATATCACTCGCACCTCAAAAGACGCATCCGAAGGCACAATCGAAGAAAACTTGTGAAGCACAATCTCACCTCGTCTGCAGTTGTTACTCACATAAGTCAACTGTGCTTTCTATGCTTCCATTCTGTCTGTCATCATTTGCTGAAACATATCACCTAAAATGCAGCCTGTCATAGCATATTAGGTTTGTGCTCACACACATATTTACAGAAAACAAAGTACATGGAAAAAAAAACATAAATATTTTCAGTAAGGGAAACCCAAAATTTTAAGTTTTATGCAAAAAAGTGGGAGAGCTATCTAAGAAAGTACAGGAAAGTAAGGTGAAGTAGTTTGGAGTTGTAAAGAGGAGAGACAATGAATAGGTGGACAAAAGAGTGATGGGAATAGGAATGCAGAGGGAGGCCAAAGTGGAGGTGGATGGATAAAGTAAAAGAAGATCTGAAGGAAAAGGGCTTGACTGGTGAGGACGTGCAGGACCGAGCTGTAAGGAGAAGGTTGATCAAGCACATTGACCCCACACAGAAGTGGGAAAAGATGAAGAGGAATAAGAACAAGCACTAATTACAACTACACTGATTATTCTTTCATTTCTTAAACTTTCAGGATCCCTGTAGTCTCACTGGGCTAGATGTGATTCTCAAACAAGAACACACATCTGGGGATTAGTGTGCAGTGAATAGCGACGTAAATCCTGCGCTGCAAAGTCCACACCCACAGGGTTTCATCCTAAAACACCCGCTGCCAATTCCTCCAGTCCGTACTTCTTAAAGCAATGCCGAGGTTTCAGGGGAGAGCAAATGATATTGAACAAAAGACTTGACACTAACCGCTAAAATTGCTGTTATCTATTCATGTATTCATGTATTCAGTGTAATGAGCAGAGCAACAGTGGACACACACACACGTAGACCACCAAAGGTACTGAGCTCCATACATTTGAGAAGTGTGTCTGTCTGATACGACATCTTTCTATCATTTTAACTTTTGCAACAGAACAAGAGCAAATCGAGTCTAGATGCACATTGTGGTCAGTGGATATGTAATGTGCTAAAACGCTGCACCTATTTTTGTTATGAAATGTTTACATTTCCAATTAGACAGCAATGTTACATTTCTTTAATTATTTATTTAGACGTGCAGTTAGATAGTGGATGTTGTGCAGTCTCATCTGTGCAGCAGATTTCCTGATTCAGGTGTTTTGAGTACTGAAATCTGTGTCTCCTGTGGTTCTTCATGATCAGTTCTCTTAACAGCAGTCCTTTTGATACAGTGTGACACATCGTCTGCTTCAAATGCATATTTTGCAGTTCATGTTTTCATGAATGTAGCTACCAGTTCTTTCCACTTTACATCAACTCCTACACTATCGTTGTAACACTGAACAGCAGATAGCACACACAGCACTTGTGACAATTTATCGTTCACGTTTACGGCTTGTCCATTGATGCCATCCAATGCCAATGTATAATCAGATGCAACAGAAAGTTTTTTCCCTTGTGTCAGAATCTGTTTATTTTGAACACATGCAGTGTGCTCTCCACACACGCGACACACATTTATATGTTTAATGGTGCTCTTTATGAGAGACTTTACGACTGTACAAAGTCTATCACAATCAGAAACTGCTGTCTGTCTGACCAAGGGCCTCATGTATGCACAAAAATAATGCGTACTCCTGTTTCCAGAAACCTAAACTTGGCATAAAGCCATGGACATTTCCACGGTAGCTCATACCCTGTCATACGCAAGTTCTCCACTCGGTTTTGCAAACTGGCAGCACCCAGCATCAAAGCAGTGCTTTTGTTCCAGCGTGGTTTCCCTTTCTTTTTTAGATCCACATCCCTGACACGGCTTTATCATATACTGAAATTACATACACTGAATTACATAGCTTTATCATACACTGAAATTAACTGCATATTGTTTAAGAGTTTAATGCATCTGATTGTAATTAACCAGTTACAATATAATGGTCCACAGAATGACCAAACTATTCCAGATACCATACCTGCTTTAGTGATTAGTTGACCAGCTGACCCGGAGGAGAGGAAACAAAAAACTCCTAAGATTTGGGCAATAGGAGAAAAATTAGAATTAGAATTAGAATTAGAACAATCTAGACGAGAACAGGCCATTCAGCCCAACAAAGCTCGCCAGTCCTATCCACTTATTTCCTCCAAGAAAACATCAAGTCGAGTTTTGAAAGTCCCTAATGTCTTACTGTCTACCACACTACTTGGTAGCTTATTCCAAGTGTCTATCGTTCTTTGTGTAAAGAAAAACTTCCTAATGTTTGTGCGAAATTTACCCTTAACAAGTTTCCAACTGTGTCCCCGTGTTCTTGATGAGCTCATTTTAAAATATAAGTCTCGATCCACTGTACTAATTCCCTTCATAATTTTAAACACTTCAATCATGTCACCTCTTAATCTTCTTTTGCTTAAACTGTAAAGGCTCAGCTCTTTTAATCTTTCCTCATAATTCAACCCCTGTAGACCTGGAATCAGCCTAGTCGCTCTTCTCTGGACCTTTTCAAGTGCTGCTATGTCCTTTTTGTAGCCTGGAGACCAAAACTGCACACAGTACTCAAGATGAGGCCTCACCAGTGCATTATAAAGGTTGAGCATAACCTCCTTGGACTTGTACTCCACAGATCGTGCTATATAACCTAACATTCTGTTAGCCTTCTTAATGGCTTCTGAACACTGTTTAGAAGTTGATAGCTTGGAGTCCACTATGACTCCTAAATCCTTCTCATAAGGTGTACTCTCGATTTTCCGACCGCCCATTGTGTATTCAAACCTAATATTTTTACTTCCTATGTGTAATACTTTACATTTACTGACATTAAATTTCATCTGCCACAAATCTGCCCAAGCCTGTATGCTATCCAAGTCCTTCTGTAATGATATAACGGATTCCAAATTATCTGCTAATCCACCTATCTTGGTATCATCTGCAAACTTAACCAGCTTGTTACTTATACTCCTATCTAAATCATTTATATATATTAAAAATAGCAGCGGCCCTAGCACTGACCCCTGTGGAACACCACTCTTAACATCGGCCAGTTCTGATGAGGTTCCTCGCACCATCACCCTCTGCTTCCTGTGTCTGAGCCAATTCTGCACCCATCTAAAAACATCACCCTGAACTCCCACTTCAGTGTTGTTCCTCTCACTGCACCTTCTTCTTCTTTCAGCTGCTCCCGTTAGGGGTTACCACAGTGGATCATCTTTTTCCATATTACTATCACTGCACCACTCAGAGTATTTATATCGCTGTATCTGAGTGGGGAATCACAGATCAGCAGCTGATTGGAAAGAGAATTATCGGTATACAGCATCAAGCACACAGTGCCTCAGCCATGCTGTCTATTTGAATTGCTCTCATACAACAAACGCTTCAGAGCCTTTCCTGTACAGAATTGGCGTTCAGAAACAGTTTCATCCCAAGAACTATAAACGCAATCAATCAGTCCATCAAGTGCTCCTTGTAGAACTGTTTGTACTTATTAGTACAATTACCTCACTGTAAACTTGCGATACTGTTAAAATATTGCACAACCTGAGCCACTTTATAAAGCGCGTATTTACATATGATGACGATATCATTTTTAAGATGAAATGCAG
This sequence comes from Polypterus senegalus, assembly GCF_016835505.1. Taxonomy (NCBI): domain Eukaryota; kingdom Metazoa; phylum Chordata; class Cladistia; order Polypteriformes; family Polypteridae; genus Polypterus; species Polypterus senegalus. The sequence continues at coordinate 22,654,824 of NC_053160.1, forward strand.
CAAAATATGTTTATTATATTATACAGATAAAACTTTAACTTCATTTAAATAATCTATATTGTTAATAATTAAACATGTGAGGACATGGTGGCGCAGCGCTAGCGAGGAGCTGGTGCTCTGTTCATGGATTGTTCCTGCCTCGCGCTGTTTATTTGCTGAGGCTGGCGTGACACTGGAAGGATAGATGGATAGATTAATTAAACACGTACTACAAAGATATTTCAATGTTCCTAAAAAGTTTTGAAGAATCGGTGTTCTCAGCTTACAGATGGCTTAACGTCTATTGCAGAGCTGATTGTGTGGTGATTGGGCAGGAACAATCTCTGGACAGGGCTCCAGTTCGTCACAATCCCTGTGCCACCGTGTTCCCATGTTTAATAACATGCTTTAATTCCTATCATCATGAAAATGATATCATGTATACATCTCAGTATTTTAATTATTCAGAGAGCTGTAATATCACGAATGTAATGGATTCTGTGTCATGTCGGAGGAAGAGAAAGCCCAGAAGCACGTAGTGATTCACATACATAGAGCACATAGAAGAACATACAAAACAAAGCATTTATGTGCTACTTTAGTGATGATGAGATTTGAGAAACTAGTAAATTAAATGATTTAAATATGAAGTTTATGATGTTCTACTTTAATGATAAAATAAAATATGTGAATAAAGTGGAAATTTCAAGATTAAAGTTGACATTTTGAGCTTTTTTCCCCACTGTGTCCCTATTTTTTTTTCTTTTCTCTGTACCCTAATAAGCTTTCATATGACACTCAGACGATGGGCTATGACTTGTCTTTTCACTGCGACAGTTTGTTTGAAATAAATTTTTGAAATCTGCTTTTTCATTTTGAATAGCCCTGTATATACAATAGCATCACCACTATTTAAATGCTGCCCTTTTCCAATTCCACACTAGCAACCCATAAGAGACAGCCTGACCAGACCACATTATCCTGTGGTGTTATGGGTCCACAGTTCGTTGAGCAAAGGCCATTCATTTTAAATAATCACCGCACCCGAGGCGGCTTGGGCGATGTTGTAGCGAGCAGGGCAGTCGTCGATGTGGGCGATTCTCACCGTGTGCACAGGTGAGGAACTGCCCACATTCGTGATTGCTCCTGTGGCTAATGCTACAGCTGTGATGCCCCCTCACGTTTTAAAAAGAAGCGAGTCGGTTTTGCGGGAAGGAAAAGAAACGATCTGAGAGAAAAAGGAACGGAAAGAGGACGGAGGTTACAGGGAGCGAGGAAGCAGGCGGTGCGTGCGTGTGGTGAGCGCGCGATCGAGCGCTCGAGGGCAGCTGCAATGAAGCTGGGTGTTAGGCTGACACCCAGGTGTTTGAGTTGAGGTTGCTCCCGCTGAGCGACCATGTAGCGGGAGTGACCAGGTGAAAGCGACGAGCCGCAGAAGGCCGCGGAAAGGCAGCGGAAGTCGGGAGGCTTGGTGGTGGAGTCCCCAATGTGTGCGCCCTGGTCATTGGTGGACATCAAGTCTCGGGGACTGGGATGAGTGCCATACCGGAGCCAGGGATCGGGAGGTCTCCAGTCTCATGCGTGTGTTTCAGGAGGGCAGCTGCAGAGAGCGTCTTGCCTGCTGCTGGGCCCAAACGGGATAAGCAGGTGAGACGCTAATAAACGATGCACTGGATTTGTTGTTTTTAAGACTGCTTCCTAGAGAAGATTTTAACCTCTGGTTTTTAAGGATTGTGTTTTTTTTTTCCTAGTGTTTTAACCTCCACGTTCTTTTTGTGGATTATTTATTTAATGAAGAACTTTGAAACTGCACTATTTGAACACCTGTTTTATTGACTGTTTTTAATAAAAGCACTTTTGCACTTTTTACCTTCCCCTTGCTGGAATTATTTGCCTCCACTGACTTGCTCACTCGGTAACATTATCGACGGTGTGGGGTTCAAGTGCTTCCAACAGCAATGGGAGTGTGGAGCCTGAACCCACATCGTCACATATCCCCAGAAGCTCCCTCTTGCTCCTCCTGGAGAATTCCCAGATGCTCCAAGGCCATTTAAGAGGTATAATCTGTCCATTTTATCCTGAATCTGCCCCTTGACCTTTTCCTGATGTACTGTGCTATTCCTGTTACATTCTCCTAAATTGTGGTCAATGATCAGCTTTCCTACATGGCCGAACATTGGTTTTTTATGACATGGGGAAACAGTGGCTGAGGTTCTCCCATACTGCCAAGCTTTTCAACTTCTTTTTGCGTAAAAAACACAGGTAGCCAGGAAACAAACAGCAAGAATGGTTGGAGAGGCAAAGAGCGAGAAGTTACGTTCACACAGGAAAGTAAAGGGTGTTGCTATTTTCTGCTGAGAGTACAAAAGTAAGGCTGGTATTTTAGTTAAATCAATTATTACTGTGTTAACGCAGAGGACTTCATTGACCATCCAAATTAAAGATTTTAATTTAGAAATTAGCAATCTGAAAGAGATATTGAAAAGCTGCTACTCTGCAGCATGGTGCGTATTGACATTCTCAACGCTAATAATTCAGAAGATCGAGCACCTAATGGCTTGCAAAGCAATGAGAAAGATTAACGTGATTTAGGTAGGCAAGCTGCTAAATGGAAGTCTGAGTACTATGGGATGAAAGGGAACAATAGCCCTCCTCCACTGGCGGCTGTGGAGCCGCTACATCCGAAACAAGCAGCTTAAAAAAAGGCCTCCCCGACTTAAAGCCTTATTACCGTAATAAGAATTTTGGAAAAAGAATCTTCCAAATGATCTCAGCATACTCTCTGCACCCCCAAGGTCTATACGTGCTCACAAAAGCAAAAAAGCCTGGAGAGTCAGTGAGAAAAGATCAAGGCAGACAATTAAAGAAATGGAGCGTAGACTTCCATTAAAGTCTGGAATGAAATGGCAATGACCACAGCTTGTAATGCTTTTCAGTTTAAACTGAGCTAGACAAGGGAGCTGAAAATTGGGGAATAATCATGGGAGGCAAAGATGAATCAGCTGCTCAGCATTGTCAGTGCAAATTGGAAGTATATAAAGCCAATTCAAGTGTTCAGCAACCTTTTCATACACATCAGACTTTTCTAAGCCGTTTAAAGTGGGATTTATCTCTTACTTTCAAATGGCACTTATTAAGGGATAGACCCTTAGTGCCCTTTGAAGAAATCTGTCTTTGAGCTGTAGGGCGAGACTGAAGGCACACACATACAGAATGTAAGTATAAATGCTTATATGTCAAAAGGTTCAACTGGAGCTCTGAAGTCTCCTCTGGTTTTAACGGGTACACTTAATACACAAATTATAAAAGTAGTCTTCTGCGACTAAGTTAACTGATATAAAACTTGGAGATTTTCAAATTGAGTGTCTAGGGCATAAAGTTGGAAAAGGACTCCGCCACCCCTAGTTTACTTTAGGAAGGAGAACTCCTAAAAATCAAACTCTTTCAACACACAGGTCTTAATCAATTCATATAATTTTAATACGGGTGCTTTAATTACTGAGCTCATTACATCTTACCTGAAGAAGGGGGCCTGAGTTGCCTTGAAAGTTTTTAGTTAGCCAATAAAAGGTGTCATTTTGCTCGATTTCTCAACGCATCCGTAATGGCTAACACGGTACAACACCCTACCACTACTAATCTCTTAAAAAAATAAACAGTTTAGCTTGTAATAAGAAGAATAGTCATTTGAACATTGACCTTGGGGTCTAGTCAGCTATGGTTACTACACCACAAAAATGCTTATGCAAAAACTAGACCAAAAAAATCAGAAGTGGTCTCCCCTAGACTTTCTCGTATACTCAGATATGAGGATGGATATTTGAGGACAATGAAGACAATGATTATATTTTTATATTATATACATTAAAGAACCATCAACAACACATCAAATCAAATTAATATTGTATTGAACAATTATTATAAAAGTAAAGCTGAATAAACCAGACTCAGCAGCTGCATGAATAAAAGGTAAAGTACCATTTTCAGTGAGAGGAAATAGCTGAAAAGTTGATAGAAAGGTCCGCTTTGTACCTAATACTTGTATGCAAAATTTGGTTGACCTAAGCGAAAGTGTTCTCAGGTTATCATGTTTATATACACACACAGACATAATTCCAAAAATTGTATTTTCAGACTCAGGGAGGTCTAAAACGTCGAGATTCATCAAAATCTTGAAATAGAATTTTTGGCCGATTACAATACTTTCCCTATACTTCGTATAGGAGAAAGTAAAATCTTTAAAAGGGAGTTGCATTGGTTTTATTTAGCATAAGAATCTGCTAATGGGGTAAGCAAAATTTCTTAAAGTAGGCTAAATAAACATAAATACCAATTTTTTGATAAGTCAATAATTCTTACAATAAGGGAGACAAGATTTAATGTCAGGATATAAAAACTTTTCCACTTAGATTAGATTAGATTCTGCTCAGATTTCATTTTTTTCAGTGTAGAGCACTTAAATACTTTAATCCAGATACGACCTGACAAGCAGAAGCTAAGTCATTAATTAAAAGTGTTTAGTGAAATAGTGAAAAAAACAAAAAAAAAAACAAAAAACATACAAAACAAGTGTAACAATAAAAGATAACAATGTGAAAAACTACACAAACCCCATCACATATCACACAAAATACGCTCAAAACTAGTGTGACCTACCAAACCAGGCTGCTCCTGGGTGGGTGCAAAACCCAAATTGACACTTCTGTTATTAGGACAAAACAACCGTGAAAATCGCAAAGGATACAAAATAACCTGCTTTCTGAAAGTAATTCCAAAATATAGAATAAGATGAAAAATGAACACAATTACATATACTGAACAATTAAAAATTACAACCCATAGGACTGAACAATCAAAAAAATGCTGTGCCTATTTTCAAAACATTTCTCCTAGATATCAATGAGATCAGAAAGAAGTAAAATGAAGATAAAATATCCTACAGGTGTCTACTCTTGAGCGTCAGCAGAGATCTCGACAAAGTCACACTAATATATATATGATTTGATATACTTTGTTCATCCTCGAAAGGAAATTATCTTTTCACATGACCTTTGAGAGTCAAAGCACAGGTTCAGCCATTGTACAACACTCCTGGAGCAATTTTCAGGTTAAGGGACATGCTCATGAGCCCACCAGAGTAGTATCCCTTCTCACAATAACAGGATTGGAACCAGCAACTTTAAAGACACCAGCACAGATCCTTAAGCAACTAAGGACAGTTGATTGTAGTAATTAAAACATGGCTATGATTGCAAAGCTGTAGTCCTTGCTTCTGAATAATACTATTAGTTGCTCTAATTTATATTGATGTGCCCCGATAAGATCAACCTTATTTTAGAAAAAAAGTCAGGTAGCATGGCATAGCAGTTACAACTTTGGCCCTCAAACCCTGAGGTTGTGGGTTCAAATCTCACTACGACACCATGTAGCCATGAACAAGTCACTTTACCTGCCTGTGCTCCAATTGGAAAAACAAAAGAAATGTAACCGGTCGTATCTCAACAGAGTAAGTCACCCTGGATAAAGGCATCAGTCCAGTAATAAGTAAAAAATACAAAATCTTCTAATAGATTAAAACAAAACTAGAAAGAGAACTCACAACATAAAATGCTTTCAAACCTGAATTTTTGACTCCTTTTACCTCAGTTGTGTCTCATGTCTCATTTTTGTCTAAAGCTATTTCTCCAAAGGAATTTTAGCAGAAACGTCTGTGACAAAGTTGATGCTTAAATAAAACATAAATGAGAAACTCTTTTAAGTCTCACGAGCCATTAACGACCAACCTTTGAGCAGTAAAATTTTCCTATGGGAAAGCATCAATCAGTCATTGAGTACACAAGAACCAAACTTTCTACAAGAATAGAATTTCATTATACAAAAGAGAAACAATTGAAGGATTACAAGTGCCTATAAAACATTTAGAAGAATTACCTTCAAAAATGCATTAAAAAGAGGGAAAATGAAACAAAAAGGTGTACAAAACTAAATACAAAATAAAAATAACAATTAAAAACAGTGTGAGCCCACTAAATGAACCACTCAGTCCTAGGTTTATACAAAAATATATCATGAAGGCAAATGATTAATGATTAAATGGTGCAACTCAAACCACCTACAACTGAACACCAGCAAAACCAAGGAGCTGGTAATGGATTTTTTGGAGGCCCAGGCCCCTCATGGACCCCATGATCATCAGAGGTGACTGTGCAGAGGGTACAGACCTAATAATACCTGGGAGTGCAGCTGGATGATAAATTGAACTGGACTGCCAATACTGATGCTCAGTGCAAGAGCTGACTATACTTCCTTAGAAGGCTGGCATCTTTCAATATCTGCAATAAGATACTGCAGATGTTCTACCAGACGGTTGTGGCGAGCGCCCTCTTCTACGCAGTGGTGTGCTGGGGAGGCAGCATAAAGAAGAAGGACGCCTCATTCCTGGACAAACTGGTGAGGAAGGCAGGCTGTATCGTAGGCATGGAGCTGGACAGTTTGACATCTGTGGCAGAGCGACGGGCGCTGAGCAGGCTCCTGTCAATCATGGAGAATCCATTGCATCCACTGAACAGGATCATCTCCAGACAGAGGAGCAGCTTCAGCGACAGACTTTTGTCACTGTCCTGCTCCACTGACAGACTGAGGAGACCCCACACTATTTGACTCTTCAGTTCCACCCGGGGGGGTAAACATTAACATTATACAAAGTTATTGTATGTTATACCTGCATTTTTATCACTCTTTAATTTAATATTGGTTTTTTGTAAGTATACTGCTTCTGGAATATGTGAATTTTCCCTTGGGATTAATAAAGTATCTATCTATCCATACATAACTGTCTTGGCAGAGTATTATTTTACTCGACTTTCCCCTTTTGTATTATTAATTTGTAGCCTCTGTCAGAACGCCTCAAATCTCACAGACTTTCCACCGTTTATAAGGTATTGTACCATATAAGTTCTCCCCACCTTCCCTTCTACATCTATAACCTCACGGCAATTAGGTGTAGTAAAAGACAAGCAGGAGTTAAGTTACAATTTAAACAATGAATTATTGATAATATTCATAAATAATAACAATATGCAAAGTACATTTGATTACTGGCAACCATACAACCTGATTAAATGTTGATGTGTAGTTTCAGGTGGCACACAGACTTGTTAGTTACTTAAAATGTCTCTAGTTAAGGTATCATTTGTGGTCAGCTTTCTTCAGAATAGGCGAGAATAACAGGTCTCCAGAGAGCTAAAGACATTTTGAGAAACCAGTTGAGTCAACGCCAATTTATTTTCTATGGACAAACAAAAATAAACAAAAAGAAAATGACACTCTTTGGCATAAGTCCTGAGTGGTGGTTCAACAAAGGTGGAGTCCCAGGGTCTCTGCTAAAAGAGTTCCATCTTATGGGTTGCTCTTGCCAGAAATGATGCCTCCTTCAGGGACACCTAGGGTTTTTATGGTGGCTGGACCGGAAGGGGCGGGATCAAATGCCTTTACAACATGGTTTATTGGGACTTTGGGGAAAGAAGGAGATTAAAACGTTAGTCGCAGCGCCCCCTTCCATTTTGGCGATTTACTATATGCCTCGACTGAGCCTGTGAAGAAGTCCTCCGACGCGCACGTGTGACAACAGGATACCGAATATTAACTTGATCTCAGACTACAAGAAGCTACGGTTCACCTTAAAGAAAATTAAAACATTATGTAATATAACAAAAAATTAAAACACTAATTAAATGAAGGACCACATATCAGCAAGTAACAATGGAGAATAATTCAGTTCCACGGCAAGGCCCAGCTGTCACAACTGTCGCTTTCTAAACCCATGCTATGTTTATGTTACAGATGGGTGCTGCAGCTTTGCCGCGTAAATAATCAGTTCACACAGTGTTTCGCTGCAGATTCTTTACAATAATAATCTGCAGATTATATTAGTTCAGTTAATTCAGTCTTATATATGCTTACATAATTGCTTTCCTATTTCAGTCATTTCCAGAAAAGTTAGTTTTTTTGTACATTGAAAATACACAAATATACAAATTAGAGTATGTGTTTTCAATGTAAATTTCAAACAGTAAACTAATGTCTAGTTGAAATCACATAGAACATGTCTCTGTTTTATGACAGAAGAGTTTGTAGATTTGCCATTGCCTTTCATTAGAAGATTTTGCCATTTCAAAACTTTATACAGCACTATTTCTTTGAAAATCGAACTGTAAAGGGTGGGGATCGATCTGTTCTTAACTCTATTTTTCTTTTTGTAAAAACTTAATTGCTTTGTATAGAGTGCAATAAAATTAATAAAAAAAAAAAAAGAAAATCGAACTGTATCTACAAGTTTCTTTGAAGAGTTAGTGTGCCAAATTTCAACAAAATCGTTTCACAGGTGGCCTTATTGTTGCATGCAGACAGGTAAACAGACACAGTTGTCACAATAGTTCCTCACATTATAAGTTAATACACATTACAAAGGGTGGAAGCACCAGAGGCCAGCTTCTTATCTAAACACAGCCTTATAGACACATTCCCCATCTTCTCATTGTGGGAGTACAGGTTACTGGGTAACAATTTGCCCTATCCAGGCTTAGCTCTCCACCCATCCACCACATTAAATTTGTGTTCACGTTGTCAGAATTGTGACCGCTATTATTTGAACTAAGCACACAGGAAGGTGCACCTTCTGAGGATCTGAAATGCCTCTCTGTGGTAACTAAACCCAAGAGGAAACCACTTAAATATGATACCTGAAACACTAAAGATTGTCTTGATGGTGTCTGAAGGTCCTTCCATAACTGAGATTCGCAGACATTTATTAAGTATGAAGAACTGTGAACAGACTTGTCAGCCTGGGCAGAAATGTTATAATATGAATTTGTTTTAATCATTTTTTCTGATTTTCAAAACATTTGCTATGTTTTTATGTTTTTTGTTGTCTTCATCATTCTGGTTTTTGAAATACCCAGTGTTATGAATGGAGGTTCCTTCCAAAGCAAAACGAGATCTCCCAAATTCAACCAAGAAGCAGGCCGGGATCCTCACCCATCTGACCAGTAGAGGCTCATGTAGTCCAGGTAGGCCCAACAATACTAACTTGCTGGCAAAACAACTATAAATATCACAAGAATAAAGCAACAACCTCACAAGGGAGGAGGGTCCCCATAAACCTCTGGCTTGACTACAAAAATGGAAACAAAGAATCTTCATTAAAAATAAAAGATTTATTACAGAAAAAGATAAAAATGTACAAGAGCTCAAAGAGTCAAAAAGGGCACAAAGAAGGCAGTCCAAAGTAATCAAGTCCTAATACATTAAAAATGAGTTAAAATCTTTAAACAGAGCCAAAAAATGTCAAAAAATCAGAAAATATATTTTCTGGTACTAAGTTCAAGTACCTAAATACTAGATAGAGATGATGTCAAGAAACAATGTTGACGTCATTAGCAAATGAATATTATTAATGTGCCTTTGGTAAAAATAGCTGGTCCTAAAAAGGACAAAAGGCAGATGGACTGGGGGATGAAACACAAAACTTGAAGTCAAAGTGATTGAGAAACCAAAACATCAACCAAAATCAAGGCAATAAAAAAATGTTAGCCAGGAGCCAAAACACAAAAATCCAAAGCCAATAAAGTATGAGAGCCATAAGGAATACCTGAGTCTAAAAACGTGGATTCTGACTTCCTGCCACCTGAATTATGGGAACAGCAATCACTCATGAAAACATTAAACGATATGGTGGTGCCCATGAAAAGACATCATCAAACAGTGCTCCCCATAATATTTTAAGAGTCGTAAGGAAATAATACTGTTATTTAAAAATTAAATGAACACAATAATGCAGCAATATAGTATTTTGACAATTATTAAATACAATGAGATATCAGAGAGATATCTGACAGTGGTGAAGCAAGGGTTGGAACTAGGATGGGCAAGACTATTACTGCCCCCTCTAACTCCCCTTGTATTATTGCACAGTCAGTTCACAAGTCACACAAATTCCAAGAATTTAGCATACGATTGACAAGAGCTGTCTATGTGGGGAGAAGGAGAGAAATTTGTTAGTGGACCAGTTCCTCAGTAGACCAGGGGGTGCAATTATAGGCTGAACCCCTTGACATTTTTTTGTTATATTTATGGGCCCCTCATTCAGGTGGTGTCCTTTCCGCCTTGATTTTATTTTTATTTTTGTCACATTTGTGAGCCCCTTATTCAGGTGGTGCCCTATTCACCTCCATTTTCTGGCTACATTTGTGGACCTCTCTTTCACGTTGTGACCTTTCCCATCAATGTTTTTTGTCACATTTGTGGGCCTCTCATTCAGATTGTACTCTTTCTCCCTTGATATTATTTTTAATATTTATTGTCACTTTTTTGGGCCTCTCATTCAGATCATGCCCTATGATTCTTCTAAAGCTCTGTTGGGTTCCTGGACACCTCTCTGACCAAGGCCCTTCTTGCCTGTTTACTCAGTTTGTCCAGAAAACCAACTTTAGGACAATTCTTGGTGGTTCCAAATGTTTTTAATTTCACAATTATTGAGGCTGCTGTGCTACTGGTAACATTCAAAGTTTTAGAAGTGCTTTGATCCCCATTGCCCTGATTTATTCATCTTCACAACTTAATCCCAGAGGCCTACAGAGAGGTCATTGGACTTCATGGCTTGGTTTTTGTCCTGACATGTAGTGTGAATTGTGGGAGCTTCAATACACAAGTGTGTGCCTTTCTAAATGATTTCCAATCAATTCAATTTGCCACAGGTGGACTCCAATCAAATTCTGGACGCACTTCAAGGAGGAAAGGTCTGAATTAGTGTAAGCCTCCTAATTTGGGATGTTCATAAGAATTGTATAAATTTACTTCATGAGGTAAATGTACCTAATAAACAACAATCATTGCATCAGATATTTGAAATATTAAAATATTTGCTTCAATTTAAAGTCTACATATTCTCTATTGTAATAGAAATTTGTCACATTTTATCATCTGGTATAACCTAAAGGACCAGAAATCAAAAATAACATCATAATTGTAATCACTGACCTTGAAATCATCTTCTAGGCACATCTCAAGGAGAACTGAAGCATATAGGATGCACCTGACCACAATTTGGAGGGTCAAAGCAAAGGGTCTGAACACTTACATGAATGAGAGATTTCAGTTCCTGATTTTTTTAAATAATGAGAAATCTTCCTGAAAACACGTTTTCACTTTGTGATTATGGATTATTGAACGTAGATACACCAAATTCTGAACCTGTGCCTTGAACCCCAAAGGTCATGTGAAAAGACAATTTCTCCAAAGTATACAAACAAAAAATAAATAAATAAAAATAAAGTGTGCAGAAAGTGAAGGGGTTGGAACATTTCCTTACTTCACTTGACCATTTTCAGGTAGTGGATGCTGCAGTTATAAGGGCCTGCACTTCTGATCCCATCGCTTTCTTCACTTCTAACCTTTATGACTTAATGAATTAATTTTATTCTTAAAGGGTTTTGAGCTAATCTTTAATGATTTGTTGTGTGGATCAAGCAGAAAATCAGAAGCAGCCACCTGTTTCTCCTAAACATCTGAGTAATGAACAGAATGAGAGTGTGATGTCAAAAATGGTAACTCTGACAATTCAGGGCAAGTGGGCATAACATTCCTGTTGTGAAAAATGACATCATGTCTTGGGATAATAACTGACGTTTTCATCAGAAAGCCGCATTCCCACTCAGACCTCCATGATAGGCCTTTCTTTACCAAATCTGAACAGATTTCGACTGATTGTTAGCTAATAAATACCAGCTGACTGAATGTCTACTGTGGTGAAAAAGCCAGCTTAGCTTGGCTTCTGATAAAGTCTTTGATATTCAAAAAACCTAAGAGAACATGGAATATGTAAGTGCTATATTTCTTTGTGTAGAATTTGGAGAATTTGAATTTCAAGTTCCCATCTGCACTTAAATGGTAAATAAACACATTTCAACACAGCTTGCATTCCATCTCCTCAAGAGAAGTTTTTAAAAATTGCACAATTCATCTTTCAATCCGCTCTGCCTTTCTAACTTTTTCTGTCATTACCAGAACTTAATGACTGAATATTTATACTGATAAACAATACACTTTCAAATCCTACTAAGAACCGCAGAATAATTTGCATTTTAGCTGAATATAAATCCTTTAATTAAATCAAACTAAAAGTGAAACCTTCAAATTTAATAGTAGTGCATTGAATTCTGAATATTAATTTTTTATTCAAAGAAAGCAACTCAGTAAACTTAACATCAAAGTTTAAAAGACTTAGAAAATTAAAATAAATAAAGAATACATTGATGTTACCCAGGCCTGTAGTAGAGGGACTTGATTGAGGAGTGGTTGGCACTAATGCTTTCTTGTTCTTGTAACTTGGGCTCTGTTCACACTCTGGTCCTTATTTCTACTGGGGACAGTGCCCTCCATAATTTTTGGGGCACAAACACATTTTTCCTTTATTTATCCATCTGCTTAAAACAGTTTAACATTACAAATTAAACAATTCAGATGTAATTGAAGTGTACATTGAAAATTTTCATTTAAGGTAATTTTCGTCACACCATGTACAAATTACAACACTTTTTCTACATGGCCTTCAATTTGAGGGCACCATAAGGTTTTCAGACACAGCAATGGCAGGTCTATTAAAGCCGTCATATTTAGGACTTTGTTGCATATCCTTGGCAAGCAAAGACTGCTTGAAGTCTGCGATTCACAGACATGAGCAGGTGCTGGGGGTCTTCTCTGGTGATGCTCTGCCAAGCCTCTAATGCAGCCATCTTCAGCTTCTGCTTGTTTTGTCCTCTTTATTTATTCTTCAAACATATGGAAGGCCTGCTCCATTAGATTTAAATCAGATGACTGACTTGGCCATTCAGGAATTTTCCATTTTTTAGCATTGAAAAACTCCTGTGTTGCCTTAGTAATATGTTTAATCATTATCTTGTTGTAGGAGGAAGCAGCATCCATTGAGTTTGGAGGCCTTTAATGGAACTTGAGTAGATTGGATGTTTTTCTACACCTCAGAATTAATTGCGCAACTGCAGTCAGCAGTTCCATCATCAATGAAGAGAAGTGTGCCAGGACCTGTGCCAGCCATACTCGTACAGGCCATAACACCACCAGCACCATGTTTAATAGATGAGGTGGTCTGCTTAGGCTCTTGGGCAGTTCCTGTCGGTCTCCACACTTTACTCTTGCCATCACTCTGATGAGATTCATCTTTGTCTCGTCTGTCCACAAGACCTTTTCCCAGAATTCTGCAGGCTCTTTTAAGTCCTTTTTCACAAACTGTAATCTGGCCATCCTCTTTTTGTGGCTAACTAGTGGTCTGCATCTTACAGTGTGGCCTCTGCATTTCTGTTCATGAAGTATTCTGCTGATAGTCGTCTCTGACACACACACATCGGCCCCCTGAAGACTGTTTCTGATCTATTGCACAGGCGTTTGGGGCTTTTTCTTTACCAAAATGAGGATTCTTCTGCCATCAGCAGTGGAGGACTTCCTTGCCCTACCAATCCGTTTGTGATTATGGAGCTCGCCAGAGTGTTCTTTCTTCTTCATGATATTCCAGACAGTTGATTTTTGTCATCCTTATGGTTTATTGATGTCTCTAAGTGTTTTATTCTTGTTATTCAGCCTCATTAAGGTTTCTTCGACTTTAATTAGCACAACTCTTGCACTATTGTTGAACAATGGCAGCTATAGACTCCAAAGGTAGAAACAAGCTGAGGTAATTTATGAAGCAATGAAACCCACCTGAGGAATCACAAACACCTGGGACACCAATGGTAATAATCATTATGGTGCACTGAAATGGGGGGACTACTGTATGTAGAAGAAGTGTGGTTATTTCTACATGGTGTTACTGAAGTGTATGCAAATACCGTTAAAAACAAAGTCTGCAATGTGCACTTTTATCACATCGGAATTGTTTGATTTGTAATTTTGTCAAAAACATTTTGGAGGGCACTGTAAATTCTTGTTCCCTACCCTGTCTTTCTCAAGCACTCCAAAGATCTTTGTTCTTCATTTGTTCGTTTCTCTGAATTAGCTCATTATGACTGAATTTCGGTGTTTGCTGATGTGTGCGTCATGATGGATTGCTGTTTTGTCCAGGGTTTGATCCTGCCTTGCATTTTATTGTCACTATGCCATAGATTTTCTGTACTGGAAAGAGTGTTTAGAGGAAGTGAATGGAGGGATGAGTAGTGTTCATCATGTAATAAATACATAAATAAACTTAGTTCCTAAAGCTTTAGAAATAGTTAAACTGCCTTGCTTAACACAGCTGGCAAGCATACATACATAAGGTACCATGTTAGTTATTAACATTATAAAGGTTGCTGTAAATTCAATTAAGTATGAAAGGTATAGTAACAAAAAAAAGTATGGAAAGTTAGAAGTTTCTGCTGCCAAAGGTGGTGGACCATTAATTAAATCCAAGGGTTCACTAACTTTTTCCATAGCACATTGTGAATGTTTGATGTTTAACCACTAGGGGGCGTCACTGAGCCCCAAACCCCAGAACTGCCAACATGCTGTTCTGGGTTCCAGCAAAGGTTAATTTATTTGACAAAAGACCTTTGACAGATTTAATTTAAGTCATACCAGTATAGTATAGTACAGGACAATTCTATCCTTCCTTCTTTCCATCCTTTCTTTTATTCTTCTTTTTTTCCTTCTCTCCTCTACAGGTGAACTTTGTCTTTCTACTTTCCTGCCTATGACTCCCTGAGTGAGGTGGAGGCTCAATTTAAGCTCTAACCTGAAGTACTTTCAGTGTAATGATATGTCCATCCAGAAGCACCTCCGGAAAGAGGGAAGCCAGTAACCATTTAGCTCCCTCTAGCAGCACCCAACAACCCCAACGATGATGCCCACCAGAGGGATGCTGCCATTCAGTGTACTGGGGTAATACCTGGTCCTGGGAGGCAGTTTTCCCCCTTTCTTAATTTATGGCTGCCCATCCAGAAAAAGTGCATGAACCATCCAGGCCAGGATCCCTGTCTCTCTATATCCTGCTTTACCATGTGTTCAATGAAGACATGTAGGTTTTTATTGTTTGGGTATTATTAGCATAAGCATATTGTTTTTGTCTATTTTCCAGCACCATCCTCCCTCAGAAGCTCATAAGGGGCTGCTAAGCTACATCACTTCCCTATGCAACTGGGACCTGGACTTCCTGACAGACAAAACCCTAGACAGTTTCTGCTGGTAAACGCCATATCCAATACCATTTCACTGAACACTGGTGCCCCCCGGGGCTGTGTAATCAGCTCATTTCTGTTCTTTCTGCTGACTCATGATGTAACACATTAACATCATTAAATATACGGATGACACAGCGTCTCATCAGCAATGGAGGTGAGTAAGCTTACAAATTGGAAATACAACATTTGGTGGATTGGTGCAAATACAACAATCTGTTAAAGTGAACAAGACAAACAAAATGATTGTTGACTTCAGGAAGGTCCATTATGCCCAAACCCCACTGCACTTCAAGGGCTTTGTGGTTGAACTGGTCAAGATCGCCAAATTCTTCAGTGTGCACCTGGCAGCTGACCTTACTTGGTCAATGAACACCAAGAAGGCACAGCAACAGCAGCGTCTCCACTTCCTTTGGCGACTCGTGGAAGGCAAGACTACCTCCCCCCGTTCTCCCCACATTCTACAGGGGCACCATCGAGAGTGATCTAACCAGTTGCATTACTGTATGGAATGGAGACTGCAGTCTCTCTAACCATAAGGTCCTGCTATAGATAATGCACACTGAAGAAAAGATCATTGGGACCTCGCTGCTCTCCTTTGATAGATAGATAGATAGATAGATAGATAGATAGATAGATAGATAGATAGATAGATAGATAGATAGATAGATACTTTATTAATCCCAAGGAGAAATTCACATACTCCAGCAGCAGCATAATGATAAAAAATATATATATTAAATTTAAGAGTGATAAAAATGCAGGTAAAACAGACAATAACTTTGTATAATGTTAACGTTTACCCAACCCGGTGGAATTGAAGAGTCGCATAGTGTGGGATAGGAACGATCTCCTCAGTCTGACAGTGGAGCAGGACGGTGACAGCAGTCTGTCGCGGAAGCTGCTCCTCTGTCTGGAGATGATCCTGTTCAGTGGATGCAGTGGGTTTTCCATGATTGACAGGAGCCTGCTCAGTGCCCGTTGCTCTGCCACGGATGTCAAACTGTCCAGCTCCGTGTCTACAATAGAGCCTGCCTTCCTTACCAGTTTGTCCAGGCGTGAGGTGTCCCTCTTCTTTATGCTGCCTCCCCAGCACACCACCGCGTAGAAGAGGGCGCTCGCCACAACCGTCTGATAGAACATCTGCCGCATCTTATTGCAGATGTTGAAGGACACCAGCCTTCTAAGGAAGTATAGTCGGCTCTGACCTCTCTTGCACAGAGCATCAGTATTGGCAGTCCAGTCCAATTTATCATCCAGCTGCACTCCCAGGTATTTATAGGTCTGCACCCTCTGCACAGTCACCTCTGATGATCACAGGGTCCATGAGGGGTCTGGGTCTCCTAAAATCCACCACCAGCTCTTTGGTTTTGCTGATGTTCAGTTGTAGGTGGTTTGAGTTGCACCATTTAACAAAGTCCTTGATTAGCTTCCTATACTCCTCCTCCTGCCCACTCCTGATGCAGCCCACAATAGCAGTGTTGTCAGCAAACTTTTGCACGTAGCAGGACTCCGAGTTATATTGGAAGTCTGATGTATGTTGGCTGAACAGGACCGGAGAAAGTACAGTCCACTGCGGTGCTCCTGTGCTGCTGACCACAATGTCAGACCTGCAGTTCCCGAGACGCACATACTGAGGTCTGCCTTTACGATAGTCCATGATCCATGCCACCAGGTATGAATCTACTTCCATCTCTGTCAGCTTGTCCCTAAGGAGCAGAGGTTGGATGGTGTTGAAGGTGCTAGAGAAGTCCAGAAACATAATTCTTACAGCACCACTGCCTCTGTCCAAGTAGGAGAGGGATCAGTGTAGCATATAGATGATGGCATCCTGTGCTCCCACCTTCTCCTGGTATGCGAACTGCAGAGGGTCTAGGGCGTGGCAGACCTGTGGCCTCAGGTGGTGAAGCAGCAGCCACTCCATGGTCTTCATTACATGTGACATCAAAGCGACAGGCCAGAAGTCATTCAGCTCACCAGGATGTGATACCTTTGGGACTGGGGTGATGCAAGATGTTTTCCAAAGCCTTGGGAAAGTGTTGTATCTGCAAAGCTTCTGCATCGTGAAAGACCACTCTCAAACCTCCCATGGTCTGCTTGCTCCATTATGCAGAAGGTACTTTAGCATCCAAACCAGTTCTTCCAGGTACTAAAACAGCTTCTCCCCTTGTCTGTCCAGATTCAGAAATTTGTGCTGCCCCCCTGCTCTCAGATCTGTTCCTAGTAGAAAATTTATATGCAGTACATTTATTAAACTTGTCACTACAGTTGCCTTTTTATAATAACTTTATTGATATTATTTATTCATTATTTTTATTACAATGCATTTCAAATTATTACAACCTTTTCACTTACCTATTATTTATTTTTAATTATTTATCTATTATAGTATTGTATAGCTCTTCATCTGTCTAGCTCTTGTCTTGTGTTTATGTATATTTTGCACCACGGGCCTGTTATTTCGTGCCACTGTATGCTGCAGTTTGGTGTATGAATAGTTTGACAGTAAAGTCACATGACTTATCTATACACATAATTTCAATGAAGATCAGATCACATTCTATGACCTGTTAATGCAGAAAATCAGGTCATTCCAAAGCATTCACATACTTTTTCTTGCTACTGTAATACTGTAATTAATGTATTTTTATGCAATATTTTTTATTAGGATTTATTCTCAGACTTGTATAAGATCCATTATAGTCCACAGTACATTGTCAGGCAAAGGCTCATGCTTTTATTAAAACCACTCACTTCTGATTAGAATTAAGGATTATTGAAGCATTCGGCTGGAAACTATTAAAACCACCCTGCATGCTTGAACTAAATCATTTGATCAGAGTTGAGAGAGAATTGCAATGCAGTGCCACCAAACCATTTCAAAAGTTTATGGACTTACTGAACTCTTTGTCACATATCAGTTGTCAGGTAAAGTAACTGGTGGCTGCAGATGTAATACCAATAAGTAGAACATTTTTCATAGTATATTTGATGTACAATCTTTTGCAGAATTTAGTGACTTCAAAGATAACATTTCAATTTATGTTGTAAATGAGAGGACGCTGTCTGAGAAAAAGGTTAAATAGGTATTATGAAAGGCTTCCAACTCTTTAATTATTAATTTGGAAAGGTTTTGGGGAAAAACTGCAGAAATATTGGTGTCCTTTAGGAAAAGAAAAATGATAAATAGCAGATGTATTTTCTAGAAAAAAATGATCTCAGCCGGTCGTGTAAAGTTTCAAAGAGACAATATAGTACAAACTTTAATGGTTGTATACGCATCTGTGTGTGGGAGTGTGGGCCATGCGTGTGTGTGTGTGTGTGTGGTTGTTGAATACAGTGAGATATGGTGTAAAAACAGCCTGGGAGGAAAATAGAAGAATGATGCCCGCCACAGACTCACCGGGTGGCCTTAAACAACTCACTGATCCTGCCCATTAAACATTAAAATGAGTACCAAGACAATAAAGACAGAGACACCGAAAAGAACGAGCGGTTCAAGCCTTTGAAGAAACAGGCATGACTGTCCTTTTTACTGAATGCGGAAAATGTCTTGACCATAGTGTGCCGAAGCAAACTCACCTGCTGTTAGGGGCCTTAGAGAGCACCTCCAAAATAAAGAAAATACACTAGGATACAGGAGAACATCCCCATTTACATTTATTCACTTAGCAGTACTAGGGTGATGTACCATGTTAGCCTTTATGGTTGCAGTGGGAAGTCAAGCAAAATGACAGCTTTCATTGGCTAACTAAAAAGACTGCAATATGTAAGCTTTCGAGGCAACTCAGGTCCCTTCTTCAGACAAGATGTAAGACAGAGACTGGAATTCTCTGTTCTTATATAGACGCCAGGAAAGATACAGCATTGGAAAAAATTTAAGAGAGACATCTTAAATGTAAAAAATGAATAGACCTCTCCAGGCTAAGATTCATTTAGGCAAGAGAGGAGCACAATGTATAGTCAAAATGTTTGGATAAGATAGCTGTCCAACAAAGTCTTTTGAAGCTTCTGATGAGTTTTTCAATACAATGTGGATCTGTAGACAGGTTGTCTGGGTCAGTGCGAGAGATGTAAACAATCCTAATATCTGGCCATAAAACTCTTGTCTCTATTTAAACCATGTTGTAATGTGTTCAATTTAGGCCATGAGTTTAACTTCCCATTCTTTTCTCTCTTGCTATGTTCTGAAGTTGTCCATAAGCACTGTGACTTTAAAGTCCCTCTCACAGTGGCTGTTGAAGTGAGCTGCTACAGGAACAGCTCTGTTTAATGTGGAATCTGTGTAAATTCATTCTTTGGCAGAGTGTTTGTCCAGTTTCTCCCACATAGAGTGCAGTGTCGGGACATTTCATACAGAGAATTATGTAGAGCACATTAGATGATCTGCAGGAAAACGATCCCTTTATGTGATGTTCTTATCGGCAGTGTGGTATAACCACACAATCAGTATCATAAAATTTAAGGACACGTTTCTGTAGGCAGAGAGATGTGCCATTATCTGTTGGTAAACTTAGCGAGTGTATTTAGCAAGAGGCGTTAGCTCCCTTGTTGGAATTAGTTCTTTTGTAACTGTGGCATGTTACATAACCCATATATAGATATAATATAAAAATGCGATACCCCTCCCTTAGTGATACAGCAGTAAGAAATCACATAGGAGAAATAACTTAGCTTTCTTTAATGACGGCTTACGCTGCATAATAGACGAAGGAAGCCAATGCTGAGAACCCAGTTTGGGAGTGGTAGCCCGATGTGTAGAGTCTGCCATTTACGTCACTGCTTTGGAAGGATTTTCTGGATCAGATGCCATTATCTCCCATTTGTCTGTCTGCTTCAAAGGTGTGCCAGGCAATGTTCCAAGGCTTTATACTCTTCCTTCATGTGCAGGCCCCCACTTAGGTGAATCATGCCATTCCAAACAAGGCAAAGAGGATACAGTTTCATGCTGACTTTGACACACAGAAATAGTATAGGGTGGTCCAGATCTAATTATGTAATTTTCATTACGCTATAAATTAAAAAGTTTATTACATAGAAAATCACCCAAAAAATCCCGGATCATTGAGAATGTGCAAACTGACGACATGAAGAATCATCTTCGCGCTGAACTGGAATCGCCCCGCATAAATCAAAGTCATCCAGACGATCTGGATCTGCATAATTAGATCTGGACCACCTTGTATACAATGGCCCTCAGTGTGACTGCCGATTCCACAGTTGTCCCTGAACTGTCTTGTCTTAAAATGCTTGCCTAGCAGTTCTTATATGGTGAACTCCTGTGCTAAATCTGACTCTGTACATGTGAGTATTAAAAGACAGATTTATAAAATATATTTGCACAGAGCACAGTGACATATTAAACATATACATTTATTAAAGGGAGCTTCGGACAATTAGTTGCTGCAGGTTTGGTGGTTGTCTGTATGCCAGAAGGGGTGGTTCTGGAAATACATTTTTCAGCGTTTCGTAATTTTTTAGTAATGGCAAGTTTTTTTTATAATTTTTCGAAGTGCTTCAAGATATTGGTTATAGGTGACAACAAGGGGAATGCGGTTCTTGTTGTCTTTGTTTTTATCTTCTGGAAGGTTGTCTCTGGTTATGGCAGTAGCTCTACTTATTTGAGTGTCTGTTGTTTTGGGGGCATAACCCTGTCTGATGAAATCTTATCTAAGTTCCTGCAGTTGTTTATCCCGGTCTGTCGGGTTTGAGCGTTTGCAACATA
The DNA here is from genome assembly GCF_016835505.1 of Polypterus senegalus. Lineage (NCBI taxonomy): Eukaryota > Metazoa > Chordata > Cladistia > Polypteriformes > Polypteridae > Polypterus > Polypterus senegalus. The sequence continues at coordinate 22,675,749 of NC_053160.1, forward strand.
TTGCTTGGCTGAAAATGATGGAGCGCCTTATATACTTGGGGTGAAAGCTACCACTTCTCAGGTAAGTCCGTCTGTCCATCGGTTTGTGAAAAACAGAAGTTACAAGGCTGTTATCTCTCAATTGAATGGTGGTGTCAAGGAAGCTGACTTCTCGTTTGGAGTAATTTAAGCTTGAACTTTATGTTGGGGTGGAAAGAATTATATTCATTATGAAAATGGAGGAGGTCCTTCTCACTGAAAGACACTTTTAACCAAGGTTGTAGCGGATGCCACATATGCTATTATTCTGTGGGCGGTTGCTGCCTCTTTGGGTGCATCGCAGCGAAGAAGGATGCTGTATAACTCGGTCAGGGTGGTTGGTGTTGAAAGCTTAAAAACCGGAAAAGAAGGGGAGAAAGGGAGACATCTTGTGGTGGAGCAAAGAGAAGTGACAAGGTAGTGCCAAGAAAAGTATCTACTGGAACAAGTTCTTTTTTTGAAGACTCAGTGACACAAGGGAGACGCGTCTCTGAAGACGGGCTCTTTTTCTTTGATTTCGCTGACGAATATCTTGGACCGGTTGGATTAAACTTTGTTGTTATCGGCTCGACAGCCGGCGTATTCCAGTAGGGTTTCTCTTTGCCCTGAACAATAAGGACAGTAAACCCATTTGGACATTCTGTTTTTTCTTATTTATGAACATCGCGTGTTTAAACCAGAGAGGGGGGTTTTGATGGCTATGTATTTGTTTGTTTGTTTTTCTTTATATATGTAAAATAAAATATTTGTTCTTTTGATTCTTCTTTATTTGGTGATATGGCTTGTTGTTAATGCTAAGCTGGGAATGGTGGTGGGGGTCAATAAAAGGACGAGCGTTGGTCACATTGCCCGATAGATTTTAGATATTGAACTGCTTTATACTAGCAGTTTTCTAATCGTGCCTTAACTCGGGGTTTAGTTGTTTGCCCGGGGTTAGCGGTACAAGGTAACCTACAAAAGAGGGCAACATAACTGAGTAAACATAAATCCAGGGGACTGTTTTGGAACAAGTGTTAAAGGAGAAGTTTACAAAATTTATCATCATTAGTGAAGAACCAAAAAGATCAACGTAAGAGTAGTTAATCCCTTCTTAGCTACAAGAACTTATCAAAACCTTAATCAATTAGGCATTCACAGAAAAAGAGAGTCTTCAAACGCTTAATACTCAAATTGAGGGAGTCAGCAGTTGAAATGGAGGCGGGCAGTTCTTCCCACCAGCCAGAAGTTACACATGACAAGACTATGGATAAACATTTGGTGCCATGTGGAGGTGACATAACCAGACACCATTCACTAGCAGACCTGAGTGGGCTAGAAGAAGCATGAGTGTCTTCATATACATTGACTACTTTATTGGCAAGCATAAAGGATTTGATCTTAATGTGGACTGCCACATGAGCCATTCTAGCCACTTGAAAAAGAGGAGTGACATACACCTGTCTTGGCTGGTTGAATATCACACTTGCATTATGAATCATCTGCACCACTTGGTAGTCCATAGTGGTACTCCTGCCATTAGAGAGTTAAAGCAGTCAAGGCATGACAAGACCAATGTTTGGACCAGAAGTTGTACTGCATACTTCGTCAGATATGGTCTGATCTTGTGGATATTGTGATGAGTGAATCTGGATAAACGAGAAACATTTAGTGAAGAATAGCTGGCTATCGATCACCACCTCAAGGTACAGACTTGGTGGGTGTCAACAGAGACAGGGTGTTGAAGAGATGGACTGACTGGCACTGCAAGGAAGTCTGTCTTTGTATGGTTGAACTGGAGAAGGTGCTCCTTCATCCAGGATGAAATATCAGCAAGACATTCCAAGAATCTAGCTGAAACCGTATGCTGCTTTGGAGGGAATGTCATTTACAGCTGCATATCATCGGCAGAGCACTGATGTGAGAATAAACTGACCTGGGTAATATGGCCTAGAGGGGTGCTGAAAATAAAGCAGAGAAGAAGATTCAGGCTCTCTCATACCTACCTGTTGTACGCTTGACATCTCTCTTCTCTGGGATACACAGTAGGATCTGTCCAAGAGGTAGGATTTAAACCATCTGATAGCAATCCAAATGATACTAAGGTCACAGAGGGTGGACAGGAGGATCTGCTGCTGTTCAGCTTGTCCCTTTTAATTTGCAATTGTGAAAATCATGGGTCACATTCTACATTTATATTTATTTGCTTGCTGTTTTCCAAAATGACATGCAAAAGAGGTCAACATGATCAGTCTGGGGGATTGTTGGGGAACAACTGCTACCAGACAAGGTTACAAAATTGATTATCACAAGTGAGGATCTTAGAACAAAATACAAGCTGATTACAGTTGTTAGGTTACAAAACCTAACAGCTATCAGTTAGACAGAAATCAACCAAACAAGAAAGACTTCAACACTTCTTAAACACACTGATGAAGTCAGAAGTTCAGATGGAGACAGGCAGATCTTTCCATCAGTTAGAAGCTACAGTCTGGACTGAGATTTGATGCCATGCAGAGGTGGCATCATCAGATGCCACTCATCAGAAGGCCTGAGTGGTTAAGACAGAGCATGATTCCTCACAAGTGTCTCCATATATATATAGGTGCTGACCCATTGACTAGACTGTAGAGAAGCATGGATTTGACCTTAATACGTGCCAATGTAGTGATCTGAAAAGAGCAGTGACATGCCCTCCAGGGCTGGTTGAACACTAGAGTTGACTTTATTTTGAATCATCTGCAGCATCATGGTAACACATGCCAATATTCCTGCCAGCAGAGAGTTACAGAAGTCCAGATGTGTCAAGACCAAAGATTGGACCAGGAGTTGTGTTGCATCCACTGTTAGATGCAGTCTGATCTTGCAGATCTTGTATAGTGTGAATCTGCAAGACCTCAAGTCTGTAGCAGCATAGCCCCTGATGGACAGCTGATTATCTGTCACCAGTTCAATGTTGCATACAAACATGGCAGGTGTTAGCGATAAGGAGCTAAGCGAAACAGAGATGGTGTATGTCTTGGCCAGACTGAGTTGGAGATGGTGTTCCTTCTTCCAGGTTGCAATATCAGCGCAGAGAGTTTAGTTAATACCTTCTGGTCCTCTGGTTGGAATGAGAGGTACAGCTGTATATCATCGGCATGGTACTGTTAACACATTTTGCTGTGCACCTTTAGATCTGTGGGCCAACAACTTGTTATCTCTTCTCCAGGAGATGGCTTGTCATGGCTTCTCAGTCTCCTCAGACAGGCCCTCAGCACTCACCTCCGGATAGCCTGATAACTTCTGTTAAATCACTCCAACTGTGGTATGTCCAATTTATGAATGGCACTTTCCAGAAAGCTGCAGAACCCACCTTATCTGTGATTGGCCTGTCCTGACCTCTACGGGTAGCTGACCCCACCCAGTCTAGTGTCTTGATCTGATGGCCACTGTATTATATACAGTACTTCACCTTTTTACAAATTGGGCTGTGTTAATTTTTGTCACAAACGTTATCCTAACAGATATTGTGCATGGAATGTTAAAAAACATACATTTACTTTAGAAGTCTATTACTTTTCCACATTTTTTTTGTATCTTAGGCTACATTTAGGTCTCTCTTATACCGTGAAGAAATTGTAGCTGATCAGCATTGAATACCTAAAAATACTCAAATTTTTCTTCTTTACACTTATTTTATCTTAACATATTTCCTTTTCTTTTCATTTTAAAGATTTTGCCATAACCTTCTTTATTGGACAAGTCTTCTTCTTCTTTTTCTTTTGGCTGCTCCCGTTAGGGGTCGCCACAGCGGATCATCTTCCGCATATTGATTTGTCAAAATTTTACACCAGATGCCCTTCCTGACGTAACCCTCCCCATTTACCCACATGTCTATGTTATGTAAAAATGGCCTGGAGCAACAATAGGTCACTGAAACCAGGCTGATAAACTTAGCAATGTGCCAACAGGCATAACTAATAAACAGAGGCCAACTCCAGAGTCACAGCTGACTTTATATGCCTGTGCATACCTTCTTTATGTTCCTCCACTGCTTTACACCTGCCTTCTCTGGAGGGCTGCCTGAAGAGAATCCTTTACAGGGTGCAAAGGTGTCTAAGTTGATTACACCCCTGGTTCTGTGAAAGATCAACTGTCTATGTAATAAAGGTCAGACTCTGAAATTCTTTCCCTTCGAAAAGACTCCTTGTGAAAATATTTCCAAGTTCTTGTTTTCCCATTCTTAAGTGTAATCCTTCCCTAATACTCTTCGGCCTCAAATCCCCATTACTGGTCTGTGGCAAATACAGTGCCCCCCATAATTTTTGGGACAAAGATATAGTTTTCCTTGACTTACTCCACAATTTAAAATTACAAATCAGACAATTCAGACATGATTAAAGTGCACATTGTACAGTTTCATTTAAGGATATTTGCATACATTTCGGTCACATCATGTAGAAATGACAACACTTTTAATACGTGGTCACCCCAGCATGACCCGCTTACAGTTTGCAAAGAAGTATTTAAAAAAAAGCCTGCAGAATTCTGGAAAAAGGTCTTCTGGGCAGACGAGACAAAGATGAAACTTATCAGAGTGATGGAGAGAGAAAAGGGTGGAGACCAAAAGGAACTGCCCAAGATCGAAAGCAGACCACCTCATCTGTTAAGCATGGCAGTGAGGTGTTATGGCTTGAGTATGTATGGCAGCCACAGGTCCTGGCACACTTCTCTTCATTGATAATGGAACTGCTGATGGGAGACACACGATGAATTCTGAGGTGTAGAGAAACATCTGATCTGCTCAAGTTCCAGTAAAGACCTCCAAACTCACTGAACAATGCTTCAACCAACAAGAAGATAATGACCCAAACATACTGCTAAGGCAACACGGGGGTTTATAAATTTTATAAAGCTAAAAAATGGAAAAAAAATTCTAAATGGCCAGGCCAGTACCCTGATTTAAATCAAACTAAGCAGGACTTCCATATGCTGAAGAGAAAACCTAAGGGGACAAGTACCCAAAACAAGCAGGAACTGAAGATGGCGGCATTAGAGGAATGGCAGAACATCACCAGAGAAGACCCTCAGCACCTGGTGAGGTCTATGAATCACAGAGTTCAACCAGTCATTGCATGCAAGGGATATGAGACAAAGGACTTAATAATAGACCTGCCACTGCTATGTCCCATACATTATGGTGCCCTCAAATGGGGGCGCATTTATAAAAAGTGGCATCATTTCTGTATGATGTGACCAAAACATATGGAAATACTCTTACATTAAAGTTGGCAATCTGCACTTTAATAATATCTGAATTGTTTGCTTCATAATTTTAATCTGTGGAGCAGAGAGCTATATCAAGGAAAAATGTCTTTGTCTCAAACATTATGGAGGGCTCTGTAGTTGCAAGACCCCTTTAATGTGAGTGCCAAGTACCACCTAAACATCACTCTACCATGCACTCTTCTTACCAGGTCAGGCCACATGTAAAAGCATAATTAGCCTAAGAGCTCCATTTGAGAGTTGGATTGGTTCAGTTCCTTGGTTCTCGTGCAGACCTAATCGTTGTTGAGCCATTCCATTAGTGTGATAAAGGGTTAGTGGATTGTGTTTATCAAGGTAAGCCTTATTCTTGAAGCCATTCTTTATAAAATTTGTTTAATCCAACTAAGAGACCTTAGGGATGGGACTTTTTCTAGCAGCACTGGGTTCAGCTCTGGACAAGGAAAGAGTTTATCATGTGGAACACCCTCATCATCTAACAATGGGACAATTTTGAGCTGTCGGCAAACCTAGCCCACCGTTTTTTAAAATTGGGGAGGAAAAGCTCACTATGTCACAAAAACTCCACACAAACAGTAACAAGACTGAGATTTGAAGCAAAGTCTCAAGAGCAGTGAAGCAGCAGAGGCATCCAGTGCACCACCATTGATTATTAGTGTTATTTCAGTAAACCTAATTACTGAATTAATAGTTATAAATAGAGTAATAAAATACCACTTGTAGAAAAGAAAAAATCTATTTAGTGATTTTTTTTTTCCCTGTGAAAAGAAGTATGAAAAGTCAAATTATTCACCGTTAATAATAAGTACTGATGGAAGAGTGGGTGGCAAAATAAATGTTTAAAATTTAAACCCCAAAAGGCTTTACTGCCATAACATTACTGAATATGCACAGTAATTGTAGCTTTCCACAAACTAATCCACACTCACAGTTTAGCTCTAAAGATGGCTTTTCTAATTAATTTCCATCTCAAATATGCCTGCTGCTAATGTGGAGTGTTCCTTCTGAATGAGTACATTGTGTTTGATTCTGAATGTGATGTAAATTGCATGTCATTTATCTGGCTATTAGCCTGGTACTTATTATTTATTTATTTTTTAGTTAAAACACCAGTGTTTATAGTACAATAATCAATCCATTCATTTATTTTCTGAAGCTGCTTTTTCCATTACAGGGTTACAGTGACCTGGGGACTAGTTTGGCAGAAATTGGCTCAAGGGAGGAACCCACCCTGGGTAGGTCACCACTCCACTCCAGGAAACAACACCTATCCACCCACTGTCACTCTCATCGGGTTAGTTTGGATATGCAATGCATTATTATAATATTATATACTTGCAATCACTGGACTGACTTTATGGGAACACATGAAGGGTGTCACGCATGCGTGCTAGAGGGTCACCTTACATGCTCACTTAAAGTAAGTAGTGTTTACTCCTGTCATACAGGAAGCAACTTCTGAAAGGATTTAGGGGTTTTGACACAACATTTTTATCAAATAAGCCAGGGGTGTCGAAGTGGCTGCAGGTTTTCATTCTAACCATCTTCTTAATTAGTGACCAGTTTTTGATACTAATTAACTTCTTTAGCCTGACTCAAGCCCCTTAGTTGTTTTTTCCTTAATTAGCAGCCGGACAGTAATGAGATATAAAACAAGCAGGACATGACCAGCTGACCTGTACCCATCAAACAAAATCTGAAAATAAAGATGAAGGTTTCAGTAAGGTTGATTCCTCAGGTTCCCAAAACATTTTAGGAGTTCTTAGAAAAAAACAGAATATCAATAGTTTTGGAAATGTCTGCTGTGGCAAAAAGAGAGCAGCAACAAGCCATGGAGTTGAATAACGGGTTTAATGAACAGCAAGAATCAGCTTCTCATTAAGGAACTGGTTGGAGTTTGAAGCCCCAATTTAACTGGTCATCTGTTGGCTCGTTTGATATCTCATTTCTGTCTGGCTGTCATTTAATGAAGAAAAGAATCAATTCAGAAGACTTAATCCTTAAAAACAGGGCTATTAAAATAGAGGGAAAAGAAGTTAATTAGCAGTGAAAACTGGACACTGATTAGAAAAAGGGTTAGAAAGGAAAACTGCACCCACTGCGGCCCTCCAGGCCTGGAGTTTGACACCCGTGAACTAAGCAATGCACAGAAGCAATTGGAAAGGTAAATGAAATGTTAGGTTATATCATAAAAACTAATAAATTTAAGTCAAGCTCAAACTATACAGTGCACTCGTTAGACCGCCTCTGGAGTTTTGTGTGCAGTTCTGGTCACAACACTAGCAGAAAGACATAGCAGCAACGGTGTGCAGAGGAGAGCAACCAAATGCATCATGGGACTTAAGGACATGTCCTACTGTGACAGACTCAGAGAATTAAACTTGTTTAGTTTCGAGCAGAGGAGACTCTGTGGGCACCTAATCCAGGGATTTAAATTCCTCAAAGGCATTAATAAAGCAGATCCAGCATCATTTGTTCACATACTTGAGGGCGGATGGGTGGAGTGGTGGCTCTGAGGCTAGGGAGTTGCACCGGTTCGGATCCCATAAATGCCAAAAGTGACTCTACTTCATTAGGCCCTTGAACAAGGCCCTTAAACCTGCAATTGCTCTGTCCTGGGAATGACGTTAATGTAGATCCAGCCCTGCATGGAAAAACCTGGGGGTTGGTGGCATAACTGGCCACCATTCCATCTGAACTAGTGTTGTGCTGAGGTGTCACCCATTGCATGGCTGCACTCAGGTCCTAATCTGGGGATCCTGAGTTGGTTTGTCACAGGGTGGGTGCGGCAATGTGCTATATCAGTGCGTTCTCTTAACCTCTCTCTTGAGGACATTAGTGGAAATTAAGTAGAAGTGTATTTAAGACTCTTTACGCAAAGAGTTGTGGGACTCTGGAGCAAACTACTGAGACATGGAGTTGAAGCAGAAAGCTTGACAACCTTTAAGAAGAATCTGAATGAGATATTGGGACAGATTAACTATTAGCTAAACAAAAGGGCTTGAGGGACTGAATGGCACCCTCTTGTTTGTCAAATTTCTTATGTTTTTATCTATATATATAAAAGCCTAATACCTCTGACTCACTCATCACAAAATCTCCCGAACCATTAAGGACTTGAAATGTGGAATGTAGTTTACCCTTGGCCCATAGGTGCTTGCTAAGAAACGGTTTTAAAAAGTTCGTGGTCCAAATGTGAAATTTCTTATAGATTTTTAGACCCGTTTGTATATCTGTCCACTTTCACGAGAGAACTACTTAACAGATTTAGTTTTTGATTTTGCGACTTTCTCATCACGCTAAGCATCATAGTTCGCTTGCATTACCTATTTATAAGTGCAAATCCAAGAGAGACTCATCGGGCTGCAGGGAGGGGGGGCAGGTCCCTCCTCACTCACGCGTCTATCTCGGGGTGTAACCTTAACTCTGCTTAGTTTGCGAATGAGAAAACTACTTAACGGATTTAGATCTTTTTTTTTCTCTATAATTTGCTTGAACATTCCGGTTGATTTCTCATTGCGCTAAGAATCATAGTTCACTTGCAGGAGCGATATATTCGCACTAATCCAAGACAGAGGCTGCGGGCCGAGGGGAGGGGAAGAGTGACGTCAAGAGTAGTGAGCTGGGTGGGGCCCTCCTCACTGACCTGTTTCACTAATACGCGGGAGAAGCCGCGGGGGATGGCTAGTTTTCTAATATAAAAACATCTGTGAAAAAAAATCTAATGTTACTCTTATCACATAATCGACACATCATGTCATCCAGTAGTTTTCTCACAACAGGCAAAACACATACTATAGATATCTTCCTATATAATACTCTACCATGGCTGTCTGTTTGTCTGTCCAGGATTTTAAATCACCCGTAGCTTGCAAACCCATTTGCTGGATCTATTGACCTGAAATTTGATACACATATACTATGTGATGTCTACTAACCACTTTCAGGGTGATGATTGACCTCCAAGGTTATTCCTCTTTTAATTTTTATTTTATTTTATTGTAGAACTAGCAAAATACCCGCGCTTCGCAGCGGAGAAGTAGAAGTAATGAAAAAGAAAAGGAAACATTTTAATAATAACGTAACATGATTGACATTGTCATTGTCATGAGTGTTGCTGTCATATATATATATATATATATATATATATACACACATATATATACACACTTATATATACACACACACACATAAACATATATATACACATACACACATATATACAGTATATATACATATACATATACATCCACATATATATACATATATATATATATGTGCACAAAACCACGCTTTTATCAAGGCTTCCGTCGGGTAATCTTTTGAAATTAAATTTTCCTCCAATCAGTCGTAGCAACGCACTTTCTTCCGACTGTTACATTTTTGTAGCTCTGATGTGTGCATCAATGTAATCGGTGTACCAAGAAATCATGCATTGACAGAAGTTCCCCTTTGCTTGGAATGCAAAGTGTGATTAAATGCGTTATTTTTTAACGCGTTATGGAGCACATGCATCGAAGCTTCTCAGCTGTGCTTGTACTAAGAAAAGGAAACATTTTAAAAATAACATAACACGATTGTCAATGTAACCTTTTATAAGTAGTGCCTGGAGGATTCAGAGTGTGGAGAAACTGTAGAGACAGCGTGTGTATTAACCTGTTGGATTTATCTGTGAGTATTTGGTGGCAGCGTCACAAAGTCGCTTCCGCAAGACTGCGTTAGCTGTGGAGCTCAGCTCAGAGCAAAATGAGGTGAATGGGAGGGGAGATGATGATGTGACTCCCCCACCCGTCTTAACTGTCAATCCCCCACAAAGACAGTCTCTCGGAATTTGCATAAGCACAGCCGTTCACCAGCAATGTTAACTTAGTTACAAAGTGATCAAAACTCTCGTTTATACCCTGCGTCCTCTCATTAAACTTGTATCCCACATTAGCCGTGGGCATGACAAACGCTAGCGGCAACCTGTCTATGAACTTAATTTAAACTTTAGGTTTACACCGTGCTTTGTTTTCGAAGTAGCTGCACTCATGAATATGCTTGTATGTGTTTGACTGATGTTGACTTACTAATTTTGGTCCTGAAGCCAGTCATTTCATCAGGTTTGGGCTGCCGACACCTTTTGTTGGTGCTCGAACTGCTACTGCTAGTGCTAACAGCATACACAGTTTCTGTGTTCGCTGTAACATGTTTTGCATTTAGATGGTACCGTAAGGTTGAAGTGCTTGGGTGGAATGGAAACTCCTTTTTACACAGTTTGCACAAAACCACGCTTTTATCTAGGCTTCCGTCAGGTAGTCTTTTGAAACGAAATTTTCCTCAAATCAGTTGTAGCAACGCACTTTCTTCCGACTGTTACATTTTTGTAGCTCTGATGTGTGCATTAATGTAATCGGTGTACCAGGAAATCATGCATTGACAGAAGTTCCCCTTTGCTTGGAATTGAAAGTGTGATTAAATGCGTTATTTTTTAACGCGTTATGGAGCACATGCATCGAAGCTTCTCAGCTGTGCTTGTGCTAAGAAAAGGAAACATTTTAAAAATAACGTAACACGATTGTCAATGTAACCTTTTGTAAGTAGTGCCTGGAGGATTCAGAGTGTGGAGAAACTCTAGAGACAGCGTGTGTATTAACTTGTGGATTTTTCTGTGAGTATTTGGTGGCGGCGTCACAAAGTTGCTTCCACAAGACTGCGTGCGTTAGCTGCGGAGCTCAGCTCAGAGCAATATGAGGTGAATGGGAGGGGAGATGATGACATGACTCCCCCACCCGCCTTAACTGTCAATCCCCCCACAAAGACAGCCTCTCTAAATTTGCATAAGCACAGCCGTTCACCAGCAATGTTAACTTAGTTACAAAGTGATCAAAACTCTCATTTATATCCTGCGTCCTCTCATTAAACTTGTATCCCGCATTACCCATGGGCATGACAAATGCTAGTGGCAGCCTGTGTATGAACTTAATTTAAACTTTAGGTTTACACCGTGCTTTGTTTCCGAAGTAGCTGCACTCATGAATATGGTTCTATGTGTGACTCGCTCGTTTCTTATTGTTTCGCTGCCTTCTCAATTGTATAATATATGTTTTCTTCAGCGCTTGTTGGAGCTCTTCCTTGTTTTCTACGTACTGCGTTGACAGTCAGTTCACGTGATTACGTGGGATGCGTGATGATGTCACACGAAACTCCGCCCCTCACGGCCATCAAAAGATGCCAGATGAAAGAAGAAGTGGGCTGCTAGGGTGGAGAAAAGAAGAGCTGCTCAGGAAGCAGCAAGCACATCAAACTCTGAGTAAACGAATGCTAAACATACAGAAAAAGAGGACGAAAACTAGGAATGCTCAAGTCAAGCACATTCACTTCAAGTTATCGTGCATTGCGGCATTACTGGTGTTGAATAAGTTACCAAGTAGTGCGATGGACACTTGAACTTAAAGGGATTTTCAAAACTCAACTTGATGTAATTTTGGAGGAATTAGGCAGATAAAACTTTAGATTCTAACTTTCTAAAAGATAAAATGTAAATCCCATTGTCATATTGGTGTCTGCTTTAATGAGAAAGATGAAATGTACTACAGCTGGGGCAAGTAAAGACGAGGGAGAATTATTATCCAAACAGTAAGTGACAGTTGAGACCCGTTGTTTACATTCACCATCGTTCCTGGCCTTTTCATTGAGGCCTGGTCATGCTTCTTTTAAAATGATCAGTTTTCTTGCTATATTTTGTTTATGTTATGAAAGCTGTTTTTAATTGAATTTTACACAACAGAATTTGACAAGTGAAGTCATAAGAATATAATTAAAAAACACGGCATCATAACAATTACAGTATTAATCATTGTATATACAATACATGTAGCACAGATTAATATACAACTCGACAGATTAAAACACAGTAGAGGATTGGTACATTTAATTTTTGAGTAATAAATGTTTACTTTAAATTCCTTTTCATTTAATTGTAAAAAGAGTTTAATGTGATGTGACAGTTTGTTTTTATTGGCTTATCATTAAATGTTATTGGTTTTAAAGATCTCAGAGAAACAAAGTGCATTTCACTGAAAGTGGACTTAACTACTTATTGACGTGTGAGGTGCTGTGCTGGGCGGCATCACTGCTTCAGAGTTTTAATCTTGCAGACTCTTCAAGTCAAATGACTTCACTGCAGAATACACTTCAAAAACAGCACCAGCACTCACTGCATATCACCGATGGACAAGCTGACTGACTAATGCCTGGCACACTGAAGTTCACCTGCCAACGAGAAGGGGCTACAATACCAGTAACTGTTATGCCTAAGACAAGACCCACCACTTTACTAAGTGGGCAGCTTTAAAAACCAAAGGGCCAGACCTGCAGCTACTTGCCATGGAATTTAACAATTTGCTGATAGAGTTTATAGTAGTAAAGTGATGTATTCATAGCAGATTTGTAGTCTATTTAGTTAGCCAATAAAATGTGCCATTTCACCCTACTTCTCCTGTATCAATCTATGGCTAACACGGTACAACACTCTACTGCTATGGATACAGTATACCAGATACCACAATGTACTGGATTCACATGGAACTGAAAACCTGATGGAAGAAACTAGCCCACTTGGACAAAGAAAAAAAACACTTTGCTGTCCCAATATAAGTGAGAGTATTTTTCAGTTTCTTTGTTACACCTTGCCTGATGAAGGGGCTTTAGCTTCCTCGAAAGCTTGCATTTGTAATCTATTAAGTTAGCCAATAAAAGGTGTCATTTCACCCTACTTTCTCCTGTCTGAATGAAGAAGAAAGAAGACTTTTTGTTCAGATTTCTTACATAACAGTATGAATTTTAAAAAGACATATAATCAAATAATATCAACAGCATAGGATGGAGAAAAAAGGCAACAATCAGAAATATGTAGTGTGATATTTGAGCGCCGGTGTTCATGTCAGGTGATATTCACGGCATGTACCTCACAGGCATGAAAATCTAAGTGTGCTGCCACCCGTGTTACACTGTGTGATGCCCTTTCAACACTGGTTCGGGGGGAGCAGCCATGGGATGTACTCTACATCCCTCGGAACGCGTGGTTGCAGCCCTCCTGGGTTACATCGGGGCCACAGGTGTGGGACTTTAGGACTTGTTGGGCTCCGTGGCCACCACCCAGAGGGGCTGCACGGCTTAACGAGCCTCTGTGGGCTGGAATGCAGTCACACCCGGAAGTGCAGCCTAATAAACACCTGGAGGACTTCCAGGAGGACTACAAACAGAGCTTGCAGCCACTACTCAAGGGCCAGAATCGGGAGGAAGAGGACAAGGTTGCCAGGGAGGAGTGGTGGTTTGAGAGGAGAGTGCTTTTGTGTGTTTGGTGCATATCTTTAAGTGCTTGGGACTGTGTATTGCCTGTGGGGTTCACGAAGAAGACGTGCCCTACAGGTGAAGAAAAATAAAAGTCATTTTACACGTGACTCTGGAGTGAATCTGTGCCGGGTCGGGCGCTAGACAGCGCTAACTTCACAACTGCTAGCCTAATTTTGCTGAACTAGATGAGCCTTGTTCCACCCTCAATTTCTCAATAGCTTAGGAATGTGCTGTATTATCTAAAACTGAAATAAATACAGTTTGATCAATGGGGTTCCACCCAGTTTTTGTACACAGTATAAGTTTTTCTTGGCTACAGATCTTCTTTTTCAACTCCAAGAGAAGCCTTACATCTGGGAGCTTTTTCGTATGTTTTCTGGTCCTTGATTTCTGGTTTATTAACAGGGGTGAGATGGGTGTGAAGTGTGGGTGAAGTTATACAATTATGACTGTAATATCCATCCATCCATCCATTATCCAACCCGCTGAATCCAAACACAGGGTCACGGAGGTCTGCCGGAGCCAATCCCAGCCAACACAGGGCACAAGGCAAGAACCAATCCTGGGCAGGGTGCCAACCCACCGCAGGACACACACAAACACACCCAGCACACACTAGGGCCAATTTAGAAACGCCAATCCACCTAACCTGCATGTCTTTGGATTGTGGGAGGAAACCGGAGCGCCCGGAGGAAACCCACGCAGACACGGGAGAACATGCAAACTCCACGCAGGGAGGACCCGGGAAGCGAACCCGGGTCTCCTAACTGCGAGGCAGCAGCGCTACCACTGTGCCACCGTGCCACCCTGACTGTAATATGTTTTAACAAATATAATTAAAAAGATTTGTAATCTTCTTGTTTGGATCTTTATAACCAGGATCTGGATCTTTTCTAAGTTTCTTTGGACTTAGCTACTGCTGGAGAAGTAAATGTAAATTGACCTGGGAAGGAACAGCCTTTATTAAAATAACGTAACATTCATAAGCCCCCTTAATCTAATTCTTGGTTGAACAGCCTAAGCCTAAACCAACAGAAATGGGCATAAGGCAGGAGGCAATGCTGAATGGGATGTCACCCTCCAATATGAAGTCATTTCAGAAATCTTTTACAGTAATCTTACAAACAAATTTGCTGGGTTATGGGAAAGAATTCTGCATACCCAGTGGAAAAAAAATGTAAAGACATGGGCAAGACGTGTCATCCTTCCACAGATAACAACCAGGTATAGGACACCAAGCCAGGATTCACAATACAGCTGCGCTAGTCACCTTGCTACCATGCCCATAGCCTAAACTGGAACTACTATTAACTGCATTAATGTGTCAGAAGATCTCTAATTTTATGCATGGAAGTGTGTGTGTGTGTCTGTCTGGCCCGGAAGTGAGAGGTGGAGTTGGAGTAAGGGCTCCTCCTACAAGGAAACAGAAAAGTCGCTTAGCCACTAATAACGTAAGCGAGGCCAGCATGTCGGCAAAACGAAACCTCAGAAAAAAGACAAAGTCGGTTAGCTGCTAATGCACAAGCGATGCGAGCACGTCAGCAAAACGGAACCTCAGAAAAAAGACAAAGTCGGTTAGCTGCTAATGCACAAGCAATGCGAGCACGTTGACAAAACAAATCCTCCTAGGAGAGAGATGCCCAGAGTAGTTCCTTTCAATTACCTGACATCTCTACATTTCAATTTTTTTTTCTGATGATTTCAATAGTTTCTAGGACCTTGAGATTTTTACAGCGTGGGCTTACAGAGCTAGTTCATTATAATTTAATTTACAATAGATTTGAAAAATCAAAAACACAGATGAAACAAGAAACTTGTCACTGCATTGTGCATTGTGGAAGAAATTAAATTTAGATATATTAATAGAATCTTATCTTAAATTTAGAACATCTTACTATTAGAAATAAAGCAGGAGAAGAATGGTTTTATACATCTTTTAATGTCACTTCATGAAGAAGGGAGCATTCTCACAAGCAGTCTATTACAGCCTGGACAGAATGGTCAAAATATTAAAGGGTAGAGGTCTGTTTTATAAGCAAATGAATTTACATAACAGAGTCAATCAATGCATGCATTTACTCTGGTTGGTTCATCAGGTTATAACCAAATGACATATAAAATAAACGTCAATCTTATTATTTTTCTTGTTCTTCTTATACCTTTGAGTTGAGCTATCACCATTGAAATTTCTGTGTATATAACAACTGTCCATTCTGATTGTGTAGGACATCTGCTGATTTCTTAGTCAACAACAACAACAACATTTATTTATATAGCACATTTTCATACAAAAAAATGTAGCTCAAAGTGCTTTACAAAATGAAGAATAGAAAAATAGAAGACACAATAAAAAATAAAAATAGGTCAACATTAATTAACATAAAATAAGTAAGGTCCGATGGCCAGGGTGGACAGAAAAAACAAAAAAAAAAAACTCCAGACGGCTGGAGTTATTAAGTTATTAAGAGTCATCTCTTAGTCATCCTTCAGTATATTTTGTATATTACATCATCCTTTCTTCTGGTACATTCTTTATTTACTTGACTATCTCTTTCCCTAAACCAATTCTTATACTTCAATGTACGCACTGAAACCAAAATACTTACTATTACTTTTAAATTATATTACGTTATATCTAAATTATTCTCTCACAGTATAGTGGTAAGACTTTAAAGATTTTTTAAGCAGTTCCCTGCACTAACTTGATTCAATATAAAATCACCAGCCATTATACATTTTATAACATCCTTTTGTGTGTAACACTTCACCTAGTCTCTTAAACACAAGGCAATCTAAGCAAACAAATCCTGATCTGAACCCAAGAGATAAAGTCAAAAACAGAACACAGGTTCAAAATATCCACATTACACAAAATCACAGAAAAATCAGTAGTAACTCACCAACTTCCAAGTGCATTCTAATGAACTGCAAGGGACTGTGGGTTGTCCCCGCCTTTATAGGGCTGAGGGCAGCCCCTTGTGGTGATTGGCAGGTAGCCCTAACTCTTGAGGAACCACCCAGCAAACACAAGGAACACAATGCATGCATGGAGAATAAAGCAAATAATTAACAAAAGTAACTAACATAAACAAATGACTCAAAAATAACTAAATAAGACCTTGATTATCTGTCACTCAATTAACCATCAGTTTCCGTTCACCATCAGACCAAAAATAAAAACTGTGCATGCCAGCACCTACCTGTTACTGTGCTACTATTGCCGTGCAGTACCCTGCAAGCTGTGCACACTGGAACAATTCTCCCTTGTGCTAGCGAATTGTGTTTTCCTCCCAGCCCACGTATCATGCTACATTTTGAAATCATAGTGTCAGTTCCATACCTTCAGTTTTAATAGCATTGTGTAGCTTTTCTTTTCTTTTGTAATTAATATACTATACATTGTTATGAACGATAAATGTATCTGTGTGGTGTTGGAATTGTCACATAAAATTGAAATTAGTAAGCGTTTATGAAACGGCAAAAAGTACATCAAGTATTGCTTCAATTTACGGAGCAGGAAGAGTAACAGTGAATGACATAAAGCGTGATTTTGACGAAATTGAAAACGTGTCGAAAGTGAAAACCACTGATCGTAATGTTATTCTTTATTCCTTATTCTATTATATTGTGTTTTGTTAAAATATTGTGACGTGCAGGCAGCTTGTGATGCGCTGTACGGGAGCAGAAAGGGTGGAATGAAAGCTGTAAGTGATGGGACTGAGTGAATGGTTTCTGTTCTGTGAGGGGTGGACACACTTCTCAGGAGATGAATGACAGGAAAAGTTAGGAGAAAAAGGAAGGTGTGGCAGAAGGAGGTTTGGAGTAGGGAGTCAGGAGACAATAAGCAGGAGTGTCTGCGGTACACAGAAAGACAGACCATGAGTGGCAGGAGATCAAGTGATTGGTAGGGAAAGCTTTTTCTTAATATTTTGGATATGTGCTCTGTAACCCAGATAACAGAGTATAAGACGTTAGTTACGGAACGAAAGACCCCCAGTAAAACATTGAAAACTCCAGCACCTCTGCGTTGTTGACCGGAGGGTGTGTTCCAACTATAGAGGGATCACACTCCTCAGCCTCCCTGGAAAAGTCTATTCGGGGGTTCTGGAGAGAAGGGTCCGTCAGATAGTCGAACCTCAGATTCAGGAGGAACAGTGTGGTTTCCGTCCTGGTCGCGGAACAGTGGACCAGCTCTTCACCCTTAGCAGAGTCCTGGACGGTGCGTGGGAGTTTGCCCGACTGGTCTACATGTGTTTTGTGGACTTGGAAAAGGCATTCGACCGTGTCCCTCGGGGAATTCTGTGTGGGGTGCTCCGGGAGTATGGGGTACCGGACCCCCTGATAAGAGCTGTTCGGTCTCTGTACAACCGGTGTCAGAGCTTGGTCCGCATTGCCGGCAGTAAGTCAAGCCCGTTTCCAGTGAGAGTTGGACTCCGCCAGGGCTGCCCTTTGTCACCGATTCTGTTTATAACTTTTATGGACAGAATTTCTAGGCGCAGCCAGGGTGTTGAAGGGGTCCGGTTTGGTGGACTCAGGATTGGGTCACTGCTTTTTGCAGATGATGTTGTCCTGTTTGCTTCATCAGGCCGTGATCTTCAGCTCTCTGGATCGGTTCTCAGCTGAGTGTGAAGCGGCTGGGATGAGAATCAGCACCTCCAAATCCGAGAGCATGGTCCTCAGCCGGAAAAGGGTGGAGTGCCCTCTCAGGGTTGGGGAGAGATCCTGCCCCAAGTGGAGGAGTTCAAGTATCTCGGGGTCTTGTTCACGAGTGAGGGAAGAATGGAGCGTGAGATCGACAGGCGGATCGGTGCGGCGTCCGCAGTGATGCGGGCTCTGCATCGGTCTGTCGTGGTGAAAAGGAGCTGAGCCGTAAGGCAAAGCTCTCAATTTACCAGTCGATCTACGCTCCTACCCTCACCTATGGTCATGAGCTATGGGTAGTGACCGAAAGAACGAGATCGCGAATACAAGCGGCTGAAATGAGTTTCCTCCGCAGGGTGTCTGGGCTTTCCCTTAAAGATAGGGTGAGAAGCTCAGTCATCCGGGAGGGGCTCAGAGTAGAGCCGCTGCTCCTCCGCATCGAGAGGAGTCAGATGAGGTGGCTCGGCATCTGATCAGGATGCCTCCTGGACGCCTCCCTGGTGAGGTGTTCTGGGCACGTCCAACCGGGAGGAGGCCCCGGGGAAGACCCAGGACACGCTGGAGGGACTATGTCTCCCGGCTGGCCTGGGAACGCCTTGGGATTCTCCCGGAAGAGCTGGAAGAAGTGGCCAGGGAGAGGGAAGTCTGGGCCTCTCTGCTTATTGCTGCCCCGCGACCCGACCTCGGATAAGCGGAAGAGGATGGATGGATGGATGGATGAATATTATATTAATTAATTAATTAATTAATTGTTTATTGTTAATACTATATTATATTTTATTAATATAGTCAGTCAGTCATTGCCCAACCCGCTATATCTTAACACAGGTTCAACTCCATAACTATGACACTTAGCTACTATAGCACATCATGGTTCAATTTTCAATTATAAGGGAACAACATGTCACACATAGATTGTTTTACCATGATATCTGAGAACTTATGACATGCACTTAACATGAAAGGTACCAACTAACCACATAGGCTCTTTAGGGTTAAAGCAAAGCTGAACTGAGCAATAGACAAAGATATCCATAAAGACAACCTACTCCAGAGTACTCTGGACCTAGACATTGACACAAAGGTTCACCTTTCAGAAAGATCTGGAGCCTAAGCAAAAACAACACAGGGGTGACTTAGGGACAACCCTGAGAATGTCCTTGAGCGGCCCAGCCAAACACTGGACTTGAACCCATTCAACCATCTCTGGAGAGACCTGAAACTAGCTGTCCACTTAAGGTCTCCATCCAACTTGGCAGAGCTTGGGAGGATCTGCAGAGAGGAATGTCAGAGAATCTCCAAATCCAGGTGTCCAAAGCTTGTCACATCAGACACAAGAAGATTCCAGGCCGGAATCGCTGCCAAAGGTGCAATTAAGTACTGAGTAAAGGGCCTGAGGGTGGGGTAGATAAATAGGTCCTGTGTCCCGAGAATTTTATTTCACTGTTTTTGTTTTATTTCATTTGTACTCAAATGAACAGCCTAAGCGCTACATTCCATTTTGTTGACCTTCATTAAGTGCAGCGAATACACTTGACTTGCTCTTTCGCTCTGCATCATAGTTTTCATCCTCTTTCTCTGTACGTTTGCCATTCGTTTTCTCAGAGGTTGATGTACTTGCTGCTTCCTGAGCAGCTCTTTTTTCTCCATCCTAGCGGCCCGCTTCTTCTCTTCTTTCGCTGGCATCTTTTCGCGTTTAAACTGATTAAGTCAGTCTTTGTGTTGCAATTACTTAATACGTTCTCCTTAATTTTTCACTTAGGCCTGCACTTAAATCTTCAATCTGCCTCAAGAATGATTTGAGATATGGAGAGGTAGGGGAAGTGATGGCGAAAGTGGTAGGGATGAGAACGACGCCCGTACACATGTGCCACATGGCCGTCCTGCTGCCCACCGCCAAGAGTTGATTCCACAATAAAACAAAATAAAAATAAGAAGAGTAATAATTCCAAAACTGTTTGCTTTTAATATAAAGCTGTAGTGTAGGGTTTCAGTGTAGTATATGTGCACCAAAATTCAGGCTACAGGTTATTTGATTGCTGACTTTTGACCTTGAAGGTCAATCATCACCCCGATGGCGGACAATAGAGGTCACGTAGTATGTGTGTACCAAATTTTAGGTCAACAGGTCAAACGGTTTGTGAGCTACAGGCGATTTAAAAACCTGGACAGCCACGGTAGCAGATTATATAAGAAGATTGTGGTTCAAGGAAAAAATTCTTTGACACCATTGTTGTCCCATTTTTAATCTTTCAAACAGAAAATTAAATAATGTGCAATGGCACAGCAAACAGAAAACACAGGTGGTTACCTTTCTCTTAAGCTAATCGCCGCTTGTGTGAGTGGATTCTTCTCTTTCATGGAGCTTCAGCTCTCTGGTTAGCATGGGCCAAAATGAGACGCCTCTTTCCAGGAATTCCTCGGAGTCAATTGCCCCCAGTGGGTGTTTTCTCAGAGCTGTGGAGGCAGAAGCAGATGACAAGGTTAGCTACAGAGCCCCCTCTCTCTTTGGGCTGGTACTACATACCTCAGCAGAGCCTGGAAGGCGACCCACTAATACGCATGTATGACAATATATATAATGACATGATATGTTAATATCATAAGTCTGACATGTGAAATATTTTCAAATCAGTTTAAAATGAACTACAGTATATGACTTCAGGGCAATGTCAGGCATTCTTGAGCCACCCTTGAACCCACAATAAATGCAAGGAGGCCAAAGCCATACGAGTGAGTAGGTAAAGTACTGCTAAACTACAAATCCAGTTTGAGAGGTATGCCTAATGTAAGACGTAGTAATGCCTCCTTTCGGACTTGGCAACTTCTGCATTTAAAATTTGACATTATTTTAGTTCCCATTTCTGTTTTTTTCTGAATTATTTACCTCCAGATTATTTCATACTGCCCCTGACAGGAATTATATTATTGGCACAGGTTCTATTAAGGTTTCTTCTAATCTCAGGGTCTCATTAGTGACCCAGTTCCTACTTAGCCACTTTGTTCAAAATGCTAAAAACTTGAATATTATTCTGGAAGATTTCTGTAGCAGAAATAAACACATAATAAAAGCATGCACATGTAAGCTAATTACACTTTATTGCTGGTAGGAATCTTCAAAGTCCCCTTTAAGGCATCCACTATCTACATTTTGACAATTTAAAGCTATCGCTTTAGTGCTTCTGCTTTTCTCATCTTCATTCCATTAGCCCCCAGAATCATAAAAGAAGATCTGAACAGTTAATCCTTCTTCCTGAATCTGAAATTTACTATCAAACCTTTCATTAATCTTCCTTCAAGCCTAAGTTAAGTTTTGTTTTATGAGTTTACTGCATTCTTAATGTCTGTCTAACACAAGTGTTGTATTTTCATTGAATTATAGAAATTTATGGGCAATATCTGTTTATGTATCCACTCAATATGACTGGTGGCAACTGGCGATACTGAAGGCTGCTTTTTGTCTTGCACCTGATGTTACCGGGACAGACGCTGGCCTCCCCGTAACCTTGTGGGCAACCTAATATTATTGGGTTAGATGGACGCACTTTTAAACCTAACTTTCATATATGTATAGCTAATCAGCGGATCCTGATGGATCCAGTGATTTATGTTTGTATGTTCTCTCTGTATCTGTGTGGTGTGTGCATCACCAAAGACCTGCTGGTTAGGATGACTGGCAATTCAAGATAGGCCTCAATATGAGAGTGAATGTGTGTGTGTGAGTGAGTGGGCCCTATGATGGATTGCTACCCGGTCCAGTGCTGTTTACACCTTTCTCCATGTGCTGTCAGGCTTTTACCATGCAACCCTAAATTGAATTAAGCAAGTGTAAGAATGAAGCCTTAATCAAACAGCCAGGAGGTTGAATAAATTAATTATCACTGAGAGACATCTTAATTTTAGTTTCTCACGTGCTGACGTGAGAGGTCTCTGCAATGGAGTTGCACCCAAGGCTACCAGGATGGCCGCAGTCCTGTGATCCTAAATTGGGTTACACAAGTTTGAAAATGCAATATTAGGTTATACTTACGGCTTCTTGAAAAAGACTAACGCAGCAAAATACTTTGGCCTTACAGCTATTTTTAGCTTCATGATATCCATTTTCTGTTTAGAATTTCACCAGTATGCTTGTAAGGTATATTCGTCCATCCATCCATTATCTAACCCGCTATATCCTAATTACAGGGTCACGGGGGTCTACTGGAGCCAATCCCAGCCAACACAGGGTGCAAGGCAGGAAACAAACCCCAGGTAGGGTGCCAGCCCACCACAGAGGTATATTCATGAGCGATCTAAATTTTCTGTAAAGAAGCTGAGCACCTCCATATTTTCATTTTGGAGCTATGATGGAATGTAGTTTGTAGAGTATGTCTTTCTGTCTTTGTGGTAATGGTAGCCTAATATGGGCAGGGATCCAGTGCTGGGATGATTTTGGTCTGCACAGGTTTTATTATAGTAAAATTGCCCATCACAATGACTTTCTAGGCTTTATCATTCTTTCGTTCTTTTTTCAAATACAGTGATTCCAATATTTAACTACTTTAATTGAGTTGAGACTCCTAAGCAATTTTTTTTCTGGAGCAGAGACCTTGGAAGGTCCTATCCTCTTCGCATCAAGTTACTCCTTGGACAGAGTCTAACATGATAGGCTGAAAAGGAAAGTTCTAAACCTAGGGTGTGACAGCTGATAGCAGGACACAATGTAAGAAAAGAAAGAAACACATTCAAAAGGGCTAGGGCATGTCTGTGACCCCATATAATGGAAATAAATAAAAGCAATATGATCCTCTTTACAAAGGTGAAAATGACACAGGTAATCTGAGGTAAACAAGTCCCAAAAACACAAATCCATCAGGCAAAGTCAAAAGCAAAACATGAAGGTAAAAAAAAATCCAGTAAATCCACAAAAGCATGATCTTCAAGAACTCACCAAAACCAACAAGTGCATTCAATGAACCGCAAGGGACTGCAGTTGTCTTCAGTCTCTTTACAGTTGAGGGCAGTCTCTTGACATAAATGGGCAGGTAGCCCTGCCTCTTGGGGTACTACCCATAAAACACATGGAAAATAGTAAAAAAGACATAGACGTTAAACAATCAACAATTCTGATGAAGAATATATAATTATACAAATAATACATATGAATAACAATATTAACAGAAACAACAGAATCAAAAATGAACAAAACAGATACAAAAAGGAATTAAAATCCAGCTAGAGTAGGAACCCTGGCTGAAACATAGCAGGTGTTGACTTGTGCTTGGGCCTTAGGATAAGTCACCATCACTATGAGCTGGCATTCCATCACTGAATTGAGAAGCTTCAGTGACAGATGCAGGGAAGGCTATAAAAATGGTCAACCTGCCAAAGTTGTATAAATTCTATGTATTGGGGGTAACACCGAACCGTCCAACTAAGGATAGCAAGCTACCAAAAAGAAGGAAGAATCCACTGGGTTGGCCCTGGCAAGCACTGGCATAACACTACAGTATCCATCCATCCATTATCCAACCCGCTACATCCTAACGACAGGGTCACGGGGGTCTGCTGGAGCCAATCCCAGCCAACACAGGGCACAAGGCAGGAAACAAACCCCGGGCAGGGCGCCAGCCCACTGTAGACATTACAGTATATACCCCTTAATTCTATCACATTGAGCTTTGAGTAATTCTAATGCCGCTTTTTTTAGATTGGCTAGTTACAATTCTAAGTTGGAGGTTTGACATTCATTGCTCAGATTTCTCCTTTCATTACGTGCATTCTGTTCTTAGTCAAGCCAGGCCTACATCACTTCAGTCTCAAATTGCTTAAAGTAAAATTTTAAATAAGATAACTTAATGAAGTCCTTAAGCTTAAACTCTCCAACTGGTAAAACCTTCCACCGATTTTAAAGCAGCCAGTTGATGAGGCAATCTGTCCAAGCATAAAAATCATGCTATAAATCAGAATTTAATAAAGATAAATACCAATTATTATAAAGTAGTTACTTGAGTACATCAGTGCTTACAAGCTTTGTGCAACTTAATTATATCATATTGCTGAGGCCCCTGTATCTATTACTGTTCTTGATCTTTGGGAAGGAAATCAGTCCTCCCGGTTAAAAGATAAATGAATCTGGGTGATAATAAATTTACTTTTAAAAGTGCATTAGTATGATTTGTCACTGCTTCCTTTTCCTTTCCACCTCTTGAGATTCATTAAGCTGGTAAGGTACTGTTTCTTAATTATCTTTAGATAATATACATCATCGCTTGTGTTGGTTTATCCTATGGTGTTACAAACATGACAGTTCATATAGAAGAGTATAATGTATCTTACAATAATTGACAGAGCCTCTGACTTCCTGAATATGTACCGTTTTAAAAATCATCTTTAAATAGACATTGTTATTCTCTTAAGCTATGGTTTTGATAATCATCTTCTGCGTTTCAGGCAATGTATATTATGTGTGTAAAAACTCTTTCACTCTAGCAATTAAACTGGAATCATATTCACTTTTTCCTACTCTTTTTTATGATTGCTTCTAGGCATTGATCTTCACATTATAGTTTGCAAAATTTCAGACTGTCTGTCAGTGAAGTGATAACCACACCACACTCCTCCACATCGGCTCTATTCAAATGACGCAGGCACGTTCATGCGGCACATAGTTACAAACCAAAACTGCAAGAAAGGCAATAAACTAAATATAGTAAAGTGGATTATTAATGTTTTGATGCAAACTCTTCTCCAGTCTCTCTTTCTCTCTTGCTAAGTGCCACATTCAATTCAGATGGTGACTATCATGGTCTTCCACTTTTCTCTTTCCCCTGCTATTCTAAAAGGTTCACTGCAGCTCATGTTGTCCCCAGTCCCTCTCACAGCATCTCCACAGATGACGTTTATCTGCCTTCCTCTTGTTTTTCTTACCATTGATTTTGGCCTGCAATACAACACTTTGAATGCCTTCAGCTCTGATGATATGTCCCAAATATTTTAATTGTCTATTTTTTATCTCACTTACTAAACTTTTTTTTGGTGCTCTTTTTAATATCGTTTATTGGTTACTTTATCTGTTCGGGAATTTTTAGCATTCTTCTTAAAAAACACATCCCATGCCTCTCTCATCTACCTCCTATTGCTTTGCTCACAGTTCATGTTTCACAACCACTCCGTAAGACAGACCAAACGTGACACCTTAGAACAGGGTGGTCCAGCTCCGGTCCTGGAGGGCCGCAGAGGCTGCAGGTTTTCATTCTAACCCTTTTCCTAATCAGTGAGCAGTTTTCACTACTAATAAACTCCTTTTCCCTTCATTTTAATAGCCCTGTTTTTAAGGATTCAGTCCTCTGAATTGATTTCTTTCTTCATTAAATGGCAGCCAAACAGAAATGAGACGTGAAACGATCCAACAGATGACCAGCTAAATTGAAACGTCAAACTCCAGCCAATCTCACTCCAGCCAGTTTCTGAATGAGAAGCCAATTCTTGCTGTTAATTAAAGCTATTATTCAATATTGTGACTTTTTACTGCTCTCATTCTGCCACAGCAGACTGTTGATTTTCTGTTTCTTCTAGGACCACCGTCAAGATGTTTTGGTGACGTGAGACCTTCACCTTTCTTTATTTTTAGGTTAGCTGGTCATGTGTTGGCTTGTTTTGTGGCTCATTATTGTGAGGCTGCTCTTTTAGGAAAAAGAAGCAACTAAGGGGTTTGAGTCACGTCAATTTAAACTAAGGCAAAAAAGTTAATCAGCAGCAAAAATGGCTCACTATAGTTAGAATTAAAACCTGTAGCCACTGCTCCCCACCAGCACTGGAGTTGGACATCCCTCCCTTAAAATGTTCATCTTTGTTTTCATTGTTATGTGTTAAGGATTACTCTTTCCATTTAAATAGCATTTATCTCACTACTCAAAGTGCACTTCATAGTGAGTGTGGAGCCACTTCAACCACCACTAATGTGTAGCAACAACCTGGATGATACAACGGCAACCATTTTTGCATCAGTACGCTCACCACACATTAGCTGTTAGGTGGTGAAGTGGTAGAGAGAGACAATTAGAGACAGGGATGATTAAGGGACCAGAATGACTAGGTTATGGTGGGCGTTTTAGCCCAGACATTGGGATACATCCCACACTTTACGAAGGATGCCCAGGCATCTTTCATGACCATAGACAGTCAAGACGTCGGTTTTACGTCTCATCTGAAGGACTGCACCATTTTGATAGCACAGTGTCCCCATTACTGTACTGGGACATTGGGATCCACTTTCAGACCACAGGATAAGCACCCCACGCTGGCTTCGCTAACATGTCTTCCAGTAGCAACCCAAGCTTTTCCTAAATGGTCTCCTATCCAAGTACTAGCTGGGTCCAAACATACTTAGTTTCAGGTGGGTCATGTCTTCTGAAGTGCATGTGGTGCAACTGCCGACATCAGTATAAGTATAGTTTATAAGTATGTGTCTTAACGGCTGTCACACACATGCGATTGGGAGGCAGCTAAAGGGCCTGAATAATAGTAGTAGCACACCAGACTAGGGGGTGTTGAACTGCACTGACTTTCTCTCTCAATCCTCTGCAGACC
Source organism: Polypterus senegalus (assembly GCF_016835505.1). NCBI lineage: Eukaryota > Metazoa > Chordata > Cladistia > Polypteriformes > Polypteridae > Polypterus > Polypterus senegalus. The sequence goes on from NC_053160.1 coordinate 22,702,560, forward strand.
ATCCACGGGAAATCCTGCTCGGTTCCGGCATCTATGATGAAATCACTTCCGGTTCCGGAGCCTATGATGATGCCACTTCTGGTAATGGGGCCATTGATGAAGTCACTTCCGCTGATGGGGCCCATTAATTATGTCACTTCCAGTCCCAATGACAACACGTCCGGTTCTGGTCCCGATGACGTCACTTCTTGTCTCGGTCTTTAAAGCCACCATATTTCTTATCCTAAGTCAGTTCTGTTTTGGATTTAAACCTGTCAAGAACTCAATACTTTACCCATTTTCAGCCAGGGCACAATATATGGGTGGCTGCCCCAACCTTTTTGATGTCTTTGGACTATTCTTGTGACACTGCTTAAAAAACATTTGTGCCATAGCAATCTTTCTCTAATCACGTTTTCACGTCTTAACATGCCCACCAGGTAACACTTGCATTCTGGCACTACTTTGTCTTTTGTAAGCTCCATACTGACTGTCTTCTTGCAACTTAATTTTAGTCCTTTTTCCTTCCTGTCTTCTACTCCCAGATTTAAAATTTTCAGTAGTTCTTCTTCACGTTCAGCAATAAATACAGTATTATCTGTATTTTGTGCTCTTTGGGGCTTTGTTGTTTAAGAGCATTTTTTGTGAAATAAATCTCTTATTTTATAATGATTCTTCATTTAACCCTTTTTGCTTCAAGCCGAAGGTTGACGGATCCTTCCACTCATGTGGGTTGTTTGAGACTTTATGATTATGTACTCTCACGTTCACAATCTGGCCAACTACTTCCAACTCCTTAAAACAACATAACAACTCTTAAAAACGGCAAGGTGGTTTTATCTTCCATTGCAGCTGGTGACAAGGGCACATTAGCCACGGTCTTGAAAGTTGTGTTGTCAGGTGGCTCAGCAGAGATATTCTGTCCTGTGTTGTCATGTGCTGCAGTAGGGGTATTTAATGCTGAACTTGTATACAGTAGTCTGCCCATTATATGTGGGTAGGCAAACCTCCTTTTGTGTAGTTATAGATGTAGTACTCACTTGACTGTCCTCTTTCCTGAACTGACAGTGTAACCGGAGTTCAAAATCCAGATCTCAGCATTGAGTCTCGTCTTAATCAGCTGCTCTTTAACACCACTATGATCATCCTCATCCTTTGGAGTCTCATTCTCAGCTCTGCCTCACACTACTCTCCTAGGGTCAGTGGCAACACAATCTGCCACACCGTCCCCAGCTCAATCAGCTGATCCAAGTCATTTCTTTTTGATGTTCTACCAGCAACCATGTACACAGACCAGTGGACCTAGCACATGAAGAGGTGGCGGTGGAAGTAGCAGAAGTAGCATTCTCTCAGTTGCTTCCCTTCCTGTACTGATGCTGCAACTGGCATTTTAGATCCAGGATCTCAGACTTGAAACTCTTCAACAACTCTGGAGAAGAGCCCACCCAGTAAGTCCATTTTGAATTTCCGTGGAAATCGTGACTCTGCTGAATCAAAACGTATGTCTTCTTCTCATCCCACATGTGACACCATTGTATCATCATTGCTATTTTAGGTAGCTCATTGTTCTTAGAAAGGCGGCTCGCTATTACCGTACTATATTAAACTAATGTGTCTTTGGCAGGTCGACGTTTTTCTGTGTTCCCCTGTTGGCATTGAAACGACTCGGTTGAATAATGGAATGCCAGCTCATACTCCTGCTGACTCTGCTCTGATTGTACTTTCAGACATGGCCTGGGCATGAATGAGTTTCAATGAAAGTCAGGGCCATTACAGTCTCAGCATTCTCAAACTAGCATTTCGATTGCCTCATTTTCATGATTGTAATTAGCATTATATATAATCCATTGATATTTAAAAATTGGTTTTAAAGGGTTCAGTTTCATGGAACATCATTACCTCTATCTATGGCTGGCAACAATTCTTGTGGCACAAAGCTATAGTATGTAGCTGCATGTCAGAAACTTAATGACTGCAATGTATGACCAGGAATGAGAGTGGGGTCAAAATGGGCTAGAGCTCCACCCCTTCACCTACCATCACATGCTATTTCTGAACCCTCTCATTTGAATATGTTGCTTAGCTACAGTACGCCAAGCATGCTGCAGTCACAAAAGCAAATAAGCAGAGAAGCTGGACTTTCGGACATTCAAAATGTGTCAGCCTGTGAAAGCAGTTTAGCTGATGTGTTCTAATATTTATTGTATTTATACGTTTTGTGAGTTTTAACCTTTTTTCTTTCTTTTTCAATTCTGTTTCTTGTTTCAGATTTGGACTTTTCACCTTCATATTGTCTCTACGTGTTTCTTGTCCTTTGTCTGCCTTTTGACCTTGCTGTTTCTGAATGACAGGGAATAAGCCATTTATTTTTATCTTTCTGCTACTTTGGCCCACTTTGCTGTGGCCTTTTTGCTGACTTCTGCTTATGTTGGTCTTCATCTGCACTTTCAATTTGACACCTGCTGCCTGCTGAGCGTGATGGGGCATCTTTTGGTTCTCAGGTTGCATTTGTCAGGAGATTGCACTGACTTGCATGGCTGATCAGTTTGCACCTGACAGGGAGAAATGAAGTGCTGGTTGGGGGGGGCCTTATTAATGTGTGTTCTCTGGGATCCCCAATGGCGGATTTAACTAAACACTCTACACCCATTCTGCAACTGTATTTCTTTATTTGTTTTACTCAAACCTACCTCGCGATGGAAGAATGTATCTTAATAAATCAAATCCACCCACTACAGTTTAGTCTCCTTATGTTGTTTTTAGCTAGAAGAGAAAATTACAAAAACAGCAATGTACTAAATTAATGCCAGCAACAGTTTTAATGAGTTGTTTCATTCTAAAGTTGCCCTGTAATGAAAAATAAAATAACAAAAGAACATTTTAACTATGTATTTTCAAGTCTTATATTCGCGCATTGCCCAATAAGGTATTTTTCACACCTGCAATATCTCATCTGTCCTTACAATAACAAAACTGACTAAAAATCCTCATTCAATAAGCCTTTTACTTTTTTCAATGCAAAGCTCTTTCTGTAAATGTTTGAATGACCTGCCATGTAGCATTATTATCCAATGCTTCTTTGAAGAGTTATTTTTCTTTATAATGAAGACAGGTGACATTGTATGACCGAAGTGATTAATGTTGCCAGAGTACTAAGACACTTTCAGACAGAGCAGGGTCTGCAAAACTGAAGTAAGGTCATTGTGTCATAAAGCAATATTATCTTTCCAAGATGACAGAAGAGTTCCTTCCTCTCCTTTTCAGGAGAATTTAATATTCCTTTTATGGCCTTAGCCAAGTAAACCTGCAGCTGCTGCTACTTACTGAAATTGACTGGGGATTGGTAATTAAGCTTCAAAGGCCAGTTCTCTGTACCATTCATTTATTTATGTATTAAAACTAATTGGTAATTATTTGAATAAAAGGATTCAGCCTGTGTAATTACTATGTTGTATGTCTGTCGCGAGCTATAATGAAATAAAAGGAAATGCAAATGAATGTTATCAATTCATCCGTGTGCATTTATTTGACAAAGTCTTATAAATAAGCTTCAGCAAGAGCTCATTCATGTGTTTATGCAGTAGTGTAAAGTAGATTGGATACACTTTTTTAAAGCCTCATAGCAACTGAATGTTATAATCACAAATCTCAAAGATAATTTGTGTTATATGCGGTAAATAAAAATAGAATAATCTCTGCTCACTTTTACCGTATATACTGCATACAGAAGTGGTGGCAAACACATATCGCCTGCCATGAACAACAAAGAATAAGTTCTGTATGAACTACATTAGCATTTCTAAACCTCTGGGTCTCAACCCACCTTTGGGTCATGGGCTGCCTCTGGTGGATCATGAGCTGCTATTCTTTATAATGGCTCCGACGATAGCACTCGATTCTCCCTCCGCTCTGCATCACAGTTTCGGGTCACGACACTAAAACGGTTGAGAAACACCATACGATACTATATTGTACTGCATTTTCTGGCGTACAGAGTGCAGTGCATCTACAGTTTGTCAGGTTGTGGACAGGGCCCTCAATCAAGCCCTTGAAACACCCACTCTAAAAGGATGAAGTCCACAGGATGGCTGGTCCTCTCATTCCATCCTAAAACTCTTACTCTTAATTTCCCCATTTTGCAGACTGGTCTTTCCACAAGAGTCAGCCTTTTTTTCCTAACACTCCTTTGATCTCCTTCTGTCAGCCACCTAACCTATACAAACTTCTCAACCACAGCTGAATTCACAGTGGAGAACCACATTCCTCACCAGGCACTTTGTGGTGTAATAGAATACACTGTGTCACTTGAAAATATCTCACCAAGAATACCTATGCACCTGGTCCCTCAGATATATTCAATACTAGCAAAATACCCGCGCTTCGCAGCGAAGTACTGCCTAATAAAAAACAAGCCACAAAATCCAGGGAACACTCTGTAGACCTCTACAATCAAACTGTAGTGAAGCATGGATCTGGCCAAGGGTATAAAGTAATTTCTTAAGCTTTGAGTGGATCCATGAGCACTGAGGCTTTAATAATTGTATAATGGAAGAAGTTTATAACCACCGGGACTCTTCCTTGAGTTGGCTAGCTGAGGGTTGTGATGCAAAATTTTACATATAAGTTGATAAATATTTTGTATATCTTTATTTGTATGGTTAAGTACTCCCACCCCGTTTTAGGACTGAGTCTCTGCATTTATCAGGTTGTATGGTTGCTCATTTTCAAATGTACTTTGCTTATTGTTATTATTTATGAATATTATCAATAATACATGATTTAAATTGTAACTTAACTCCTGCTTGTCTTTTACTACACCTAATTGTCTGAGGCAGTAATTTTTATTAAGAAAATTAAACCTTTTTAAACTGAGGGAAAATATACCTATAATTATTTGTTAAGGATCTCTTTGTATACCACATTGTGAGTTCGGCCCTCCGGTTGTAATATGACCAAGCTGTGCGCTGAGCTTACTCTTGAGCATGCAACGTACAGTTGGCCATGTGAACAGTAATCTTGTTTCAAATCTCACAGCTTGGATTGCTGCTGTCATAATCGGTTTGAGTTTCATGGTTTGTTTCAATTACGACAGTATTTGTAGGACTTGTGTTGAAGAGACATTCGGCATCTGTCAAGCGTTGTAAGTATACAACCAGTTTCATCGATAACTTCACATCCAGCTTTTGAGAGTTTAAACATTCATAAACATCAAAGTGTCCACTACTGAAATCGTCACCTGTCAATCTAGGATGTTTAAGAGGCATTGGCGGTTTCGAAAGGTGTAAATTATTTGGCCATTTCGTTATATTTGAAAGCGACAACCGAATAATTCAGCGGCAGCCATCAACTCACATGCAGATCCATAGGTGAAGGGCTTAAGCATTTCACTCTTGTAGTGCTCCTGTGTAGTATAATTATCTCCTGTACCGCCATCAGTCCACACCTTGAACCTGTCCCAGTCATTCAATACATAAGACACAATGTTTCTCCGGATATCAAGAGTGAGCCTGATATGGCCGTGCAATATGTAACAAAGAGAATGGAAAAGGCAGGAGGCATCTCTGGGCATGGAAACCACTCGGTAAGTGACAGTTCTTTGATCGATGGTGATCACCTCGATAGACATGTTAATGGGGGTACGGTTGGAATGAGAAAGGAAACGGGTACCTGAACAATGTAAAGTAAGTCTAAAATACCTACACAATAACTATAATCGTAATAAACAAACAACAGCGGAGAAGCCGTGAAGACTGCAGTTGCTTTGTGACGCTTTTCCGCTGTCATCCCGTTGGGTGGAATCCCACAAGAGTTTAGAAACTCACTCACACCAGCCATGATTCTTTTCAAAGGTAAAGTGCAGGTTAATTTGTTTTATGTATTTTTACTTTATATTTTGTATTAATCATTTTTATATAAATAATTTTGGGTTGTGGAACGAATCATCTGAGTTTCCATCATTTCTTATGGGGAAATTCACTTTGAAATACGAGTGCTTTGGACTGCGAGCACATTTCCAGAGCGAGTTATGCTCGCAAACCGAGGTTCCACTGTATTACTATTATATAATATAAACATACATTTGATTTGAGTCTGTAACAGCTGGTGTAAATTTTTGCTACTTAAAAAAGTTAGTGTTTTGTTTTATCCAGTTTTCTTCTCTCAGTCACGTTCACGTGGTACAATGAACTTGCCTCTTCCTCTCTGAGTTGATGGCGTTTATCTCCGTTCTTTTCACAAGAGCAGCAATGACCACAGTTGGTGCTGTGGTTGATGCCTGGTCAGAACTATTTGTCAAAGATGCATACTATCATGCATTTGCACAATACGCCAGTGAAGAACATGTGAAAAACAACAGATTTGCATGTGCATGAGCAATGCAAGTCCTTATTTAGGAAAAGAATCCAGTCATCCTAGGGAAAAAGACTTTCCAAGACTGTGGTCATAAAGCCGTTTCTGGACAAAGGCAGAACCATAACAACAAACAACTTCTTCATGTCACTTTTGCTTGCTAATAAACTGCCGCACTGCAGCACAACTCTGCTTAGCACCATAATGTGGGATAGGAACTTCCACCTGCAGCTAAAGTCACTTCAGTACACGTGCAATTCCCCACACTAGTGTTTACATCTGGCAGTGCCATGCTGACAGCGTATGTGCCAAAAAAAAAAGTCTGTCAGCATTGCCAGCACCACGAACCGTAACGCAAACATTGGGAAAGATCGAAAACAACAAACAAAGTTCAAATGACATAGCATTTTCAAATAGTTGCATTTTCGTGCATGGATGTGTGTGTGCATGCATGAGAGAGGCAGCCACAGATTTGATATCATTCAAGTAGTTATTGGAATTTAAAATAAAGTCTTTCGCAAAGGTATAATGAAGTGTGCTTTTATTCAAGAACAAAACTGAATAAAAAAAATTTAAGTAACAACAAGATGCCATGAAGACATGATTCACCAGTGTTTGTGTGTCTTCATTTATCCCTTCAGCGATATTTTTAGTTAGAAAAACTTTACATTGGCTGCTACAGACTCAAAGTAAATGTATGTTTTTATTATATAATAGTAATAATAACAGCAGTTCACTACTCATAATGGTAAATGTGGGAAAGACCCGTGATCGAACTAGTAAGCTGCCGTTCTTACCTCTAAACTAGCCATGTGATTGATATACTGCATGGGCTTCGGTTTTTACATATAAACAGCATCATGTAAATTGAATATTTCCTACTTCTTCGGTTAAATTCCTGTAATAAAGGCACACTAATTTTGTTAAAACTTTTGTGAAAGTGCTTATTTGATATTTGGACTTCAGTCTTCACACATTATACACTTCAAGTTAGTATTTTGTCATTATTATAACATGAAAATAACATGTTCAACATTTCTTGCCTCGCATTTCCTGTCATCCTACATTTATCCAGATCACTGTAGACACGCAACACACATGAAATGTATGTACTCCAAATAACGATATATTATTTACCCTACACAACTCCAGGCACCTCCCACCCAGATAAAGAGATCTGAGCTGGGAGAACTTCAGCTGTGTCAGCAAGGGATGGGATAGCAGGCTAAGACTAAGTTACACAACGCAAAGCACATTAATATGGAGTTTACACTCCTCTTATTATGGCAGATGCCACAAAGTGAGGAATCTGTGTAAAAAGAGGGTTACATGTGCACCCCTCATTGTCAAAGCAATCCCTCAGAGTCTAAGAGGAAAAGTAGTGTTATCTCTAGATGAGAAAATAAAAATGTTAGATCTTTTGAAAAGTGGGATGTCACTTGATTTTATTTAAAATATATGTGAGGATGTTCATAGGTTATGTGCAAATAATAATATTTTAAGTGAATTATTTAGTTGGCAGGTTAGTTAAGCAAAGCAAGCCATGTGGAAAATGCATAACCTGACTTTGTTTTTAAAATGATAATTTTGTTTGTTAAGTTTGTTTCTTAAAAATAGAACAACTTCTCACCCATGCATATCTGTGGATCACCTTCCAGGCAGGTAATGCCACCCAGAATCAAGTGAGGGCACGCACACTAACCTGCTCCTCTTTTGTTCACCTCTGCAGTATAGAGAAGATGCCCAGTGAGGGCAACTGATTCTGCCCCCTTTTGGTTCCCAACATTTAATGCTCTCTGCTGCTGGAAGGATGTGTTCAGTTTGGAAAGACTGCACAGCAGGACGGAGCTCCTTCCACCCTGATCAGAAATAATAATTTCCTCAACCTGATGGCATTCTTAATTTGATTTTTTTCTTGATCACTGTACTGGTATGCATAGCTGACCCTTTTCATTATTAGTTTTGTACTGAATTAAATGGGTACAACTGGGTTGATGCCCCGACATTTATCTTTGGATCCTGCAGTACTTAATTCGACCACAAACTGAAGAATGTGAAATGGTTAAAACACACCCTGACCTGCAGTCATTATTTTTTTTTTTTTCAAATATTTTACTTTTATTAATAAAAGTTTCCTGAAAAAGTAAAAACAAAAATTTTGTTTCATGTGAGACTGAAGTGAATTTTTTTTAGGTCAAAATTAAATTTAAATATGTTTAACCTGTTTTACCATTTCTTCCTGAATTTATTTATAAAGTATTTAGAATAATAGACACATTCTGGGAATTCAATCAGCATACAAATCTGAATGTATTAAGGATTGTATATTCAGTATGCGGTATCTAAATACTTTTTTAGAGTATTCTATTTTGCACTGCACTTAGTGACCAGAATGTAGAAGCTGTCTATGTACATATTAAAGTTATATACTTTTTCTGATTTATATTAATGACATTGATTGCAGTGTGCTTAGCAAATTTGTGAAATTCACAGATGCTACTAAAGATAGAGAGATGGCAGACACTGAGGAGGCAGCAAAAAGACTCCAAAAAGACCTGGACAAGCTTCAGAACTGGGCAAACACTTGGAAAATGCAGTTTAATGTAGAAAAGTGTAAAGTGCTACTCATGGGCAAAAGGAACGTCAATTATAAATAACAGATGGGAAACACTGTCATGCAAGAAACAACCTCTGAAAAGGATTTAGGGATTTATCTTGACACAACATTTTCATCAACAAAATAATGTCCAGAGGCAATTAAAAAGGCAAATAACATTTTAGGTTATATCATAAAAAAAACTGTTGAAGTCAAGGAACGTTATGTTCAAATTATACAATGCACAAGTAAGACCACATCTGGAGTTTTGTGTGCAGTTCTGGTCACCACAGTACGAGAAAGACATGAAAGACTTGAAGCTGTGCAGAGGAGAGCAACCAAGTGCATCATGAGACTTAAAGGACATGTCCTACTCTAACAGATTCAGAGAATTAAACCTGTTTAATCTTGATCAGAGGCAACTATGAGGGACCTAACGCAGGTTTTCAAAATTCTGAAAGGCATTAAAAAAGGATATTCTTTCAGTTTAAGTGTTAGTTACATACTTGAGAACATCAGTGGAAGCTACGGGGAAGTGCATTTAAAACTGAAGCCAGGAAGCACTTCTTATGCAAAGAGTTTTGAAGCTCTGGAACAAACTACTGAGACATGGAGTTGTAGCAGAAACGTTGACAACCTTATAAGAAGAATTTGGATGAGATACTGCATCAGGACAGCTTAGCTATTAGGTAAACAAATGGGTTGATGGACAGGAATGGTCTCCTCCTGTTTGTCAAATTTCTGATGTGTGGATGACAGCTATAGGAATTTTCTCCTTCACAAAGAATCCAGTCTCACTTGCAGTCAAAATGATAGCCTTTACAGAAGATAAACATCCGACTGAGGTAGGCCAAGCTAGGTTGTATTCAGGTTTGACATAGAAGATGGAGTTAAAATATACTGCATTTCAATACTGTCAGGAATTTCATTACAATTTAACATCCTTCTAACTAAAAATAACATTATTTAATTTCATTGTCTCAGTCAGTGTCATAAAACATGGCAAAAATAACGGTGCATAAGTGAAACTTTCTCGGAGGGAGTTCTGGAAATGTTAAGATATTTACAGCCATCAATAGAAAATATTTCTTTACTTGGGTAATTAGAAGTCATTTTCATTGCATTCTTTAGTGTAGAAAAACCATCAAAAGCCAAAAGTTGGAAGCAACTCTGGTCTGGGACAATACAACATAAAAATATGATTAATTAAGATAAAGAAAATGAATTAGAAACATGCCTACATGCAAAAAAATAACTTACTATTCTGGGTTGCAAGGAGCCATATCCTATCATAGCAGCACTGGGTGCAAACTGGGAGTCAGTCCTGGACAGGGTGCCGATCATTCAGTGGACCTACTCACACACACTCCCAAGCTGTATGGGGTTTTTTGAGAAACCTCTGTACATCTCAGACTATAAATATAACCCCAGGTCCTGTCATTTACAGATATTCTGCACTTATGGGGTATTGATAAGAGGGGTGAGACAGAGTATAAGATTCAGGTGTAGAACTTTATTTCTCGGTGCAGAAAGAATTGTCTGCAACTTCACATCAGGAAAACCAAGGAACTGGTTTTTGACTTTCACCACACCAAAGAGCCTCTATGTCCGATCACTATTCAAAGAGTGGATGTAGAGGTGGTCCACTTACATGTACTTAAGGGTCCATATTAATGACAGACTACTAGTCTGAGAACACAGAGGAGCTATAGAAGAAGTTCAGAGCAGAGTCTTTTTCCATAGGAGTCTGTATCCCTTTATTGTGGATAGTGACTTTACATCTTCTATAATTCTGTGTTTGATTTTTGATATAACTCCAGTTTGATTTTCTACACTGTGGTGTGCAGGGCTGGAAACATCACTTCAAGAGAAGTCCACCTAATCGACAACCTAATGAAAAGGGCAGAGTCAGTAGTGGGATGCACTCTGGACCCCCTGGAGGTAGTAGAGAAGGAGGGAATTAAAACAAAACTGAGTGTCATTATGAACAATGCCACACATCCTCTCTCTGACACACTAACACTGAGGACTTTCAGCCAAGGAATTATTTAGAAGAAGTGTGTTAAGAAACGCAAGGTGGGGGGCTCCTTTATGCCATCATCAATATGCATGCATAATGCCTCACTGGGACTGGGACTGCCAAGACAAATTTTTCTTCCTTTTTAATTTTCTTCTTTTTTTTTTGTTATCCTGAATGCAGTTTTCCAACTCATTGCCATTAATATAAGCTCATCTCATTGTCTGCAGTGCAGTTTCCATTCAATATCATTCCTTAATGTAGTGGAAGCAGTTATCAAAGTAATCGCTTATCACTGATCATACAAATGGTAGGAGTGCAGAAAAGTCCTGAGTAAATAGGAGTACATCACAATGAATCTACCGGCCAGCAGGAGATCAGTGCTACACCTAATGGAATCCCAGAAACCCCGCAGGCAAGCAAGTGAACAAAAGAAGGCTTTATTTTACTTTGCACAAACCATAATTGTATTACATTTTCATCTCATCAATATGAAAGTCTAAAAGCTGACTGAATCCATCCATTTTCTAACCCGTTGAATCCGAATACAGGGTCACTGTATATCCATTTTACCAAAATGATGTCCTCTTGTTCTGGTGTGCTCATGCTGTGTGTTTTACTACTGTGTTATTTGTATAAAGTGTCTTCCCATTTCATGCCAGCGTAGCTTTTTTCATGTCCTCTTTCAGCACACCCCATTGTCATTTTTCTTTAATTCTATGCAGGTCCTCTTTCTCTATAATAACACACATTTGGAGAGCAGAACTGAATAACAGCATGCAGGAAATGCAGAAGACAAAGAGTTTGCTTGATCACTATAGTGTTGCAATTGGTGTAAGACCATCAACAATATTATACTAAGATATTTACGTATATTTTTGTGTTTTAAGGTTGTTTTTGTTGATTAGGAATTATGATGTGTCTTATTCTTGCAATGTACTGTACATTATTTGTTAATTATGTACTGTCTCTTTAGGTTTGTTTAGTGCATTTTGGGTGGTTCCCTAAGAGGTGGGACCAAACTGCTTTCATTGTTGCTGGGTCCTTCTTCTGGCTATATATATCAGCCAAAGGCAGGATTCAGAAGCCAAGCATTTTGTTTTCTGGGATTTTTGTGAGCATTTCTGCTTATGCTTGGGTTTTCTAGTTTGTTTGTTTGTTTTTTACTATTATTGCTTTATTTAAGGATTCTGGCTTCTGGATTGTGTTTTTTTAGGACTCTATTTAGGGTTGCCTTTTTGATTACTCTTTTGTCTCTTTTTACCATTAGCAGCCTGTCCTTGTATTTCTCCATTTTCATTAATAAATTCTTATTATAATAAATGTATTTGTCCTTTGTTCACAAGTCGGGTTAATGGTTATCCTCCCTTTTCTGGGGCTTTTTGTTACATTTTGAGATTCTTAAGGATTTTGGTTTTGAGGCTACAATCCCTTTTGGGCCTACAAAGTGTGAGGCAGGCCACTGGAATTAGGATTTAGCCCCATTGTGGTTAAGCCTTTCTTAGGCAGGTAGGAATGCCTGATCAGGCTAGTAAAGCCTTTTTTTGGAGGCCCAACACCTGCTATATGCCACATTCGTACCTCTTTGTTGAAACATTTAGTAATGCCAAGCAGCAGGACCAAGTACTATATTTCCAAATCTTGTTTTCTTGTCAAAGTAATGCCTATTATAATGGCTTTACAATGAACTTAGAGCAGTGACCAGCAGAAGAATCCATATCAGATACCTTTGGAGTAGTTCAAGAACTCCTTTTGATGAACTTGTGTCTGACCTTTCAAAAGTAAAGGTTCAACCTGACTTTATCAAAGAAGGACAGCTAATGGCATAGACCAGAATACTAGCAACCCCAACATTAGATTATTTGTTGCATATAAATGGAAAATGGAAAGGGAAGGGTAATTGCTTCGATTGATCACAATCGCTTCGTTTGCAGCAGCTACAGGGGCATAACACTGCACTCTGTGCCGGATAAGGTCCTTCCTAGTGTTATCCTCAGTAAGATCTGTGATCACTTGCTCACCTACAGGCGACTGGAGGAGTCTGGTTTTACACCTAAGAAGTCTACCATTGACCTGGCACTGAGGATTCTCATCTAGCGCAAATGCAAATATCGACAGAGTTTCTTTGCCACCTTTGTTGATTTTTGTAAAGCCTTTGACTCAGTTCATCAAGTTTCCCTGTGGGACATCCTGAGACTTTGTGGGACACCCCTGAAGTTGCTAGATATCATGGCCGGCCTGTACACTAGTACTGTGAGTGCTGTGCAGAGTGGAGACGGAACCTCTTTGTTTTCCCAGTTGATTCTGGGGTTCGTCAGTCGTGTGTTTTTGCTCCTACTTTGTTCAGTTCTTGCATGGACTGTTTGTTGGGCAGGGTTGTTGGGTCCAGTAGCTGTGGGGCATCTCTTGGTGAAGAAAGATTCGTTGATCTTCACTTTGCTGACGATGCTGTGATCTTTCCGGAGTCAATGGAGGTTCTGATCGGGGTGCTTGACAGACTGAGTGAGGAGTCTGAGTGTCTAAGCGTATGAGTGTCTTGGATACAAACTAACATCCAGGCCTTCAATGACCTCTTAGGCAGAGCCATCAGCAGTGTGTCTGTCTGCGGAGACAGCGTTGACCGCGTCGAGAGGTTTACTTACCTTGGCAGTGACATTCATATCTCTGGTGACTCTTCCTATGAACTCAGTAGATGGATTGGGAGAGCATGAGGGGTCATGAATTCACTGGAAAGGGGAATATGGCACTTCCAGTATCTTTGCAAAATGAATGAAGGTCCTGGTGCTGCCTGTTGTGCTGTTTGGTTGTGAGATATGGACCCTATCCATTGACCTGAGACAAAGACTGGACTCCTTCAGTATTGTGTTTCTTCAGAGAATCCTTGGGTACCACTGGTTTGAATTGTTGATTTGTGTTGACTTTGTGGATCTTTATTATTATCCTATTTTAAGGATTACTTAATTTTTTTCGGAATTATTCCAATTTAATTCTTCTCATTTGATTTTTTTTCTAAACATTCAAGAGTATTCTTCATATAATGTTTCTTATATCATCTTGGAAAAATGCTAAATAAAGAATAATAATATTGTAACAACCCGATTTATGGGACACACAGACACCAGTAATGATTGAATGGTTACTTAAAGGACTTTTTATTCGCTCTTCGAAAAACATCCAACAAAGTCTAAAACTTCTTCAGGGGATTTGCTGTCTTGTTGAGCTCTAACACGACATCAGGAGTCTTCCCTTTTTTCCTAGTCTGACCTGCTGCGTTCTTCAGTGCATCTTCTTTATAAACTGCATCAACACATATGGCTCTGATTACCCTGCTGAGTCTCACCTGCCTGTTCTCCCACAGGTCCGAGTTTCTACACTATCATGACTGCTGAGCAACTGAAGGCTGAATTAATGGGCTGCTGTCATTCCAACTGACAAGTTTTATAAAATACCATAGCATATTGTCTTTCACTGCTAGAAGACGTGCAGAATTCCAACTCTTGTCCATCATGGTTTGTGTTGTGCAGCTCTGTCATCAGTGCAGCATTACACTCTCAACAACCACAGCTCCAGAACACTTGGTTTGAACAGCCACTGTCTATGTGAAATATACACATTATTCCCATTTATGTGTGCATAGATCTTTCCTAAAGATTCTCGGACATTCCAGACTGGTGTTTTGTACATGGCTGGTTCCTGTCTTTCAGATGCTATTTTAGATAATTAGATATACAGCATATGCTAATACATGAAAGTTAGATATTCCAGAGTACTCAAAATACACATACCGTCTCTCCGAACACTAAGTTTTCGATTAAATATATGAAGAACTTCTGCAAGATTACAACTGTGTTTTGTATTTTTTAGCCCAGCGGAGGCTGTACTGTATCTTTATAGCTTTTGCTATAAACCAGAGACTGGTTTCTGAGGGCCATTGTAATCCAGACATTGTGGGTTTGCAGATAGTACAAGGCAATATGTGGAAGAATAATTTTAGGGTAACATCGCCTTCATCTTAAAGAAATAGCATAAAGGGTTAATAAATTTGGGAAACCAAATGAAAGTCAAGTGAGCAATAAAATGTACACTGAAGTATAAGATTTGGTTTAGGAAAAATACTGTGATGATCAAGTTAATAAAGAATGTTCCGGAAGAAAGGCTGATGTAATATGAAGGATGACTAAGAGGTGACTAAGAAATCAGCAGATGTCCTATAAACGAGAATGGACAGTTGTTATATGCATAGAAATTTAAAGGGTGGTGGTGCAACTCAAAGGTATAAGAAGAACCAGAATATGATATAATAGACTTTTATTTTATATAAATAATTTGGGCGTAAACCAACAGACCAACCAGAGTAAAATGTATGCATTGATTGACACTGTATGTATATTAAACAGTTTATAAAATTAACCTCTAGTCTTTGTTTCTCTGATCATTCTTACCAGGCCGTAATGGACTGCTTCTGACGAATGCTCCCTCCAAGGCAGTTTGCTGAGGAGTAATTAAAAGATACAATGAACAGCTTTTCTCCTGCCTGATTACTGAATTGTAATGTTAGAGTATGTTTCTTTCTTTAATAAGATGTAAAATTCAGACCACAAATATACTTGGCGTGGTTGGCTGGCTTTGCACTGTGGAGTGTGGTGTGGCAGAGTTGAGCAGTAAGGTGGGGCTAAATGAGGGAGCTCAGCTGATGTTACTATTAGAAACATTAGAACACTCTGGACGAGAACAGGCCATTCAGCCCAACAAAGCTCACCAGTCCTATCCACTTATTTCTTCCAAAAAAACACTGAGTCGAGTTTTTAAAGTCCCTAAAGTCTTACTGTCTACAACACTACTTGGTGTCTTATTCCAAGTGTCTATCGTTCTTTGTGTAAAGAAAAACTTCCTAATGTTTGTGCGACATTTACCCGTAACAAGTTTTTAACTGTGTCCCCGTGTTCTTGATGAACTCATTTTAAAATACAAGTCTCGATCCACTGGACTAATTCCCTTCATAATTTTAAACATTTCCATCATGTCACCTCTTAATCTTCTTTAGCTTAAACTGTAAAGGCTCAGCTCTTTTAATCTTTCCTCATATCTCATCCCCTGTAGCCCTGGAATCAGCCTGGTCGCTCTTCTCTGGACCTTTTCTAGTGCTGCTATGTCCTTTTTGTAGCCTGGAGACCAAACCTGCACACAGGACTCCAGCTGAGGCCTCACCAGTGTGTTATAAAGCTTGAGCAGAACCTCCTGTGACTTGTACTCCACACATCAAGGCGCTATATAACCTGACATTCTGTTAGCCTTTTTAATGGCTTCTGAACACTGTCTGGTAGCCAATAGCTTAGAGTCTACTATGACTCCTAAATCTTTCTCATAAGGTGTACTACACCAAGAAGTGCTCTGCTCACAGCCAATGCTGGAATTCTCTTAGCTCAGACTAAGATAAGAGACTGCTTGTGACAGCTGTTGTAATGCAGATGTTGCAGATTCATGGCTGGCCAAAACTGGTGTGAGTCCATGGCAATACATTTTGTAATTTGTTTTGTTTGTCTAAGAATACTGCGGTGGTCTGGCGCCCTGCTCAGGGTTTGTTTCCTGCCTTGCGCCCTGTGTTGGCTGGGATTGGCTTCAGCGGACCTCTGTGACCCTGTAGTTCGGATATAGCAGGTTGGATGTCTGAGAATGGTGTTTAATTTTGTCTTCCACTGTCTTCTAGGGAAAAAAATAACAATGTTAAAAAGCGGAAAACTGCCATTACATCACGGACATTGTGGCAACAACAGGGAAACAAAAATCTAGAAACAGTATGTGCGCAAGATACTCTAAAGTGCCATATCACTAGCTTGAAAACATAAGAAGTAAATAGCTTAACACTGGACTACATTTATCATGATCAGTGTTGCAAATTCAACAAAATCTGAAAAGATAATTATGTGAACAGGTTTCTATGTATACCATGTACACTAACCATCCACTTTATTAGTTTAATGGTTTGTTAAAGCAAATATCTAATTAGCCAATCACATGGAAGAAACTCAATGCATGTAGGCATGTAGACATTGCGAAGACGACCTGCTGAAGTTTAAACCAAACATCAGAATGGGAAGAAAGGGGATTAAAGTGACTCTGAACTTGGCCTGATTATTGTTGGTGTCACATGGGCTGGTCTGAGTATTTCAGAAACTGCTAATCTACTGGGATTTTCATGCACAATCATCTCTAATGGTAAAATATCCAGTGAGTGGCAGTTCTCTGGGTGAAAATGCCTTGCTGATGTCAGCGATCAGAGGAGAATGGCCAGACTGGTTTGAACGGATAGAAAGGCAACAGTAATCACAAATGAGGTATACAGAAGAGCATCTCTGAATGCACAACATGTCGAACCTTGTTAGGCTACAGCAGCAAGAGACCATACCAGGGGAGACTCTTGTCAGATAAGAACAACAACAACAACATTTATTTATATAGCACATTTTCATACAAAAAAAGTAGCTCAAAGCGCTTTACATAATGAAGAAAAATAAAAGACAAAATAAGAAATTAAAATAAGACAACATTAGTTAACTTAGAAAAAGAGTAAGGTCCGGGGAGGGAGGACAGTAAAAAAAAAAAAAAACTCCAGACGGCTGGAGAAAAAAATAAAATCTGCAGGGGTTCCAGGAGACCACCCAGTCCCCTCTGGGCATTCCACCTAACATAAATGAAACAGTCCTCTTTGTATTTAGGGTTCTTGATGATGAACTAAGAACTAAGAGCTAAGAACAGAATGAGGCTACAGTTCACACGGGCTCACCAAAATTATATAATAGAAGACTGGAAACATGTTGCCTGGTCTGATGAGTCTCGATTTTTGCTGCATCATTTAAATGGTAGTGTCAGAATTTGGCATCAATGGCATCAAAGCATGGATCCATATTGCCTTGTATCATCGGTTCAGGCTGCTGGTGGTAGTGGTGTAATGGTGTGGCAGATATTTTTTTGGCATACTTTGGGCCCCTTAAGGACACAGTTGGAAACTTGTTAAGGGTAAATTTCACACAA
Source organism: Polypterus senegalus (assembly GCF_016835505.1). Classification (NCBI taxonomy): domain Eukaryota; kingdom Metazoa; phylum Chordata; class Cladistia; order Polypteriformes; family Polypteridae; genus Polypterus; species Polypterus senegalus. Next base: position 22,720,532 of record NC_053160.1, read on the forward strand.
ACATTAGCACGTTTTTCTTTACACAAAGAACAAAGAAGAACAAGAGACCAAGTAGTGTGGTAGACAGTAAGACATTAGGGACTTTCAAAACTCGACTTGATGTTTTTTGGAAGAAATAAGTGGATAGGATTGGGAAGCTTTGTTGGGCTTAATGGCCTGTTCTCGTCTCGATTGTTCTACTGTTTAAATGTCACATCCTACCTGAGTATTGCTGCTGACCATGTCCATCCCATTATGACATCTTCTGATGGCTACTTCCAGCAAGATAACCCGCCATGTCACAAAGCTCAAATCATCTCAAATGAGTTTTTTAAACATGGCAATGTGTTCACTGTACTCAAATGGCTTCCACAATCATCAGATCTCAATCCAACAGAGCAGCTTTGGGATGTGGTGGAATGGGAGATTTGCGTCATGGCTGTACAACCAACAAATCTGCGGCAGCTGCGTGATGCTATAATGTCAATATAGACCAAATTCCCTGAGGAATGTTTCCAGCATTTTGTTGAATTTATGCCATGAAGAATTACAGCAGTTCTGAAGGCAAAAAGGGGTCGAACCTGGTACTAGCAACGTGTACCTAATAATGTGGCCAGTGAGTGTATAAACTACTGTATATACACTAGTATACTAATCTCACTAGTACATTACATAGGCGGGTTGCCAAGTTTAAAAAAATCAAGATATTTTTAGCACTCTAAATAGTACTTTAAACACAACAAAAAAATAACCTACAGATGTGATTGTTGTTTGTGGTTTGTTGGTCTCCTTTTAGCTCATTGAAAAAGTGATGTCTACCTCCTGAAAAGTGATTGAAAGAAAAGCCATTGTCCTCTGTACACCTTCATGCCTATGGTATTTCAACAAGTAAAGCAAAGCGAGATTAAGTGTTGAATATTCTACAAAGATATTCCTAAATGGCCTGGGCACATTTGTTGGTACCCCCAGAAAAGATCACAAATAACTGGAACTGAGTGATTTTTCAAACTAGCAGTTTTATTTATTTAATATCACACAAGTCTCCAATTGTGCTATTCAGCTGATTTATATGGAGTACAGTCATCTATCTGCTGTTTGGTATCACGGTGTGTCCCACACTGGACATGGAGACCAGAGACAGCAAAGGAGAGTGTTGTCTGCGGAGATCAGAAAGAAAATGATAGACAAGCATGTTAAAGACAAAGGCTGGAAAACCATCTCCAAGCAGCTTGATGTTCCTGTGACAATAGTAGCAAATATTATTACAAACTTTAATTCCATGAGACTGTACCCAACCTCCTTGGAGACAGTCACGAGAAGAAAATCGACTAAAGGATAGTGAGAATAGACAAAAACCCAAGGACAACATCCAAAGAGGTCAAGGTCTGTCAGTGTCTGATCACATCATCCATCAATTTTTGAGTGAACGTGGGCTCAATGAAAGAAGACCCAGGGGAATTCCATTGTTTTAAAAAAAAAAAAAACATAATAAAGACAGATTGGAATTTCCTAAAATGCATATTGACAAGCCAGAATGTTTCTGGGAGAATGTCCTATGGAAAGAGGAGACAAAAATGGAGCTTTTTGTCAAGTCACATCAGCTCTGTGTCCACAGAAGGGAAAATGAAGGTTTCAAAGAAAAGAACATCAAATCTACAGTGAAACATGGAGGAGATTTGGTTATGTTTTAGGGCTGCTTTGTTGTGTCGAGCATAGGGTGCCTTAAGTCTACGCAGGGAACAATGAAATTCTAAGACTATCAAGGCGTTCTGGATCAAAATGTGCTGCCCAGTGTCAGAAAGCTGTGACTCAGTTGTAGGTCATGGATCCTCCAACAGGAAAATGAAGCAAGTAACACAACTAAAAGCACCAAAGAATGCTGAGAACAAAACATTGTGAAGTGAGCCCCGATTTGAATCCTATCAAACATCTATGGAAAGAACTGAAACATGCAGTCTGGAGAAGACCCCCTTCAGACCTGACACAGCTGGAGCAGTTTGTTCAGGACAAGTGGGCAGTACGACCTATGGACAGGTGCAGACGTCTCATGGAGGGCTCCAGGAATCGCTTGTTTGAAGTAATTGGCTCTAACAAAATATTAGCTTAAGTGTTTCATCATTTCTGTCCACGCCATTTTCATTTGTGTTATTATTTGAAATATTCTGTTGAATAAAAACTCTAAAGCAAAGTCTGATTTTTGTTAAATACGAAATAAACAATGATAGGTGCCAATTATTTTCGTCAGTTGTCATTTCAGGGACAATTTTTACATGGAGGGATAGCAACAAATTGGTCCACGTCTCTATTCTGCAGCTGGAGATGATGGCTCACATTAAATGCAACTACACAAATAAGCTATCCTGAATTCAAATGCTTTTACTTTGTTATTACTTAATTTAATAAGGCAAACAGCATTGTATTAGATATTATTTGGTTTGTTCAAGTGACACAGAATAACGTTTTATATCACAAACCCATATTTTCATTTTTAATGTGCAGATTAATTCAAAACCTTTTTGATTTGGCGCTTGTCATCTGCCATTTTTAGATCGAACACAACCCGAGTCTATTAGTTTACAACTGGCAGCATCTCCAGAGCTAAGACTGATAGAATGTAATATAATGAGCGTGTGCTCAGTCACAGGGGAATGCAATGTCTTAAACTCAATTTTACTTTAATAACATATTTTAAGCATAGGAGATGTGGTATCATGATTTCATCAGTATTCCAGGTGTTTCCGTGCTCTGATTTCGGACTGGGTATGCTCAGGCCTTCTCATCCTTTCATTTTAAAGCATGGATTTAAAATGCAATTTTTTTCAGTCCTTGATCATGATGAGAGGATTGATTTTAAGGTTTGTCAAAATAAAACCTTTTTTTTTATTTTTTGAAGAACGAAAGAGCAGCAATCTGGAAAGTCATGTCCTTCTTCAACCTTGACTACTAATTGCTATCTGCGGAGACGCTGGCTCAATTGAAATTGCCAAGAAAGGCTCACAATTGTCAGTAAATTTATGGACTCTTAAAGGAAAGAAATAAATGCATAAAAATAAAGTTTGCCAAAGTATAATAGAGTGCACACTGTCGCAAAATTCAAACTGTAACAATAAAAAGGACAACGTACACATTTAAAACTCACTGAAAAGGCACATTCTGTTCAGCTTGATTAACCCTTTGAGAACTAGCTAGTCTGAGTGAATTCCTGTTGATGAATAATCCAAAAAATAGAGGTGAAAAATTTAAATGTCATAAATAATATGTAAGATTTTAGCACTAGATGTAAATTTTTTTTACACATTTAAAGTGTAAATTGAAATCAGCCTAAATGGGGCAACGAGCGCTTTAAAAAAGTAAATTAATTAGCAATTAGTGTAATCACACGGTGGCTAAGCGGCTAGCAGTGATGCATCACATTTCTAGGGTTCAGATTCTGGCCATGCTGCTACTTGTGTGGAGTTTTTCCATGTTTCACACACGTATAAAGAGGAAACCCAAAAACTCTCAATAATATTAAGTAAAAATCTTGAATATAAATTTTTAAACATTTCCCTTTTAGTTACCTTCAAAATACTCTCCTTGAGATGTGACACACTTGCCCTGGAGCTTCTCCCATTTTTGGAAATAATCCCTGTATTCGTATTTTGTTAACATATCCAGAGCCTCCTGTGTGTTTTTCTTGGATTTTTTCCATGGTACCAAATCTTCTTCACTACAGTGTCGCTTTAAATTTTGGGAACAAAAGGAAATCACAGGGAGTGAGATCATACATGCAATACATTGGGTGTGAAGTAACAATCACATTATTTTTGGTTGAAAATTCTTTGACTGACAATGCGGTGTGTGCAGGTGTACTGTCATGGTGCAAAACTTAATTTTAGCTGCACCACTGCTCCGGATTTTTATTCCTGATGCTTTCCCATAGATGCCTCAGCAATTCAGTGCAATGTCACTGTATTAACCGTCTGTTCATGGCAAACAAACTCTTTGTGAACAAGTCCGTCGATGGTGAAACACGCGATCAGCATTGTTTCAAATCTGCCATGGAGGCTTGGAAAAAAAAATCACCTTCACGATTTGTAGAATAAATAGCAGAAATACACACTCAGTCAACTCAGCACAGTGCCACTCAGTGGACTAATTAACGTGACAGGGAGAATATTCAATAATTACACCCATTCTATTAACAAATTCCAGGAATGTTTGGGTGCCCCCTCATATGTCAAGAGTTTTTCTCCAGGTTATATTATTTTTCTCCCACACCCATTTAACTGGTGTGTAAAATTTGTTGGTGACTCTGAACTGGCCCAGAATGAGTAAGTGTACCTGAGGGGTTGGTTCCTGCCTTGTAACGGATGCTTCTGGGAGAGACTCTGCCTTCATCAGTCCTGGAGAACTGGACCATAACAAGGAGTGGATTTGAGGCCTTCAAAAAGCTCATGAGCCTGCCCAAGCCTCCTTTGCCTGTATGGAAAAGATCGCACCCCAATGGGCTTATTCCCAGCTCCACTAGCCTGCCACAGACCCAAAAGGGTCATAAGCTTCAAAAGTTTACATAAATGTGCAAAAATATCAAAATGAGTCTCTCAAAGAAAAAAAAAAAACACTGTAAAACCTTTGGTTGAAGAGATCCCAAAAAGGAAATCTATATAAATAACGAAATATTGATTCAAAATAGTCAAAATTTCACAGTGAGCCAAAAAGAAGCAGTAAGGAGTTGCCAAAAGGCAATCCTGAGTAAATACATCCCAATACACAATCCAAAATTAGGAATTCCAATAAGCCAAGCAGGAAAAGATCAAAACCAGAAAATCTAACAAGGAATCACAATACTTACTGTACAGAGGCTCGACGCGAACTACAATGCACCACACTTGAGCTCTCTCAGCTCTGACCTAAACAGCCAGAAGGAGGCTTAGGAGTCATGATGTCAGGGTGGGCCTGCCTCCTGGGGTGCCCTCCACAATTACAAGGGACATAGAACATCTGTTCACATATTTGAAAACATTTGACGATTAAAACTTGCCAATCCTATACCCCTAATTCCGCTAAAGTATGTCCTTGTTTTGATTAGGCATCCCAAACCAATTAAGTCCTAAAAGATCTTCCAAAAATGCCCAATAGAGAGGTAAGCTGATACCCATCCTATCAGAAAATTTGTTATCTTCATTCGCCATGAAAAATTTTCTCAGCTGTTACTCTAAACTGCATTGAGTAACATATAAAAAATGACATGTTTGGGTGGAGTATTAGAAGACTAGGCCTGAAATTTTACGAAGCACAGGGCTATTACACAAAAGGTGGTTGGGACATCAAACTGTGATATCTGTTTAAATATGGACACAAATATTTTTTTATGAAATTATTACAATATGTTGAAGTGAAATGTAATACATTAACACGCAGGTGCAATTACATTTCATTAGTTACATTACAGATGTGGATGATGCGATGGCTTACATGCTCCACAGAGCCTAATCTCACCTGGCTAAAAGTAGCACCACAATCACGTAAGGTTCTTTGATTTTTATTTTCAGTACCTTTAACACCATTCTGCCTCATTGACTGGAGGCATAGCATGTTGATACCCCCCACAATCTCCTGGATCATGGACTACCTGACCAACAGACAATGGCGCAGGGACTGTGTGTCTAAAATGGTGGTGTCTAACACTGGAGCACCTCAGGAACTATCCTGTTTCCATTGCTGTTTACCCTCTACATCACATACTTCCAACACAATACCAGCAATTGCCACCTACAGACATTTCCAGATGACTCCTCCATCATAGGCTACAATAATACTGGAGATGAGTCAGAGTACAGGAAGGTTTATCTCTTGTGGTGCAGGGTGAGCCATCTGTGACTCAACATCAGCAAGACAAAAGGGCTGATGGAAGACTTCCAGCGTATAAAGGACCCTATGAGACCATTCAGGGGGAGGACGTGGAACTAAAGGTACCTGGGGTTTCACATAAAGAACAAACAGGACTGGTCTGACAACACAATGGCACAGGGCAAGAAGGGATAAAGCTGACTGAACATCTTAAGGTGACTCATAACTTTTGATATTGATGTTCTACCAGTCCATAGTGGCCAGTGTGGTGTTCCACGCTGCAGTCTCCCGGGAAAGCAACCTGAGCTCAAAAGAAGCACAATGCCTGAACAAACATATCAGGAAACCCAGCTCCATCACAAGGCAAACACTGGACACACTGTTATGGAAAGGAGGATGGTGGCAAAGTTGGATGCCATTATGAAAAATCCCCTCCAGGACTCTCAGAGTCCTTTAAACTTTCATATTCCTTTGACTCAAGAGTGGCTTCCATCTAGCCACTCTGCCATAAGTGTTAAATTCCCAAAATACAGAGTTCCATGAATATAGCAGAAACATTGTTTTTTTTTTCAGTCCCCATATCTCAGTCTAATATAGCCTCTTTGGTTTGAGTTGGTAAACAAGTTCTTTACGGCATGAATTTGTGAGCATAAAGGACCTTGTAATGCTATTAAGTCAGTATGGACTTTGGTCCCTAAGGAATACGTCTGGCACCTCGTTAAATTAATGTCTAAAATAATTTAGGCAGTTCTGGAAGCAAAGGAGGTCCTACCTGGTATTAGATGGGTTTACTCAATACAGGGCCCAAGAAGAGAAGAGATTCCTTTAAATTTGGACGTTTTTCTGTTTGCCTTTTACCAGATGTGCTGGAAAAGGTTACTGTGAAAACAAAGCAATGCTGAAAGCGATATTTTAGAAACTAATTTATTAGCACAATTAAATAAATTCATATGCATTCATTCTTTTTGGCTGTATCTTTTCTTCTTCTGTGTGGTATGTATGTACTACTAATTATATTTATTTTTGTTGGTTTTCACTGTACAGACAGTGATTACTGGCTGCATTCTGATAGCCTGAGGTCAGGTTTTACTCTGGAAAAGAATGACAAAATGCTCAAAATTGAGAATTTCTAGTAAACCACCTGCAAATTCAGTCCCAGTAAAAATGTCACTGAAATCCTTTCATTAAAAGCATTATTCAAAAAAGCAGATTGCAAATTCTAGTCCAATTTTTCATGAGTACAAAATATACTGTTAAAAGACGAAAATCATTGTATTTAATCAGTTCATTGAATTTGGCCCAAGTAAGCATTATAATAGAATGCCATATCAATTCATATGGCACGTCCTTAACATACACAATACAGTCAGAAAAATGTGCACACCCCTCCACATTATTGAGTTCAGGTGTTTCATTGTTAACAGGTTCATAAAATCAAGCACATAGCCATGCAACCTCAATTGACAAACAAAATGGGTCCCACTGAAGACTTCTCTGGCTTTAAATGTGTCACTATAAGATGCCACCTTTGCCACAAGTCATCATGTGAAATTTCTGCTCTGCTAGATCTGTCCCAGCCAACTGCAAGCACTCTTATTGTAAGGTGGAAGCGTCGAGGAACAGCAACAGTTCAGCCATCTTGTGGTAGAGCACAGAGACTAACAGAGCACTTAGTGCATAAAAATCACCAATCCTCTGTGGCATCAGTCACAACAGAGTGCCAGACTGCCTTTGGAAGTAACATCAGAACAACAACAAAGTTCATGAGTAATATTGTGACACATTGACAGACCTTAGCATTATACAGTATATATATATTTTTATATTATATTATTATTTTTTATCATTAAGACCCCCTACCCAGTGTCAAATGCAGGTAATGCGTCCTGCATACATTGCAGGTTGTTTGTCCGACGTGAGACAATGGCAGGTTTGCCGTGTCACCGAGGCAACTACAAGACTGCAGTCCTGCCACACAATGCATCCATTGGCCAGGGGTTGATGTGGGGAGTACTTTAATCTGGCCATTGACCTGGCCTGTTGTTTTTTCTTTTCTGTCTCCCCACCTCCAGGACAACCCGATCCCAGCCACTGATCTGTAGCCGCGGGACTGACCTGACAAGGAGGACCGTCTGTTCCTGAACTGAAAAAAGGAGCCAAGGCAGGACAACTGATAATGTCACTGCTTCTTTACTGTGTCTGTGTGTAGTGTAGTGGTAGGTTCTGTTTATCTATATTTATAGATATATATAGTCAAACACGTGCAATTGGGAAACAGCTAAAGGGCCCGAATGATACTAATTCCACGTCAGACAAGGGGTCGGCATAGTGCACTGACTTTCTATCTCAATCCTTTGCAGACCATCCACAGGAAATCCCGCATAGTTCTGGCACAACTGATGATGTGACTTCTGGTCCCGGAGCCACTGATGACTTCACTTCCGGCCCCAGGCCCGCTGCTGATGTCACTTCCGGACTTGGTATATAAAGCCACCATCTTTAGTTCTGATCAGTTCTGTTTTGGACTCGGACTTGTGAACATCTCGCACTTACTTAACCTTTTGCAGCCAAGGCACATTATACAGGTGGCTACCCCAAACCTTTTTGATTTCTTTGTGTCGTTTTTGTGATAATGTATATATATAGTCACACACGTGTGCTTGGGAGGCAGCTAAAGGGCTTAAAAGAAGGTAATTCCATGCCAGGCCACAGGGTGGCAGAGTGCAATAATCCTTCTTCTCTCTGCAGACGACACATGGGAAATTCTTCCTGGATCCAATGACATTTCCGGTTCCAGATTTGATGATGTCACTTCTGGGCTTGATGATGTTGCTTCCTGTTTCAGGCCCAGTAGCATCACTTCAAGTTCCGGTCCCTATGACATCACTTCCCCTGACCTACCTTAAATACTTGTCATCTTCCTTCTGTTACTCAGTTCTGTTTTGGACTAAAATCTGTAAACAACATTGCAATGTGTTGCCTCAATTGTGCAGTTGTATTTCAAGTATATGGGTGGCTGCCCCAAACCTCAATCTTGTGTCAAGTAGTTTTATTTCCACTATATATATATATATATATATATATATATATATATATATATATATATATATATATATATATATATATATATATATATAGTCACATGCGCGCATTGGTGTCAGCTTAAAGTATCGGATAATGGTAATTTCCTGCCAAGATACAGGATGGCGCTGTTTACTAACAGTTTATCTTTTCCTCCCTCTGAATACCAGAACACTAAAGACTGATGGCTTTACAACCCTTGACATCAATTCTTTTGTCCCCCCAACTATCCCCACCTCTTCCTGCAGGAAGTCCTTATCAGAGAATGTTCTACTATCAGGAAATAATACATTACAATACAATTTATTTTTGTATAGCCCAAAATCACACAAGAAGTGTCGCAATGGCCTGCCTCTTGGCAGCCCCCAGCCTTGACTCTCTAAGAAGACAAGGAAGAACTCCCAAAAGAAAACCCCTGTAGGGAAAAAATGGAAGAAACCTTGGGAAATGCAGTTCAAAAAGAGACCCATTTCCAGGTAGGTTGGGTGTGCAGTGGGTGCCAAAAAGAAGGGGGTCAATACAATACAATACACAGAACAGAACAAATCCTCAATACAGTATAAAAATAAAAAAAATTACAATTATGGAGCAGAATTTAACAGTAGATATCATATAATATGATTTGGATTTGTTTAGATTCCTGGAGACCTCAGCCATCAAGCTGCCTCTCCCTATTGGCCATTCCACAGCTGAGTCAACACTGGGCCAGCCAATCCGATGAAAGGACCCCTCTACCCCACGATTCCTGCGATCCTCCATCAGGGATGACTTTACCTTAGGCAGGCAAAACAACTTGGCAAGTGGACTATGGCACCAAGTGCCACATTTCAGTACCAAGAAGAGAAACAGAATAGGTGAGGGTTAGTAACAAATTATAACTATCATGTTACTTATGTTTTAGTGCTGATGACTAACAACAGAGAGGCAGTCTGTACAGTTAATTAGCAACTCTAGTCAGGGTGAGCTAAACTGATGTAGTGAGGCTTCAGCTGGGATTTAAAAGCTGAGACTGAAGTGGCATCTCTTATAGTAGCAGGCGGACCATTCCACAGTTTAGGGGCCCTGTAACTAAAAGCTCGACCTCTCAGGAGTCAACTGTGAGACTCGCGTCTGCAAAGAGATTTTCTTTTCTATCTTTTTCAACACATTTATAACTAGTCTTTTGTTTCATATATATATATATATATATATATATATATGTATATATATATATATATATATATATATATATATATATATATATATATATATATATATATATATATATATATATATATATATATATATATATATATATATATATATTGTGGACTCTGGCCCAGACACAGGCAGACGGACATCATATTTTCACCACACACCATTTATTTACAATAATATTTACAATGTAACGTGCACTCACAACCCCAGTGCCTCCAGCACCAATTACCCCAATGTCCAGGCCACACAGTCCTGTGCCTTTCTTTCTCCTGGCCGCCTCCAGTCCTCACTCCAGCTTCGTCCTCTTCCACCCGACTTCCACCAATGACTGGAGGGAGGCGGCCCCTTTTATAGGAACCTGGATGGGCTCCAGCTGCTTCCCGGCAATCAGTCCTAGCCACACCCCAGTGTGGCGGAAGTGCCGGCTGCGCACCCGAAGCCGTCCGGTGTCCCTGTCGTCTTCCCCAGCCCTTCCTGGTGTGGCGGAAGTGCTGGGCTCCAGGGTTCCTCAGGCACCTGGGGGCCGCCTGGCGGTGGCCACGGATCTCTATAGGGCTGGGCTTCCAAGCCCTGTACCCGAGGCCCCCAACATAACCAGGACAGACGCCCCCTCGCGGTCTGGAGGAGGCACAGGTGGCTGGGTGTGGTCGGCAATCAGCCGCCGCCCTGCAATCAAGGCTGGAGTCGGGTGAGGAGGAAGACGAGGTCGTTGCAGAGGAGGCTAGGAGAGGCCCGAGTGATTTGCATGTGGAGACAGTGGCTAGTGGGGAGACTGGGGGTTTGGTGGCGGTGCACTTGACTTTTGTATATAGAACTGTAAATAAACGTGTGGTGATGGCTGAAACAGTGTCCGCCTGTGTGTGTCCGGGCCGTCCTATTTCACAATATATATATAAAAATACATACATATAAACAGGTAGATAGATATATTATATAAAATGAAACAGGATGCACTTTGATTTTAATATAATTATATTAATATTTGAGCGATATAATGTAACTTGTCCATGGTTGGATCTTGCCTTGTGCACAATAGTGTCGGGTTAGGCTCCTCACAACTTGGAATTAGGTTCAGCAAATAGACAGATGGATTTTGATAATACTAGCCACAAAAATATGAGAAGAAAAACTTGTCAGTAATACAGTTTAATTTCTGCTTTTATATTAGTAAAGACATAACATGTTTTTATTTATGCTTTTGCCAATCTTGAAAAGCAATGTAGTAAAATAGTGCCCCAAAACACAAAGGATTAAGAAAAGAACAAGATCTGCCAAAGCAGGACTAATAAGAACACCCCTGCTAGAGCACACAGCAGTCTGAATGGCAATTAAACTGCAAAGATCAATAGTGATTTGATACCACAAAAGAGAAGATTTATGGTGCTCTTTTGGGGCAGTGGGTGCTGGCTTTGTTTCTGTCATTGTTGCTTTTTATTTCCATTCAAATGAAGGCATCATTACTGTGTTAATGGCTCAGTGTGCAGCCCCGATTACATTTAAGCACAGTTGTTCCTTAAGTGGTAGCAGATGATGAAATCTGCTATTTGTGGCACTTTGCATATTGGAGTATTTCTAATAAATAGAAATCGAAGGCCTGGGAGCACAAGTTGCATAAACATCTTTGGCAAGAAGAAAAAAAAAATCTGTTGGTTGTCATTATGGAAAATATGGTCCCAGCGTTTTCAGCTGAAGTGAAAGACGCTGCCTGCAGAGCTGCCATTTGAGCAAAGAGCAAATAACCAAGACATTAACAGTCAAATTGTCCAGATTGCTGGCAGATGATTACCATGAGTCTGATTTCAGGCAATTTAAGGTGACAAAAAGCATTTTAAATGGCATATGAGCAGAAACTGTGCTTTGTTTATTGTTATACTGTTCAGATTTTGAAACAAGTATAATTAGTTCATTTGCATGTTCAATAAATTACTTAAAAATACAATGCCCACTGTATATGGGAATATGACATAGTACATTTAAACTTCATTTCTTTTTGTGGTTTTAAAGTACCAGCAGGAACCTTAGTTTTTAAAATCATGTAAAAATTATTTTATTTATCTATATTTAATGAATAACATTATCTATCTATCTATCTATCTATCTATCTATCTATCTATCTATCTATCTATTATATAGTGCCTTTCATATCTATCTATAGGAACACATCACAGATTGTTAAAAAGATTTTTTTGCCTTTCTACAGTTTTTTTGCCTGTCTCAAAGCTCTGAGGCTGTCCCAAAAATAATCTCCCCAAAAAGTTGATTTAATTGTAAATAAAAAGAAAAATTAGAGAATTAGGATGATGTGTTGCATTTAGTAAATTAATGGTTATCTCAGTGCCAATCTAGGGCAGCTGCATAATTGCACAGATGGCAGCATGTCCAACTACACATTAGTGGCATCATGTCCCTCATGTATTCTTTTTTCATCATTATTTTTAATTAGTTTGCATACCTGACTGTTCTTGCACTATTATTTAGATGGGAGTTTACAATTATCATTACGGTTCATATTATAAGAGTGTCATGATTCTATAAATTTCACTGTTTTTGTATGTGCTACCATGATAACTATGTTATCTGTTCCATCAGAAATGTTTTAATCACTACATGACTAGTAGAACTAATAGTACACACACACACACCAACATATATATAGTGACCTGTGTTGCTGCTGTTTAGCTGTCCATAAAGCCAGCGACCACCGCTTTTGTGTGGTTCAGTAGTTACCTTGCCCTTCAGAAACTCCCTCTTAAACAGTATTTCAATGAGAAGCAAACACACTTGTACGTGTCCTTTGTAGGATCAGCTGCAGGCTTGCAGGCTTACTGTGCTTTTCGCACAAGGTTTTAAACATTTAAAAGACTGAGCCCCGACTGACCTAACAGCTCACTCTCCCGTCCTCTCTCGCTCAGACTGCATTGTCTGCTCCAGTCGCTGCTTCCGAGCTGCTGAACCTACTTGATGAAGACTTTGTGTTCTTTTAACCAGGAGTGGGGAGCTGGATGGTGATGTTTGCCAGTTGCAACTTGTGTGCTTGCCTGCATTATATTGGTGACATTCTGATGGCCTTGAAAATGTCCCCTAAGCACACATGCATCACTATATACCTACATATATGGCCTGACTTCATAAATTGAGAAATGTTCTGTTGTTTTCATGTAAGTTGTTATATTTCATAGCAAGTTATGGTAGGTTCAGGTACAGCAGGGAACTGGCTTACTCCTCTTATTTCAGATGATATTTTAATTCTGAATGGGTTTCATCAGACTGAGTGGCAAAAAGCATAATGGGGGACTGGAGATTTTTGTGAATGTCCAATGGTGAAAAAGGAGCACAGTATAATTATAACTAAATGTGTAATGAAGACTTTGAAATGTGGACAGAATTTGTCCACATTACTGCCCAGGAAAGTAAGTTGCATCATCCTGTGTGATTCAGCAACAGCAATGATTCACTCTGTACTGATCTCTTAATGATGTGTCATTCTAAATGCTTGTGACTTCAAACATCTGTCAGCTTGATCCATTAGTGGAAACTAGAAGCTGGACCTGCTCTGCCCAAAAGTTAATGACTTTAAATATAAACTTGTGGTACAACCTAAGAAGGTCTAACCTCATTTTACTGCCACCTAGAAGGTTGTTATTGAGAGCAGCAGCTCTCTAATATCCAAGACAGAAGTTTATATGTGTGTTTTTTGGGAGATGTTGTTTGTTTTTATTATACGTATTTACTTATTTATTTGTTTGTGAGTTTCTGTAACATTATTGCCCCCAAGGGGAGATTAAAAAATATAATCTATCTTTCTATCTACTGTAAGTACCATGAAGGACAGACGGGTATGCCGGCTGGACAGGAAAATTACTTCAGCAGTTAGAGGGTACTGTCAGGAGAGGACCTCCCTGATTTTCACATTACCCAGACATGCTTCCAAGAGTACACACTTTGGTACTGGAAACTTTCCTAAGCTCAGCTTAAAAGGAGCCCACCACCTCACCTGGATGAGTTAGGACACAGCAGGCTACACTCAACAGGAGGAGTGGATGGAGAGAGAAAGAGAGAAGATTCACTTGTCTATAATTGTGGGTTGGTTGTTTTGCACACTTGGTAATTCATATTTGTGTATAAAAATCCTTTCTTTGAATCCAGGACTGAGTTGGAAGATATTGTGTCTGAGGTTTGGGGCTAAATGGTGCCAACTTGTGGTCACAATGGCATAGTCAGCAGGATTTCCTGGCTGTCTGTTGGCAAGAACCTGAACAAATATATTTTGCCAAAATCCAGACTTTAAAATCCCACACACCTGGCACCGACACCAAGCATGCATATCTGTTTGTCCTTCATAGCACTTACATTACCTGTCATAATACATTTAAACTTAATTTCTTTTTGTGGTTTTAAAGCACCAGCAGGAACCTTAGTTTTTAAAATCATGTATAAATTCTTTTATTTATTTATATTTAATGAATAACATTATCTATCTATCTATCTATCTATCTATCTATCTATCTATCTATCTATCTATCTGACAATTTGTACCAGCCTGGGGAGGAGTTGCCAACAGCATGAGCCAAAATTTCATCAGGCAGCGAGTGGCTGTTTATTTTTGATATTCTTTATTAATCCCTGAGGGGAAATTGTCTTTTCACATGACGTCTGGAGGTCTGAGTGCAAGGTAAGCCATTGTACAGCACCCCGGAACAATTTTCAGGTTAAGGGCCTTGTTCAAGGGCCCAACAGCCTAACATTTCTTCTGGCATGGAGAAGAAGAGAAAAACATAAGAAATGAAGTTTATGTTACTGCTACGGCATATCAAGGTAAAATTGCAACAGTAAAATAATTCATAGTAGAGATCAAATCGAATTTTTCTCTGTTTTAAGACAGATAAGGTCAAAAATTGGCTGATGTGTTTCAACGGGAGGTTTTACAGCATGCCTTATTTGAGATATTCCAATGAAAATTGATTTTCCCCATCACATCATCTTGGAGAATAAGTGTGGCAAATTTAAATTAAATCTGTCCACTTGGAGCCAGGCTGCTTCGTGCATACAGACAGATGGACAAACAGTTATTGTTATCGGTGCTTTTCTCATTAAATCTGAACACATCTAAAAAAGGAAATTTCACAAAAACTAGTTCAGCATACAATAAAGTTCAAGAAAAAAGAGCATTTATTGTGCTGAACTAAGCTATTTTCCTTTCTCATAGTCACAACGTCCACTCATTTTAAAGCTTTGGTGCTGCTGATCATTCACTTTAACAGAAGAGCATCATGATGGTTAGTCCTGCGTATGTTCCCAGGCATCAATACAGAAATGTTGGCTGTACTTTTTTCCAACTGATGATAAGTCAAAACCAATAATATTTCAAACAGATGTCACACCCTTCTTGATGGCTTTTTACATAGTCAGTTAAGAGTTTTCTGTGAAACCCAAAAAGACTCCAGACCAAATCAATCTTGGGTTGCAGTCACTCACTTTTAAAACTCAGCACAAGTTAAATGAAACAGCAGGGAAGTGTTCAATTCAAGTTGTCACAGCATGCACAGCCTCTCAGAACGGTGTGCGTCCTCGCTCAGGCAGACAGACTTAGAATTCAATAGAATTGAATAAACTCTCCTTTTTCCGAGGAAGACTCCAGTATCTTTGGCAATGAGTTGCCATCCAGCTGTGCTCTCTTTTAAACTCTTTAATTGTGAATACGTGGAGGTGATGGGAGTTTTGCATGCAGCTGATTCAGCACACATTGTATTTGTTATGTGTGACTCACCAGTACAGAATCAGTTAGGGTTTCACCCCTTTACATTTCTTGTCCTTATTTGGAGAGGTTGTCCACAAACCCAGGGGCTTTGAGTCAGAAGTAAATACTTATCCTGCTTCACTAAAGAAGACTGGTGCACTGGTAAAGGAGGCTGCTGTGTCATCTAAATGTTTTAAGTTCATGTTCCACTTTGGCTGTCAAAGGAAGGACAAGTAGGTGAGGGTAGAAGGGCAGTGCAGCAAGAGGGGTAAACAAAGCTGAGGCTGAGGGACAGAGCCTGCTACTACACAACAAGCCCCTTACAGCATCAATCACAGTAAGAATCACAGTCTCTGCATATCTTACTGATATCTTAACCTGGATGAAGGACCATCATCTACAGCCCAGCTGGGGAAAAATGGAGCTTCTTGTCATCCCGGCCAGCCTTTCTGTTAAACTCCCTATTTCTTTACAGCTTGGTGCATTCACACTAATACCTGCCAAGTCAGTATGCATCCTTGGGGTGGTGACTGCTGATCCTCCTGACCACATTTCAGCTGTTTCTTGTTCACGCAGACTGACACTGTATAAGATCAGACCTTATCTGACTGAATATACAGCACGTCTGGATTACTGCAATTCACTACTGGTAGCAGTATCAAGCTGTCAAGCCACTTCAGATGGTCCAAAATACTACAGTCCACCTTATATTCAACCAGCCAAGATGGGCGCATATTCATTCCTCTCTTCAGGTTGCTACATTGGCTCCTCATCAGTTAAAATCCTTGAAGCTTGCCAAGTCAATGAGTCGGTACCTCTGTATATAAAGATACTGGTGAGGTGCTATGCTCCTTCTCACACGCTCAGATTTGCCAGTGAGTAGTGTCTAGTGATGCTAGCTCCATGTTTTATCAAATCTCAATCCAGCTTTTCATATGTAGCTCCTAGTTGGTGGAACGAGCTGCCCATCTCCATCCAAACTGTGTCTCCCTCAATGTGTCTGAGAAGCGTTTGAAAATCCTACTGTTCTGTGAAGTATATACTGTAGGAGGATTGTCTACTGAAATGTGCCATTCACTGGCTTGTTCTTTATACAGATTTAAGTTAATTTAAAATGCTGCTGCAAGAATTATTACAACAACAAGAAAATACAAACACATAACTTCAGTTCTCATGTCATTGCACTGGCTCCCAGTTAAGTTTAGGGCTGATTTCAAAATCCTCCTTTTAAAATGTTAAGTCATTGCCAAAGCTTTGCCTACTTGTCAGAACTTATCATTACAGTACAATCCCTCTTAACTGACCACCTCAGGACTGCACCCATGGCCGGTTGCTGTTTTGGCCCGTTAATCCGACGCATATTTTCATGCAGAAAAATATTTCTAAAGTGTGTACTGTACCTCTTCGACGTTCCTGAAGAAACCATATCCACAATCCTTCATCCACGATTTCGCACACAGGTTTTTTTTACTCGTACAATGACTGGACAGTGTGGCGTAGCGGGTCCACAGTTCAAGTCAAAAAGGCCACTTTTTAAATAAATAATTGCCGCACTCGTGGCTTAGCGAGTATGTGTGGCCGATCGGTTCTTGGGGAATTCGTGATGCGGGCGATCCTAGCTTAAGTGCACAGTTGAGGAGTCATCCGCATCCGTAATTGTTCCCAGGAAATGCTAATTGCCACATCTGATCCACGTCCACGTGGTAAATAAAAGCAAGAGACAGCTAGGGGGAGAACAGGAAAGAACGGGAGGTTAATGGAGAAGGAAGCAGATAGAGGAAAGCCGTTGCAGGAGAGAAAGCGAGCGAGATAGCAGATTCGATGGAGCAAAGGCAGGCAGCTGGGAGGTGAACCCCTACAGATGAGTGTTTGGCCGACACTCGGTGGGGCTGAAGAAAGCGGTCGCTCCAGCTGATTATTGCTGGTATTGAAGACTACTGGCTTTGGGCTGGTTTAGCCCCAGCGTGAGCACCCTGGCCGCTGGGGAAAGAACCCAAGTCTTGGTCCGGATGGAGCCCGACGTAGCCAGGGATCAGAGGGCTACCGGACCAATGTGGAAGGCAGCTGCACCTGTAGGCAAGGCGACTCAGTTCTTACAGTTCTTATACAGGACATCTTGACCATCTGTTTATGATAAAGTGAGCCTCTCAGCAAAATGGGCAGAAACACTTCTTCCCAAGATCCAGAGAAGCAAACTGAGATGTTCTGTCTTGAGGTAGGTCAAGTGCCCTTAGTATAATATGCCTATCACTTTTCTCACATTTTATTATTTTACAGCATTACGCTATAATTGTTTAAATATATTTTTACCTCATTCAACAACACTCAATACCTTTGGAATTTTTTGCAAATTCATTAAAAATATAAAACTAAATCTCATTTTTATATGAGCATTCAAACCTTTAACTGTGGCACTTGAAGTCTGGCTCAGGTGCATCCGATTCTTTTAATCATCATTGAGATGTTTCTGTACTTTTCTGGAGTCCACCTATGATCAATTCAATTGATTGGACAGGGTTATGAAAGGCACACATCTGTCTTTATAGGGTCCCACAGTTAAGCAAAACCCAAGCCATGAGGTCTAAGGAACTGCCTACTTAGAGACAGAATTATGTCAAAGCACTCATCTGCAGAAAAGTACAAAACATTTCTGCAGCATTGACAGTTTCCACAAGCACAGTGGCCACCATAATTCTTAAACAGAAGAAGTTTGGAACAATCACAACTATTCATAGAGCTGGCTCCCTGCTCAGATTGAGTACTTGGGGTAGAAGGGCCTTGGTTAGAGAGACATGACCATGCAAGAATCTGATGGGTAGAAATGGGAAACTTCCAAAAGAACAACTAGTACTGCAAACCTCCATCAATGTCACCTTTATGGCAGAGTGTTCAGACAACACATGGAAGTCCACTTGGAATTTACAAAAAGGTACCAAAGGACTCTCAATGTATGAGAAATGAGATTCTCTGGTGTGATGAAACCAAGACGGAACTGTTTAGACTCAATTCCAAGTGTCACGTCTGGAGTAAATCAGGCACTGCTCATCTCCTGGACAATACCACTCCAATGGTGAAGCATGGTGGTGGCAGCGTCATGCGATTCGTTGTTTTTCAGTGGCAGGAATAGAAAGACCAGACAGAGTTGAGAGAAAGCTGAATGGAGCAAAGTAAAGAGATACCCTTAATGAACTCCTACTCCAGAGGGCTCTGGACCTCAGAATGGGCCAAAGATTCACCTTCCAACAGGATGTTGACCCTTAGCACAAAATGAAGACAACACAGGAATGGCTTAGGGACAACTCTGGGAATGCCCTTGAGTTGCCCAGCCAAAGCTTGGACTTGGACCCAACTGAACAACTCTCGAGGAACCTGAAAATTGCTGACCATAGAAAGTCTCCAACCTGACACAGCTTGAGAGGATCTGCAGAGAAGAATGGCATAAAGATCCCCAGATCCAGCTGTGTGAAACTTGTAGCATCAAACTCAAGAAAACTGCAGGCCATAATCACTGTCAAAGGGTCTTCAACCAAAAACTGACTAAAGGGCCTGGATACTTGTATCAATGTGACATTTCACTTTTTTCTTTTTTAAATAAGCAAAAATTCCTAAATCCCTGTTTTTTCGTTGTCATTCTGGGATACTGTGTATCATTTGATGAGGAAAAAGTGAATTTAAATTATTTTAGTGTTAAAGTGAAGGCCTCTGAATACTTTTGGAATGCACTGTAAATAGTTTGTCACCTATGTCATCTTCCACAAGACGTACTGGGCCCTGCCAGCTAAGAGAAGACCTCCATGTAAACGAAGGACATGATTGAGGATTATATCCCTAAGTTAGAGAGGCAGAGCCTTTAGAATGTTACTGGGGATGGGGAGGCCTAGCCTGTTCAGCTTGTGATGTTGCCACCATGACAAGTACACAGAGGTAAAATTAAATAAAATAGAATATTATAATACAATAAACAAAATCCAAGCAAGAATGCGGCCATCACAATCTCTAAACAATACAAGGTGTGACACTTGAGCCGCAAACAACCAGAACCAAACAAATCACACAGTCATGGGTTCAAGAAAATAAATTTTATTTTTTTAACAAAAATTAATTTTACAGGTTTTTATCCCCTGATAAATCAGTCACAGTTCCATTTTGTTTCTTTCCTTTCCTTTTCCACTTCCACTCTCGTCCAAACAAGCCTGATTCTGACTGCTGGATGACACAGAGAGACTGTTTTTCAATACAAACCATGGAGTACTTCTGGTGCAACAGGATTACCACCAGGAAACACTTTTGAGTCTGGTGGAAAATCTCTGTAACAGGGGAGCCTGCTCCTAGCAACTCCCCCAAGCAGCATCCGAGAACCCAAACAGGGCTGTCCAGCAAAACTACAACTCCCATGCAGCCCTGCAGGTTTCCAAAAAGGAGCCATATGAGAAGGACACTACCACCAGGTGTACTGGATGAACACAAAGCCAACTGTCCTTCCCGCACAATAGACTCCCAACCAGGAAAGCTACAACTGACCCATCCATATATATCCTTACTTTATCACAGCTTCCTGACCAGTTTAGGAACCATCCACCCCAGCGAGGGGGCCAGTCAACCCTTCTATTAGGAAGGATATTAAATTCTGAGATCCAGTGTGACTGCACTTTGCCATGTTGGCTGATGCTGAAGGTAAAGGTCAACGTTCTCATTCTATATATATATATATACTCAGCAAAAAAAGAAACGTCCCTTTTTCAGGACTGTGTATTTCAACAATAATGTTTTAAAAATCCAAATAACTTTACAGATCTTCATTGTAAAGGGTTTAAACAATGTTTTCCATGCATGTTCAATTAACCATAATCAATTAATTAACATGCACCTGTGGAATAGTCGTTAAGACCTTAACAGCTTACAGAAAGTAGGCATTTAAGGTCACAGTTCTAAAAACGCAGGACACTAAAGAGACTTGTCTACCGACTGTGAAAAACACCCAAAGAAAGATGCCCAGGGTCCCTGCTCATCTGCGTGAACGTGCATTAGGCATGCTGCAGGGAGGCATGAGGACTGCTGATGTGGCTAGGGCAATAAATTGCCATGTCCGCACTGTGAGACGCCTAAGACAGCGCTACAGGGAGACAGGAAGGACAGCTGATCATCCTCGCAGTGGAAGACCACGTGTAACAACACCTGCACAAGATCGGTACATCCGAATATCACACCTGCGTGACAGGTACAGGATGGCCACAACAACTGCCCGAGTCACACCAGGAACACACAATCCCTCCATCAGTGCTCAGACTGTCCGCAATAGGCTGAGAGAGGCTGGACTGAGGGCTTGTAGGCCTGTTGTAAGGCAGGTCCTTACCAGACATCACCAGCAACAACGCGCCTATGGGCACAAACCCACCTTCGCTGGACCAGACAGGAGTGGCAAAAAGTGCTCTTCACTGATGAGTCACGGTTTTGTCTCACCAGGGGTGATGGACGGATTTGTGTTTATCGTCGAAGGAATTGAGCACGTCTGGGACCTGTTGGATCTCAGGGTGAGGGCTAGGGCCATTACCCCCAGAAATGTCCAGGAACTTGCAGGTGCCTTGGTGGAAGAGTGGGGTAACATCTCACAGCAAGAACTGACAAATCTGGTCCAGTCCATGAGGAGGAGATGCACTGCAGTACTTCAAGCAGCTGGTGGCCACACCAGATATTGACTGGTACTTTTGATTTTGAGCCTCCCTTCATTCAGGGACACATTGTGAAACATTTTTAGTTTATGTCTTATGGTGTTGACTCTTTTAGTGTTCATACAAATATTTACACATTAAGTTTACTGAAAGTAAAAACAGTTGAAAGTCAGAGGACGTTTCTTTTTTTGCTGAGTATATACCTGTATATATATAAACTGCTAATAAAATGAAAGGAAAACCTTGAAAACACATTAGATCTCAATGGGAAAAAAATCCTGCTGACTATCTCTACTGCTATGGACTGATATGGTGATGTGTTAGAAATGAAAGGACGCCACATCATTTGATGGAAATGAAAATTTTCAACCTACAGAGGGCTGAATTCAAAGACACCCCGAAAATCAAAGTGAAAAAATGATGTGGCAGGCAGGCAAGTCCATTTTGCCAAAATTTCATTACAGCAACTCCAAATCGCACTCAGTAGTTTGTATGGGACATACATGTGCTTGTTTGCATGCCTCACAACTTCGGGATGGGGGCATGCTCCTAATGAGACGATGGATGGTGTCCTGGTGGATCTCCTCTCAGATCTGGACCAGGGCATCACTGAGCTTCATGGACAGTCTGAGGTGCAACCTGGCGGGGTCAGATGGACCAAAGTATAATGTCCCAGAGTTGTTCTATTGGATTTTGGTCAGGCTAACGTGCGGGCTAGTCAATGGTATCACTTCTTTCATCCTGCAGGAACTGCCTGCATACTCTTGCCACATGAGGCCGGGTATTGTTGTGCACCAGGAGGAACCCAGGACCCACTGCACCAGCATATGGTCTGACAATGGGTTCAAGGATTTTATCCCAATACCTAATGGCAGTCAAGGTGCCGTTGTCTACCCTGTAGAGGTCTGTGCGTCCCTCCAAGGATATGACTCCCCAGACTGACCATCACTGACCCACCACCAAACTGGTCATGCTGAACAATGTTACAGGCAGCATAGCGTTCTTCACGGCTTTTCCAGGCCCTTTCATATCTGTCACATGTGCCCAGGGTTAACCTGCTCTCATCTGTGAAAAGCACAGGGCACCAGAGGTGTACCTGCCAATTCTGGTATTCTATGGCAAATGTCAATCGAGCTCCACGGTGCCAGGCAATGAGCACATGGCCCACTAGAGGATGTCCACCCTCAGGCCACCTCATGAAGTCTGTTTCTGATTGTTTGGTCAGAGGACATTCACACCAGTGGCCTGCTGGAGGTCATTTTGTAGGCTCTGGCAGTGCTCATCCTGTTCCTCCTTGCTCAATGGCCAGATACCGGTCAGTCCTACTGATGGGTTAAGGACCTTCTATGAGGAGCTCTGTCCAGCTCTCCTAGAATAACTGCCTGTCTCCTGGAATGAGAATGTGCTGGGAGACACAACAAACCTTCTGGCAATGGCACGTATTGATATGCCATTCTGGAGAAGATGAACTACATGTGCAACTAAACTCTGTAGGGTCCAGGTATGGCCTCATGCTACCAGTAGTGACACTGACTGTAGTCAAATGCAAAACGAATGAAAAAACAGATGAGGAGGGAAAAATATCAGTGGCCTGCACCCGTGAAATCATTCCTGTTTTGGGGGTCGTCTCATTGTTGCCCCTCTAGTGCCCCTGTTGTTAATTTCATGAACACCAAAGCAGCTGAAACTGATTAACAAACTGCTCTGCTACTTAACTGAGCAGATTAACAGCCCAGAAGTTTCATTGATTAAAAAGTGTTCCTTCAATTTTTTGAGCATTATATATATATATATATATATATATATATATATATATATATATATATATATATATATATATATATATATATATATATATATATATATAAAGTTTTCAAAGCTTAGGAAGCCTCTACTGTAGTTTTGCATCTCTTCAGACTTCCATTCTCTTACAGGTTCAACCAGTTCAAGTAGAATTAATAAGCAGATGCCTTCAGTTTATCACCTAAAGTGGGCCAGCTGCAATGCCTCAAGTAATACTCTGTCAAACACCACCAGAAAATGGAAATGATGTATAAATAACATTCTGTTTCTATTATTTGTACTTTTCAAAAAGAGCTGTTATTTTCTATTTGTGTGGTTTTTTGTCTTTTTTCTAACATTGCTTTGTTTATCAGCCCTTCAGTATGCAACCTTGGAATTATATAAGTTGTACTGAAAACGTAATAATATCTGGAAAATGCAACTTACACATTAGGTTGCTTTTATAAAAATCTCACACTTAAAGTCAAGATGTTGAAAAATTGCATTATATTTTCACGTGGAATATTATGGAAAATAGTATTATTAGTATTATTAGTATATCTTCTCCATCATGATGGTTGATAACAAGTATGAAAATATTGCATCTAGCAATGTGACTGGAATAAATTACACTTGGTAACAAAATCATTTCTTTTGTTAGATGAATTAGTGCAGGTGAATTTTACAGTATTTTTCATGCTGAACTCAAATATGTAATCAGACTTTTTCTATCATAAAAGGATTTTAAGAGACACACAATTAAAATGTACAATAAATCAGTGGTTCTCAACCTGTGGGGAGGGACCCCCTAGGGGGGCACGAAGTAACAAAAAGAGGGGGCGCAAAGATGTTTAAAAAAAGAAAACAAGAATCAAAAATATGAAAAAACATCTGTTAAAACGAAAACAAATTAACTTAAACTACATTCTGATACTAGAAAAATAAATATAGAGTTAGATAAATG
The DNA here is from genome assembly GCF_016835505.1 of Polypterus senegalus. Lineage (NCBI taxonomy): Eukaryota > Metazoa > Chordata > Cladistia > Polypteriformes > Polypteridae > Polypterus > Polypterus senegalus. The sequence goes on from NC_053160.1 coordinate 22,744,773, forward strand.
TCGATAAAAGTTAAGTAGGTATAATAAAATATGCATCTACAATTCAAAAAAATGTTGGGGGAAGTCGCGATTAAAACTGTTATGAAAACTCGGGTCGGAAATACTTAAAGGTTGAGAAACGCTGCAATAAATGAATGTTTACAATATGTATACATAGTGGGAGAGTCTCACCTAAAAGTGTAGAGGTGTGCAATTTTCTGCTGTACTTGACCTTATTCTTCTTAAAAGATAAGTTTGGTAATTCTCAAGTTGAAATTATTTATTTTCACAGAAATGTGTCATGCGTGTGCACATGGGGGACTGCTGAAGGGCTCTAGTGACTGTAATTCTATCGCCACTCCAGGTATGTCTTTTTCGCCTCCATCCTTTGTGGACCACATGATGGACGTCACTACCTGTCCAATTGGACCTGCTTCTACCTCTCAGAAGGGCCCAAAACAGGAAGCTCCGCCATCTTTGACAGTTCAGTTCCAAACTTACATCTACAAAGATGTCTCCACAATTATTGCGTGCATTTTCTTACTTTTTTGCCATGCAGTAATATGGGGTGACCATTCTGGTAGAACTGACTCTTTATTATTGTCATCTGATTCTCTTACACCTGTTATTTATGCATTTATCAGTGAAAATTGTGTTCTAAAATTAATCACTGTCTATAAATTTTTAAAAATATTTTACATACACTAGCATTTTACATTGTAGTCAGTTGGGCACGGAGGAAAAGCTTAAAAGTGTACTAAACATGTCTATTATTGAAGCCAAGACAGTTGTTGAGTATTGATCCATATCTTCTGAGTACACACACATCCTAAAATACAAGTCAGAAAAAGTTGGGACGGTATGGAAAATGCAAACAAATAAAAATTTACTTTGACTTTTATTTCATTACAGACAGTATAAACCCAATATATTTTATGCTTTGTCTGGTCAATTTAATTTCATTTGTTAATTCCTGCATTTCAGGCCTGCAACACATTCCAAAAAAAGTTGTGATGGGAGCAAATTAGGACCAGTAATGATGTAAAATGATTAAATAATGATGTGATTTTAAACAGGTGATGTCAACAAATGGTTGTAATCATGATTTGGTAGCCACAAAAGGTCTTTGAGCAGCAAAAATGGGCAGAGGATCTTCAACTTGTTAACAAATGTGGGAGAAAATGATTGAGATGTTTAAAAACAATCTTCTTCAAAGAAAGATTGGAAGGAATTTGCATATTTCTCCCTCTACAGTGCATAATATCATTGCATCAGATGGCAATGCATCGAGAAGCGTCACTCATCGATAGTTGATACAACTACATGGCCTAGGGATGACTTTGGCAAACCTTTGTTAAGCACTACAATACAGAGTTACAGTCACAAATGCCACCACAAGTCTTATGTTAGCTATGTCCAGAAGAGGCATCAACTTCTCTGGGCTCAGAGGTATCTTGGATGGACCATCACACAGTGGAATCGTGTAGTGTGGTCAGGTGAATCAGTATTCCAGATCTTTTTTGGAAGAAATGAACGCCATGTGCTCCAGAACAAAGACGAAAAAGACCATCCAGAATGTTATCGGCAACAAGTCCACAAATCAGGGTCTCTCATGGTTTGGATTGTGTCAGCGCCCCGGCAAAGGTCATTTATACTTCTGTGATGGCAGCATTAATGCAGAAAAGTAAACTGAAATTTTAGAGCGGCATATGCTGCCGTTAAGACAGCATCTTTTCCAGGGACATCCATACATTTTTCAACAAGACAATGCAAAAGCACATTTTGCACACATTAGAATGGCATGGCTGTAGAAGAAGAGGGTAAAGATACTGCACTGACCTGCTTGCAGTACTGACAAGCCCCAGGTGCAGAATGTGTGGGGAATTTTGAAATAAAAAATGCAACAATGACGACCCCGTACTGTTGCACACCTTAAGACATGTTTGTAGGAAGATTGGGAGAAAATAACACGTGAAACGTGTCATCACTTGGTATCCTCAGTACCAAAGCGTCTTTTAAGTGTTGTCTGAAGGAATGGCGACATTATAGAGTGGGGGATGCTTTACCATCCCGACTTTTTTTGGAATGTGTCGCAAGCCTGAAATGCAGGAGTGGATGTATATTAAATATCTTGCCTTCATACTGCCTGCAATGAAATAAATTTAATTAAATTTAAATTTAAGAATGACTGCATCTAATTTTTTATTTATTTTATTTTCATACTGTCCTAACATTTTCTGTTTCGGGGTTGTAGTTTATACATGTAATTTTTGAACAAAAAAAAAATATTATAAGACTTAGACATTTTAAATGAAGACCAGCCTTGTGTGATTAAACCACAAAAAAATAATGCAGAGATATCTCTAACATATTGCTAAAAATAAACAGGAGGCCGGATACCTAACACTAAAACATCCATTATTAACATAATACATAATGGCAAAAATCATAAACATTTCCTTCTTGGTTAGTCTTGAGGGTCTCTTGGGTTCAGAATTCTATGGTTAACCACTAAAAACTTTCTCAGGTTAAGCTGATTTGATGGCATATAAAGCATTAAGTCGGAATTAACATCCAGGAAAGTATTTTGATGTCATTGTGTTAAAGAAATCAGTTCATTTGGCAAATATAACAACAACAACAACATTTATTTATATAGCACATTTTCATACAAACAGTAGCTCAAAGTGCTTTACATATTAAAGAATAGAAAAATGAAAGACACAATTATAAAACAAAATAAATCAACATTAACATCGAATAAGAGTAAGCTTCAATGGCCAGGGGGGACAGAAAATAACAAAATCATGAGTTTTTTTATGCATTCTGCCACTCTCTGGTAACTCATCAATATTCATTAGTGGGATGGAGCCTTCAATTAAAACACACAATGAACGTGGAAACAAAAAGCTGTAAAGCCAGTTTTAGAACAAACTGAAACTGAACCATTAGCTGAATCAAGCAATAGTGATGACAATGTGAATTGGTTATCAGACATTGACAGGGATAGTGAAACTGATGGTACTAAATCGCTGTGATATGCTGGGTGACTTTAGTCATGTAAAGCTACAGCGCGGCAAAAAGGTAATATAACCACAATCGAGTAGATAAATAAGATGTTAGCCCCCTAAGCACTGTTCAGAGTGCAGCAATTGTCGAGTGTTGGGGTCAGGGGAAATGTGGAAGTCATTAAGCCTCACACTGCAAAAGCCTACAGTAATACAAGAAGGGCATTGATAATGTGGATCAGGCACTGACATTCCACCCTCTCGTGTGCAAGCAACAAGAAAAATATAAGAAAAGAACACAAAGAAAAATGGATGCTTCTAGTGTCCTGGGGCCTCATGTATAACGCCGTGCATAGAACTCACACTATAACATGGTGTTAGCACAAAAGCGGGAAGGTGCGTACACATAGAAAAATCCAGATGCAGGAATCTGTGCAAACTTCCACGTTCTTCCGCTACATAAGTCCCGATTGGCATGAAAAGTACCGCTCGTGCACGCGCCTGCTGTCCCGCCCCATCTCCTCCCAGAATTACACCTCTTTGAATATGCAAATCAATATAAATAGCCCTTAAGCTCAGCCTTCTGTGAAAAGACAATGGGAAAAGCACGGGGAAAATATAAGAATTTCAGCGAATACCAAGTGGAGGCAACGTACTATATGTTGGTTTAAACAGTGGTATAATCAATAAAAGGAAATTGATCGAGTGAAAGAGTGTCGGAGAAACTTGAAAGCTCAAGTTCACAAAGTCACACAGTGCCCGAAATAAAAAAGAAGTTGCCAGATATCAAAGTTGCCGTGAACAGGCGAGTCGTAGCCCACCGGCTGAGTGTCATATGAAAGCTTATTAGAATACAAAGAAAAAAAATAGGCACACAGTGGGAAAAAATGTCAACTTTAATCTCGAAATTTCCACTTTAATCACATAGTTTATTCTGTCATTAAAGTAGAATATCATAAACTTCATCTTAAAATCATTTAATTCACTAGTTTCTCAAATCCCATCGTAACTAAAGTAGTACGTTAAATGCTTTGTTTTGTATTTGATCTTCAATGTGCTCTATGTGTGTGAATCACTATGCTTTATCTTTCTCTGACAGGACACAGAATCCATTACATTCACAATATTACAGCTCCCTGAATAACTAAAATACTGAGATGTATACGTGATATCTTCTTCGTGATGACAGGAATGAAAGCATGTTATTAAACATGGAAGCACGGTGGCGCAGTGATTGTGTGCGACCTTTGATGAAATTATTGCAGCAGTACTGTATCTTTCAAATGTACTAACCTCTAATTTCTGTCCTTACTTTTCTTTCTCCAAATACCCAATCGCCACACAATCAGCTCTGTAATAGACGTTAAGCCATCTGTAAGCTTACGATGACGATTCTTCAAAACTTTTAAGGTACATTGAAATACGTTTGTAGTAAATGTTACATTATTCTATACATCTATCCTTCCAGTGTCGCGCCAGCCCCAGACAGAATACAGTATGAGGTAGGATCAATTCTTGAACTAGCTAGTGCTGCGGCATCATGTCCTCACATGTTTAAATATTAACAATACAGATTATTTAAATGAAGTTAAAGTTTTATTTGTATATTGTAATAAACATATTTTGCTGCATTTCATCTTAAAAATTATATCGTCATCATATTTAAATACGTGCTTTATAAAGTGGAGCAGGTTGTGCAATATTATAACTGTAATACCTCAAGTTTACAGTGAGGTGATTGTACTTATAAGTACAAACAGTTCTACAAGGAGCACTTGATGGACTGATTGACTGTGTTTAAAGTTCTTGGGATGAAACTGTTTCTGAACCGCATGGTCCATACGGGAAAGTCTCTGAAGCGTTTTGCCATGGCTGAGGCAGCGTGTGCTTGATGCTGTATCCCGATAATTCTCTTTCTGATCAGCTGCTGCTGTAATTCACACTCAGATACAGTGATATAAATACTCCGAGTGGTGCAGTGAGAGTAATATGGAAAAAGATGATCCGCTGTGGCAACTCCTAACGGGAGCAGCTGAAAGAAGAAGAAGAAGGTACAGTGAGAGTAACAACGCTAAAGCAGTTATGGTATTTGAAATAGTTTGACCATTCTGTGGATCATTATATTGTTACAGGTTAATTACAATCAGATGCATTACACTAATAAACAATATGCGGTTAGTTTCAGTGTATTTATAAAGCCGCGTCAGGAATGTGGATCTAAGGAAGAAAGATAAACCACACAGGAACAGTAGCATTGCTTTGACACTGGGTGCCGCCACTCTGCAAAAACAATAGCAGAACTTGCGTACGACAAGGTATGAGGTACCGTGGAAATTTGTGTGGCTTTACGCCAAGTTTAGATTTTATACATCGCGATTTGAACATGGAAACATTCTTATGCAACATTTCTGTGCGTACACACCGTTTATACATGAGGCCCCTGATTGTAAGAAAAACCTGTGTGTTGGTGAGAGTTTCAAAACATGTCACACAATGGACGTGTAGTAAATCTGAACCTTTCCTACTGTTTTGATATTTACATGTCTCTGTAACACATAATAACATTTGCTTCTTGCTGAAAAAAAATCTACATTTTTGGCTTGTTTTTTCTGGGAGTACACATAATGCTAATAAGGAGGTTAATTAAAACCATAATACAACATAAATACAAAATAATTACAAAACCAATAACAAATCATACAAAAATACTATTTAAATGACAGCATAAATAATTTATTAAGGAAAACTTTACTAGAACCAAGAAAAAAGCCTTGGCTAAACTTGTTTTTCTAGGTGTGAAGAGCTGCTGCAAGACTCCCTCTTGTGTCACTTCAGCTAGTGGTATTTTTAAACTATTATTTTTATTATTCTAATATTTGTCCTGGTATCATTTCAGTTTAACCAAAGGGTGTTCAGTCATGCCCTTCAAGTGCCAGTATGGCCACTGGCTTTTCAGCTGATTTATTAATCAGAAGAAGATCCCTGCTGTGCACTTCTACTTAAATAGATGGCTTAGTTTGCTTTTAGCCTGAAGTGGATTTGCGTCACAACTCCTTGTGGAAGTCACCTGCTTCATTTTATGCATTAGTTGCTTTTTCATGAATTATTATTTTATTTTAAATAAGTTAATTACTTAGTTAATAGCTTTTAGCTATCTAGTTTGTATTGTCAGAAATATTTATTTTAGTATTCTCATGAGGTGGTTAGAAGCTTAATTATGGGAAAATAATCTATCTGTCTGTCTGTCTGTCTGTTCTCCCATTCATTACATATGCTTCTTTTCTAATTCAGAAATCTTCTCATTACTCAGTTTCAACATTGAGGTCACCACTTCATCTGAATTTGAGAACCATTAGATTACCCATCCATTAATTTACACATCTATCTATCTATCTATCTATCTATCTATCTATCTATCTATCTATCTATCTATCTATCTATCCATGGGTGGCTATCTATCTATCTATCTATCTATCTATCTATCTATCTATCTATCTATCTATCTATCTATCTATCTATCTATCTATCTATCTATCTATCTATCCATGGGTGGCCGGGGCCCATGCCCAGCCAGGACGCCTCTGTCTTGGAAGGACCAGGGGAGCAAGTGTGGACAGAGCATCACCTCTCCCATAAAGCTAGATGGCAGCCCCCCTGGATGGCAGTGATACCTCGGACTCCCGCAGGGCTTCATGGGAATTGAAGTTCATTACAGCCCTGTTAGGATCTAGAGGTGCTGCCAGCATGTGCTGCAACTGTCCCTGAGCCTGTGTGGGCAGTTCTTCCACCACACCTGGAAGTGCTGCCAGAACTGGGTCAATGAGCACCTGGAGCACTTCCGGGTGACCTATATAAGGGACCAGCAGACACTACTCCGAGAGCCAGAGTTGGGAGGAGAGGAGAAGAAAAAAAGAAAAAATATTGTGGTGATTGTGTTATTGTGCTTTGGGACTGTGTTGTGCCTGTGGGAACGGGGAAGGCGTTGCCCACAGGTGAAGAAAAATAAAACATCTATTTGTTTTATAAGTGTGCCTCCCATGTGTGTCTGTGCCAGGTCAGATGTTGATATAGCGCTTTTGTTACTATATATACTGTATATATATATATATATATATATATATATATATATATATATAGTGCATTCGGAAAGTATTCACAGCGCATCACTTTTCCACATTTTGTTATGTTACAGCCTTATTCCAAAATGAATTAAATTATTTTTTCCTCAGAATTCTACACACAACACCCCATAATGACAATGTGAAAAAAGTTTACTTGAGGTTTTTGCAAATTTATTAAAAATAAAAAACTGAGAAATCACATGTACATAAGTATTCACAGCCTTTGCTCAATACTTTGTCGATGCACCTTTGGCAGCAATTACAGCCTCAAGTCTTTTTGAATATGATGCCACAAGCTTGGCACACCTATCCTTGGCCAGTTTCGCCCATTCCTCTTTGCAGCATCTCTCAAGCTCCATCAGGTTGGATGGGAAGCGTCAGTGCACAGCCATTTTAAGATCTCTCCAGAGATGTTCAATCGGATTCAAGTCTGGGCTCTGTCTGGGCCACTCAAGGACATTCACAGATCTTGGCTGTGTGCTTAGGGTCGTTGTCACCCCAGTCTGAGGTCAAGAGCGCTCTGGAGCAGGTTTTCATCCAGGATGTCTCTGTACATTGCTGCAGTCATCTTTCCCTTTATCCTGACTAGTCTCCCAGTTCCTGCCGCTGAAAAACATCCCCACAGCATGATGCTGCCACCACCATGCTTCACTGTAGGGATGGTATTGACCTTGTGATGAACGGTGCCTGGTTTCCTCCAAATGTGACGTGACTCCAGGTGGGCTGCCATGTGCCTTTTACTAAGGAGTGGCTTCCTGAATGCTATGTTACCCTAAAATTATTCTTCCTCAGACAGCACCTGTACTCGATCGGTGCTAAAAGAAAGGGAACCTGCACATCAAAATCGAGAGGGCCAATTGGATGAGACAAAAAAAAAGGCAGCCCAGAGAATAGATGGAGAGGCAAACGGTTGGGAGGAAACCAGATGGCAGCAGCAGTGTGCGAAAGAGGAGACAGAGCGACCACACCATGCGAGTGGAGCAAAGTGAATGGTGCTCTGTTGAGGTGTCCCCGTTGAATAGTGCACGAGCAGAGACATGGAACAAACTTCACTTGGATCCAGGTAGAACATATGGGCGTACCACCAGAGAGATGCTGCCTTTGTGGAAATGGGGGAGAAAACAACCTTCTTTCCTTCCATTACAGCCTCCTGCCCTGGCAAGTAACCTGCCTCCAATCTGGTCAGGACACAACAACAACAACAACAACAACATTTATTTATATAGCACATTTTCATACAAACAGTAGCTCAAAGTGCTTTACATATTAAAGAATAGAAAAATGAAAGACATAATTATAAAAAATAAATCAACATTAACATCGAATAAGAGTAAGGTTCAATGGCCAGGGGACAGAAAAACAAAAACTCCAGGCGGCTGGAGAAAAATAAAATCTGTAGGGATTCCAGACCATGAGACCGCCCAGTCCCCTCTGGGCATTCTACCTAACATAAATGAAACAGTCCTCTTTGGATTTAGGATTCTCACGGAAGGGCTTGATGATGATGATGATGGTCACGTAGACTTCTGCCTTTTAATCCATCCATCATTGTTGGAGCATCATGAAGCTTTGAGTAGGTGGAGGTGGCGCAGGCCACCACCACAAAGAAACCGGAAAAAGAAACAGAAAAGAAAGTAGGGGTCAGTACCGATTTTAGAGCCACCATGAATAGTTATTATGATGAATTGAACATACAGAGTATCAGGATTAAGTTAAATTACGATTAAAATGAAGTTATAAAAAGGCCATGTTAAAGTAATGTGTTTTCAGCAGTGTTTTAAAGTGCTCTACTGTATCAGCCTGGTGAATTCCTATTGGCAGGCTATTCCAGATTTTAGGTGCATAACAGCAGAAGGCCGCCTCACCACTTCTTTGAAGTTTTGTTCTTGGAATTCTAAGGAGACACTCATTTGAGGATCTGAGGTTACGATTTGGAATATAAGGTGTCAGACATTCTGATATATAAGATGGGGCGAGATTATTTAAGGCTTTATAAACCATAAGCAGAATTTTAAAGTCAATTCTGAATGACACAGGTAACCAGTGTAGTGACGCTAAGACTGGTGTGATGTGTTCTGATTTTCTTTTCCTAGTTAGGATTCTAGCAGCTGTATTCTGCACTAGTTGCAAACGATTTATATCTTTTTTGGGTAGTCCAGAGAGGAGTGCATTACAGTAATCTAGTCGACTGAAAACAAGCGCGTGAACTAATTTCTCAGCATCTTTCAGTGATATAAGAGGTCTAACTTTACTTATGTTTCTTAATTGAAAAAATGCTGTCCTAATGATCTGATTAATATGTGATTTAAAATTCAGATTACAGTCAACAATCACCCCTAAGCTTTTTACCTCCGTCTTGACTTTTAATCCTAATGTATCCAGTTTATTTCTAATAGCCTCATTGTATCCATTATTGCTGATCACTAAAATTTCAGTTTTCTCTTTATTTAACTTGAGAAAATTACTATTCATCCATTCTGAGATACTAGTCAGACATTCTGTTAGTGAATCAATAGAATCGGGGTCATCAGGAGCTATGGATAAGTACAGCTGTGTGTCATCAGCATAGCTGTGGTAGCTCACGTTGTGCCCTGAGATAATCTGACCTAACGGAAGCATGTAGATTGAGAATAACAGCGGACTCAGGATAGAGCCTTGTGGAACACCATATCGGATATCATGTGTCTTCGAGTTGTAATTCCCACAACTAACAAAATATTTTCTCCCTGTCAGGTAGGATTCAAACCAATTTAAGACCGTGCCAGAGAGGCCCACCCATTGACTAAGGCGATTTCTAAGAATGTTGTGATCAATGGTGTCAAATGCAGCACTCAGATCTAAGAGGATGAGAACAGATAAATGGCCTCTGTCTGCATTTACCCGCAAGTCATTTACTACTTTAACGAGTGCAGTTTCTGTGCTGTGATTTGTTCTAAAACCCGACTGAAATTTATCAAGAATAGCATGTTTATTTAGGTGGTCATTTAACTGCATAATGACTGCCTTCTCCAGAACTTTACTTAAGAAAGGCAAGTTAGAGATGGGTCTAAAATTAAAATAAAAAAGGACACCAGTCCGTCCAACACAGCACACACAAAGCAAAACATTTGAAAAATATTATTGCCCCGTTTAATAATATGTCTAATCTTAACAGATAGTTTAGATGTAAAATGTGACCAGTTCAAAGTGTAAGTGGCTTCCTAAAATAAGAAATCAGAATCACTCTTAAAAGATTTGTCTTCGAGTCTGGCAGCTTAATTAAAGTACAAAGCGGAAGCGCTCCTTTTCTCTCACTCAATTTGGAAAATGTGCATAATTTATAACAAAGAATGTTCATCAGCCAGATGGTTAGGTGGTGGTCCCATGACCCATCTTTGAAGTGTGCACTACAAATTATCACTTATAGTATATGGGCGCACTCCTTGTGAAAATGGCTTTTTCTTAGCATTGTAGCAGGAGCCCTTTGCTCCTAAATACTGATTTGTGAAGTGTTGAAAAGTGAAGGGCATTACTTAATCACTGCTTGTTAAATAAACAAGACTGTTTTTTTCTGGTACAGTGTAGAGGATTAGCGTCTAAGTGCATGAGGCAAATCCTGGTATGACGTTAATAGGGATCTGAAGAACTCCGAATCAATGAGAAGAAATAAAATGTACCAATGAAAGAATTGTTTAATTAAATCAAAGGCTGTGTTTGTGAGGTGATAACGGGGAATAAGAAAGCCAAACAGAAAACCAACCCTGTGACCTCATTGTTCCTGACTTCACAGGTTTTTTTCTTACCTCTCTGGTGAGATGACTTTGCCACCTTTTACTTTCTTAAAAAAAAACAAAAAAATCTGTTTCATTCCCTCGTGTCCATTAAGACTTATTAAATGTTCCTCCAACTTATCAGCTTAGCCCCGTTTTATCATGGAAAGGCTTTTGGGAACACTTCTCCTTTAAATATCCTGCTCTCCCTCTCACCTACCTAATACACTTAGTCCCCAGCAGTAGAATAAAGAGACAGGAAGCTAAAGAAGCAAGCGATTTGTTCAATTTAATATTTTAATGTTCAGAATATCAGAGCTCTATAATGGTACAGTATGTACTAAATTGAAAGCCAATCACGTTGTAGCATTCCACACTTTACAACCCAGCAATGCTTGTTGGCCACTCTTGCAGACGAATCAAATCTATGCTTTAGTGATCGGTATCTTCACTGCTGTATGTGTCTCACTCATGACAGTTCTAGAAGACAGCTTTTTTAAATGTTACTGGGAGCAGTTTTTAAAGTTATAGTTTTGTATTTTGTTTGAGTCTTTGTTACCCCATTTTCATTTAAGATTCTTTACCAATTATATTGCTATGTTCTGTTCTGATCAGAGGCAATTCCGGGGGCCCTGGGCAAAAAACTCCACAGAACCTTCATAATCGCCCTCCCCTATGTCCCTACATAATACAATATATTACCATTATTTTAGCACAAAGTTTAAATGAATAAGATCAAAAAGGAGAATTTGATAAACTTAAAGCCTTTATTTTAATTCTGTGGAAAACAGATTATATAAATAAACACTAAACTAAATATAAGAATTGTACAGAAAATAGAAAACCAATAATAGAATAGAATCTAAATAAATGAAAAGTAACATAAAATACGGGCGGCACGGTGGCACTGCTGCCTCGCAGTAAGGAGACTTGGGCTTACTTCCCAGGTCCTCCCTGCGTGGAGTTTGCATGTTCTCCCCGTGTCTGCGTGGGTTCCCCCTGGTGCTCCGATTTCCTCTAACAGTCCAAAGACATGCAGGTGAGATGCGTTGGTGATCCTAAATTGTCCCTGGTGTGCATTTGGTGTTTGTGTGTGTGTGTCCTGTGGTGGGCTGGTGCCCTGCCCGGGGATTTGTTCCTGCCTTGCGCCCTGTGTTGGCTGGGATTGGCTCCATGAGACCCTCGTGACCCTGTGTTAGGCTATAGCAGGTTGGATAATGACTGACTGACTGACTGACTACATAAAATACAAATAAATGAAAGCTGCACAAGGTAATAAAAATAATTACAAATTGCAGATTGTAATATTTAAAAAATTAAAAAGTATGCCAATAGAAATTTTAAAAAACAAAAAAATAGCTTGTAAAGGTATTACTATAATTTTCAGAATCATTGTTTGTGGACTTATGTCCTCCAGGTCCAAAGACCTTTAAAAATTGCACTGCATTGAAATTAGAGCTGGGGCATAGAGACCCTAAGATTTTATCAGCTTTAAAGATGAAAAACAGTGCTAGGAAGAGTCAGGACTGCTGATCACCTAAATTATGACTTCTTAGCACCCCGTTTCGCTGTGACTTAATTAGTCCAGTGGATTAAGACTGTTATTTTAATATTAGTTCATCCAGAAGAACACAGTTGGAAACTTGTTAAGGGTAAATTTCAAAAAACAGTTTTTCTTTACACAAAGAGTGATAAACACTTGGAATAAGAGACCAAGTAGTGTGGTAGACAGCAGGACTTTAGGGACTTTCAAAACTCGACTTGATGTTATTTTGGAAGAAGTGAGTGGACAGGACTGGCGGGCTTTGTTGGGCTGAATGGCCTGTTCTCATGCAGAGTGTTCTAATGCTCTAATCTGCTGCTGCCGATTTCACCCACCCACTGATGACAGTGGGGCTGGAGACAATGACGGAAGTCGCTTTAGAAATGGTCAAATTGTCTGAAAAACTGAATCAATCCAATTTTTGCTTCCAGACATGTAAATCCTCTTTATAATTTATAAAATCATGTACATTTAACATTGCTAAAAAAATAATGTTCATCATAAATACTCTTGCAACAGTGACTGGGGCCACCCTTAGAGGGGTTTATGATTTTTTTCAATCTACATGCTTTAAAATTAAAATTCCAATTTTGCCAGAGTATCTCAAAACGCAAGGTGAACCACAATAGCTATGCAGATGACACGCAGCTTTACTTATCTATAGCACCTGATGATTCTGATGCTCTGGACTCTCTGATTCATTGTCTAACACTGCAATATGCTGAGAAATGAAATTATGGTTTTGTTTTTAGTTGATTAGATTACTGCAATGCACTCCTAACAGGACTATCTAAAAAAATTCAGAATGCAGCAGCAAGAATTTTAACCAGAAAAAAAAAATCCCAGCCCATCACCAGTGTTAGCGTTGTTACTCTGGTTACCTGTGTCCTTTAGAAGTGTCATTATAATGGTGTATAAAGTCATAAGTAATCTCACCCCTTTCTATATCGTGGAGTACCTGTCTCCTTACAATCCAAGCTGTAATCTTAGATCTTCTGTTGGTGGTCTGCTTATAATTCCAAGAGTCAAGCATAAATTAAGTGGTGAGGTGAACTTTATCTGTTGTACATCAAAACCTGGAATACTTTACCGATAGAGATACCTGTATATCAGGTTAAACTGTGGAACAATTTAAAAACTTCTAACTTGGCTTTTTCGTAGCTACATTTTAGTTGTACTCTTAATAGACTTTACAGGCCCAGGAAGATCATATTCTTCAGGGATTTACAACCTTTACTAATCTCTATTTTTTTCTGCTTTCTTTACTTTGCACCACCACCACCCGACCATAAGCCTGAGAAGCTGTCCATGAAGCTGGAATGAATGTGTGTCCCCCAGCTGATCTTGAGACCAAATCCATTGAATCCTCTCAGACAAAGCCTGGAGACAATGAGGAATAATTTAAGCACATTTATGTAGGGTAGAATGCCCAGTTTGGGCTCGGTGGTCTTTTGCTCTTTGGACCCCAGCAGATTTTGTTTTTTTCTGCAGCATAGTTTTTTTTCTGTCCTCCCAGCCATATGACCTTATAACCAGATTCATCTTTAGAGACTTGCATTATGATATTGTATACAAGGACGCTACTCTTCTACTAACTATATATCTATGCTTTATACAATAATGTGGATTTATTTATTTTTCATTTTTATTAATTATTTATTCTCACCTAATCTTATTTGTTTATTTCTTTTCTTGAAACTTTCTCTTTGACACCTTGGAAAGGACTTTGAGCTACATTCTTAGTATGAAAAGATGCTATAGAAATAAAGGCTGTTGCCATTGTGTCAATGCTATGCTTGATGTAAGCAGATCCCTCCCAGTTTGGGGTCCCAGGCAAATGGCAGCTTTGCCTGTCCTACCACTGTGCCTCTGGTTTTGATTCCCCTCTGCAACTTAACTCTTTCAGGATTGATGTCAACTTTTGTTTCAATTCAGAGGACGGTAATCATCTATAAACTGCGAACAAAACTCGCCCTTACATTTCAGTTCAACTCTCTTTATTTGAAGGAAAGTTACATAGCTTTGTTGATTTGACCTCGATTCCCTGCGCGTGCATGAGTAGTGAAGAGCAAACAGCCTCTAAAATGGCATCGACATCTGGCAAGACTAAAGCAAACGTGCAAAGCAAAATTCTCCATGAATATTTTACGTATTATCGCTGAATCGGACTTTAGAGTTTGATTCAAGTGATCTGGAGATGAATATCGAAAACAAAAGTGAAGTACCAGCATCAGACTATCGGTCCCCAGCTGATCATGGTGCTGAACACCTTCCTGTAGCTGATACGCCTACAGCAGCATTCGCCTAGGAGGACCACCACTCATGATGACAAGAAGTACAAACCATATTGCGTCACACTGCGAGTGCCGTGCGAAGACAAAGAGGTAGCCGGACCGCCGGCCATCGAGCTGACCCTGCACAGCCACTACTGCCAGAGATGCCAATCAGGTGTCAACAGCAGCCACAGCACGTAGCAACAGACGTTTTATGTTGATTTATGTGTGAAACCATCACTTTGTATGCTTTTCAGAAAATTGAATTTTTTGAAAAAATATTCAGCCCTCAAAGAGTTAAGATAAAAAAATCTTTCCATTGAACAAACACATTGGCCCTCATAACCTTATGTTTAACATGCTCACTTAATGGTATAGCAATGTCTTAGCAAAAAAGAAAAAGAAACATGACAAATACTGAAATAACACTTAATGGAAAAGATAGCTTCATTTACTTGAGTTTAGGGAAACCAACCCAGACAATGTGCACTCAGTTGTTATCGGCTCTTATGAAGACTTTTTTTGTTTCAGTCACACAGCGGCACAGCAGGTAAAACTGCTGTCGTACAGCACAAGAGCTTGAGTGGAGTGAGGAGTCAAGTAGGACCCAAGACACACGCATCTGTTCCTTCCAGTAGTTGACCTGAGCTGAACAGTTAATGGAGACACAACAGACAGTAGAGATAAACCTACCAAGCACCCACCAAACTCCATGCCCTCTGTAGCTGCAAACTCTGCATCAAAATACCATTATTTTTTTTTTTTTAGAAAAAGTGTATAAAGTTTTTAGGCCAACACAATCTTGAGAGTCTGGAATGGGGGCTCTGTGAAGTAAAGCCGGTGACTCTAAAGATACAGTAATGATAAAATGTAGAAAGCATGAAAGAAGGCAGTTTATGGCAGCAGTTGCTAACCTGCCATGTCATTCCAGAGATCAAACTGGGCACACACTCAAGTAAAGTGGTCTGGGGCCAAGGCAACATGTTACGAGACTTCAGTGACAGCTGGTGTGCCTCTGTGAGTCATTCTCTAGCTAAAAGGCAGCAGAGCCAAGCTGGTGAGTAATGTATAGATTGATTGGAATGAGAATACGCAATTTGTCATTTTTTAGTTGAGTCTCCTTGTGCACAGCCAGTCACGAGCCTGAATTTTGGAGCGCTTCACTCATTGGGCTTTGTTTATCCTCTTTAATTCCAAACTGAATGAAGAAATGCAGCCCCTCAGTTTGCCAGTAGAGTCCTAATCTGTCCATCAGCAGGTGTAACTCTTGTTGAATGCACCAAAAGTACGACTGTAGAAAGCTCATTGCTCTTTGAAGATATAGAAATGTCTCCAGCCGCACCTTTTTAATCTGAAACATTGGTGCCAGGTTGGCTCAGATAACAGATTTCAAGGCTGGATTGAGGTATTCTGCACAGTATGAACAACAGAGTGATCACCATGTCTGGTTTGCCTGGAGTGGCTTAACAGTGCAGTCTTAGTGGTCTGACTGATACAGCTCTAGTTAGACTACAGCAACAACATTTATTTATATAGAACATTTTCATACAAAACGTAGCTCAAAGTGCTTTTCATAATGAAGAAAAGAAAAATAAAAGACAAAATAAGAAATTAAAATAAGACAACATTAGTTAACATAGAAAAGGAGTAAGGTCCGATGGCCAGGGTGGACAGAAAAAGCAAAAAAAAAAATCTCCAGACAGCTGGAGGAAAAAAATAAAATCTGCAGGGGTTCCAAGCCACAGGACTGCCCAGTCCCCTCTGGGCATTCTACCTAACATAAATGAAATAGTCCTCTTTGTAGTTAGGGTTCTCACGGAGTCACCTGATGTTGATGGTCATACAGACTTCTGGCTTTTAATCCATCAATCATTGTTGGAACATCACGGTGCTTTGAGTAGATGGTGGCAAGCCACCACCAAAAGAACATCGGAAAAGGAAACAGAAGAGAGAGTAGGGGTTAGTACAGATTTTAGAGCCACCATGAATAGTTATTATAATGAGTTGGATATACAGATTATCAGGATTTTAATTGCAGTGAAGTTATGAGAAGGCCATGTTAAAGTAATGTGTAATGACTAGAACAAAAATATTAATATCTTATTATGCTTGTGTACAACGAAATTTGGCATGGCATCTGTCATAAAAGCATGAATCTATCGAAAGAAAATAATTCAAATTTACATACATACAAAAGAAAGAGCAGTAAAATAATGACTAGCAATAAATACTATAGATAAATCTATCTATAGAGTCTGCCTTTGGGGGCTGAACTGTGTGTGCATAAGGGGGGGTTTAATTCAACCTTCAAACATGGGGTTAATGAAAGCCACACAAAACTATTTTTCAGTCTGTTTGTGTCAAATCAAATCGCTCTATACCACCTACCAGATGGTAGCAGATCAAACAGGGAATGCCCAGGGTGTGTTGTGTTTATGCTGATGCTGCTTCGTCTTAAACACACATACTGTCCAGATGCAAGGAGTCTATCCCAATGATTCACTGAGCCATCTTCACCACATGATGCAGATCACTCTGCTTGGCGGCCATGCAGCTAGCATACCACACAGTCACGCAGTGGGAGAGGTTGTTCTGAAATGCGGTAGAAGTTAGCCAGTAGTGATGAGTGAACATTGCCGATTTCGCTTCGATGTGAGATCCCCAAAATTATGGAAATGTTCACGATAGTTGGCGAACATGGCAAACTGTGCATTCATCTTTAAAGTGTCCCTGAGGGCTAGGGAAATGTCTTCTATAGGGGAGTAAAATTTATATATTAGCATAAATAGCATATTAGCATAAACAGCCATAAAAAGTAATGAAAAGCTTCTGAAACATTAGATTAAGCATAAATTAGAATGTCAAGCAAATAAGATAAGTCAAGCAAATGGTTAACTAACAAATCAGTCACATTGCATTATTTTTTAGGCTTGGAGCAGAATTGCTAGTATGGGAAAGAAGGACAGGAATGACGCATGGAAACTGTCCGTACACCTGCGTGTAAACAAGATAGGAAACTAAGAAAAAGGTGGCCTTGTTAGACATGTTAGAAACCAGCTGGACTGGTGAATCAGCGAAAAGACAGCAAAAGGCTTTTGCTATAAACAAGGTCACAATGATGTCATGCATGAAAGTAAAATTAGTATATTCAGGCACTAGCATAAATAAATATAGAAGAATATATTAGAAATTAACTTTAGCGCAGAAATTAATGCAAATCAAGCATGCCAAGCAAATGATTAAATAAAGGCACATGCCATATTTCTTTTTAACTAAAGCTTAGCTTTGGGCATCAGACAAACCGGCTCAAGTCCGAGAAAGAGGAAGTGATGATAGGAAAGCCCATAAAAGGAAGAAGAACGTCTGTACTGGCCTTGGCCTGTGAAAGAAATAAAAAACAGAAACTAAAAAGTGGACAATAGACAGTGAAACAACAGAAGCCAGCTGCAGGGAAAGTCAGGAGATAATGATGGTTCCCATGAGAACTCGAGAAATTGGCTGGACAGGTGTAGAAGGGAGTCAGAGAAAAACAGCAGATGAGCTAATTGAGCAAGGTCGGAGTGATAAGAAATGATATATAAGTTTTGGGTTTTGAACTGTTCGGGGCTCAGCTCAATTTGGCCGTATTGGGTTGAGTCCGCGTTATTATTTGTGTTGTTTTATTGCAATAAAGTTTTAAAACTCTGTTTGCCTATCCTGAATCCTAATAGCCTTCATTTTCAGGTAAAAAAAGCCTCTTGGTGGCAATTTTTCGCCGCAACACTGCCAGCTATACTGGACTGATTATTATGGCGAAAAAGGTGACCTGAGCTGCACAGCAGCAGTGCCAACCACTGCACCACCGTGCCTCCGTAAGATGAGAAAAGAAAGAACACAGTCAGAGACGCGCAATCATAGATTTCATCAAAACAAAGCGGAAATGCAAAAATTGTAGTCAAAATTCAGAAAAAATACGTAGATCTTTTAAAGGCAGAAAATTCAAAGTGGCATGTAATGATTGAAGCCACTGGCCCATTCTATTTTTTGAAGTTAATTTTGCTAATATCTGCCTTGCGCCCTGTGTTGGTTGGGATTGGCTCCAGCAGACCCCGTGACCCTGTGTTCGGATTCAACGGGTTGGAAAATGGATGGATGGATGGATGATAGAGGACCTAGTGGGCCTTATATGCCCTTCTTCATATGAAACGATTGAAAGTCTGCCAAAGTAAGCTGTGGCACATCATTCATACTGATAACATTAAACATTTCCAATGAGTTATCAGGCTGCCAAAACATTTTATACAATAATTCTGATGTTACAAAACCTGGAGAGAAAGTTTTGTGCTTCTCAGAGGCATATCGCATGTGTTATGAAGTGTGAAATCATCACTTTGGGACTGCAGGCATTATATTTAGAAGCAGGCTGCAATTTGCCAGGGTCTTGAACTTTATTTCCATGAAGATAAACTTTTACTCGCAGGTGTTTCATACATAGAGCAATAACCGTGGGACTCTGCTATATATTTTGGCTTATAATTCTATGCATTTTGTCCAAGCTAACACAAAGTGGTGCAACTCTGGACATTAAACGTTAAAATCTCCACTTGCTGCAGGGACATCAAACTGTTGGCCATAAGTCTGCGTCCCTATTACTTGCCCAGAGAGTTTGGACACGTGATTGTTGTTATTGTTTACATCCCCCCTCAAGCGAACGCGGAGATGGCGAGTGACATCATCCATTCCACAGTTGCTAAGTTACAAACGCAGCACCCTGAGGCACTTGTCCTAATCGCTGGAGACTTTAACCATGTAACGCTGGACAAAACATTACCTGCCTTCTCCCAGTATGTGGATTGTAACACTGGGGAAACAGGACTATTGACTTACTATATGCAAGCGTTAAAGACGCATACAGCGCCACCCCGCTGCCTGCGCTTGGGAAAGCAGATCATAACCTGGTTCTGCTTCAGCCTCAATACAAACCAAGAGTGAGGGCGCTACCTACAACCACACGCTCATTCAGGAAGTGGTCCCCTGAGGCAGAGCAGGCTCTGAGAGACTGCTTTGGAACTACAGACTGGGATATATTGCATGGGTCACATAGTGAGAACATTGAAGAGGCTGTTGAATGCACAACTGATTACATCAACTTCTGTATGGACATTGTAGTTCCAGTAAGAACAGTATGCTGCTATGCTAACAACAAGCCATGGATTACAAGTGACATCAAGGGCCTTTTGAACCAGAAGAAAAGGGCTTTTAAAGGTGGTGATAAGCATGAGCTGAAGTGCGTGCAGAAGGAACTCCGAGTCCAGCTCAGGGCAGCGAAAGAGCAGTACAGGAGAAAGCTGGAGCAGAAGTTGCAGAACAACAGTATGAAGGAAGTGTGGGATGGGATGAAGATTATCACTGGCTGCAGCTCGAGCGGGTGCCGCCATCGAGACAGGCGTGGAGAGAGCAAACCAAATGAACAACTTCTTTAATAGGTTTGATCACAGTAACCCACTCTCACCTCGAGTACTGCATCCTCCAACCATCCTTCTGCTGATACCAGCATAGGTGAGACATCCCCACCCACAATTACAGCAGCCCAGGTGAGCAGAGAGCTGAAAGACTTTGTGCCAGCAAAGCAGCGGGTCCAGATGGTGTATCGCCACGACTGCTGAAGGCATGTGCGTTGGAACTGGGGAGTCCTCTACAGCGCATCTTCAACCTGAGCCTGGAACAGGGGAGAGTCCCAAGGCTTTGGAAAACATCTTGTATCACTCCTGTCCCAAAGGTATCACGTCCTAGTGAGCTGAATGACTTCCGGCCTGTTGCTCTGACGTCACATCTGATGAAGGCCATGGAGGGCTGCTGCTTCACCACCTGAGGCCACAGGTCCGTCACGCCCTCGACCCTCTGCAGTTCGCATACCAGGAGAAGGTGGGAGCGGAGGATGCCATCATCTATATGCTTCATCGATCCCTCTCCCACCTGGACAGAGGCAGTGGTGCTGTAAGAATTATGTTTTGGACTTCTCTAGCGCCTTCAACACCATCCAACCTCTGCTCCTTAGGGATAAGCTGACTGAGATGGGAGTAGATTCACACCTGGTGGCATGGATCTTACAGACAGACCTCAATATGTGCATCTTGGGAACTGCAGGTCTGACATTGTGGTTAGCAGCAATACAGGGGCGCCGCAGGGGACTGTACTTTCTCCTGTTCAATCTATATACATCAGACTTCCAATATGACTCGGAGTCCTGCCACGTGCAAAAGTTCGCTGATGACACTGCTATTGTGGGCTGCATCAGGAGTGGGCAGGAGGAGGAGTACAGAAAGTTAATCAAAGACTTTGTTAAATGGTGCGACTCAAACCACTTACACCTTAACACCAGCAAGACCAAGGAGCTGGTGGTGGATTTTAGGAGGCCCAGGCCCCTCATGGACCCTGTGATCATCAGAGGTGACTGTGTGCAGAGGGTGCAGACCTTTAAATATCTGGGAGTGCAGCTGGATGACAAATTGGACTGGACTGCCAATACTGATGCTCTATGTAAGAAAGGTCAGAGCAGACTATACTTTCTGAGAAGGTTGGCATCCTTCAACATCTGCAGTAAGATGCTGCAGATGTTCTACCAGACGGTTGTGGCGAGTGCCCTCTTCTACGCGGTGGTGTGCTGGGGTGGCAGCATAAAGATGAAAGACGCCTCACGCCTGGACAAACTTGTTAAGAAGGCAGGCTCCATTGTAGGATTAAAGTTGGACAGTTTAACATCTGTGGCAGAGCGACGGGCACTAAGCAAACTCCTGTCAATCATGAATAATCCACTGCATCCACTTAACAGTATCATCTCCAGACTGAGGAGTAGCTTCAGTGACAGACTTTTGTCACTGTCCTGCTCCACTGACAGCCTGAGGAGATCGTTCCTCCCCACACTATGCGACTCTTCAATTCCACCCGGGAGTAAATGCTAACATTAATTTTTTTTAATTTTTTCATTTTATTATTATTTAATTTAATATTGTTTCTTTGTATCAGTATACTGCTGCTGGATTATGTGAATTTCCCCTTGGGATTAATAAAGTATCTATCTATCTATCTATCTATCTATCTATCTATCTATCTATCTATCTATCTATCATACAGTATTTTCTTTTTGTCTCAGTGTATGATACATAATAACTATTGTGTTACAGTCTGGATTTTTTTCTCCATCTTCTGTATAATTTTTGTTTTATGTTTATTTCTGGGCGGCACGGTGGCACAGTGGTAGTGCTGCTGCCTTGCAGTTAGGAGACCTGGGTTCACTTCCCGGGTCCTCCCTGCGTGGAGTTTGCATGTTCTCCCCGTGTCTGCGTCGGTTTCCTCCCACAGTCCAAAGACATGCAGGTTAGGTGGACTGGCGATTTGGCCCTAGTGTTTGTGTGTGTCCTGCGGTGGGTTGGCACCCTGCCCAGGATTGGTTCCTGCCCTGTGTTGGCTGGGATTGGCTCCAGCAGACCCCTGTGTTCGGTTTCAGCGGGTTGGAAAATGGATGGATGTTAACTTTGCATTATTATTTTTTATAGTTTAATGTCACTTCTGTTATGTTTTTTCTAGATTTAGATTTCCACCATACCTTATACTTTGTGGGTGGAGCCTCAGGAGGTGACATCACTTCTGCTGGGCCCTCCCTCTAAGCTTCATGAGAAGACCAGAGAGAAGGACTGAGCAGCGGTGCATTGAGTTTGAGTTTGGAGTTGTACGTATTGTTATTTCTTTTGATTTTGTGCGTGTGTTTTTTTTGTGTGTACTATTTCATAGACCTTTGCAGTGGGCTTGGCACCCTGCTTGGGGTTTGTTCCTGCCTTGTGCCCTGTGTTGGCAGGGACTGGCTCCAGCAGACCCCCGTGACCCTGTGTTAGGATATAGTAGGTTGGACAATGACTGACTGTACTGAGATCTGCTACCTTTAGATTGCCTTGTAGGCATATCCTTTTTTTGGAATTCTGAACATTTTTTTTTAATAAATTCTTCATTGATTATGATGAATTTTGTGGGGCTCAGTTTATCTTGTTATTTTGTAGGAGTAAACATTGCTGTTCATTTACACAGTAATCATCTTTTAATGAGCTTAAGGAGCACCAGGGGCCCAATATCCTCGTCGGTTTGTAAGAATCAATGTTACGGACTTGCTCAGTGGTGTTGTTGATAGTGGACGTGGACGGGCGCCCCACTCCTTCTTCGTGCTTACCTCTTGTCTGACTATTATTGAACTTCTCAATCCATTTATAAAGCCCCTGTTTGGTAAAACACTGCCACCATATTGTGCTGAAAGTTCTGATATTTTTCCTGGGTTGCTGTGAATTTTCTTTAGGCGCCCCAATTTAATCCCAAATCCCAAAGACATGCTGGTTATGATTATTACTGTATATTTGACTGACACCTTTACCTAAGACTTATAAGGTTAGGGTACAATACAACTGTTTACAGATTTGTTTTATAGTGAGAGCGGAGGCAGTTCAAGGTGTTGTTCTGCAGAAACATAACTTGATTAATGAGATAATATTGTAGGATTAAAGTTGGACAGTTTAACATCTGTGGCAGAGTGACGGGCACTAAGCAAACTCCTGTCAATCATGAATAATCCACTGCATCCACTGAACAGGATCATCTCCAGGCAGAGGAGTAGCTTCAGTGACAGACTTTTGTCACCGTCCTGTTCCACTGACAGACTGAGTAGATCGTTCCTCCCCCACACTATGCGACTCTTCAATTCCACCCGGGGGAGTAAATGCGAACATTCATTTTATTTTAATTCTTTTCATTTTTATTACTATTTAATTTAATATTGTTTCTTTGTATCAGTATACTGCTGCTGGATTATGTGAATTTCCCCTTGGGATTAATAAAGTATCTATCTATCTATCTATCTATCTATCTATCTATCTATCTATCTATTCACCAGCAGCCCTAATTTCACTATTTCTGTGTCTGTTCTGAGAACAAATGGCTGTCGGAGTAGGCTCTGGATCACCACTACTCTACAATGAGGAAAACTAGGCTTGGAAAACAGGTGCATAGTTTAAAAAGTCTAGTACATAATGTAAAAATGCACAAAATTAGGTTTTACCATAATTAAATTTATACATGCCTAATGTAAAATATTAATTGACACCTGCCTATCAGCACAGTCATTATTTCTCCTTCTCCAGATGATAACACACACTGAAGACAAAGCAAATATTGTAGGCAGCCTTTTCTTAATTATGGCAATTATCCTCCTCATTTCCTATTATCTTTTTATCTGTGCAGAGGAATATAGCCACATATCAACTGAAACAAGAAATAATTGAACACATTATCCTGACCTTATTAACTTATTCTGACTATGCTGTGACTATTCATTATTTCCCTTTCACACTCAGAGTCACTTTCCAGTGAATCACCCGTCATTAAACAAAACAGCCATTTCTTTACAAGCCATCATTTAATGACATTTAAGCTCCCCTTTTTAAACTAGAGCTTTGGCATACACTCGCACATGACTGTCACATTCAGTTCAAAGAACAGTTTTTATCATTGAACTTATGAAAGCCTTTTGTTCCTGCATCCGCACAGACATTTAGGTGCAATTGTGTTTAATTGCTGTTCACCAGGGAGTGGGATACAAAAAGTCACTAAACTTATAACATCTAAATGAACACTGCCTATTGAAAATCCACATGCCACTTTCCTAATTTGACCTCATTCTGGCCTTGTTCAAAAAACAAATTCACTATTATAACCATTATTTAAATATTGTTACACGTTGTGGACTATGGCCAGCAGTCTATCCTGGTTAAGACCCCCAAGCCACCAGATGGAGCCCTCCCTGCAACGTGGAGATGCCCCAAATTCCAGCAGAGCATCATGGACTATGGAGTTTTAATACACAGCCCTGCTGGATAACGTTGGGGCCGCCAGGGGACGCTGCAGGGAGGCACAGAGATGTTTGGTTTTCATACAGCCCGGAAGTACATCCCTGTCACACGGACGGAAGAAATAAAGTGCTTCTGGGCTGACAAGGAAAAGGAGTTTTCACCTGACCTGGAAGTGCTGGGTAATCACATGACCTGAGGGATCAGAAGCACTTCCGGGTCAGGGACTATAAAAGACTGCGAGAGATCCCAGACGGACGAGCTGAGTTGGGTGGCAGGGTGGCAACGTGTCTGGGAATAGGAGGATTGATTATTGGTTATTGTGTATTGTATATTTATGAGTATTGTGGAGTGGAGGGTGCTTGGTGCACATAATTATTATAAAATAAATAATAATTGGACTTTTATCTGGTGTCTGGTGTTTGGTCTGAGGGTTCAAGGGTACGACAGAACCTCCTATCTGTCACAACATGATTGTCATGTGAGAGAACAAATGCACAGATTTTCAGTAAAGATTTGTCAATTTTCTGATGGTGATTTCACTCTCATATTCCATTTGCTTTTTGCCGAATCAGGAGACGATTAGTTACTTTATTTTAATCTCCAGTTAGTTTGGCCGCATTTCACACAGCAAACTACAAGTAACAGAAAACGCCCTGCAGTGTCATGGGCTTCATTCATTGGATAAAAAACATCCATCCATCCAACCCACTATATCTTAACTACAGGGTCACGGGGGTCTGCTGGTGCCAATCCCAACCAACACAGGGCAGGAAACAAACCCTGGGCAGGGTGCCAGCCCTCCTCAGGGCACACACTCCCACACAAGGGACAATTTAGAATCGCCAATGTACCTAAAATAGTCTGTGGACTGTGGGAGGAAACCCACAAAGACATAGGGAGAACATGCAAACTTCACGCAGGGAGGACCTGGGAAGCGAAACTGGGTCTCCTAACTGTGAAGCAGCAGCGCTACCACTGCGCCACCATGCCGCCCGGATAAAAACGTTTTTTTCCAAAAAGATTTGACTTGTGCACTGTCACTTTTGCATTGAGTATGTGGCTAGTTTGACAAGCAGAGCTCTATAAGGAGAATGTCTGTTATCTGATAGCTAGAAGAGAACATGAAAACGCGTCACTTTGCATGCTACAAAAAGTATGCGTTTCATCTAGGGGTTCCCAAATTTAGTGCTGGTTCCTCATTTATAAAGCTTGCGTACAAACAAAAAGAGGCTTGAAATATGTGTACGCATCTTCCCAAACAAACGTCAGGAATTATGGAAGAATACTTGACGTGAAAGCTTGCATATATTTACAGCAACTCTGGCCAAACATTTTGGAGAAACTGGGAAATGATGACACCCTTGATCATGCAGGATGATGCAGTCAAACCAGCGAAATGACGACTCACATTCATAATAATTCTTATCACTCTTGTATGGTTGTTTTGCTCTGCACCAGAGTGTGACTGGTGTGTTCACACCTACCTAAATGGACAGGAATATGAAGGCAATCACTCCAGAGTTTGAAAAAACTGCTCTAAATGAACTAGGTGTGGAAATGCCTTGAAAGCACTTATCCTATTACAAGATCATAGGGGGTGTCACACACATGAACATCAGGCGTGTTGTTTGGTTTTGGGTCCATCGGAAATACTTAAAGGGAAGGACAACAGTGTAACACAACCTTGAATATGATTTCCATTTGATCTGTCTGGAAGAATACTGACATTACTTCCTCTTTCCACTTGTTAGCCCTGTCTCTTTCACTTCCTCCATAACTAATCTCAACGTCGCAACATCACATTGGACCAGAACTCTGACCCACAAGGATCTCCTCCCACAAGCTCTGTCTTCTCTCTCCCGACTCCAGCTCGACTGATGGAGTGAGAAAGCCCCTTTTATAACACCCCAGATGTGCTCCAGCTGCTTTGTAATGATCTTCCGGCAGCATTTCCAGTTGTGACGGACGTGCTGCAGTCCAGAGCTCCATAATCCTCCAGGCGCCCCCTGGCGGTGGTCACAGGCCCCAACAGGGTTGAACGTCCTGATCCCTTGGCCCCCTTGCAGACCAGGGTGGCTGCCCTCTCGTGGGCCACACCCTTTAAAGTCAGCCTCATTTTTGTTTCCAAAAAATAAATCATTTATTATGATCAAACAGTTACTCAGTACTTGAGTAGTCTTTTCACCAAATACTTTTTTACTCTTACTTGAGTCATTTTTTGGATGACTGCTTTTTACTTCTACTTGAGTAATATTATTTTGAAGTAACACTACTCTTACTTGAGTACAATTTTTGGCTACTCTACCCAACTCTGGTCATCAGCACAACCTTTTAAAGGATCCTATTATCCTTTCCAATATTCTTAGATATCACCTTATTCAATAGGTGGGGCTCTCTGGCAGTGTCTTAAATTGGTTTGAGTCCTATCTGGCAGGGAGAAAATTCTTTGTTAGTTGTGGTAATTATACTTAAAGACACATGATATCCTACAGTTGTGCTTGAAAGATTGTGAACCCTTTAGAATTTTCTATGTTTCTGCATAAATATGACCTAAAACATCATCATATTTTCACTCAAGTCCTAAAAGTAGATAAAGAGAAACCAGTTAAACAAATAAGACAAAAATATTATACTTGGTCATTTATTTATTGAGGCCAATGATCGAATATTACATATTTGTGAGTGGCAAAAGTACGTGAACCTTTGCTTTCAGTATCTGGTGTGACCCCCCCTTTGCAGCAATAACTGCAACTAAACATTTCCAGTAACTTTTGATCATTCCTGCACATCGGCCTGGAGGAATTTTAGCCCATTCCTCCATACAGAACAGCTTCAACTCTGGGATGTTGGTGGGTTTCCTCACATTAACTGCTTGCCTCAGGTCCTTCCACAACATTTCGATTGGATTAAGATCAGGACTTTGACTTGGCCATTCCAAAACATTCACTTTATTCTCCTTTAACCATTCTTTGGTAGAACGACTTGTGTGCTTGGGGTCGTTGTCTTGCTGCATGACCCACCTTCTCTTGAGACTCAGTTCATGGACAGATGTCCTGACATTTTCCATTAGAGTTCTCTAATATAATTCAGAATTCATTGTTTCATCAGGGAAAGCAAGCCGTTCTGGATCCAGATGCAGCAAAACAGGCCCAAACCATGATACTACTACCACCATGCTTCACAGATGGGATAAGGTTCTTATGCTGGAATGCAGTTTTTTCCTTTCTCCAAACATAACGCTTTTCATTTAAACCAAAAAGTTCTATTTTGATCTCATCCGTCCACAAAACTTTCTTCCAATAGCCTTCTGGTTTGTCCACGTGATCTTTAGCAAACTGCAGCTGAGCAGCAATGTTTTTTTTGGAGAGCAGTGGCTTTCTCCTTGCAACCCTGCCATGCACAACATTG
Source organism: Polypterus senegalus (assembly GCF_016835505.1). Taxonomy (NCBI): domain Eukaryota; kingdom Metazoa; phylum Chordata; class Cladistia; order Polypteriformes; family Polypteridae; genus Polypterus; species Polypterus senegalus. The sequence continues at coordinate 22,772,723 of NC_053160.1, forward strand.
TTGTTCAGTGTTCTCCTGATGGTGGACTCATGAACATGAGCCAATGTGAGAGAGGCCTTCAGTTGCTTAGAAGTTAACCTGTGGTCCTATGTGACTTTGCCGACTATTACACGCCTTCCTCTTGGAGTGATCTTTGTTGGTTGACCACTACAGGCAAGGGTAACAATGGTCTTGAAGTTCCTCCATTTGTACACAATCTGTCTGACTGTGGATTGGTGGAGTCCAAACTCTTTAGAGATGGTTTTGTAACCTTTTCCAGCCTGATGAGCATCAACAACTCTTTTTCTGAGGTCCTCAGAAATCTCTTTTGTTCGTGCCATGATACACTTCCACAAAAATGTGTTGCGTAGAGCAGACTTTGATAGATCCCTGTTCTTTAAATAACACAGGGGGCCCACTCACACCTGATTGTCATCCCATTGATTGAAAACACCTGACTCGAATTTCACCTTCAAACTAACTGATCATCCTAGAGGTCCACATACTTTTGTCACTCACAAATATGTAATATTCGATCATTTTCCTTAATAAATAAATGTAAGTATAATATTTTTGTCTCATTTGTTTAACTGGTTTCTCTTTATCTACTTTTAGGACTTGAGTGATAATCTGATGATGTTTTAGGTCATATTTATGCAGAAATATAGAAAATTCTAAAGGGTTAACAGACTTTCAAGCACAACTGTATATGGTGTTCCACAAGGCTTTATCCTGGGTCCACTGCGCTTTTTGATTTACATGCTTCCATTAGGTCAGATTATCTCAGGGGATAACGTGAGCTACCACAGCTATGCCGATGACACACAGCTGTATTTATCAATAGCACCTGATGACCCTGACTCTCTTGATTCACTGACACAATGTCTTACTTTAGTCTTACTTTAGTGATTGGCAAAAACGGATATAATGAAGGTATTAGAAATAAACTCAATGTATTAGGATTAAAAGTCAAGACAGAGGTAAAGAATTTAGAATTTATTGACTCTGACCTGAATTTTAAATCACATATTAATCAAATTACTAGCATAGCCTTTTTTCATTAAAGAAATACAGTGGAACCTCAGGTCATGACAATAATTCGGTCCCCTCATAGGATTGTATGTAAATACAATTAATCCGTTCTGGACCGTACAAACTGTATGTAAATATATATTTTTTTAAAGATTTTTAAGCACAAAAATAGTTAATTATACCATACTAGCCGACCCGCGCATAATTATTTATTGATGAGTGAACACTTCCTGAAAGACACAGTTGTCCAAAATGGAGTGGGTTTGAGGATATGACTGTGAGTGAATGAAAAGATGGAACTCTGGAGAGAGCAACATACAATTGTCCGTGACTGAAAACTGGTTTTGGCAGATACCGGCATATCTTTTTGTAAGTTTGGCCCTGTGCCTTGTTAATTGTCATTGCAAAGGCTATTCTAACAGGAAATTGTCTGCGTGTAAAATTAAAAGACAAATTTGAATCTGATGGGGTCAGGGAAATCTGGGGAATAAGGACAGTTTGTGAGGTAGGATCTGCGATAGTTTTACACTCCAGTACATTGCGGTGAATGCTGGTAACAGTCAGTCTAGTGCCATTACAAAGACCTCTTGCTGGCATGAGGTTTCTGAGAAGCATGACGACTGAACCAATTTTAATTTTGAGTTTATGCGGAGGCATGCCAGTGGGAGTAAGACTGTTAAGAAATTCTTCGGGGAATGAAAGTTGATCTGCGGAATCATCTGTGACGATGGAGTCAATGCTGGTGAAAGTTACTTCGTCGGTAGGGATAACTTTCAGTACTTGTTCATTAAGGTGTAGCGAGTCTTCATTGGTGACGCTTAATATAACTCGCGTACTGAGTTGTTCCGGAGTGACAGTTGAGAAGTCGATGCCTTGAGAGCGAGGGTGGACGCGGGAGGAAGGTTAGTTGGTCGATTTATATATGGAAAAGCAGCCGGAACCGAAAAGAACAATGAAAACTCAACTTGGCTCAGAGGTGCTTGTGGACTGTAGCAGAGACCAAAGCGACTGAGGATGTGTTAGGTGAAGTGTTGGGGGCGAGCACATGAGCAGGCAGTGCGCATGCCTTGAGAGCGAGGATGGACATGGGAGGAGGGTTAGAGTTGGTGAGTGGGGCTCTGTCGTGCGTATCCCATGACGCAGGAGGAGGGTTAGAGTTGGTGGGTGGGGCTCTGTCGTGCGTATCCCATGGTCTTAGAGTTGGTGGGTGGGGCTCTGTCAGTTGGCGGGCATGGCCCTGTCGTGCGTATCCCATGGTCTCTGTCGTGCGTACCCCATGGTCCGGCGACTTAGTAAATTATATATATAGATAATGCACAGTGTAATAGTAAACTAAATGTAAAAACATTGAATAACACTGAGAAAATCTTGAACAGAGAAAACTAACATTGCAAGAGTTACCGCCTTACAAACCGCTCACTGTAAACACTTTTTTTAATGAGTTTTAAGCACAGGGAAAAAAATTAACATTTGAAAAATGCTTAATTTATACAAAAACTAACCGTAAACAACCAAGAAAACTAACCCTGCATGAGTCGAGTTCTGGCATGAAGAAAATGAGGAGGAACTGGGTGGAGAGGAGATTACAGTTTTGAGGTAAAGTCCCTCTGCGCCATGCACGTCTGACCGAGAACATATGTACTGTGCAGTTAGAGACTGAACACGTGCGTAAATTACCGGCACGTACGAACCGGAAGGGAAACGAAATAGAGTTCACAGCGAATGCACAGGGAGAGACTGAACACGTGTGGAAATCATTGGTGCGTATGAACCGGAAGGGAAACTGGCTTGTTCATCACCCAAGTGTGTGGTTGTGAACAGATGCAAAAGTTTGATGAACGTTTTGGTCATAACCCGATTTGTACGTGTTCCGAGACGTTCGTGACCCAAGGTTCCACTGTATAGCAAAGGTTAAACCTTTATAACATTTTAAGATGCTGAGAAATGAGTTCACACTTTTGTTTTTAGTTGACTAGATTACTGTAATACACTCTTCTCAGGACTACCCAAAAAAGACATCAATTGTTTGCAACAAGTGCAGAATGCAGCTGCTAGAATCCTAACTGGGAAAAGAAAATCTGAGCACATCTCTCCAGTTTTGATGTCACTACACTGGTTTTCTGTGTCATTCAGGATTGACTTTAAAATACTGCTTATGGTTTATAAAGCCTTAAATAATCTCGCTCCATCTTATATATCGGAGTGTCTTACACCTTACACTCCAAATCATAACCTTAGATCTTCAAATGAGTGTCTGCTTAGAATTTCAAGAGCCAAACTTAAAAGAAGTGGCGAGGCGTCCTTCTGCTGTTATGCACCTAAAATCTGGAATAGCTGATCGATAGAAATTCACCAAACTAATAAAGTGGAACACTTTAAGACCCTGCTAAAAACACATTATTTTAACATGGTTTTTTAATACCTTCATTTTAATTTAATCCTGATACTCTGTATATGCATTTAATTATCTTTATCATTCATGGTGGCTCCGAAATCCGTACTAACCCCTACTTTCTGTTCTGTTCTTTATTTGTTTTTTGTGGTGGCGATCTGCACCACAACCACCCAATCAAAGCACCATGATGTCCCTACATTGATGGACTAAAGGCCAGAAGTCCACATGATCGTCATCATCAAGTTCTTCTGTGTGAACCCAGAATACCATGAGGACCATTGAGTTCATTTATGTTAGGTAGAATGGCCAGTTAGGGCTGGGTGCTCTCGTGGCCTCGGACCCCCTGCAGATTTTTTTTTTCTCCAGCTGCCTGGAGTTTTTTTTTCTGTCCTCTCTGGCCATCGGTCCTTACTTTTATTCTATGTTAATTAGTATTGCCTAATTTTATTTTTTATATGTTTTGTCTTTTATTTCTCTTCATCCTGTAATGCACTTTGAGCTACATCATTTGTATGAAAATGTGCTATATAAATAAATGTTGCTGTTGTTCTTGTTATCTGACATTTTCGTATCCCTGTTTGGATAAAATTAAAAATCTATTAATTTTTTTATTTTTCTTTTTAAAATTACACTCTCTGTCTTACAGTTTTGATTCTTGTCTCATATTTCTGGATTTCTGGAGAAAGATTGTTTTTTCTGTCTAGATTCGACCCCAATTCATAATCCTTATTTGTTTTTGCTTCATCTTCTGTGCCCGAATTAAATACTCAATCTGCTTCAATAGAACGCTTAACAGCTTGATGGGAGAAACTGTTTTGGAGCAGCAGTAATAATGCAAACCATTCCAGACTCAGATGCCAGGGGTCATAGCTGATTTTCCTGGCTTTCCTTACACAACATCTAACATATATGTCCTGTCAATTATGAATGCCATCTCCAATAATCAGTTGGGAAGAATGCATTGCCTTCTGCAAGGCTTTATTATGGAGGGCAGTGTAGTTCCCATAAAAGGGATATACGCATCCACTAGGATGCTTTCAATGGTGCAGGTGTAAAATGACCTGAGGGTGTGTACCTAGGCTCATGTCAGACTCCTGAAATTAAAAAGACATTGTTGATCATTCTTCAAATTTTTGTTGGCGTGAACAATCCATGTGAGATCTTTGGTAATATGCACACCAAGGAAGTAAAAACTGTTCACTCTCTCTGCAGTAGTCCCATCGACGGTGATAGAGAATTATACGCCTCCTTGCTGCCTAAATTTGAATAATGGTGTATTTTATTCAGCAAATCTCATTTATCAAAAATGTACTTGTTTGAAATGTGCATATAACAATTCATAAATACCAAGTAAATAACAGGATGTAATAATTCTTGGTTATAGGCTATTAGGCCTTAAAATATGAACATTTCTAGAGGAGATGTTGGCTCTTCTTATTCAGTGTAATAAGAGACGCCATCATTACTCACTTAGGACTCTGAGGAGCAGAACCAACAGAAAAGTGTTGCAGGCTGCCTGAGGTTGAGACCCACCTGGTGACCATGAGCTACTCTTGTAAAGTGATCCCTGCAGAAGACCCCAGTGCATTAAACTCTGAAAGTATTGTGATAACCGCAGAGATGAATCAATACAGAAGACGTGAGATGCTAAGCTGAGTGTATGAAGGGCCCGATCTTTTAAAATAGTCCAGCCTCTTTAATAATTCTGTGAAACCCAGTGAAGGAGTGAGCCACAGTTACAGTATTTAAATATAATTCCCCCCACCATTTACTTCCACCAGTACCAATGAAAGTGTCTAGCAGCAGAGAACGGAAGACCGTTGGCTTGTGGGATGGCACCTAGTGCAGCTTGTCAGGTTTTGTGATTCCCAATGCTGCAGGAGGGGCGACTGAGGTTAAGTGAATAGATGCCCAGTGGGCCAGGCACCTAGTCTAATAAAACTGCTGTAATTGTTGTTTAACTATGATGAATGCCCATTTTGTTTTAGGGCCCAGCATTAATATTTAATAGTCATTTTCTCTCACTTTAACACACCCTGTTAGCTTTTAAAAGCATCAGTATGAAATGACGGCCTAAGTAATGCCTCATAATGCTATTCCTGGAACCAATCCAGATATTAAAACTAGCGGAAAGCTGCTTTCTTATGGCACTTGAGGAAGAGCTGTTATCACAGGGCTAAGAAAAACCAAGATACGTTGGGCGGTCAGGAAAATTCTACTTGCTAATTTGCAGCTACATGCATGCTGCCAGTGATGAATACTTGAAATATGCACCACTCTGTGAGAGGAGACTACCCAGCTCCCCTTTAAGAGCATTATTTCGTCAATATTGTATTTTCAGAGACAGAGCTCATTTCAGACACTATTATTTCTTTGTTCTAATGTTGTATGTGATGGCACTTGTGCAAGAACAATGTATTTATTATAAGAAGAAATATATCTGGGAATATTTTGCAATTTTAAGATAGATTATTTCTTACTTTCCTTGTATTCTCTATTATCATAAGAACACAGCTGTTAGCACTGCTGCCTCACAGTTTGGACTCTTTCTGGCACTATCCTAGCAGCGTGTGCTTCTTCTTTCATAGTCTTCCAATTTCTAATCTGTTTTATCATGAAAAAGTGTTCACAAAATGCAGTTTAACCTCTAAGGTTCTTTATATATTGGTGGACAAGACAATACCAGAAAGGCCTAAATTATTAGTCTTGTTTAACTGTACATGCACACGCCATAATAATTACCTCTTTTAACCTTCACTCATCATTCATGTCTTACACACAACAGTGGCCAAGAATCTGTCACTGTCCCTGCCGGGCTACAGATCAAATACAAAGCAATAATACCTTAACAGAGGCCGAGGGTCCATCGCCGCCCCATGCTGAGCTGCACTTCTAGCAATATGAACCTGGACCACTTCCTCTGAAAGGGCTACACTTCAATACCAAATAATTAACAGACCCATATATATGAATAAGCTGTTGTACATTAAGTTAAATTGTGACTCTAAACCATTGGTCACCAACCTTTATGCCCCTGAGAGCTACGTTTACAAAATGAAAATGGCCGAGAGGTTTTCTAACGTTTATTCTCATAGCTTATTTCAACCCAAACAAACTGAATAAGCTTGTTTTGCCTGAACATTTACAAAATGTTGGTGTCCACAATTCACATGTTGCATTAAAACATCACAAAAAGGTATTTAGTGCATTTTGTATGTCTGCATGCATTTTCTAGCATATCTCACACTATTGAATTAAAACATGAATGCTGTCCAATCAAAACAATGCAATTCCAAATACACAGATCTTCCTTATTCATTTGTCATTTTGTCACATGTCACTGTGTCACTTTATTCACAGGTCCAGTTTCATGTCTGATGTGTTTTTTAGTTAGTCAGATGACTGGCACTGCATGGAGTCACCAAGAGAGGCAGGTGTCTGGTGGAGTGGAGCCACTGAGGTTCACTCTTATGGAGTCTTTTAAATGTTCGACTGTCAGTCTTGTTCTGAACTTTGATTTCATGACATTCATGTCAGACTCCCAGAGGTATGGAGACCCAAACAAAGCAGACATTTTCAGAGCTGCTTGGTGAAGATTCTTATAGTCATCTGGCTCTAAGCTCCAGAAATGCTGAGAATGCTTTGAAGGTTTACTAATATATAATAAAGAAAATCCAATGTCTGTCTATATGTCTGTCCACTTTTCATGAGTGAACTACTTAACAGATTTAGATCAAGTTTTTTACTATAATTTGTTTGAACATTCCGGTTGATTTTGCAACTTCTCTCATTTCGCTATGTATTATAGTTCACTTGCGGTACTGATTTATTTGCATGGATCTGAGAAAAAGGCAGCAGGGCGAGGGTAGGGCTCTTCCTCACTCAATCGCCAGCTTCGCTGCGTGTTCCTTAACTCTGCTTAAGTAGCCAACGAGAGAACAATTGAGTTCAACTTTGTTTGATATTTAAAATAAAGTGTTACTTAGGTCTTGATGAGTTTGAGTCCGGATATTCTCTTAAGTGTATGCCACATTGAAAAGATAGATTGCAAGTCAGATTAAAGATCGTGATATGATTTTTTGGAAAGATCGCCCACCCCTTATTTGAATAATCAAGTTTTCAGATTTATGTAGGATTCATTAACCCTTTGGCGAGCTACTTGGAAAGGGTTTGTGAGCTACCAGTAGCTCTAAACTGACCCCAGAGTGAGTAATCTATAATAAGATAACAACAAAGTAGAAATCCTAAACAGAAAATTGGCTGCTTTAAGTAAAACATAATATTTTGCTATAAGAGAAAAGTTCGCCCACCCATTACCTTACTGTGCATAACCCAGTGGTAGAATTCAGGGAGCCCAATCTATTCCAATGGTAGTGAAGCTCCCTCATTTCTGCATTTTCAAGATGGGCTTCTTATGCTTTGTTGACTGTTTGATTGTCGTAGATCATGTTACATTATATGACTTCACCAGCAATTTTCAGTCGTAGCCTTCATTTGTATAATCTTAACGAGGTGGAGGAAGTTGGCAATGCACTCCTGTGAAGGCCAGTTGTGTAGACTGACATGCCCATGGCCCACTCCAACTAGTCCTCGACTTAGGTTTGATTTTGTCTCTAGTCATAGGGCTTGCCAACTAATGAATGCTCATCTGGAACTATAAGGTGTGTAATGCAGCGACAAGAAATATGGAATGTGGGTGTTTTTTACCTCACAAACAGAAGAGAAGCTTTAAAATTTCTCTTATTTCTGCTTGAGTCTGTTTGTTGGTGGAAGCCATATACTGTATGCTGTGCATGAGCATAGTTTGGTAGTTGGCAGCAAACAAGAGCTGGTGAGTGTCTCTCTCTGTTTTAGAATCTACTTCTGTTCAGGCAGCAGCCTCTTACAAAAGTGGGCTGGTGAAGTCACTTCAAGAGAGGCCCACCAAATCAACAAGCTAACTAAAAGAGTCAAGCTTGGTTATTGGACAATCAGGCACCCATGGAGGTCATAGCAAAGAAAATAATTAAAATAAATTCTTTTTACACAGACGCTCAATACACTATATTCTCAGCAGATGATGCTGCTGTTTTTTTCTTTCTGTCATGTCACCCTCTTGAAAAGTTTGCCATAAGAAAGATGCTAACGTTGATAACTTCACAGAAATTGATGCTACCCAAATTATTTGCTTCACCATCGAGTATCATGGCATAAGCTCTCGATTATGTTACAGATCAGAGTTCTAGAATTGCATGATGGACACAGCTCTTAGCGTTTTTTACTGTATATACAGTTAGGTCCATAAATATTTGGACAGAGACAACTTTTTTCTCATTTTGGTTCTGTACATTACCACAATGAATTTTAAATGAAACAACTCAGATGCAGTTGAAGTGCAGACTTTCAACTTTAATTCAGTGGGCTGAACAAAACGATTGCATAAAAATGTGAGGCAACTAAAGCATTTTTTAACACAATCCCTTCATTTCAGGGGCTCAAAAGTAATTGGACAATTGACTCAAAGGCTATTTCATGGGCAGGTGTGTTCAAGTCCATTGTTACGTCTTATTAATTAAGCAGATAAAAGGCCTGGAGTTGATCTGAGGTGTGGTGCTTGCATGTCGAAGATTTTGCTATGAACAGACAACATGCGGTCAAAGGAGCTCTCCATGCAGGTGAAAGAAGCCATCCTTAAGCTGAGAAAACAGAAAAAACCATCCGAGAAATTGCTACAATATTACTAGTGGCAAAATCTACAGTGTGGTACATCCTGAGAAAGAAAGCAAGCACTGGTGAACTCAGCAACGCAACAAGACCTGGAAGTCCACGGAAGACAACAGTGGTGGATGATCGCAGAATCATTTCCATGGTGAAGAGAAACCCCTTCATAACAGCCAACCAAGTGAACAACACTCTCCAGGGGGTCGGCGTATCGATATCCAAGTCTACCATAAAGAGAAGACTGCATGACAGTAAATACAGAGGGTGCACTGCAAGGTGCAAGCCACTCATAAGCCTCAAGAATAGAAAGGCGAGATTGGACTTTGCTAAAGAACATCTAAAAAACCCAGCACAGTTCTGGAAAAACATTCTTTGGACAGATGAGACCAAGATCAACTTCTATCAGAATGATGGCAAGAAAAAAGTATGAAGAAGGCGTGAAACAGCTTATTATCCAAAGCATACCACATCATCCGTAAAACACAGTGGAGGGAGGCAGTGTGATGGCTTGGGCGTGCATGGCTGCCAGTGGCACTGGGACACTAGTGTTTATTGATGATGTGACACAGGACAGAAGCAGCCGAATGAATTCTGAGTTGTTCAGAGACATACTGTCAGCTCAAATCCAGCTACTTGCAGTCAAACTGATTGGGCGGCGTTTCATGATACAGATGGACAATGACCCAAAACTTACAGCCAAAGCAACCCAGGAGTTTATTAAAGCAAAGAAGTGGACAATTCTTGAATGGCCAAGTCAGTCCCTTGATCTTAACCCAACTGAGCATGCATTTCACTTGTTGAAGACTAAACTTCGGACAGAAAGGCCCACAAACAAACAGCAACTGAAAGTAAAGCCGCTGTAGTAAAGGCCTGGCAGAGCATTAAAAAGGAGGAAACCCATCTTCTGGTGATGTCCATAAGTTCAAGACTTCAGGCTGTCATTGCCAGCAAAGGGTTTTCAATCAAGTATTAGAAATGAACATTTTATTTCCAGTTATTTAATTTGTCCAATTACTTTTGAGCCCCTGAAATAAAGGGATTGTGTTAAAAAATGCTTTAGTTGCCTTACATTTTTATGCAATCTTTTTGTTCAACCCACTGAATTAAAGTTGAAAGTCTGCACTCCAACTGCATCTGAGTTTTTCATTTAAAATTCATTGTGATAATGTACAGAACCAAAATTGGAAAAAAGTTGTCTCTGTCCAAATATCTATGGACCTAACTGTATAGATTAGCTGTGTTATTCATCTAAGATGGGTTGAAATCTATATAATCAACATTGTCCTCGGCATTAACATCTCCAGCGCGTCTATTGTAATATATTTTGTAATGCATATAGTAATAAAATGCATTGCATTTGCCATTCCAGCTGTAAGAGATTGAATGGATGGATAGGCATTCTGACTCTGATGGAGATTGAATTCTTACCCGGCTGACAGGCCATAGTGGATGGACAACATAAGTGGAGGTGCATCCCGGCGGGGATAGCTCTAGGTAGGAGGGAGACTGGTTTATGCCTCAGACATGCCAGAGACAGATTATGTCCCAGACAGAAAGGTGACAGTGCTACCAAGGTGTGACTCCCGCAGGGTTTCATGGGACCTGTAGTTTAGAAGGACAATCCTGTCAGAATAGTTGGGTGTCACCAGAGAGCACTGCCAGGAGAAAGTGTCCCTACTTTGGGGAGCTTCCACATGACCCACACATGTCATCTGTCATTCAGTGTTATGACATTGGAAGTACTCCCGGGTGCAACATAAAAGGAGCCATGTTACTTCACTTAGGTAAGTCAGAGTTGGGAGGAAAGGGGACGAAGGAGTAGAAGTAGAGGAAGGAAACTTTAATCAGTGGTGATGATTAAACTGTGGACTGTGATTTGTCTGTTTAGTAAAGGTACTGTATAAATAAATAACCTTTATTTGAATCCGGACTGTGTTGGGTGTAATTTTTTCTGGGGTTTGGGGCTCAGTAACCCTTGTGGTCATACAACAGATGGCACATCACAAACATTTGTAGTAATAAAATGCATTATGAGAAATGTTGTGATGCGCCATCTGTTGGAATGACAAAGGCAATGAGTATGCCTCTGTTATATGCTAGTTTGGAATGGGATTCATAAATGCAGTGTTATTGTTTGTGATGCGCCATCTTTTGGAATGACTGAGACATAGCAACTGTCACACAGAAGCTTATTTTTTTTTATGAAGATCGATAAATGTAAAGGAAGCAAGTAGTTTGTATAATGGACATCTGCCCACACGAGCCCCCTGTAACTTGGTTTCAGTGTGCTGTGCTGGATGACTTGCATGCACATCTGCTGGGCACAGTCACCATTATACTGTATGTACCATGCCATTAATTAATGAACAGACTGAAATTCTGTAAGGGGTTATCTTTTCCTGATACATTTATCTTACGCCCCGGAGATCAGTGAGTGGCAGCTTTGAAAGTTGACCAAAGCTCTTTGATGCAGCATGGACATTCAGAGACGGTGTCACAAATTTACCATTTATGTTTGTTTCACTATGCACCATCTGTTGGAATGACAAGTGCAATGCATTTTATTATATTATGAATGTTGTGACAGATAGGAGGCACTTTCGCACCCTTGAACCCTCGGACAATACGTAAGACACCTGGTAAAAGTCCATATGTTGACTTTATTAAATAAATATAGTGCACAAAGCACCCCACACTCCATAATACTCATATAAATCAATCCTCCTACTCCCAGACGCGTTGCCACCCTTACACCCAGCACAGCTCAACCTTCTGGGTTTCCCACAATCCTAGGAACACTTCTGGGTCAGATAAAAAGTCCTTTTCTTCAACCTGGAAGCACGTCATTTCCTCTGTCCACATGATCAGGACGCACTTCTGGGTTATAGTGAAAATACTCCTTGTTCCTCCCTGCAGCGTCCTCTAGCTGCGCCCAAGGTATCCAGCAGGGCTGTGGATAAAAACTCCATTTTCCAGGGTTCCCTGCTGGCCTTCGGGGCACCTCCATGCTGCAGGGAGGTCTCCATCTGGCGGCCTGGGGGCATTGGCCGGGATGAACGGCCGGCCATATATCACAATGTTTAAGATGCACCATCTTTTGGAATGACAGAAAATTAGCAAGTGGACACAAAGATACACAGACACTTATCCTTTTATCAATGTGGATTGGGCAAGTCATAAAACAACTCATAATATAAAATTTTATCAGACATGCATGCAAGTCCGTCAGTTTCTAACCCGCTTAGTCTTAAACATGGTTGCGGGTGTCACAGCCAGCATAGGGCACAAGACCGGAGGAAACCCTGGACTGGGCACCAGTCCATTGCAGGGCAAACACACACACATACACAAACACACACCCAGACCCCCAGCCACACACTAGGGTCAATTTAGTATTGCCAATCCACCTAATCTGCATGTCTTTGGACTGTGGGAGGAAACCCTTGCAGACACGGGGAGAACGCTCAAAATCCATGCCAGGAGGACCTGGGACATGAACCCTCACATCCTTACAGTGAGACAGCAGCACTAACACCGGGCCTTTGTGCCCCCCATGCATGCAAGTAAATCATTAATTGTATCTTGACAGCATGGGATGCAACATATACAACAATATTGAACTGTTTGTCAGTATTCAGAAACTGCTGGTTGTGTGAAGCTTATCTTGGCTACGTCAGGCACAAGGCTGGAATAATCACTGAATGGTCTATTGCTGATGATTTTGTTGCTTTTTGTTATTATTAGTATCATCCTTCCTCTCTCTGGACTCCCTCTTTGCACTACTACATTGCAGAGTAACCAAAAACGCACCCCAGCAGTTTTGAACATAAGGTAGGAACCAAACCTGAACTGGGTGTCACTCCACTGTGGGGCAAAGTCCTCCATAAAGGAGTAATTTAGAGTGATCAGTTAGCCTAAGATGTACATTTCTGAGATGTGGGATGAAAAACCAGCATAGAAATGGAAAGGCAATGGAAAGTCCACACTGAAAGTGATTGACCTGGGAGATGAGCCCAGGACTTTGGAGGCCACAATGTTGACCTCTGCACCACCATGCAGGCTGAATGTAAAAGTTCAATTCCCTTTTTGGTCATTACCTATTTTATACACACTTCAAATATCTACTATGCAAGCCATTAAAGAAAAGTTACAGTATGTATAAAAGGCTATGCTACATATCAGAATTACAATATGCTTGAAAATGAAACCTATCACACTGCATACATTACCCTTCACAAGCACAGAGCATGGCTATCGCCACATATAGATTTTCAATCGGACGAGTGCTTTTGTGTGTATATGTGCACAGTATCTCTGTGTGGTTCTGGGCCTCCGATTGTGTGCACAGCTCATTTTCTTTCCATTATCTATAAAAGCTTTTACTCGGCATCCTGTGAAAAGCCACATAAAGAGGCCAGTTACTTTGCCGTCTCTAATGGATCTATGGAAATTGAGGAAGATCTGTCAGGAAGCTCTTTGTCAGACACCTTTAGTACAAGCTACTAAATTAAAGCTGTCACACACATCGTAGCTAAACGAGCCTATTATCAATACCTGACTGTTCTACGAGGGAGCTTCAGTTAACCACAAGGAAGATAGCATCTCCCCCTGATCACTGACACAGCTTTGTTCAGGTTAGATTACCAGATTTCCTGAATGGAAGCAAAGCATAGATAAGAGGACTTCGATCATTATGTGTCACAACGAAGAAACGGTGTAAATGCTAATCTTAGTGAAAGTTAAACTAATAAATAAAATATAAAAGCGTCGACATGAAAGAACTGAAGAGCAAAGTTTGTTTGTCAAAATGAACCGATGTCACACTCTCCTTATCTGCAAGACCAAGCTAACAAAAGGGGACGCTACCATCAAAATCTAATTAATTTGACTTCATATAAATTACGCCGTCGACGGGATTAAAAAAAGATGAATATGTGTAACCTTATTTTCGTGAAGGTTATAGCCTATTTGAGAATTGTATATGGGAAATTAATGTGCAATATACTTCCCTCCAGGGTGGAAAGCAATAAAATGATATTTCATTCTCTTTAAATGCTGATGAGATGCATTTTTGGGGCAGGATGTAACAAAGCAATCACCCTTGTTAGCGAACCTGGATTATAATATTAAAATTCTATCTCACTGAAAAAAAAAAATTAAAAGCAGCAGAAAAAAAGAAAGCTTGCATAGTATATGTTTTATAACAGGGCAGGCTGAAGTCAGCATTTAAATAATAATAATAATTATAATAATACTCAGGGTACCAACCCAAAAGTGATCCAATTCCACTGTGACCCTCCTGTCCCAGATTACTCATTCCTAGTATTCATAAGCTGCGTTTTTGCTAATTAATGCAAATATAATGAGGGAAAAGACAATCTCTGGAGACTAATTTTGCATCATTTACCCTCGTTTCTCTCTTACTTGCATTGCACATGGGCAATAAATTTATATTTTAGATTTGCATGCACTATTTGCTTAAACATTATTTTATGGATTTATGGCATGTTGAACATGTTATGCTCCTGTTCTCATTTTTTTTTTTTTTTTTTGCCATAAGGATTTTTTTATTTTGTGTAGTGAAATGAAGATGGATTTGTTGAATTTCTCTTTTTTATCACTGACTACTATTACAATTGAAGATAATTGCTATTTGGCAGATATTCAGCATTTTAGTTTTTATCTGCTGCCTGTCTTTTGACATTTTCAAATCACATTAACAATATATATCCACCATAATAATCAAGAGATGTTGCATTGGGTTCTGAAACAGACGGCTATGTATGCTATAAGGTACAGCACGAATCCTGTCCAAAGCAGCATTAAATAATAATAATAAATTATTTTTATATAGCACCTTTCCCATGATCAAAGTAGCCTACAAACACACTGCACACAGTCCTTTTTAATGCTAAAAGCAAGAAATCAGCGGCAGAGACACGGAACGCGGTTTATAGCATACCATCACGACAACAGATGGCGCTATACCAGCGCTTAACCTGACACAGACAGATGCAGGAGGCACACTTATAAAAACACAAATATTTTATTTTTCTTCACCACGTGGAAAACGTCTTCCCTGTTTCCAATGGGCATAACACAGTTCCACAAGCACAATAGCACACGATACAAATAACTCCTCTACTTTTCTCTTTCCTCCTCTTCGTCCATCTTCCACCTGACTGGCTCACCGAGTGGTCTCTGCTGACCCCTTATATAAGTCACCTGGAAGTGCTCCAGGTGCTCATTGCTCATTGCCCCACTTCCGGGTGTGGCAGAAGAACTGCCCACAGGCTCAGGAACAGCTGTAGCACCCACTGGCGGCACCCCGGATCCCAACAGGGCTGTAGATAACTCCATGAAGTCCTGCGGGTGTCCGAGACACCACTGCAACTCATGGGGGCTGCCATTTAGCGTCCCGGGGGAGGTACTGTGCTGCGCATGCTTGCTCCCTCGGCCCTCTCAGCACAGAGGTGTTCCGGTTGGGGAAGGACCCCGGCCATCTGTGACACCATGTAATGCGTGTCCAGTGATATACGTGGTGCAGACATTAAAAACACTTGCCGCACGTATACTGGAATTCTGTAATGCAGTCAGAAGAAAGGACCCACGGCCTCTGATTTACACACATACAAGTTCCAATGGACACACATTTAAATGAAGCTCAGTGCAAGTAAAATTCAAGGCTTATACTAAAAGTGCCAGAGAACTGGCTGAAATGTGGCTATCTAATGAAAATGCCATTAACAGACATTTGGACATGAACCCAGCATTTGCAGGATTGAAAAGAAGAACATACAAATCTTGCATTTAAAAGTTTACACGTGCAAGTGTGTGTGTATGTCTGGCCCAGAAGTGAGAGGTGGAGTCAGGGTACAGGCTCCAACTCCAAGGATACACAAAGCAAGGCTACCACGTTGGCAAAACGAAATCTCCGAAGAATCACTCACTTAGCGGATAATACAGAAGCGAGCCAAGCACATTGGCAAAATGGTATCCCTTTTACTTTACCTCCCGTGGCTAATACACAGGCAAGGCGAGCACGCTGGCCAAAGGAAACCTCCAAAGAAAGACAGTCGCTGTGAGCATGTCAGCAACACGAAACTTCCTAGGAGAGAGATGCCCGAAGTAGTTCCTTTCAATTACCTGACACCTCTACATTTCATTCTTTTTCTGACGATTTTAATAGTTTCTAGGACCCTGTACTTTTTACAGCACGGGCTTACACAGGTAGTCTTATATACAAACGTCTATGCGTGGAAGTTTGTGCGTTTGTCTGACGTGCCCGGAAATGCGAAGCTACAGCACGAAGCTCAAAAAAAGTGACTTTTCATTCATTTTTACACTTGGATGTTAAATGGGACTACAGCTGGTGTGCCAGTCTTTTTTCATTGGTTTGCTCTTGCTTTCATTGTATATATTGTCCTGAATGCATGGGAGTGCTTCACTGGCTCTGGTCATGTAAGAAAGACAGGGGAGGTTGATGGTGAAACACAGTCAATAACTACCTGTACCTCTTTTTCCACTAGAGGGAACGATGACAATGTAAGCGAACTCTGATGTCACTTTCACTCCACCTTGTTCCTTCTGGTCAAACTCATGTACCTGTATAAGAATACAATCAATCCAAAGCTGGTTTTAATTTTGGACACTGCTCCCTTCAAGGACAGACCTTACATTGATAATCACGATCTTTGTTGAAGACTAACAGTCCTTCTGTTTCTTTGTTGTTTCCTTACTTTTTGTTAATCTTTGTAAGGACCTACTTTTTATTGAACAAGGGCACCAACATTCAACATTTCCTACTTCTCCTATTACCATATAAATGCAATATTATAATATGGAGAATTTCAAGTTCATATATACTGCTCAAAAAAATTAAGGGAACACTTAAATCACACATTGGATCTCGATGAAATATTCAAATGCAAAATCTTTACTGAGGAATAATGTGTAATTCATTGAGAACAAAATGACGTAACAACAGTCAATGGAAACCAAAATCATCAACCCAGTGAGGGCTGATTCAACATCACATCGAAAATCAAAGTCAAAAACTGAAATCACAGGCCGTGTCCAACTTGCGTGAATTTCATCATGAAATCTCAGTAATGTGTATGGACCCCATGTTCCTGTTTGCACTCCCGACAATGTGTGAGCATGCTCCTGAGGAGAGTCCTGGTGTAAATCCTCCCTGACCTGGATCAGGGCATCAGTGAGCTCCTGGACACTCTGTGGCGCATCTTGGTGGCATTATTATTGGATGTAGCGATTCATAATGTCACAGAGGTTCTCAATTGGATTCAGGTCTGGCGAACATGCAGGGTAGTCAATGGCATTAGTGCTTTAGTCATGCAGGAACTGCTTACACACCTTGCCCACATGAGGCCGGGCATTGTCCTGCACCAGAAGGTACCCAGGGCCCACTGCAACAGCGTAAGGTCTGACCATGGCTCTAAGGATTTCATCCTGGTTCCTAACATCAGTCAGAACACTGTAGCCTAGCACATGGAGGTCTGTATGATCCTGCAAGGTATGTATCACCAGGCCATCTTTGACCTGCTGCCAAACCAGAAATTCCTGTATAACGTTCACCATGGCATCTCCAGAGTGTTTCATATATATGTTCATATATATATTTCATATATGTCATATATGCTTGGTGTGAATCTGCTCTCATCTGTGAAGAGAACGGGGTGCCAATGGAGGAGATGGCAATTGTGTATTCTCTGAAGAATGCCAATCAAGTTGCACAGCAATGGACTGTGAGCACAGGTCCCCTATAGGACCTAAAGCCACCCTCATGGGTTTTGTTTCTGACAGTTTGATGGTCATTTTGTAGGGCTCAAGGCAGTGCTCCTCCTGAGCAGATACGGATGCTGCTGTTGAGCTGATGCCCTTCTAAGGCCCTGCCCAGCTCTCCTTATATAACAGCCTATTTCCTGGTATCTCCTCCAAACTCCTGGGACTGTGCTGGGAGACACAGCAAACCTTCTTGGGACAGCACGTATGGATGTGCCACCCTGGAGGAGCTGAACTACCTGCGCAACCAGAATCTGCTGCAGGTACCGCCTCATGCTACCAGTAGTGAGAAGAACACAAGCAAAATGCAAAACTATAGGAGAATCAGTCAGGAAAGATAAGGAGAGAGCAAATGTCTTGGCCACGACCTGCAAAACCATTCCCTTTTTTGGAGGTTGACTTTCTGTTGCCTGTCCAGTGCACCTGTTGTCATTTTCATTTGCACCAAAGCAGGTGCAGTTAATTCACATTCACTTATGCTGGACAGATTGATACCCATGAAGCTTCATTGACTTGGTGTTTGACTATGATGATTAAGTGTTACCTTAATTTTTAATTTTTTAAGCAGTATATATATATATATATATATATATATATATATATATATATATATATATATATATATATATATATTTAATATATATATTGTGACGGACTGCTACATATGTTCCGGGGGAGCCATCAGCAGATGAGACGGGACCCTGGGCATCTTTCTTTGGGTGTTTTTCACAGTCGGTAGACAAGTCTCTTTAGTGTCCTGCGTTTTTAGAACTGTGACCTTAAATGCCTACTTTCTCGAAGCTGTTAAGGTCTTAACGACCATTCCACAGGTGCATGTTAATTAATTGATTATGGTTAATTGAACCTGCATGGAAAACATTGTTTAAACCCTTTACAATGAAGATCTGTAAAGTTATTTGGATTTTTAAAACATTATTGTTGAAATACACAGTCCTGGAAAAAGGAACGTTTCTTTTTTTGCTGAGTATATATATTAAGATTCAGAACCCCTGCAGATTTTTTTTTTTTTTTTCACCAGCCGTCTGGAGGTTTTTTTTTTCTGTTCTCCCTGGTCATCGGACCTTACTTTTATTCTATGTCAATTAGTATTGCCTAATTTTATTTTTAATATTTTTTCTTTTTTTTCTTTCTTCATCCTGTAAAGCATTTTGAGCTACATTTTTTGTATGAAAACGTGCTATAGAAATAAATGTTGTTGTTGTTGCAGGATTCCCTGGGAAAGGGTAGAGGTTGCTACTGGAGTAGGATCTTCCTGGCTTTCTTGTAGCCTAGAAGTGCTTCCAACTGGCCACATGACGTCACAGGAAGTATTCCCAGGTTTGCCTTAAAAGAAGCCCACTTCCATAGCCCTTGGAGCCAAAGTCGGAAGGAAAGTGACAAAGCTTGCTGGACAAGGAGTGGAGGTGGAAGGAGAAAGAGAGAGACAAGGGCACAGAGAAAGAGCAAACAAAGTGCTGTATACTTTATTTGTACTTGTGTACTGTGCACTGCAGGTGGGAAACAGTTTTAGAAGTGTTTCCCATAAAAAAATAAAAGCCTGTGTTGTGTTGGACTTATGCCTCATGTCTGTTTCTGTCGGGTTTGGAGAGCCAGTGCACCCTGATCTACACCCTGCCAAGTAAGCAAACCAGCCAACGTGGTGTAATGTGGCGCTGAGGTCTGAGGTTTGATCCCTGCCAGGGGAAGCAAAAGTGTGTACATCTGATGAGCCCCGATTAGGATGAAACACGTGTTGTGTACTCTTTGCATTATTTAGCAGGTACTATATATATCCGATATACAATATATAACCCTCAAAAACACTATAATCTTCATGAAAATAAGGCTAAACATACAGTATTTATCTTTTTAACATCATTATTTATATGAAGTGAGATTAATTCAATTTTGATAGTGGAATCCCTTTTTGTTAACTTGGTCTTGCAGAGAGGGTGATATCAGTTAGTTTCAAATTGCATTAACACTATACATATCATAATAATTTTCAGACATTGCATTGGTTCCTAAGATAGATAGATAGATAGATAGATAGATACTTTATTACAAATAGATAATGAGATCTGCACGTGTAGCATCTCATTTAGTGTTGCATGAAAGAGTGGATGAAACTATTTGAGTTCATTATTTTATGATTCATCATTCAGGAATCTCATTATTTGATATCATGACACCATTTTCATTTAGTTGCAGTTAGCATTATATACTCATTCCAATTGAATTTTCATTTTAGATACATGTGTTTACAGAGGTAGTGCTCTATATAATGTCCAACCCTGTCCTTCATATTGATCAGACAATTCTAACCTTTCATATTGATCGGTGAATACCAAAATAATGCATGCCTTGGCGTGGCTGGACACTCACTGATGCAGTTAAATGGCCTTTTATTGGAGGACTTTATGTTTTCACTGTTAACAGCTTATTGATTAAACATAACAGCATAAGAAGTTTTCAAACAAGAGGAGATCATTCAGTCAATCAAAATGGTTTAGTTAGCTAATTTCTAAGTATCATCCAGATATTTTAGAAGTCTTTTAATTTCAACTTGGTAGATTTTACATTAATTAAGTACCTTAATAATAAATAATGTTTATTTTTTGTTGCCCTTTGATCAGAATGTTTGCCCCTTGACTAGTAGCAGCACTCTGTTTAAGTCACACTTTGCCTTCCTCAATAAGGCATCCCAAAGTAAGAGCCTTTTGAGACAGACAAAGATAGATAGATAGATAGATAGATAGATAGATAGATAGATAGATAGATAGATAGATAGATAGATAGATAGATAGATAGATAGATAGATAGATAGATAGATAGATAGATAGATTTTCAGCAAAAATAGTGCAATAATAAGTTTGTGTAAGATAAATCTGAGAAAGTCTTACATTGATTGTTATATCTGAATAGGATAAATTATAAACTAGTAAGTGGCAGAAATTAAATAAGGTATCTGCTGTAGGGCTTTTATTAACAATTTGATGTGTCCAAGGATTACTGTGAGAGCAGAAGGACAGGGAGATGATAAGCCCAGAAAGGGACAAAGTCAAAAACAAGAAAGATCAACAGAATCAAAGGGATGAGCACAAGATGTGTAAGTTAAAAAGAAAAAATAAGACAGAAACCAAATAAGCAATCCTAATGCCAGAATACACATAATAAAGCTGACTATTCACTAAACGAGGAATAATAAACAATGGCCATTCAGCCAAATTAATATGGTTATTTCTGGAGATACACCAGTCCTGACATCATGGTCACTTGACCTAATAAAACAATATAGCAACCAGAACTAACCTTGTCAAATCTTACTTAAATTGAGAATAAGCAATAGGGATTGATTCCTAGAGAATCCTAGTCTCACAGTGCCAGTCATATAATACATCCATCTGCAGACAACCATGAGTGAATTTTGCTTTAAAGTGGGTGGAAACAATCAGATGACTCACTGAGTGTCACGTTTCTAAGCCAATCCAGTACCTCAAAGTGGTGATGGTTGAAGTAGGGGCACTGATTATGAACTACAAAGAGTAGTGGTCCTCTCATTAACCGACAGACAGCAAGCATCTGAATATGATAAACTATCTATAACTGAAAAGACCATGATTAAACATATAAATGTGTGTCATGTGTGTGGAGAACACACTACATGTGTTAAAAATAAACATAACCTATAGAATTTTAATCAATATTTTAAATCAATACATGGTATAAATTTACAATTTAATACAAGCCTATAACATATAATGTTATAACAATGATTTATTAAACATAAGGACAAGAATTAAATGAAATTAAAGGATAAGAATTGAAAATAACTAAAGGGTTAACTAAATGTCATTTTAAGCCTGGGCACGTGAGACTTTTGTCTCATCTTTAGAGGAGCCACCAAGATAGTTACTAAAGGTAAAATGAAGTAGGTGAGTGAGAAACACCCCTCTAGAAAGTGGAAATAAACTAATGGGAAACCCCTAACACCACTCCTATGAAGTGATGCTAAAATCAACAGAAGAATCCACAAATCACGGCTATTACAGGCCAATATTCAGATTAATGGGCGAGTCAAAAAGAGTCAGAAAACACTGGTGGCACTCAGTGCTTGGATGAAGCTATGCATATTATGCATATTAAGAGCCAGATGATGTGATGTATTGGATGAGGTAATGTAACAGAAGAGCATAAAGACAGATGAATTGTGTTATTGATTGCTCACTCCATGGACTGAGACATATGTGCAAGAATTGTTCTGCGTTTTCTTCTGGTCTCCATGAATGACTTCTTTGAAAACAGAGGAAAGTTTTTCCACTACATTCCTGTTGCAAGAGAATAACCTTTCCATAAAATCACATTATACATTAGAATATAAAAACATCAATGGACTAGTGGTAAAACTAAATGATATGCTGTCAATGTTGTTCACAGTTACACTGATAGTGTTGGATGTAAGATTGAAATAAATGCATTTGAGGTAAATGGAGTGTCACATCCTATTAAAAGGAGCCACAGAAGAAGAAAGGTATTCAAAACAGTAAAAAGTATTCAAAAGGAATTCAAAACTGTACTCAAAACACCTAAATCGGTTAACGTGCCTGCAGAACCACAGACAAGGCTGTACATGCACATCTAAACGAACATCTAAAGTAAGTTAACATTACTATATTATTGGAATTGCAAACATTCTATGACAATGTAGTCACTGCATTTCAACAAGCAGTATATACATTCCCCAGCTACTTTATTAGGTACATCTCGCTAGTACAGGGATGGGACCCCCTTTTGCTTTCAGAACTCCCGTAATTCTTTTTGGCATAGATTTAACAATGGATTTTGGTCCATATTGATATGATAGCATCATGCGGTTGCTGCAGATTTGTCAGCTGCACATCCATTATGCGAATCTCCCATTCCACCACATACAATACAATTTATTTTTGTATAGCCCAAAATCACAATGGGCTTTAACAGGGCCCTGCCTCTTGATAGCTCCCAAGTCTTGACTCTCTAAGAAGACAAGGAAAAACTCCCCCCCAAAAAAATTTTCCTACTAGGGAAAAAATTTTAAAAATCTTGGGAAAGGCAGTTCAAAGAGAGACCCCTTTCCAGGTAGGTTGGGCATGTAGTGGGCATCAAAAACAAGTGGTCAATACAATAAACAGAATAGATGAGGGTTTGTAACAAATTATAACTATCATGTTACTTATGTTTTAGTGCTAATGACTAACAAGAGAGATGCAGTCTGTACAGTTAATCAGCAGCTCTAGTCAGGGTGTGCTAAACTGAATTAGTGAGTCTTCAGCCGGGATTTAAAAGCTGAGACCGAAGGGGCATCTCTTATAGAAGCAGGCAGACCATTCCACAGTTTAGGGGCCCTGTAACTAAAAGCTTGACCTCCCACTGTTATTTTATTAATCCTTGGAATCATAAGCAGGCCGGCATCTTGAGATCTTAATGTGCGCTCAGGTTTGTAAGTCATGATAACTTCAGATAAGTAAACCAGACCTTGACCATTTAATGCTTTATATGTTAAAGGGGGATTTTGAAATCTGTCCTAAACTTAACCGGGAGCCTGTGTAAGGATTTAAGAACTGGAGTTATGTGTTCGGATTTTCTTGTTCTTGTAATAATTCTTGCAGCAGCATTTTGGATTAAGCTGTATAGAGAACAGTTTGAGCATCCAGTGAACACCACATTGCAGTAGTCAATCCTATTAGAGGAAATTTGAGTACAGAGAACTCATTGTCATGTTCAAGAAACCAGTCTGAGATTATCTGTGCTTTGTGAAATAGTGGGCTATGGCTGGATGGCCAGAAGAAGGGATGGATATGGCTAGCAATAATACTCAGGTAGGTGGTGTCATTTAAATGATACTCAATTAGTACTAATGGGCCCAAAGTGTGTCAAGAACATATCTTCTGCCTAATTGCACAATCACCACCACCAGGCTGAACCACTCATACAAAGCAGGGTGGATCAGTACTTTCATATTGTTGATGCCAAATTCTGAAAATACCATCTGAATGTTGTAGCAGAAATCTAGATTTATCAGATGTTTTCCTATGGGCAGAGACTAAGAAATTCAGTACCTTAAATGAATTAAAAACATACCTAATAAAACAAATATATCATAACAAGGGCTTTTCACATGGATTATCAGATGTTTGCCTGAACAAAAATACACAAGTCATCAGATTGATGATTAGAGTTTAAAGGGTAAAAGGAAGTATGGTGTAGTGATTAAGGCTTTGGACTTCAAGCCTTGAGGTTGTGGGTTCAAATGCCACTAGTAACACTATATGACCCTGAGCATGTCACTTTACCTGCCTGCGATCTGAGAAAACAAAAGTAACCAATTATATCTCAAATGTTGCAAGTCACACATTGTTCAAAGCTTATAAATCTTGTTTCATTTCTAATCATTACAAAATCACTTTAATCATTTAAAAACTGTATGCCTATCCCATTTCTAGGCTGAAAATAGATCTTTTAAGTGCCTGTGCACCGGGACCTGTTCTAAACAACAACTGACTCAATTATCACACTGGATCTTAATTATAGCAAGTTCTAGGGGAAAAAGGCTACACCATTGTCTATGACTATGAAAGAAATGTATATTCTATTCAAATTAAGCAAACACTAACTCAAAGCTTTAACTTTCTAAGACTTGCTCTTACACACATTAAATAAAGGTGTCGGCTATACCAATATCATAATAAGTCATAATTTGATAGGCTTTATCACAGAGTTCATTTGTAAAAGTAAATGTAACTAATTATAGCTTTTCTTTTCTTTTATAATTAGTTATTAAGAGTGTACTCTTCTATGGAAGAAGATGATCCGCTGTGGCAACCCCTAACGGGAGCAGCCGAAAGAAGAAGAAGGAGAAGAAGATTGCACTCTCCTGTGAGGTAGGTTCACAGAGGTTCCAGGAGAGATACAGCTGGGGTCAGCAGCATGGAGCCATGCCATGAGAGGAAGCATTGCTGGCTATTTAACCTTGGTAGTCCAGACCTTACTTTGTGCCTGTCGAGTCATTCGGTCCTCATATGTTACGTAAGGTACCGGCAGATAAAGCACACATAGACTGGCTGTGCAAAAGACAGCAGCTATAAGAGTTAAAGTCCCAGGGAGAAAGAGAAAGTTCAGGAAGGTACCTGAAAGTAGAGGCATACTGGAAGCCAAGAGTGCACACATGAATAGAGATACCGGGAAATAGGGGACATCTGCCTGAAATGAGGATGCATGAGGTGGATTCTGTAAATGTGGCTGATTGGGCTATGCCAGGTGGTACTTAGCAATTGGTCAAGTAAACAAGAGCCTGGCATATTAAACTGAGAGATGCCCAGCAGAGTTGTCTATTGACCATTGTCATGCATGCGGATCAGAGGATCTCCAAACAGGCTCTGTCCAGATATGTAATATCCTGCCGGGACAAGAGGAAGCACTAACATTAACATCGTCTTCTCCTTGTCTCTACGCCCAGTGAGGGCCCTTGACTCTGCCCCTTCCAGTCTCCTATACATAAGAATACCATACTTCTGGAAAACGACATCACTGAAATGAAAGAAGAGCCACTAGACGGACCCCCTGTTGCAAAGTGATCTCTCAGTCAGAGAACGATTATTTTGCTGTTTTGTCCCAAGATTAAGGGCATCCACACTAACACAGGTGTTACTTTTGTTTATTTTTCCCTTATATTAAACAGGATGACACAGTGGGCGCCCCAAATTTTGATCAGGCAGTCTGTCGTTCCTGCACCTTCCACCACCTGCAATCCATCTGGTGTTTAGTGAGGTCAGCATTGCTACTATGCAGTTAGCATTTTGAGAGTGTTCTTGAGTACATATTCATCTTTACAGTTTCCACTGATTTGTCCTGTATAGGACCTATGACAGGGTGCCTTGAGAGGAGTTGTGGTGTTGTATGAGGAAGTCGGGAGTGGCAGAGAAGTATGTAAGAGTTGTACAGGATATGTACGAGGGAAGTGTGACTGTGGTGAGGTCTGTGGTAGAACTGACGGATGCATTTAGCGTGGAGGTGGGATTACATCAGGGATCGGCTCTGAGCCCTTTCTTATTTGCAATGGTGATGGACAGGTTGACAGACGAGATTAGACAGGAGACTCCGTGGACTGTGATGTTTGCTGATGACATTGTGATGTGTAGTGAGAGTAGGGAGCAGGTTGTGGAGACCCTGGGGAGGTGGAAATATGCTGTAGAGAGGAGAGGAATGAAGGTCAGTAGGACCACTAAGACAGAATACATGTGTGTAAATGAAAGAGAGGTGAGTGGAATGGTGAGGATGCACGAAGTAGAGTTGGCGAAGGTGGATGAGTTTAAATACTTAGGATCAACAGTGCAGAGTATTGGAAGAGAGGAAGAGAAGTGAAGAGGACGGTGCAGGCAGAGTGGAATGGGTGGAGAAGAGTGTCAGGAGTGATCTGTGACAGACGAATATCAGCAAGAGTGAAAGGGAAGGTCTACAGGATGGTAGTGAGGCCAGCTATGTTATATGGGTTAGAGACGGTGGCACTGACCAGAAAGCAGGAGACAGAGCTGGAAGTGGCAGAGTTAAAGATGCTAAGATTTGCATTGGGTGCGATGAGGATAGATAGGATTAGAAATGAAGACATTAGAGGGTCAGCTCAAGTTGGATGGTTGAGAGACAAAGTTAGAGAGGCGAGATTGCATTGATTTGGACATGTGCAGAGGGGAGATGTGGGATAAATTGGGAGAAGGATGTTAAAGATAGAGCTGACAGGCAAAAAGAAAAGAGGAAGGCCTAAGAGAAGGTTTATGGCTGAGGTGAGAGAGAATATGCAGGTGATGGGTGTGACAGAGAAAGATGGAGAGGACAGAAAGATATGGAAGAAGGTGGTCCGCTGTGGCAACCCCTAACAGGAGCAGCCGAAAGTGGAAGTTTGTGCTTGTGCCATTTTGCTTCACTTTTTGTTTTTGATTACTTTTCTTTTTTTGTCCTCTTGATTTTTCTCTAACATCTAAAGGAGGAGAAAAAAAGAATTGTTTTGTTTGTTAGTTTTTGGTATTTCTTTCATCATTTATTATTTGAGCCACTATTAACTACTGTAATGTATTGTACTGTAATGTACAATGTACTGGACAGTAGAACCTCGGTTCATGACCATAATTCGCTCCAAAATTCTGGTCGTAAACTGATTTGGTCATGAACCGAAGCAATTTCCACCATAGGATTGTACGTAAATAAAATTAATCCGTTCCAGACCATACGAACTGTATGTAAATATATATTTTTTTAGTTTTTAAGCACAAATATAGTTAATAATACCATAGAATGCACAGCGTAATAGTAAACTAAATGTAAAAACATTGAATAACATTGAGAAAATCTTGAACAACAGAGAAAACTAACACTCCAATAGTTCACGCTATAGCGCTAGGAACTGCTCACTAAAAACACTTTTTTTAATGAGTTTTAAGCACAGGGAAAAAAATGAACATTTGAAAAATTCGTAATTTAATAAACCACCAAGAAAAGTAACATTGCCACAATGAATGCTATGAACAGATCGCTGTAAACAGAACTGAAAACAAAAACAAGCCTTTTCTACCTTATGCATCCAGCCTTCCTTCTCTCGCTTGCTCTCTCTCTCTCTTTCGTGTGTGCGTGTGTCTCTTTCGCTAGCCTGGAGCGCCTGTGTGTGTGCCTCTGTCTCGTGTGTGTGTCTCTCTCTCTCTCTCTCTCTCTCTCTCTCTCTCTGCTCGCTGCACAGGGAATGCACAGGGAGAGACTGGACATGTACAAACCTAAAGGGAAACTGGCTTGTTTGTATACCGAGTATGTGGTCGTGAACTGAGGCAAAAGTTTGGCGAACTTTTTGGTCATAAACCGAGTTGTACGTGTACCGAGACGTTCGTGAACCGAGGTTCCACTGTTTTATTTGTTGTAAATATATATTCTGTGTCAATGCAGAAGTACTGCAATTAATTACACGGCACTAGAATCGCTTGCTGGCACTATAAATAAAGAGCCTTTGTTTTTTGAACATTTTTTTCTGAAATCTGTGCTACCATTTTCCCCCCAGTGGGCCACTCGTGTATTGTCAACAGATGCCAAAAGTTTGTAAATATGTGTAGAGGTGCCAGTACACGGGGCATTACACAGAACTAAAATCTCAGTAAAAATGAGTGCTTGATTTCTTGTCCCTCTCAAATTCTTTTAAATGAGTGCGTAAGGTTTGGCCACTTTTCAGTGTCACATGAATATGATGATGTCATGTGTCACACAACATGCATATTATGAACCGAACACGGTGCCATGTCATGGCTCCAAGATATAGCACCCATGAAACCATCCATGCAAAATAGTGATATGACAATGTGACTGAAATAATGATAAAAATACAAACAAATGAATAATAAATATTGCACTGAAATAAAATCGACCACTACAAACAAATTAGTAATGCATTCCTGACAATAATACAGTATGTCAGACTGAGCAACAAATAAAACAAATAAAAATTGTATTTAGAAACCAAGAACTCTGTCAGTTAAGTGAGTAAGTGATTATAAGGGTCATTCCTTCTACACAACCATGCAGTTTTCATTCCAGTTATACAAGCAAGCGAGGTCTGTTAATTGTCCATGGCCCTGTCACTATTTGCCTCATGGCACTTGAACGTCTGCTATGCCATCGTCCTGTCTATTACAAACTATAAACCCCAAATGACTTTCGATTCTGTATTAATGCGAGCTTTATCTTGACAAAAAGGACTAAAGTGCATGTTACTGAGCTGCTAATACACTTTCTAATAGCTTTGGCTATTCATTGAAATTCTGCCCTAGTGGACATGTCATGTCAATGATAATGGTTAAAAAGCATAGATTATAATCTTCTCTCAAAGCATGTGATTTACAGATGATTGAGACTGAATTTTCATAAACAGAATGTGGATCACAAATGATACCTTAGGTAAAAATATAGTGAGAAGCTACATTACCTTAGGTTATTTGAAAATGCAGTAATACTCTGTTATTATAATTTTAACAGAAAAAGTAAACAAAACATTGGTTATATTTCATATAATTAAAGGCTAAACAAATTATAAATAATTCAGTAGTTACTGCGGTGGGTTGGCACCCTGCCCGGGATTGGTTCCTGCCTTGCGCCCTGTGTTGGCTGGGATTGGCTCCAGCAGACCCCCGTGACCCTGTGTTCGGATTCAGCGGGTTAGAAAATGGATGGATGGATGGATTCAGTAGTTAATCACTAATTAACCTCAAGCCATCCTTAGAAAGATTGCAGGTCACATATTAAATGTGCAGATATCCACAAAATAAGCATCCATCAGGGAGCCCTCTTCATTCACTGGTGTGACCAACCCTGAGAATGACATCAGTCCATTGGATGGCACATGTCCAATTATTCACACAGAGCCCATTTACTATGTTTGAGATGTGGAAGGTGTCAAATGAACAGACAAATGGCACAGAGAAGGTTTGGGGGAGCCACTTGAAAGAAGGCTGCAAAACAGGCAATTAGATGCGAGTTGTTTACAGATTTTAGTCCCAAACAGAACTGATTTGGAGGAAACATTTGTGATGATGTGGGTCCTGCTCCATGCTCCCTCTTCTAGATTTGGGAGCCCTAGAACCCAACTCCCTTGGTAATGTAATTGGATGAACTGGCAGATTGGGAAAATCAAACTGAGCAAGGGGATGGTGCAAAAGGTGCAAGTGCTTTTATTAAAAACAAATCCAAAACAGTGTCCAAATAAATAGTGCAGTGATTCAAAACAGTACATAAATAATCCATAACAACAATGAAAGGTGGAGGTTAAATCAATTAAAATGAGGTTAATAACAGGCTGGAAGTAGTCCTTCTTCCTTTAGCTGGCGGCTCCCCTATTTGTCCCATGCGGGCCCTACAACAGGGAGTCTCCCTATCTGCAGGTGCAGCTACCTTCCACACTGGTCCAGTAGCCTTCCTTCCACTGACTACACAGAGCTCCCGCTGGACCAAGACGGGTTCCCCCAACGTCCAGGGTGTTCATTCTCCCAAGCCTTCCTGACTGCCGCTGCCTTCCGCGGCTAGTCGTCCATTCTGCCAGGTTACTCCAGCTCCTCACAACTGCTTAGCTGGAGCGACTGCTTCTTTCTGCCCCAGAGTGTCGGCCAAACACTCCGCCAGGGCTCTCTTCCCAGCTGCGTGTCGTTACTCCAGTGAGCCTGCTCTCAGGAGCCTGCCGGCTCCTGTTACCGGCTCTTCAATTCTGCAGCCTTCTTCTCCCTTAACCTCCATTCTCTTTCGTTCTGTGATGATGGCAGCAGAAGTTCTAGAAGTTTGGCTCATCTCCACAAGATTCTCTGGAGCTCAGACAGAATGACCATCTACTTCTAAGTCACCTCTCTTAACAAAGCCCTTGCACTCTGATTGCTCAGTTTGGCTTGGTGACAACCTTTAGGATGAGTCATGGTTGTCCCTTACTTCTTCCATTTAAAAATTGTGGAGGTTACTGTGTTCTTGGCAAAACTTCAATTCTCCAGACATTTTTTGTAGCCTTCCCCAGATCGGTTGTGTCTTTAAGCCTGCAGGCAATTCCTTCGATGTCATGGCTTAGTTTTTTGCTGGTGTATGCCTTTTCAATTCACATCAAATCAGTTGAACTGACAACAACAGATGGACTCCAAACAAAATTTAGAAACATCTCGATGATGATTAGTGGAATGGGGGGGGGGGCTACCTGAGCCACATTTCAATTGTCATACAAAAGGGTATGAATACTTGTGTCAATGTGATATGTCAGTTTATTAGTTTTAATAAATTTGAAAACATTTCGAAAATCCTGTCATTCTTGGGTATTGGGTGTTATTCTTTGGGGGAAACAATTTAAACAAATTTAAATTTTATCACCTGGCTACAACATAACAAAATGTCAAAACTGGGTGGGTCAGAATACTTTCTGAAGACCGTGTATATCGAGAGAAGGCAGAATTTTTATTATACACTGTGGCCATACCCCAACAATAGCATTTCAGAGGACTGGCATATATGAAAAATTCTGTGTTAATAAGATACAACTTGACATGGAAAGGAAGGGAATGAAAAAATGTCCAAAATAATTAGAAGCATACTTCAGAGAATAAACGCTGGGATTAACTGTGCAGTGCAGATCCTGATTTATGCTAATCCCTGATCTACAATATGTAACAGGTGTGGATTTCCTAGACCAGCCACAGAGCGCTTGTCTGATGTAATAAAGAGAGCATATATTATTACCCTAGGGTGACCCTGTGGTAACCCTTCAGGCGTGATATCTGAAACTTGCTAGTTATGTTCTACTTCATAGCTAGAGCGTGGAGGTTACAGTGGGTAAAATAAAAATTAGTACACAATTCATTATTCCTCTGTACACTTTTTGGTTGCTATTCATATTATCCATGCCTGTCTACAGTACATACAGTATCTTATGGAGGTGCTAACTCATTCATTTTATTCATTCTGACACCCATTACTGTAATTACTACTTCTTACTTTTGTAATGTCACATACTGTGTGTGATCTTCGGCCTCAGTACACCTTCTCATGAAATCTACTGACATCTACTGTAGATGTCTTGCATTATATTTCAACACCAGCTATCCATTCTTCCATTCATCAGTAAAAACAGTTAAATATAAATCGAGTGTCACCCACGTGTGCATGGGAGGCAGCTAAATGGACCAAATGAAGGTAGTTCCACGCCAGGCCAGGTGCACTAAACCTTCATTCTTTTATGGCTGCACACTAGATACAGGAAATTCTGCCTGGTTCATGACATCACTTCCAGTTCCAAGCCCAAGAAAGACGTCACTTCCAGTTCCAGGCCCAAGAAAGACGTCACTTCCAGTTCCAGGCCCAAGAACGACATCACTGCCTATCTTAAATACAAGACAACTTCTCTGTAACCTCGGTTCTGTTTTGGACTCAACTCTGTACACATCTGTGCAACTTTTTACATTTTTTGCAGCCAAGCTTGAAGTATACGGGTAGCTGCCCCAAACCTTTTCTTTGTGTGTCAAGACTCTTCATTTTCACATGAGGAACATTATTCATAGACTATACAATGCACTAGTGAGACCAAATCTGGAGTACTGTGTGCAATTCTGGTCAGCACACTCCAAGAAACACTTAGCAGCACTTGAGGCTTTGAAGAGGAGAGCAATCAAGTGCATTACTTAAGACTTAAGGATATGTCCTACTCTAACAGGTTTACAGAATTAAACTCATTTAGCTTTGAGTAAAGACAACTCCACTGGGACTAATCCAGGTCTTCAAATTTCTCAAAGGCAATGATAAAGTAGATACAGATGAATCCTTTCAACTAAATAGTGAATCATGTATTTGAGGACAACAGTGGAAGTTAACAGGAAATGCATTGAGGACTAAAGCCAGAAAAAAAAAACATCTTTATGTAAAGAGTTGTGTAAGCCTGGATCAAACTACTCAGACAGACATCTAGTTAAAACAGAAATCTTGAACCTTAATAAGTGTTTGAATGGTCTACTGGGACCTCTTATCTATTAGCTAAACAAACAAGCTCAATGGACTGAACGATCTCCTCTCGTTTGTCAATTTTCTTATGTTTTTATTAGGGGGCTTCGCCCCCTGCTCGCTTCGCTTGCCAACCCCTGTGTTTGTTTAATTGGATATACAATTTTATTTTTTTTTTTCTTTGGAATTGTTTCAATTTCATTATTTTAACTTTTACTTAAAAGCTTCATTAAAACAATATTTTTTGAAAACACATTGTGACGACGCAACCTATAACTGCCCATGAGTGAATATTGTTTTCTGTTTCTCTAATAAATCATCCGACTTTTTCTAATGTTTGTCCCTGTAATTTATTGATGACAAATGATGAGCAGTGCCTGGTTGTCTCAATACATACCGCTTAGAATTAAGGCCAAAAAGTTCTGTCTCATCAGACCTGAGAATCTTATTTCTCACCATCTCAGAGTCCTTCAGGTGTCTTTTAGCAAACTCCATGCGGGCTGTCATGTGTCTTGCCTCTCCTCAGTGTGTGGAGACAACCAGGCACTGCTCGTCACTTGTCCAATACAGTCCCCACAGTGAAGCATGGCGGTGGCAGCATCATGCTGTGGGGTTTTTTTCAGCTGCAGGGACAGGACGACTGGTTGCAATCGAGGGAAAGATGAATGCGGCCAAGTACAGGGATATCCTGGACAAAAACCTTCTTCAGAGTGCTAAGGATCTCAGACTGGGCAGAAGGTTTACCTTCCAACAAGACAATGACCCTTAGCACAGCGCTAAAATAACGAAGGAGTGGCTTCACAACAACTCTGTGACTGTTCTTGAATGGCCCAGCCAGAGCCCTGACGTAAACCCAATTGAGCATCTCTGGAGACCTAAAAATGGCTGTCCACCAACGTTTACCATCTAACCTGACAGAACTGGAGAGGATCTGCAAGGAGGAATGGCAGAGGATCCCCAAATCCAGGTGTCAAAAACTTGCATCTTTCCCAAGAAGACTCATGGCTGTATTAGCTCAAAAGGGTGCTTCTACTAAATACTGAGCAAAGGTTCTAAATGCTTAGGACCATGTGATATTTCAGTTTTTCTTTTTTAATAAATCTGCAACAATTTCAAAAATTCTTTTTTTTGTCTGTCAATATGGGATGCTGTGTGTACATTAATGAGGAAAAAAAATAATTTAAATGATTTTAGCAAATGGCTGCAATATAACAAAGAGTAAAAAATTGAAGGGGGTCTGAATACTTTCCGTACCCACTGTATGTGGGAATCGGAGATCATTGCTATTAACATCAAATTACATCCATTCATCCATTATCCAACCCGCTATATCCTAACTACAGGGTCACGGGGGTCTGCTGGAGCCAATCCCAGCCAACACAAGGCGCAAGGCAAGAAAGAAACTCTGGGCAGGGCGCCAGTCCACCGCAGGGCACACACACCCACACACCAAGCACACACTAGGGACAATTTAGAATCGCCAATGCACCTAACCTGCATATCGTTGGACTGTGGGAGGAAACCAGAGCACCCAAAGGAAACCCACGCAGACACGGGGAGAGCATGCA
This sequence comes from Polypterus senegalus, assembly GCF_016835505.1. Lineage (NCBI taxonomy): Eukaryota > Metazoa > Chordata > Cladistia > Polypteriformes > Polypteridae > Polypterus > Polypterus senegalus. The sequence goes on from NC_053160.1 coordinate 22,806,725, forward strand.
AACTCCACGCAGGGAGGACCCAAGAAGCGAACCTGGGTCTCCTAACTCCTAAATTACATCATCAGCATAATAAATACATAATCATATGTATTCTGACATGCATAATTTAGTATGTCACTTTCTAGTGAGCTCCACATGTGCTATCAACCTTATGTTACTTGTGCGTTATTTAAATGTATGCATGGGAACTTGGGTTAGTGAAGGTTGGCCCTGTGTTGGGAAAAATTGAGTTCTTCACCTTTAAGGATGAGATGCTACACAGATGGGACAATTCCTAACCAGGAGAGGTATGAGGAGAAAGGAAAAGAGAGAGACATCTGGATAACACACAATCACTGGAAACTCAAAATAGAAGCCACCTGTACTGGGAGTTGGATCTTCAGCCCAGATGCACAAGGGAGATGCATATCAGAGGAGGGATCATTTTTTGCCATTTTTTTCTGAAGAACCCAACCATTTTCGTTGTAGGACAGAATATTTGTCTCACATCTGTGGCAGTTTGTTGGGGATTATTTTCTGCCACCAGCACCCTCTTCCAGGAATGAAAAGATTTTAAATGTGGGCTATTGTTTTAATCAGGTGAGTTAAAGTTAATCATTGCCTTCAGTCTGTTTTGAGTTTTATTTTGGGAATGTGTTTGTTATTTGATGGATCAGAGACGTAAAGTAATTACTAGTTTTTTTTATTTTTTGTGAAGTTGTTAATATATTTCTTAATGCATTACCAATCACTGAATGCTGGTCTGGAATTTTTGGTGAGTCAGTTAGATAAGGATGAGGTTTGGTCTCTGATCCCTGAACATTTTTTTTATTTATGTTAAATATTGCCACAAGTGAGGCAGCAGTGTCTGACTGTGTGGTTGCACTGGTTTATAGTCATATTCCTGGGGAATGGTACACAATCTATGCAGTGCACCCATATTGAAGTTTCTCAGGTTAATATACAGAAAAAATATGATTTCATCTTTCATCACTCCCATTCCTTTTATCTCTCTATATCTGCATCCACACTGGAGGCACCAGAAACAGCAGTTTTTCACTAAAATGACCTGGGGCCTCATTTATAAATGTTGCATATGCACAAAAATGTTGCGTACTCCCGTTTCCACACTCACACTGCGATGTATAAAACCTAAACTTGCCGTAAAGCCACCCACATTTTCACGGTACCTCAAACCCTGGTGTACGCAAATTCTCGGCTCGGTTTTACAAACTGGCGGCACCCAGCGACAAAGCAGTGCTTTTGTTCCAGTGTGGTTTCCTTTTCTTTTTTAGATCCACATCCCTGACGCGGCTTTATCATATACACTGAAATTAACTGCATATTGTTTATTAGTTTAAGGCTTCTGATTGTAAATAACCTGTAACAATATAATGGTCCACAGAATAGCCAAACTATCCCAAACACCATAGCTGGTTTAGCGTTGTTCCTCTCACTGCACCTTCTTCTTCTTCTTCTTCTTCTTTCAGCTACTCCCATTAGGGGTTGCCACAGCGGATCATCTTTTTCCATATTACTATCACTGCACCACTAGTATTTATATCACTGTATCAGAGTGTGGAATCACAGCTCAGCAGCTGATTGGAAAGAGAATTATCGGTATATAGCATCAAGCACACGCTGCTTCAGCCATGCACTATTTGAACTGCTCTCATATGGCAAGCACTTCAGAGCCTCCTCTGTATGGACCTTGCGGTTCAGTAACAGTTTCATCCCAAGAACTATAAAAGCAATCAATCAGTCCATCAAGTGCTCCTTGTAGAACTGTTTGTACTTATAAGTACAATTACCTCACTGTAAACTTGAGATAGTTAAAACATTGCACAACCTGAGCCACTTTATAAAGTGCACATTTACATATGATGAAGATGAAATGCAGCAAAATATTTTTATTATATTATACAGATAAAACTTTAACTTCATGTAAATAATCTGTATTGTTAATAATTAAACATGTGAGGACATGGTGACGCAGCGCTAGCGAGGAGCTGGCGTCCCGTTCATGGATTGTTCCTACCTCGTGCTGTATTCTTGCTGGGGTTGGCGCGACACTGGAAGGATAGATGGATAGAATAACTAAACATGTACTACGAAAATATTTCAACGTTCTCAGCTTACAGATGGCTTAATGTCTATTACAGAGCTGATTGTGTGGTGATTGGGTATTTGGAGAAAGAAAAGGAAGCACAGGAATTGGTTAGTACATTTGAAAGAGACAGTACTGCTGCAATAAGTTATTTCATCGAAGGTCACGCACAGAGCAGCAAGCATATTGCATGAGGCAGGAACAATCACTGCGCCACCATGTTCCCATGTTTAATAACATGCTTTAATTCCTATCATCATGTAAATGATATCATGTATACATCTCAGTATTTAAATTATTCAGAGAGCTGTGATATCACGAATGTAATGGATTATGTGTCCTGTCAGAGAAAGAGAAAGCCCATTTAAGAAGTATGTAGTGATTCACACACATAGCGCACATAGAAGAACATACAAAACAAAGCATTTAACGTGCTACTTTAATTATGATGGGATTTGAGAAACTAGTAAATTAAACAATTTTAAAATGAAGTTTATGATGTTCAACTTTAACGACAAAATAAACTACGTGATTAAAGTAGAAATTTCGAGATTAAAGTTGACATTTCAAGCTTTTTTCCCACTGTGTCACTATTTTTTTTTCTTTTCTCTGTACCCTAATAAGCTTTCATATGACACTCAGACGGTGGGCTACGACTCACCTTTTCACATCGACTTTGATATCTGACAACTTCTTTTTTATTTTGGGCACTGTGCGACTTTGTGAACTTTAGCTTTCGAGTTTCTCCGATACTCTATGTCACTCGATCAACTTCCTTTTCTTGTTTATACCACTGTTTAAAACAACAAATAGTACGTTTTCCCTTGCCTCAACTTGATATTCGCTGAAATTCTTCTATTTACCCCGTGCTTTTGCCATTACCTTTTCACAGAACGCTGAGCTTAAGGGCTATTTATATTGATTTCCATATTCAAAGAGGTGTAATTCTAGGAGGAGTTTGAGGAGGGGCAGCAGGCGCGTGCACGTGTGTTACTTTCAAGGTGACTGGGATTTATGGAGAGGAAGAACATGGAAATTGGCAAACACACAGATTTATGTATCTGGATTTTTTTGTGCGTATGAACATTTCTGCTTTTGTCCGTACATCATGTTTTAGTGTAAATTCTATGCATGGCATTATGCATGAGGCCCCTGATGATTTATTCTGATTTGTGCAGCTTCTTTGCCACACTTTATTTCTTTTTCACATCAGCCAGTCAAAAAACATGTAGGCATAATGTTAACTAGGATACTTTTATAAAGTTTAAATTAAATATTTGTAATAAACTTAGTTTTTTTTAAACATTATAAAAAACTGAACACAAATTTTTATGTAAATTTTAGGGTCTGGGGTGTGAATGGAGGTTCCGAATCACCAAAGGAGTCAAAATTAGATTTGAGTCAAATGAAGAACTTGTCCTGGCAGCATTGGCTGTAAGGCTAGAACAAATCCTGGATGGTTTTCAGTTCATTATAAGATGCAGTCACATGGAGCCAATAATGATGAGCGAATTTGCTTTGCCTCGAGTTCGACGAAATTGCAAAAATGTTTGGGAACTTCGCCGGACTCAGCAAAATACATTGAAGTCAATGGGCAAAGATTAACTGAACTTATTTTGAATGCTTTATAATGGTGCAATGGTCTTTTAAGTGTCCATGATGGCTATAGAAGTATGCAGAACAAATGATTGTGTCCAAAAATGGAACCTGAGCTGTGAGCATTATGCCACAGAACTTCCATGGGATAAAATGAACAGAATCAAATATCAGAATAATTAAATTCAAACAGTTGTAGACAGGAAGCATAAATTCACTAAGGCTTGCTCCCGACAGAATTGATGACAGGTACACACGTCTCTCAAACTGAAAATTACTGTAGCTGCGTTTATCCAAAATTACTAAAGTTCTACAGCTTTTAGTTTGCTTCATAGGATGATTCAAGCACCAGTGTGATGTTTGATCAAATAATTCCACAGGTAAATATCTTTTAAAAGTTTTTATAGAAGTTCAAAGTAAAACAATTCACACAAAAATAGAGAAAAAATTGATATAGCAAAGAAAAGTTATTGTATAAGTCTTGTTTCACTTCTTCAAGTTTGGTCATACAGTCGTACTTGAGGCACATTAGGCATGTTAATCACATAAGCACGGTCAGAAAACTGTATGCCATCTCCTATTTGGAAACATATCTAATAGTCCATGCCAGTAGAAAGACTATTTCCTAACTGGCTTAATTAACAATCTGTTCTTCAGATAGAGATAAGAAAGTTCTACCTCTGTTAACTTACAGGGGGAAAAAGACTATACCATATCCTAGTAATTATGAGAATCTGACATTCTACAGAAAGTAAGCAAAAACTGTATGAATTTAACATTAAACATTAGCTTTCTAAGACTGGCTCTTACAATTACAGTTTCTTTATTTATTTCCCTCATCCCCTTGCTCATTCAGTGATGCAGCGACCAAAAAAGCACATCACTAGAGCACATGGATTTTTCACACCTTGTTCTTTGCATCCACTGCACAGCATTCTGGGTAATACTAGTAAAGGGGCAGTCATGTAATACTCACACACAGATCATATACAAGTCCATACAACAAAACATTAGCTTTAAGACACAAATACACAAACACATTTCCAATTTTCTTTTGCATGAATGTTTTGTTTTTAAATATATTGTGCAAGTTTTCAGTTAATTTTTAGCCCAATACTACAGCGAGAGAGAGAGAGAGGTTGGGAGTATGCGCTGATAGCATGTTGCTACACCCACCACACAACGAACCACCTAGATTGGGATCCGAGTGCATTGGGTGACTCCTCAGGTGTGAGGTTTTTTTACGGTGGCTGGAGTGCCAATCCTGCCACCAACCTCCCTGTAAGTTGGAGGACCTGCTTGTAAGGCTGGATGCAAGTTAACGTCATACCCAGTACGGTGCAATTGCAGTTAAGGGCCATGCTCAAAGGCCCAACGAACTAGAGTCACTTCTAGCATTTTGTGGGATACAGACTAGTAACCTTCTGATTGCTGGTGCAGATCACTAGCCTCAGAGCCACCACTCTGCCCAGTACTAGGATCAGCATTATATACTTGTTGGAGATGGTTTTCTTGTACAGCATTGATTGTTACACCTCTGTGATGTCACGATGGCCTTTTAAATTATCATGGCACGCTGCAAGAAAAGGACTTTGTCTAAGCCAGCAGTATGATGAGTTTCCAGGAAAATATGCCGTGAACAAGCTCACCAGCAACTACAGCATGTGCTGTGAAAAACACTTTAGTGAATTTTGCCGATCAGTACTAACCACCAATTAAGCAAACTGGCAAGTCTTCGGGATGGATATAATTGGAAAACTGGAGCGGAGGACGTCATCAGGAAAATGAAACCATCTACCAGTTCTCTGGACCCTTTTCCCTCAGCCTTGCGGAGGGCCAACATTTCTGCTGTTTCTCCACTTATCACCAGGATTATAAACCAATCCCTTTTGGCTGGCCATATTCCTTCAGCACTAAAAACTGCTGTCATCAGACCTCTACTGAAAAAACCCACCCTGGATCCTGAAGTTCTCTCCAACTATAGACCCATCTCTATTCTTCCATTTCTCTCTAAAGTTCTGGAAAAAAATAGTTGCAGTACAACTTCATGATCATCTCAAATTGAATAACCTGTTTGAAAAGTTTCAGTCTGGTTTTCGCCCTGGCCATAGCTCTGAAACAGCCCTGGTCAGGGTCACTAATGACCTTCTGATGTCAGCAGATACTGGTTCTCCTTCTTTACTCATTCTCCTTAACCTGACAGCTGCTTTTGATACAGTTGATCATAATATTTTTCTTTTGCAATACACCATTGGACTTTCAGGAAATGTTCACAACTGGTTTAAATCTTATTTGACTGGTAGAAGTGAGTATGTCGCTCTTGGCAGCGCAATATCTCACACCCATAATGTTACCTGTGGTGTTCCACAGGACTCTGTGTTAGGCCCCATTCTTTTCAACATTTACATGCTCCCACTTGGAAGTGTCATTAGTGGACATGGTCTATCTTTCCACTGCTATGCTGATTACACTCAGCTTTATCTTAGGACTACCCCCACCTCCTCTACTGCTCCTCTCCCAACATCTACATTGACTATTTGTTTGGAGGAAATAGAGGCATGGATGAGGCTCAACTTCCTTCAGCTGAACAGATCTAAAACAGAAGCCATTTTAGCTGGCACACGACACCATCGTCGTTCTTCTACCATCACCAGTATCACTTTCTCTGGTCAAAACATTCCTCTTTCTACATTTGTTTCCAATTTGGGTGTTAAAATGGATTCTCAACTAACTTTTGACACCCACATTAAACATCTCTGTAAGTCATCTTTTTACCATCTCAGGAACATTGCTAAAATTCGTCCAACACTTACCCTGGCAGATGCAGAGAGGCATGTCCATGCCTTCGTCTCGTCCAGGCTGGATTATTGTAATGCGCTTCTCATTGGGATTCCTGGCAAGAGTATCCAGGGACTCCAGTACATTCAGAACAGCGCTGCCAGGATCCTGATGAGGGTGCGAAAGCATAGCCACATCACTCCTATATTGAAAACACTTCACTGGCTCCCTGTACCACTTAGAATAGAGTACAAGGTTTCCCTCCTTACCCATCAGTGCATCTATGGATCTGCTCCTCTGTATTTACAGGAACTCCTTATTCCTCATACTTCCTCACGACACAACCTCCGCTCTGTGCATACTAACACTCTTCAAGTTCCCAGAACTAAGCTTAGCAGTATGGGTGATAGGGCCTTTTCTTCGGTGGCGCAGAGGCTGTGGAATTCTCTCCCTGATTGCCTGAGAGCCCCACAGTCGACTGATGCTTTTAAACAAAACCTAAAAACTTATCTTTTTAGACAGGCATTTTGTTAAATTATTTCTATAGATTATCTTGTTTGTTAATTTATTCTTATTTTGTAGCACTTTGAGATTGTTAAATATAAAGCGCAATATAAATAAAATTTATTATTATTATTATTATTACAGATATCAGGAAAATGTTTAAATTCTACAAAGGAAGTGACTGGGTACAAAATTTCAATGTAGGACACTGAAATCATGAGACAGTGAAACGTCTTTAATTCAGTCCAATGCTTTCGTAGGTAGTGGATGTGTAAGGAGACAATGCAGAATCAATGGAATATGTCAGTTTAACATATTAAAAAATTTGAGTTTGGTCATTGTATTTCTTTGAAAGATAAAAATTACATTATAGCTGCATTTCTTTGAACTAGCAGGTTGCTGTCACATGCAGAGACTGATATAAAGAAATTTCAATACCCGTACAACCTGTGACTTGATGGTGAGCCAGGATAAGAGTGTGTGAAACAAGACTAAGCTGAGCACCTGCGAGGCTCACAACAAATCACCTCTCTTACAAAGAGTTTCTGTTTTATTGATCACACTCAGAGCCCTTTTGTTAAGGGACGAGTGGGCCATTGAAGTGTAAAACTGGGGGATTCAGGGGGCTCTTGTTACACAGAACCTGCAAGCGGGAAAGAATAAATCCTTTCATTTCACTTGTTGCATTCAGGGAGCCTATATTGATAAAGAAAGAATTCAGCTATTAAAGCCAGAGATACTGAGGTGCCATACTGGAGTACACGGAGTGAGAAGAATAATAAACTTGTTGTGGAGGCTTAAACTGTGAAGTCTTGAACATTGTTCTCAGTTAAACAACATTTCTGTTTTGTTGGATCAAAGAGATTTGACAAGGTCAGGACTTTTGTTTTTTGTTAGCATCTGTGGTGTTTCTGCATTAAGTGCCAGAGGTTGTGCAAAATAATTAATAAGCTTACCTCTGTAATTTAAATTATCATTAAAATATTTACAACAACCTCAGCATTTTTTAAAATTTTGTATGATATGCTCAATATTATTTTTTTTTATCTAGAAAAATATTGCTTCTTGCAATATGTGAACTTGTCTTCATGCTGGATATTGCAAACCTGTTTCTGTTCTGGGTGAGGAGCTGGACCAATTGGCCCTGCAGTGTTCTCTATTGCCCTTGAGTGTGTGAGCATGTATGTTCAAATTTAGCTTTTCACTTTAGTAATATTGCTTTAAGGCCATTGCCCACATTAAAGTGCCCTTTTCTTTCTTTTTTTTTTAAATTTCACTCCTGGGTTGAACTTGCCATGCAGCATGTGACACTGACACATACAAAGAGTTCTGTACTATATGCTCTCTTAAAGGTAGACATCATAATTAAGAAAAAGAAAAGAAATCAGTATCAGGAATGCATCATTCGCAAGACATCACACTGCATCTTCATTTTCACCAACTGCTGAGGAGAACCGCTCTAAATGTGAAAAAGCCACCAATGAAGCTTTTGTGCACTCCTTCCACTAGGTGGAAAAGAACCCAACAGTATGATGATCCAGGTATAAAGAAGTGCCTCTTAGGGCCTCATGTATAAAACTTGCTTTTGCTCAGAAATGTGAATATTTGTAAAACCCAAACTTTGAGCAGGCTTTTCATACGACATTGACTGCTACACCTTTGTGATGTCAAAAAAGGCCTTGCAAATCATCATGTGGTGCTGAAAAAAAAGGACTTTGCTTAAGCCAGCAGCATGATGAATTCCCAGGAAAATATTTGGTGAACAAGCTCACTAGCAAATACAGCAAATCTACTGTGCTAAACGCTTTAGCAGATTTTGCTGATCAGTACTAACCATTGTCGCACACGTGCGTATGGGAGACAGTTTACAGGCTTAAATAGTGTTGTTTTTCAGCAAGACTGGAGCGTGGAGCTGTCTGTCTGATCCTTTCTCCTCTTGTCTGTCTGCAGACCAGGGGCCTCATGTATAATGCCGTGCGTTAACACGTACTATAACATGGTGTAAGCACAAAAGCCGAAATGTGCTTACGCACAGAAAAATCCAGATGCAGGAATCTGTGGGTACTCCAACTTCCACGTTCTTCCACTATATAAATCCCAATCAGCATGAAAAGTAACGCTCGTGCACGCACTTTATGTAACGCCCCAACTCCTCCCAGAATTACGCCTCTTTGAATATGCAAATCAATATAAATCGTCCTTGAACTCAGCCTTCTGTGAAAAGACAATGTATATATGTATGTAAATATAAGAATTTCAGCGAATACCAAGTGGAGGCAAAGGAAAAACATACTATTTGTTCAAATAAACCGCGGTATAATCAACAAAAGGAAGTTGATCGAGTGACATAGCGTGTTGGAGAAACTTAAATGCTCACGTTCACAAAATCGCACAGTGCCGGAAATAAAAAAGAAGTCACATATCAAAGTCGCCGTGGAAAGAAGAGTTGTAAGCCCACTGTCTGAGTGTCATATGAAAGCTTATTAGGGTACAGAGAAAAAAGCCACACGGTGGGGAAAAAGCACGAAATGTCAACTTCAATCTCGACATTTCCACTTTAATCACGTAGTTTATTTTGTCATTTAGTAGAACATCATAAACTTCATCTTAAAATCGTTTAATTAACCAGTTTCTCAAATCACATTGTAATTAAAGTAGCACGTTAAATGCTTTGTTTTGTATTTGATCTTCTATGTGCCTATGTGTGTGAATCACTACTTGCTTCTTAAACCAGCTCTCTTCCTCCAACTGGACACAGAATCAATTACATTCATAATATTACAGCTCTCTGAATAACTAAAATACAGAGATGTATACGTGATATCATTTTTATGATGATAGGAGTTAAAGCACATTATTAAACATGACTTTCACGGCGCAGTGATTATGTGCGACCTTCGATGAAATAATTTATTGCAGCAGTACTCAGGGTCGGCTCTAGGCCTGAGGTGGCCCTGGGCAAAGGAAGAATCGGTGGCTCCTTCGCCCGCCAATGTCAATATGGTATCTTATGTACGGTGGATGGCCATGTCCGTTGCAGACACTGCATAGCCGCCTCATGCTCATGACACAAGCATTTAACTTCTGCCAAAATTTGTCGCTGCATTTTTAGCTGTGTTGTTAATTTCTCTTTCTGTTTTATATTCAATATATATTGGCGTAGCCGTCACTGCAGTCCTTGCTTTTCTTTCCACAAATACCCAATCACCACACAATCGGCTCTGTAATAGAAGTTAAGCTATCTGTAAGCTTAGAATGCCGATTCTTCAAAACTTTTAAGGAACATTGAAATATCTTCGTAGTACATGTTTAATTATTCTATCCTTCACGACACTGCCAGTGAAGAATATAGATTATTTAAATGAAGTTAAAGTTTTATCTGTATAATACAATAAACATATTTTGCTGCATTTCACCTTAAAAATGATATCGTCATCACATGTAAATACGCGTCCGTACAGGAAAGGCTTTGAAACATTTTGCCATGGCTGAGGTAGCGTGTGCTTGAAGCTGTATCCCGATAATTCTCTTTCCGATCAGCTGCTGCTGTGATTCACACTCAGATACAGTGATATAAATACTCCGAGTGGTGCAGTGAGAGCAATATGGAAAAAGATGATCCGCTCTGGCAACTCCTAACTGGAGGAGCTGAAAGAAGAAGAAGAAGAAGGTGCAGTGAGAGTAACAACGCTAAAGTAGTTATGGTATTTGGAATACTATGGCTATTCCCTGGACCATTATATTGTTACCAGTTAATTACAATCAGATGCATTACACTAATAAACAATATGTGGTTAGTTTCAGTGTATTTAGAAAGCCGCATCAGGAAAATAAGGTGTAACCACACAGGAACAGTAGCACTGCTTTGACGCCTGGTGCCGCCAGTCTGCAAAACCGAACGAAGAACTTGCGTACGACAAGGTATGAGGTGCTGTGGAAAAGTGCGTGGCTTTACGCCAAGTGTAGGTTTTATACATCGCGATTTGAACGTGGACAAGTTCTTACGCAACATTTCTGTGCGTACGCACTGTTTATACATGAGGCCCCAGCTGAGGACCGTACCTGAAGTAACATCACTACCAGTCCATCCACTGATGACGTCACATCCATTACCTAGAACCCATCTACCTGCCACATCACTTCCTGTTCCGGCCTCCCTGACTCCACCACTTCCTCCAATCCACCATATTTAGCATCCAGATTCACCCTGTTAGTTCAGTTTTGAACGCCACATCTGTAAAGATGTGTTTTCTTTATTTTGCTGACTTTTCAGTATACAGGGTGGCTGTCCCCAGACCTTTTTCTGTCTGCTGCCTGTTTTTGATTAGACCACCAATTAAACAAACCTGCAAGTCTTCAGGATGGATATAATTGGAAAACTAGAGCATCCAGAGAACTCCCAACACAGACATGGGAAAAATGTGCAAATTCTACAAAGGAAGTGAATAGGTACAAAATTTCAATGTAGGACGTTGAATCCATGAGACAGTGTAACGTCTTTAATACAGTCCAGTGCTTTCCGTAGGTAGTGGATGTGTAAGAAGACAATGCAGAATCAATGGAATATGTCAATTTAACATATTAAAAAATTTGACTTTGGTCATTGTATTTCTTTGAAAGATAAAATATACATTACAGTGCAATGAACAAAGATGACAGTAAAAATGACCCAAATACATTTGTAGTATCCAAATCAAGACAGCATTCACGAAGCTAATATTACATTGTGTCACGCATGCGTGAGTAGGAGACCGCGGACGGATTTTAACACACCTGGGAAAACATTCGCCGGCAGGGAATGGCGGGGTACTAACTTTCTCCCTGTGCTTTCTTACAGAAAAAAGGACGCTCCGCCGCCATAAGCCGGCTTTGCCCGCAGTACGTTTACTTCCGCCCTTCCTCCGCCATCTTGTCCTGACGTCATTCGTCCCAGCATCCCTCACGGTTCCTTGCCAGCATTCCTCCACTTCCGGCTCCTCCCTCATTAAATGGCTGCCGATGCCATGCTTCAGCATCTCGCATTGGAACTGTTTAGTTTATGTTTGACCTGCTTTTCTTTTTTTGATTATTGTGGATCGTCTACAATATACGGGGCCGGTAAACCCCAAACCTTTGTGCTGTCTCCTATTGGAGATATTACAATTGATAATCTACAATATATAAATAAATAAATAAGTCCAAAAACTCACAAAAGGATTACACACAAAAATGAAATGACAAACAAATTCAACAACAATTATAAGCAAGAAACACAAGAGACATCTCTGAATGTAGAAGTAATTAAATTATTTCTCACTGCACTGAGTGAATTGTTAGTCCAAGAGAATATTCATGAGCCAAAACATCTCAAATGGATGGTAGATTTCAATTATTAATGAGAAGTCTGATAATTATAATCTTAAACTAAATGTTAATAAAATACACATTTGGCCTGTGTATAAAGATGTTACCCTATCTCTAAGCTCTAAGAAAGCCAAAGGCTCAAAAGACCTAAAATGCTAGAAACACATTACAACTGATTCTAATTACTTTCTTTAATTTTTTATGATTAAAGTGGTGGGAATAATTGATGTCATATCACACTGAGAACACGTTGTCTTCAATAGAGGACTTCCTGTTAAAAAGTAACACACTCAAGTCCTGATAAAGTTCTTAAAGATTACTTGACATGTTCCTTGTAAAATCACTTTATAGAGTATTTGTCATTTGTTTTTCCAAAGACTTGGCTGCACTCCTTCATGCAAATTAGCTGACGATTCCGGCGGGAGACGGCGACTCACTGGCCAGTTCTGTTAAAAGGTGTGAATTGATCTTTTTCTTCCCAGCTACTAATTAAAAATATTGCAAATCCATTTCGTATTAAAACATGTTTTTCTCACAAATGCTATGAAATAGTGTGGGTTACTGTCAAAACAACATATCATTCAATTTGTCTTTAAAAAAATTCAACAACATTGTCTTTATTTTGCTAAGATTGCAAAGAATCTTACTCTTTGATGAAAAATATATGTATAGTATCTATCTATCTATCTATCTTTATATACAACCCCAAATCAGAAAAAGTTGGGATGTTATGGAGAATGCAAAAATAAGGGCAGGTGTAAGGAAGGGCTGGCATTGTTTCTTCCATTTTTTTCCCTACTGTGTTTTTTTGGGAGTTTTTCCTTGTCTTCTTAGAGAGTCAAGGCTGGGGGGCTGTCAAGAGGCAGGGCCTGTTAAAGTCCATTGCGGCACTCCTTGTGTGATTTTGGGATCTACAAAAACAAATTGTATTGTATTGTATTGTTTTAGAGGGAAGACAAGTGGCCGGGAATCGGGACCCTGAAGATGAGCACATGGCCGACGGTCGAGGTAGGAATCAAAGTCGCTCCTGTTCCTGACACACCCAACCACTCCAGATGTCACCCAGCTGAAGACTGAAGCGCAGTGGTGGGAGACAGGAGCAGAGCTTGTGGGGTTCTTGTAGGCAACAGGGGAAAGCAGCAAGGGACAAGTCAGGCTTGGGGCACCATGGTGGTTGAGGTGCAAGCGCATGCGTTGGTTGACTATGCTTGTCGGTGGGGGTTTCTGCCTGCTCTGAAGACATGTTTCTGGTCTTTACAGAGAAGCATCAAGGCTCTGGTTTTGAGTGGAAGGAATCAGTCCATGATTTTAACCTCATTTTGTGGATATATGTTACCATCTGCCCTATCACCTGTTTTTATTATGGATTGTTTATTGCATGAGGAACTTGCGCTGCACTTTTGCAATTGTTGTTGCTTTTAATACTAGATTTGTTAATAAAAGCACTTGATTCACCACCTTTTGCTGACTGTGTGTGTTCTCATTTGCCCGTGTCATCCTCGATGGTACATCATCAACAGTTGGGATGTTTGGGAATTTTTGCTTAGACTGCTGCCTTGCGACCCAGACTGGATAAGCAGTAGAAAATGGATGGATGGATGATGGTTATGTGAAAATTTTATAATAGGCTTGTGAGACATTCTCAGGAATACTTTGTATATTTTCTTCCCACCAAGCTACAAAAAAGATATAACGGAACATGAAGCTGTCATACTGCAACAAACTGAGGAGCTCAGTAGATATAAACAGTGAAGATTACAAAGATTTAAAATTTTAGGAGGCATCAATTAATATTTTAGTTTAATAGTGAAATGTATACTTGAGGCCACCTACAGGACCAATAGGGAGAGTGCATGCAAGACAGAAATTAGAACGCATTTCTTTATGTAAAGAAGCGTTATGATGCTATTGAGTCGTGTAGGTTAACAGAAGATACTAAATATATATTTTGAAAAGTACTTGGTTTAGATGTTACGGCCGATTTGTTATTACATAATGAATTTTATAGAGTGAATAGTCTCCTCCCATTCCTAAAATGTGTTATGTTTGTATAAACCTAATAAATAATAATAATTAAGAAGACGTTCGGAAGCATAAAAGGTTCGGGGTGTTTTGGCTGTTCCAAACATGAGAAATAAAGAGAAGACTGAGACCAGGAAATGGAACTTGGAAATCAATAATTCTTATGAACACAAAATATAATCAAATAATTCATGCTATAATATAAATACTATATTATACATTCAACATGCTGATAATTTATATTGCATTTCATTGTCCTGTTTTAAAGAAAAAGCATGAATTGTGTGACATGTTGGTGGGTAATGACTTTATCTATACTAATAAAAGGCAAAGCCCTCACTCACTCACTGACTGACTGACTGACTGACTCATTAACTCACTTACTCACTCACTCACTCACTCACTCACTCATCACTAATTCTCCAACTTCTCGTGTAGGTAGAAGGCTGAAATTTGGCAGGCTTATTCCTTACAGCTTACTTACAAAAGTTAAGCAGGTTTCATTTCGAAATTCTACACATAACGATCATAATGGTCGACAACGTCCGCCATGTTGAACTTTCTTATTTATGGCCCCATCTTCACGAAATTTGGTAGGCGGCTACCCTGCGCTAACCAAATCCGATGCACGTACTCATTTCGATGGTATGACACCACTGTCGGCCGCCATATTGAACTTCCCAACGTCACTAATTTTCAAACTTCCCATATAGGTAGAAGGCTGACCCCATCTTCACGAAATTTGGTATGGTGTCTTCCCTGCGCTAACTGAAACCAATGTACGTACTTATTTCGGTGGTATGACGCCACTGTCGGCCTCCATATTGAATTTTCTAAACGTCACTAATTCTCCAAATTCCCGTGTAGGTAGAAGTCTGAAATTTGGCAGGCTCATTCCTTACAGCTTACTTACAAAAGTTAAGCAGGTTTCATTTCGAAATTCTACGCGTAACGGTCATAACGGTCAACAACGTCCGCCATGTTGAACTTTCTTATTAATGGCCCCATCACAAAATTTGGTAGGTGGCTTTCTTGCGCTAACCGAAACCAATGTACGTACATATTTCAGTGGTATGATGCCACTGTCGGCCACCATATTGAACTTTCCAACGGTCTTTGTTAGTTATGGGCCCATCTTCAAGAAATTTGGTACGCGGGTTCCCAACGCTAACTGAATCCTACTTACGTACATATATACGTCCATAGCTTGCAGCTCGGTCACAGTGTGAGGCGGCGTTGGGTCCCCCATCCCAATGCCTCCCACGCTGTTGGCTGCCTGCCTATATAAGGCCGTCCGTCGCTCCGGTCTCTACATTCCCTTCCTTGCTTCGCCACGGGATTCACGTCTCCCTGCTGAAAACTACAGCCTTTTTATTTAATCCACGGCTTCTCCGCTGTTTTATTGTTCATTTATTCCGATTACAGTTATTGTGTAGGTATTTTAGACTTACTTTGCATTGTTCAGGTACCCATTTCCTTTATTATTATTATTATTATTATTATTATTTTTTCTCCAGCCGTCTGGAGTTTTTTTGTTTTTTCTGTCCCCCCTGGCCATTGAACCTTACTCTTATTCGATGTTAATTAATGTTGATTTATTTTGTTTTATAATTGTGTCTTTCATTTTTCTATTCTTTAATATGTAAAGCACTTTGAGCTACTGTTTGTATGAAAATGTGCTATATAAATAAATGTTGTTGTTGTTGTATTATTCCAACCGTACCCCCATTAACATGTCTATCAAGGTGATCACCATCGATCAAAGAACTGTCACTTACCGAGTGGTTTCCATGCCCGGAGATGGCACCTGCCTTTTCCATTCTTTGTTACATATTGCACGGCCATGTCAGGCTCACTCTTGATATCCAGAGGAACATTGTGTCTTATGTATTGAATGACTGGGACAGGTTCAAGGTGTGGACTGATGACGATACAGGAGATAATTATTCTACACAGGAGCACTAGAAGAGTGAAATGCTTAAGCCCTTCATCTATGCATCTGCATGTGAATTGATGGCTGCCGGTGAACTGTTCGGTTGTCGCTTTCAAGTCTACCGAAATGGCCAAATATTTTACACCTTTGGAGAACTGCCAATGCCTCTTAAACATCTTAAATTTCACAGGTGACGATTTCAGTAGCGAACACTTTGATGTTTATGAATGTTTAAACTCTCAAAAGCTGGATGTGAAGTTATCAATGAAACTGGTTGTATGCTTACAACGCTTGACAGATGCCGAATGTCTCTTCAACACAAGTCCTACAAATACTGACGTAATTGAAACAAACCATGAAACTCAAACCGATTATGACAGCAGCAATCCAAGCGGTGAGATTTGAAACAAGTTTACTGTTCACATGGCCAACTGTACGTTGCATGCTCAAGAGTAAGCTCAGCGCACAGCTTGGTCATATTACAACCGGAGGGCCGAACTGACAATGTGGTATAAAAAGAGATCCTTAACAAATAATTATTGGTATATTTTCCTTCAGTTTAAAAAGGTTTAATTTTCTTCTTAATAAAAATTTTAAGGCAGTACTTCGCCGCTGCG
Organism: Polypterus senegalus; assembly: GCF_016835505.1. Taxonomy (NCBI): domain Eukaryota; kingdom Metazoa; phylum Chordata; class Cladistia; order Polypteriformes; family Polypteridae; genus Polypterus; species Polypterus senegalus. Next base: position 22,823,604 of record NC_053160.1, read on the forward strand.
AAGCGCGAGTATTTTGCTATTGAATAAATAAACGAGAATCATGCAACTCTTTCTTGGGTAATGATTCAGTTTGTGAATCAAAGTGAATAAGAATTGTGCACCTTCTTCTTGGGTTAGGAATATGTTTAAGCTCAAAAGAACCAGTGAAGGATACATGTCCAGCCAATGAATCATAAAAAGTAAGTATTTAAAAAAGTATTAAAGTAAAGTACAGCCGTACTTAATAATGTTGAGAATGACATAAGCATCGGTTTTCACAAAGTTTGCTGCTTCAGTGTTTTTAGATCTTATTGTCAGATATTTCTATGGCATACTGAAGTATAATTACAAACATTTTAGAAGTTTCAAAGGCTTTTATTGACAATTACATTACGTTTATGCAAAGAGTCAATATTTGCTGTGTTGGCCCTTCTTTGTCAAGACTTCTGCAATTTGCCCTGGCATGCCGTCAATCAACTTCTGGTCCAAATCCTGACTGATGGCAGCCCATTCTTCCATAATCAGTGCTTGGAGTTTGCCAGAATTGGTGGGTTTTTGTTTGTCCACAAGTTCTCAATGGGATTAAAGTCTGGGGAGTTTCCTGGCCATGGACCCAAAATTTCAATGTTTTGTTCCCCGAGCCACTTAGTTATCTTTTGCATTGTGGCACAGTGCTCCATCATGCTGAAAAAGACATTATTCTTCACCAAACTGTTCTTGGATTGTTGGGAGAGGTTGCTCTCAGTGGATGTTTTGATACCATTCTTTATTCATGGCTGTGTTCTTAGTCAAAATTGTCAGTGAGCCCTGCACTCCCTTGGTTGAGAAGCAACCCCCCACATGAATGGTCTCAGGATGCCTTACTGTTGGCATAAAACAGGTAGTGTCATTTTGGCTACAGCTGTATTAAAGTTAATAGATGATAATCATGGGAAGAATATCGTATAAGGGTCAATCTAATGTGACTAACTTGTTTAATGTACAAAGGGCCATATATATATATTAATTTAATATTATGTGTAGATATTCTGTTTCAAACAATTCCAATAATGAATTGCATAAAACAGGAACTGATACATTTCAGGGCTTTCAAATTAGCCAAAAAATATGTTTAGAATATTCAAATTAAAAATAAGTAAATATTCAAGAATATTTGTACAATAAACATTAAAAAAAAATATTTGAGCATACTCGGACAACTGTTATTTAGATATAACAGCCATCAAAATCCTGAGCATCTGTGCAGTCATCTTTTTATCAGTCTAGTAGAGATGGTTGGGTGTTCAAGTCTTTCTCGGGACAGTGTGGAAGAAATCAACATATTAACCAAAGAAAGAAACTTATCCTCTACTAGGACAAATTTGATAAAACCTTTTTGAGTCAGGCAGGAGGAAGCTTGTCCATTGTATCTTTAGTTTACTCTACAAAAAATACTGAAGGGGGAGCATTATAGCAGCCTTTTACAGAATGTTCAAGAGTTAATGGCAGAGGTCTATTTTTGAAACAACTAAATTTGCGTAAAAGTGCTGAATTAACCCTGACATTTACTCTGATTTGTTCATTGGCTAACACTCAAATAACTTATGTAAATGAAAGTCTATTCTACTATAATGTTGTTCTGATGATGACTCTTAGGTTCAGCTATTACACTTGAAATCTCTGTGTATGTAACAACTGTCCAGTCTTGTTGTTTAAAGGATATCTGCTGATCTCTTAATCATCTCCGAGTACATTTTGTTTTTTACAGCAACCCTCTCCTGGTACATCCTTGTATTTTACTTACTTAACCATTTCAGTAGTACTCTTCATGACATCTTCTACACCAAATAGTTATATATTTCAATGTGCTTTGCAATCCAAAATACTTAACAGTTACCTCCAAATTATTCTGTTGCAACAGAAATCCACAAAAAGAAAAGAACAACAACATTTATTTATATAGCACATTTTCATACAAACAAAACAGACGGAGAAAAGAAGCTGAGATCCTTATGAGCCAATGTGATGGCACTGCACTTCACTACATTATTATACATTTTTTGTTCTTTTCTTTTCTTGTATGTCTACAAATCATAAACTGCTCATGACATTGTTACATGGGTCCCTTTTTAACGCTCAGCTGGAGTCCTGTTGCACATACTTATCGTGACAAGTCTCACTGCCAAACAGACACAAGACTGTGGAGGAATACTTGTTAGGTAGAAGACAGCAAAAGGGTGAGACTAGCGAGTGAAGTAAAATAGAAGGCAGCAGGCAGGCAGGTCAAAGGTGGACTTGTTTTATCATTTTGGATCAGCAGGGTACCATTTATATTGTTGCATTCAGAACAATAAGTAAGTTGGCACCTGTGGACTCACCCGGAAAAGCAGCTCCTGCGTTTTTATTTTCTTCATTGTATTAGTTTGTACCCATTAAATGTTTGGAACGTCCTCACCCTGAATGTGCAGTGTCACCTGAGTGAAGCAAGCTCTTGTGAGCTTGTCAATGGGCTTACATTTAGAGATTCTTCTTGTCCATTTTTATCAAAATCAAAGTAGGATTAAGACAAATTTAAAAATCATGTGGAAGAATTTATTAAAGTAATAGACATTTATGGGGTCTGATTACTAAAGGACAGGGAACAGGCAAACAAATTTACTAACCAAAACTAATCCTGACGTCACCAGGCAACCATACGGTGTGGTCCACCAGGGTGTGTACCGCTCCCCAACCCCGACACAGACATGCTGAGACACAAATTCAACACGGCACTTTTTTTATTCTTCTTGGGGGGGGGTGCGAAGCGTTTTTCTTTTTGCTCCCCACTACACAGCACAGTACAAAGCACCAAATGCAAATAAACACAGTTCTTTCTTTCTTTCTTTCTTTCTCTCCACTCCTCCTCACAAGCTTTGTCCTCCAGCACCCGACTCCGGCTCTTTGATTGGGGGTAAAGCGGTTCCTTTTATAGTGTACCCGGAAGTGCTCCTGGTGTTTCTCGACCTTCTTCCGGCTGCACTTCCAGGTGTGGCAGAAGTGGTTCCAAGCACCCCCTGGCAGCACGCACGGAACCCAACAGGGCTATTCCAAACTATAAGTCCCGACTTGCCCTGCAGGGATTCGTGGTGCTGTAGCAAAACAGTGGGGGGCTGCCCTCTAGTGTCTTGGGGAAGATAGTGAGTCCAATGTGATCTCTCCCTTGGTCATTCCACCCAGCTGGCATTCTGACCATGTAATGGTCCTGGCCATCCGTCACAAGGGTCAGAATCTTTTGAATTGAATTGGCCATTTTGTCATCAATGGGTAATCAAATGTAGATTGATAGGGGGAAATGGCAAATGTATCCATGTAAATTTAAACCTGCAACACAATAAAATGTGCAGAAAGAGAAGGGGTCTGAATGCTACATGGAGCCACCAGACGTTAAGGCCACAGCAGTTTTCCCCTCGATTTGCAACAAATCGGCCAGGCTCAGTATGATCTCTGAACACCATTTCCTTGAATAGTTTTTTTTTTTATGTACTTTATTTTGCTTTATACAATTTCTTGCATTAGGAATTTGTTAATTTTCATATACCCCTTGGGGTCAGAGCCTGCGGTGGGCTGGTGCCCTGCCCGGGGTTTGTTTCCTGCCTTGCGCCCTGTGTTGGCTGGGATTGGCTCCAGCAGACCCCCGTGACCCTGTAGTTAGGATATAGCGGGTTGGATAATGGATGGATGGATAGGTCAGATCACAGGGTCAGCCATTGTACAGCGTTAACAATCAGTGGGAGCTTTCTCGGTGGCCTGCTGCCTGGCCTGGCCTGGCATTCAGAGCACCAAGTCCAATAAACTAAATGTGAAATTATATAATGTTATTATACTGTGTCACACACGTGCGCAAGGGAGGCAGCTAAAGGGTCTAAATGACAGTAATTCCATGCCAGACCAGGGGGTGGCGGAGTGCACTGACCTTTTTTCGAATTTTCCTGCAGATTGTTCATGGGAAATTCTGCCTGGCCCTGATGACATCACTTCCGTGTTTTTTCCGCCCTTGATGATATCACTTCAGCTTCTAGACAGAATAACATCACTTCCGGTTCCGGACCCTTGGATGACGTCACTTCCGGTGGAGAACCCATGACCGAAGAGACTTCCGGTTCTGGCCCTTTTGATGACGTCACGTCCGGGTCCGAACCTTTGGAAGAGGACCCTTCCGCTTCCGCCCTCAATGACTTCACTTCCTTTTCTGGCCTTTAGGGCCACCAGATTTGACTAACCTAACCAGTTCTGTTTTGGACTCTGTTCTGAGCACATCAGTGCTAGCAATTTGTACCTTTTTCAGCCAGGGAATATTATACAGGTGGCTGGCCTAAACGTTTTTATGACTGTTGTGTCTGCTTTTTGTGACAACTGGAAAACGAGCTGGTGTTATTGCTCTGAAGTGGGCACAAATCCTTTTGGTTTAATATTGGAGGGTTTCTTTTCCGGTTTGCAGTTGGATGGTTTCTTGTTTTTGTTCAGGTCAGGTTTTGACTTTGCATGCGTCTCGCATAAACAGGAGCACTATGTTGAGAGGTTCATATCTGGTGCTTTTCTGATTAAAGTTATATATGAAGATTGTTTAAAAGTGTATAATATACTTTGAATTATATTTGGATGTTGCATGGGTTTTGGTATTTGTAACTGTGTATTTATTTTGTTTTATTTTTGTTTTAAATTTTTATGAAGTGTATGTCATGGTCACATTTTTAATGTTTTTTTTCCTTTTTCCGTCAGAGTGACTGAATAGGCTACATGAAATGTTATATTTTATTTTTTTATTAATGAAACATGTATGTGAGTGGAATGATTTGTGTTTTTAAATGTACCTGTTGTTCTTACTTTCATGATAAGTTTGTTAATGAACGTGTCTTGTTTTTGCTTTATTTTAATATTTTTAAAGTGTGTCTCTCGCACTCTGACAGTTTAACCTTAGCGTTATGATGAGAGAGTGACTGAATAGGCTACACAAATTGTTTCATAGTTTTTTGTTTGCTAAGTGCATTCGTTGACAGAATTCTGTGGCACTGACACATTTTTGAGTCTTTTGTCTATTGAAGAAAGTCAAATTGGTCTTTTTTTGACCAACACTTCAAACTTTGTGGAAGAGTATTCAGCACTACCATCCAGACACTGACAGCGGCTCGGCTGTGGAGATTCCAGACTCACACATAATCTCTGCATTGTGGATTCCATCGACAACTACCTTTTGTGGTTCAGTGCTTTTTGCATATTTGTTTTGATATTAATATTATAGAACTACATGGTTTATTTAATAATGAAGTGTTTACATTTACGAAGTGTTGTTCCACACTTTATCAGAGGTTGTCTGGAAACTAATATTTAAGAGTGAAATGTATGTGTAAGAGCTGACTCTACTGTCTTCTCATTCATAAAAAATTCCAAGACAAAATGGTGTTTGTTGGTTTTTTGAGTCTGTGCCTGTACAAGAACACTAATGTAAATGGTGTGGCCTGGGTTAGACTTGAATAAGCTCCCCAATCCGGCCCTGCCTGGAACAATGGGTGGTCGAAAAATCGAGAGTACACCTTATGAGAAGGATTTAGGAGTCATAGTGGACTCCAAGCTATCAACTTCCAAACAGTGTTCAGAAGCCATTAAGAAGGCTAACAGAATGTTAGGTTATATAGCACGATCTGTGGAGTACAAGTCAAAGGAGGTTATGCTCAACCTTTATAATGCACTGGTGAGGCCTCATCTTGAGTACTGTGTGCAGTTTTGGTCTCCAGGCTACAAAAAGGACATAGCAGCACTAGAAAAGGTCCAGAGAAGAGCGACTAGGCTGATTCCAGGTCTACAGGGGTTGAATTATGAGGAAAGATTAAAAGAGCTGAGCCTTTACAGTTTAAGCAAAAGAAGATTAAGAGGTGACATGATTGAAGTGTTTAAAATTATGAAGGGAATTAGTACAGTGGATCGAGACTTGTATTTTAAAATGAGCTCATCAAGAACACGGGGACACAGTTGGAAACTTGTTAAGGGTAAATTTCGCACAAACATTAGGAAGTTTTTCTTTACACAAAGAACGATAGACACTTGGAATAAGCTACCAAGTAGTGTGGTAGACAGTAGGACGTTAGGGACTTTCAAAACTCGACTTGATGTTTTCTTGGAGGAAGCAAGTGGATAGGACTGGCGAGCTTTGTTGGGCTGAATGGCCTGTTCTCGTCTAGATTGTTCTAATTCTAATTCAATTGCAGTTTAACAGCCTTGATCGAGGGCTCAGCAGAGTAGGATCCCTTCTGGCAGTAACAGGGATTCTGACTTCAGCAAAGAGGTAGGCAGGTTTAAAACAAATGCTTCTTTGTGGGGGGGTTGGTGGTGGTTGTGAATTTTGTGCTACACCAGTCGTAATGAGGAAATAGTATTAAAGCATCAGGCATGTTTCTTCTGTTTTTTTGAGCAATTACAGAAAGCCAGCCATGTTATGAATGTCACAAAACATTCCTCTTAACAGATTTTTCAATGGGAAGTTATAGCTGTTTTGATTTAATGTAGCACTGTACTCCAATTAAAAGCAGACCATTTGTAAATGATATGGTTATTGTAGCCTCAATGGATTATTTAAGGATTAATTATTAATAAGAACTGTCTTAATTATGTAGTCAATAAAATGAAGCATTCAATGTGTTTAGTTAACTGCAGTCTGTCTCTTTGAGATTTTAACAGCTCATTAGTATTTCTGAGGCAAAAAAGTAAGTCTACCATACTGAAGCATTACAGAATTAAACACATTCTTCTCAATAATTTCCTTTTTATATGTCCCAGAGCAGAAATTTAAGGTTCTGAATTCCAAAGATATTTACTTGTGATCGGGAAAACATTATAATTAGGATCCTTCTAGCTGAAGATTCAGAGTTACAGAACAGAGCCATGTTTTATTTGTACAAAGACGAGGATTAAGCAGCATTGGATGAGCGAGGGGTGTCTGTCCTCTTGGACACATTTATTCCAAACAGGTTTGTTCATTTTGCTCTGCTGTTCATGTCATGTCCTTGTCTGATTGGTTTAGAAAAGAGAAAGGAAATCTGGCATCCAAGGTTACTGTTGATTGAGACGTGCACAGGGCAATTAAATGTGTCAATTGACTGGAAAGATTCGAGCACTTATGAATTGTATTTTAACTGGCAGTGGCTATCAAGTCAAGTCATGTTGGGGAGCATGCACTGGTACAGTGCGTTACCACACCCACTACACAACGAAACAACTCGGGATCCAGGCAGACGTGCGGTCCAGTCCCCACCCTCAGGAAATGACCCTTTATCTGCCACAGCCAGGTGTTATGTGGGCGACCCCTTGGCCTGGTCCAGCCACTTGGGTCCCCAACAATGAGGGTCTTACAACCTGGATCACCCTCATGGAAACGCGCGTAACTGACACTCCCTCACAATGTAGGTAAATGTGCCTCATTCGGGACTCCATGAGCAACCGCTCATTCGACACAAAGTTAAACCAATGGTTCTCAAGGATTTTCCGTAGAGATACAGTACCAAAGGAGTCCAGTCTTCTTCTCAGGTCACTGGATAGCGTCCATGTCTCGCAACCATATAGCAAGACAGGAAGCATCAGGACTCTAAAGACTTGGACCTTCGTCCTTTTGCATAGATATCAGGAGCGCCACACACCCCTTTCCAGCGACTTCATGACCCTCCCATGCTCTCCAAACCTGTCTACTGACTTCATAGGAAGAATCACCAGAGACATGAATGTCACTGCCAAGGTAAGTAAACCTCTCAACAAGGTCAACACTCTCCGCACAAACAGACACACTGCCGATGGCTGTGCCCAAGAGGTCATTAAAGGCCAGGATCTTGGAGCAGCTATGAAGTTTGTTAATATTATTATGATCTGATAGCATTCATTCATGTATTCATTCAGTTTTCCACAGTGTCACTGGCAGCTATACTCATAACACTTGGTGCCAGGCTGAAGCTATTCCTGAGTGTGATGCCAGTCTATCACTTGGCACACTCTCATTACACTCTTTTGACGGACCAAAATTGAGCTATCAACAAATACAACCTGAATGCCTTTGGAATGTGGGAGACAATCTGAGTACCTGGAGAAAAAAACAATGCAAACACAGAAGTCAACATGTAAAGTCTACACAGTCGGTGATGAGGCAATGATATGAAGCCAGAACTCTTGAGGTATGGGGTTGTCTGTCAGCACCACCTGCATCTTCATAAAGACTCAGCAAAGTCTGTTTTTCCTTTTCAGGCTAAAGAACTTTGGAATATTCAGATTGTTTCAATAGAGCCACTGGAACAATTGCAGTATTGTGTCTCTCCACATAATCACATGTATCCTGTTGAAGAAATTTAACAGGCACCCCGTACTGGGTGTCACGTATTAGCAGTAAACATGGGCAGGAGAAAACGTCAATCATTATTCTTTATTATCTAAGTCTTGCAAGAGGCAACACTCACAGCATATCTTATTGGCAAGTGTTACAAAGGAAAGGAGCGTCCTCTGCTCTGTATTTATACAATCCATTAATTAGTTCAGAATTCCAAGGAATTTATTACATAATCAGAAAACATTTAACATGATTGGTTATACTCAATTGCTAACAGGACATGACAAATGTTGATACCTTACCATAAATATTCTCGTATAAGTCAGGTCTTGAAACCCGAAAAATCGATCATAAAATCAGACCTCGACTTATCTGCCCGTTTAAATAACAACACTTAATTTTTTTTTTTTTACATCTTCTTCTTTCCTCCAATATCTCACCGGTTTCTCAGACACATCGAATTTTGTTGCAGCAGCGCAGTTACTAATTTCTTTCGCTACTTCAATGACTCTTAATTTAAAGCCAGCTGCATATTTTCATCTGATCGAACGCTCCATCGTAGATAAAAGATGCTCTTACGATAAAGGTGTATGAGGGTGTGAGATATAAAAAAACACAAAACAGTGCAAACGGTACTTTGGAATAGTTCGGGTATTACCGTGTGGTCACGTAGGCACAATACATAGAAAAAAAAGGCAGTGTACTCTGTGATTATTCTCTCAGTTGAGTGTTTGCATATCCTAATTTCTTGGACCAATAACGCGAGTTTTACGCATTCGACTTATATGACCAACATTATAAAATACCAGAAATTATATAGTAAAACCAGGCCCCGACTTATCCGCGGGAGAAATTAAACGCGAGTATATAAGGTAAATAACCATAATTAGCCCTGTCCACTAGGTTGATTGACAGTACTGTTGACTTAGCAGTACGTGACTTTTAGGAGTGTTAAATGTACAATCCGTGAACGTTCATTATCGTTCTGAACCATATGTTTCCTTCTTAGTTCGTCAACAAGAAAATTAGCCTGAGCATAAAAATAGAACAATAATTATGTCTTATACAGTATATAACCTTTTCTCTTAAACCTTATATATTTTTGCTATAAGATAACTAAGGAGTGCATTATCTTGATAGCTCAGAAGATAAAACTAGGAAACCTGAGCATAAACTCAGCAGATAATAAAGTTGGACTCCTTTTAAAAGTTACCTGCTTCAAAAGCTAAGCGCAATTCGAACCATGGTGCAAATTCAATTCTTACAATCCTTGAAATAATTTTTGACTTAAACTGCCAAGCAGAGAATGAGATGTAATTTTTTACACCAAATCAATGTCATTTCTAGAGGTGTACATACAGTATATTGACAGATCGTACAGTCTTTACTTTTTCAGAGTAACTCTTAGCTATAGTAAGATCTGAACATGGTGGCTTTGAAGTCTTTGACCTACAGTATGTTCTGATGATCATAGCAATGAAGTTTAATTTTTGTTAAAGATAATTCAATTATTGTGTACAAGCCAATCTGCGGCATACCATACGCCGCATAATCAGGCCGGTTTTTTAATGATTTTTAAGCACAGTGAGAAAATTAACATTTGAAAAATCGTTAATGTAATAAATCAGCAAGAAAAGCAACATTGTAACAATGCACGGAACGAACCAACACACAATTGTCCATGACTGAAAACTGGCGGACTGCCATCGCTCATGTGCCCACCTCCAACTCGTCACTTGAGTTGTTGTTGTCTTTGCACAGTCCAGATGCACCTGTGACTCACGTAGACTTTCCGTGTTCCTGCAGGAGCATCTAAGAAGACGCACGTTTGTCGCAGATGCGAATTTCTGTATGTAGCGTGTAAAACAGTTTGCTATGGTGCATGCGGTCGTGCTTCGTAACGAAAACTCGGTTTTTAAAGACTGCTGACTTCATTGTGTTTTAACCTCAGTTGTAATGGATTGTTTTAAGGATCCCATGAGATACCCCTCGCAAACCATTTTAAACGTTGCATATGGCGATTCACCTCCGCGAGAAACATGCCTCTATGAACAGTCAACGTGGCTCGGAGGTGCCAGGAGTTGGTGGGCGTGGCTCTTTCCTGCGTGCGCCATAGGTGTCTTACTCGTCCAATTGTAGCCGGCTGCTCAGTGAATCCACGCCGCTTTTCATGGTTGTCTTGCCTTAGTGAATTATATATATAGATGCTGTCATATTAAACCATTCCATTATTTTTTTTCAAGTAATTGTGACCAATCAGAGCTTTAATTCACTATTAGCTAAACTTCATGTGTTTTGTTGAATAGTTCAAACAAAACCCAGATTATGTGAATTGACCAAGTGAAGGCTTTCTCCATTCCTAAGCTGTTTCTTTCTGTCTGAAGCCTCATTGAGAGATGTCTTTGAGAAGCAGTGAATGAAGGCTAATTTCCCAGAACTTTTTGAATGTGCATGAGATTCATTTCATCCAACATTGCTGTTTTGATTAGGGAAGAAAATAGAAATTGTCAGGGCTGAATAGAATGATTATTGCAATCTTGCACCACCCAAAGAAGCTGCACTCAGTTCTCAGCATGCCAGGCTCCATAGGATTTCCTGTCTAGTCACCCATAAAACAAGTAACTTGGCACATTGATTTTTTTCTGTATCTTTTGGCCTTTGTTTTATTTCTTTAATCATATTTAGTTAATAAATGAGCTCAAAGAGGGTTCAGTATGTTGCAGATCAGCTGTGTCATAATGTTTAGATACCTCACCAACTTAGAAAATGACACATGGAGATCTGGCATACAAGATTCTGTCATGGAATTCATTCGAAATAAAAAGTTTGCTTTGTATGCCCAGCAAGAGACTGGCATCCCAGCCAAAGCTGCTACCTGTGTTGTGCCGAAATCTGCCTGTAAAGTAGTAGGGCAGCGAAATTCTAACCTGTATGTCTCACTCTCCAGCGCCATGACAAACAAAAATGGGGCAAAATACATATTATTTTATTAAACCGAAAACACAAACCAGCTTATCTGATGTACTCCTTAGCCCTGTTTTCATAGCACTTGTTCATTTATACTTCTACTCTCTTAAACCTAATAGGAAAACTTATGAAAAACACCAGTAATGGCTCTAAAAAACAAAATTCTGAAGAAGGTCAGGAAGGCTTGATAACACATGGATGAATGGAAGGATCGATGAAACGATGGATGGATGGATGCATACTTTTTATGTGTGTTTAAAGAGTTCAGAAAGTTTTGAAATGAATAATTTAACACTTACATTTACTGTATTTGTTCTAGAAGTTTAACAATATGTTGCCTCATTCAAGCAGTACTGAATATATTAAGAGAGGATTGGCTGTGGATGTGTTGTAATGCACATTACATTAAATAACAAATAGTTCAAATCAAAAGAATATTTAGGCCTAGTAGGTCAAAGACAAAAATCAATTTAACACAAAGGTTAAAAAAACATTTAGGCTTAATAGGTCAAAGAAAAAAAAATCAATTGAACACAAAGGTCAACAGAACATCTTTGGTCCAATACAAGATTTTGTAACGTGACTCTGATGTTTGACCAAAAAGTTAATTTGGGCTTAAAATTCAATTCAATTAATATTTTTTGTATAGCACTCTTCATTTTGCATTAAGGACTGTAACCAGTTTACAGGAAAAATATAACAGAAGCTTTACAAATTTTGTAATGTATGAGTACAAATATAAATTAGCATCATCATTATGAATCCCTTCACTATGCTATCATTGGGGCATTATGGATGTCCTGACAATATTCTACCATTCCTACCTGTTCTGTGTGACTCTCTGTGAACTGCTGAAAGACAATCTGGTCCACTCTTTGATGTTGTCTTACCACTGTGTGTTACATTCCAGTCAGGAAAGCTGGAGTTGAAATTTTTTGTTTTATGTCAGTTTTGTTCATTTGTTTTGGATTTTGTCTTTAAGCTTTTGTTTTGTGGGCGGTTCCACAGGAGGCGGGGCCAGGGACTGTCCTCAGAGCTATAAAGGCAGAGGCCTTCCCAGCAGTTCCTGATGTTTACTTCAAATGCACCAGGGAGCCGGTGAGTGTTTATTGTGTTATTTAGCTTGTGCTTATTGTGATTACTGGATTTTTGATTCTGCCATTGAATGACTGTATTCAGACTTTGCCTTTGTTACAAGCAACTTCTTATGCCTTTTGTGCTCTTTTGTTACAAATAACTTTTGTATTAATAAATCGTTTTATTCATAAAGATTCTGTCATGTTTCAGCCAGTGTTTCTCCCCTAACTAGGGTTCAAAGCTGTGTTTCTTGCCTGCTATGTCCATTTTTGTGCCATTTATTTATGTTACCGTTTCTTTTGTTTTATTATGTGCTTTATTCTTTGTTTTTGTCTGTGACTATAAAATGCCTTGGTTATTTCCCATGTATGCCATGTGTTTTTTGGGTGTTCCCCTAAGACGTGAGGCCACCTGCCACTTGCCGCCAGGAACTCTCCTCAACCCTTAACATCCATAGGTCAGATCAGGTTGGGGAGCATGCACTGCTACAGCACATTGCTGCACCCACCACATGACGAAACAGCTCAAGAACCTGGTTGGCAACCCCTCAGGCAGACATGCAGTAGAGTCCCACCCACCTGGAAATGACCCTCTATCTGCCACTGCCAGGTGTTACATGGACATCCCCTTGGCCTGGTCCAGCCACTCGGGTCCTCAACAATGAGGATCCTGCAAGCTGGGTCACCCTCGGGGAATCGCGCCACATGGCCGTAGTTTGGACGTAGTGATAGACTATTTTTTATGGATGGTGAAGCATGCTTGTTGTTTGTCTTCTTCTTCCCCTACATCTCTTTCCACACTTGTGTAGTTCTGATGTGCTTGATCAACCTTCTTTATACAGCTGGGTCCTGCACTTCCTCCCTAGTCAAACCCTTTTCCGTCAAATCTTCTTTTATCTTATCCACCCATTTATGCTTTGGCCTCCCACACTTTCTCTTCCCTTGTACTTCCATTCTCATCATTCTTTTGCCCACATGTTCGTTGTTTCTCCTCATCACATGTCAATATCATCTTCAACCTACTTTCCTGTACTTTGTTAGATTGCTCTTTCACTTTTGGTCTACCTCTGGTTGTCTCATTTCTTATTCTGTTCTTTGTTGTAACTCCACATATCCAGCTCAACATTCTCATTTCTGCCACATCTAATTATTTCTCCTAGACTCCCTTTACTGCCCATGACTCAGCTCTATACATCATTGCTGGTCTTACAAGACAGGTCAGGTCAGCTTGGGGAGCATGCACTGCTACAGCGCGTTGCCGCACCCACTACACAACATAACAGCTTGGGATCCCGGTTGGCAACCCCCCCAGGTGGACACACGGTCCAGTCCCACCCTCCAGAAATGACCATCTATCTGCCACAGCCAGGTGTTACATGGGTGTCCCCTTGGCCTGGTCCAGCCACTCGGGTCCTCAACAATGAGGATCATGAGAGCCGGATCACACCCTAGAATCTTCATGGCTGTAGTGCTGCAATTGACGCTAACACACAATACAGGTAATGTGCCTAATTTGGGACTCCATGAGCAACCACTCATTCAACACAAAGTGAAATCAACAGTACCCAATGATTCTCTAAAGAGACACAGTACCAAAGGAGTCCAGTCTTCATCTCAGGTCACTGGACAGCGTCCATGTCTCACAACCATACAGTATAGCAAGACAGGAAGCACCAGGACTCTAAAGACTTGGACCTTCGTCCTTTTGCAGAGATATTGAGAGTGCCACACACCCCTTTTCTAGCGACCTCATGACCCCCCATTCTCTCCCAATGTGTTTACTGACTTCATAGGAAGAGTCACCAGAGATATGAATGTCACTGCTGAGGTATGAAAACCTCTCGATGAGGTTGACACTTTCTCCACAGACAGAGGGTTAAGGTCTCCCATAATAAGTGTTTACTTGTGATTTGTTGTGCTTTGTATCTTTTGTGTTAACTGGATTTTTTGAGTCTGTTGTAGGAAGAGAACAGGAATCCCAGCCGGATCGGAGGCTGTTCCACAACCTGGATGGGAGGACAACACAATGATGCAAGCAGATAGGCCGACAGGATAAGGAAATAAATTTCTACCCAGCTGGTATTTTTAAAGAGAAGAAAAGTGAAACAGGATTGGTTCCATTGCCCATATGCTGGGTGGCAGTGGTCTACATATGGTAACCCAAATCAAGACACCTGCAGGGGTGCTTGGGACTAGGAGTCTGGAAGTGCAGCCTTATTGGGGTCCCTGGGGATCAATAGAGGGCACTGTTGGGGTGGACTTTCCTACTATTTTTATAGTCTTCCTCAAGTCTTCCTCTGGTGTGACACCAGAAGCATTCCTGGGTCCAAAATAGAAGGAGTCCACAGCCTCATATCGGGGAATCAGAGTCAGGATGCAGCGGGCAATGCTTAACGGTGGATGGAAGGAGAAAGATTTAATTATATATTTGTGGCTAATTTCTGGAGAAGTGCCTTTTTGAGAATAAATAGTTTTTATTTTATTCTAAATACATGTGGTGTATTGCTGTGTCTTGTGTTTTGGGCTCAGTGGCACCCCCATGTGGTCACACTGTACTGGGACTGGGTTTGCCTTTTCTTTAAGCCACGGATGTCAAACTCACTACACTACACTGGTTGCCTGTGTCATACTGCTTATGGTTTATAAAGCCTTAAATAATCTCGCTCCATCTTATATATCGGAATGCCTGACACGTTATATTCCAAATCTTAACCTTAGATCTTCAAATGAGTGTCTCCTTATAATTCCAAAAGCTAAACTTAAAAGAAGTGGTGAGGCGGCCTTCTGCTGTTATGCACCTAAAATCTGGAATAGCCTGCCAATAGGAATTCGCCAGGCAAATACAGTGAGAGCACTTTAAAACACTGCTGAAAACACATTACTTTAACATGGCCTTCTCATAACTTCACTTTAACTTAATACTGATACTCTATATGTTCAATTCTTCATAATAGTTATTCACAGTGGCTCCAAAATCCATACTGACCCCTACTCTTTCTTCTGTTTCTTTTTCCGGTTTCTTTGTGGTGGCGGCCTGCGCCACCTCCACCTACTCAAAGCGTCATGATGCACCAACATTGATGGACTGAAAGCCAGAAGTCTACGTGACCATCATCATCAGGTCCTTCCATGAAAACCCTAAATACAAAGAGGACTGTTTGACTTATGTTAGGTAGAATGCCCAGAGGGGACTGGGCGGTCTCTTGGTCTGGAACCCCTACAGATTTTATTTTTTCTCCAGCCTTTGGAGTTTTTTTTTGTTTTTTCTGTCCACCCTGGCCATTGGACCTTACTTATTCTATGTTAATTAATGTTGACTTATGTTTATTTTTTATTGTGTTTTCTATTTTTCTATTCATTTTGTAAAGCACTTTGAGCTACATTTTTTTTGTATGAATATGTGCTATATAAATAAATGTTGATTGATTGATTGAACTCCAGTCCTGGAGGACCACAGTGGCTGCAGGCTTTCATTCTAACCACCAGTTTTTGCTGCTAATTAACTTCTTTTGCCTTCATTTTAATGAACTCGACTCAGGCCCTTTAGTTGTTTCTTTTTCCTCAATTAGCAGCCAAACAACAATGACAAACAAATCAAGCCACCACATGGCCAGCTCACCTGTGCCCATCACACAATACCTGAAAATAAAGAAAGGTGAAGGTCTCAGTAAGACTGATTTCTGAGGTCACCAAAACATTTTGGTGGTGTTCTTAGAAAAAAAAAAAAAAGAAAATCAACACTTTTGGAAATGTCTGCTGTGGCAGAATGAGAGCAGCAACAAGCCATGGAATTAAATGACGAGTTTAATTAACAGCAAGAATTGGCTTCTCATTAAGGAACTGGTTGGAGTGAAATTGGTTGGACACCCAAGTTAGCTGGTCATCTGTCAGGTTGTTTTTACATCTCATTTCTGTTTGGGTGCCTTTTAAGGAAAGAAATGCAAGTAATTCAGAGGAACGATGAGGAAATTCAGGGGAGCAAATCTTAAAAAAAACAAGTCAATTAAAATTGTTTCAAAAGTAGCAGCAAAAATTGGTCACTAATTAAGAAAAGGGTTAGGATGGAAACCTGCAGCCACTGCGGTCCTCCAGGACCAGAGTTTGAGAACCTTGGCCTAAACATAAGTGTCTTTCATAACTATTTACAAAAGAAAGAAAACAGGCTACAGTTATATTTATCACCTTAATGAAATACAATGACACGATCTGTTACATACTGTATGTCTCTTTCTTTGTGTTCTTCCTTACACAGTGCCTTGTAAGATGGTTTTTGTAATTGTGTACAAAGACATAACATTTCTGAATCCACAACAAATGTGGAAATGTAATAGTAGATGCAGAGAAGTGTTTACTAACAAAATGTAAAGGAGTGTGCATACATATAAATGCATCGATAGTGAAAAATTATTATACTACAAATGTTTTGTTAGTTCAATGCTGATTAAAGACTAAATTGAGGTACTTGGATATCAAATATTCAGTTGTGATTATGTTTATTAATTGTGAAAAATCAAAAACATTGTTACCTAGCAATGAGTGAAATGATTCACAGCAAAGTGAATTTGAAACAAAATTGCCCATGTTTGCCCCAAGAATGAACGTTTGTGAGCACAATGTTCTAAATTTTCTTTACCTAGAAGTACATTTGTGGCTGCCTGTTGCATTTTGTTTGTGGTATTCCTTGCGTCACTGCAGACTTACAGCTCAGATCACATTTTTGGCCACCATAATCGGTCCAGTATAGTTAGTAGACTTTTCTTCAGCTGTCAGGGATGCTTTCGGCAAACTCATGGCAATGCAAACTACGTGGGGCTCACTCATCACTACTTATGTATGAATTGTATTATTTTGATTATTGCAGTAAGCAGTGGTAGCACAAGAAGGATTGCTAGATGCAGAGATTACCTACAGAGTGCAGTGCGGATGGAATAAATGGAAGAAGGTATTAGGAGTATTCTGCTAAGGCGAAGGTTAAAGGTCAGGTTTTTAAGACATTGGTAAGACCAGACTTGGATTTAACTAAAGAGTCTTTAGAGTGCTGGTGCTTGCTGTCTTGCTATATGGTTGCGAGATATGGACGCTATCCAGTGACTTGAGATGAAGACTGGACTCCTTTGGTTCTGTGTCTCTTTGGAGAATCCTTGGGTACCGCTGGTTTCACTTTGGGTAGAATGAGCAGTTGGTCATGGAGTCCTGAATGAGGCAAATTACCTGCATTGTGATGGAGCATCAGTTACAGTACTACCGCCATGTGGTGTGATTTCCCTGAATGTGATCCGGCTCACAGGATCCTCCTTGTTGATGACTCGAATGGCTGGACCAGGCTAAGGGAATGCCCACATAACACCTGGCTGCAGCAGATAGAGGGGCATTTCTGAAAGGCGGGACTAGGCCGCGGGTCTGCCTGGTGGGTTGCCAACCAAGATTTCAAGTTGTTTCGTTGTGTGGTGGGTGCGACAACATGCTGCACCAGTGCATGCTCCCCATCCTGACCTAACCTGTAAGATCAGCAATGATGTATGGAGCTGAGGCATGGGCAGTAAAGGGAGTCTAGGAGAAATAATTAGATGTGGCAGAAATGAGAATGTTGAGGTGGATATGTGGAGTTACAACAAAGAACAGAATAAGAAACAAGACAATCAGAGGTAGATCAAAAATGGTAGAGCAATCTAACAAAATACAGGAAAGATGATCTTGACATGTGATGAGGAGAAACAATGAACATGTGGGTAAAAGAGTGATGAGAATGGAAGGGAAAGTGTGGGAGGCCAAAGCGGAATTGGGTGGATAAGATAAAAGAAGATTTGAAGGAAAAGGTTCTGACTGGGGAGGAGGAGGAGGAGGAGGAGGACCGAGATGAATGGAGAAGGTTTATCAAGTACATCAGCCCTACACAGATGTGGAAAGAGATGTAGGGGAAGAAGAAGAAGACAAACAACAAGCATGCTTGCACCATCCATAAAAAAAGTTTATCACCACGTCCAAGCCACAAACAGAGAAAATGAAAGTTGATTTGTGTAGACAACAGCTGTCCAACACACTTTATTCCAGGCAGTGAGGCTTCCTTATAGTCCCACAGCAAATAACTACCAGTTCCTTTCACTCCTTGGCTAGTCATGGTTCCATCCACCAGTGATTTATAGTCCTTTATAATACTGTTATTCTTATTTAGTTCTTTATTTTTTTACAGTTCAAAAACAATTTATTTTTGAATACAATGTCTTAAATTAAGAGATAATATATCTTATTAACAACTGTCATTGAAGTTCTCTGACGAGGAACAAAGCCATGTTTTTATTATTATTTTTGTTGTTTGTGGTCATACAATATGTTAGAAATCCAAATAAATATTAGCATAAAAAATAAATTCAATATTATAGCATTAAACGTTTCCTTAACTGATCTACTATGCAGTGGTACATTAGATTTAGAAGAACACATAAACGGAGGAGAGGGAATACATTTATAGCTCTTAGTTGGGTTTTCCACTTCACTAGTGACATCATTGTAACAAGCTATTAAGTTTCCATTTTTGCCGCAAAGTGACCGTAATAAATCTGTGTCCTAATATTTACCTTTCCTGATGACATCCATAATGTATCTGCATTGCTCGACTTTTTGACCTGTTATGTTTGCCTTTTGCGCACTCACAGTCTACTTGTTGAATGTTGAAAAAAAACAAACAAAACCCCCATGGTGAGCCAAGAACATAACATGCATTAGTGTCGTGGACACTGAGAGATTCATATTTACTTATTTGCAGTCCAAACACTAATTTGGGGTTTCCACTGCTCCGTAATAAGACATTCTTCTGTATTTCTTACTGATTATTAGACAAGGTTGACCTTCTGCATTTCAGCTCTCCATTTAACTAGTAATCGTTAACACCGTCCTGTCTTAGGTGTCCGTTTAAATCTTTAAGAGGTGTAAGATCCAATCTTAGAATATTTAATGTTAATGTTAGATTTGCTTAATTTCAATAATAGAATATCTGTTTCTTACAGTTACTTAGAATATGGTATAGACGTTTACCCCCGTAAGGTAATATGAAATAGAACTTTCTTAGCTATATCTGTATCTTCTTCTTCTTCTTTCGGCTGCTCCCGTTAGGGGTTGCCACAGCGGATCATCATCTTCCATATCTTTCTGTCCTCTGCATCTTGTTCTGTCACACCCATCACCTGCATGTCTTCTCTCCCAGCACATCCATAAACCTTCTCTTAGGCCTTCCTCTTTTCCTCTTCCCAGGCATCTCTATCCTTAACATCCTTCTCCCAATACACTCAGCATCTTTCCTCTGCACATGTCCAAACCAATGCAATCTCACCTCTCTGACTTTGTCTCCCAACCATCCAACGTGAGCTGACCCTCTCATGTCCTCATTTCTAATCCTGTCCATCCTCGTCACACCCAATGCTAATCTTAGCATCATTATTCTACCACCTCCAGCTCTGTCTCCTGCTTTCTGGTCAGTGCCACCGTCTC
Organism: Polypterus senegalus; assembly: GCF_016835505.1. Taxonomy (NCBI): domain Eukaryota; kingdom Metazoa; phylum Chordata; class Cladistia; order Polypteriformes; family Polypteridae; genus Polypterus; species Polypterus senegalus. The sequence goes on from NC_053160.1 coordinate 22,843,431, forward strand.
CAACCCATATAACACAGCTGGTCTCACTACCGTCCTGTAGACCTTCCCTTTCGCTCTTGCTGATACCTGTCTGTCACAAATCAATCCTGACACTCTTCACCGATTCCACCCTGCCTGCTCTTTCTTTTTCACTTCTCTTCCACACTCCCCATTACTCTGTACTGTTGATCCCAAGTATTTAAACTCATCCACCTTCGCCAACTCTACTCCCTGCATCCTCACCATTCCACTGACCTCGCTCTCATTCACACACATGTATTCTGTCTTGTTCCTACTGACCTTCATTATCTCCTCTCTAGAGCATATCTCCAAATACAGCATATCTGTATACAGAGTGTTGATTAAGCCAGTTAGGAAACAGTCTTACTGCTAGCATAGACTGTCACATAAGTTTGCAAATAACAGATTGGCATACAGTCTTCTGACCATTTCGATATAAACATATGAAAGTATAATGAAAGTTACAGAAATGAAACAAGATAAATATGCCTTAAACAATAACTTTTTCCTTCTTTAATATCAATTTTTTCTGTGAACTGTTTTGCTTTGAATTTTTGTAAAATTTTTAAAATGAAGATATTTGGTCTCTGGAATTATTCAAAAACACGTCACACTAGTACCAGAACTGTTCTACGAAGCAAACAAAGTTACAGAACTTTGGTAACTTGGTACAAACACAGCTACAAGAGGGTTTCCCTTGATTTCACAAGCAGCCATTTCTCTCTTTGGCAACTGTGACCTGTCGTAATACACTCCAAAAAAAAACAATTCAGTGAACCACATCTCTCTATTTATAAAATCCAATGTCTGTCTATATGTCTGTTCACTTTTCACGAGAGAACTACTTAACAAATTTAGATCAGGTTTTTTTCTGTAATTTGCTTGAACATTTTGGTTGATTTTGCGACTTCTTTCCTCATGCTAAGTATCATAGTTCAGTTGCGGCACCGATTTATTCATGCAAATCCGAGAAAGACAGGCTGCGGGCCGAAGGGAGTGGGAGGCGGGACCTCAGGAGTAGGGAGCTGGGCTTGGCCCTCCTCACTTATGCACCAGCCTCTGTTCGAGACGCTCTACCTCTCGTCATGTGTTGGAGCGTACCTGGCTTCGTCTTAGCTAGCGATACCTGTTTGTTCAGCAGACATTATCATCTAGAGATTGTTAAAGAGCAATGTTTGACATTTTTAAGATAGAGATCAAAGCTAAGTGTGTTTTACACAGTACCTTCTCATTTGGCAGAGATATCACAGCCATGTGTTCTTCTCCCCACATGGGGGAACGCTCTCCAATCAGACCTGAACACGATCAGATACAGTGCCAACGTTAGACACTGAAGCTTACCTACCTTCCGCTTGGCTAGAGATACCTTGCCAACTTTTTATATTTTTGGCAAAGAGATCACAGCTATATTCTCTCCCCTGATAGCAAAACCGAAAATATTGTATATCAAGAGGCCCTCTGATATGAAAACTATCAATATAAATTCTTCTTAGTACAAATTATTGCAGTTTTTTTTTCAATTTTTTTTTTTGATTTTTAAAGTTTGTCCTGTTTTACTACTACGCGGGCAAAGCCGTGGGGCACAGCTAGTAAGTTACAAAAACAATTTGCTGCTTATATTTTATAACCCTATGGATACAGATACAAGACAACCCTTCTGTCTTTAAACTATGCCTGACAAAATCTCTGACTCCAATATGTGGTGTTACGGATGTATATTAACATTTAAGCGCGTCTTTGTCTTTGATGCCATATTTGAACAATTTGATATCTAGTCTAAATGAATGCATTTCAATTCAGCTAGCTTAAGGTGAACTGCAGTCCCACTTATGGTTGGCTTCAAGACTAGTAACCATTTGCTCAGGGATAGGCTATAACTCATGCAATTTTTGATCAGAGCTTAATGGTAGACACAGTGTCATGCCATTATAGGACACACTTATGCAGAATGAAGTTAACTTACAAATGTGAACTAACACAACATGCCAGTTCTTAGCAAGTGGGAGTAAAGCCACATTCACGTTGTGTCATGTCATTTTCTAACTCACTTAATGCAGACCATGGTCATGGGGGGCATTGGAGCCTATCTTACCTAGCATAGAGCGCATTCACTGGACTGGGTGCTAGTCCACCACAGGTTGAACACACATGCACATCAAACACACATTAAGGCCAATTTATCGTCAAGTCACCTAACCTGCAAGTCTTTGGACGGAGGGAAGTAACCCACTCAGACATAGGGAGTACATGCAAACACCACACAGGGAGGACTCAGGATACAAACCCTGGTCTCCTTACTGTGAGATAGCAATGCTACTACTACACCATGGTGCCAACCATTAAAACCATAGTAGATGAAGAAAATGCAGACAGAAAAGTATTGGATCCATACAGACAATGACAAATAGTCCATCATTCAACAATTAATGGACAGATATTGCTAAGCTCCATTTATGGTGGATTCAGAGAATATTCAGACCCCTTCACTTTCTGCACGCTTAATGGTATTGTAGATTTAATTTGAAATGGATATGTTTTCCATTTTTGTTCATCAATCTACACTCAATACGCCATAATGACAAAGTGAAAACACATTTTTAGAAAGATTTGTAAATTTATTAAAATCAAAAACTAAAATCTCTCATTCATATAAGTATTCATATCCTTCATATAATAATCTGGAGACACATCATTGGTAGCACTTTCAGCTTGAGCCCTCTTGGATACTTCACTACAAGCTTTGCATATCATCTCCTTCTCCATTAGACTGAATGGGAGGTTTCTATAAACTGCGGTCTTCAGGTCTCTCCACAGATGTTCCATTGGGGTTTAGATCTGGGCTTTGGTTGGGTCACTGAAGGGCACTCAAAGACTTGTCCCTAAGCCACTGTTGTCTTGGCTGTATGCTTCGGGACATTGTAGTGCAACAATGTGAACTGTCACCCCAGTCTGAGGTCGTGTGCACTCTGAAGCAGGTTTTCTTCAAGGACCTCCGTGTATTTGGCTGCAGTCATTCTACCCACAGTTCTGATCAGTCTCCTTGTCTCTGCAACTGAGAACAACTCACAGAGCATGATGCTCCCATCCACCATGATTCACTATAGTAAAAGTTTTAGGCAGGTGATAAGCAGTGTCTGGTCTTCACCAGACTTACTGTTTGGCCCAAAGAGTTCAGTTTTTGTAATTTATGGCCATCAAATCTTTTTCCTCATGTTGGCAGCCTTTGTCAGTTTTCGTAAAGTGACATCCTGAGACTTCAAATCATCCCCTTGAAATTGCTGGATATCATGGCTGACCTGTACACTAGTATTGTGAGTGCTGTGCAGAGTGGAGGCAGAACCTCTGCATTTTTTCTAGTTGATTTTAGGGTTTGTCAGGGGTGTGTTTTTGCTCCTACCCTGTTCAATGCTTTCATGGACTGGATAATGGGCAAGGTTGTGGAGTCCGGTGGCTGTGGGGAATCTGTTGATGAAGGAAGATTCACTGATTTAGACTTTGTTGACAATGCTGTGATCTTTGTGGAGTCAATGGAGTCTCTGATTGGGGTACTCGATAGACTGAACGAGGAGTTTGAGTGTCTGGGGTTGCGAGTGTCCTGATAAGCACCAAGATTCAGGCCTTTAATGACTTCTTGGGCAAGGCCATCAGCAGTGTGTCTGTCTGCAGAGAGAGTGCGGGCCTCATTAAGAGGTTTACTTATCTCAGTGGTGACCTTCATGTCTCTGGTGACTCTTCCTGTGAAGCCAGTAGACTTATCGGGAGAGTAAGGGGGGTCATGAGGTTGGTGGAAAGGAATGTTTGGCGTTCCCGATATCTTTGCAAAAGGATGGAGTCTTTTGAGTCCAAGTGCTTCCTGTCTTGCTACATGGTTGTGAGACATGGATGCTATCAAGTGACCTGAGATGAAGACTGGATTCCTGTGGTACTGAGTCTCTTCAGAGAATCCTGGGGTACCACTGGTTTAACTTTGTGTCAAATGAGCTCATAGAGTCCTGAATGAGGCACATTACCTGTATTGTCAGGGAGCGTCAGTTACAGCAATACGGCCATGTGGTATGATTCCCTGAGGGTGACCAGGCTCACAGGATCCTCATTGTTGAGGACCCAAATGACTGGACCAGTCCAAGGGGACACTCGCGTAACACCTGGCTGTGGCAGATAGATGGTCAGTGTCTGCCGGGGGGTTTGCCAACTGGGATCCTGAGCTGTTTCATTGTATGTTGGGTGCAGCAATGCACTGTACCAGTACACACTCCCTAACCTGACCTGGCCTGGCCTGTCAGAGTCCTTTAACCTCCATTTAGCAAACTCCAAGAGTCAGCCACTCTACCATACACACCAAGATTGATGGCGTGCTGCTAAGATAGTTGTTCTTCAGATAGGTTCTCCCATCTCAGCAGAGGACTTTTCAAGCTCTGTTAGAGTGACCATTGGTCACCTCCCTAATTACCTTTTATTCAGTTTGGCCAGACAGCCAACTCTAGAAAGAATCCTGCTAATTGTAGACTTCTTGCATTTCACAATTATTGAGGCCACTGTCTGCTTGGGAATACTTGATGTTTTAGAAATGTTTTTGTCCCCTTGCCCTGATGTACGCCTTACCAACAACGTGATCATGGAGACCTACAGAGAGTTCCTAGGACTATATGGTTTGGTTTTTGCCCTAACATGCAGTGTAAATTGTAGGACCTTACATACACAAGTTCATGCCTTTCTAAATGATGATCAATTAATTTAATTATCACAGGTGGACTCCGTTCAAATAGTAGAAACATCTCAAGCAGAATTAAATCCAACAGGATGGACCTGATCATAGTTTGGAGTACCACAACAAAGAATCTGAAAACTTCCATGAACGCAAGATTTTAGATTTTTAATAAACTTGCACACCTTTTTATTGTTATGTATAACTGAGTGTAGATTGATGGGCAAAAAATGGAAAATGTATCCATTTAAAATTAAATTTACAACACAGTAAAGAATGCAGTAAGAGAAGGAGTCTAAATCCACTGTACGTTAATCAGTTTCAAACCACTTTGTTTAAACAAACTTGTGCTTTTGTGTGTTCTTATTATGTAATTAGTAATTTGTAAAGTTCATATTTGTATTTACCTGTGTACCTGTCACAAAGGCCTGCATCTGCACTCGGTGAAGGACGCTATGTGAAAATATTGCATTGAACGCCCAGGAACTGAGGCCATAAACCTGATCACTGTGCCATCCTAAACAATGAGCAAATTGCCATGTTTGTTTAAATAGAGGCAAAATGGTAGAACCTTGTTTCAAATAAGAAATTATGAACAATATTAAAAAAAATAGTGAAAATATGTATACAGTATGTTCTTAGGATTATATTTCACAGCTGCAGGCTGATTCCCTGTTTACTGTTTAGAGAGCACTTCAAGTTGTGTTCTAAGAGGGGTCTTTATTTGGTTTGGAGGACTCCAGTTGACCTCCCTACCAGTAAAGTGCAAAAAGAACTTGTGCAGTGTTTGCGCAGAGTAATAGTTGCACTTAAAAAACACGAACATACACTTAAACTGAATAAATATTATATATCACTCAACAAAAACAGATGAATCTCACAGACTGCCTGCCAAGTTTCCTTAGGAAATTCTGGCTGCTGACCATGAAGCAAATGCTTTCAGGGTATAGAAGCTGGGTGGCAGAGAACAGTCCAGTCTCCACATGACTGATGGAAGCTATTATTTTTTAAAATAATTTTTAATATTAAATGATGTTTCTTTCCAAATATAGGCACTAGAATAAAAACATAATGATACAATTAAACACAGAGAGCTTTGTAAAAAATAATGAAAAATCAGTCTGATCAAAAATACAATCAATCCAGAAAAATCACAGAAACAGATTTCTTCCTCTTACACAACACTTAAAAGGTCACACTGGGATCAAATAAAACTATTATTTCCTTTTAATAAAACACCATTTAGCGATTTAGCATAGGGGCACTGTGGTTAGTGTGTCACAGCTCCTGGGTTTTGAATCCCAGTCTCGTTAGGGTCTGCTTGAGGTTTTCTCAGGGTATTCCTTCCCAATTATTATGTTTAGTTTATCAAACTCTTTTATCAAAGGCAATTTAAAAATACAAATCAATACCTACAGTATAACTTTGTCATTTCTAATCAATCAAGTTAACAAGTAATGTCAAGGAAAGTTGTGAGTTTATTTGGTCCCATTTTTGGAACTTATATACAGTACATTTATTTTTGTGTATTTATACAGGGTGTCCATAAAGTCCGTGTGCAATTTAAAATAGTTGTAACTTTGTAAGTATATGTGATAGAGAGAATCTGTAAAAAGGATTACAAAAAGAAACACATTTTTTATTGTTCTTGTTAATTTTCATGTCCACCATCATTTCTAATATAAAGGGTAATACGATTCTGTAGTTCTTGGAAAACATTTTCAAGCTGATTTTCAGTAATACCAGCAAGCACATGAGTTATCCCAGCTTGGAAGTCTTCTAAAGAGCGAGGTTTGGTTGAATAAACATTAGTTTTCACATGTCCCCATAAAAAGAAATCCAATGGAGTCAAATCTGGCAAACGTGGAGGCCAAGAAAATGGTCCACCGCTCCCAATCCATCTGTTAGTCTAACATGCAAACTAAAGTGACAAGGAGCACCATCTTGTTGAAACACTGTATTCTTTATCAGTCTTAATTGTTCAAGTTCAGGAATAAAGTAATTTTGCAGCATTTCTAAATAGCTTTTACCATTAACAACATGCAATTCAAAAAAGAATGGCCCTAGGACTTGATTTTTTTCCAAATCACACCACACATTAACTTTGGGAGAATCAATTTCATGTTCAACAGACTCATGTGGATTTTCAGTTCCCCAAATACGGCAAAAATAAAACTTCTAAAGACAAAAAAACAACTAGATACATCAAGCTTTGTAATCCTTTTACGAATTTCTATCACATATACTTACAAAGTTACAACTATTTTAAATTGCACACGGACTTTATGGACACCCTGTATATTATCTTTATGCTGGCAATGTCATTGTGTTTTATTTTTGTGTAGTTGCTGCAATTTTGAATCAATCTTTGCATGGCCATAGCCAGGTTGTTTATAGTTGTTATGCCTGTTGCTTGTCATGTGATGTGGAGATCATGTGATGCGCCGTGTCATTATACTTCATGTACACTCACAGGGGAAAGTATTAGGAGCTCCTGTACACCTGCTTATCCATGCAATTATCTAATTAGCCAATCATGTGACAGCATGGCAAAGTATAAAATAATGCAGATGCAGGTCAGAGGCTTCAGTTAAGGTTGACAATAAACACCAAAACGGGGAAACGTCATATTAGTAATTTGAACTGTGACATAATTGTTGGTGCCAGAAGGGCTGGTTTGAGTATTTCTGGAACTGATGAGCTCCTGGGATTTTCATGCACAACAATCTCTAGGGTTTACACAGAATGATGCAAAAAACAACAAAACATCCTGTGAATAGTAGTCCTGTGGACAACAAAGCCTTCTTGATAAGATAGATAGATAGATAGATAGATAGATAGATAGATAGATAGATAGATAGATAGATAGATAGATAGATAGATAGATAGATAGATAGATAGATAGATAGATAGATAGATAGTTTATTAATCCCAAGGGGAAATTCACATACTCCAGCAGCAGCATACTGATAAAGATCAATATTAAATTAAAGAGTAAAAAAAATGAAGGTATAACAGACAGACAATAATTTTGTATAATATTAACGTTTACCCTCCCGGGTGGAACTGAAGAGTCGCATAGTGTGGGGGAGGAACGATCTCCTCAGTCTGTCAGTGGAGCAGGACGGTGACAGCAGTCTGTCGCTGAAGCTGCTCCTCTTCCTCTATCTGGAGATGATCCTGTTCAGTGGATGCAATGGATTCTCCATGATTGACAGGAGCCTGCTCAGCGCCCGTCGCTCTGCCATGGATGTCAAACTGTCCAGCTCTGTGTTTACAAAAGAGCCTACCCTCCTCACCAGTTTGCAGATGAATGGCCAGACTGGTTCAAGCTGACACAAGGGCTATTGTAACTCAGATAAGCACATTTCACAAGTGTGGTGAGCAGAAACACATTTCAGAATGCACTATATGTTGAAACCTTGAGGCAGATGAGCTACAACAGCAGAAGACCATGTTGGGTTCTATTCCTGTCAATCAAGAACAGAAAGCTGAGGGTGCAGTGGGCACAGGCTCACCAAAACTGGAAAAACACAGGCAGCTCTGATGAATCTCAATTTCTGTGGAGCACACAGATGCCAGAGTCAGAATTTGATGCCAACTGCGTGAATACATGCATCCAACCTACCTTGTGTGAACAGTCCAGGCTGATGATGGTGGTGTATTGGTGTGGGGAATGTTTTCTTGGCACACTTTGGGCCAGTTAATACCAATCCATCATCACTTGAATGCTACAGTCTGTATGAGTATTGTTGGTGACCATGTGCATCCCTTCATGGCCACAATTGACCCATCTTCTATTGGCTACTTCCAGCATGATAATGCACCGTGTCACAAAGCAATGCTAATCTCAAACTAGTTGTGAACATGACAATGAATTCAGTGCTCTTCAGTGGTCTTCCTAGTCACTGCATTTGAATCCAATAGGACACCTTAGGGATGTGGTAGAATGGAGATTCAAGCATGAATGTGCACCTAACAAATCTACAGAAACTTTATGTGATGCAATCATGTCAACATGGCCCAGAATCTCAAAGCAAACGTTCCAACATCTTGTGGAATCCATGCCATGAAGAACTGAGGCGGTTTTGAGAGCAAATAGGGATCCTAACCAGAATTAATATAGTGTCCACAATAATTTGCTCATTGTGTAAGTTCGGTTTTGTTCTTAGGAACTGTCAGCTTAATTTGTTCACCTGTAGAAGATTCTAAAGTTCATAAAACACTTGTTTCTAAAGATTTTACTATTCTGAAATTAACTTTGGGAACTCATTTGAGATCTGCCACTTGGATTTTATTAAGGATGTCTAAAATGCATGAATCGGCAATAGCGTCATTTCATGCACTCAGAAAGTTCTCCTTCTTTATGGTTGGGTTTCAGAACACCTAAAAGAAGAATGTTCATTTTGCAGAATTTACATGCAATAAGTCAGCTGACAAGCAAAGACACAAGGAAGTCCTTTTGTGTTGAACCACTCACTGAACACAACTACTCAGTTATCTAGCAGACACACACATCGAATTACGGCAGCCTACTGCATCACACACAAAGTGTTTCAAAATGAATGCCATCCCATAACAATGAGCTACACTTTGACATTGGATATGCCTCCCAGTTATGCTCGTCTACCAAAATAAATTACACAGTAATCACCCTCAATCATCAAATAATCATTTAAGCAGCCTTTCTAGATAACATCATAAAACAAAGATATATTTGACATGTTCATTGAGTGTCTACTATGGTTGAGCCAGAGTTTTATCCCTGGCTGATGTCAATTTTCATATGATGTGTTATTTTTATATTTTGCTATTTATTTTGTGGATTATGTCAGTAACCATGTTCCTCCCCTGGCTTATATTTAAACTACTTCTTTGTTCTCTTTTATTATTTTTCTTTGTTTTTCCATCATTTTCATAATATTGTGCTGTTCATTTATTATTTGTCTAATTATATATTTTCTGATCATTTTATTCTATTGAGTTTTTTTTTTCATTCCCATGTGTTTATTTTGGCTCTGCCATATACATTTTTTTTCTGCACCCTTCCCTTATCTTTAGGGGACTACCTCCAGCCTTTATTTTCATTAATAGTCTCACAGGGTCAGATGTGATTCTCAAACGAGAATACACGTTTGGGGACAACCCGTGAAAAGTGTGTGGTGAATGGCATCAACATCCTGCACTGCAAAGGCCACACCCACAAGGCATCTTCCTAAACAAACCCCAAAACCCCCCTAATTTCTCCAGTCTGTGTGTTTTATAATGCCACTGGGGTTTTGGAGAAAGAGCAAAAGAAACCGAACAAAAGACTTGACACCAAGAGAAAATAATACGTTAAAATGGCTGTTATATTAGGTAGCTGAAGCGGAGTAATTCATTTTCATGATGTAAGTGGCACTGCAACAGTGGCAACAGACAGACACACATGTAGACCACTACAGCTATTGGGCACCATATGTTTCAGAAGTGCCTCTATCTGCTATGATATCTTTCTGACATTTCAGCTATTGTATCACTATATGACATAACAACAGTAAATTGAGTTTAGATAATTACAGTGGTCTATGGATATACATGTTAAAGTGCTGCGACTATTTTGTCATGGCATTTTTGCATTTCCATTTAGACAGCAATGTTAAACTTATTTAGGTATTCTTTGAGATGTGCAGTCGGAAGGTGAATGTTATGCAGCCTCATCTGTGCATTGTAAATGCCCCAGAGGCCAAGTAAATGTCCCACCCAGGATGGAGGTGAATTCCTTACCCTGCTGGCATGCCATAATGAAAGAATGGAATAAGTGGGGGCAATACCCTGCCAGGACACCTTATGATACCAGTCTTGAGTGTGATGCCCAGAGGCATCAAGAATCAACAGGGGGGCAATTCATCCCCCATCATTCTAGGTGGCAGTGTCCCTCATGTAGGCTCCCAGTCCCTCAGGGCTGCATAGGAGTTGGAGTCCAGAAGTGCAGCCCTGTAGGGTTCCTGGAGGGACAGTAGCAGCTGCTTCTTGTAGCCCGGAGAAGCAAGAAGCTTCCAGTGCTTTCAACTGGCCACGTAACATCACTGGAAGTACACCTGGGTTCACCTTTAAAGGAGCCTGCTGCCATAGTTCTTGAAGTCAGAGTCAGGAGGAACTGAGCAACACTTACCTGGAGGACGAACAGTGGAAAGAATTGGCAGGTTTATTGAGTTCATCTATTGCATAATTATGGCTTATTAATGGGAAGATTTGGAAGAGGTGCTTTGGAATAATAAAAGCCTTTATTTTACTCATTTAACATGTGGTGCTTTACTTTGTCTGTGGGTTGGAGGTCTCTTGCACCTCCTTTTGGTCGCAGCATCTATTTGTATCATTAGGCAGATTCGGGTGTTTTGAAATCTGCATCTCCTGTTGCTCTTTGTAATTATCTCTCACTCCCTTTGATGGAATGTGACTCACCGTATACTTGAAATGCATAGTTTGCAGTTCATATTTTCATTAATTTAGTTAAAAAGTTCTTTCAAGCTTACATTGATTCCAACACTATCGTCGTAACACTGAACAACAGAGAGCATGCACAGCATCTGCAACAACATATCGTTCACATTCACCACTCGTCCATTGATGCCTTCGAAGACCAATGTATAGCCTTGAATCAGGCTATGTTTATTTTTAAAACGTGTAATATGCTGTCCACACACGCACAACACACATTTATTTGATTAATAGTATTCATCATAAAATGAAGCTTGCAGTCTGTCGGACCACGTGAACAAAAACACCTCTGATCTTTACAGTTCACACTGTGACACTAAGTGAGCCATCTAATTGTCTCTTAAGCAAAATTCACACATTGTGGTCTCCAGAAGGACATATTATATTTTTGATTACATTTGCTTCAGATTGCCTTTGGCAACTGCTTCTTCCCCTTCAATATCATTTTTTTGTTTGTTAATTAAGTAATGTGTATATATATATGGGGTGCCTAGGTGAACCTTGTGTAATTGGAAGATGTTTCAAATGAAAAATACACACAACAATTGCGAGGATGTCTTCTGAAGATGAGAGCCTTCTTCAGATAGACTCCAAAAGGCAACAGAACAGGTTTTCAAGACCTGAAAGGGGCAGATTCAGGAGTGCAGAAGCCAGAAGTGGTGTCAGAGGTGAAATATCCATTAATCATCCATTCTGCAGAGGGAGGAAGAGAAGCATTAGGCAACAGTGCCACCTTCTAATTTGGAGTGCAACTATCAGTAGATGAACCCTGAATTTGTCTCCCATACACATGTGTGTGACATCAGAGGTGAACACGATCAGATATTTTATTGATTTTTAAAGTATGTCCTGTTGTCATGGGCAGTGCCGCGGGGGACAGCTAGTATATTATATATATATATATATATATTATACACTTTATTAATCCCTGAGGAGAAATTGTCTTTACAACACAGAAAAAGGTATTGGGTTATGGGGTTATGTCTATGACCCTGTATAATTAAAACAAACAAAAATTATCATTTTTTACAACAATCAGACACGAGTACAATGCAGAACAGAGTAAATATGGCCAGACTTTCGGTCATATGGATTCCAGACAGGAAGGGACAAGTATAGGAGTGCAGTCAGCATTGATGTCAGAGGTGGAATGGTCGTCAGTTTTCCATTCTGCAGAGGGAGGACGTGAGAAGACATTAGGACACAGCGCCAACCCCTGGTTCAACCGGTAACAATCAGAAGAGCAGTTAAGCAGGCTCCCTATATATACTGACCATGATGCTTCTCTAAACCTTTTTCCTGCATGTGTTACCAAGTCACTGCAGATAATCCAAAATACAGCGACACATCTGGTGTTCAACAACCGAGGTGGGCACATATCACTCCTCTTTTCAGATCACTGAGTTGGCTCTTTGCAGAGGCATTACATTCAAAGCCCTTGATGCTTACCTACTGAGTAGTCACCCAGTTTAGCACCCAAGTACAGTGCCTTCAGAAAGTATTCAGACCCTTTCACTTTTGCGGTCTTGTGCTATAATCATTTAAATTCATTTTTCAAACATTTAATACCCCAGAATTACAAAGCGAAAACAGGACTTAAGGAATTTTTACCAAAGTATTGAAAATAAAAAAAAAAAATGAAATATGAGATTGACACAAGTATTCAAACCCTTTGCTATCCATCCGTCCATTATCCAACCCGTTATATCCTAACTACAGGGTCACAGGGGTCTGCTGGAGCCAATCCCTGCCAACACAGGGCGCAAGGCAGGAAACAAACTCCGGGCAGGGCGGTAGCCCACCGCAGGGCGCACACACACACACATACACACCCCCACACACCAAGCACACACTAGGGACAATTGAGAATCGCTAATGCACCTAACCTGCATGCCTTTGGACTGTGGGAGGAAGCCAGAGCACCCAGAGGAAACCCATGAAGACAAGGGGAGAACATGCAAACTCCATGCAGGGAGGACCCAAGAAACGCACCCGGGTTTCCTAACTGCAAGGCAGCAGTGCTACCCACTGTGCCACAGTGCCGCCCACCCTTTGCTATAACATTTGAAATTTGTTACCATCTTCATGTGACATTAAATCTCAATCCAGACTCTTTTCGTGTGTAACACGCTGCCCACCTCCATTCAAACTGCTGACTCCCTCATCATATTCAAGAAGAGTTTAAAGGCACTCATGTTCTGTGAAAATCTCTCTAATGGCTCTAATTGGTAATGGCTTTGTAGGTTCTTAAAACTACAGAAGTGTAACATTGATTACACCGGTTGAATTTTGTTCTGAACCCATTTGTGTTGTTCAATTTTGTGACATTGTCCTATGGTGCTTGTTCCTAAACTATCCCCAACACTGATGTTTACTCGATTATGCTGTCCAATTTTGCAGGTCTCTTTGGAGAAAAGAGTCTGCTAAGCAAATAATAATCATTAATGATGAGGTTGTTGCTCATGACTTACTAAAGATCAAATTCAAAGCCTATCCTTATTCACTTTAAAATCTTTTCCATTCACTTTAAAAGTCTGCTTGTTTTTAGGGCCAGAATTTAAGAGGGAGAGTTGTTGTCACATCTGTCTGCTGCTCTGGTATCTGTAACATACTGTAAATATTTAGGAGTTTATTTATTCATCTACTGTTGGTGGTCTGGCAAATGATCAGCAGCCTGCCCACGGCGCATTGGTTAAAAAATATTGCAATAAACAAGACTGTGTATATTCCATGTGCTTTATTTTAGAACATATTTTTATTTAATAAATTCATTTTTTAATGGGTTTTTGGACTCTGTTATGAATAAGATAATAATAATAATAATACAAGAATGTGAACATTGAATGAGACACTCAAAAACAAGAAAAGATGTTGATGGTTTACATATACACATTTTTAGGCATAGATGAGGGGCTGCATTGCTTGGCTTAAGAGATTGTTTTATAGAAATATATAAATTGCCAAACAGCCTTTGCTTCACATGTTGTGTATTACGACGCTTCACCCCCTGACTCTTGAATTATTCTATTTGATGTTAAGATTTATTTACTGTTTTCAGTGAATTGTATTTTCACAATTATCTGAGTTGTTCAGTAGGTTACTATTAACTCAAATTAGGAATGACTTAATATATTAGGGGTCTTTTTCTTTTATTGCTAGGAATTTAAATGTGTAGGACTATTTGTAATTCAATGCCTTATGAACCATTTACTTTTTGTCATTAGGAGAAGGAGAATACATTTCTGTAAGTTCCACTTTAATTCTTCCTGAAAGTATTGACATAATATTCTCCACCTTATAAAAAACCTTAACATATGAAAATATCTTTACAATAACCATTTATCAGTGACCACTTGTCAAATTTGCAAATCTGAAATCAATTAAACAGTGTAATATTTAATGTAATAAAAACACTTTCAGGCTTCATATTTGGACAATGGTGACACAGTTTCGGGAAACATTTCCACAGACTACAGTATGTGTTTAGCCTCAAGTGCCCGTGCCAGTGGAATTTTGCTTTCGCTGCCAACTACAGCAAGTAGAATTTCTGCTCCTTGGTAAAACAAACATAAATTTGCTATATAATATTTTATCCTCTGTTTTAGATAAAAAAATCTACTGTATGTGGCAAATGTAAATCCTTAAGGGCCATTATAAATAATTTTGTTTAGCAGGTTTTTCTAATTGCAGACAGTGAAAGGTAAGTGATGTGGAAGATTTTAAAATGATCATCTGGACTGACTAATAAATATAGGGTATAAAGGGTGGCACTGTGTCACTACATGGATTTAGTACACTGCTTTCAGGCATTCCTTGTGTGGTGTTTGCACAATCTGCTCATGTCTGCATGGACATTTCTGCTGGTTCTTCTCCCACATGCCAAAGATATGCACGTGAGGTTCATCACCAATTCGAAATCAGGCCTTGAAAGTTTAGGTGTGTACAGTGGGTCATACAATCAGATGGCACCATGTCCAGTGTTGGTTCCTAGCGTTTGAAGTTGCTAGGATAGGCCTTAGCCCACTCCACTTCCTATACCCTGAGTTGCAAGTAGGTCAATTTGAGAATGTTTCTTTATTATACAGTAAATAATTATATCATCTTACATCATACATTTTTAAATTTCTTTAATTTCAGATATATTTAAGGTTTGTAGTACTCTATACATCTTGTTATTCTCTACCAATGGTAGAATATCTCATTGCTGTATGATCATGTCATGTGCAGCCTATCAAAGCATGAGCCACGTGTTTCCCAATATGGAGTGGTTATCTTTGCTTGAAAATGTTAATTATGACTCTTGCCACACCAAACAGTTGCTATGTCTGGTCAATATTCAGGAAATGTGGTAGAGGTGGTGCACTCCTACAAGTAACGTGGAGGTCCACATCAATAACAGGTTGGACTGGTCTCGTAATACAGAGGGACTTTATAAGAAATGGCAGAGCAGGCTACTCGTCCTTAGGATACTGCATTCCTTTGAGGTGCAAAGTTACATACTTCATATCTTCTACAACTCTGTGATGACCAGGACCATTTTCTGAATTGTGGTATGCTGGACTGGTTACATCACTTCAAATGAAGCCCACTGAATCAACATGCTAATTAAAAGAGCAGGGTTAGTTAAGGGACACACTCTGGACCCCCTGGAGGCCGTAGCAAAAGAAAGATTTAAAAAAAAAAAAATTTGTGCCATTATGAACAATGCTACACATCCACTCTCTAAAGCCGCTTTTCCACTGCATAGTACGGCACGACACGGTTCAGTACAGCTCACTTTTGCGTGGCTTTCCACTGGGAACAGTACCTGGTACCTGGTCCTTTTTTTAGTACCACCTCAGCCGAGGTTCCAAGCGTGCCGAACCGTTACCAAAATGTGACGTGTAAACTCTGCTGGTCACTGATTGGCCGGAGAAAATCGTCATTACTGCGTCACTGGCTATTCTTTTCTTTAAAGGTACAGACACGCGGAAGTTTCGAAAGTTCTCCAGCCACTGAGTGTTTGTAAAACCGGGAACAATCACATCCCACCACTCTGAAGCACGGTTAAATGTCCAAACAGATGGTCTGTTGCGGCGACTTTTTTGCAAAATGTGGAAGATCTGTAATATACAGAATCAGCATTTTAATGTTACACTGGCAGTTAAGTTCATTTTATGCTTTGCAACAGTGATAAAAGTTAGCTAGTGATGTGCTTTTTTTAGATGCTTAACCTTGCGCGTCGTCGAGCTAAAGTGTTGTTGTTGTCTGCGTGTTGTTGTAAAAGTTCCACGGTGTCACTGCAGTAGAGGCGGCGCAACTATAACGACACGTGAATAATCCCTCCCACTCTAAAGCGGTACTAAACTGCAGTCGAAACGCAAACCGAGCTGAACTGAGCCGAACCAAGGTGAGCTGTACTGAACCGTGCTGTGCCGTACTATGCAGTGGAAAAGCGGCTTAACACACTAATACAGAGGACTTTTGGCCAAAAAATCATTCAGTAGAAGTGTGTCAAGAAACACTAAGGGGGACTTCTTTATACCAACAGCAATACACCAGCATAATGCTTCATTAGGATTGAGGCTTCCCAGTCAGAAAGTTTCTTTCTTTTTAAAATGTCTTCCTTTTTGCTCATTCTGGTGTGTGATCAGACCACAGTGTGTGTGTATATATATATGGATTTGGGAGTTAATGTTGACTCAACTGTTCTGTTGCAGCTAGGGTTTTTTATTATATTTATTCTCCGTTTTTTGCTGGTGTTTGATCATTTTGAGTTATTATTTTTTTCATATTTTTATATTATATTTATCAGTATCACTTATCATTTGTTGTTTACATTTTATCACTTTAAATGTCAGTCAGTCATTATCCAACCCGCTATATCCTAACACAGGGTGACGGGGGTCTGCTAGAGCCAATCCCAGCCAACATAGGGTGCAAGGCAGGAACAAATCCCGGGCAGGGTGCCAGCCCACCACAGCACTTTAAATGTGCTGCCATTCTATGTGCTTTATGGATGAATCCCTAGGAGGCGGGGCCGCCTTGACATCGCTGGGTCCTCCTTCTGGTTTTATGTTCTCGGTCAGAAGTGAAACTTAGCAGTGGTTCATTGAGGTAGTACTGGAGTCCTTTTTGTGAGTATTACTATTTCTAAGATTTCCTGCTTATCGGATTTGTCTTCTAAATTTGCTTAATAGGACTTGATTGATTTGTTTGCCTTTTAGGCAAATCATTTTTTACGGACAAAAAGACTTTATTTTTCCAAGTCATTTGGGATGGAAAAAGCAGGTATTTGCTCAGTGTAACGGTTCCTATTGTAAGGTAAGCCAATGTTTTTAAATAATAAATATCCTAATAAGTAGCAATTTCAGGCAACTGTCATGTATTACATTTCCTATTGCTCTGTGTATGCACTGACACACTAGTGTGTTGGCCAGTGGTGTTAGTTGGGGATTTTTGTGTTTTCTTGCACCCAGGCCCATGTAATGGCTTGTGACAGCAGTGATTAAAAAAACAAAAAGGAAACTACAAGGAAATTCCCAAAGCTAGAAAATACATTTATATAACAAATAAGTGAGCCATTCCTGAAAGGACAGGCCAGTTAGCTTAACCTAAATCACAGATCAATAAAAGATGATGGCAATAAAAGATCAGACATTAGAAAAGAGACACAGCTATCTGGTGCAGGAGTATAAACAAACATTAGGGCTTTAATCATTAGAACTTCTGCTCCACTAATACACTGACATTTTATGAGAAAACAATGAAAACATTCACGAGCTGTAAAATATTTGAATCTTTAAACAAGCTGTTTCTTAAGAGACAAATATTCAAATGAAAGCAAGAGGTTATATTATGAGGATGTTTGTCTGCATTAGGAGATGTCAAAAATGGGTTCCCATAGGGGTTAGTTCTGGGGCTTCTGCAGTCTTTAATTTATATAAATGATTTAGATTATAATGTAACAAACAAGTTGATTAAATCTGCAGATTATGCCAAATTAGGGGAATTAGCGGATACCCTAGAGATAGCTAAATCTCTACAGAAGAAGCTGGAAAGAATTCAGATTTGTGTCTATATATGGAAATAGAATTTGAATGGAAATAACAAAGAATGGTGGTGCCCAGCTGCTGAATGGTTTCAGGCACAGTAAAACCTTGGATTGCGAGTAACTTGGTCTGTGAGTGTTTTGCAAGATGAGCAAAAAATTGTAATAAATTTGAACTTTATAAACGAGTGAGGTCTTGCAATACGAGTACTACGTATACACCTTGTCTGCTGAGCGTCACATGATTACAACTGAGCCGATGGTTCTTCTCTCTCTCTCTCTCTCTCTCTCGCTGCAGGATTGTGGGTAATTGTCTCCTATGCTCGGTCTCAGTCAGCATGCCCCACTCTGTGTATGCTGTTTATTATAGCATTGTGACCATATGTGTGGGAGTAAAGCACTTGTTATTTTGTGTGCAAGCGATGAATCTGTTTAACGACAATGCAATGTCACATTTCCCGAAGTCCTCAAAACGTGGCAAAAGCAACTGCCATTGGAGAGGTTTCCTTGTTAAAGTTGCAAAAAAAGAAAAACATTCCAGTGAGCCAACAGATAGCAGGGATTCCATTAGTGATAGAGAAAGTCGTCTTACACAATAATCCTCCTCTTATTCTCCTCTCTCTCGTCTCCCTCAAACCATCCCCGATTCTTTTCAAAGGTAAAGTGCAGGTTAATTTGTTTTATATATTTTGTATTAATCATTTTTATGTGAATATTTTTGGGTTGTAGAACGAATCATCTGAGTTTCCATTATTTCTTATGGGGAAATTCCCTTTGATATACGAGTGCTTTGGATTACAAGCACGTTTCCAGAATGAATTATGCTCGCAAACTAAGGCACCACTGTATCTGGTTTTAAGGATGGAGCTTCCATTTCTTCTCTTGTTTGCATTGTCTTACTCAGGTTCCCCCTTATCCCAGTTATATGCATAACAGGATGATTGGCAACTTTAAATTGCTCCAGTTGTAATTGTGTGTGTGTGCCCATCAATAGACTGTGCTGCCAAATGTGGACACCCCACTAACTTATAACAGTACAAGTGGGTTAGAAAATGAATGAATCACACAATGGACAACTTGGAATTATAAATCCCATTTCATGAAAAAAGTGGACTCCTTACTTTTCACAAACACACTGCTGTGATACCCAGGCTGCCCATAGCTGGCATACTCTCTTAAACCCGGAACATCAATAGTCATGAAACAAAGATGGACCTGAGCAAATGATGACACATAACATCTAGAGTTAGCGCAAAGCACATTGTGCTTTTCATTTTCAACCAGTGTTCAAAATGTCCAGTGGCAAATTCTTCAAACAAACAAATAAATAAATAAATACTCATTATATATATATATATATATATATATATATATATATATTCCTGCGGTGGGTTGGCACCCTGTCCGGGATTGTTTTCCTGCCTTGTGCCCTGTGTTGGCTGGGATTGGCTCCAGCAGACCTCCGTGACCCTATATATTTTGTGGAGCGACCCGGACACAGACAGGCGGACATGTTGTTCATCCTCACCACACGTTTATTTACAATACTATTTACAATTAATATGGTCATACAGACCCAGTCCAAAGTAGTGCACAAAACCCCAACACTCAGTCCTGGCCACAAATGCCTTCTTCGGGCCGCCTCCACACCTCTTCTGCCTTGTCCTCCTTCCACCCAACTCTAGCGCTGAATGAATGGAGACGGCCCCTTTTAAACAGTCCCCGGATGAGCCCCAGGTGTTCCCGGCATTCCTACTCTGGCCACGCCCCAGCGTGGCGGAAGTGCCGGCTGTCCTCCCGGCAGCTCTCCGGTGCCGTCCTAAATCTTCCCCAGCACTTCCTGGTGTGGCAGAAGTGCTGGGGTAACAAGTCCCCAAGGCATTGGGGCACCTCCTGGCAGTGACCACGGGCCCCTACAGGGTGGGCTCTGACCCTCTTCCGGTCCCTCACGGCGTTCCGGCCGGGTCGTTGCCCCGGCATCCCTGACAATATATATATATAGGTTTGTGCCTCCTCCAGACCAAGAGGGGGCGTCCGTCCTGGTTATGCTGGGAGCCTCGGGTACAAGGCTTGGAAGCCCAGCCCTGTAGGGACCCGTGGCCACCGCCAGGCGGTGGCCCCAGTGCCTGATTATCCCAGGAGCCCGGCACTTCCTGGTGTGGCAGGGAAGACGACAGGGGCCACCCGGACTGCTTCCAGGTGCGCAGCCAGCACTTCCGCCACACGGGGGTGTGTCCGAGGGAGATTGCCAGGAAGCAGCTGGAGCCCATCCGGGTTCCTATAAAAAGGGCCGCCTCCCTCCAGTCATTGAGAAGAGTCGGGTGGAAGAGTGGCAACGTCTGGAGGAAGAAGGAGGCGGTTAGAAGAGAAAGAAAAGACAGAGAGAAAAGAAGAAGAGAAAGAAGAAGAAAGAGAAGGCATTGGAGTGGCCTGGACTGAAAGGGGTTGATGAGCAGAATTGTACAGAATAATGAAGAATAAACCTGTGTTTGTGGGTGAAATTAACGTGTCTGCCTGTCTGTGTCCGGGGTGAGGTTCACAATATATATATATATATATATATGTAATAAAGCACAGAAACGTAAATAAAGGTTTGGGGTGTTTGAGCCCCGTATACTGCAACAAAGAATTCTAGGTCCAATAATCATCAAAATCATAAGACAAAAATGGAAGGGTTGGACGGACAATATAAAGTGGCAGACCGGAAATTAAGCGTGAGGGATGCTGGGAAGTCGTGGTGGCGTATGGGACTTAAACGTCATCGCTGAGGGACAAGAGGAAAGAAAGGAACCCGAAGTGCTGTTCTTTGGTTTGTCCGGGCCGGCTTATGGCGGCGCTTCATCTTGTATATGGGAAAAGAGAGAGAGAGGTTAGTACGCTGCCTTCGTCCCCTGGCACGACTTGTCCTCGGGTCCTTAAGCTGCTCCTGATGCACTCGTGCTTGACAATATATATATATATGTATATGGTGAGATGTGCTTTACAAAATTTGTAAAGCACTCTTGGAGCTGCATTCATTTTGCTGAAATGTGTTATATAAATGTCTTTATCATAATTACGCATCATACAGTGATTTGGCAGGCATGAATGAGCCAGCAGGATTGGCATTGAAAGTTTCACATCTTCATCCTTACTGTAGGTCACACTGTCTGCCCCATAATCGTAATATACATGCTCTTAGGATTTGGGAGGAAACCACAGAGATTGTTGGCCAGACCAGAAGAGAGCTCAGTTCACAAGGCCTGTGAGACAGCAGAGTTAATCAATTTGCCACCTTTCCACCCCAAAAAGAAAATGCTGCCAAATAACATTTTTGGCACTAATGACTTCATGATTCATTATATTTAATCATTATTGTTATTTTTAGTTTGATTTAGTCATATTGTCCTGAATTGTACATAAAGCCATGCCCTAGACTAGCACCTCAGCCAGGACGGGTTTCTGCCTTGTGCCCATTGCTTGGGTAACAAGGTTAGATTATGGATACAAAAAGATACAGAAAATAGTCAGTAAGTCTTAAGAGTGTACCACAGTACAATATTAGGAATGCTAGTTGTATATAATAATTAGATGGCATTAATAGACTCAGAATTCACATTTATTCTGTATAAACACGATGTATGAGCTCTTTGAAATGCATGCGTGAAGTTGATCTTAAGATATCCATCCATTCATCCATTATCCAACTCGCTATATCCTAACTACAGGGTCACGGGGGTCTGCTGGAGCCAATCCCAGCCAACACAGGGCGCAAGGCAGGAAACAAACCCTGGGCAGGGCGCCAGCCTACCGATGGGCACGCACACACACACACAACCAAGCACATACTAATGACAATTTAGAAACGCCAATGCACCTTCATGGGGAAATTCAATTGTGGAAGAAAAGAAAATGCCTTGTCTGCGTACTGTACTAGGTTAGCACAGAACTGAACAAACCACAGTGAGGTTTTTAATCATCAAATCTTCTCATACACGCTTAGAAATGGTGGTTCTTTAAAGGCATTTCTTGCTTCTTCATTAGGTTGTAGAACTATTGCTTGACTAAACACCATTTCATTCATTCATTCTTTGCATTTAAATTTGGTTCTTTGTGCTTTGACAAACTTCCAAATGTGTAGAACAAAACTGACATGTTATGGTAGGCTGCCTTAGCAGGACACTAACAGAAAATTCAGACGTGGCCTATGTTATTGTATTTAGTGAGCGTTATTTTAAAATCATGAGCCACTGGTATGTATGTCACAGATATGATACCACCTATTCATGGTTTTTTTATTGCATAGAGTTTGGTACAAATTTAAATAAATAAAGTTTTTTTCTGGAACCTTTACGTAGATGAGTCTTTTGGGAACCAAAAATGGTTCCCCTTTGGTATCGCTCTGTAGAACCACTTTGGCGCCTTTATTTTTAAGATTCTGATAACATTTTAATACACTACAATAGGTGAATATTTATTTAAAACTCTGTGATTATTCGTTTTACATAAACCAACACATGGTCATGTTTTTTTTTGATCAGGATAGAATACCCAAGGTCAATGGTGAATCCCAGAGCCATTGAGCAAATCCCACATTTTACAGTGACTTTAACTGCCCTTGCTGACATGCTTGTTTCCCAGATGACATTTTTGACAGCCAATGATTTTCAAAGTCTGAGCCAGAAAATGTCTAATTTCTTATCTATCAAGGGACATCTAGAAATAATGAGGAGTCTGGCACAGTTGCCTGCACTGAACTCATGACAACACAATGATAAATTGACTCATATCCATAGGAACTAATGCAGAGAAGGCACATTCTTTAATAATTTATGTTTGATTGCATCATGCCCACCCCAGTTTGTTGTATCAACCATCTGCGTCTAAGTCGCAACAGAAAAGGCTTTAATAAGATACCGGGGGTTCATGTGCACAAGGACCACACCCCATTGTTCTTTCTATGGCAGTTGGGGAGAAACAGACGAGTGCATCTTTCTAAAAGGTCTTACTGCAGGATGCTTTTCACACATCCAATGTACAGGCTTGAAGCATTACTACGTAAAGCAAAATGAGCTTAAACAGACACCAGAAATAACCATCTTTCCTTGTTGTTATGCAAATTAGGTTGTAACGTGCATGAGTTTTAACACTGGACATTGCTCTGTATGGATTATTAGCATGTAGCTACTTATCCAGACTGGCATAGATATCAAAATCTACAACTTCCAATTATATCTGTCACCACTTACAGTGATGATAAAATGTAACTATACACAAAGATTTTATTTATTTGGATAAAGGTGGCATAATATTTCATTCTGTTTATTTTTTGTATATGAGTTTATCTAGATATTTAAAATTCAAAGGGTTGCAACCATCTGTCATGCAATTACTGGCAAACCACAGGGGCTAGAAATCTGATTTTGGTTTTAATTGAAAGCTTACGATGTGATACACACTGGTGAAGCAAAGAATTTGCGTAACGGCAACCTCTGCAAAGGGGTTTGCATCGTTGTTAGTGCAAAGTGCTCAAGAGGGTGACATGGCAGAAAGAAAAAGAGCAGCAACAGCATCTGCTGAGAGTGTAGCACATTGCTGAGGCTGCTCATAGGAAGAAGAGGAACAGTAGCACCACCTGCTGAGAGGCAAGTACAGAATACAGAATGCACATGCAACAAAGACAGACAGATGCCTGCACATACTGACCTGTGCTCCTATCCTCACACCAAAGTGATTGTTATGATCACAAACTACAGCTGTACACATTGTGATGGCGTGAAAAAGAACATGGCGACATCCCCTTAGCGTCAATCCAAACGCAGAAGGCACTTCAGTGACAGAGAATGAGAAACAGTATGACAAAAAGATACTGATAAGTTCAGCTTGCTCTATAAGAACCACCATTATTTGAGGACGGGAGGTCTGCGTGTTTTCTAAGCTTAATATCTCAAACGTATGTAATCCAGCCTAGAGTTGTGGAGCCATCATCTAACCCAATGCTTCTCAAATTCAGTTGTAGCTTCCACTCACTTTCACACTCAGTGAAAAATTTTATTGATATTGATTTCAAGCCGGTCATTTTTCCTTCCGTTATTATGCATTCAGAAAAGCACAATAGTATCAGATTTACATAAAGTAATTTAGGAATGTTTGTATTATTCCCATCTATATCCATTCTCAATTAATTCACCTGGGAATTTTGCTACCCTAATTGTACCCTAATTTAATGACAATTAACATGGAGCAGAGCAGACACGGGGTAAAGAACACTGAATGCTGAAAGGCTGCGTCTACTTCACCATCAGACTGATCTACAGTACATGCTCAATAGTAAGTAATGGCTTCAATATCCAGAACACTCAGAAAAGCGGAACAAAAATCATGATGAACAACACAGAATGCAATCAGTATAAAGTAGCCCTGCCATAATCACGTCACACCACAGATTCATGATTCTAATGTATTATATATAATCACCAGGATTAGAATTACAATGATTAGCACACATCCTTTAATTACAGAGAACAATGGGGTTAGAAATGACCTGCAGTTTATATACAGGAAGAAAATGGAGAACTTCTCATAGGGGCTTTTCTTCTTTTATTGGGTAATATTAATCGTAAATTTCAGCGGCACAATGAATTCTGAGGTGTATAGAAAACATCTGATCTGTAGATGCCTCCAAACTCAATAAATGGCACTTCATCCTGCAACAAGATAATGAATAATCCAAACATACAGCTAAGTTAATCAAAGGTGAAAAATGGAAAATTCTTGAATGGCCAAGCCACTCGCCCAATTTGAATCCAAATGAGCGAGCGTTCCATATGCTGAAGAGAAAACCTAAGGGGACAAGCCCTCCGAAACAAGCAGAAGCTGAAGATGGCTGCATTAGAGGCTTGGCAAAGTATCACCAGAGAAGACCCTCAGCACATGGTGATGTCTGTGAATCGCAGACTTCAAGCAGTAATTAGATGTGAGGGATATGTGACAAAGTGCTAAATCTAAATATGATGGCTTTAATAGACCTGGGAGTAGATAAAACTTTAATAGACGGAGGGGTGGCTAGGGATCTGAGGCTTCCAACTGCCAGTTAGAATCCCATAAACACCAGAAGTGATTCTGCTCTGTTGGGCCCATGAGCAAGGCCCTTAACTTGCAGTTGCTTCGTCCAGGTAGGACGTTAATCTGCAGCCAGCCCTGCAAGCAAGTCCTTCCATTTCCGGGTTCCAAAATGGCTGCCAAAACGTTACTTCTGGCGCCATTTATGACATCACTTCCGGCCACTATGGATGACTTCACTTCCGGGTCTGTCCAGAATGATGTCACTTCCAGCTCCTGAATTCGATGTCATTTCCTGCCAAACACTTCCTGTTTTCATTACCATTCTGTATGTAAACATCATTTTGTTTCGTGAACTTTGTCAATTGCTACCATTACAGTACTTTTGATCATTTCAACCGTTTTTTCTGCTTTGTTTTTGTTCATTTTTGTGGAGCTTCTTTTTTCTTTATATTACACAATATTATATATAATTCACTAAGGGCACACAAGACACACACAAGACAGACAGCCACGCCCGCCAACTCACAGAGCCCCACCCGCCATCTCTAACAGAGTCCCACCCACCAACTGTAAGACCATGGGATACTATGGGATACGCACGACAAAGCCCCGCCTGCCACTCACTAAGGGCACGCAAGACAGAGAGCCACGCCTGCCAACTCACAGAGCACCGCCCGCCAACTGTAAGACCATGGGATATGCACGACAGAGCCAGGCCCGACAACTTCTCTGATGACTAATGAAGAGCATTGCAAGAAGTACATACTGCGGTAGGTAGGCCAATGTTATGTTCTTGGATGGTGAATGGCGGTTTCTTCTTGAAATGCAGCGTAAAACTGAATGCAATGACTGTGCACGGGGTTTGAAGTTGACACAGAAAGGAATTGGAATGAGTTTGTAAGTGCTTCTTGAGAGCACGAGTTGTTTTGAAGCATTGCTGGCAATGTTCACCTTGCATAATTCGTTCAGTGGAGTGTGATTTTAAATGTGCGTTGAGATATCTCTGCAGTCAGAACGTATTCAAACAAATAGTGCATTGAAAGACCTGTGTGGAATGCGTTTGTTCAGTTGAGGGTGTGTTTAAATGTGCATTGAGATATTTCTGTAGCATGAAGGTTTTGGGGCACATGTTGCATTAAAATTCCGGAGTGAAATGTGTTTGTAAATGTTTTTCAGTAAGAGGATAGCGAGAAGGTGACGTCACATCAGCGTGGCTGCAGACAAATGTTTGCGTTGAATGGATTTGCACATGGTTGTCCATACTGACCCCAACTCTCTCTTCTGTTTCTTTTTCCGGTTTCTTTGTGGTGGCGGCCTGCGCCACCACCACCTACTCAAAGCATCATGATGCACCAACATTGATGGACTGAAAGCCAGAAGTCTACGTGACCATCATCATCAGGTCCTTCCATGAAAACCCTAAATACAAAGAGGACTGTTTGATTTATGTTAGGTAGATTGCCCAGAGGGGACTGGGCGGTCTCGTGGTCTGGAACCCCTACAGATTTTATTTTTTTTCTCCAGCCTTTGGAGTTTTTTTTTTGTTTTTTCTGTCCACCATGGCCATCGGACCTTACTTATTCTATGTTAATTAATGTTGACTTATGTTTATTTTTTATTGTGTCTTCTATTTTTCTATTCATTTTGTAAAGCACTTTGAGCTACATTTTTTTGTATGAATATGTGCTATATAAATAAATGTTGATTGATTGATTGATGGTTGAGGAGATCCGTCTCTGTGTTGGCACTAGACTTTCTATTACCAGCATTCACCGAAATGTACTGGAGTGTAAGACTATCACATCTGCTGCCTCACAAACTGCCCTTATTCCCCGGGTTTCCCTGACCCCATCAGATTCAAATTTGCCTTTTACTTTTACACGCAGACAATTTCCTGTCAGATTGGCGCTTGCAATGACAATTAATAAGGCACAGGGCCAAACTTTCAAAAAGATATGCCTGTATCTGCCAAAACCTGTTTTCTGTCACGGACAATTGTATGTTGCTCTCTCCAGAGTTTCATCTTTTCATTCACTGACAGTTGTATCCTCAAACCCTCCCCATTTGGACAACTGTGTCTTTCAGGAAGTGTTCACACATCAATAAATAATTATACAGTGTATGCTACGCCGCGGGTTGGCTAGTACTATATATATATTATTGTTTATCTTTTTGGATGGTTTTCAACAACCAATAGTAAATTAATGGATCATTTTTTACTTCTTTGTGCCCCTGCTTTGTCTTCTTCCCCAACAACAACTGGATTGTATCTGTTCCTGCAATAAACATCTGTGTCTTTGCTTTACATCTGCCTTGAGTCTCGTTTTTTCTTCTAGGCACCTGGAGAGTTGCCCGGTTATGAACTGCTAACAGACACGGACTTCTACGAGTGGACTGTGACATTAATCTGGATGAAGGATGAGGTTAATTCCAGAATATGAAAAAAAAATCACTCATCCATCTACCCATTTCTTGAGCCTGTGCAATCTAATTGAGGGTTGTAAGGCATCAGAGGCTGCTTAACACACCAAGTGCACGACAAGAACCAACTCTGGACAGAATGGCGGTCTAACCACTTGTTCAATCAGCACAATACCTGAGCTCAGGGACATCAGAAGGAGGGCCACATCAGCAGCTGGGCATAAGTCAGGCCAAATTCTTATTTAGAAACCAATTATTGCTGCTAATGGAACATACTATATATTTTTGGCTTATATTGAATTCATTTGCTTGTTAAGATTCAGGACCTTATTTGCTTGCTTTACTCTTCAACAGCTACATTAAGAGTTTTTAACTAGATGCTGGACAACAACTTCCAACCACTAGCCATCTAGCTGTGTTCAGCATAAAGTATCCATTTCAATAAAATATTTAGAAATAAATAACAGAGAAAAAAGTACATGGATATGTTGTAACCCACAGAATAGTTTAATTATATTCCAAAAAGAAAATATAAAATACAATTGGTGTGGCAGAATTTAAAAAATTAATGGGCCAATAATTAGATATGTTTCATTACCACTAAAAACTGGCCCATAAGTAAGAAATTTATTACAGTGAAAATCTGCAGCCATTGTATAAATCTCACTATGTGTCAGACCATTGGCTGTATCTACAATGAAGAGCCATGCTAGGTGGTGCTCTCAGTAACTTTCTGCATCATCTATTACAGGGTTCTCAAACTCTGATCCTGGAGGGTTGCAGTGGCTGCAGGTTTTTATTTTAACCCTTTTCTTAATTAGTGACCTGTTTTTGCTACTAATTCACTTCTTCTGAATTAATTTTAATTGACTCATGATATCCGATATGGTGTTCCACAAGGCTCTATCCTGGGTCCGCTGCTCTTCTCAATCTACATGCTTCCGTTAGGTCAGATTATCTCAGGTTACAACGTGAGCTACCACAGCTATGATGATGACACACAGCTGTACTTATCAATAGCACCTGATGACTCTGACTCTCTTGATTCACTAACGCAATGTCTTACTGGTATTTCTGAATGGATGGATAGTAATTTTCTCAAACTAAATAAAGAGAAAACTGAAATTTTAGTAACTTTCAATAATGGATTCAATGAGGTTATCAGAAATAAACTTGATGAATTAGGATTAAAAGTTAAGACGGAAGTAAAAAACTTAGGGGTAACTGTTGACTGTAATCTGAATTTTAAATCGCATATTCATCAGACCACTAGGACAGCATTTTTTCACTTAAGAAATATAGCAAAAGTTAGACCTCTTATATCACTGAAAGATGCTGAGAAATTAATTCACGCTTTTGTTTTCAGTAGACTAGATTACTGTAACGCACTCCTCTCAGGACCACCCAAAAAAGACCTAAATCACTTGCAATGAGTGCAGAATGCAGCTGCTAGAATCCTAACTGGGAAAAGAAAATCCGAACACATTTCTCCAGTTTTGATGTCACTACACTGGTTGCCTGTGTCATTCAGGATTGACTTTAAAATACTGCTTATGGTTTATAAAGCCTTAAATAATCTCACTCCATCTTATATATCGGAATGCCTGACATGTTATATTCCAAATCGTAACCTTAGATCTTCAAATGAGTGTCTCCTTATAATTCCAAAAGCTAAACTTAAAAGTGGTGAGGCGGCCTTCTGCTGTTATGCACCTAAAATCTGGAATAGCCTGCCAATAGGAATTCGCCAGGCAAATACAGTAGAGCACTTTAAAACACTGCTGAAAACACATTACTTTAACATGGCCTTTTTATAACTTCACTTTAACTTAATACTGATACTCTGTATGCTCAATTTATCACAATAATTATTCATAGTGGCTCCAAAATCCATACTGACCCCTACTCTCTCTTCTGTTTCTTTTTCCGGTTTCTTTGTGGTGGGTGGCCTGCACCACCACCACCTACTCAAAGCATCATGATGCACCAACATTGATGGACTGAAAGCCAGAAGTCTACGTGACCATCATCATCAAGTCCTTCCATGAAAACCCTAAATACAAAGAGGACTGTTTGACTAATGTTAGGTAGATTCCCCAGAGGGGACTGGGCGGTCTCTTGGTCTGGAACCCCTACAGATTTTATTTTTTTTCTCCAGCCTTTGGAGTTTTTTTGTTTTTTCTGTCCACCCTGGCCATCGGACCTTACTCTTATTCTATGTTAATTAATGTTGACTTGTGTTTATTTTTTAATGTGTCTTCTATTTTTCTATTCATTTTGTAAAGCACTTTGAGCTACATTATTTGTATGCAAATGTGCTATATAAATAAATGTTGATTGATTGTTGACTTGCTCTTGAAGACTCAGAAACCTTAATTGTTTCTTTGTCTTTAATTAGCTGCAAAACAATAGTGAGATACAAAATTAACCAAAACATGACCAGCAAACTGTGTCCATCATACAATATTTGAAAATAAAGAAAGTTCAAGGTTGCAGGAATGTTGATCTGCTCAGGTCCCCAAAACATTTGACCAGAGCTCTTAGAAAAGAGAAAATGAATAATTTCAGAAATGTCTACTATCGCACAATGAGAGCAGCAGCAAACCATGGAATTAAAGAACGGGTTTAATGAACAAGAATCGGTGCCTGATTAAGCAACTGGTTGGAGTTTGAGGCCCTGACTTAGGTGGTCTTTACTGTTGATTCACTCACTTCTCATTTCATTTCTGTTTGGGTGCTGTTTATGGAAAAAAATGAAGCAATTCCAGAGGAACAATTCCTAAAAAACAAGTCAATTAAAATGAATGGAAAATGAGTTAATTAGCAGCAAAAACAGGTCACCAATTAAGAATGAACATAGCATGTTGGAGAAACTTGAAAGCTCACGTTCACAAAATCACACAGTGCCGGAAATAAAAAAGAAGTCACATATCAAAGTCGCCGTGAAAAGGCGAGTTGTAGCCCACTGTCTGAGTGTCATAAGAAAGCTTATTAGGGTACAAAGAAAAAAAGGCACACAGTGGGGAAAAAGCACGAAATGTCAACTTTAATCTCGAAACTTCCACTTTAATCACGTAGTTTATTTTGTCATTAAAGCAGAACATCATACACTTCATCGTAAAATCGTTTAATTAACCAGTTTCCCAAATCACATCGTAATTAAAGTAGTACGTTAAATGCTTTGTTTTGTATGTGATCTTCTATGTGCTCTTTGTGTGTGAATCACTACTTGCGTCTTAAACCGGCTCTCTTCCTCCAACTGGACACAGAATCCATTACATTCATGATATTACAGCTCTGAATAAATAAAATACTGAGATGTATACGTGATATCATTTTCATGATGATAGGAGTTAAAGCACGTTATTAAACATGGGTTTCACGGCGCAGTGATTGTGTGTGACCTTCGATGAAATAATTTATTGCAGCAGTACTCAGGGGCAGCTCTAGGCTTGTGGCGGCCCTGGACAGAGCAAGAATCAGTGGCTCCTTCGCCCGACAATGTCAATATGGTATCTTATGCACGGCGGATGGCCATGTCCGTTGCGGACAGCGCATAGCCGCCTCGTGCTCATGACACAAGCATTTTAGGGTGCTTTCACACCTACAGCATTTGGTGCGCACCAAACGTGTTTGGTCCCTTGGTTCGGTTCGTTTGCGTTGATGTGAATGCAATCTCGGTACTTTGGTGCACACCAAAATAATCGATCCGAGACCAGCCTGAAGGGGTGGTCTCGGACCTCTTTATCCGCTTTACTTTGGTACAGTTCGTCTGGTGTGAAAGCAACCAAACCAAATCTGACAGAATGGTATAGTTTAATGCACTTTGGGTATAAGAGATACGGGGTTGTGGGTAAAATTCTTTTCACTTCCTGTTGATTCGATTAAATTTTTCAAGCTATCGACTCGTGATGAAATCAAACCGCGGAGAAACGTGGAGTGCCGAAGAAATGAAGTGCCTCATAGATATATAGTCGGATGAGCATATCCAAAAGCAACTGTCCACGACACATAAAAACAGCTGCATTTACGCATTGTTCAGTAAGCAGCTAAGGGAGAAAGGCTATCCTCGGACAGTTGAACAATGCCGTATTAAGACAAAAAAACTTCGGGCGAAGTATATAGAAGTGCGTGATGCACTTAGCAAGACGGGAAGTTCTGGAAAAGAGAAAGCCAAGTTTCCCTGGTATAACGCTTTCGCGGTCTATTTTGGTTCGTTTAGAACTCGGCATATGTGAAAGCAAACCGTACCCACGTCTGTTTACTACATTGTAACATTTTTCTGACTGGTGCGGACTAAAGAAATCGAACTATAGGTGTGAAAGCACCCTAACTTTTGCCGAACTTTGCCGCTGCATTTTTAGCTGTGTTGTTATTTTCTCTTTCTGTTTTATATTCAATATATATTGGCATGGCCACCCCTGCAGTCCTTGCTTTTCTTTCTCCAAGTAACTGATTGCCACACAATCAGCTCTGTAATAGAAGTTAAGCCATCTGTAAGCTTAGAGTGCCGATTCTTCAAAACGTTTAAGGAACATAGAATAATTAAACATGTACTACGAAGATATTTCAATCTTTCATGCCAGTCCCAGTGAAGAATATAGATTATTTAAATGAAGTTAAAGTTTTATCTGTATAATATAATAAACATATTTTGCTGCATTTCATCTTAAAAATGATATCGTCATCATATGTAAATACGCGCTTTATAAAGTGGTGCAGGTTGTGTAATATTATAACTGTAGTGCAAGTTTATAGTGAGGTAATTGTACTTATAAGTACAAACAGTTCTACAAGGAGCAATTGATTGAGTGCGTTTATAGTTCTTGGGATGAAACTGTTTCTGAACCGCGAGGTCCGTACAGGAAAGGCTTTGAAATGTTTTGCCATGGCTGAGGTAGCGTGTCCTTGAAGCTGTATACCGATAATTCCCTTTCCGATCAGCTGCTGCTGTGCTTCACACTCAGATACAGTAATATAAATACTCGGAGTGGTGCAGTGAGAGTAATATGGAAAAAGATGATCTGCTGTGGCAACTCCTAACGGGAGCAGCTGAAAGAAGAAGAAGAAGTTGCAGTGAGAGTAACAACGCTAAAGCAGTTATGGCATTTGGAATACTATGGCTATTCCCTGGACCATTATATTGTTACGAGTTAATTACAATCAGATGCATTACACTAATAAACAATATGCGGTTAGTTTCAGTGTATTTATAAAGCCACGTCAGGAAAATAAGGTGTAACCACACAGGAACAATAGCATTGCTTTGACGCTGGGTGCCGCCAGTCTGCAAAACCGAGCGGAGAACTTGCGTACGACAAGGCATGAGGTACCGTGGAAAAGTGCGTGGCTTTACGCCAAGCGTAGGTTTTATACATCGCAATTTGAACGTGGAAAAGTTCTTACGCAACATTTCTGTGCGTACGCACTGTTTATACATGAGGCCCCTGGAGTGCTACTATGGCTGCACATTTTCATTCTAACCCTTTTCTTAATTAGTGGCCAGCTTTTGCTACTAATTAATGTCTTTACTTACAAAGCACCCAAGCAGAACTGAGATGTGAAGTGAACCAGCAGATGACCAGCTAAGCTGGGGCCTTCAACTCCAACCAATTTCACAGCAGCCAATTTCTTAATTAAGAGCCAATTCTTGTTGTTAATTAAACCCGTTATTTGATTCCCTAGCCCGTTGGTGCTCTCATTCTGCTACAGAAGAAGAAATTTCCAAATCGGTCAATTTTCCTTTTTTTTAGAACACCGTTAAAATGTTTTATGGTTCTAAGCAGACCAACTCTACCATGACCTTCACTTGGTCATGTTTTGGCTTGCTTTGTACCTCATTATTATTTGGCTGCTAATTAAGGAAAAAAGAAATAACGGGTCTCAGTCTTAAATAACAAGCCAATTAAAATTAAGGCAAAGGAAGTTAACTACCACCAAAAACTGGTCATTAATTAGGAAAAGGGTTAGAACTGGGGTATCCATCTAAGACCCTGGAGGGCCGCAGTGGCTGCAGGATTTCCTTCCCCTCAGCTTTCTTAATCAGTAAGCTGTTAATTGACTTCTTTTTCCTTCATTTTAATTGCCTTTGTTAATTAACTGTCCTCCGAATTGCTTCTTTTTCCTTAAATAGTGGCCAAATACAAACAAGATGTGAAGTGAGGCATCAGATGACCTGCGGGGGCCTCAAACTCCAACCAATTCCACTCCAACTATTTTCATAATTAGAAGGTAATTCTTGTTAATTTAAGTCGTTAAATACAAGGAATTCCATGGCTTGTTGGTGCTCTTATTCTGCCACAGCAGAGCACACCTTTAAAATGTTTTGTGATTCTGAACAGATCAACAGTACAGAGACCTTCACCTTTCTTTATTTTCACAAATCATGTGATGGACACTGGTTAGCCGGTCATGTGTTGACTCGTTTTGTATCTCATTATTGTTTGGCTTGTAATTAAGGAATAAAAGCAGCAACTGAGTGGACTAAACCTTAAATAGCAAGTTAATTAAAATGAAAGGAGAAGTAATTCATTAACAGCAAAAACAGATCATTAATTAAGAAAAGGGTTAGAATGAAAACTTGCAGCCATTGCGGCCCTCCAGGATCGGAGTTAGCCACCCTGGGGGGTATTGCACAAAACCAAGATAAGGAATTAAGCTGGGATTTTCTGGTTATCCGGGCTGAATTTAGCCTGTGAGACATTTCTGATGACTCCCCTTACAGACCCCCAAACCCCAGCACAGCAAGCTTACAACCATGCCCATGCCAAAACCAGGGCTCGAATTGAAATGACCTTCGCCTCCTGAAATCCCGATTTCAGTGCCTGCACCACCTGAGGGTCTTCCCAGACAGAGCATGCGACGTGACTGTTGCCTGCACAGTGCTGCACAATATTGCCAGCCTAAGAAAAGAAAGGGCTCCCAGAGTTGCTTTGGATGTTGATTGGGACAATGCTGCCATATTCCCAGATAACAGAAATGGTAGACTTGTTAGAGAACAATACATTGCAAATTATTTCAGTTAATTTAGTTTTGATTTAGCCCATCCCTTAATAAAGGATAATGTAGGCTATATAACTTTTTCATGTGACCATGCATTTTATTTGGCATCAGTAGCACACACTGTGGTTATCTTCCCAAATTCTAGTTCCACTTCACTGGATCGATCACTATAAAGTGTACCTGACAGTCATAAAAAAATTGTAGAAGACCACAATGGTTTTGGAATATTTTTCTTTTATTATTTTGCTGTTATCACTTGTCAGCTTGGAGCTGTGGACAGAACAAATTATGATGATTAATACATTGGGTTACAGTCATGGTTACAGTATGAACTGAAGTCACTTACTTCTGTTTGTAGTTTCTGGATTTCCAGTTCTAGTTTCCTCAGTGTCTTGCGTTTAATTTGCATGTCAAGGTCCATGTCCTGCAGCTTTCTTTTGTTCACATCAATCTTGACTTCTGAAAGCTCGATCTGTCTCTTAAGATGTGTTGTGTAGAGATGTCTGACAGTTTGTGAATTCTGTGAACACCTTTTTGTTAGCATAGCACAATTTTTGCATAATGTAAATTTACTTTAGGCAATACTCACTATGTTACCAGGCTGCTTATCAGACTGCCCAATGTTAGGATCCTTTGACAAATGATATTTTCTATTAGTACCACTTCCTGACTTCTTATCTATTATAAACTTAAAAATGTGTCCATTTCCACAAAATTGACATGATACCTCGAGCCTTCTAGAGTCCAACGACACGGTCTCATCATCGGCAGAAGTGCACTCCACTGCTGTAGATGTGGCTTCCCTCTGCCATATTCATTACTGGTATTGATATTTTTGACAGAACACGCAAAGCCAATGATTTAATAAAGAATACTCACCGCAAATCATAGTCTGGGGATCCAAAAGTGTAAGAGTGTTACCAGCCACTGCAAGGTAAAGCAAAGTCACACAGTCCACATAACAAAATATAAATGGATTTTAATATTTTCCATGCGCAGTAGTATGGCAATAATGTACATTGTATGAAGAGGCCAGTATCCCTTGCTGGGCCAGAGTCAGTGGCTGTCCCTCCCTGGATCCCTTCAATCACTGGCTTCCCTTTATTTGAGTCCAGGGCCAGCTCCTCTGCTGGGGTGAAGTCTTGGGTTGGAGGGCCACCCCCCGTACCAGTAATATGACTTTTCTTTTTTATGGCTAAAAACAGCACAGATAATAAAATGTCAGCAAACATGTCACCTATGTTCTCAGCAAACAAGTCACTTACCAGCCTGCAAAATATTCTTGTATTTAATCTTGACTTGCTGCCAAGTCCTTTTTTGGCCAGACATGTTTGTTCTTTAAGAGGAATAGAAAGATACAAATGATAAAATAGATTAGATGGATAAAAATAGAGCAAATTATCTGATTATAGATTACATCAAATTAATTAGAAACAAAACCTACATACAAATAGATAAGAGTAAAAGGATTAAACACATTAGAGACATAAAATAAACTAAATATATCAAATAGATGCATATAGTGGGTAAGTGTTTGCAATTATTCTTCATGTTAAATGCATGCACTGGACACATTTAAGGCAAAGTATACAATTATTTTTGAAAATGACAAGTAACTCCTTGAATTGTAATTATGAGGGTTTCAGTGGAGCACTGGTTATTTGGACTACTTACGCATTCAATCGGTCCGCTATTGTTTGCCAGGCATTCTCTCTTTGCTTTATTACAGCAGCTGTATTGCCTTTTTTACATATTATATGTTTCACTTCTTCATACGTTTCCATAAGAAGCTGTTGCTCATTAGGCGAAAAGTATGCCGCACGGTTTTGTCCATTTTTGCATCGGTGATTCTGTGATCGATTTCGTGATCTTTTTAAGAATACCATGAACGCGCATTTATCCAAACTATATACACCTGGCTTAACATATCCGCGCATTCTCATCCTGGCTCAGCAAACGTGCAACGGATTAAGCCAGGATGCACTGATTAAACTAGGTCAAGCCGCGACTGTTCTGTTATCCTGGCTTTCTTAATTCTACTTTTGTGCAATACCCCTCTGGACTAAAATGAAAACCTACAGCCACAATAGCACTCCACAACTAGAGTTGGAGACCCCCGAATTAAATACTCTCAGAAGTAGAGGGTCTTCATATGCTTCTTAAACACAATGAGGGAGTCGGCAGTCAGGAGCTCAGAACAAAAATACCAGCTTGTTACAATTTCTAGGTCAGAAAATTGCCAATTTCTAGAGTCAGAAAATGCACCAAACAAAAGAGTCTTCAAAACCTTCTTAAACATATTGAGGGAGTCAGAATTGCAAATGGAGGTGAGCAGCTAGGAGCTGCACATAAGAAGAGTCTGGATTGTTGGCGGATGCTTCCCTAGCACTCAGGGACACTTAAAAGTCCATTGAATCATTATGATCCATTTAAAACTAGTTCAGTTGGTCCTTCACCATTGAATTCAATACATTTAGTCAAGCTTGATGAAATTGCAGAACCTTTCCACATTGTCGTGGAATTCAGCGGGGTTCACTTGTCACTAGAGTTGACTTGAATTCTTCCATTGTCCCACGAGGTGTGTACTTGGGGTGACACATTTGATTTCCTTTCAGAGAAGAAACGTAAATTTGTTAGACATTCAGAGCTCTTAAGACACTACTTACTGTTCTATCTGTAATTCTCTCATTTTAAGGTGGGACAAATTATAACATACAAAATATTAAAGCCTGAGTGCTAATTTAGAGCCATGTATTGCAGAGACAGAAGACCTCCCTTGGTGTACTCACAGGAAAATTCTAAGTTAATTAATAATAATAATTCTTTGCATTTATATAGCGCTTTTCTCACTATTCAAAGCGCTCAGCAGTTGCAGGTTAAGGGCCTTGCTCAAGGGCCCAACAGAGCAGAGTCCATTTGGCATTTACGGGATTTGAACCGGCAACCTCCCAATTGCCAGTGCAGATCCTTAGCCTCAGAGCCACCACTCCAATTGAATAGAAATGATAATGAAATAAAAAATGACTGGTGTACAGAGCAAGCAACTGAATGTGCCATATTGTATGCATCACAATAAATAGAAAGCAGAAAAAGCAAAAAAGCAAGTGTGATTGCAAAATGATCAATGAGTCATTCCAAACAAATTCCTTATTTCAGGCTGAGAAACAGTTGGGGTGTTATTATTGAAAACCTATCACTACTTCCAGAATGTATTGTTGTGCTGTGATTACTACTGACACCTTCGCTTTGGCGCTCCTCGGGTACAGTTAACCTCCAAGCTCTTCTGTTGACCCACAAGGTATTTTTTCTGGGTGACACATTTGATTTCCTTTCAGAGGAGAAAGAAACATCCTGTGCTGTTAATCATCTCCTGAGCTACTGACTAGCTGTTGTAAGCTGCCTTCATTTTGGGTAGCAGCCATGCTTAATGAATGCAAATGAATTTTCCCATGGTGACATTCACTTCAGTGCATACACACTTATAATACATTCTCTCGCACGGAATTCACTCTACATGGACACAAACGTCAAGGCATGATGCAAAGTAAATGATGCACAGCAAGCAGTGATAAGCTAGCACTTAGCACCTATGTAGTATCTGATTGGTGCGGAGGTACCTGACAGTCTTACTAGTGTGGAGCGAACCTCATTGAATTAGCTTAGTCTCTTGTTTGGTGAAAATACAACTTACATACTGTACATCTTATTTTTTTTTATAGTGCTTTTCACTGAGAGCAGGCGCGGAGTGCTGTGAATAATTCTCAATTAAAATATAGGTACAGATTATACTAATTACTAAATACAGAACTGGTACACATATAAATGCAGAATTTTTAAAACACACAAAGAAAAAGGGGGCGGCACAGTGGCGCAGTTAGGAGACCTGGGTTCGCTTCCCGGGTCCTCCCTGTGTGGAGTTTGCATGTTCTCCCTGTGTCTGTGTGGGTTTCCTCCCACAGTCCAAAGACATGAAGGTTTGGTCCATTGGCGATCCTATATTGTCCCTGGTGTGTGCGTTTGCCCTGCAGTGGTCTGGCACCCTGCTCACGGTTTGTTCCTGTCTTGCGCCTTGTGGATATAGTGGATTGGAGAATGATAGAAGGTAGAATCTGATCAAGCATAAATGGAATCTAAAAATATATGTCCTTTAATTAACTGATGAACTATGGTCAGTTGACAGAGTGGAGATTAAAATGATAAAACAGAAAGTCAAAAGTAAAGTCACAGTCCTGGAGACTTCGGCCAACTGGTTGCCTACCTGCTGCTGTTTTTTCTATAGTGGAGTCTGTGCTGGCCATCCAATCTGATGAGAGAATCTTTCTATTTAATCATTTCAATGTCCTTTTATTCGAGATGACTTTTCCCTATGCAGGAGAGCAGCCTCCAAGTGCCACCAGCAGATACCAAGAAGAGAAACAGAATTGTGGAAGATTAGTAACGGTTTACAAATACCGTGACACTTGCATTTCCATACAGATGACAAACAGATAGAAATGCAGTATACACAGCCAATCTGCAGCTCTAGTCAGGGTATACAAGACTAAAATCGCGAGTCCTCAGATGGGATTTAAAAGCTCAGAATTAAGGGACATCTCCTACTGTTTATTAGCAAGCAGATCATCCCTCGGCTTCAGTGTCCTGTAAATAAAAGCTGGAACGCCAACCGTTATTTCATTAATACTTGGAATCATAAGCAGGCATTTTGAGATTTTAATGTGCACTCAGGTTTGCAAGTAATGAGAAGTTTAGATAAGTAAGCAGGACTTTGGCGATTTAAGGATTTACAAGTTAAAATGAGGATTTTGTATTCAGCCCTAGGCTTAAACATGAGCCAGCGTAAGGACTTGAGTTGCAGTATGTGTTCGTATGTTCAGGTTTGTGTATTAATTTTTGCAGCAGCACTTTGAATGAACTGAAAACTGCTTAAAGAATGATTTGAACAGCCTCATTAACTTTTCCTTGAAAACAATTAAATATTCAGGAATTTTAGAAAACTCTGCAAAATGCAATTAAGTCACTGGGGAAGGAAAAACTAGTTTTGAGTGGATCATAATGGTCTGTAGTACTGATTGGGTAGTGACTCATATGCTGTAAATATTACTGACACATGCACAAAGCAAATCTGGCAGTGTGGTAAAGTGTGCTTTGACACTCCAGATTGTGCTCAGGTTCACCCTCATTTTTTACTTTAATTCGTATTGAGATGTGTGTAAAACCTGACAGAAATCCACCTGCAAAAAACTGAACTAAGTGGACATCTTTTAGATTGTGTGGCAAGACCTGAAGATGGCAGTTTGATGACACTTCTCATTCAATGTAAGTAAGCTTGAGTCGATCAGCCAGAAAGAATGGGATAAACTGCCCAAATGCAGTGTGCAGAGCTTGTAGAGAATTACCCAAGACGACTCCAAGCTGGCATTCCTGCCAAAGTTGATTGTACAAAGTACTGAATTAAAGGTCTGAAAAAGATCAAGAAATTTCGGTTTTTAATTTTTATAAATTTATTCACTTATTTTCACTTTGACATTCTGGATTATTGAGTATTATTATTATTACTAGCAAAATACCCGCGCTTCGCAGCGGAGAAGTAGTGTGTTAAAGAAGCAATAAAAAAGAAAAGGAAACATTTTGAAAATAACGTAACATGATTGTCAATGTAATTGTTTTGTCACTGTTGTGAGTGATGAGTGTTGTTGTCATATATATATATATTTACACACACACATAAACATATATACATATCTATACATATACACATATATACATACATATATATATCTACATATATACACATACATATACATACACACATACCTACATACACACACATATATACACACAAATACATATATATATATATATACATACACACACACATATATAAACATATATACATATACATATATATCTACATATATACACACACAGCTATTTCGTATCAGTGCAATATGCTGCTTGTTAAAACGGATAACTCCGCTCTTATGTGCAAGTCTGTGGATATTATGAACTATCGTATTTGTTCAAGTTCTATTTAAATTTTAAATAGAAGGAATTTTTATTTAGTCGACAGAAATATCTTTGGTAGGAATGGTAAAAACAGACAGGAATATTATTCCTGAATAAATCAACTCAAACCTTAAACAACTTATAATATTTTGCTCTCCATAAAAATATATCCTGTCTAAATTATACAAGTTAGAAATAAAGTAAACATTAAAAGAACAAACATTCAAATTTCTTTACTCTTATGTAATTTTATATAAAAAATAAACTTAGATTTTAAATATCCCAAAAGATTTTGCTCTCCATAAAAATATATCCTGTCAAAATTATACAAATTCAAATATGAACATGCTGCATAACAAAACCTGGAAATATAAATAAAATGTGTTCCTTTCAGCAATAACAAATCAAATCATTCAGTTGTCTTTGCTCATATGTCATTTTAGAGCTGGACGCCTGGCATCTTTTTTTGGCCACAAGTTCGTTTCTGTTTGCTGTGAGGTTCTGTGTTGTGGAAATTCTCAGGATGGACTGCAGGTGCTCATCAGTGATGCGACTCCTGTGTGCTGTTTTGTTAGTCTTTATCAGAGCCATCTTAGATTAAATTCTGTCATTACAGCCACATTAGCTCCACAAATGAGACACACGGGTTCAGTAAACATATACTCAGCCTCCCATCGCTTTTTAAAGGCTCTATTTTCAGAATGAACTTTTCTCTCCAGCATCGCGTGAGCTAGCTTCGCAATAAGTGTTCGGCAAGGCAGCTGAAGCGCTGCATTATGGGATCTGTAGTTTATTGTGTTACCAGCGCTTCATATACCTGGGCCATTAATAACAATAATACAGTATATAAAATGATCTCATTGGCGGATATAATTACACGCCGTGCCGGATGTGGCCCGTGGCCCTTGAGTTTGACAAATATGGACTAAATAGAACTTGAAAAGATATATTTTTGAAATGTGATCGCGCAATTCAGATAGAGTTGACGCGCACTACAGCCTGCATCCTCCTCGCTCTTACTTTTTTACCGTTCATCTAATGAATACACTGAGTATGGCTTTACCAAAACAATCATTGATGGCGAATAAAGTATCCATTATTCGAGTATGTAGATCGGAATATATATATATATATATATATATATATATATATATATATATATATATATATATATATATATATATATATATCCGCGATCGCAGCGAGAAGTAGTGTGTTAAAAAGCTAGAAAAGAAAAGGGAACATTTTAAAAATAACGTAACATGACTGTCAATATACAGTATTTGTTTTGTGAGTGTTACTGAGTGTTGCTGTCATCAAGGATTTGATTATCATTATTTCTTTCAATCAGGTTCGTATTTGTAGGATGTGTTGTGTTCAAGTTACATTCCGTGTTTGTCAATCGTTGTAAAGATGACAGGTTTCTTTCATCGATTCGTTTCTTACTGCATCAATAAACAGCTCGTCTTCTTCTTTATCTGAGACCTGACACACTGCATGCACGGTTTTTTTTTTTTTTTACACTGTCTTCCTTTAGCGGGACATTGACTTTTTCCACCGTGTGCTTTGTTTCGCAGTAGCTGGATTTATGAATATGCTTTTAGGCGCTTCATATTTTTGCTGCCTTTTCAATTGTGTAATTCGTTTTTTGTTCAGCCCTCTTTGGAACTGTTGCTTTTTATCTGTGCACTCGTCCAGTTCACGTGAGCCTCGGTGTACATGCATCGAAGTTTCCCAGCTGTGCTGGTGCCATCTCGTGCTATGTCCATGGCTGTATTTAATGTTACCTTAGTCCTGGCACTTAAAACTTTCTCTCGCAGTTTCGCTGAGTTTGTGTCAAACACCACCCTGACCATCTCATCTTCCTCTCCATAAACACAGTCCTTCACCCGTGAATATTTACCCGTGGCAGTTTGCTATTGGATTGCCGCTGACGGACGGCCTTATATGGGCAGGCACTAAATTACAAACGCCAGCGCAGCCTGTCTATGAACTTAATTTAAAGTGTAGGTTTACATCGTGCTTTGTTTCCAGTAGCAGAACTCATGAACATGGTTGTATATGTCACTGCCGCTTCTTATTGTTTCGCTGCCTTCTCAATTATATAATGCATGTTTTCTTCAGCGCTTTTTTGAGGTCTTCCTGATTTTCTATGTGCTGCGTGATTACGTGGGAGGCGTGATGATGTCACACGAAACTCCGCCCCCACGGCGTTCAAGCTCATCTCCATTACAGTAAATGGAGAAAAAGTGCTTCCAGTTATGACCATTACACGTAGAATTTCGATATAAAACCTGCCCAGCTTTTGTAAGGAAGCTGTAAGGAATGAACCTGCCAAATTTCAGCCTTCCACCCACACGGGAAGTTGGAGAATTAGTGATGAGTGAGTGAGTGAGTGAGGGCTTTGCCTTTTATTAGTATAGATA
Organism: Polypterus senegalus; assembly: GCF_016835505.1. NCBI lineage: Eukaryota > Metazoa > Chordata > Cladistia > Polypteriformes > Polypteridae > Polypterus > Polypterus senegalus. Next base: position 22,886,545 of record NC_053160.1, read on the forward strand.
ATTATTCATTATTATTTTGTCTTATTATTATTCATGGACAAATAAGCCAAATTAATTCACATACAGTATAGTGTACAGAAAGTGAAGGGTTCTCTTATGAATCCACAGAGTCTGACTTCCCCATCTTTTACTGTGCCATACTGATTGTGTTTTGCTTGCCCTTTGCACATCTCCATTTACTCATATGCTTTGAGTTTATGCACCTGGAAATTACAAAATAGGGGCACTACAATTGAAATTTAACATGCACACAATGTACTGAATTTTTGTTTGTATTCACAACAACAAGATTTGTCTACTAGAGATTTATTGAACATTTATGTATTGCACTTGCTGTGCTACACAACTAAGATGGGTTGGAGTGGATTGTCAACAGAGATGAGACATGGGTCCATCACTATGACCCAGAAAGCAAGAGACAAAGCATGCAGTGGAAACAAGTGTCTTATCCAGTAAAGAAGGAATCCAAATAACTGCCCTCCACCAAGAAAATCATGATGACCTTCTTATGGGACCTGAAGGGTCCTATTGTGGTGTATTTTCAGTGAGCAGTGCAATGTACTGTGCTAAACTGAACGGAAACCTGCATTTTGCAGCAAAAGATTAGCAGTGCTGTCAAATACATTCTTTGCTGCTCCTTGACAGCACATGACCCCATGCAGTGGCCACAACGATGGAGGCAGTGCAACAGCTACATCTTTCACATCCCCTTTACAGCCCTGATTCAGCAACATGCGACTGTGACATATTCAGTCCACTTATAGAGGCTCTACACAGTCGCTGGTTCAACACGATGAGGTTAAGGAAGTTGTGCAGACCTGGCTTGGGGAGCAGCTGAAAAACTTATTCTACCAAGGAATGAAGAAGTTAGCAGAATGATACAAGAAGCATATCGACCTGCAGGGAGGCCATACAGAGAAGCGATAGAACTGTTATTATGTTCATTTGTTCACAATGACTGGTATTAAAGGGGTAAGTTGCCTTTATTTTTTGATTCTCCCTCATATATTAATCTCATTTGCAACGTTTTTCTTCATGTGCAAAATCATAAGAAATCTTAGTCTGGTGCAGAACTTTGAAATCTCGGGGGGAAGAGAGGGCTCTTACATGAAACCACTTTGGAGGTGCTTGTCACTTTTAAAATCCAATAGTCAGGGTGCGTGGCCACCGGGAGAGTCTCAGGAAGGATCCTGGCTTGGATTGGCTTTTGAAGTTGGGGAAGTGAGAGGTGCAAGGTGGAACTGGTGGTGTGAATGCAGAGGCAGGCAGTGTACAAGGAAGATGATTTACAAAGTAACTTGCCTAAGCTTTTTAATTTACAATTGTATGATTTTTGAATACAATTACAATACAATTTATTTTTTATAGCCCAAAATCACACAAGGAGTGCCGCAATGAGCTTTAACAGGCTCTGCCTCTTGACAGCCCACCAGCCTTGACTATATAAGAAGACAAGGAAAAACTCCCAAAAAAACCCCAGTAGGGAAAAAATGAAAGAAACCTCAGGAAAGGCAGTTCAAAGAGAGACCCCTTTCCAGGTAGGCTGCGTGCAGTGGGTGTCAAACAGAGGGGGGTCAATACAATACACAGAACAGAACAAATCCTCAATACAGTATAAAAAAAATTTTAGAAGTACGTAGCAGAATTTAACAGTGGATGACATTACATAATATGATTTGGATTTGTTTAGAGTCCTGGAGACCTCATCCATCAAGCTGCCTCCCCCATTTGGCCATTCCACAGCTGAAACAGTGCTGGGCCAGCCAATCCGATGAAAGGACCTCTGTTTCCCATGATTCCAGCGATCTTCCATCAGGGATGACTTTACCATAGGCGGGCACAACAACTTGCCAGGTGGGCCATGGCACCAAGTGTCACATTTGAGTACCAAGAAGAGAAACAGAATAGGTGAAGGTTAGTATCCAATTATAACTATCATGCTACTTATGTTTTAGTGCTAATGATTGACAACAGTGATGCACTCTGTACAGTTAATCAGCAGCTCTAGTCAGGGTGTGCTAAACTGAAGTCGTGAGTCTTCAGCCGGGATTTAAGAGATGCCCCTTCGGTCTCAGCTTTTATAGTAGCAGGCAGACCATTCCACAGTTTAGGGGCCCTGTAACTAAAAGCTCGACCTCCCACTGTTATTTTATTAATCCTTGGAATCCTTGAATGATGTCTGGATTACAGTAATCACTACACTCATGCAGGGGTTCTTAAAATCTTTTAATCTAAGGATCCAAACCAGAAAATCTGTACCATAATGTTACCCAAGAAGAGGACTATTATCTTCCATGTGAAGCGTGAATACTATGAGGACTGATTTAGATAATAATGTTAGGTAGAATGCCCAGTGGGGACTGGGTGGCTTCGAAACCCCTGCAGATTTTATTTTTATTTCACCAGCCCCTAGACTTTGTTTTTTTTATACTCCCAGCCATCGGGCCTTACTTTATTCTTTGTTACTTAGTATTGCCTAAGCTTATTTTTATATTTTTCTTTTTTCTTTCTTCATCATGTAAAGCACTTTGAGCTACATCATTTTTATGAAAATGCGCTATAGAAAGAAATGTTGTTGTTGTTTTTGTAATGTTCTCATTTCTAATCCTGTCCATCCTTGTCACACCCAATGCAAATTTTAATATCTTTAACTCTGCCACCTAATTTTTGGCCAGTGCCACCATCTCCAACCCATATAACATAGCTGGCCTCACTACCATCTTGTAGGCCTTTACTTTCCCTCTGGCTGATACCCGTCTGTCAAAAATCACTTGTGACACTCTTATTGGATACAACAGTGAATAACGACCCTTCACAACCCAAAAGGTGGCAACCCAAGACCCATTTTGGATTGCAACCCATACTTTAAGAAATTATTAGAACATTAGAACACTCTAGATGACAACAGGCCATTCAGCCCAACAAAGCTCACCAGTCCTGTCCACTTATTTCTTCCAAAAAAACATCAAGTTGAGTTTTGAAAGTTCCTAAAGTCTTATTGTCTACTACACTACTTGGTAGCTTATTCTAAATGTCTGTCGTTCTTTATGTAAAGAAAAACTTCCTAATGTCTGTGCGACATTTACTCTTACCAAGTTTCCAACTGTGTCCCCGTGTTCTTGATGAGCTCATTTTAAAATACCAGTCTCGATCCACTGTACTAATTCCCTTCATAATTTTAAACACTTCAGTCATGTCACCTCTTAATCTTCTTTTGCTTAAACTGTAAAGGCTCAGCTCTTTTAACCTTTCCTCATAATTCATCCCCTGTAGCCCTGGAATCAGCCCAGTTGCTCTTCTCTGGACCTTTTCTAGTGCTGCTATGTCCTTTTTGTAGCCTGGAGACCAAAACTGCACCCAGTACTCCAGATGAGGCCTCACCAGTGTGTTATAAAGCTTGAGCAGAACCTCCTGTGACTTGTACTCCACACATCAAGGTGCTATATAATCTGACATTCTGTTAGCCTTCTTAATGGCTTCTGAACACTGTTGGGAAGTTGATAGCTTAGAGTCCACTATGACTCCTAAATCCTCCTCATAAGGTGTACTCTCGATTCTCAGACCTCCCATTGTGTATTCAAACCTAACATTTTTACTTCCTATGTGTAATATTTTACATTTACTGACATTGAATTTCATCTGCCACAAATCTGCCCAAGCCTGTATGCTATCCAAATCCTTCTGTAATGATATAATGGATTCCAAAGTATCTGCTAATCCAACTATTTTGGTATCATCTGCAAACTTTACTGGCTTGTTACTTATATTCATATCTAAATCATTTATGTATATTAAAATTAACAGCTTCCCTAGCGCTGACCCCAGCTGGAACACCACTCTTAACATACTTTTACTTTTGTAACATACACGTTTGAATGTTACTAACAAGCACTTTAAGGTCCCAGATTCAGCACACCTACAATACCATCAGTATACCTGACTAAGCAATTTCACTAATATTTTATTTTAATAATTATGTTGCTAAAGATGCTATTAGAATTATTATGTTAGGTAGATTGCCCAGAGGGGACTGGGCGGTCTCTTGGTCTGGAACCCCTACAGATTTTATTTTTTTTCTCCAGCTTTTGGAGTTTTTTTTTTTTTCTGTCCACCATGGCCATCGGACCTTACTTATTCTATGTTAATTAATGTTGACTTGTGTTTATTTTTTATTGTGTCTTCTATTTTTCTATTCATTTTGTAAAGTACTTTGAGCTACATTTTTTTGTATGAATATGTGCTATATAAATAAATGTTGATTGATTGATTGATTGAACATTGGCCAGTTCTGATGAGGTTCCTCACACCATCACCCTATGCTTCCTGTGTCTGAGCCAATTCTGCATCCATCTAAAAACAGCCCCCTGAACTGCCACTTCTTTTAGTTTGATGCCCAACCTCTCATGTGGCACCTCATCAAATGCTTTCTGAAAGTCCAGATAAATAATATCATAAGCTCCACTTTGATTGTATCCTTTTGTTGCCTCCTCAGAAATTTCAGCATGTTAGTAAAACATGACCTCCCTCTTCTGAACCCATACTGACTGTTCAGAAATAGCTCCTGTACTTGCCATTTGCTGCTCAATTTTATCCTTAATAATTCATTCCATTAATTTTTCTGTGATGTTAAGCTTACTGGCCTATAGTTGCTTGTATCTGCCCTGTCACCCTTTTTATATAATGGGATGATATTTGTCATTTTCCACGCTTTCTGAATTTCTCCAGTGTGCAGTGACTTCCTAAAAATATGTGTCAAGAGTTTATATCTGTACTCACTAGTTATTATTATATTATAAAATTATAGTAATAAAACATAAAAACTTTTTATAGGCACTGTACATGGCAGAAAACTTGGACAGCAGGAAATAAGAGATATTAATACAGTTCAATAATATCAAGTTATCACTGTCAAGAACCTGAGAAAATCCTATATTCAGTAAATGCTTGCACGTTTGAATGTTACTAACAAGCACTTTAAGGTCCCAGATTCAGCACATCTACAATACCATCAGTATACCTGACTAAGCAATTTCACTAATATTTTATTTTAAAAATTATGTTGCTAAAGATGCTATTAGAATTATTATGTGGGATGCTTCACTTGCATGAATAGTCAAGATGTTCTTTGCTAGCCACAAGCACTAAATATACCTCTGAGACGTGTCCAAAGTGAAAAATTAATTTTTTAAAAGAGGTATTGTGGCCATGGAACGATATGTGCAGGTGCAGATGGCACAACACAGTGAGTGCTAAGTGCAGTTTTCAATAGGCTCTTCTTAGAAGCAGAAGCAGCAGGAAAACCCTGACAAGCAGCCAAGCAAAGTAAGCAGAAGTTCTCTTGACTGCCAGCACACATTTCACAACTTTCAGCTCACAAAACAGCAATATAAATCATTCAAGGTCCTCTCATTTCTGGGGGTGCAGCCAAATTTCCAACTGAAGAGCAAATCTGCATCAGATGGCTGGTTCAAGCTGATCTGGAGCCTGGTGAACACAGACAGGGAGAGACATGGACTCACATATGTAGGCAATTTATAAGATGGAGACAGCTTGCATATAAAAGGTAGTGAATCATTTCTGCATTCACTCATCTGACTTTTGTAGCATTTTATTATATGTATTGTGTATTGAATTGATAAAGATTACAGCATAAACATAAAATATTGCTGTTATTTTCTGTTTTAATTGTTTGCGGTCAAACAGTTTATCTGTTGCGACACATGATGCCAAAATAATTTAGTGCCAGGTACTTATTTGTAGCCTTGGAATCACAATATGCAAAAATACAAAAAACACCTTTATAGAGCAAGGATGAGTTAGTAATGTAAAGATGTGCAATGGATATTTTATTGCATTAAATAACAGACTATATTTATTATTATCACCTTATAATATTTATAAGTTTTAATATTAATTCTACCACTTACCTACTAAAGAAGGAGGACTAAGAATGATTTTTTTTGTATATATATATAATCTGCACCATCTGGACAGTCATCTGTCCACGTTGCACTCGTTTTGGATTGCATTATTGGAAAACAATGCTGCTTGTGGGAGTTGAGATAATGTGATGTTCATTAGAACAAAAACAAAAAAAAAATTACACAACTACCCTTCACTTTAATTAATTTTATATTATGGCTCAATGGTACATTTTATTTTGATTGCATCCTTGCTGAAATTAAAATGAACTGAAAGATAGGGACCTAGGCAATTTTTTCCATTCCTTTTATACTTATAGAAGTGTCAGATGGTACAATAAAAATAAGGTGTGGCAGCCAAGAATGGTGTTTGGGGGTGGCAAGTGGGGTGACCACTCCAGGCCCCACGTTTACCGTTCGAGTGGATTTGTCATGTTATATTTACCAGATATATTTTGATAAAGTCTGCGTGTTATCTTGCAAAAATTTAGCTGGATACTGTAATGAGAAAATCCAGTGTATGTTAACATTATTTTTATTAAATTCGCACACAAGTTTATACAGTCCACACATACCGGCAACAGTGTTTGACGTACCCATCCCCGCGTGGGGTTGGTCAGCCCTAGACCCCGCACACATCTAAGGCCGCCTCTGGTGGCAGCCACGCCAAACTTGTTAGTAGTAACATGAAGAGCCAAGCAAGTCCTGACTCCAAGCCTCACCAAGGAAACCTAATGGGTATCGTTATAATTCCCTGTTCTTAATTATTTCTCCTTGGGCTCAATAAATATCTGCTTTTAAACCACTGGCCTTTTTACTAAAGTTCTGAATAACTTTCATGATGTGCTTTTGGTTTGTTTGAAGATTTTTTTGGTTTACTTTTAGAAATACACTAGAGGTTTCCCCCCTGCTCGCTTCACTCACCAGCCACTTCACATCTCTGCCATTTGCATTGTGAAGAGGGTGGCTGAACGCACCCCAAGGAGACGCAGTCGCTCCTCAGAAACCCCCTCTTAAACGGTGATACAATGGGAGGGAAATAAATATTTTTTTTTTACCTCCTCTTTGCTCGATCAGTTCCTGCTGCAGCTGACGTGTCGTGTGATCTGCATCTCATGCGGCACTTCAAACATTTAAAAGCCTGTACAGCAACTGTCCTACTGCTTGTGTTTTATTTATGGCCCCGGACGTGGTTAAATCTCTAGGCACAAAGTCCCATCTCACGAGACACGAGTTCTTGATATTTTTTAGTTTATAACTTAAAAATGGAATAAGAATCTGAAAATCTAACAACATCGTTCTGAAAAAAATGGTACCAAACATGTATATGTAGGTTTTAAAATAAGCTAGATTTAAAGCGTGAAAGAAAAACGGAACATTAAAAACGTCATTGTTGCACTTTTAGGCTTAGGATTTTTTATATATATATATATATATATATATATATATATATATATGCTTATATATATATATATATGCTTGAACATTATCCTGAAGAATTTGTTGATACTGGGTTAAATTCATCTGACCCTCGACTTTAACAAGGGCCCCAGTCCCTGAACTAGCCACAAAGCCCCACAGCATGATGGAACCTCCACCAAATTTGACAGAAAGTAGCAGGTGTATTTCTTCTTCCGCCATGCAAAATGCTTTGTTATGACCAAATAAGTCCGTTTTTGTCTCATCAGTCCAAAACACTTTCTTCCAAAATGAATCTGGCTTGTCTAAATGAGCATTTGCATACAACAACCCACTCTGTTTGTGGCGTGAGTGCAGAAAGGGCTTCTTTCTCATCACCCTGCCATACAGATGTTCTTTGTGCAAATTGCGCTGAATAGTAGAACGATGTACAGATACACCATCTGCAGCAAGATGTTCTTGCAGGACTTTGGAGGTGATCTGTGGGTTGTCTGTAACCATTCTCACAATCCTGTGCATATGCTGCTCCTGTATTTTTTTTGGCCAGCCAGACCTGCTGGTTTAACAGCAACTGTGCATGTGGCCTTCCATTTCCTGATTCCATTCCTTACAGTTGAAACTGACAGTTTAAACCTCTGAGATTTTTGTAGCCTTCCCCTAAACCAAGGGAGTCAAACTCAATTGCACAGGGGGCCAAAATCCAAAACACACTTTAGGTCGCAGGCCAAACAGGATAAACATTTATTGAACACACTAAAACTAAACTTTTAAAACTTAATGTTTTTGAACATAAATATGAATAAAAACAGACAGGAATATTATTCCGGAATAAATCAACTCAAACCTTAAATAAGTTATAATATTTTGCTCTCCATAAAAATATATCCTGTCAAAATTATACAAATTCAAATATGAACATGCTGCATAACAAAACCTGGAAATATAAATAAAATGTGTTCCTTTCAGCAATAACAAATCAAATCATTCAGTTGTCTTTGCTCATATGTCATTTTAGAGCTGGACGCCTGGCATCTTTTTTTGGCAACAGGTTCGTTTCTGTTTGGTGTGAGGTTCTGTGTTGTGGAGATTCTCAGGATGGATTGCAGGTGCTCATCAGTGAGGCGACTCCTGTGTGCTGTTTTGTTAGTCTTTATCACTGAGAAGAGCTTCTCACACAGATATGTGCTACCAAACATGCACAAGGTTCGAGCCGCATGTAGACGGACTTTTTTTGTTCTTCAAAGTCACCAAAGCGCCGTGCAAACTCAGTGCGCTCAGTTTATCAGCAAAGTGCCTATTTTGGGAACACCGTAGTGACGACTTGGTTCAACATTACTTGGCAACAGGGAAAGTGGGGCAAGTTGTACTGGTGCATTTGTGTCTCCCATAAAAGCAGCTTCACTTGAAATCACTTTGTGATTGTGCACGGGTAAAAACGTCCGCTGAAGTGTCAGATTCTTATTTAATTCTTCTGCTTTCTGTATCTTCTGCATTGCATTCAGGTCTTTCAGGTTACCCTGATGTTTTGTGTCATAGTGCCGTCTTAGATTAAATTCTGTAATTACAGCCACATTAGCTCCACAAATGAGACACACGGGTTCAGTAAACATATACTCAGCCTCCCATCGGTTTTTAAAGGCTCTATTTTCAGAATCAACTTTTCTCTTCAGCATCGTGTGAGCTAGCTTCGCAATAACTTGCAGCATCATAAGCTAGACTTGATTAACGCGGTAAGTTATCTTCTGCATTGCATTATGGGATTTGTAGTTTATTGTGTTACCAGCGCTTCATATACCCGGGCCATTAATAACAATAATACTGTATATAAAATGATCTCGGGCGGATATAATTACGCCGGGCCGGATGTGGCCCGCGGCCCTTGAGTTTGACACATATGGACTAAATAGAACTTAAAGATATATTTTTTCAAATGTGATGCGCAATTCAGATAGAGTTGACGCGCACTACAGCCTGCATGCCTCAATAAGTCATCCTCCCCTCGCTCTTACTTTTTTACCGTTCATCTAATGAATACACTGAGTATGGCTTTACCAAAACAATCATTGATGGCGAATAAAGTATCCATTATTCGAGTATGTAGATCGGGATATATATATACATATATATATATACATATACATATATATATATACCCGCGTATCGCAGCGGAGAAGTAGTGTGTTAAAAAAGCTAGAAAAAGAAAAGGGAACATTTTAAAAATAACGTAACATGACTGTCAATATACAGTATTTGTTTTGTGAGTGTTACTGAGTGTTGCTGTCATCAAGGATTTGATTATCATTATTTCTTTCAATCAGGTTCGTATTTGTAGGATGTGTTGTGTTCAAGTTACATTCCGTGTTTGTCAATCGTTGTAAAGATGACAGGTTTCATTCATCGATTCGTTTCTTACTGCATCAATAAACAGCTCGTCTTCTTCTTTATCTGAGACCTGACACACTGCATGCACGGGTTTTTTACACTGTCTTCCTTTAGCGGGACATTGACTTTTTCCACCGTGTGCTTTGTTTCCGCAGTAGGTGCACTTATGAATATGCTTGTATGTATCAGACGCTTCATATTTTTAGCTACCTTTTCAATTGTGTAATTCGGTTTTGTTCAGCTCTTTGGAACTGTTGCTTTTATCTGTGCACTCGTCAGTTCACGTGAGCCGCTTGGTGTACATGCATCGAAGGTTCCCAGCTGTGCTGGTGCCATCTTGTGCTATGTCCATGGCTGTATTTAATGTTACCTTAGTCCTGGCACTTAAAACTTTCTCTCGCAGTTTCGCTGAGTTTGTGCCAAACACCACCCTGACCATCTCATCTTCCTCTGCATAAGCAGTCCTTAACCCGTGAATATTTAGTGGGAGTTTGCTATTGGATTGCCGCTGACGGACGGCCTTATATGGGCAGGCACTAAATTACAAACGCCAGGGGCAGCCTGTCTATGAACTTAATTTAAAGTGTAGGTTTACATCGTGCTTTGTTTCAAGTAGCAGAACTCATGAACATGGTTGTATATGTCACTCGCCGCTTCTTATTGTTTCGCTGCCTTCTCAATTATATAATGCATGTTTTCTTCAGCGCTTTTGGAGGTCTTCCTGGTTTTCTATGTACTGCGTGATTACGTGGGAGGCGTGATGATGTCACACGAAACTCCGCCCCCACGGCATTCAAGATCATCTCCATTACAGTAAATGGAGAAAAACAGCTTCCAGTTATGACCATTACGCGTAGAATTTCGATATAAAACCTGCCCAAATTTTTATAGATAGATAGATAGATAGATAGATAGATAGATATATATATATATATATATATATATATATATATATATATATATACAGTGGAACCTTGGTATATGTCCTTAATTCGTTGCAGACCCTTTGACTTATACCAAACAGGACGTATACCAAACAAATTTTTTCCATAAGAAATAATGGGAAAATGATTAATCCATTCCCATGAAAAAAAAAACTATTGCTATTGGCATATTATACATTGATGGGGTTGTATAAAATAATTTAAACACTGCTTAATACTAAAATACTTAAATACAAAAGCAATTAGATGAATTAAATGAAAATTTTACCTCACTTTACTTTTTAATAACATCTTTGTTTTTCACAATCATAGATACCGTCGTTCTCGGCAAATGGTATGCGACAGCCACGTCCCAGATATGCATGCCATCTTCATACTTTTCAACAATCAATTCAAATTTACATGAACAAAACACAAAATCACGTTGTGATGATGCAGGTTTGCTGTATGCTCCCATCTGCTGCCGGGGAGCCCTTGAACCCTACACCGTTGGTAATGTGCCTCACTGCTAACCTCATCGGTAAAGCAAGCGGATGGTGAAAAAGTGCAAAGTGCTTTTATTAAAACAATTAACAAAACAAGGTGTTCAAATTAAAGTGCAGTCTCCAAAGTTCCAATAAATAATCCATAAAATCAAAAGTGAAACATGGAGGTTAAAAACAATAGAAAAAAGTCTTCTTAAAAACAACAAAGTTAAAATACAGCAGGAAGCATTCTTTAAAAATAAAAAAAATTAAAAAAACAAGAAGAAGCCCGTGTCTTTTTACCTGGCGGATCCCCCTGCTTTTTTCTTTTTACTCCCCTTCAAGCCAACTTGCGCTTCTGTTTATCAAGATAAGCAGCCCTCTCTCTCTCTCACTCAACCTCTCGTCCGTTCTTTTTTACTGCCCTTCTAGCTGACTGTTTTTCAAGATAAGCAGCCCCAGGAACAATCATGAATGCGGACGGTCCCTCACAAGTGCACTTTGGTGAGAAAAGCCCACATTGCGAATCGCGCTGACAACCTTCAGCCACATAACCACCACGCCCCCTCACCAAGCTGCGAGCGCTGTATTTATTTATATTAAAGCTGGACTTTGACAGGAGCTGTGGACCCGCTATATCACACACGTGAAAGTTCAAAGAGAGTTATAGCGCGGGTTGTTCACTGAATGCTAGCAACTGGCGCACTAACGCTCGTGGGCAGTCGTGGCTTTGTCTCGAGAGAGGTAAACAAGGTTAGCACGCGAGTCGTATTCCAAACAAAGGTCGTATAGCAAGCTAAATTTTTTGTGTCCAAACAGGACGTATACCAAGTTGGACTTATTCCAAAGCAGACGTATACCAAGGTACCACTATATATATATATATATATATATATATATATATATATATATATATATATATATATATATATACAATATTGCTTAACCTCCATCCTAGGCTGACCTCTGTTGTGGTTTATGTACAGACAGAGGCCACAAAAAGGGGTTTGTCCAACACGTCTGTAATTCTTTATTTTGCTGTAATATAAAATGTTTACAGGATCTCATCACCTGCATGCCCTCACAGCGGCCATTACAGAACACTTTTTTGTATTTATTAACTGAGGATTGTCTGTAAGGAATCTCATTTTGAGCCTTTGTGGCAGTTTTACTTTTTATTAACTCTTTCTTCCTTTATAAAAATTCCTGTTTGGTCTCTTCAACCAAAATTTTGCTTGAGAAATGCTTGGATATTTTGGGGCATTTAAGTTATTTTTGAGATACGAATCCCTTTGGGGACTGCAAGGCCTTAGGCAGGCCAGTGGACCAGGGATTAAACCCATTGAGGTAAAACCTTTTTCAGGCTGGCAAAGGAGGCATGGCCTAATCAGTGAAGCCTTTTCGGGGCCTCAACTTCCATTCTCATTATGATTCTGAAACCATTTCAGGAAACTTTTATTGGTCGGGAAACCATTTTTTTGTTAGATTTTATCACTTTACACTTTATTAAAACATCATAGTCAGATTTTAGTAAAAGTTTGATTTACTCTTGAATTTAAGCTAACATCTTCTTGTTACATTGGTATAGTCGGCAGGATACCACAAAGCCTGTCACTTCCACATCCTAAAACTGAATCTCATTTAAAGTTGATCATATGATATGTATAAGAATTAATCATATAAAATAATTAAAAATGCAGTTCAATTACAGGATTTGCTTGGGTTAGGTGCAATTATTTTTTATTTGTGAAAATTATTAGCCAATTACTTTGGCAATTAAAAACAATTAATTTAGTTTGTTAAAGAGTAAAAACAGAAACAGTGGAATAACATTGTCTGCTAATTTTTGCAAAAGACAAGACAAATATCAAATGTAAATATATGTGAAAAGAAAAAAAAATACCTAGGCATTCACTTCCTACATGTTTCTGGGGCTCTGGAAATGTATGGCTGTGAGTGATTTACATTTACCTGTCAATATCAACTATCCATCCATCTTCCAATACACTGAATCTGAACACAGGGTCACGGGGGTCTACTGGAGCCAATCCCAGCCAACACAGGGCACAAGGCAGGAACCAATCCTGGGCAGGGTGCCAGTCCACTGCAGGACACACACAAGCACACCCACACACCAAGCACACACTTTGACTTAATATTCTTTACATACAGTATGTCTGTCAGGTCAAGTCAACTCAAGTCAAGTCAGGGTTATTGTCTTGTGTACTCAGTACAATGTGATTTGTACAAACATGTCTCCTCAGAACAGTTGACAAATATACAAAAAGACAATAAATAAATAAATAAAGTCAAGAATACTTGCCATAGAACATATATACATAATCATATGCAATATATATTTGCAAGTGTTACATATGTAAACACACTGTTTCTTAAATTACAGCTTGTTAATCATAAGAATTCAGCTTACGAGCTGTGGGTAGAAACTATCCCTGAATTTTCTGGAGTGAGTGCCAATGATCCTGTACAGTTTGCCAGAAAGGAGGAGTGAGAAAAGCAGCTGTGCAGGATGGCTGAAGTCTTTAATTATCCTGTTTGCCTTTCTAAGAAAGCGAGTGTTCTGTATGTCCTGAATAGAAGGCAGCTGGGTGCCAGTAATATTCTGTGCCGCCTTCACCATCCTCTTGCAGTGCTTTATGATTTTGTGCCGAGCAGGTGCCATACCAGGATGAGATGTATCCATTGAGAACAAACCCCACTGTGTACCTGTAGTAATTTGTGAGAACAGACAGAGAAATGCGAGTTGTCCAGAAACGTCTAAGAAAGTAGAGGCACTGGTGAGACTTTTTGGCAAAAGCCGAAATGTGTTGTGCTCACTTCAGTTCACTGGTTATGACCACTCCAAGAAAGGTAAAGCTACTCACTGTACCAGAATTCACTCTGTCAGCTCAACACTTCAGTTGGGCTTCCATGGTGAGAAACCAGTGACATAAGACAAACAGTAAAGGTGGAAAATAAAGCATCTCCTTGTTGTACTTTGCAAATTACTCAAGATAAATTAGGGATGCAAACCTCGAATAAAGCAGAAAAAACACTTTTATTTTAACCAAAATGCAAAAAGAATAATACAAAAATCAGGTAAATGCATTCAAAGACTCTAGATAAAAATGAAATTGAATAATACAAAAAAGAAGTTCAAAAGTACAAAAAAACACTGGACAATAAAGTGAAGTGAGCTTGTTTGTCGACTTCCTCAATCTATTGGGCTCAATGCTAGATTGAAGGTCTTCAGTCAGGCCACTAAATTTACTTTGTGCCTCAATCATCACATTCCAAAAAACTGTTAGGCAGACAAACAGGGCAAACAGCGGAGTCAGAAGTGCAGTCCAGACCAGGGGCTTCAAGTCCAGCCTTGGGTCTCTTTGTGGCTGCAGATTGTCATCCTGACCAGTTTTCTCCCTTAATAGTTCTAGTTATTTAATTTTCTGACTTTTTTTTCTACTCTAATTTCACATTTGGTAGTGTGAGATTTCCATCTATAAGAAACTACCCACAGTACCTGTCAAAGACAGGTAATAGAATAAATAAAAAATATTTGCCCTCTCTTGCCCCATGTGTACATTTAGTACCTTTCATCTGTATTCACCCGTGTGTGAACGTCTCTTCAATGTGAGCCTGCTTCTCAGACTCCTATCCGGTTTTATACTTGCCGTCTTGGATGACGACTCTCGGCATGCCTCATATGCCTTCACTCTTCCTTGTGTGTGCTACGTTTGTACTTCATCTTTCACTGTGTCTCCAAAGCCAAACTGACCAATCAGATTGCTCTGAGGGACTGGACACAGAGTGTTATTATATAGCTGACTAGCTGAAAGTGAGTTGCCCGGGAGAAAAATAAAATATTTTTTTCTTGTATTTGTTTGAGAAAAATATAATTAAAAAAAAAACACAACTTTAAAAATAAAAATAAATTAATAAAAAATGAAGACTCAGTAATGTGCTTGTCTTGTGGTCTTGCATGTATGTTATCATCCAGTTGACACTCTGACCTGGCCAACTCAATTTAATTTCAAAAGCAACAGGGGCGCGGTGGTGCTCAAACATAAACAATGCTTCCCGTCACCTCCTGTTCGCCCTTTGGTGGTCGTTCAGAGTGTCAACTGGATGATAACGTGTATACAAGACCGCAAGATCACCTCTCATCCTACCCAGAAGGTGCAGGGTTAGGTTTCATTTCACCCTACAGTATTTTTAGTCAACCAATGAGAAACATGTGTACCAAGTTTCATGAAAATCGCTCCAGCCGTTCGGAAGTGATGCTGGAACATATATATATATTATACACACACACACACACACACACACACACACTTATTGACTTTTATATAATAAAGTTTTGGGGTTTTTTTTCCCCCAGAGTTTTAAATGCTGAACTCTCTTTTCATGTTGTTTTTGATTCATTTTATTCGGTGGAATTTATTCTCTTACTTGTATCTAAATTCTGACAAGTGGCGATCAGCGTATGTATAGAAAACAGGGACAAAACACCGAATACTGAAGGGCAGCAGTGTTACCCACTTGTGTACTTATTTGCAGTTAATGGTCTAAAAGGATCTGCGCTGGTATTTGGAAAGTTGTCGGTTCAAATCCTGTTACTCTCAGAAGGGATTACACTCCATTGGGCCCTTGAGGAAGGCAACCTGAAAATTGTCCCAGAAGTGCTGTACAATGGCTGACCATGTGCTCTAACCTCCAAAGGTCATATGAAATGATAATTTTATTAAACAGCAAAAAAAAAAAGAATTAATTACCATCTAACACTGTGCTTTTCAATCTTTTATTCCTCAAAGGTCAATTAGTGTACCACATAACTATGACATTCATCTTCTAGTATTTTTGCTGCAATCCTGACAAAGTGGCACAGGTGCTTGTTTTTGAACTTACCACTTATTACCAAAGATATATTTGCTGCCTCAATCAATCAATCAATCAACCAACATTTATTTATATAGCACATATTCATACAAAAAAATGTAGCTCAAAGTGCTTTACAAAATGAATAGAAAAATAGAAGACACATTAAAAAAATAAACACAAGTCAACATTAATTAACATAGAATAAGTAAGGTCCGATGGCCAGGGTGGACAGAAAAAACAAAAAAAAAACTCCAAAAGCTGGAGAAAAAAATAAAATCTGTAGGGGTTCCAGACCAAGAGACCGCCCAGTCCCCTCTGGGCAATCTACCTAACATAAATCAAACAGTCCTCTTTGTATTTAGGGTTTTCATGGAAGGACCTGATGATGATGGTCACGTAGACTTCTGGCTTTCAGTCCATCAATGTTGGTGCATCATGATGCTTTGAGTAGGTGGTGGTGGCGCAGGCCGCCACCACAAAGAAACCGGAAAAAGAAACAGAAGAGAGAGTTGGGGTCAGTATGAATTTTAGAGCCACCATGAATAGTTATTGTGATGAATTGAGCATACAGAGTATCAGTATTAAGTTAAAGTGAAGTTATAAAAAGGCCATGTTAAAGTAATGTGTTTTCAGCAGTGTTTTAAAGTGCTTTACTGTATTAGCCTGGCGAATTCCTATTGGCAGGCTATTCCAGATTTTAGGTGCATAACAGCAGAAGGCCGCCTCACCACTTCTTTTAAGTTTAGCTTTTGGAATTATAAGGAGACACTCATTTGAAGATCTAAGGTTACAATTTGGAATATAAGATGTCAGACACTCCGATATATAAGATGTAGCGAGATTATTTAAGGCTTTATAAACCATAAGCAGTATTTTAAAGTCAATCCTGAATGACACAGGCAACCAGTGTAGTGACATCAAAACTGGAGAAATGTGTTCGGATTTTTTTTTCCTAGTTAGGATTCTAGCAGCTGCATTCTGCACTCGTTGCAAATGATTTATGTCTTTTTTGGGTAGTCCTGAGAGGAGTGCGTTACAGTAATCTAGTCTACTGAAAACAAAAGCGTGAATTAATTTCTCAGCATCTTTCAATGATATAAGAGGTCTAACTTTAGCTATGTTTCTTAAGTGAAAAAATGCTGTCCTAGTGGTCTGATGAATATGCGATTTAAAATTCAGATTAACATCAACGGTTATCCCTAAATTTTTTACTTCCGTCTTAATTTTTAATCCTAGTGCATCAAGTTTATTTCTGATAACCTCATTGAATCCATTGTTGCCAATTACTAAAATTTCAGTTTTCTCTTTATTTTGTTTGAGAAAATTACTATTCATCCATTCAGAAATACCAGTAAGACATTGTGTTAGTGAATCAAGAGAGTCGGTGTCATCAGGTGCTATTGATAAGTACAGCTGTGTGTCATCAGCATAGCTGTGGTAACTCACATTGTAACCTGAGATAATCTGACCTAACGGAAGCATGTAGATTGAGAAGAGCAGCGGACCCAGGATAGAGCCTTGTGGAACACCATATCGGATATCATGTGTCTTTGAGATGTGATTACCACAACTCACATAGTGAGTGCACATTATACTGTTTCTATTTTTTTAAAGCATAAGGCAAAATTAAAAAAAAAAACAGCCAGACAAAAGTAGCTGCCCCATATATTGCAAGTAGTTGCTGAAGCAAAGAAAAACGAATCTTTAGGAGTTAAAGAGGAACTGTCATTCATAATGCAAAATGTCGGTTTTATGGTGAGGCAGAGGAAGTGATGTCCATGGGGCTGGAAGCAGAAGTGACATCGGGCCCCGGAACCAGAACCAATGTCTTTGGGGGCCGGAACTGGAAGTGCCGTCATCAGAATTAGGTGGAATTTTCCATAATTGGTCTGCAGAGAAAAGGGGAAAAGGGTTAGTGCACTTTGCCACCCCCTGGTCTGGCATGGATTTACCTTCCTTTGGGCACTTTAGCTGCCTCCCAAATGCACGTGTGTGAGAATCTTTAAATATAAAATGCTAATGTATATCTATTTGCCACACACAAAGTGAAGGGTCTAGAACCTTGATTTTGGTCTTAATCGAAAGCTTAGGAGTTATTATGCTCTGGGAATTCAAAAAATGTACATAGAGGCAAGCAGAAGAGCACATTACAGATGGTCAGAAAATTAATCTACTGATAATCCCACCAGACATGGAACATACGTGTTCAGAATTAATAATCGAGTGTAAGTTCTTACGGGTGTAAACAACAGTCAGGCAGCAATGTTTCCTTTCATTTTTTGTACTGAAGAGTGGATGTGGATGTCTGTTACTGGTACTTACCATTTCCTGATTTTTTCAGTAACCTTACACAAGCTGTGTGCTCTTAGAGGTATCAACTTAGCAGCAGTATACAAATGATGAGCTTTTGGGGGTTCTATAATAAAGTATCATAACACCAACACATAAATGGGTTGCAGGTGCCATGATTGCTTTTCCAAAAGGGTAATGGGTGCAATAGAAGCACTTCAAAACTCCAGCACAGGAGTGGGATTGAGTGACACGATCACAGCTGTGCAAGAATTCAAAAGTGCTGCACATCACCTAGAAAAAATGTGCACAGCTGCGCACCCATCCAGCTTAGTGGGAACCTAGGCAGGGAGTTTGCTAATATGTTTTATCTGCCCTTCTGTAGTGGTTTGGACCTGGCAGAATCAAGAGGTCAACATGTTTCACTAGTAAAACTATTTTATTAGTGTCTGAATTTCTTAATCATATCATAAATGAATATGATACTTTTTAGGGATAAAAAATAAGCAATAATTAGCAAAACACCGAATTTCTCACTGTGAATATTTTTGATAACAAAATCTGCTCACTACTCAGCCTGGCTTAAGTGTTATTTTTAAAATCATGCAAAAAATATTGGGTATTTCTGATAATACAAAATTAAAAGTAACTTTTTAAATGTAGAATTAAATTGCTGCAGACATTACACAAGCTACTTCATTATCCTTTTGATTTATAGTGGAAATACAAATGTGTTTTCTCTCCACATACAACAATTCAACAAGTGGAAAAGACAAAACAAATTGTGAACACTGAGACGGTAATCGGTCAAGCTTTAGAAAGATGGCAACCCAGACAGCTGTGCAAGGCAGCAGCAGTGCATGTTGAGCTGCATCTCGTTTATGAGACTCTCACGTCTTCGGCGTCAAGCTGAAATGCTAAATTTCTTTATGGCAGTGTAGCATATCGCCTGCTCTTCACTTTTTCTTATTAGGTCATTATGAGCAGCCTGTACCTCCATTCTAAGTACAGATTAGTACTATAATAGCTGCAGGATTCTGAAACAAATTTTAAAGGGGGTCTTTGAGAAAACTAACAGTTATTTTCCATCATATGTAACATTTTATAGTGATCCAGTACATGACTTGGGAAGGAGGAGCAGCAGAACTAGAAAGATGTTGCAGAAGATGTTTCTTTAATAATTAAAAAAGGACAGTTTAAGACAATAGAAAGAACTGAATTGTGGATTATTTACACCCAAGTATGTGTTCTGGCCCTGAACTACCATCCAGATCTTTCTAGCTGATTTGTAGTTCGCTCTTCTACTTATGGTCTTATGCCAAGTGTCCGGCCCAGGTCGCGTCACTACCATTCCTGTTCACTGTTCACTCTCCACTTTTAAGTTCACTGCAGTTTCTGCACCACTTCACAGTCAAAGACACCCTCCCAGGTGTGCACCTGGACTGCACACCTTTTCAATCCAACCAACATGCTCACCACCATATCTGCTTCCATTCCAGACCAGCCCTTCCTTTTTGTTTCACCCAGTCAAGTTTCCTCTCATTTTTATTCTTTTTGCATGTCTCCTTGATTTACAGGTAGCTCTCCATGGTGATCTCCACCTCCCTCACCAGATGCAACCATAGGACAGCCAGCCATGCTGCATCCGGGCCAAGATGCTACAATATTTTAGATATCTAAAATATAATATATAAAAATAAGAGTGGCACCTCAGCTGTAGCTTGATTTTTATTGATTCTCTATTTAGCTGCTATTATATATTTTATTCATATCTCGTCATGAAAGCTTACTGATAGGCCATAGCGGGCCCAAGCCTGTCAGTTGAGAACCTCTATTCCAACTCACAGAAATGTTTGCTTCATCCAATAATCATTAAACGTATCTACTTTGTAATTTCTGGAGCAACATAATAAAACATTGAAACTGGAAAATGACAGCTTGATTAATTAACGAAGAAATCCAATTAGAAGAAGAAATTGGTTTGGATGAAAACTTGCAGCCATGGAGGGCCTGAGGACTGAACTTAAAAACCCCTGGCCTAGACAATATCTTTAGTGAGGCGAACGGTTAATGCAATTATTTTACATTATATTATTTGCAGGCCTACTGGATAAAGATGTAACAAAATGAAAAGTTGACAGGCATGCATTTTGGAAATATAAATAATTAATTTAGAGAAAATAACTTGGAAAACAATTTTCTCATCATGTTTTTAACTTCATATGCACAACACTTCCAAAAATCACTTGGTACTAAATTATAGTAAATTTCGGTGGTAAATTACAGAAATGTTGTCACTTGTTTGACCTCTCCATGAACTGAACTATGTGTAATGCTTTCATAAACTATTCTCATTAATTTTGTCAAGTTTAGCTAATAATTACTCTTTTGCTTTAGCTGTGCTATTGCTGCTACTTTCAAAAGCAATTGAACTCATTTATGAAGTAAATCTGCATCCTTGCTAGCTCCTTAATAGTAAGACTATCGTGAAGTGCGGCATTGTGGGTCAATGCTTGTCTGAAAACAAGTCAGCATGTTCAGTTTAAAATCAGGCCTGGTATCCTAAATGTAAAAAAAAATAATGCATATTCTACCAAAGTCAGAGCCCTCTTTATAATCAAAGGGATTTCAGGATGGCACAGCCGACCCCAGCAGCATAATGTGAACTGTGCAAATGCACACATTGGAAAGCTGACTCGGACAGTTCTGTGTCAATGCAGATAACTGCTAACTCCAGTCTTTCCAACACAAGATATGCTGTTGTGTGTTACTATGAAGCCTAAACCAGACATATAAACAGACTTTGTTTGCATTATTTGTGGTGATAAAAAAAAAAAATGAATGACTATCATAACTCGGGCTGCGTCACAATCAGCTTTTTAATAGTGGGTATAATGTTAAATAAAATATACAGCAGATTCAGACCTCTTGATTTTCTGTACACTTTTATTGTGTTGTAGATTAAAAAGTGTCATGCATGTGCATCTGAATATCCAAGATCTTCCCAAGTATGTGATACCACACCGGGCCGAGAGGGGCTGCTGTCACTAACTGCATTGTCTTTTTTTTTTCCTCCACAGTACCGAGAAACTGTTCAGTGTGGGCAACTAACCACCCCACTCCGGTCCCTGTGCTAACAACATTTATTTATACAGCACATTTTCATAAAAATAATGTAGCTCAGTGTTCTTTACAAGATGAAATAAAAAGGAAGGTAACATAAAACATGCACAAACAGATTAGGCAATTATATTATAGAGTAAGTAAAAATGAAAAAGGTAAGGACAGATGGCCAGGGGGACAGAAAAAACAAAACAAACAAACAATCTAGAGGAGTTCCAAGGCCAAAAGACCACCCTACCCCTACTGGACATTCTACCTAACACAGATGTTATAAATCGGTCCTCATGGTTTATAGGCTCTACACGGAAGAATTAGATGATGGTGTTCACATGGACATCTGGGACACCCACCATTCAATCCATAAACACAAGGGGCAGCACTGTACCTTGATCAGGTGGTGGTGGTGACAGAAAAACTGGAAAAGACAGCAGAGAATATTCCAGATTAGTACAGATTGCAGAACCCAGAGAAAAATGGTAATTCAATGACTATATATTTTAATTGGGATACATCTAAAATGTAGCTGCGAAAAAAGCCATTTTAAAATAATGTGCTTTCCGCAGTTTTTAAAATTGTTCTACAGTGTTAACCTGGCAAATTTTTGTTGGTAAAGTATTCCAAATTTTATGTGCATAAAAGCAAAAGGCCGCCTCACCAGTCCTTTTCAGGTTGGCTCTTGGAATTATAAACAGACCTTCATTTGAAGATCTGAGGTTACGACTTGGAGTGTAAGGGGACAGACATTCCAAAATATGGGACGGGTCTGAGATTATTTAAGGCTTTGTAAACCATTGGTGGTATTTTAAAGTCAATTCTAAATGGCACGGATAACTGATGTAACAACGCTAAAACTGGTGAGATGTGCTCAGATTTTCTTTTTCTAGTTAAGATTCTTGCTGCTGTATGCTGCACTAACTGTGACCGATTGATGTCTTTCTTAGGTAGTTCTGCGTTACAATAATCTAGTCGACTAAAAACATAGGTGCAAACTCATTATTCAGAGTCTTGTGAAGTTATGAGAGGTCTAAATGTATCTATATTTAAGTGAAAAAATGCCGTCCTAATAATCTGAGATTTAAAATTTAGGTCAGAGTCAATAATTACTCCTAAAATACTTAACTTTTAAGCCTACAGGATCAAGTTTATTTCAAATACCCTCACTATTCCCATATTTGCCAGTCACTAAGACTACTGTTTTCTCCTTATTTAGTTTGAGAAGATACTACTCGTCCATTCGGAAATACTTCTAAGACATTAAATCAAAGAGTATAAAACACAATCCATAGTGCTTTCCTCTTTTATTTTACACACTGCTAATCACAAGGAACATTTTTTAAGCAGGCTTAAATAAATGTACTGCTTTTTTCTTTTATGGTTAATGCAAACTCAATATTAAAGAAATAGATAATGATCAAACTTCACATATATACATGTTGTAAATGCAAAATCAGAAAGATCATAAAAGTTTGGGGCACAGAAGAGATTCCCATATAAATGAAAGATGTTAATTGGGGAGAAGGAAAAAAAAAAACAGAGAAAGGAGAAAAGAAAAAACTTGAGTATGTCTTCTCAGACCGGATTTCATCATAGACTGCTTCAAGATGGCAGAGCAGCCAGTTTTAAGGGCTGGAATGTGGAAGGGGCGGGTTCAGGTGGTGTGATGTCATTGGTGGTTGGTCTGTCAATCATTCTTTCTGCAGAGGGAGGAAGAGAAGACGTATTAAGTAAAAGCGCCAACTCCTGGTTTGGAGTGTAATTACAATCCGCCAAACCCTGAAGCTGTCTCTTAATTGCACCTGTGTGACAGTGTACATGTACTGTTTGAGCTCTTCCTAAGCCTGGGATTCTTCTGTTAAAAAACATGTTTATTTATTTTTACAGGATGGACTTCTAAATTTAACAGTGGAACAGTTTTACTGTTTTATTTAAAACTGAAAGTTTTATAAAATTAATATTTGCATGTGAACGCATTAGTTGTACACAACGCAGGATGTGAAAAGCATGCGTCTGCTGTAAATGACAGGACTGAATTTCATTGAATTATAACTCTGCTATCTTAAAAAATAATAAGAAAAGAGAAAGGAAAACCATAAATAACATCTTTATTTCATAAAAGCAAGATCCTAACAGCTAACAGTTTTGCTGAGGAACATTTTTTGAGAAACCTTGTGTGTGAGCTCCCTCAGGGGCATTCAGCGAGAGGGCACTCATTCCACATGTGAAAAAGTGTGAACTGTTATCCTGTCACTGAAGCCATCTTTCATTGAAAACAGGAGTTGGACGCTTTATGTGAGGGGAGAACACAGCAAACACTAAGCCATGTGGTCAGCCTCTCGGGAGCAGGATGCTTTATGATTCAGAGGAGAATTTTCTTTGAAATGATTGTTGTTTTTCGTCTCTCTGCCTGTGATATTACTGATTTGTTGTGTTAAGTCTAACAGACAAAAGGCATAATGCAGTCACTGTATTTTTTAATTTTTAAATGTTTAATACAATTAATCTGTACAGTATATTCTCTCATACTAATGCATTTTTATAATTACTATAGCTACTCAGACTGAAATAGCACTTCCACAATGGGAGTAAATAAACAATGCTTTGATTTTTGACTTTATATTAGTAAATTTATTCTATTTTTATGGCTGCTAACAGTCAAAAGTTAATAAGTAATTGATATAAAATGTAAAATTTACTTGCATTTCCATAGTCCATCCTTCCTAACCTCTTCTAAATCTGTAACTTAATGCTAAGTTTCCATTGTGACTTCCATGGGTCACCGCCAAGCCCAGAAACCCCAGACACAATTACAGCAAGACAATCCCGGGTCCAAACAATGTTTTTTTTTTATTCATAATACCCTTCTTTTCTCCAGTATTCAAAGTGCACACCACAATCACCAATGAACAGAGTATCACCTACTGGTCCTACAGTTGAGTTTTGCCCTCTGCCTCTTGATTCTGACTCAACCCTTGAAGCATGATGGCTTCCTTTTATGATAGACCCAGGAGCCACAGCCTTGTATAATGGAAGCACTTCTGGGTCATACTGAAGCTTCCCAAACCAGAGAGATGTATTCCCTGGTGCCACCTAAGGACACCTACAGGGTCACCCTTTGAAGCAACTGCCAAGCAACCCTGCGGGTGTCCATGGTGGGGCCAAACCTAGAGGCGCACTGCTCCCTTTCATACTGAGGATGAACTGTTCAGAATCTCCAGCCCCACCCAGTCCATCCATTATTCTTTTATCTTGACTGGGATAACAATCAGCAGCAATCTCAGATGAGGTAAACCAACTCTCAGATTGTTCTTCTGTCGCGGCCTAATGGCCCAGGCAAGGTATCACCCTCCTTCCTAGTCAGGACACCAGTTCATCAACCATAGCACTTACACCATTTTATTTCAGTTTATTAAACCGGAACGAAATCTTTCATTTATTTAAAACAGTGGAGTGGACTCTTCTTTAGGGCTAGAACCTAACTTACACCCTGTGTTGTCAGCTTTCTACAAATCTGAAACTGAATTAAGCGACTTCATAAAAGGGGTGGCTACTTCATAAAAAAACATTGGAATAAAAAAATAAACAATTAACTGACCGTTTGTCACATACATGCATTATGTGAGTACCTACAAGGATCTGAACAAGTGGGCACTATGTCATTATGGAGGAGGAAATGCAAACAGTGACCATTCTACATTTCTCTTCCACAGAGAAGAGGACCATTGCGAGGAAGAGATCTGATCTCCCTTCTTCTGTGGAACTCATTTAAACAATGACAAACCTGGAAGTCAGTGTTCACTTTGTACACGGGATGGAATTCTCGCATCAGAAGTTCCGTAGCCTCCTTAATATTAAGTTTACCACTGGAAAATGAGACAAAAACTGAGTTATTTTCAACAAACAAGATTTTATGTGCAACAAAAACATGTAAACCCTAAAACATTAACATAAATACAGTAGTATGTCTAGATGCCCACTTCCGTTCTGATGCAGATTTAGCAAACGTTCTCATGTGAAATGCTTAGAAACCGTCACCATTGCCAAGCCCAAGTTGTAATCGGGACAGTAGAAACGTGTTTCTTTGCCCACTTTTCTGTTGCTTGCGCAGGAGAGGGTAGAATCTCAGACCAGAAACACATGATCAACACACTGCTTGCGTTATTTTTGGAAACAACTGTGCAAGGCCTAGTGAACTGCGCAAGTCCCCTGAAACAAATATTGACAGTTTCTGCATTGTGAACAATTCTTAGGGGGCTAGCATCTTTCTTTTCCTTCTACTTGATCGTAAGCATTTTGACAATTTATCCAACAAAGCTACTTGTCCTGTGGTAAAGCTTCATGGGAATGAATTCACCACGCATATCATGGAGGTAAGGTTGCATCAGTTTTTACTATCCTTGTCAACATCTGATGACCAATTCACATTGTTATCACTATGACTTTATTCAACTAATGGTTCGGTTTCAGTTTGTTCTAAAACTGGCTTTACGACTTCTTGTATAAATGCCACTGTTATTTGTCTCCGCCCTACATGAATATTGATAAATGACCTTAAAGTGGCAAAATTCATAGAAATTTGAATAACTTTTTGCAGCATAATGTTGCTTTTTCCCTAGATGACAGTAGAATAATGATGGGAGAGTTATTTGGGGTTTACACTGTAAAGCAGATAATTAAATGTCACCCCAATTCTGACTTGGATTTAACCATAACATAGAAATCCAAGCCAGTGTCACACTTGAGGTTAACACCAAAGAGGTTAAAACAAGTTATTTTCAGTCCATACCCATCTTAACATTAATGAATGTTGTCTTTTCTTTTGTTTATACCCACCAGTCACGGCTTGGACCCCAAAACTTTATCTAATTTTGCTGTCCTTCCTTTCACTCCTCAAAGGAATACTCAACGCAAAAATATTTCTTATGTTACTTGCCCCTAGTAGATTCCAGCAATGGCTGAAAAAAAAATATTCTTATATTTTCATGAAGAAATGAGATAAACAATTGTATTAAATAATACAAGCCAATGGTGACTAATGCTGTACAATGGTAAACAATGTGAAAAATGTCCATGGAAAAAAAGAAAAAAAAAAAAACTGATATTCTTAGTTATCTAGTTGTATTTACAAATTGTTAAAATATTATTAAATAATGAAAAATCAGTGTACGTCCTAAACAGCAAATGAAAGTCACTTGGGATTGACTCTTCGAACTGAAGATCTGCCTTCCCCATTCATTCAATGGTCAAGAGTCTTATTTTCGATAAGAGGCTGAAGGTTTTTTGTCAAAACCACAATTTATGCCCCAAACTACTCAAGTCTTGACTTTCTCTATAAAACATTTCTCATTCTGCTATTTTTCATCTTTATGAGAACACTATTACTGTGCTGCCATTCTAAATAATTTCTGTTTTCATAAAAAACAACATGGAAATGATCATTAAACAAATTCCAAAATTGCATTGAAATGACATCACCAAAGAAACAGTAAAAATAATTTTGATATAAAGTTTGTGATTTAAATGAACTAAGAATCTTCCTAATGGAACACATTCTCAGATTTATGAAAAAGCTCTATCTTCTTATGTGCAAGCTTATAATGTTCCTACCCAGTTTGTCCAAAGGAATTGTCCCAGAATGTAAGGTGCAAGAACGATCTTTCAGGCCATAACCTTTCAAGTGAAAAAGATAACAAACTCTGAAGCCACGTCATTCAGCGTTTACAATTTTTTAACCTCAAATTTGTGATCGCCATCAACTGATATGATATCTGAAAGGTTGGAAGCAACTTGAAATAGCAAGGATGAGCAAATTTATCAGGTATTTGGCCAATAAGCTTTAGAATAGTATAAGGTCCAATAAATCGAGGGGCTATTTTATAAAACAAAACCCTTAGACATAGCAAGCCATGAATCAAGCACACTATAATAGTAAAAATGATGTTAGGCCGCCTAAAAGTCCCACAAAACAGTTAAAGGCTTTCATTGTCCTGCCCAGAAATAGGCCACATCCAGGCAGCCTGACCCTCCTAATACAACTGGCAGGAATCAGGCTATCTAGGCCAAAAAAAAAGGCTTTTAAAGTTGAAAATGACATAAATGTCTCAAAATATACAAAAATATTTTTAAAAATCCTCTCAAGGGAGATAATCAATAAAAAAACTCTGCCTTGGAATGAAAAAAGCAGAATCTTTAAAAACAAATATAATTATCTGAATCATAACATCACAAATTGGTAAAAATGCAAAATGAGGGCACAAATATATATATATATATATATATATAAAATATAAACAAGCAATTCAAAGCAAGCAAGTTGAATTGTTAATCCAGTAAATGGTAATCCTAAAATAGAAGCAGGAAGGCCAGGAATAAAAATTAACAAAGAAAAAAAAACACAATCAAAGTTCAGAGCAAATGTCCATCAAAAAAATTCTCAAAATAAAGTTCAAAATAACTAAATATCATCTCAGATGGTGCATATAGTAACCTTTATGTGGATGTGCCAATGATGTCACTGTCATGCACCCCTGGTGCATCATGGGAATGATTCCCATGTCAATGCATCATGTTCAAAAGAAAAAAAAAACATAATGGCATCAAAAAAGATGGCAGAAAGTATACACTTCAAAATAAAGACTCAATAAAAAACAGAAAACAGATCCCACATACACAAATCCCTGAAAGCATATACAGGTTGTTTTCACAGTTTCAGTAAAGTCTGAGAAAAATTAAGTACAGACAAGAATTATAACACACGGGAGAGGAAACACAAAATACGTAGTAACTAAATAATAAATAAAGAGAACAATATTAACAAAATGTAGATAAGGCAGACACATAAAAATAAAATGTAAGAAATAATAAATGGGACAAAAGTAATAAAATAAACATAAGCCAGTGAACACACCCGGGCTGAAACACAACAACACCATCTTCCACCATCTTCAAAAAAGGTAAGAAAAATATATAAAATGTGTTTTAAATAAATAAATACTGATCATTGAAGTTTGGGTTTGTGACAGAAAGAAGAAACTAAAAAACAAGGACATTATAATCAAATCTGCAGCTATTTGCTCAACTCTTTCTATTTGGACCAACGTTAGGTGAGTACCTTCCTGAAATTAAATAGCTCTTAATGAGCAAACAAAAAGAAAAGCATCACAAAGCTGAAAATGGTAATGAGATGAGATAGTGTGAAAAATGCCCAGGCACAGACAGAAAAGGCACTCTAAAATTTAAGTAAAGTGAATGTCTCACAAGACACTGTGGGTGAACTGGCAGAAGGACAGGCATCCTGGCCAGAATAAAGGAAGGTTTCCTAACCAGTCAAGAGGCCACAATGGAAAGACTGGAAAAATGGACTCACCAGAAGCAGGTTATTCACCCATGTGGTAGGTGGCAGTATTCCTCAGGATTAAACCCAATTTGGACACCCACAGGGTTGCATGGGCAATGAAGTCCTGAAACACAACCCTTTAGGGTCTTTAGGGTGTGTCAGAGGGTGCTGCCGTGGAACCAGAAGTGCTCTGGATGACAGGGACAAGAGACCAGAAGCAATTCCTGGGTCAGGCTTAAAAGACAGCCCGCTACATCATTTGGAGGAGTCAGATTTGGGCTACACTCTTGGAGGAGAAAAGGGAGAAGGAGAGGGAACTTAAAAGACTGTATATTGGCTGTAAGTGTAATTGTATTGAGCTGTCTGGATTAAAAACCCATACATTTGCACTCAATGTTGGGTTGGGTCGTGTATATATAGAGGTTTGGGAGCTCCGTGGTATCCCCTACTGTTCACAACACAAAACTAAAAAAATGGGTGAAATCAAAGTACAAGAAACAGTAAAAGAGCTAGTGTTCATGGAGTAAAGTGTGTTGATCAATTTAGGGATTATTTTGGATTTCTAGATAATACTTGTGGTTATTTGATGAGTTCCATTTCTTTTGAGGCTCTATTAAAAGGTGAGTGACATGTCTGAGGTCAGTTTGGTATTGGAATCAACCATTTGGAGGTATCTAAGACTCTCTTCTGCGTTGACAGTGCATTCACAAAGTATTCAGACCCCTTCACTTTCTGCACACTTTGTTGTTTTATACAATATATTTTAAATGGATATATTTTACCTTTTTGCTTATCAATCTACACTCAAAAACCCATAATGACAAAGTGAAAACAAGCTTTGCACAGCTGGATTTGCGAGATTTGTACCATTTTGTCCTGGAAAATCCTCTCAATCTCTGTTAGACTGGATGGGAAGGACCATTTTTATGTTTCTCCACAGATGTTTGGTGGGGTTTAAGTCTGGACTTTTTCTGGTAAATTCTAGGAGAGTCAGACTCTCCAGGCACTCCAGCTTTGTCTCGGCTGTATGGTTTGGGCCACTGAAAAATAAAACATTACGTGTGCTCTGGAGCTAGTTTTTTTTTCCAAGGATCTTTCTGTGTTTAGTTATATTCAGATTTACTCAATTTTGAAAAAGTTCCTTGTTCCTGGAGTTGAGGAGCACAACCCATAGCATGCTGCTGCCACCCCGATACCTCACTATGAGATATGTATTTGGCAGGTGAAGAGAATTGCCTGGTTATCATCAAACATAGTACTTGGAGTTCTGTCACAATAGTTCAATTTTTGTCTCATAAGGCAAGAGAATATTTTTCTTTGTGCTCTCAGAGTCCTTTAAACTGTCACATGCCTTTTACCCGAGTGGCTTCTGTTTGTCCACTCTACCATAAACACCTGATTAATGGAGTGCTTCAGAGATGGTTAACCTTACAACAGATTCTCCCATCTAAGAAGAGACCTTCTGATGCTGTGTTAGAGTAACCATTGGATTATTGGTCACCATCTTGACCAAAGGCCTTCTCTGCTTGGTCAGAGAGCAAACTCTAGCCAGATTCCTGGTGGTTCTAAACTTCTTCCATATTGATGCCACTGTGGTCCTGCTCAGAGATTTAGAAATGATTTTATACCCTTGCCCTGATCCAAGCCTCACCATCACTTGATTGCTGAGGTCTACAGAGAGCTCCTTGGACTTCCTGGCTTGTTTTTTATCCTGACATGGTGTTAATTATGAGACCTTCCATACACGGGTACATGTATACCTTTCTAGTTGATGTCCAGTCAATTCAGTTTTCTACAGATGGAATCCAAAGAAGTTCTAGACACAGTCTCAAGGAAAACTAAAAAAATATAGGATGTACCTGAGCACAATTTGGAGTATTGTAGCAAAGGGCCTGAATGAATATCTGAATGACAGACTTTCTTTTTCAGACTTCAAACCTTTCTGAATGCATGTTTTCACTTTATCATTATGAGTTATTGAGTGTAGATTGATGAGCAAAAATGACAAGTTTATCCAATTTAAATTAATCTGCAATACAAAAAAATGTACAGAAAGTGAAGGGGTCCACTGTAATGTTCTCAGGACTACAAATATGTGACCCATTTTGTTCAGTCCTGATGTGATATTGTGAATGAGTACCCCATTGACAGATGGCCTTTATGAGATCATATTCCATCTCACAAGTCCATGTTCATCATGTCACACAGCTATGTCACTGAAATGACAAACAATACACAGTGAAGCAAACTAAAAATCTTATATATAAGTGTGGAAGTGTGTGTGTCTGTTTGTCCGGCCAAGAAGTGAGAGCTATATTTGGGGTAAGGGATCTACCTCCAAGGAAACAGAATCTCACTTAGCCGCTAATAACATAAGTGGGACGAGCACATCAGCAAAACAAAACCTCAGAAGAAAGACAAAGTCACTTAGCCACGAACATCGGCAAACTGGCATCCCTTTTACTTTTCCTCCTGCCGCTAATACACAAGCGAGGCGAACACATCAGCAAACCAAATCCTCCTAGGAGAGAGATGCACAGAGTAGTTTCTTTCAATTACTTGACATCTCTACATTTCATTTTTTTTCTGACTTTTTCAATAGTTTCAAGGACCCCGGTCTTTTTACAGCACGGCTTACACAGCTAGTCTATAATAAAAGGAGCAAAACCAGTACAAGACAGACTCAGTCAGCTGCAAAAGGTGACAACAATGCTACGGTGCAAACTAATAAGCATTGTGCTAGAATGTTGCCCAGAGATTAATATAGATACATAAAATTGTTTTCAGTTTAAATCACCAAAATTAATTTAATTCAGCACTATGAACGTATTTTGCATCATTCAACAACTATGGATAAATAAATGCATGAACGGTGGTTTGACAGATGCAAGTACGGGGCTTATTTACATATACTGATATTTCACTTAGTGATGCATTCATTTGCTCATTTATGAATTATCATCAGCACTGTGAAAAACAGTAATTAATATTCCTTGTAAAATTTTGCATGTCTAATTGAGCTAAATAGCGTTTAATTAATTTACTTATTCATGCATTATTTGACTAGTGATGAGGCTTTTTCCTACCCTCTTTTGACAAAGTGAAAAGATCTTCTCATAATCTTTAAATGTACAATGATGTGCAAGATTGAATTGATATAATATTTGACAGCCAGATAACTCCTTTTCTGTTTTGTTTTAGTTATACTCAATTTAGTAGACTCAAATTTTCCACAGGAAAGAATGAAGAAATCAGCCGCAATTAAGTATTTTTCAGACCTGTGTAATGTTGTTTTAGACTGCCGATAAAGCAGGAGGCTCATCTTTTTGCTGTTAATAGGATCACAGATTGAACATCTCTGCCATGGATTTCCTTTTTAGGCAAACCCGTTTTGTTTATTTTTGACTTTTCTTTCATTTTTGATTATTGTTTAAAAAATGACTACTTTCTAAAGAGTCTTTGTTGGACTTGTCTCTCAGGTGAGAAGTGTGATGATTTCTCTCCTTTAAGGGGAAATTGTTGAGGCATTTGAAGTATTTTATGAACCTTTAGGGATAGTTCCCCATTTTGGGCCTGTGCAGGCCTAACTCTGCTTGTGGAGTTTGGGATCCAGCTGCCTGGGATGAGGCCTACCTTTAGGCAGGCTAGAAAAGTAATGGATGGGTTTGTCGGTCTTTTCGCTACTTGGTGTGCACCTATTAATAAGACACCTGTAGGGTTAGCTGCCATACCACCTGCACTTCAGAACAGCTAAACATATAAGGGTCTGGTCATTACTAGGATGGGAGGCCATCAACATAGGTGTTCTATGTATGGATCCCAATGCCCCAGTGTAGTGAAGGTAAGTCGTTCTTGCAATGAGATGTAAAACTGAGACCCTGGCTCTATGTGATTATAAAAGATCCCTGGGCATCTTTTGAAAAAGAGTAGGGTGTTTCTCAATGTCTTGGCTAAATTGCCCGCCATTCTCATCCCTTCACCACCTAATACGTAATGTGTGATGAGCATACTGGCGCAAAAATAGCTGCTGTCGCATCAAGCAGATGGATACTACACATTGGTGGTGGTGGTTGAAGTCGTTACCATGTGCCTATGTGAAGCACTTTGAGTAACTTGGGAAAGTACCATATAAATGTAATCTATATAAGCAGAATGCTAAGTAGTTGTCACACAAAAACTCACACACCTCTGGGTTCTAAGCTCTGATCTTGGTCTTAGTTGACAGCTAATGCCTTGGTATGCATAGCACAATCCATGAATTAGACATGCGGGACACCTCGGCTATGAAATCTGCCTTCAGATCCTTCTTGCAGCTAGCAGTGTTGCAGCCTCATGCCTCACGGCAAGCAGTGAATCAAACATTTGCCATGGCCGACAGGAGCAGCAGAATGACACTAACACGGGAACCTGAGCAGCATACGCCACTGTGACAGTGAGACACACTGCAAAAGGCCAAGTGAAAGTCATGAGTTGGTGGTGTGGGCTTACCACATTAGTTGGCTTTGCGTAGGTCGAGCATACGACGTGTCTGTCAAGAAAAGAGCTGCAGTGAAATCAGAGGGCTTTGAAGGACACTGTAGCAACCTTTGACCTGGGGTGATGTGTTTCAAAAGAGGTGCATGCACCACCATTCTTTCGAGGATCGGAGGTTCGAATGTTACTTGCTGATTATTATTATTGTAAACATGCAGCACAATGTAACAAAACTCCTTGATGAATTGCATTGTGACATCTTCGGCAACTAAAGAGCACATCTTATACCTTTCATAGAAAAACAACCAACAGATAAGATGTAATGTCCACCTATTCACGCCTCCAGGGGGCAGTAGAAACATCATGATGCCTAGCTGAGGCAGATCTTCCATACATACTCGCGGATAAGTTCTCCCGCAGATATGTTGGGACTTGATTTTACCGTCTAATTTCTGGTATTTAATAATGTCGGTCGTATAAGTTGAATGCAGAAAACTCACGCTCTTGGTACAAGGGATTATGATATGCTAACACCCACCTGAGAGAGTAACCACAGAACACACTGCCTTTTTCTTCTATGTGGGTGCGACAATGTGCTGTATCAGCGTGTGCTCCTAACCTCTCTCTCTCTATTGTGCCTACTCGATCACTCGGTAATACCTGAACTATTCCGAAGAGATGTTTGCACTGATTTGTGTTTTTTTGTATGTCACACCATTTACATCTTTATCATAAGAGCATCCCTTAATCTACGATGGAGCATTCGATCAGAAGAAAATATTAAGCTGCTTTTAAATTAAATGTGGTTGAAGTGGCGAAAGAAATTTCGATGCATCTGAGAAACCGATGTGAGATTGGAGGAGGCAAGAAGATGCAAAAAAAAATAAAATAAATAAGTGTCACATTTTTGAACGTATATGTCGGGGTTTGATTTTATAATCAATTTTTTGGGCTTCATGACCTGACTCAGACATGAGTATATACGGTATATGAAAAAGAAAATGAAACTTTTCGTTTGAAAGGAATGTCCTTGTGATTTTGAAATTAAAGTTATTTCATAAATGTGTATTTTTTCAGTAATCACTTCTCATTGACTTAAAGATAAACTGCTTTTAAATCCCTAATGCAACAATACCTTAAATAAGATGTTCTTTGAAAGAGAAATTACTGTCTGTCTCTCACTGCCAATGCTGAAATCTTAAAAGCATTGAATGCCATACTGCATCCACGCTCTACCTTTACATTCTAATTTGTCTTCTGAGTGAATTTATTAGTTTATGTCCAAAACCATTAATTTCAAAAATCACATTAATGACAGTGAATACATCTTCTTTGTTGCTTATAATGTCTGATAGATCAGAAAAATGTTTGAGCCTGACCCCATTTCCATCCCAGCTTGTAAGATGTTGTTTTATAAGAGTAGTTCATTTGTTTAATAAAATATGAATCCCATAATCTGACATCATTTCATTTTCTTAAGAATGCTGATATCAATCATTTAAAAAAGAAATGTGAGATTAAAATGCATGACGTCTCAAGCAATTGAAGGCAAGCCACATGCATCCTAGTAGAGTTTACTTAAGTTGATCTCATTACAGAAAGGAACACAAAGGAGATTTTAGTTTAAATCTCTGCAATGAATAAATCTTTGATGTGTCATCTTAAAAAAATAAATAAGCACTAGGCTCAGTGGATGCCATATGTATGGGTGAGAGGAAATTGCAGCTTATGTGGTGCTAAATAAAGAAAAGAAGTAGCAGGGATGATCTACTAGGATTAAAAAGCAAAACAATATATATATATTTGGAGAAAATCCAAAATATCATAAAGTTGTGATTTTGTTTCAGTCACCCAGAAAGAGCTGGTACATTATTTGAGCACTTGGTTCACGCAGTTCAGTGAGAATCGCTTCCTCTTTCAGTCAGCCTTCAGAAGAGAAACCCTTTTCATGTTTTACTCCCTTACTCCACCAGTTCCAGGGCTTCCATCCAACCCTCATGAGTTCATTATATAAACATTATTATATACAGGACCACTTTTGAGCAATCCCCATACCCAGAACATCATCTAGGGGATACCAGGGTCCAATTAAAGAAAAGATTTATGAAGGAAGTTTAGGGTACACACGGGAGGATATAATGGTGGGTGTGATCAGGGTCAAAGACTAAAGGAAACACCAATAACTCTGCCCTCTGCAGGCATGAATATTTTGCAGAATCCTTGCTGAGACCTACATTACTTTAATCTTCATTGCGCCAAAGTGCACTCTCCTTGTTCCTTCCTACCTGTTTCCAACCTTCTTTCCTTCTTTCTCGCCTTCTTATCCTTGCCTTTCCCCCACTCCCTCATCCAAGTCTGGGAACAAGAGGTCCCCTTGTATGTCCTAAACTTCTGTTTATTACGTTATGCACTCACTGTACAAATGATTAGGAACATTTTTACACCTACTTATTCAATAATCAGCTAATTAGGTGGAAGCAACACAATGCATACAATCCGGCATATACAGGTCAGGAACTTCAGAATGGGGAAAAATGTGATCTTAGTGATTTCAACAATGGCATGATGGTTGGTGCCAGATGGGCTGGTTTGAGTATATGTATGACTTCTGATTTCTTCGGATTTTCATTCACAACCATCTCTGGGGTTTACTCAAAATGGTGCAAAAAACAAACAACATTAAATGAAATGCAGTACTTTAGACAGAATTGCCTTGTTGATGAAAGAGTTCAGAGGAGAATGGACAGACTGGATCACGCTGACATAAAGGATGCGGTAACTCAGATAATCACACTACACAACTATGATGAGCAGAAAAGCATCTCAGAATACACAACGTATCAAATCTTGAGGCAAGATCGGCTGTAACAGCAGAAGGCTATGCAGTGGTGACAAGCTGACTAAATCTGGACAAGTTGAAGACTGGAAAAACACAGCCTGGTCTGATGAATTTTGATTTCTACCGAGACGCATAAATGGTAGAGGAGCAATTAGGCACTTGTGTTAATAGTCAAAGCTGGATGTATTCTTGGCTCACTTCAGACCCATTAATACTAATCAATCATCACTCGAATGCCACTGCCTACTTGAATATTTTTGCTGACCATCTATATCCCTTTATGGGCACAAGTTACCCTGTTAATGGCTACTTCCAGCATGATAATACATCATGTCACAAAGCATAAGTCATCTCCATTTGGTTTCATGAGCATGAAAATGAGTTCAGAGTTCTGCCATGGTCTTTCCAATCAATGGATATGAATCCATAGTGAGAGTCATTTCAGCCAGTTTTCTGTTTGACCTTCCGGAGAGCAGTTATAACCCTTCTTCCTAAAAAGGGAGATTTATGTGAGATCCGAAACTGGTGGCCTGTGTCACTACTGTGTGCAGACTACAAGATTTTGTCTAAATCGCTGGCCAACAGACTCTGGACTGTTATGAAAAAAGTGGTGCATCCAGATCAGAGCTACAGTGTGACTGACAGAACTATATTTGACAATATTTTTTTAAGTCAGGATATTTTGGCTTTCTCAGAATGTATTCATTTTAAGGTTGGTCTACTTTCCTTAGATCAAAAGAAAGGTTTTGATCATGTCAGCCATTCCTACTTTTGGTTTTGGGTAGAATTTTGTCCAATATATTCATTGGCTTTTTAGTGACATTTCTAGTGTAGTGAAAGTCAGTGGTGGCTTGTGCACGCACAACTTTTACAGTTCAGAGAGGTGTTTGACAGGGCTAGTCTCTTTCTGGAATGCTATATGCATTGGCATTGGAGTCATTCTTGGTGAAGTTAAGAAGAGTGCCGAGTGGTCTGTCTGTTCTAATGTATACAGTGGAGCCATTTAATGTGACAGCTTATGTGGATGACATTGTGGTGATCATTAGGAATCAGAAAGATGTGAAGAGGCTGATGGCTTGTTTAAGAAGGAGGAGGAGGTAGGGAGCATGTGCTGATTACAGCATGTTGCCGCACCCACCGCACGACAAGCCACCTGGAGATTTATCAGACTTTTTGGGTACCATGCTACTGCCTCAAATTTGCTGACATGTTCAAAGACCAGGGTGAGCACTGTCTTTGTCGAGTTGTCTTCATGTCTGCTTGTGTCCCTTTTTTTCATGCCTGGTTACTCTGCCTTGGCTCCATGAATGTGACATTGGACTGAGACACATCCAGCATTGTCCCTGCTCTGTAATTCTGAACTTGACTAAGCATTGATGATAGGAGATGGATGGGACAATACTGATTTCAGTCTTAAATAAATGCAAGTGGAGCCATTTTTATTATAAGTGTACCATATATTTTTCAGGAGTATTCTTGTGAAAATAAAAAACAATCATTATAGAGATGAATAGTTTTCAGAAATGCTGCACTTTTGAAGATTTTATAAAACAATTTTGGGCATCATGCTAATAAATACAGGGCGGCATGGTGGCGCAGTGGTAGCGCTGCTGCCTCACAGTTAGGAGACCCGGGTTCGCTTCCCGGGTCCTCCCTGCGTGGAGTTTGCATGTTCTCCCCGTGTTTGCGTGGGTTTCCTCCCACAATCCAAAGACATGCAGGTTAGGTGGATTGGCGATTCTGAATTGGCCCTAGTGTGTGCTTGGTGTGTGGGTGTGTTTGTGTGTGTCCTGTGGTGGGTTGGCACCCTGCCCTGGATTGGTTCCTGCCTTGTGCCCTTTGTTGGCTGGGATTGGCTCCAGCAGACCCCCGTGACCCTGTATTCGGATTCAGTGGGTTAGAAGATGGATGGATGCTAATAAATACAAGTTTAGGACCATAGTGGATAAGGTTACTGATGAAACCTCATTCAACCACAGAACCCTGTAATCCACAAAGGCAAGAGACAAAATGATTTTCTTCTGAAGGATTTAGAGAAAATGAAAAATAATTTTGTGTGAAGCGGATGTTAATGGTTTTTTATGCTCCTTGGCCACTATATCAGTGGAAATCTGGAAACAGCAGGAGACATCGCAGGACTTTCAATCACTCAAAGATGTTAAGTTTACAATCTTGTCTACTTGAAAATATAAGAAGATCTAAAGTGGAAAAAAGATATTTTTGACATTACAAATTATTAGTTATGAGATTCAACTGATGCAATGTAATAATCTGTAATGTGTTGCAAACCTAAAAGTGCTTATTGGCATTTTAATTCTCTGTTACTTCAAGATAAGAATTTTAAGGAAATATTAAATTTTTTGGAACAGGTGGAAAATTAAAAAAGGGAGTTCATCTGCTTGCAACAATGGTGGGATTTAGGGAAGGTGCACATTAAAGTGTTGGGTCAGTAATACACTAGAAATGTCACAATTTTTTTTTATCAGAGATTGCTAAATTTGAAGCTGAGGTAACAGAGATCCAGAGGCTTCCTGATTTTGGCCCAAACACACAGCTAATAGAGAGCATAAAAAATAAACAGAGGGGTCTGACTCAGCTATTGGAAACTAAAGTTACAGTATAGGGGCTCTAGTGAGATCACGATTCCAAAGCCTAAATGAAATGGAGGCACCAACAAGATATTTTTTCAGCCTTGAAAGAAAGAACTTACAAAGCAAACTTTTACAGTGGTGCCTTGGTTTGCGAGCATAATTCGTTCTGGACACGTGCTTGTAATCCAAAGCACTCGTATATCGAAGCAAATTTCCCCATAAGAAATAATGGAAACTCAGATGATTCGTTCCACAACCCAAAAATATTCATATAAAAGTTATTAATACAAAATATAAAGTAAAAATACATAAAACAAATTAACCTGCACTTTACCTTTGAAACAAATCGTGGCTGGTGTGAGGGAGATGAGAGAAAGGAAAGGAGGAGGAAGAGGAGGGTTATTGTGTGGGATGACTTTCACTCTAACTAACATAATCACTCCTATCCGTTGGCTCACTGGAATCTTTTTCTTTTTTTGTGACTTTAACAAGGAGCCTATCCAATGACAGTTGCTTTTGCCTGAAGAGTCACTATACTTGGACACAAAATAAAATAATACTTTATGCACTGTAAGGTTTCTAAACTCTTTTGGGTTTCCCCCCAACAGGAAAACACGAGGAAGATCGTCCCAAAGCAACTGCAAGGCTCCCAGCGCTGTAGCAGTTTGCTGCAAAAGTGAATCCAAAAAGAATGTGGTCGTGCTATAAGCACCTGCCGTCAATGGGTGATACAGTACATTATAAATGCAAGGGCACAGAATTACTTGGCCATTAACTTGGCCCCAACCTTGCCTGATTGCTGTGTATGTATTGCTTTGATGACACACAGCTGTACTTATCAATAGCACCTGATGACCCTGATTCTATTGATTCACAGAATGTCTGACTTGTATCTCAGAATGGATGAATAGTAATTTTCTCAAGTTAAATAAAGAAAAAACTGAAATCTTAGTGGTCAGCAATAATGGATACAATGAGGCTATTAGAAATAAACTGGATACATTAGGATTAAAAGTCAAGACGGAGGTAAAAAGCTTAGGGGTGATTGTTGACTGTAATCTGAATTTTAAATCACATATTAATCAAATCATTAGGACAGCATTGTTTCACTTAAGAAACATAAGTAAAGTTAGACCGCTTATATCACTGAAAGATGCTGAGAAATTACTTCACGCGTTTGTTTTCAGTCGACTAGATTACTGTAACGCACTCCTCTCAGGACTACCCAAAAAAGACATAAATCGTTTGCAACGAGTGCAGAATGCAGCTGCTAGAATCCTAACTAGGAAAAGAAAATCCGAGCACATTTCTCCAGTTTTAATGTCACTACACTGGTAACCTGTGTCATTCAGGATTGACTTTAAAATACTGCTTATGGTTTATAAAGCCTTAAATAATCTCGCTCCATCTTATATATCGGAATGCCTGACACATTATAGTCCAAATCGTAACCTTAGATCTTCAAATGAGTGTCTCCTTATAATTCCAAAAGCTAAACTTAAAAGAAGTGGTGAGGCGGCCTTCTGCTGTTATGCACCTAAAATCTGGAATAGCCTGCCAATAGGAATTGCCAGCAAATACAGTAGAGCACTTTAAAACACTGCTGAAAACACATTACTTTAACATGGCTTTTCTATAACTTCAATTTAATCTTAATTTAACTTAATCCTGATACTCTATATGTTCAATTTCCTCATAATAACTATTCATGGTGGCTCTAAAATCCGTACTGACCCCTACTCTCTTTTCTGTTTCTTTTTCCGGTTTCTTTGTGGTGGTGGCCTGCGCCACCACCACCTACTCAAAGCTTCATGATGCTCCTACAATGATGGACGGATTAAAAGGCAGAAGTCTACGTGACCATCGTCATCATCAAGCCCTTCCATGAGAACCCTAAATCCAAAGAGGACTGTTTCATTTATGTTAGGTAGAATGCCCAGAGGGGACTGGGCGGTCTCATGGTCTGGAATCCCTACAGATTTTATTTTTTCTCCAGCCGTCTGGAGTTTTTTTGTTTTTTCTGTCCCCCCTGGCCATTGAACCTTACTCTTATTCGATGTTAATTAATGTTGTTTTATAATTGTGTCTTTCATACTGTTTGTATGAAAATGTGCTATATAAATAAATGTTTTGTTGTATGTGTATAAGAGAGTGGCAGATCCCGCTACAATAAATAACCGCGCTGTTCCTGTTTCAAGCTGAAAAAAAAAGCTGGTTTTGCTAAATTAGTGTAAATGTGACTCGGATTCATGTTTTGGGGTACAAGACGGGGACTCACACATCACAGCACACACACGTAGTCATAATGCTATAGTAAACAGTATATGCTCGTATGGATGTTGACTATGTGAGTGAGGCACGCCAACTGAGACCAGCATGGGAGACGATTACCCACAATCCCGCAACAAGAGAGATAGAGAGAGAAGAACCATCGGCTCAGTTGTGATAAAGTGATGCTCAGCAGACAAAGCATAGACGTACTACTTGTATTGCAAGACCTTGCTCGTTTAGCAAATTAATATGTATTAAAAGTTTTAGCTCGTCTTGCAAAACACTCGCAGACCAAGTTACTCGCAAACCAAGGTTTTACTGTATATTGTTTGCCAGCAGCCAGTGGAGATAAGGGAGATTGTGAGATATTTCTGCAAGACTTTGTATGCTGCAGAGACAGTTCAAGATGACAATGCATGCCATCATTTGTAACAGAATCTTCCACAGCTTCTTAAGGGAGATGTTTCAAACTTGAATTCAGAGTTGACTCTAGCAGAACTTTCAGATGCTTTGGGGAGGCTTAATTTTTACAAGGCATTGATAGGATCCCAGTTGAATTTTATACAGAATTCTCATTGGTCCAGAGTTGCTGGAAGTTTTTACACAAAGTATCAGGACAGGTGTTGGACAGCAGGTATAACCCTCCTTCCTAAATAGGGAGATTTATGCAAGATCAGAAACGGGCAACCTGTGTCACTACTGTGCATAGACTACAAGATTTTGTCCAAAGCGGTGGCCAACTGACTCCGGACTGTTTTGAAAAAAGTGGTGCATCCAGATCAGAGCTACTGTGTGCCTGACCATTACTGTGTACTTTCCATTAATCAGGAGACAGCTTTTGATCAGGTCAGCCATTCCTACTTGTGGAATGTTATGAGAGCTTTTGGTTTTGGGGAGAAGTTTGTCAAATACGTTCAATTGCTTTACAGTGACATTTGTAGAGTAGTGAAAGTCAGTGGTGGCATGTGCGTGCTCACCTTTTACAGTTCAAAGAGAAGTTTGACAGGGCTAGTCTCTTTCTAGAATGCTATATGCGTTGGCATTGGAGCCGTTCTTGGCGAAGTTAGGAAGAGTGCTGAGTGATCTGGCTGTTCTAATGTATACAGTGGAGCCATTTAATGTGACAGCTTATGTGGATGACGTTGTGGTGATCATTAGGAATCAGGAAGATGTGGATAAGCTGATGGCTTGGGAGCATGCACTGATTACAGTGTGTTGCTGCACCCACCACACGGCAAACCACCTGGATTGGGATCCAAGTGCAGCAGCGCAATGGGTGACACCTCAGCACCACACTAAACGGTGTGTGTTTTTTTACAGGACTTATGAAAAAAAGTCATCAGTTAATATAAACTATACCAAAAGCAGTGCTCTGCTAGTGTGAGACTGGGCCGGACAGGTGTGCAGTGGAGCACTGGAGGATTGTTGTACCTGGGCGTTTATCTTGGCAATGGACAATTTCTGCATAAGAACTGGGATGGATTATTACAAAAGGAACAAGCTCGACTGGCAAAATTGCACTGACTCCTCCCCCAGATGTCTTATAGGGGCAGGATGCTGGTCGTAAATAATCTGGTGACCTCCAGCCTGTGGCATAAGTGCCTCTGTTTGGAGCCCCCATCACAGCTAGTCAAGCAGGTACTTAGTGACTTCTTCTGGGACAGAATGCACTGGCTGAGACTGAGTGTGCTTTACTTACCATTAGATGAGGGTGGTCAATGACTTACAGATATTGTCGAGTGGCTGTTTTCCATTTACAAACAATGAGAAAACTGTTATATTCACATGAACAGCACCCATGGGCATTTTTAGGTCAATTTTTCCATGACCAAATTGGACAGATAAGGCTGGGGAACAACATAGTGCTATATCAACTGGAAAAGTTACCAGATTTTTATAAAAGTATACTAAGTGCTTGGTGTTCGCTGTTGGTCAAAAGGGATTTTGAAAATACTTTCTTGTTTTGGGCACTGGAAGAACCTTTGCTATATAATCCTCATATCAACTCTTCTTGGGGATCATCACAACGTGTTGCTCACAATTTTATACTGTTCCATTTTACCAAAATTAGACATACTAGCCAACCCGCGGCATACCATACGCCACATAATTAGGCTGGTTTTTTAATGATTTTTAAGCACAGGGAGAAAATTAACATTTGAAAAATCAGTAATGTAGTAAATCAGCAAGAAAAGCAACATTGTAACAATGCACGGAACGAAACCAACACACAATCGTCCATGACTGAAAACTGGCGGACCGCCATCGCGCCTCAGTTTGCTATGGTGCACACGGTCGTGCGTCGTAACCGAAAAGTCGGTTTTTAAAGACTGCTTACTTCATTGTGTTTTAACCTCAGTTGTAAAGGATTGTTTTAAGGATCCCATGGGATACTCCTCGCAAACCATTTTAAACGCTGCATATGGCGATTCACCTACGCAAGAAACATGCCTCTATGAGCAGTCAACGTGGCTCGGAGGTGCATGTGGCCTCTACGACAGACGAATATAAATGACGCCGTTTTTTGTGTGTCGTCGCATCCGAGTTGGTGGGCGTGGCTCTGTGAGTTGTCGTCGTATCCAATGGTCTTGGAGTTGGTGGGCGTGGCTCCATCTTGCGTGCGCCATAGGTGTCTTACTTATCGGCAGCTTAGTGAATCCACGCCCCTTCTGCCGTGCTTTCCATGGGTGTCTTGCCTTAGTGAATTATATATATAGATACTTGATTTGGACAGATTTATTTGGAAAGATACAGCAACGATAGCAGAGGAGACAGGAGTGCACGCTCTGTGATTATTGGAAAAATTCTTAAATAGACTAAGAGCATCACGGCCCAAGAGCTGTTTAACACTTTTAGAAAATCTATTTGAAACAAAGATTTGCCCTTCTTGTGACTTTGTTTTTCCTACATTTGTGGCGTTCCCAGCAAGTGAACGGACAGACTGTCCATATGTAATCTGTTGGACTTGCCTCTGCAGTTTGTGACAGGAAAGCAGCTGTACAGAATATGTGTGGCAGTCAACCATCAGACTCAGTTGAAGATGCTTTCAGACAACATTGGAGAGACAAAATTACTTTTCCAGTGGGAGCAAATCCGGCATGGAGGTTGATGTACAAGCCATCATTGGCCCA
The DNA here is from genome assembly GCF_016835505.1 of Polypterus senegalus. Classification (NCBI taxonomy): domain Eukaryota; kingdom Metazoa; phylum Chordata; class Cladistia; order Polypteriformes; family Polypteridae; genus Polypterus; species Polypterus senegalus. The sequence continues at coordinate 22,930,603 of NC_053160.1, forward strand.
CTGGGTGGGGGATCTGCATTGAAGGCTGTTGCACGGCATTTTAGCAGTGAACTCCTTTTCAGCAATAATTAAGCCTGGGGTTCCTGATAATTGTCCCTTTTGTGGTGTAAGGGAGACTGTGTTTCATTGCTTTATGTTTTGTATGAGGCTTCAGCCTCTTTTTGTTCTAATCAAAAATGTAATTGTAATACTGGGGGCTGAAAATAATGAGGTGGACTTCTTGTTTGGGTGAAAAGTAACAAAAACAACAGGGAACAATGTGAACCTTGTAAACTTCATTACAGGTTATATAAGTTAAACTGACAATACGGAAAACTCTCAAAAATAACATTAGTGGGTCTGGGCTCCAGGATACATCTGGGTTCTTCATAAGGCTATGCGAAAGTAGAATGTTAGTAGAATTTTTGTAAATTTACAAAGAATATGGAAATGTTAAGATATGTTTGGTGTGTAAATAATGCATTATGTGAATGTAAAGACGATGAGTTGCACTTGATGTTATTTTTTTTAGGACAACTTTTTCTTGGAAGTGTTTCGTCATATGGTACAATAAAAAAGATTATTTTTATGTTTTCTGTAGTTTTTTGTCTGTTGTGTGATTTTAAACACTGTTTTTACAATTATCTTAATAAAGGTTGATTTTAAAAATATCTATCTATTGTCACACACATGCACATAGGAGACAGCTAAATGGCTTGAAGTAAGGCACACTAATCCTTTCTCTCTTTCCACTGCAGACCCATTACGGGAAATTCCGCATGGCCACCATGACATCCCTTCTCTTCACAAGCCCGATGACGTTACTTCTGATCCAGACGATGCGACTTCTGGCCATAAGCCCAATGACGTCATTTCTGGTCCAGACAACGCCAGTTCCAGTCATAAGCCCGATGAAGTTACTTCCAGTTCTGGTCATAATTACCTCACTTCCTCTCCCACACTTTAAAAACCCACAACCTCAACATCTATCTATCTATCTATCTATCTATTATAGTTACTTTCATATCTATCTATCTATCTGTCTATCTGTCTGTCTGTCTAAGCCCAAGCCAGAGTCACACAGAGACAGTAGCTTGATATGCAAGGCGGCAGCCAGCACTGGACAGACCTGTCCACACCATGATACAATCACACATGATGTGTCAAAAGTGCTGGGCTTTAAACCCATTGGATTGCTGACTCGATTCCTGTATTGACCTCACAATCTGACCCTGAGCAAGTCACTTAACTGGATTGTGTTTAAACTGTAAAAAATATCTAGAAAGAGTTGTAAAGTATCTTGACCTTGCGATCTGCCATATGTGTAACAATAATAATAATAATAACCAATTAACTTAACCTGCATGTGTTTGGAATGAGGGAGGAAACCTGCACGAACACTTGGGAAATATGATTGAGCTGGGGGTCATCCATGGGCGGCTGGTGACAGTCCCTCGAGCCTTGGAGCAGCAGTGCTAAGCACTGAACTACCATACTGCCCTCTTCAATTTTTCTGTACACCATCTTTCAATGCCTTCAACAAAACACATTCACCCTGACATGCTGCTAAGACAATAAGGGTTTATGCTAAAGAAGAGGTGATGATTAAATAAACATGTAATAACATTGGCATACATTCCTTTTTTTATACATTCCTCTTTGCTCTGATTTTCTTTTCATTTTATGCATTGCAGATTATAATGCATTTTTAATTGACTGCATAATTTAGCACTTTAATATATTCATTCTCTCCCATTCTGCACTTTGCCTTGCATCTTTGTTTTGCAGATTTTCAGAGAAAGTCGTGTTTCCTAAAGCTGTCTTTTCTGTGACTTTATTCAGACGCTGCTTGTGGTTTCATTTTACTTTTCCTGTCACCAGCTATACTTCTGTTACTTCTTTTTTTTAAATTTGTTTCCAAGTGACAGATTTATGAAAAAAATGTATCTAGCTGAATAATTTATTCTGTTATTTCAATGAAAGAACGTCTGGGGATTCGACACTGTGTTGAGTGGCCGCACATTTCCATGTGAATTAGAGCCGTTGCAGGACTTGTACAGCAGTGTTGCGTGAGTGATTCAGGCTCCTCGACTTTAATGGTTTAGTCTCATACGAAAACAAAGACAGGTGATTACTTATTTATTTACTTTCATTTTTCACAAAGTACCCTGCTGAGATGCCTGATATTTAATATTTCCTTCTGGGATACCACATGTCGAGTGTCGATAAATCAAAAAATTCTTCATAAAAGAATTCACATTTACAGACTTGTAAAAAAAAATCAATACACATTACACATGCTGACTTTTTTCAGGTCACCATAAGGCTTAATTAACCTTTACAGTGAATTTGATTTATGGAGCATCCATCATTATATTTTCTAATCTACTTTTCCAGTTCAAAACAGCTTAAATACATCATAGAAACAGTAAATTAAGATAACATCTAGAACAGATGATTCTAAAAGTTGTGTCCCTGTAAAGGCAATCAGTATTTATTTTTCTAACACATTTAATGATGCACAGCATCCTAGCTCTCTTTACCTATACAACACAGTTTTATACAGTTGTGAATCAGCAAGACTTGTGTCACATGACCTTGTGAAAAGTGACTGTCCCCAAGTGGCCCAAAGCTCAGACTTAGGCCCCATCTGAGGAGATGCCAGAAGATGGCAGTTTGCAGACATCCAATGTAACGGAGCTTGAGAGGATCTGAAAGGAAGGATCGGAAAAACTGTCCAAATAAAGGAGTGCAAAGCTGTAGAGTTTTACAAGAGAAGACTCAAAGCTGGAATTGCTGCCAAAGGGAATTCTATAAAGTACTGAATTAAAGGTCTGAATGCTTATATGGATGACAGATTTCTGTTTTTGATTTGTGATAAATTTTCAAACATTTCTATAGTACTAGGGAGTTGTACTGTGTTAGCCATTATGAAGGTAGTGAGAAGACAAACAAAATGACGCCTTTTATTGGTTAACTAAAAAGATTACAACATGCAAGCTTTGGAGGCAACTCAGGCCCCTTCTTCAGACAAGATGTAATGAAGAAACTGGAGATCCCTGCGTTTATATACACACTAGGACAAATAACAACATTGGAAAACCTTTAAGTGAGACATCTTAAATGTAAGGTTCCACATCAAGCATGGCAACACAGATGTTCCTATAGCAGCCCACTGCAACAGCCATGGACAATGTGAGAGGGACTTTAAAGTCACAGTGCTTTTGGGCAACTTCAGAACACAGCAACAGAGAAAAGAATGGGAAGTTAAACTCAGGCTAAAATTTAACACATCACAACATGGTTGAATAGAGACAAGAGTTTTATGGCCAAATATGAGGATTGTTTGCATCTCTCAGACTGACACAGACAACCTGTCTACAGAACAACATTGTATTGAAAAACTCATCAAAAAAAACTCATTTCGAAAAGACTTTGTTAGAGTTATCTTATCCAACCGTCTTGACTACACATTGTTCTCCTCTCTTGCTTAATGAATCTTTGCCTGGAGAAGTCTATTAAATATTGTGGTATATGGCCGGCTGTTTATCCCGGCCAATGCCCCCAAGCTGCCAGGTGGAGCCCTCCCTGCAGTATGGAGGTTCTCTGAAGACCAGCAGGGCATCATGGACATTGGAGTTTATATACACAGCCCTGCTGGATACCATGGGGGCCACTAGGAGATGCTGCAGGGAGGAACAATGGTTATTTGCCTTACGCCCCGGAAGTACATCCGAGTCACATGGACAAAGGAAATTACGTGCTTCCGGGGTGAAGAAAAGGACTTTGTATCTGACCCGGAAGTGATAAAGAATCACATGGACTGGGGATTGGGAACACTTCCGGATCAGGGAATATATAGGATTGTGGGAGCTGGCAGATGGCGAGCTGAGCTGGGTGGAAGGGTGGCAACGCGTCTGGGAGTGGAGGAATTCTTTATTGAGTATTTGTATTGTGTTTAATGAGTATTGTGGAGGAGAGGGTGCTTTGTGCACTGTGCGGTGTTAATAAAGTCAACATATGGACTTTTACTTGGTGTCTGACATCTTGGACAAGGGTTCAAGGGAGCGATACTGCCCCCATCTGTCACTATATATATATATATATATATATACCATATGTGAATTTCCCCTTAGGATTAATAAAGTAATAATAATAAATAAAGTAATAAAGTATCTATCTATCTATTAATTTTTTACATTTAAGATGTCACACTTAAAGGTTTTCCAATGCTGTATTTGTCCTAGTGTGTATATAAACACAGGAAACTTCACTTTCTGTATTACATCTCGCCTGAAGAAGGGGCCTGAGTTGCCTCAAAAGCTTGCATATTGTAATCTTTTTAGTTAGCCAATAAAAGGTGCCATTTTGCTTGACTTCTCATTACAACCATTTCTGAAAACCTTTGTTCACTTTATCATTATGAGTAACTTAGTGTAGATTGATGGGCAAAAAGAGAAAATGTATTCATTTAAAATTAAATCTGCAACACAATAAAGTGAAGGGATCCCAATACTTTCTGAATCGACTGTAAATTATATTTTGTGGATCTTCTCATTTTGCTGTACAGCCCGCATCCCATTGAATATTGCTGGCCATTGCTGAATCTGTAGGTTTCATGCGCTTGGCCTCAGACATTATGAAATTCGCCAAGTATAATTAATTTACAGTTGTGTGTTCTGGGGAGTTTATGGGAAACTGTAATGGTCTGTACCATCACTTTTCTTGGCTCCCTGATGTGTAATCATTTTTTTTCCATTTGATTAAAAATGGAAAGAAATAAACCAATATTATGGGATTCTTGCACATTCTGTTTATTCTGAACAGTTGAATAACTAGCTTCGTTTGCACTGTTGGATTTGATTAGTAACCACAACAAATATTCATTAGAATTTTTGTGCATAAATAAACATTACTTTAATTTGCTGTGCTATTAACAAATATGCAATTATTGGAACAAAAGAAGGCTAACAAAGGTTTGCAAGAACAGTACACAACTGGTATCTGTTTGTGCATTGTCTTCCCTCATTTTATTTCTCTCTCATTCTCTTTGTCTCTCTCTCTGTATATACAGTATGTATATATATATATATATATATATATTGTGAGACCTGCCTGGACACCACCAGTCGGAAACCACATCTTTATAAAGTTCACACATTTATTACTCATTAATAAACACAGTCCCAAAACACCACACAATGCACAAAGCAATAATCACCCCAATAATCCATCAAAATTAAAAGAAATAAACATTTGAAATATATCAATCTGTGTGTAATGAATGAATCTAATATACAAGTTTCACTTTTTGAATGGAATTAATGAAATAAATCAACTTTGTCACGATATTCTAATTTTATGACCAGCACCCGTATAGTAAGAATGACAAGAAAACACAAAAAAAAATTTTGGGATCCATCCTGTATTCTTGAAACAAAGGAAGTTGCAATGCAACAGAGTGTGGTATTGCGGGACCGTGGCTCCCAATAAATGGCCAGTTTTTAATAAATAATCTATTTGGCTGTGTCTGTTTCCGTGTACGCGCCCTCGCACAACCGCGGGGAGTTGATGAGGTAATTGGGGCGAGTCGCACCTGCATGTGAGGGTGTGATCTTTCTTAATTGCTTCATCGGCTTCCTGTGGAGCGTGATTGAGATGCTGCACCCACAGATCCATATAAGTATGGGCTGGTGCAGGAACTAGGGAGAGAGGAGGAAAAATGAAAGAGAAAGGCTTGCAGAACAAGAGTGCGGAATTGGGGCAGAGAAAGAAGACGAGCCAGCCAGCTAGAGAAAGAGAGAAGGCAGTGTGGTCAAGGGTCCCGTGATGGAGTGAAGGATCGGTGCTCTAGGGACGGATCATACTTACTGATTGTGCTGAGGAGTGGTTGCGATCGAGGTGGTGTCCTCTCCAGGGATCTGAGAGACAACTGCTTGGGCGTGAAGGATGATGAGTGCACAACTGACCCCAAGCGATCTGGCAGATGGCAACGGAGACAGCCAAGACTGGTGTCGTGATTGAGAAGATGGCGGCTGCTGAAGTCTCACCAGCTGAATGTGCAATGGCTGAGCTGGAAGATGTGGAAGGAATTGGGCTCAGCTCGTTTGACCCAGTGTCTAGAGTTTTTTATTATCGTTTTTTAGCCTGGTTTTGTATTATTCACAGTTTATATGGATTATTTATGAAGTTTGAGAACTGCACTTTTAGGCACAAACTGTTAAGGTTTTATTTATTTGCACTTTGCACCATCCCGTTGCTTAGCATGATTTTTCCCCATCTTGTCAGCTCATTCGGTTACGTTATTGACGGTGTCGGGTTCAAGATGCTCCCAAAAAACAGGAAGAGAGAACATGGAGTAGGACCTGGACCGTCACACAGAGTATTCTCTTAGGACTGAATCTAACACACATTTGACTCTCCAATGACAGAAATATGGCTGCTTTATAGTGGGTTGGGAAGAAGAGGCAGGTCACTGAAGCTGGAAGCACAAGTGATGAGAGGCTTGGGACTGGATGGGAGGTCTCTGGAACCGGAACTGGAAGTGCACTTTGTGGAAGAACGGGAAGTGTTGTTAGGTGGGTTTTAATCTACAGAAGTTAGTAGAGACGCATTAGTACACCTTATCAACCCTTGGTTCATTGTTACCACACAATTAGTCAAGCCCATTGACTGCTTCTCAAGAGTATGTGTGTAACTATGGATGCCCTTTGTACTCTGATTTGTTCAAAGTCTGAATCAGTTTTCCCCATTAGAAATATCCATCCATCCATCCATCCTCTTCCGCTTATCCGAGGTCGGGTCGCGGGGGCAGCAGCTTAAGCAGAGAGGCCCAGACTTTTCTCTCCCCGGCCACTTCTTCCAGCTCTTCCAGGAGAATCCCAAGGCGTTCCCAGGCCAGCCGGGAGACATAGTCCCTCCAGCGTGTCCTGGGTCTTCCCCGGGGCCTCCTCCCGGTTGGACGTGCCGAACACCTCACCAGGGAGGCGCCAGGAGGCATCCTGATCAGATGCCCGAGCCACCTCATCTGACTCCTCTCGATGCGGAGGAGCAGCGGCTCTACTCTGAGCCCCTCCCGGATGACTGAGCTTCTCACCCTATCTTTAAGGGAAAGCCCAGACACCCTGCGGAGGAAACTCATTTCAGCCGCTTGTATTCGCGATCTCGTTCTTTCGGTCACTACCCATAGCTCATGACCATAGGTGAGGGTAGGAGCTTAGATCGACTGGTAAATTGAGAGCTTGGCCTTACGGCTCAGCTCCTTTTTCACCACGACAGACCGATGCAGAGCCCGCATCACTGCGGACGCCGCACCGATCCGCCTGTCGATCTCACGCTCCATTCTTCCCTCACTCGTGAACAAGACCCCGAGATACTTGAACTCCTCCACTTGGGGCAGGATCTCTCCCCCAACCCTGAGAAGGCACTCCACCCTTTTCCGGCTGAGGACCATGCTCGGATTTGAGGTGCTGATTCTCATCCCAGCCGCTTCACACTCAGCTGTGAACCGATCCAGAGAGAGCTGAAGATCACGGCCTGATGAAGCAAACAGGACAACATCATCTGCAAAAAGCAGTGACCCAATCCTGAGTCCACCAAACCGGACCCCTTTAACACCCTGGCTGCGCCTAGAAATTCTGTCCATAAAAGTTATGAACAGAATCGGTGACAAAGGGCAGCCCTGGCGGAGTCCAACTCTGACTGGAAACGGGCTCGACTTACTGCCGGCAATGTGGACCAAGCTCTGACACCGGTTGTACAGAGACCGAACAGCTCTTATCAGGGGGTCCGGTACCCCATACTCCCTGAGCACCCCCCACAGGATTCCCAGAGGGACACGGTCGAATGCCTTTTCCAAGTCCACAAAACACATGTAGACCGGTCGGGCAAACTCCCATGCACCCTCCAGGACTCTGCTAAGAGTGAAGAGCTGGTCCACTGTTCCGCGACCAGGACGGAAACCACACTGTTCCTCCTGAATCCGAGGTTCGACTATCCGACGGACCCTCCTCTTCAGAACCCCCGAGTAGACTTTTCCAGGGAGGCTGAGGAGTGTGATCCCTCTATAGTTGGAACACACCCTTCGGTCCTCCTCCTTGAACCGTTACCTCTCCTCCTTGAACCGTCACCTTATTGTGGTGGAGGGGTTTGCGTGTCCCAATGATCCTAGGAGCTATGTTGTCCGGGGCTTTATGCCCCTGGTAGGGCCACCCAAGGCAAACTGGTCCTAGGTGAGGGATGAGACAAAGAGCGGTTCAACAAACCTCCGATGAAGAGCAAAAACTTTGGACGACGTTTTCCCTTGCCCGGACGCGGGTCACCGGGGCCCCCCTCTGGAGCCAGGCCTGGAGGTGGGGCTCGATGGCGAGCGCCTGGTGGCCGGGCCTGCACCCATGGGCTCGGCCGGGCATAGCCCGAAGAGGTAACGTGGGTCCTCCTCCCCATGGGCTCACCACCTATGGGAGGGGCCAAGGAGGTTGGGTGCAGTGAGTTGGGTGGTGGCCGAAGGCGGGGACCTTGGCGGTCTGATCCTCGGCTACAGAAACTGGCTCTTGGGACGTGGAATGTCACCTCTCTGATGGGGAAGGAGCCTGAGCTAGTGAGCGAGGTCGAGAGGTTCCGGCTAGGTACAGTCGGACTCACCTCGACGCACAGCTTGGACTCTGGAACCAATCTCCTTGAGAGGGGCTGGACTCTCTACCACTCTGGAGTTGCCACCGGTGAGAGGCGCCGAGCAGGTGTGGGCATACTTATTGCCCCCCGACTTGGAGCCTGTGCATTGGGGTTTACCCCGGTAGACGAGAGGGTGGCCTCCCTCCGCCTTCGGGTGGGGGAAGGGTCCTGACTGTTGTTTGTGCATATGCCAACAGCAGTTTGGAGTATCCACCCTTTTTGGAGTCTCTGGAGGGGTTGCTAGAGGGCATACCTTCTGGGGATTCCCTCGTTTTGCAGGGAGACTTCAATGCTCACGTGGGCAATGACAGTGAGACTCATTAGAAATAATGGAAAGAGAATTAATGTGTTCCCAGACCCTAAACAATACCCATCTGAATAAATTGGAAACAGCAAATACACATAATTTAAAGTAAAAATGACACAATTAAATGCCCTAAATCATAAATTAAAACATATTAATAAGTAATAAGTAATAAATAAAATACGCAAATACTGTATAATAAAATAAAAATTGCATTTACTATACTTTAGTGAGGAGTGCTGATGTTCCATGTGGTTGGTGGAAAGGAAGAGAAAGGTTACTGTTTGGAGGGGGAGTCACCTTCAATAAACATGCTTCATGATAAGTTCTTTTTTCACCTCAATCATCAATACTACAACCTTCCTCTTAGGCTTCATTGCTTCCACACTCTTCTTGGATGCAATGGTTAATAGATAAGATTTATATATATAACCAAACACACCACAAGTAAAGTGGAAAAAAGCACTGAAAACACACAAGAGTAACATAAGCGATGGTTTCACAGAGAGAGCGAGTGACAACTTGGGTACACGTAAATGCAATAAGTGGCATCTGTTGTTCCATTTTCTCACTGTACTCGGAGTTCAAACATAGAAACAACATTTGAACTCTGGATCAATTTTCTCTTGAATTTAGCATTGGAACTGGAAAATTCAAAGTTATTGTAACTGTTTGAAGTTTGAGGCACCACTGTATATATTTATTTATTTATTTATTTACTTTTTTACATTTTCTAACCCACTTAGCTCATCCCAGCTAGCATAGGGCTCAAGGCAGGAATAAATCCTGGAGAAAGCGCCAGTCCATCGATAGCAGGGCAAACACACAATTTAGCATTGCCAATTTAACTAACCTGTATGTTTTTGGACTGTGGAAGAACTCATGCAGATACATGGAGAACATACTACCACTGCACCACCGTGCAGCCTATATACAGTATATATATATATATATATATATATATATATATATATATATATATATATATATATATATATATATATATATACACATAGTGGAACCTTGGTATACGTCCTTAATTCGTTGCAGACCCTTTGACTTATACCAAACAGGATGTATACCAAACACATTTTTCCCATAAGAAATAATGGGAAAATGATTAATCCGTTCCCATGAAAAAAAAAAAATCCTATTGCTATTAGCATATTATACATTGATGGGGTTGTATAAAATAATTTAAACACTGCTTAATACTAAAATACATAAATACAAAAGCAATTAGATGAAATAAATGAAAATTTTACCTCACTTTACTTTTTAATAACATCTTTGTTTTTCACAATCGTAGATACCGTCGTTCTCGGCAAACGGCATGCAACAGCCACGTCCCAGATACGCATACCACCTTCATACTGTTCAACAATCAATTCAAATTTACATGAAAAAAACACAAAATCATGTTGTGATGATGCAGGTTTGCTGTATGCTCCCATCTGCTGCCGGAGCCCTTGAACCCTACACGCCGGTAATGTGCCTCACTGCTAACCTCATTGGTAAAGCAAGGGGATGGTGAAAAAGTGCAAAGTGCTTTTATTAAAACAATTAACAAAACAAGGTGTTCAAATTAAAGTGCAGTCTCCAAAATTCCAATAAATAATCCATAAAATCAGAAGTGAAATGTGGAGGTTAAAAACAATAGAAAAAAGTCTTCTTAAAAACACGAGGTTAAAATACAGCAGGAAGCATTCTTTAAAAATAAAAAAAAAAACAAGAAGAAGCCCGGTGTCTTTTTACCTGGCGGATCCCCCTGCTTCTTTCTTTTTACTCCCTTTCAAGCCAACTCGCGCTTCTGTTTATCAAGATAAGCAGCACTCTCTCTCTCACTCACTCAACTTCCCGTCTTTTTTTTCTTTTTACTGCCCTTCTAGCTGACTCGCACTTTGGTTTATCAAGATAAGCAGCCCCAGGAACAATCATGAATGCGGACGGTCCCTCACAAGTGCACTTTGGTGAGAAACGCCACATCGCTAATCGCCCTGACAACCTTCAGCCACATCACCACCACCCCTCACCAAGCTGCGAGCACTGTGATTATTTATTTTAAAGCTGGACTTTGACAGGAGCTGTGGACCCGCTATATCACACACGTGAAAGTTCACAGAGAGTTATAGCGTGGGTTGTTCACTGAATGCTAGCAACTGGCGCACTAACGCTCGTGGGCAGTCGTGGCTTTGTCTCGAGAGAGGTAAACAAGGTTAGCACGTGAGTCGTATTCCAAACAAAGGTCGTATACCAAGCAAAATTTTTCGTGTCCAAACCAGGACGTATACCAAGTTGGACTTATTCCAAAGCAGACGTATACCAAGGTCCCACAGTATATATATATATATATATATATATATATATATATATATATATATATATATATAAAGCATACCTAAGGGAAAACTGACTAACTGACTCATTAGTGAGAACCGCATTTCTCACGTAGCAAAAAAACTGAAATTTGGCAGGATGGTACATCTAGAGCAGTAGGCATCCACTAAGAAGAGACATTTTGATATACCAATATTTTGAAATAAAAAAAAAACACAAAAGAAAAACTAAATACCCCAAAAATCTCAAAAATGCCTTGACAGATTTGTTTTGAAATTTGCTGACTTTTTGTTATTTGTTTACATTTATTATTAATAATACTCTAGTGAGCAGAACTCAAAGTTTTGATACAGACCCGAGAGCAATTGCAAAGAAAAATGGTGTGTACTGGTTTATGCCAATGAAGCCCATCTGCAGAAACAAAGTGAAACAAGCAAATTTTGGTGAAGCTCAAAGAAAATGCATTTAGCAAGTGCTTGCCAGGTGGCTGTGAGTGTAGCTGGGTTTGCACAGCTAATCGGGTAAGAAAAGTATTTAATATAAATTACCTCCCTCCTAATTGGATCCTTGTGCAAATGTTGAAGTGGGGACTACAGTTCCCATCAGCCAGTGCACAGCTCCAGATGATATCATCAGTGCTCATAATATTTATAAAAGAGAATCTCTAAAAGCGCCATGTCATCAGTGAGAACTATTGCCGCATTGTTTTTACCTCAACCATTTTGGGATAACAATTTCATTGTCTTACTGTAGTACAGCAATTATCGTAGAGCAGTGTTTCTCAACCTTTATGCTCTTGGTGACTCAGTGTTATCTTTAAAGTTCATTGACAACCCATAGACAGCAGTTGAAACAATATATAAATATTTTATATACAAACGTCTACTCACGGAAGTGTGCGTGTGTATCTTTCCGGCCAGAATCCATGGTTTCTAGGAGCCCGGGCTTTTTACAGCATGGGCTTACACAGCTAGTATATATATATAAATAGGGAGAAATATCGCACAGTATTGTCAATAACTTTGACGAACCAAGAATGCGTCACATAGGACAATAAATCTGAGATATACTGATTACACTAAGTACCTTTTTTGATCAGTGCATTGCGTTTTTGAAAAAGCCAACACTGTTGCCGATTAGCATGTCGTCATTAAGTTTGCAATTCCAGGCAAAGATTAGCATTACATATTTTTTGAAGTAAACAAAAAAAAATGAAAAAGAAATACTGCAAATTAGCCAAAGGTGCCGAGCCATGATTTATCAGAATAAAGTGTTATTTTTTTCTTAGTTGATGGATGGTGTTTTCAGTGCTTTTGAATGATTAAAAGTAATTAGTAACTTCTGTTTGTTTGTTTTTGATAGTAGACATTTATTCAGATCCACTGTATACTGAGGCAATAGTAATTTTAGGCTTTGATGCTAATGGAGAGTCGAGAATTTGAGCACTTTTCAACTTTGAATGAATCTGCTTTAAATCTCCTTTGTAATATTACCAAATACCGTGCCAATACGGAGTTCTGCTACAAACTCTTTGACACGCATGCCACCAAGAACTGTGTGCAGCATGTTTAACAGTAAGCAGCTCAAATTAGCTAATAATATTAGGCCCTAGCAACAATAAAAGTTCAAATATTGTAAACAAAAAAGTATTACATAGTTACATAGAACTTCTGAAACATCGGATTAACCTAAGGCACTATAACTGAGACCCACTGACAAAGAAAATTTCCCAGGCAAAGCTGGGTAACACACTAGTAAATATATATGATGTGTTTCATCTTTTTTCCTTTACTTATAGAAACTAAGTCAATCAAAATGGGGGAAGATAGAGGTCCTTCCTCTCAGATGGAAGTTAAAAGGTGAAATAATGAGAGCTATATGCCACTTACACTCTTAAATATAAAGGAGCCAGAGTGGTTCTTCAGAGCGATGCCATAGGGGAACCATTTCTGAATTCCAAAAGACTGATCTGCATGAAGGCTCCAGAAAGAACTTTATTTATTTAGATCCATAAAAGGCCCCATAAAGTAAATAACCCTGAATAGATGAAATAGGTGAAATACCAATGGCCCATGATTTGAAAAGAACTCTTGCATAAAATAACACAGGCTAAGTCCAGGCTTTTTCAATTTGTTTGCATTTTGCTAGGTAGTCTACCATACATTAAAGCTTTCAGTTTTTTCTACATATTAGGAAGTTATTCTAAACTCAGAGTACCAACTTCACATACAAAGAACCCATCCCAGAATGCAATGGTGCTTTATCCAGTAGTAGTTCTACGAAGATCCACATAACCCAGTAAAAAAACATATAGTGCCATTAAAGAGCCAGTATGTTTAAGAGTATAGAAGAACAGATGAAACGCTAGGAAAAAGTGGAAGAGCACCATTTTCAAAATGCTGAAAGAATGAGGGAACTTGATATTTCATAGCTGTTAATAGTCTAGTTGGCATCTGCGTAGTTCCTTTTGTCTGGTTTGTGATTGTTTTTAATTTTTAGTTTGATTTTTGAAGTATTTTACAGCTCTCTATAAACATTTTTCAATAAGCACTTCCATTTGGTGTCAAACATGACGTGCTGGCAATCACCTGTCCGACATATGACACATGCACTTTAAAAGAGGGTGGCACGAACAGCAAAGTGACTAAACATAAAAACTTGCTGTTAAAAACAAAAATAATCATTAAGATGCCTACTTGGTTTTTATTCTTGCTTTGTTTTCTGATTTTGAGCTCTGGTTTTAATTTTGGTTTCTGTGAAAGAACGTTCTGACCTTAGTGTTTCTGACTCCTGCCTGGTGAATGCCAATTCTGATCCCCTTTCAAGCAGACACTTGTTACTCAGTCAGTCAGATGCCCAAACCAATTACTACAGCACAGGTACAAGAAGGCGCCAGCTGTGCCAGTTATGCTATGCTAATCAGGCACTTAAAGATGATACTTTAATTCAATACCCAGCACATCTATATTTAATTTTAATACTTCAATGGGTATTTCAACAGTACAATAATTAAGATAAAATTAAGGGCGCAGCAACTTTAAATCAGTAAAAAAAACAATAATAATATTGAATTGAAATAAATTTGGATAAATTAGATTAGAAGTATAAAATCACATAAAGCTGTTAAAGGATTGGATAAATGTAAATATCTAGGATCAGTGGTAGTGAATGATGAAGAACTAGATGCAGAAATAACCCATAGAGTGCAGTGTGGATGAAACAATTGGAAGAAGGTATCAGGAGTATTGGGTGATCGATGAATTAAGGCAGAGGTTAAAGGTCAGGTTTTTAAGACAGTGATAAGACCAGCAATGATGGAGGGAGCTGAGACCTGGGCAGGAAAGGAGCGCAGGAGAAGAAGTTGGATGTGGTCGCAATGAGAATGTTGAGATGGATGTGTGGATTTACAAAAATCAACAGAATAAGAAACAAGAAATCAGAGGTACAACAAAAGTAGTAGAGATACCTAAGAAAGCATAGGAAAGTAGTTTAAAGTGGTATGGACATGTGTTGAGGAGATTCAGTGAAGATGTGGACAAAAGAGTGATGGGACTGGTAGTGCAGAGGAAGAGAAAGTGAGGGAGGCAAAGCAGAGAGAGCGAGAGAGGGGTTAGGAGCAGGCGCTGATACAGCGCATTGCTGCACCCACCACATGACAAATCAACTCAGGATCCCAGATTTGGACCCGAGTGCAGCCATGTAATGGGTGACACCTCAACACCACACTAGTTCAGATGGAGTGGAACAGTGTGAGGTTTTTTTATGGTGGCTGAAGTGCCAATTCTGCCACCAACCCCCTGATTTTTTTACCTGCAGGTTGGAGGGCCTACATGCAGGGCTGTATGCACATTAACGTCATACCCAGGACGGAGCAATTACAGGTTAAGGGCCAAAAAAAGTAGAGTCACTTTTGCCGTTTACAGAGATGGGTGGATAAAGAAAAAGAAGATCTGAACGAAAAGAGCTTGACTGGCGAGGAGGTGTATGGAGAAGGTTGATCAAGCACAGTGACCCCATATAGAAGTGGAAAAAGATGAAGAGTAAGAAGAAGAAAAGGAAAGCACACAATATATCCTATCATCCTCTGAGACTCTGTATTGCACAAATAACTTGAAAACAATGCTCTTTGCAAATAATACTTGACTTGAGATTTGGCAGAATTATTATGGGATTTACAAAATAACTTAAAAGTACAAAAGAACACCCTTAATATTTTTTCCAAAATAAGTTGACTTTGTTCACAATTTGTTTCATTATGATTTGAACATCGTCATTAGAACTAATTTCCTGCAACATGACAGGCAGGCCCCATCTGTCTTCTGCAACAATATGAAAGACAGGAAAAGGCAGCTGGGAAAAGAGTTTGAGCATTAGAAAAACGGGCACCCAGAAAGACTAACATGGCCTATTAAAAGTATTCAGCCCTTAGTGGTTTTCACATTTTGTTGTTATACAACATTGAATCACAGTGGATGTAATTTGGCTTTTTTTTTTATTCTGATCAATTGAAAAAGATTCCTTAATGTCAAAGTGAAACCAGATCTTCGCAAAGTGTTGTAAATTAGTCGTATAATTAACTGATCACGTAAGTATTCACCATCTTCAAGTCATTGTTTAGTATTTGGATTAACCTTTTGGGAAAATGTTTTTTACCTTTTTTCTCATTTTTCCATCTTTTTCTATTTTTCTTAATACATTCTTTTTATAAAGATTTCTTGTTTTTGATCACCTCTTCAAGCCAGAGGTTTATGGTTTCCTCTCCCTTGAAAGAAAGACATTTTGTTATATTTATACTTTTAAAACTAGTTATTCATTTGTTGGAGGGCTGGTTGGATTAGAGTAAGCCTTGTGTGGGCTAGTAATTGAGGGTCCAGCTGTGCTTTTATGTCTTATTTTGGAGGTCTTACACACTTTCATTATGTTTAAAACTTCTGATCATAACAACCACATTATGTATAATCTCTTTTGCTAAACTTTGTTCATAGCACTGTGATTGATAGATAGATAGATAGATAGATAGATAGATAGATAGATAGATAGATAGATAGATAGATAGATAGATAGATAGATAGATAGATAGATAGATTAAATTGTATTTGTCCTTGTGCTCCTTTTTCCTGCCACACATAAGTCATAGTACACCTTTTTTGCCATCCGTTTGTTGGTTCTGTTATGTCTATGAGCCCCAAAGCACGTAATTTTCAAAAGCACTTCCAAAAATGCCCACTAGATGAAGAAATCACATCAAAAATCCCGGCTAGATACAAAAAGGACCACATGGAATCTTTATAAAGTAAAGATTTATTATCATAAAAATGCTCCCTATGTACTGTATATGAAGCTTTGTAGAGCACACAAGGCAAAAAGGAGTTGTCAGCAAGAGCAAACAAGTCCCAGTACCCAAAAAGCAGAGCAAAATGGTCAGACAAAATCACAAAGCACTGTAAAGCACAAGAAAAGTCACCAACTCCCTAGTGTATCTGTAGCACTGGGAACTGTGGAAGAATTCTGGATTTATAGGGCAGAGGGCAGTTCCTAGATTTGCAGATTGCCCAGCCTCTGGGGAGACAACCTACCAAAGACATGAAACATAACAAAAGCAGCTGACAAACTGTAACCATTTAGGGGGAGCACTCAGTAATGTCCAACACTTTCACGGGTTCAAATAAGGGATTTTTAATCCACCAAGCACTGAATACCATAAAGTACAGCCAATAATTATACAAATCAATGACTCTTTCCTGTTCTTCTGCCACCAACTGAGTATTGCCTGCTGCCTTACCTCAGGGTATCAGAGTTCGGAGGCTCCTTTTATACTGGACATGGCATGCTTCTGGGGAGCACTCCCAGATCACTTGACAACCAGAGCCGTCCTCGCCCGACAGCGTCCTCTTGCAGCACCCAGGGTCCCCGAAGGGGTTGCACTTCCAGACTCCATTTCCCATAAACCCCAAAGTGAGATGCCTCCAGTGGCTCACTGCCACCTAGCACGTAGGGGATAAAATTGCTCCTGGTATTCAAGTTCTGCTCATCCATCCCCTGGCACCTTCCATTTTGTCAAGAGGTCATGCTGCAGTCCTGCCAGGATGCCCATCTGTCTTCCAACGATACTCACAATATATAAAAAAAAAAATCAAAAAGAGAAAATGATGTGCATAATCAATATACAGTAAATAAAAGAGTCAAGAATGAACAAAAGAGACAACACTTGAATTAGAATCCCAGCCTGAGATATGACAGGTGCTCATTTGTCCTACATACTTTTGTTAGTGCACCCAATTTTTACTTTTTATTTACTGTATTTTTTTTCAATTTAATCCAATACATGAGTACTCAGCTGTGCCATTTTTAATGATGAAGCATACCAGCTTTCACACTGGTAGCAGAGGGCATCATTGTCAGCATAAACAATACAGCCATAGCTATACAAAACAAAGAGGAAACAGCAGTGCCACAGTAATGTCAATATCATAGCAATAAAATACTGAAACAGAAAAAGAAATAATTTACAGGAGCTATATAACCCATAGTACCATGTAACACATCCCACCTCTGACTCAGACTATTATTAATGTGGAAAAACATTCACTTGTTTTTACCTGTCTTAAAAACAATCCATCACACCAGGTTGCACTTTTCCTTTTGTCCATTTTGAACGTAGCAGGCTGGTTCATGCCTTGTGTTTGCCTGATGCTACCAGGACAGGCTTTGGTTCCTTGCATTTTTATACAGGATTAACTGGGTTGGAGTGTGTTATGATGCCTACTGTGTGTTTGTGTGTGAGTGTGTTCACCCTGTGATGGACTGGCACCCAGCTCAGGGTTTGTTTCTGCCTTGCGCCTGATGCTTGCTGGGATAGGCTCAAGCAACCTTGTGACCCTTCTTTGGATGAATGCGTTTAGAAACTGGATAGATGGATGGATATTATATTATGTCCTTACAAAAACTTTTGTTAAGAACAGGCCATTCAGGCCAACAACACATTGTCCAGTCCTTTCCACCTAATTCCTCCAAAACCACACCAAGTCAAGTTTTGAAAGTCCCAAAAATCCTACTGTCTATCGCACTACTCAGTCAAATAACTTATTCCATGCAAAGCTGGATTAAGAACTTTAGAGGCCCTAAGCAACAGAAAGATTTTGGTGCCTCCATATATATGAGCTGCAGTCACTCTCAGTGGACGACTGAATGGGACAACCGGCAATACCAAGACAAGAACGAGCGATCACATGAGCCTTGGTGGACTGTTTGGCAGTTACCAGGTTCTAATTTTGTTGTATTCTCAAGAATAATATATATCATTAACCTCTATTATGACTATTTTATTATTATTTTGATTATTTATACTGTATACATGCATCATTTTTTCATATAATATGGGAGCCCCTTTATGTGGAACTTGGTTCGGCTGCACCGTTTGCAGTTTTGTACCATATGGTCCATGGTAACTCTGGCAATGGAAAATTTCTGTGGTGACCCCCTTCCCTTGATGCCCTAAGCATGTGCTTATTTTGCTTAATGGTTAATCCAGCCCTGATTCCATGTGTCTCTGGTTCTCTATGTGAAGAAAAACTTCCTTACTTTTGTGTGAAATTTACCCTTAAGTTTGACCTACTATATTCTTTAGCATAATATCATATAACATTGTTCTTTGTGACTGTTAAATTCTGCATACATTTATCATCCATTTTCTTCAGGATCAATGTTTTTTCACTTTTGTCCTCATTATAATCTTTAATATCTTTGCCTTCACCACTTCATCTTCACCGCTGTCTTCTTTGATCTGGCTTTTCCATTTTTCTGCTATCTTCAACTTGTTCTGTATTTCAGTCTTCATACACTTAAAAGCAATTTTTTCCTTGTCTGAGTGATTCGCCAGTTTTTTTTTAACTGATTTCTGTATGCCGGAAATGTAAGGGAAAACTTTTAAAATGTGCACAAATGCTTTTGAAAATGACAGGTCTGAAAAGAGAAGAACTTTTAAAGAAGTTCTTTCCTATGTAATAATGGCATTTATTTCTTTAAGGCAGTTGATTATAATTGCAAGTCACGTTAAAAGGGATGAAAATATGAGCACTAGAAAAAAAATGTTCAGAACAGACATTGATAAAGTTATTTATTGAGACTTTTTTTCTGGGAAGGAAACCCATCAAAAAATTGAGAGAAAACATTGTGTGACTCTAACTACACAGCTATTTTTTTCTCCATCCACCCAGAAATTTTCTCAACCCAATTTTTATTATAAAAACATGGAGAGGTGTATCTTGTGCAACTGGCACAAGGCATGGGCTAACTCGGGACAACATGATAGTCCCATTACAGAGCACAGTCACATGTGGCCAAGCATGAGAATTTAACCAAAAGTGTGGGAGGAAAGCCACATAACCCTGGGGACAGCATGCAAATGCCACCCAGGCCGTGACCAGGCCAGTAGTCAAGCTTGGGCTTACCAATGAAACGCAACGCCATGCATGTTAGATAAAATGGCACCTCAGGATTGATTTGGGGTGAGTGTGGATGTGAATTGCCTACAGAGGACAACAAATGTCAACAAAAGGACAGTTTATTTATTTGCCAAAAGGGAAATAATTCAAAATAATAGAAGAAATAGCCTGTGGAAATAGTTACAACTTCAACTGATACTGCTCCATTGTTACAGTCATAGAGAACGTCCTAACTAAGCTGACTCTGGTGTTTTTATTTGACACAGCCTAACAGGACATTGTGGCTTCCTTCAAGGTTTCTGATAACCACCAGCACACATACTTTACTCTGCCATCTCCACACTCCCATATGACTCTTTCTCAGTCTATGCCTTTACCCCCCTTTTTAAACATTTTATTGATTTTATTAACATCAAATAACATTCCATACAAGCAAGTCAGGTTTAACAAAACTAAGTTTGAAACAAACCAACTGCCTTTTAATCTCCTTGTTTCCAGTATCCTTGCATATTACGACAGGCAGTCATCTGTAAGCCCCATTGGTTACACAGAACTCAGTAAACTCCGCCCACAGCTTCTTTAAGTCGCCTTCATTTCTCTGGAGGCTATGGAGGAACATTTTTGATAAAATTTAACAAATATGCATATAAACTGCTCAAAAAAATTAAAGGAACACTTTGAAAACACATCAGATCTCAATGGGGAAAAAAATCCACCTGGATATCTATACTGATATAGACTGGGTAATGTATTAGGAATAAGGATGCCACATCATTTGATTGAAATGAAAATGATCAACCTACAGAGCCCTGAATTCAAAGAGGCCCCAAAAATCAGAGTGAAAAAATTATGTGGCAGGCTAGTCCATTTTGCCAAAATTTAATTGCAGCAACTCAAAATTGTACGCTGCACATTGTATGGCCCCTGTGTTCTTGTATACATGCCTGACAACATCGGTGCATGCTTCTAATGAGATGACAGATGGTGTTGTGGGGGATCTACTCCCAGATCTGGACCAGGGCATCACTAAGCTCCTGGACAGTCTGAGGTGCAACCTGGTGGCATTGGATGGACCAAAACATAATGTCCCAGAGGTGTTCTATTGGATTTAGGTCAGGAAAGTGTGGTGGCCAGTCAATGGTATCAATTCCTTCATCCTCCAGGAACTGCCTGCATACTCTCACCACATGAGGCCAGGAATTGTCGTGCACCAGGAGCCACTGTACCAGCATAGGGTCTGACAATGGGTCCAAGGATTTCATCCTGATACCTAATGGCAGCCAAGGTGCCTTTGTCAAGCCTGTAGCGGTCTGTGTGACCCTCCATGGATATGCCTCCCCAGACAATCATTAACCCACCACCAAACTGCTCATGCTGAATGATGTTACAGGCAGCATAATGTTCTCCATGGCTTCTCCAGACCCTTTCACTTCTGTCACGTGCTCAGGGTGAACCTGCTCTCATCTGTAAAAAGCACAGGGCACCAGTGGTGCATCTGCCAATTCTGGTATTCTATGGCGAATGCCAATCGAGCTGCATGCTGCTGGGCAGTGAGCTCAGGGCCCATTAGAGGACATGGGGCCCTTGGGTCACCCTCATGAAGTCTTTCTGGTTGTTTGGTCAGAGACATTCACACCAGTGGCCTGCTGGAGGTCATTTTGTAGGGCTCTGGCAGTGCTCATCCTGTTCCTCCTTGCCCAAAGGAGCAGATACTGGTCCTGCTGATGGGTTATGGACCTTCTATGGCCCTCTCCAGCTCTCCTAGAGTAACTGCTTGTCTCCTAGAATCTCCTCCATGCCCTTGAGACTGTGCAGGGAGACACAGCAAACCTTCTGGCAATGACACGTATTGATGTGCCATCCTGGAGAAGTTGGACTACCTGTGCAACCTCTGTAGGGTCCAGGTATCGCCTCATGCTACCAGTAGTGACACTGACTGTAGCCAAATGCAAAACTAGTGAAGAAACAGTCAGAAAAGATGAGGAGGGAAAAATGTCAGTGGCCTCCATCTGTTAAACCATTCCTGTTTTGGGGGTCATCTCATTGTTGCCCCTCTAGTGCATCTGTTGTTAATTTCATTAACACCACAGCAGCTGAAACTGATTAACAACCCCCTCTGCTACTTAACTGACCAGATTAATATCCCATAAGTTTCATTGACTTTATGCTATACTCTGATTAAAATCTGTTCCTTTAATTCTTTTGAGCAGTATAGATATAAGTACAATGAAATTGGACAATAAATAAACAATAACATGAAATATGAGTATAACTAAAAAAATCTGTCATAAATATATTTGTGTTTTTTATTTCTTTATGTAGTTATTCAATTATTATTTCTGCAAAAGTGCCCATGGCTGCCGGCAATGGATGTCCTTAACCTGCTGTAAAACCTAAATAGATGGCTGAATGAATAAAACACAATTTCAAAAGGTTTGCCCAATTTCCTATCAGATGCTAATTTACAATTATGACAAAATTCTATCATGAGTAACCAAAACTCACCTCCCCCCTACATTCAGTTTACTAAAATCAGTTTGTTGACTGGATGCTGTCTTTGATCTTCATTTATTGTTTTGTCTTCCAGAGGACAAACCTGTATTCCCTAAATCCCTAAATACACCAAATCCTACGACTAATGCCAGCCTTAAGGCTTTCAAAAGAGGAGAATTACCGGGACTATAAATCTAATTTTGGCCTTTAGGGATGTGTAATGAAAGTAAATATTCAACATGGCTATTTGATTGAACGTCACCCCAAAATTGAATGTTTCCAACAAATAGTAAATGAAGATTAAATTGAGGAATTTCATGTATGTGCCTGGTCTCAAAGGAAAAATCTCAGAGTATAACAAGAGTCTCTATTTCTTCAGAATTAGTCAGCATGTCAGCCAACTGGTTAGTTGTAACAAAAAAATCAAACAAGAGAAAAATGACTTAAAATTGTCTGCTTTATCAAAAAATGTCAAGAACTTCAAAATTAAGTAATTGTCTCTACTCAGTCACTTTGTGAACTGGACTTTCAGTGTTCAGTGCAACGTAGGACATTATTGCAATGGCTCAGATGTGTAAAACATCTTCTTTATATCTCCAAATGTAAACTGTATTAATTGTTGAGAGAGTTCATGAATTTGTACTTTTGATGTAAAATATGAGAAAGAACCAGTCATCTTTGTCCAGGTCTCAGACTTAAGGTGTGGAGAGTAAACAGAGAAAGACTTGACTTACTTTACACTTATAAAATGTTCCCCTAATGTACAGTACTGGTTAGACCTGAAGTAATTCTGCAAACTGACTCTCATTGGGAGATGGTACAATAAGTCCCCTACATATGAACTTTCAAAGATGTGAACGTGCATCTCCAATAAATTTAAATTAGTTAAATAAGTCAAGTCAAGTGAAGTTGGGAATCATGCACTGGTACAATGCATTGCCACACCCACTACACAATGAAACAGCTCATGATCCTGGTTGGCAACCCCCCAAGCAGACATGCGGTCCAGTCCCACCCACCAGAAATGACCCTCTATCTGTTGCAGCCAGGTGTTACCTGGGCGACCCCTTTGCCTGGTCCAGCCACTGAGGTCCCCAACAATAAGGATCTTATGAGCCGGATCACCCTCGGGGAAAGGTGCCACATGGCCGTACTGCCGCAACTGATGCTCCCTCACAAAACAGGTAATGTGCCTCATTTGGGACTCCATGAGCAACCGCTCATTCGACACAAAGTCAAACCAACGGTACCCAAGGATTTTCCGGAGAGACACAGTACCAAAAGAGTCCAGTCTTCATCTCAGGTCACTGGATAGCGTCCATGTCTCGCAGCCATATAGCAAGACAGGAAACACCAGGACTCTAAAGACTTGGACCTTCGTCCTTTTGCATAGATATCGGGAGTGCCACACCAGCAACCTCATGATACCCCATGCTCTCCCAATCCATCTACTGACTTCATAGATAGACTCACCAGAGACATGAATGTCACTGCCAAGGTAGGTAAACCTCTCGAGAAGGTTGACACTCTCTCTACAGACGGACACACTGCTGATGGCCATGCCTAAGAGGTCATTAAAGGCCTGGATCTTGGTTTTTATCCAGGACACTTGCAGGCCCCGATCAGAGCCCAGCATTGTCAGCAAAGTCAAGATCCATGAATCTTTCTTCACCAACAGATGCCCCACAGCCGCTGGACCCCATGACCTTGCCCAACACCCAGTCCATACAAGCATTGAACAGAGTAGGAGCAAGAACACACCCCTGATGAACCCCAGAATCAACTGGGAAAAACGCAGAGGTTCTGCCTCCACTCTGCACAGTACTTACAGTACCAGTGTATAGGCCGACCATGATATCCAGCAACCTTGAGGGGATTCCGTGAACCCTCAGGAAGTCCCACATGGCAGCTTGATCAACTGAGTCGAACGTTTTACGAAAATCAACAAAGGCTGCAAAGAAACTCTGGCGATATTCACGTTTGCTCTCCATAAGAACCCTCAGTGCCAGGATGCAGTCGATGGTAGACTTCTTAGGTGTAAAACCAGACTGTTCCGGTCGCTGGTAGGTGAGCAGGTGATCACAGATCCTTTCGAGGATGACCCTAGCAAGGACTTTACTCGGCACCGAGAGCTGTGTTATATCCTTGTAGTTGCTGCAGTCCAGGCAATCGCCCTTCCCTTTCCAGATAGGGACAACAAGTCCCGTTTTTCCAGTCAATTGGGATGATGCCAGTCTCCCAAATGGAGGCAAAGATTGGTTGCAATTCCAGGAGGACAGCCTTACCACCAGCCTGGAGAAGTTCACCCCGGATACCACAGAACCCTGCAGCCTTTCCTCCCCTCAGCTGGTTCACCACCTGTGCAATGTCAGTGAGATTGGGTGGTTCACAGCTAAATGGAGGATCAGCCTCAAAAACCGTGGACCCAGAAATGTGCAACATCTTAGCCGAAGGATCATCTTTGAACAACTGCTCAAAGTAGCCAGCCCAACGGGTCACAACTGCAGTGTCATCCATCCAGACTGCGGCTCTCCAAGGAACAGATTCAGATGTACGTAATGCTTCGATTCCTCTGTAAGCAGGACGTGGGTCGCTAGACCACAGATGGTGCGTCACTTGCTCACAGATTCCTCTAACAAACGCATCTTTATTTGCCCTCAGAGCCCTCACAGCCGTCCTTCTCAGTTCCTGGTACAGACCAGAGTTGCCATTGAGCCGTGCACTGTGACTCCTCTCGATGATATCCAGGGTGCCCTTGCAAGATGAAACACCTCCTTCTGGGAACACCGGTAAAACCATCACAACCCTCAGCAACCTTCAGGGTCTTGTTACGGAAGGTCTCCCACATCACATTAGGATCATTAAATAGTTAAGTAAGTGAAAAATTTTAAATTGTAGTGTAACTTCAAATTTCGCAGCAGCATGTAAGTGAGTTCACATGTCTGACCCTAGGCAGAGTGCAAAATCCACACTATTATTGCTTACATTCAATCACATGTGTGCATCCTCTACAAGCAGTTGTGCTTTTGGCTTTTACATTGGTTATCCATGCCATTTAGAATTGACTTTAAAATACTGCTTATGGTTTACAAAGCCTTAAGCCATCTCAAACCATCCTATATCTTGGAAAGTCTTTCACCTTACACTCCAAATTGTAACCTTAAATCTTCAAACAAGTGTCTGCTTAGAATTCCATGAGCTAAACTTAAAAGAAGAGGTGAGATGGCCTTTTGCTATTATTCACCTAAAATCTGGAATAGCTTACCGATAGAAATTCACCAAGCTAATATGGTGGAGCACTTTAAAAACTGCTAAAAAGCCTTTATTTTAACTTGGCTTTCTCATAAATTCATTTTAGCATAACCCTGATATTCTGTATATGCATTTAGTTATCACTGTTTTGTCATGGCTACTAACCTCTACTTTCTCTGCTGTTCTTTTTCCAGTTTTCTGTGGTGGCTGCACCACCACCACCTGATCAAAGCACCGTGCAGTCCCTACATTGATGGACTGAAGGCTAGAGGTCCACATGGCCATAATCAGCTAATTCTTCCACATGAAGCCTGAAAACCATGAGGACTGATTGAGATAATTTATGTTAGGTAGAATGCCTATAAGGGGCTGGGTGGTCTCATGGCCATGGAACCCCTGCAGATTTAGTTTTTTTCTCCAGCCCTCTGGAGTTATTGCTTTTTTATGTCCTCCCTGGCCATTGGACCTTACTTTATTCTTTGTTAATTAGTATTGCCTAATTTAATTTTTATATTTTTTATTTTTTTCTTTCTTCATCTTGTAAAGCACTTTGTATGAAAATGTGCTATATAAATAAATGTTGTTGTTGTTGGCTGTATCTCTGTTTATGCTGAGTTAACGTGCTCTATTTCAAGCCCAAGATGTCCGGAATAAAGCGTATTTAACAAGAACACAGGAACACAGTTGGAAACCATTTAAGGGTATGTTCTTCTTCACTCAGAGAACCACATTAATGTGCCATGCATAACCTGTAGTGTGGTGGAGCATCGACTTGTCCTAATTGACTCTAATATATAATCATCAGATATGAGTATCCCATCAGGAGTACTGCATGCTTTGCAAGGGCTTTTATTTTTATACATTCAAACTGGATTTAGTGCCAGAAGTACTTTTTTGTGGTGCCTCTTTGTTTTTTTTTGGTTCTTGCTTCAAAAAATCTTCCATGAATCTTCACTGTGAACGCTTACTGGGCATCAGTATTAACTGATGGGCAGTACATGTCGAATAATGATGTCATCCGATTGCTCACTTTGTGTGTGGTGGCCAGAAGTAGATTTGAAGATAATCACGTAGGCTTGTTCATTAGCAGTAAGCAAGTCTACTGTACCGAGATCAGCTGATGGAAAACAATGGGAATAAAAAATACAGTGGGATGCAAAAGTTTGGGCAACCTTGTTAATAGTCATTATTTTCCTGTATAAATCGTTGGTTGTTATGATAAAAAATGTCAGTTAAATATATCATATAGGAGACACACACAGTGATATTTGAGAAGTGAAATGAAGTTTATTGGATTTACAGAAAGTGTGCAATAATTGTTCAAACCAAATCAGGCAGGTGCATAAATTTGGGCACCACAAAAAAGAAATGAAATCAATATTTAGTAGATCTGCCTTTTGCAGAAATTACAGCCTCTAAACGCTTCCTGTAGGTTCCAATGCGAGTCTGGATTGTGGTTGAAGGTATTTTGGACCATTCCTCTTTACAAAACATCTCTAGTTCATTCAGGTTTGATGGCTTCCGAACATGGACAGCTCTCTTTAACTCACACCACAGATTTTCAATTATATTCAGGTCTGGGGACTGAGATGGCCATTCCAGAACGTTGTACTTGTTCCTCTGCATGAATGCCTTAGTGGTTTTTGAGCAGTGTTTCGGGTCGTTGTCTTGTTGAAAGATCCAGCCCCGGCGCAGCTTCAGCTTTGTCACTGATTCCTGGACATTGGTCTCCAGAATCTGCTGATACTGAGTGGAATCCATGCGTCCCTCAACTTTGACAAGATTCCCAGTCCCTGCACTGGCCACACAGCCCCACAGCATGATGGAACCACCACCATATTTTACTGTAGGTAGCAGGTGTTTTTCTTGGAATGCTGTGTTCTTTTTCCTCCATGCATAACGCCCTTGTTATGCCCAAATAACTCAATTTTAGTTTCATCAGTCCACAGCACCTTATTCCAAAATGAAGCTGGCTTGTCCAAATGTGCTTGAGCAGACCTCAAGCGGCTCTGTTTGTGCTTCCTCTGCATCACTCTCGCATACAGCATCTCCTTGTGTAAAGTGTGCGAATGGTTGAACGATGCACAGTGACTCCATCTGCTGCAAGATGATGTTGTAGGTCTTTGGTGCTGGTCTGTGCGTTAAATCTGACTGTTCTCACCATCCGTCGCTTCTGTCTATCCGAAATCTTTCTTGGTCTGCCACTTCGAGCCTTAACTTGAACTGAGCCTGTGGTCTTCCATTTCCTCAATATGTTCCTAACTGTAGAAACAGACAGCTTAAATCTCTGGGACAGCTTTCTGTATCCTTCCCCTAAACCATGATGGTGAACAATCTTTGTCTTCAGGTCACTTGAGAGTTGTTTTGTGACCCCCATGTTGCTACTCTTCAGAGAAAATTAAAGGAGGAGGGAAACTTACAATTGACCCCCTTAAATACTCTCATTATAGGATTCACCTGTGTATGTAGGTCAGGGGTCACTGAGCTTACCAAGCCAATTTGAGTTCCAATAATTAGTTCTAAAAGTTTTGGAATCAATAAAATGACAACGGTGCCCAAATTTATGCACCTGCCTGATTTTGTTTGAACAATTATTGCACACTTTCTGTAAATCCAATAAACTTCATTTCACTTCTCAAATATCACTGTGTGTGTCTTCATTATGATATATTTAACTGACATTTTGTATCGTAACAACCAACGATTTATACAGGAAAATAATGACTATTAACAAGGTTGCCCAAACTTTTGCATCCCACTGTAACTTCCAGTTGTTTGTTGTTAAATTTTACTAGAAATCTGTTGTGATTGATGTTTTTATTTAATTTTTATTTCATTTTCTGAGGCCTTTCTGGCTGATGTTTGTATCCTTTCTGGGGGTTTTCTCTTCGAGGAATTAATTTCTTGTTTAAATGTTGAAAATTATTATCATGATGATGCAATGGCATTTTGTTTTGGTTATAAGGGTTTCTATTTTAGTATCATAGTGTAACTTTTTCCAGGACAATCGCTCCCATGATCCTCTGGGAATATGTGACCCTGATATAATCAACATGATGAATTTACAGCACTGGATGTTGACCTCAGTTATTAGATAGACAAGAAATTTACTTGAGATTTTCTTTGTTAGTGTTTTTCTAGATTTTGACACTCAGCTTTGTTAAATTTGATTTTGATGAAAAATTGGCTTAATCTTTTTGAGTACAAATTCGGAACATTATTAAGACCACATCTCTTCTCACGGTCTTTTTCATTAAAATATTTCTGCTCTTTTGAGACAGAACAACTTCAAGTTAGAGACCCTTGCTGGTTCTATCAAAATAAAAAGGGTGAAAAAGGTTTAATAAGTGTCATTTGCATGTTGACGAAAGACAGCTTAAAAGCTCAAATGATGATAATTACCCACCGACCCAGGGACTGGCACTGTTTTATAATGCCTTTTCTTTTCCTCCCCCTGCAGGACAAAAGATTGACAACCTCTCCATCTCTGAAGTTACTTCCGTCATCTGCCCTCCTGGACCCACCCTGCCTATGCCCTGTAAGACCAGATACACCACCATCTTGAGCCAGTCTACTTCCAGACTCCCATCTCAAAAGGTGTTCTTTGCTTTTTTGATTCATTCATTTATACGGGTTCACTGTGGTACCCACAGAAGATAAAATGTGGCAAAAAACAGGCAATGATTCATAACCTAGAACATGTGTGTCGAACTCAAGTCCTGGTGGGCCGCAGTGGCTACAGGTTTTCATTCTAAACATCTTCTTCATTGGTGGCCAGTTTTTCTGCTAATTAACTTCTTTTGCCTTAGTTATAATTAACTTGTCTCAGATCCCTTAGTTGTTTCTTTTTCTTTAATCAGCAGCCAAACAAAAATGAGACACAAAACAAGCC
This sequence comes from Polypterus senegalus, assembly GCF_016835505.1. NCBI lineage: Eukaryota > Metazoa > Chordata > Cladistia > Polypteriformes > Polypteridae > Polypterus > Polypterus senegalus. The sequence goes on from NC_053160.1 coordinate 22,959,977, forward strand.
ACCACATGACCAGTTCATCTGTGCCCATTACACAGTATCTGAAAATAAAGAAAGGTGAAGGTCTCAGTAAGGTTGGTCTCTCAGCTCACCAAAAAATCTTGATGGTGATCTTAGAAAAAACAGAAGATCAACAGTTTTGTAAATGTCTGCTGTGGCAGAATAAGAGCAGCAACAAGATATGGGATTAAATAACAAGTTTAATTAACAACCAGAAAGTTTGAAATCCCAGTTTAGCTGGTCATCTTTTGGCTCGTTTCATGTCTCATTTCTGTTTGGCTGCCATTTAATGAAGAAATGAATCAATTCAGAGAACTGAATCCTTTAAAACAGGGCTATTAAAATGAAGGGAAAGGAGTTAATTAGCAGTAGAAACTGGTCACTGATTAGAAAAAGGGTCAGAATGAAAACCTGCAGCCACTCCAGCCCTCCAGGCCCGAAGTTCGACACCCCTGACCAAGAAAGTCAAACATACTATTGTCAAGCCAAAAATTAGAACCCTAAATCATAGCCAAAAATTTGTTTGCTCAAGACTCAATTACCAGGAACTCTACGAAAAACAATAAAACAATAAACGAATTGTCTTCACTTCATAAACTTGGATGATGAGGAAGTTTCCAGCATGACCTTTAATACTAGCCAATGGGAAACAATTCCCATGTCATTTCATTAGCAACGCAGTACCAACCACTTACACAAAATTGTACAATCTGTGATTAGCAACATGACATTTAAAAAGATGCACAAATATTTAAACTATAACAATTTGTTTGTTAAATTATAACAAATTTTAAATGAGAAAACTTTTAAGAAAATCAAATACTACATAATTCAAAACCTAATAGGAGCATAAAAAGGTCACAAAAATGCCACTGGAAAGCCATAAGTACTATTAATTGAAATCATATCATAACATAACATAGCCACCCATCTAGAGTGCAAAACCTGGATGGGCCCAATGGGATAACAAGTATGAAAGTGTGACAGCTGGGCATGAAAATCAGAGGAACAAATTCACAAACAGCCCTCTAGACTATAACCTCTCCAGTAGACCAAGTACTTCACCAGCTAACCATACCAATATGAAGCTACGCAGACTGAAATAGGTTAAACAAAATCAGGACTGCAATGCAGGGGTTTCAAACATGGCATATGAAAAGTCAAAGTTTGCATGCAGAACCAGACTGTACAAGACAGGACCCGACTCTTTTCTTAACTACATACAGACTAATATATATAATGGCACTAGTTTAATGGACAGACTATCAGGTAGATGTTCCACATAGTGAGCTATACCCTCTGCCAACCGTGAATGTAGGAGCTGACAGAGCAGTAGCGTGGGTGGTGCGAACTGTGCACCCGCACTAGGCGACTATCTTTGAAGGGCGCAGAGCAACGACATAGTTGTTTCAGGTTAAAAAGAAGAAAAAAATGTATAAAAACATTAATATCACTAAAAATTTGTAAAATCTTTATAGATATTACCCTTTACTTTTTATGATTTTGTAAACATCTTGCACATTGAAATGTGTTTATAGTGTCTTTTACACTCACAGCCAAATTATTGGAAATAAAAGTGCAGCTCTAAGTAAAATAACAAAGACAACGACGCACTGCTTGAAAACTGCCACTCCACTAATATGTAAACGCACAACTGAGCGGTGGGTGCCTTGATTGTCGGAACTACGATGCACAACCAGTCATTACGCTCTCATAGTGATCCTCTATCTACTCATATCTCTACTATCTCGGTGAGTTTCTCCTGTTATTTAAGGTAGCATATTAGTTTATATTGTTTTATAGATTTGGCTAAAAAAATTTTAAAATGGAAATATAATCGAATGTTTTCATTTATTCTAATAATAAATGTTTAACTGACATTTAATAAAATTGAAAATCAAATCATTTTTATTTTGGAACTATCATACTTATTCCTGTTCAATTCATGACAGAAAATGTAAAGCTACAAGAATAAAGTTTTGAATGTTTTGTTTTTTTCTTTCCTTAATTGTTCCGTATTTGCATTTTTATATGTTTTGTTAATTTTTTGAAAATCTGTATTTATTGACGGATTTTGATGAAACTTGATATCCAAGTTCCAAATAAAGCCATTTGAAGCTAATTAGATTTTGATTAAGCCTGATAGATCGCAAAGTGTTCGACCATTACACAGCCAAATTTTATTCTGTCCTGAATCTTTATTTTTTTATATATTGTGTTAATTTTATCAAAAGAATTGTAATTTGTTTATATAAATAAATATATATTTTTTTGTTTTCTTTGTAAATACAACAAATGTGTTATCCATTTCGATGAAAAAGGGCGATTTTTTTCCCCTTTGGTACCAAGCGTCGTTTCGTCTCTTGAGATCAGCAAAACATTTACCTTGTCACAAATTTTGATCAAAAGTTCTTTGGTGTTTGAAATATTGCCAAATATTGTGAAAGAAACAGACACTTCTCCTTTCGGCTGGTGCTGTTAGGGGTTGCTACATATCTTCCTGTCTTCTACATCTTGTTCTGTCACACTCATCACCTGCATGTCTTCTCTCACCACAGCCATAAACCTTCTCTTAGGCTTTCCTCTTTTTCTCTTGCCTGGCAGCTTATCCTTAACATCCTTCTCCCAATATACCCAGCATCTTTGCACATGTTGAAAGAAAGAGACAATGAAGGTGAGAAAATGGGGTACTTTCCGATATCTAAGATACAAAACGTTTGTGGAAACCTGAGCATCACAGCTATATGAACTCGCTGGGCATCCCACTCCAAAGCCTTGGGCATTAACATGGAGTTAGTTCCCCCTTTGCAGCTATAACAGCCTCCTGGGGAGGCTTTCCCAAAGATTTTCAAGTGTGTCAGTGAGACTTTGGGTCAATTCAGGCTGAAAGAGCATTTGTGAGATCAGATACTAAAAAGGGGTCCTTTCATTGGATTGGCTGGCCCAGCAACGTTTCAGCCGTGGAATGGCCAAATGGGGAGGCAGCTTGATGGATGAGGTCTCCAGGACTCTAAAAATATCCAAATCGTATTATGTGATATCATCTACTGTTAAATTCTGCTCCGTCGTTTTAAAATCTTTATTATTATGCTGTATTAAGGATTTGTTCTGTTCTGTGTATTGCATTGACCCCCTTCTTTGACACCCACTGCATACCCAACCTACCTGGAAAGGGGTCTCTCTTTGAACTGCCTTTCCCGAGGTTTCTTCCATTTTTCCCTACAAGGTTTTTTTTGGGAGTTTTTTCTTGTCTTCTCAGAGAGTCGAGGCTGAGGGGCTGTCAAGAGGCAGGGCCTGTTAAAGCACATTGCGGCACTTCCTGTGTGATTTTGGGCTATACAAAAAATAAACTGTATTGTATTGTATATTGTATACTGATGTTGGATGAGAAGATGTGCCATTCCAATTCATCCCAAAAGGGGTTGAGTAGGGTTGAGGTCATGGCCTGTGCACTCCTCCACACCAAACTCATCAAACCATGGGCCTTGCTTTATGTATAGGGACACAGTAATTCGGGAACAGAGAAGGGCCTTCCCTAAACTGTTGCTACAAAGATGGAAGTGCACAATTGTCTAAAATGTTTTTAATACGCTGTAGCATATTATAATAATAATATTCTTCACTGAGACCAAGGGGCCAAGCCCAGAGTCAGACTAACAGCTCAGACCATGATTCCTCCTCCACCAAACTTTACAGTAGGTGCCATGCAGTTTCTCCTGGCCTCCACCAACCCTAGATTTTCTCATCAGACTAACAGACAGTGTGATTCATTACTCCAGAAAACATATTTCTACTGCTCTAGAGCCCAATGGTGGCATGTTTTATACCACTCCAGCTGACACTTGACATTGCACATGGTGGTCTTAGGCCTCTGTGCAGCTGTTGTGCCATGGAAACTCATTTCATGAAGATGTTGCCTCCAGATGCAGTTTGGAACTCTGTTGTGAGTAATAAGACAAAGCATAGACAATATTTACACACTGAGCTTCAGTACTCAGCATCGTGTGGTGTACCATTTTGTGGCTGAGCTGTTGTTGCTCCTCAACGCTTCCACTTCACAATAATGGTACTTACTGTTGATTAAGGCAGATGTAGCAGAGCAGAAATTCCACATCCTTACATGTGACCAAGGTGGCATCCTATGACAGTGCTATGGTTAAAGTTACTGAACTCTGCAGTGTGTCCCATTCTACTGTCAATTTTTGTCAATGGAGATTACAAGAGGAAATTCAGAATTAGATTTAAAAATGAAATTCCACAGCTCAATAATTTGGAGGGATGTCCAAATACTTTTGGCCATATAGTATATTTGTTGTCAACTAGGGTTAGTTCAACAGTTAATTAATGGAGAGATATTGATGGGCTTCATTTATGTTAATCATTTTCAGTTTACCTTGTTTGCTTGTCTGTTTAAAAAATGTATCTTTATGTGTGCTCATTACCTAGTAAGTAATTTGTAAAGTTTGTATTTATAGATACATGTCACCTTGTCACAGCGTTCTGCGCCTGCACTTGTAAATGAGTAAGCTGACCCCCTTGGTTAGAGTGATTCCAACTGCCCGAAATTAGGCAAACAATTACAGTTGGATAGAAGACATCTCAATTAAGCAGACCAAGTGTCACTGTAGATCCCAAAGGCGAAAACAGAAAAGTCTTAATAATGACAGAAAAAAAAAGATTACTATTTTTAAAAGCATTGTAAGAGAGCACTATTAAATAGCCTCAACAGCAGGTTGCTATTCTAAATGCTTCTTCACTCTCGATTTAACTGCCGAGACTAATGGGCCTTCTCTAATAGTGACAGACGGGTGATTCCAGTGTTTTGTAGCCCTATAGCTAGTTTTCTTTATTCTTGGAATTTCATTGAGACCTGCATATTGAGATTGCTAATGTATGCTGTGAAGGACGGAGGGGGTGCCCTCGAGGTGGAAGGACAGGGGGAGACGGCTTACACAGGGCTTTGTCTTCCCCAGGACACTAGAAGGCAGCGAGCCCAGGCTCAGATCTCCGCATGGGTGCCAAAAAGGCATGGCAGGTATTGTAGTCCTGGGGGACTGTTTTGTTGGGTCCTGTAGGGGTTGCCAGGGGAGCTGTGGGATCTGGGACTCCCTACTTCTTAGGGCTCCAGCCTCACCCAGAAGGGCTTCAGAGCTGCAGCATCATATCACCAGAAGCACATGCGGGGATTGCATAAAAGGAGCTGCCTGCCTGACATCAAGGAGCCAGAGCCTGGAGGAAGGTGGACAACACTTGTGAGGAGGAGTGGAGGAGGCACTGTTGTGTGTATTTGTGGCAGTGGTAGGAAATGCATGTTAGAGAAGAGTTTCCCACAATAAAAGACTCTTTGTGACTTTTAAATTTGTGTCACTGCCTGTTTGTGTCGAGTGTTTGGGGAGTTGGATTGGCCCCTGGTGTCCACACAAGCCGTGGAGTATGGACAGAAGTAATTTCTGTAATGCATGGTGGAGGTTAATCCTTTTAACACTTTATATCTAAGAAACAGGATTTCAGAATTGTTTCTAAACTTAATTAGAGGCTGGTGATGTAATCCAGCAACTGGAGTTACATGTTCATATTCCTATGTAAAGTTATTATCCACACCACCGTGTTTTCAATTATCTGCAGTGTAGTAGGTGAATGATTCAAACAGCCTCACAAATAAAACATTACGATAGTCAATTCTGCTTTGGACATATTAGTGAATTGGCTTTTCAAGACCCTGTAGCTTTACAAATAGCCTTCATTTTACAATCTTTTAAAGGTGGAGAAAGCATATTTTAGAAAATGCAGAAATATTACAACAGGTGGTTAAATCAAAGTCAAAGGTAACACCTACATTTCAGATGGACGAAAATTCAAACTTCTTACGGTAAGTCGCAAGAGTTTAGCATTGCCTTACTATGCAGTTTAGCAGTCACGTAAAGCACTTCTGTTTCCTCTCAAATTAAACACAGATTCTATATGTATTATTCACCCACTGTTTTGTACCAACAAAGTACTTAATTAATGATGTGGCTTTCTGCATCTTTCAGTTCATTAATGAAAGACGATGTCGAGACAGTTTGTAATTAGTATTATCGACAAAATACGCCAAAGTGTTTTTCGCAGCAAATATACTGTACTGTGTTCTCCAGTGACCTTATCTGCCAAATATTTTCCTAGAAATTTCCTCTGAGTCCAGCTTATACGAACGTTTTCTTTTCCTGGTGTCTCCAGATGCTTTGTGAAACAAGTGTGACATCACAGTGCTGTAGCAACCAGGCACAGAATTTTCACACATGCGTGCTGTAAGGTCGCTGACAATCTGCTTCTTGAATGCGTGATATCACAACCTGATCACTACTCCAGTTGAATGATTTCAACTCAGCATGCATTAAAAAAAAATACATTCATTAGTTTCATTTGGGGATACATTAGATGACTATAATGAGAATATTATGAGTACTGCCACTGGATATATAACACTGATCCCTGTGCGCTGATTTCTATGCATCCATAATTAGCCATGTGCCACATCTACAAGTCAATGCAAGCCGTTAAAGTGCCCTCCATTTCCTGCTCCTCTTGTCTAAAAACACATAAGATCTCTTGAAATAATAATCATAAAAGATTCATTACTGTTTACATGATGGAAGGAAAAAGTCTAAAACATCTGCACAGATACATAAGAAACAAAAAAGACTCCCATCTGTATGTATTTCTGTGAAAATATTGTTAAGTAAAACTCTTCTGAAAAATGCTCTCATAAAATGGAAAACACTGTTTTGTGAAAGAGCCTTTGAATTGAAGTCTCACCTCCCCACCTCATTCATTGGTCAGGGTCCAGCACAGCAACAGATTGTTATTGGCTAGCACTGCTTTTCTCATGATATCAATAAAACACAAAAGCGAAAGATAACAAAATGAGGACGAGAATATGTGTCAATAAGCAGAAGGTCAATTCACCCATGGAGCTTCACAGTCTGTCACTAAATAATCCTGAGGTACTTCAGTTGTGGCCCACCGCTTTTAAATATAACAGGAATGATTGATCTACAAATGTTTGTTTCCATCTGAGCACATATTAATGAAAGAGTGTTTCCTGTTAAAAATATTTTACTTAAAATACTTGTGCTTGGAATGTTGTGAGCATACAATTGGATGACTTGATGTATGGATTATGTGACATGAATGACATGAGATTTTTTTCTTTGACTTTTTAATAATGTTCCAGGACACCATGGGCCCCTATTACAGTATGTTAAAAACGTATCTCCATTGTACATGAAAACATGCAAATTTAAATGTTTTTCCACCATCATTACAAACTACATGGGGTAAGTAACTATAACTAAGTAAATATTTAATTTATAGATGGAGTATTCCTTTAAACAATGAATCATGTACTTGAAAAACCTTAGTAGAATTTGAGGGGAAGCGCATTCAAGACAGAATCCATGAAGCAATTTTGCACACAAAGGTAGGTGGAAATGTGAAATAAACTACCGAGCAGGTTTGTCTAGTAGGCTTTGGCTGAGATAAACAGGGATGGCTTAGCTATTAGATGGACAATCTTGAAGGATGGAATTGTTTCTTTGTTTTGCCATACTTGTTCTTATAAGTTACTTTTATAAAAAAAATATTGCAATAGTTAATGTAAGGAATCAACTATATGTAACACATTTAACACTGAGCCATAGGTGTTCAAGAACAATGTGAGAATTTCTTTTAACTCGAATGTTCCCTGAGCTTTCTTTTTGTTAGTGGAAAATAAATAAACCAATAAAAACTTTTTTTATGTCTCAAAAACTCTTTTATCTGGAAGTTTTTAAAGATTTGCAGTGATGGCAAAAATGTGGTGATTTATTTCTGTTAAGGAGACTCAAAAGACTTTATATACTTTTACACTTTATTAAAACATCCTTTCCAAAATAATTCTATTTTGTAGTAACTGTCAAAACATGGAGTGTCTATCCATAAATAATTTTGTTATAATAAATCATCCTTCAAGTACATTTTTTAGTTTGCAAAAAGAGATAATACAAGTTTAGTTATTTTGTTTTTTGCTCTCTGACAAACCTGTTTTAAACAGATCTTGTTAATAGCAAAATTGAAGAACGAAAAGCAACAGGCGCAGAAATAAAGGTAAATCCAAACCTCAACAGACAGAAATCAAAGTTATTTTCCCTATCTTTTGAGTTCCTGTTCAGATACTCTAGTCCAGGGGTGCCCACATTTTTCGGCTTGCGAGCTACTTTTAAAATGACCAGGTCAAAATGATCTACCTACATTAAAAATGCTATACAGTATATATATTGTCAGGGATGCCAGGGGCCATGACCCGGCCGGGACGTCATGAGGGACCGGATGTGGGTCTGCGCCCACCCTGGATCACGTGGGGGCCGCCTTCCTGGTTGCTCTGGGGACACGGGTACAGGGGAAGCTCCACCCTGTAGGGGCCCGTGGTCACCACCAGGAGGCCCCAATGCCTTGGGACCTGTTACCCCAGCACTTCCGCCACACCAGGAAGTGCTGGGGAAGATTTAGGGGCGGCGCCGGAGAGCAGCCGGGAGGACAGCCGGCACTTCCGCCACGCTGGGGCGTGGCCAGAGGAGGAATGCCGGGAACACCTGGTGCTCATCCGGGAACCATATAAAAGGGGCCGTCTCCATTCATTCGAGGCTGGAGTCGGGAGGCGGAAGGACAAAGCTCAGGAGAGCTGTGGAGGCGGCCCGAAGAAAGGCATTGTGGCCAGGACTGTGACTTTGGGGTTTGTGGACTGTGGGTCTTAGTGACCATATATTATATGTAAATATTATTTGTATAATAAATGTGTTTGTGAGTGACATGAACGTGTCTGCCTGTCTGTGTCCGGGTCAACTTCCACAATATATAATGTATATATATATATACTGAGTATACTTTATACATAAAATATATGTTGTCATACCTTGCATAACTGAATAACCTTTATGGCACAATAACAATTCAATACATTTATGGTCACTACAGTATTTGGATTTAATAATCTTCATGTGGGAAAAGGCTGACTCGCATAAGCAGAGCCAAATAATGCAGTCAAGGAGGTAGCACATTTGCTCATGTTTGGGTATTTTTCCTCTGTAAGTTCCAAAACTGTCCAAGAGCCCCAGACTTCAGCTGAAGGTCATCCTGTAATGTCAAAATCTCATCCTCCACTGTAGAGGAGTTTTAGGTGAAACAGTGTTGCAATTTTTGATGCGGGTGAATCACCCTCAACGTCTTCCCTAAATGGATAGCACTTGTATGTAGCGATTGGCTCAAGTAAAGCTGAGTCTTGAAACCGTCTGTCAAAGTCTGACAGGCAATTTTCAATCTGCTTTGTGTAGCGTATGCTGTCAAGTTGCGCACACGCCTTCCATTGCGTCTCCAGCTCTGACGCGAGGTTTTGGATGTTCCCCAAATCAAGGTGCTGCAGCTTTGAGGACAGATGTTGCATTTTTGATTTGAAAGCATTAACTGAGCTAATTATATTGACCATGGAGTTCTCTCTTCCTTGCAGCTGTAAATTAAGCTCATTTAACATGTTGGTCAGATCGGAAGAAAAATGCCAAGTCTAGCGGCCATTGATCATTATTAAGTTGCTTTTATTCTGCATGTTTAATGACAAGGAGAAACTCCTTTTTCTCTGGCCAGGGGTCTTGAAATCTCAGCAGGAATTTCTCCCTAGCCATCCATCTCAACGAAGGCATCTTTTATCATCTCTCCGTCTTGGAAAGACTTCTTATGCTTAATGATCGAGTGACTCACCCAGAACAATGCTTCGGTGTGTCTGCCTTTGCTCTTGAATTCAGCCGAGTGAAAAATGATGGCTGTCTGATTAACTATGATTTTAGTTCCCTCTCGTTTCTCTTTCTCAGATCGCTTTTCGGAAGGAAGTCAGTTTCGTAGTTTTTATGAACAGTTCGAAAATGCCTTTCCACATTTTTCTTCTTTGGAATAGCAATGATAGATTGACAGATCAGACAAACACACTTCGATTGTGACATTGTGAGAGAAAAAAATCCTCTTCCAATTCCACATCCAGCCCATTCCCTTCCCAAACATTTTTTTTTTTAAAATCCCTTCTTTAGTCGATATAAATTGTTTTGCAGTAGCTCGCTTGTTTGATCGTGCGTGTGGGATGACCAGTGTGTTAGAAGAAAAGGGATCTCAGACTGACTTCCCTGTATGTCATTTAAGTGGCAAATGCCATAGGGAGGATATATAAACTAAACGTTTAAAAAAAATTTTTTTGAATGCAACGCAATCTACCTGCACTACCTTTGCGATCTACCGGTTGATCACGATCAACGCATTGGGCACCCCTGCTCTAGTCACTTTGATATTGGAGTACGAAATACTTGGAGCTTCCAAAATGGAAAACTGTGGTAAAGTTGCAGATTTCCAGACTTTTATATACAGCATCTTCAGAAAGTATTCAGACCCCTTCATTATTTTCACATTTTGTTATGTTGTAGTCTTGTCCTAAATAATTTAAATTTATTTTCCCCTCATCAAACAACACTCTACAGAATACTCCAGAATAACAAAGTGAAAACAGGATTAAAAATTTTTGGAAATTTATTAAAAATAAAAAATTGGAATATTAAATTGACGCAAGTATTCATAACATTCAATTGATCATTGTTGAGATGTTTCTACACCTTGTTTGGAGTCCACCTGTGGTTAATTCAATAAACTGGACATGATTAGGAAATTCACACACTTGCCTTGGGAAGGTCCCACAGCTGAGCAAAAACCAAGCCATGAGGTAGAAGGAATGGAGTCCAGAACTTACAGGGTTGTGTCAAGGCACAAATCTGGAGAAGGCTACATAAAATTTTGGCAGTATTGAAGGGTGGACTTCGTAATTCTTAAATGGAAGAAATTTGAAATAACCAAAACTTTTACTAGAGCTAGCCAGCTGGACAAACTGATTAATTGGGGTAGAATGGCTAGGGTAAGAGAGGTGACTAAGAGCACAATGGTTACCCTGGACAAGCTCCAGAAAACATATATGGAGATGGGATAAACTTCCAGAAGGACAGCCATCACTGCAACACTGTGTATCACCAATCTGGCTTTTATGATAGACTTAAGACACATGGAAACCCTATTGTAGTTTTCAAAAAGGGACCTAAAGGATTTTCAGACTGTTAGAAATGACAGCCTCTGGTTGGATAAAACCAAGATTATTGAACCATGATGTCTAGAGGAAACCAAGAACTGCTCAGCACCTGTGTGATACCATTCCACCAGTCAAGCATGGTGGTGGCAATATCATGCTGTGGAGTTGGGACTGGGGACTAACAGGGTTAAGGGAATGCTGAATGGAGCAAAGAGATAACTTTAATGAAACCCATCCACAGTGCACTGTGTACCTCAAAGTGGACCAAAAGGTTCAACTTCCCACAGGACAATTACCCTAAGCAAAAAAAAAAAAGCAAAGACAGCACAGGAGTGGCTTAGGGGCAACACTGAGGATGTCCTGGAGTGGCCCAGGAAGAGCTTGGACTTGGACCGAATCAAATATACCTACAGAGACCTCAAAATACCTGGAGCTTGAGAGAATCTGCAGAGAAGAATAGCAAACAAATCCCCAGATCCAGGTGTGCTGAGCTTGTGGCTTCAAACCCAAGAAGACTCAAGGCTCTAATCACTGCCAAAGGTTCTCCAGCGAAGTACTGAGTTAAGGTTCTGAATACTTGTGCTAATGTGATATGTCATTTTTAATATTTTTAATCAATTTGCAAAAATGTATAAATTCTTGTTTTTGTTTGGTCATTCTGGCATATTGTATGAAAACAATGAATTTAAATGATTTAGTACAAGGCTGAAACAGAAAATGTGAAAAAAATACATAAATTCTGAATATTTTCTAAATCCACGGAATGGCATGTGTGATTAGATGCATATACAACAATATGAAAAAATATATTGTTATATACACAGAAGATTGGCCATCATGCATGTTTAGGGTGATCACACACCCCGGTTCAACTCAAACAATTCCCATTTTAGGTTATGTACCCTGGTTTGGCTGACCGAACATCTTGTTTTGCTGGAACAGTCCTGTTTTTATGCATCTATGTCACAGAATTGAACACAGTCGCCAACTTTAAAATGTCTAAAATTCAAAGGGGGACCCTCTGGACTTTATTTTAGGTGCATTTTTAAAAGGCTCACAAAACTCCACCTGTGTCTATAATTTGTTTTGCCTCTTGCACACTTGTTGGGTTAATAAGTTGCGTCGAATTTCGAATCATGACAGTCTGGTCAGGCAATACTCATCTGTCCCAGCTTGGAACTTTGCAAATCTGGCCGCTCTATGCTTGTCGCCTGCTGACTACATAGCCTCCTTAGCATTACATTTTTTCTCAGAAAACATGCTAAAAGTGTTGCATTTTTTGGCTTGAAAAATAACATTTTTATTAAATCCTATCTTTCTACTGTAAAATGTATAAAACATACAAAGTCAGAAGTGTAGAAAGTATAATAATGATACAAATAATAATAATAATTATATGAACAGCACAATGCACATGTGAGAGTGATGCAATTGTCACTTTCATATTCCCAGAATCACTTTCGGTTTACTGACCGTTTCATTTTCATTGCCTGAAGACAATTTAACTTCGTCATCGCTGATCATGAGAGGTGTTTCTTATAAGAGGGCATTAGGAGGCTAGAAGTCCCGTTCACACTGTTTCCCAGGTAACCCTCTGGCCTGACGCTTACTCAAGACACACCTATACTGTTGCCCCAATAAGGCTCGGCACTAATGCTGTTGGCAATTTTACAGCCCGAGTAATCCTTGGGTCTTACATGAGACGTGTCTGTACAGCTGCCTGACACTCAGGACTAATGCTTTCAGCACTGTTTTTACAGCCCGAGTGACGTGTGGATCTAATGATAAGTGGGTTAAACGGTTACAATGTTCAAAATAAAGATACAATATGTTTCCATTATCTACTTAATGTTTTTGAAAATTTGGAAAAACGTTTACTGCTATGTCCAAAAAGTAACACATTCATTGAAGATCTTGGCAGATTATATGGGGAAATTAAAATTGCAGACTTCTTAAGATAGCATCATGCTCTGCAATGTGAATCTATTCTGTAACCTTTTATATAATTAATAAATGCAATATAAAGTGGTCGTGTCAGGAGGCTTTGTTTAAATAATGGCCTGATTGATTGTGCTTGGCTTGGTCTCCATGTCCTTGACATCTTTCTCTAATTCCTCCCTTATATTCCAAAGGTGTCTCAGTCAGGTTAGCTGAGAACTCTAATCCGCCTGTTAGGAATGACTGACTGTGTGTGCTGTACGAACTGGCATCCTGTTTAGAGTTGGTTCATACCTTCTTAACAATGCTGCCAGAATAGGCTCTACCTCTCTGTGACCCTGAACTGAGTTAACTGGGACAAAAAATGGATGGATATAGATTTGTAGCAAATATCATATTAAGGACAGTGTTCATACCAGGCTCCACTAGCAACTGCAATGCTGCATGATTCATCAACTGCAAACCTCTTGTCAAAATGCAGAAACCAACATCAGGTCAGGGGCTTAATCATTGGATTTTTAGGACCTTTTGTTATAAAAACTAAGCTTGGTGAAAAGCTTACAAAATATAATTAACTGAATGGCGAAGCAAAGAATAAACCTTTAGGATATTATGTAGTACAGCACAGCTGGCAAAAAAATATAATCACTAATGAGACGTTGATTAAAAGAGAATCTAATATGCCTTTAAGCTACAAAGGTAGGGTCCCCTTAGAATAAGATCTGTCTCATCTGTAAAAACGTTAGAAGTCTTGGTAATTAGCACATACAAATGAACAGGATAAACAGATGCAAAAAGTCTAAACAGTCAAACAGAAGATGCTCAATTATGGGAAAATTTAAAGTGACTCCACCCATTTTTAAACTACTATCTGTGGACATGTTGATTCAAAAGAAAATTTACCAAATGTAATGGATGTCTTTTCCTTTGATACACACACTTCAAATTAAATGATAACTTGCAACACTAAAATCCACAAATTAAAAGGCAACAACACTAAAAGCAAAGTAAATATATTATGACATATGTACAGGACGTGATGAATTGTGTCACCATGAGCATGCGCGTGTCAAATATGGCTGTAGGCTTTGGAATTCCTGTGATATTCTCATTGATATGACAAAGTATCAGTAACAGATTTTCTTTTAAAATGAAGTTGTGGTGTCCTCATTTATATACTGCTGGAGCTCGTGAATTTCCTGAGGAGCAGTGGTTCTTAAACTTTTTATTTTCGCGACACAATTGTGCCTATTTCATGTCTTTGCAAACTGTAACCACTGTGGGAACAGCAACCGATCATTGTCCCGTTCCCTCTTGGAGAATGGCTGCTGGTTGTCATCTAGATGGGTGGGAGGTTTTCCTTTTTGGAGAATCTCCGCAATCATGGTCCATCTGGTCCCAGTTGGAGAATCTTTGCTGATCATGGTCCGTCCGGTCCCAATTGTAGAACATCATCCTGGCATTGCAACAATTTCTGCAAACCTTTCTCATTCTGTAGAATTGTAATTCATGATTCAGTGCGACCCAATTATAGACATCACTCAAACCATATTTTGAGAAACACTGCTGAAGATGATCAAATCTTTTATTAAAAATCCTTCATGAGTAATATAACTGGTAGAGAGTTGGACACATAAAGGCCAAGATGTCCCATTTAATAAAATGAGAGAAATCAAAGAGTCCAAAGAAAAACTCAAAAGGAGTGACAGTCCATTGCATAGTATAACTTCATCAGCCATCAAAAGTTTGTTTTCCATAGGAATGATCTTCCCTCTCTGGTAACAGGTCCATCAGTGAATGGTCATTTTCAGGCTGAATGTTTCTTAAATAATGGAAAAACTAAAAGGGGCAGAACTTTCCAAGTGGAAGTGACATCATGGCTCCTCAGTTCCAAAGTTGAAGAGGAAAAGGAAGTTAATGACATTGCAACATCCTCATTATTCAAATCTTCAAAACACTCCCTTGACTCACATTTCTTATAACAGATGTGATCAATAAAAGATGTCAAGTTGTATAGCCCAAAATCACACAAGATGTGCCACAATGGGCTTTAACAGGCCCTGCCTTTTGACAGGCCCCTAGCCTTGACTCTCTAAGAAGACAAGGAAAAACTCCCAAAAAACCCTAGTAGGGAAAAAAATGGAAGAAACCTTGGGTAAGGCAATTCAAAGAGAGACCCCTTTCCAGGGAGGTTGGATGTGCAGTGGGTGACAATAAGAAGGGGGTCAATACAATACAATACACAGAACAGAACACAAGTAATCCTCAATACAGTATTAAAATAAAAATATTACAAGTACAGAGCAGAATTTAACAGTAGATGATATCATATAATAGGATTTGGATTTGTTTACAGTCCTGGAGACCTCAGCCATCAAGCTGCCTCCTCCTACTGGCCATTCCATAGCTGAGTCAGTGCTGGGCCAGCCAATCTGATGAAAGTACCCCTCTACCCGACGATTCCTCCATCAGAAATGACTTTACCTTAGGCAGGCAAAACAACTTGGCAGGTGGGGAGTGTCACCAAGTGCCACATTTGAGTACTGAGAGGAGAAACAGAATAGGTAAAGGTTAGTAACAAATTATAACTATCATGTTACTTATGTTTTAGTGCTAATGGCCAACACCAGAGATGCACTCTGTATAGTTAATCAGCAGCTCTAGTCAGGGTGTGCTAAACTGAAGTCATGAGTCTTCAGCTGGGATTTAATAGCTGAGACGAAGGGGCATCTCTTATAGTAGCAGGCAGACCATTCCACAGTTTAGGGGCCCTGTAAAAAAAGCTTGACCTCCCACTGTTATTTTATTAATCCTTGCAGACCCACATCTTGAGATGTGCACTCTGGTTGGTAAATCATGATAAATTCAGACAAGTAAGCCATACCTTGGCCATTTAATGCTTTATATGTTAAAAGAAGGATTTTGAAATCTGCCCTAAACTTAACCGGGAGCCAGTGTAAGGAACTGGAGTTATGTGTTCACATTTTCTTGTTCTTGTGATAATTCTTGAAGCAGCATTTTGGATTAACTGGAGGCTGTACAAAGAACAATATGAACATCCAGTGAACACAGCATTGCAGTAGTCAATCCTACTAGAAATAAATGCACGAGTTAGTTTCTCAGAATCCTGTTTATTTAGAAAGCACCTCAATTTCCCAACATTTTTAAGATGGAAGAAACATGATTTGGACAACTTTGTAATATGCACTTTAAATGACATGCTAGAGTCAAAGATAACTCCTCAATTGCGGGCTGATTCAGTAAAATTAATGGTGATTCCAACTGAGTTAAATGATAATAATATTAATAATAGTAATTAATTTATTTATAAGGCACTTTACAATTTGTAGTAAACCTCAAAGTGCTACATAAAAAATTTAAACAAAGACACAACAAGATAAAAACAAAGATAAAACAATAATTAGAGGCAATTTTGTTAATATGCTTTCCTAAATAGAAAAGTCTTTAATTGTCTTTTAAAACAGCCCACAATCTGCTGTGTTCTCAAGTGCTCTGTTAAGTCATTCCAGAGCCATGGAATAGCAACTGCAAAGGCTCGGTCACCCATTGTACGAAGTTTGGTCATGGGGGGGGCGAAGGTGATAGGTATTTGCAAGATGAAGGTTTCTTGTAGTGGATTGTAATTTAAGAAGTTCCTTAAGATATTGTGGATACACTGCTGAGTGAGCAAACAAAGTTTGTATTCAATACGGAGGTGAATAGGGAGCCAATAAAGTGACCAAAGGACTGGTGAAATATGTTCATATTTCCGCACCCTCATTACATGACAAAATATTGTTGTGATCAGCGTCATTCCCTCCAATAATTAACATCTCTGTTTTATCTGTGTTTAAAGATAAGTAGTTCTCATCCATCCACTCCTTTAATTCACTAACACAACTAATTAAAGACAACATCGGAGAAACTTCATTTGATCTAAATGAAAGGTATAACTGGGTGTCATCTGCATACGAGTGAAAATTAACATTATGCTTCCTAATGAGAGATCCCAGTAGAAGCATATCAAGTGAAAACAGTAAAGGTCCCAGTACTGAGCCCTGCGGGACACCATATTGAACTTCTGTGTATTGTCAGTACATTTCTGTACGTATTGGAATCGATTTGATAAATAAGAACTAAAGCAAGCGAGCACAGTGCCTGTAAGGCCAACATCATTTTCTAGTCTGTGCAGTAAAATAGAATGGTCATCCATTCATCCATCCATCCATTTTCTAACCCGCTGAATCCAAATACAGCGTCACAGGGGTCTACTGGAGCCAATCCCAGCCAACACAGGGCACAAGGCAGAACCAATCCTGGGCAGGGTGCCAACCCACCGCAGGACACACACAAACACACCCACACACCAAGCACACACTAAGGCCAATTAGGAATCGCCAATCCACCTAACCTGCATGTCTTTGGATTGTGGGAGGAAACCGGAGCGCCCGTGGTGTCAAATGCTGCACTTAAGTCTAACAACATAATTATAGTGGAGTTTCCTTCATCAGATGATACCCATGTAATGATTTAAAAACTAGCACCAACATTTTAAAGTCATTTCTGAAACTAACAACCAGTCAGTGTGAAGAAGCTAATATTGCAGAAACAGAATCAAACTTTGTTGCCCCAACCAAAAATGGACAGCAGCATTCTGAACCAACTGCAACCTATGTATCAGGGATTTGCTGATCCCAGAATACAATGAGTTGCAGTAATCAAGCCGAGAAAAGATAAAAACATGAGTAGCTTTCTCAAGACCCTTAGGAGGTAAAAAAGTTAAAAAATCAACTCTTGACTACACAGTTAATGTTTTTCTCAAAGGAGAAGTTAATGTCAAAAATGACACCAATATTACGGATTTGAGATTTGCAAAAGTCAGCAACAGAGCGGAGAAGTTCAAGACCAATTTGACCTTTGGCTGAAGGACCAGCCATCAGCACTTCCATTTTATTTTGAATGAGATCGAGAAAATTGTCAGCCATCCAGGATCTTAGCTCAAAAAGACAATTGTGCAGCCAATTAATTGCAGAGTTACACACAGGAATATAAACCAGCGTATCATCAGCAAAAGAAATATTACATTTCCTGAAAATAGCTCCTATAGGATGAAGATGTTTAAAAAATAAAATAGTCAATGTCAACGCATCCCAGATGGGTAGGAAACCATCCATTAAACCGAGAATGCCACCCAACCCTTGGCTTCTATGACACTGTGTAAATTTAAATGGTGCATTCTGGGTAAGTGTGAGGGTACTGCAATGCACCCAGAGATGTTCCCCACCTTTCACACCTGTTACTGATTCCAGGCCACTGTGAGCTTGAACTAAACTAAAAAGGTCTGAGGAAGTTTTTACGCATTTATTTTTCAGCACAGTAACAACCCAGCCCCAGATCTATATTTCCTGATCATGTCAACAGAAGGGTGGGGTGCAGCAAATTTTTACCTCTGCATGAACATCTGCTGAACATATTTAATACATTCATTTTAATAAATTTATATTGTCAGTTTCATTAGAAATTAAATCACTGGATATTTTATGAAATGGCACTTTCAAATGGCTGGAATAGCAGCAGTTAAGATAGCTAAAAGAAATTTGAAATTAAATTTTACTCTTCTGTATATCATGAAACAATTTTACTGAAGGGAAAGCTTACAGAAGATCGTCCTCCCTTCCCATTCTTCTTAATTTAGGCAGGAATACATGCTTAGTCAAAGTACATTCCCAAACCCTTGGGAATAATCTCAGCTGCTGCTGTCTGGCATCTTCAGATTATTTTTGCTTCTGGCCCAGTTAAACACACACACACACACATGCATGCACACACAATCAAATGTTTATTACCTTTCATAGGTGATTTCTTTTTTTTCCAAAACAATATTTCTACTCTAAATATTCAATGGAACAAGGTTCACAATGAATGTTTAGTGTCTCATTCATCCTTTGCCTTTGCCTCTGTTCACTAATTCTTCAACCACAATGACAAAATAGGCAAGCATTTGTGGGAGAGGCACACTGGACCAAATATTCTCATGATCGCTCCGAATCCAATATGACTTCTCATGTTCTACGTAACTTTAAAACAGCATTATTTTATTTATGTACCTCAGCAGATAATCCCTGCATGGCAAAGGTAATTAAACAACTGGACATGGGGCATTTTGTGTTTTCATTACAAGTCAAGCAATCAAGGGCACAGATACAGAGTTCAAAATTCAAGAGCTTCTTTAACCTTCGTTAATGATTATGTGTGCATCACCATATAAATTAAATATAACTTGAGTAATAATACTTTATAAAGAGATGCCAGTAATCATGATTCTGTATTGTTGAACCAGCAGTGAAATAAAGTAAGTAATGTTTTGGATTAAACAGAGAATGTATACAGTAGATGTGTTGTTTAACTTTGATAGATTTTGGCCCATCTATGCTATAATGCTTTATAAATTACTTAAATGAATGTGATATACCAGGCATCCCCAATGTGACACACTTCAAGGTGCAAAGGAAATGTGATGAATGTCAAGGGCAATAAGAGCTATAAGGCACAGCTGAATCTGACAATCTTAAAATCAATACAATGGCCTAAATCTATGAACTGAGTGTCAGAAAAATGCTTAGCCTGCACATTTCGGATTTTGTTTTAAAAATGTTACTTTGCCTTTAGGAACAAATACAATTCTGTCCACGGTTCACACTACAACTACAGCGTGACAATTTACAGTTTCTTATTTTATATAAGGTGCGACTGGCATTAGGGACCAGAGTGAAGTAATAAGAATCGTTGGGGTACCAACCCGGTAGGCCCGTTGGTGCCAGCACAGATCCTTAGCCTCAGAGCCACCACTCCGCCTCTTACTTGATTCAGCAGGTGTCTGGCTATATACCCCTTAAGAATTAGATTTAATTCACTAATCTTTGCATCACACAGAAGTTATGCACAGAAATAGGACAGAAGAGTGTTTTTTTAAATGGGTGTTATTTTGAAAGTGGTAGTGGGAATAGATGGGGGTCAGACCAAAAATATTAAGAATTTTTTAGTCAAAATTTTGATTTTACAATTCCAAAAAGGAAAGCGTCTATTCCAGACAAAGATCCTTCTCTTGCTTTTTATTATATAGATAAACATCATAGTTTATATAATGTAAAGTGCCTAACATTATATTGTACACTTTTCTTGTGTTTATGTATACGTTGCACCACAGTTCTTTGTACCATTGTATGCTGCAATATTGGGTATAGACGGTATGACAATAAAGCCACTTGACTCGATTTATCCTATTATTACATTGCCATTTGGTTCTCACAGGTGCCGCCATTTTGTATTTTAAAGAGCCTTTTTCATTTGCAATCCTATGATGCCCAGAAATCATGATGAGTGACATTTAAGGTATAAAGGTCAGCATTGTGACTTCCTGGCATTGAAATATTTCGGACACATTGGTGAAGTTTTTGCAGGATAGTTAGCTTAATCTTTTGGTAGTCAGGACTTTTTCCTAGAATCTTAAGATTTTTGTTAGTATTTTGGGCTAAGTTGGGGGTTGGTGGCACGATTGGAACTCTGACCACCATAATAAAACTCACACTCTTCCAATGTGGTGCTGAGGTGTCACCCGCTGCACTTGGGTCCCAATCCACATGGTTCTTCATGTGGTGGGAGCGGCAACGTGCTGTTAGCACATGCTTCGAACCTTTGAGCTTAGTTAGACAAATGGTTGGGCTAATGACTTTGTTCAATTTTTTTTGACAATGTTTTCCCACAGCTCATCTTATGGTCCATGTTCTTTGTCATTCTTGACTTTTTGTACACTTTGAAAGAACAGCAAGGTGTAAAAAGACATCAGAAATCAGACCAGTTGAGCACACGCTTCTTCATGTTGGACAGTCAAAATCTCTCTGTGGAAAATTTCAGAACTAAGAATCATCTTCAGCCTCAAAATTGCGGGTTTAGACAAAGGCAAATAATGTTTTTGCTTTGTGCTTCTAATTTCTAGGCAGACAAATACATTAGGTAATAGGGTTAAGGTTCATGGAGTATATTAGTTACTGTTAATTTCAGAATATTCAGTCCTAAAGATATATAATTTAATGAAAGATACCAAGCAAAACATAACAGGTTTTACTTTGTCATTGCTTATTTGCCCAAAACCTAAGCTAATATGTGAAGCCATGTATTAAAAAAAGTACACCACATGATTCACTACATTTGTGAAACCATCTTGACCTGATTGATGAAAAAGTCTAATTATTTCAAATAGAAACCAATTTAAAGGAATTTTTGGCCTGGCCTTCCTTACAAGTTCAATGGGACTGAGGTTTCAGTTTTGACTTTGTCATTCTAAAACTTTAGGTTTTTTTTCCTTCAGCCATTAAGTAGTGTATTTCCTAGTGTGTTTTGGTTAATTGTCATGTTGCAGATTATGGCAGTGACTATGAGGAATCTAGGTCCTGTAATTACAAAACCATCCTCTTGGTGCTTGGTAGTCTGTATGAACAGCTAGTTCCCTTGTTTGTTAACTGTAGTTGGCATTAATTTCCCTTCACTGCAAGAGGGTGGCACGGCTATACCCTTTCCTTTACTTCATGCTCTTTAGGACAGCCATTCCCAATCTAACGCTGTTTTAAACAAGTTTGTCTTTGACCACAGCTCTGGCATGGATGCTCCTTTAGTTGGAAGCCAACTTAAATATGATGTCCTGCAGGGCCCAGTACTTTATACTTTACTGTTTTCACTTTACATGCTTCCATTGGGTACTATCAGAATAAAACATAAAAACATTTCTGTTGTATGCAGATGACACCCAATTATACCTTTCTATAGACAAAATGATGCTTCTCCAATGCTATCTTTACTTAATTGTTATAGTGAGTTAAAGGAGTTGGTGGATGAGAACTGCTTTTCTCTGAATACCTTTTAAAAGGTACATATGACACAGCCTTCCTTGTTTAAACACACATTGCAAAACTATATGAAATATTTTTTTCTTTAATTTAAAAATGTTGGAAAATCAGGACATTTTCTAAATATGCAGGATACTTAATTTTTTAATGCTTTTCTTTCTAATAGGTTGACTACTGAAATGTGGTGTTCACTGGTTGTAAAAATAGTTCTTTATACAGCTTTCCGTTAATTCAAAAGGCTGCTGCAAGAATTATTACAAGAACCAGAAGATACAAACACATAACTCCAGTTCTCAAGTCATTGCATTGGCTCCCAGTTAAGTTTAGGGGTGAATTCAAACATATAAAGCCTTAAGTGGCCTGCTTATTTATCTGAGCTTATCATTATTTACAAACCAAAGAGCACATTAAATCTCAAGATGCCAGTCTGTTTATTATTTCAAGGATTAATAAAATAACAGTGGGAGGTTGATCTTTTACTTACAGGGCACCAAAGGTGTTGAATGATCTTCCTGCTAATATAAGAAATGCCCCTTCAGTTTCGGCTTTTAATCCAGGCTGAAGACTCACTACTTTAGTCTAAAATACCCTGACTAGAGCTGCTGCTTAGCGGATGTTTTGTCTTGGTACAGTAATATATTTTACTCTACTTTCCCCTTTTGTATTATTAATTTGTAGCCTTTGTCAGAATGCCTCAAATCTCACAGACTTACCACTGTTAATAAGGTATTATAGTATAATTATTACATTGCCATTTGGTTCTCACAGGTGCCGCCATTTTGTATTTTAAAGAGCCTTTTTCATTTGCAATCCTATGATGCCCAGAAATCATGATGAGTGACATTTAAGGTATAAAGGTCAGCATTGTGACTTCCTGGCATTGAAATATTCGGACACATTGGTGAAGTTTTTGCAGGATAGTTAGCTTAATCTTTTGGTAGTCAGGACTTTTTCCTAGAATCTTAAGATTTTTGTTAGTATTTTGGGCTAAGTTGGGGGTTGGTGGCACGATTGGAACTCTGACCACCATAATAAAACTCACACTCTTCCAATGTGGTGCTGAGGTGTCACCCGCTGCACTTGGGTCCCAATCCACATGGTTCTTCATGTGGTGGGAGCGGCAACGTGCTGTTAGCACATGCTTCGAACCTTTGAGCTTAGTTAGACAAATGGTTGGGCTAATGACTTTGTTCAATTTTTTTTGACAATGTTTTCCCACAGCTCATCTTATGGTCCATGTTCTTTGTCATTCTTGACTTTTTGTACACTTTGAAAGAACAGCAAGGTGTAAAAGACATCAGAAATCAGACCAGTTGAGCACACGCTTCTTCATGTTGGACAGTCAAAATCTCTCTGTGGAAAATTTCAGAACTAAGAATCATCTTCAGCCTCAAAATTGCGGGTTTAGACAAAGGCAAATAATGTTTTTGCTTTGTGCTTCTAATTTCTAGGCAGACAAATACATTAGGTAATAGGGTTAAGGTTCATGGAGTATATTAGTTACTGTTAATTTCAGAATATTCAGTCCCAAAGATATATAATTTAATGAAAGATACCAAGCAAAACATAACAGGTTTTACTTTGTCATTGCTTATTTGCCCAAAACCTAAGCTAATATGTGAAGCCATGTATTAAAAAAAGTACACCACATGATTCACTACATTTGTGAAACCATCTTGACCTGATTGATGAAAAAGTCTAATTATTTCAAATAGAAACCAATTTAAAGGAATTTTTGGCCTGGCCTTCCTTACAAGTTCAATGGGACTGAGGTTTCAGTTTTGACCTTGTCATTCTAAAACTTTAGTTTTTTTTTCCTTCAGCCATTAAGTAGTGTATTTCCTAGTGTGTTTTGGTTAATTGTCATGTTGCAGATTATGGCAATGACTATGAGGAATCTAGGTCCTGTAACTACAAAACCATCCTCTTGGTGCTTGGTAGTCTGTATGAACAGCTAGTTCCCTTGTTTGTTAACTGTAGTTGGCATTAATTTCCCTTCACTGCAAGAGGGTGGCGCAGCTATCCCCTTTCTTTACTTCATGCTCTTTAGGACAGCCATTCCCAATCTAACGCTGTTTTAAACAAGTTTGTCTTTGACCACAGCTCTGGCATGGATGCTCCTTTAGTTGGAAGCCAACTTAAATATGATGTCCTGCAGGGCCCAGTACTTTATACTTTACTGTTTTCACTTTACATGCTTCCATTGGGTACTATCAGAATAAAACATAAAAACATTTCTGTTGTATGCAGATGACACCCAATTATACCTTTCTATAGACAAAATGATGCTTCTCCAATGCTATCTTTACTTAATTGTTATAGTGAGTTAAAGGAGTTGGTGGATGAGAACTGCTTTTCTCTGAATACCTTTTAAAAGGTACATATGACACAGCCTTCCTTGTTTAAACACACATTGCAAAACTATATGAAATATTTTTTTCTTTAATTTAAAAATGTTGGAAAATCAGGACATTTTCTAAATATGCAGGATACTGAATTTTTTCATGCTTTTCTTTCTAATAGGTTGACTACTGAAATGTGGTGTTCACTGGTTGTAAAAATAGCTCTTTATACAGCTTTCTGTTAATTCAAAAGGCTGCTGCAACAATTATTACAAGAACCAGAAGATACAAACACATAACTCCAGTTCTCAAGTCATTGCATTGGCTCCCAGTTAAGTTTAGGGGTGAATTCAAACATATAAAGCCTTAAGTGGCCTGCTTATTTATCTGAGCTTATCATTATTTACAAACCAAAGAGCACATTAAATCTCAAGATGCCAGTCTGTTTATTATTTCAAGGATTAATAAAATAACAGTGGGAGGTTGATCTTTTACTTATAGGGCACCAAAGGTGTTGAATGATCTTCCTGCTAATATAAGAAATGCCCCTTCAGTTTCGCCTTTTAATCCAGGCTGAAGACTCACTACTTTAGTCTAAAATACCCTGACTAGAACTGCTGCTTAGCGGATGTTTTGTCTTGGTACAGTAATATATTTTACTCTACTTTCCCCTTTTGTATTATTAATTTGTAGCCTTTGTCAGAATGCCTCAAATCTCACAGACTTACCACTGTTAATAAGGTATTATAGTATATAACTTCTCCCCACCTTTCCTCCTACATCTATAACCTCAGGCAATTAGGTGTAGTAAAAGACAAGCAGGAGTTAAGTTAAAATTTAAACAATGTATTATTGATAATATTCATAAATAATAACAATATGCAAAGTACATTTGAATATCGGCAACCATACAACCTGATAAATGTTGATGTGTACTTTCTGGCGGCACACAGACTTGTTAGTTACTTAAAATGTCTCTAGTTAAGGCATCATTTGTGGTCAGCTTTTTCAGAACAGACTGCATGCCTGTCTCAATATGGCTGCCGAGCTGTGCTCTTCATTGTGTTGTTCTTTTCAGTTCATGGTATGAGATGGTCATTCAACAGTTTGGTAAGAGAGAGAGAGAGTGAGGGAGTGAGCAAATTTATAGATATTCTGTCCAACCCCTAGAGCCAATAGGACGTCATGGTACTTAAAGGCTCTGATACAAGCCAGTTCCAAACAGCCATACTTCAGACCAATGGGGGAATAGAACATCTTCACAAACTGCCATCCCCCAAAACTGTATGTTAAGGTAAAGTCTGGCAGTTAAGCAGCCTGACTTTCCTATGGGGGTTGACTGAGAGACTTCAGAGAAACATTAGCCAAACTTGTTTAAGGCACTTCCCCCAAACCCTGTGGTAAAATTTAAAGAGACCCATTCCTAAAAGGAGGGTAGACATGAATGCTTCTCACTAATGTAAAACTAAGTTACATTTTTTTGCCTAAATTACAAATAAAGACATACAAAATATTTATCAACTTGTATGCAAAATCTCACCTCACAACAGCGGTGTATACTGCCTTTCTGTTTGTTAGTCATTTGTACAGAAATAAAAGTAATACAATCTTTATAAACCATTACTAACACTCCTCTGTTCCTTTTCTTGGTATCTTGTTTTGCTGTGCTGACAAGTTGTTCTTCTGCCCATGGAACAGTTATCTCAAATTCAGTGAACACTGGATGTATCAGATTGAGAGATACTTTTATCAGATTGGACAGATTGGCATTGACTCTACTATAGACTTCGCCAAATAGGGAGGACGGCTGTTTGGCCGAAGGCTGTAGAACTTTGACTGTGTTTGACTTTGTCTGACATTCTCTCTTACAACTGACCATGCAACCCCCCCAAGGGTTTATTTTCTGCAGGGATGATGATGCTGCCTTGTGTTTTTATTTTCCTCTCTTTTGTTGTCAACTGGGCACAGTTCAGCAATTAATTTAATGGACAGATGTTGTTGGGTTCTATCTCTGTTAATCAGTTTCTATTTTGTTTTCTGCGTGTTTTAACAAATCTTTTTCTTTATGCGTACTAATTATGTATTAAGTAATTCTATATTTGCATTTTGTGTTCCGGGTCCTCCCTGCATGGACTTTTTATGTTCTCCCCATGTCTGTGTGTCTTTCATCCAGGTGCTTTCCTCCAGGTTTCCTCCCACTGTCCAAAGACATGCTGCTTAGGTGAACTGCAAACACTAAATTGGTCCTGGTGTGTGTTCATCCTGTAATGGTCTGGAACCCAGTCCAGGGTTTGTTCCTGCCTTGTGCCCTGTGCTTTCCAGGCACACCCAGCAACCCTGGTCTGGATTAAGCAAAAATATATTTTCATTCTTCTTGAGAAGTTGCCACAGCTCTCTGAGCCTGCATTCAGTGAAGAGTGCTATACAAAAGTAAATTGAATTGAACGGAACATCAGCCCTCAATCTCACAGTCTCATAACAGATTAGATGAGGAACCCTGGGTGGATTGCGTTGGTGTTATCTGCAAAGGAGCTACCTTAATCTCCAAAGAACAAGAAATCAACTCTATAACCTCAGCCACTGATAAAAAAGCACTCTTTTTAGTCTATTTATGATAATTCATAATAATTCATAATATATGGTTTAGAATCTAAGACTGAAAAAACATAAATAGACACCAATTGCCACATAAGTAAGCCTTTGGGTAGAAATGCTGCTGATGTCAGTATTGCATCTACTAGCAGACTGCACGTGGCACCTTCCCCCAATATTCATACAGTCATAACGACTGCTTATCTCCTTCACAGACACTCGGGTCTTTTTCCTAGTCGACGACGTTCCTAGGATTAGTCAGGCTTGTTAGCTATGAAGAGCTTAGTTTCCAGATTTAACAGCTGCCTGCGATTCAGAGTGGCTTCGATCTTTGTCAGCTGTGGAAAAGGAATGTCTCAGCTCTTTTCATCTCAGTGATAAATTAGAGTTCTACTTGGAAAACTCTCAGTAGCAAGCATTATAACTTGTTCTGAGCTTTTTAACCATATGGCCGTCTCAGCACTCTCTCACAAGCAAAGCAATCACGGCGTTATGGTTTTTCTTTTAATGCTATTTGATTCAAGAAGGCAAATGGGGAATTCATCATATTTTTTGTTTTTGTTTGGCTGATTCATTTCTACACTTTTTATAGTATAGATATTAACGAGGCTAAAGTCTTGCCCACATTTACTTTATTACATGTATTTATTATTCAAGCTAATTTCTTTTATGTCATTCCTATGCTAAGTCTTTCACTCAGCGATTTAATTGCCTGAAATTCAATACAATTCAGGCTCATTGAACTAGCCATCCATCTTTTATCAGGATGGCTACACAGTCTTGGATTTAAATCTCACTTCCTTCACTGTCTGCGTTGAGATTTCACATTTCTCCTGTGCCTGCATGAATTTTACTTGTCTTGTTAAAAATGTGTGTGTTAATTATACTAAATTAGCCTAGTATGAGGGAGCGTGCTGTGATGAACTGGCACCCAATCCAGATCGGTTTCTGTCTTGCACCTGACACTCGTATAATAAGCCTTTGTTTAAAAAGTAATAATATAGCATATTAACAGTATCATTTTTGCGTTATCATAGCCCTAACAACCATTATTTAATTCTGCCCCGTCTCTCTATCTGACCTGACTGATTTTTCACATCACGTGACTTCTTTCCTGACAAACCATTGCGTGATTTATAAATGTATAGGGTATCAGCTCTTTTGGAAACATTGATGGCACATGAAGACAAACATGAAGAAACTGAGCCTTCCAAGATCCCACAAAGGATGAATATCAGAAACGCCTTGAAGGCATTAACTTTACTAATGCTGAAAAGCAGCTTCCTCAGTCACCATCATTGACACGTGTTGAGACCATCACCCATTATCTACACTAACACTAGGACTGGTCTAAATTAAATGATAGAGAAATCCAGTAATATTAAATATAAATTGTGGGAGGAGAAAAGTAAGATACTGTGTTTTGCTTACAATCACCATATGAAAAGTGTTTCCACATGATGAAGGTCCTATATGGATCAAACTGAAATGGCCCCACTAGTCTTAAGTCTTAGTAGGGAAACCTACTGAAAACAGAGCACTTCAATCATTGGACCACAAATTCAAAAAATTGAAAAAATCAATATATTTTGCAAACCAACAAACAGCACCACCTGTATGTCAAGAGGAGCTTCTCTCCTTGAAAGGCCATCTTCCTTTATCCATCCAGCATTTCTGCCTTCCAAATGAGACAGGAAGAATGGCTCACCTGTCCCTGGTGTCCAGTGTAATTCAATAAGGCCAGCGGGCCAGGCAAGGGAGCCTCGTAGAATCTGGATGGGATGCCTGTCCATCTATTAATTTGTCCTTCCATCCAAACCTTCTGGCTGTGAGAAAGGCAGTTGAACCTCTGACCTGGGATGTGCTTCCATCTCTTACAGTCATCTTTCATTCATGGTCTGCAAGTTGAGTAAGGAAAGAACCTGTCATTCCAGCTGGGAGGCCACTTCATCCATGATATGTAAAATGATACAAAGGACACCACAAAAATGTTTGGGGAAGCCTCCCCATATGCTGTACTTAAAGAAGAAATGGTCTTGAAGGTCTGAAAAAGAAAAAAAAAAAAATTATCATTATAGAACTTAGTCCACAATTGAACTGTCTTGTCACAAGCAAAATGGGGCTTTTAGAGCCAGATTGAGGAAGTCATGTTGTCGGGACCGGAACTGGAAGTGATGCCATAATGACTAGAACCAGAAGTGATGCCAACTGTACCGAAATCAGTTTGAGACCCGAATAGGAACTTATGTCATTGGGCCCAGGCAGAATTTCCCACAGTTAGTCTGCAGAAGAAAGAGAGAAAGATTTAGTCTACAGTGCCTCCCAAATCCGGCATGGAATTACCATCTTTCGAGACCTTAAGATGTCTCCCATGTGCAGGTGTATGACAGATAACATGTATGCATTTCACAGAAAAAACATATTAAACTCATAATAATTTTTAAAAGTCTAAGACTTGTATACTCATATATAACATACTTGGCATCAGATTTTTCCAAATCCTAATCCTAGATGAGACCTCTCTCCAGAGGACTATGACTTATTCACATAAATTGCTAATAAGTATGCCACTGGTTACTTTATAATTATTTCTTCAGCTAGGACCAGGGATGGAAGCTTGTTAAAAGTAAACTTCGTAAAAACATCAGGGGCCTCATGTATAACGCTGTGCGTAGAACTCGCACTATAACATGGCGTAAGCACAAAAGTCGAAATGTGCTTACGCACAGAAAAATCCAGATGCAGGAATCTGTGCGTACTCCAACTTCCACATTCTTCCGCTATATAAATCCCGATCAGCGTGAAAACTAACGCTCGTACACGCGCTTTATGTAACATCCCAACTCCTCCCAGAATTACGCCTCTTTGAATATGCAAATCAATATAAATCACCCTTAAGCTCAGCCTTCTGTGAAAAGACAATGGGAAAAGCACGGGGGAAAATATAACGATTTCAGAGAATACCAAGTGGAGGCAAAGGAAAAATATACTATTTGTTTAATTAAACCGTGGTATAATCAACAAAAGGAAGTTGATCAAGTGACATAGCGTGTTGGAGAAACTTGAAAGCTCAGATATCAGTTGCCGTGAAAAGGCGAGTCGTAGCCTACCGTCTGAGTGTCATATGAAAGCTTTTAGGGTACAGAGAAAAAAAAGGCACAGTGGGGAAAAAAAGCACGAAATGTCAACTTCAATCTCGAAATTTCCACTTTAATCACATAGTTTATTTTGTCATTAAAGTAGAACATCATAAACGTCATCTTAAAATCATTTACTTAACCAGTTTCTCAAATCACATCGTAATTAAAGTAGCACGTTAAATGCTTTGTTTTGTATTTGATCTTCTATGTGCTCTATGTGTGTGAATCACTACTTGCTTCTTAAACCGCTCTCTTCCTCCGACTGTACACAGAATCCATTACATTCGTGATAATACAGCTCTCTGAATAACTAAAATACTGAGGTGTATATGTGATATCATTAAGAGTGAAGGTACGTTATTAAATATGGGTTTTACAGCGCAGCGATTGTGCACGACCATCGATGAAATTATTTATTGCAGCAGTATCAGGGGCGGCTCTAGGTTTGTGGTGGCACTGGGCAGAAAAAGAATCGGTGGCTCCTTCGCCCGCCAATGTTAGTGAGGTAGCTAATGCACGGCGGATGGCCACGTCCGTTGCAGACACTAGCCGCCTCGTGCTCATGACACAAGCATTTAACTTTTGTTGAAATTTGCCGCTGCATTTTTAGCTGTGTCGTTATTTTCTCTTTCTGTTTTATATTCAATATGTATTGGCGTGGCCCATGCAGTTCTTGCTTTTCTTTTTCCTAGTAACCGATTGCCACACAATCAGCTCTGTAATACATGTTAAGCCATTTGTAAACTTAGAGCACTGATTCTTTAAAAAGTTTAAGGAACATTGAACTATCTTCGTAGTACATGTTCAATTATTCTATCCTTCACGCCAGTCCCAGTGAAGAATATAGATTATTTAAATGAAGTTAAAGTTTTACCTGTATAATATAATAAACATATTTTGCTGCATTTCATCTTAAAATGATATTGTCATCATATGTAAATACGCACTTTATAAAGTGGCTCAGGTTGTGCAATATTATAACTGTAGTACAAGTTTACAGTGAGGTAATTGTACTTATAAGTACAAACAGTTCTACAAGGAGCAGTGATTGAGTGCGTTTATAGTTCTTGGGATGAAACTGTTTCTGAACCGCAAGGTCCGTATAGGAAAGGCTTTAAAACGTTTTGCCGTGGCTGAGGTAGCGTGTGCCTGATGCTGTATACCGATAATTCTCTTTCCGATCAGCTGCTGCTTTGATTCACACTCAGATACAGTGATATAAATACTCGAGTGCTGCAGTGAGAGTAATATGGGAAAAGATGATCCGCTGTGGCAACTCCTAACGGGAGCAGCTGAAAGAAGAAGGTGCAGTGAGAGTAACAACGCTAAAGCAGTTCTGGTATTTGGAATACTATGGCTATTCCCTGGACCATTATATTGTTACAAGTTAATTACAATCAGATGCGTTACAATAATAAACAATATGCGGTTAGTTTCTGTGTATTTATAAAGCCGCGTCATGAAAATAATGAGTAACCACACAGGAACAGTAGCACTGCTTTGACGCTGGGTGCCGCCAGTCTGCAAAACCGAGTGGAGAACTTGCGTACGACAAGGCATGAGGTACCGTGGAAAAGTGCGTGGCTTTACGCCAAGTGTAGGTTTTATACATCGCGATTTGAACGTGGAAAAGTTCTTACGCAACATTTCTGTGCGTACACACCGTTTATACATGAGGCCCCAGGAAGGTTTTATTCACGAAGAGCCATGGTTATAGTACATAGAAATAGGGACCCAGGGCTGGATTTACCGTTAAGCAAAATAAGCACGTGTTTAGGGCATCAAGGGAAATGAAAAAATGACATACACATATATCCATAGTAAAAAAATATAATGAAATAGAAGTTATTAATATATATTAATCTTGAGAATACAACAAAATTAGAATCTGGAAATTGCCACACAGTCCATCAAGGCTCACGTGATCATTTTTGTCTGGGTCATGTCGGCTGTTTCCTTCAGACATCCACTGAGAGTGAGTGCCGATAAATTCAAAAAATAAAATTTTATGTTACTGTATATTATTGTTTATATTTTAAATTAGATATATATGGGGTCACCAAAATCTTTTAAGTGCTTAGGGCCTCTAAAGATTTTAATTCAGCCCTGTAGGTGAACAAATAGTATGATAGTAGCCATTTGGGGACCTTCAAACCTGAAGGTGATGGTGAAAACCATCAGTGAAGGAGTTGAATGGAGGAAGTGGAATCAACACACAAAACAATTAAGCACCTTCATCAGAGCTGGGGAGTAGCCTAGACTCACAGGAAAAAAACATCTGTAGGAATATTAGCCTCTGCAAGGGAGTGACAGCTACTGGTAGACCTGGAGTAGAAGGTCAAGTTCTTGTGGCACAGTGTGGTCACTACCTTGAGACCATCCTTCCTCCTTGTGCCTGAATCCAAAAAGCAAGCCATCTTTCTGGAGTTAACATTCCCCTGGGAAGATCATTTGGATGAAATCATTGAAAGGGAACTTGGCAAGTACAGTATGAGGGACTAGTAAGTGAGTAAGGTTAAAAAGTGTCAAGGGAAAGGTGCTACCTGGTAGGAGTTGATTGCAGGTCCTTCATAACACTACCTCTTGTCAGAGCTTTCAGGGCATTGTGTATTGAAGGGCAGATTAGGAAAACAATACCACCAAAACAGCAGAGAGAGAGAGAGCCCCTAGGTGGCTATGGCTCAAAAAAAGAGAACCACAAGTCAATGTAGCCAACTAGTCATTTGGACACAAGCAGAGGTCTGATCAGCTTCAACTGTTGTCACCTGGAGGAGGGTGTATGATTTGGAAAGACCTGAAGCATTCAGTGATTCCAAGAACATCACTGAAGATGTGTCCGGAAGCATCAATGGGTGTATTTGCTCATGAGGTGATGATATTTTGCAAAAGCTAAGTGCATAGGGATTGAAATATTTTGTGTAGATGAATGGTTTGTTCCTAGGAAAATTACTTTTGTTCAGAGCAGATTAAAAATATTTGAAAAAATGGTTCAGCAAGCAGCAATAATAAAATAGTCTATTAATCCAAAAACATTACGTTACAAGAAAAACATAATTTACGTATATATTGCAAATTTAAATGAATGAGTGGGGACAGACTACACAGTCCTCACTATTTTTCTCTTGGGGTGCTTGTGTACTAAAAGAATGGCTGATTGTGGCAATGAAAATGTATGTTTCTTAGTGTTTTGGCAATGAAATTCAGCAAAAGTATTCAAATCCAAAATTTTGAGTAGATGTGGAAAACCATTAAAGAAATGAACTGGGATAAATGATGTGCCTACATTTTGTTGGATCACATCTGAAGGCTGATTTTGGACCAGATAAAATAGTGGAAAGAATGCAAAATTCCAGAACTGGAGCAAGGAGCAAACACATGTAGGATTGGCAAGACTGAGTTTCAATTTAGTCATTACAGAAGACAGAAACGGTTGTTCATAAAACAATATATATTTATATTAAAGAAGTTGGAAAAATGCATGTATAGCATAACCTTCAGGTACATTCAGGGACTTTGTTAACTGTTTTGAAAGTTCGATCATTTCTAATCTTTGTTTATTCATCAAAGAGTCATCACATTTTTTATTAACTATTACGTAACAATGAGTCATATTAAAAAATAATTGTAATAAATGGAATTTATTCACATAGAACAATAGATACAAATTACAATCATCATCCATCTTACTGTTAAGACGCACAACACAGTTGCTGGGGGTGTGGTCTCAGAGGTCACGACATCTGACATCACTGGGTTAAAAGCTCGCCTGTGATGACCTTTCTTCATTCGAGTTTGTGTGTCTATCATGATCTTTTGTTGATGACATTATTGTCGAAGGACGTTTCAGTTTTATGATCTTTTTGCTCTCTTATTCCCATCACAATTCTCACTTCATTCTTTGGACAAAAGTATTTCAGTTATTCCAGCACTGCTCCTAGCTATGTTATAACATTTCTTCTTCTGCTCATCATCCATCTCTAGCACAATATAAAATTGGCTACTAATTTATTTTTGGAGTCCACTGATTCTTATGGTCATTTCTATGACTTTTGTAAATTTGTTGGTGTTTGGAGTAATCAAAAACATTGGACAGATTTGGTAATGAATGTGTGTGATTAAAATAACCCACGGTGTAGATTTTAACCACAGAGTGATATCTGATGGAGATCTCCAGAAATGCACAATCTCATGTTATTTACCACATTATTCCTAAAAGTGATAATGGTGATTCATCACATGAACTGCAGGATTCTCGGTAATACAAGCCTGCTATCAGACTGATTGGACTAATTTGAGAGTTTGCAAGAGTATAGCAGTGATATCATATTTTTAGTCTTACATGCTTGAGTTCAATTAGAAATTTGCTGAAAATGTATTATGCATTAACACCCCCACAGCCCACTTCCTTGATGAATCTGAGGTTTTAAAAGAGCAACTGAGACAAGATCATTGTGTCTGCCCTGTCTCTGGAAGAATACTTCATCAGCAGGACCATTCTTCTTTTATTTTTAGGCTTGCTTCCAGCAGGAAGCAATCAGGATGTCTCTCACTGTCATGTGTTCATTCTGCATGGACCATTTGGTACCACACCTATTGGGAGGTGTTTGGCCCGGGCAATTAGGCTTTCATCAGATGCAGTCTTTACCAGCCTACTGCTGCATGGATTTCTCCCCAGAGGTCTCCTGCAATTCCCTTTCGCTCTTTTCTTTCTATCCAAATTAGGTATTAATGACTCACTGTTAGGTGCACCTGAGCCAGTCTGACGACCAAAGCCCATGGGAGTCTAAGAACTGTGCTTTCAAAACAGGGACCCCGCAGTTAGCTTAAAACTGCCAGCTGAGTTTTCTTCCTAAGGGCAATTGCTGGATTTATTCTACTCCGGTCGTCAAGTTTGGTCATATATTCGATGCAATGTCCTCTAAAAATTATTATTCACAAACAGTTCCTTTAGTGTTTTATTAAAGATTCATATGGATACTATATGATGCTGAATGGTTACACTTGATGTTTTTTTCTTGCAGTTTTATTTATGCTTTGTTCTGAAACTATTATGCAAAACACAGGAGTCAATAAAAGTAAAGTGCTGTATGTTCATGTAACATATGGCTTGCAAATATGTTGTTATACAGTATGTGTTTCATTTTTTTGCAGTTAATAATATATGATGTATTTTCCAAAAGGGCACATTACTGATACTTTCTCATGCTTCTGGGATTTTCTGTCCTTTTCAGACCCTGGGGGATGTCTGTCACTGCAGAAAATGCTTTGTGTCACCACTTACTGTGATGTTTGCTATATTAAATACATAAAGAGTGATTGGATATACATTTTTTTCTGGATTCTTAGTTTCATCCCACTTTTCAGAAACGTGCAATTTCAGATGAAAAGCCTTCAGGTTATTATAGTCTTCCAATAGAGCAATTTCATGTCCTGCAATGCCCAGTTTACTCGGAGTGACTGCTATTTTCATTTCAAAAAATGACTGCAAACCTTGACAGAATATAGTTTATTTAATATAATTTGTGTTATTTACATAACTGAAATAGTTACAAAAGCTACTGTTCAGCGCCATAGACGGCATAATGCCTAAGTATCATTTAAACCTTGATGCAACACATTTTGAAAACATGCAAAATACAGGAAAGACTTTAATTTTTGTACAATATGTCAAACCTTATAAAATGATGTGTGTGTATAGATAGATAGATAAATAAAAAATAAAAAAATAGAAATGTGGCCCTTTCAGAAGCTCTTTAAATAAATAAATACATTTACAGTATATATATATATATATATATATAAATGTCTACACGATGAAGTATGTGTGTCTCTCCGTCCCGGAATTGAGAGGTGGAGTAGGAGTAAGGGCTCCACCTCTGAGGAAACAGAAAACTAAACGTCTATGTGTGGATTTGTGTGTCTGTTTGTCCGGCCCGGAAGTGCGAGGCTACTACAGCATGAAGTTCAGAGAGCCGGCAAGGCGGCCCCAAGTTAATGAGTCTGAAGAAGAAAGCAACTCTGTTGCCAAAGTAAAACCACCGAGAAAAGAGAGAATCTCTTATACAAGCAAGATGAGCATATCGGCAAAATGGTATCCCTTGTACTTTTCCTTCCACCGCTAATACACAAGTTCGGGGATCGAACCACAGATGTCAGCGTCATAGACGAAGTCCCTATATGCTGCGCCATGACGTGTGGTTCGTTTATTTGACAGCCTGTAGGTCCAGAGTAATTACATTCATTACATTCGTAGTCTGAGTCCCGGCCTGAATGTGACGCAGTGTAAAGGGACTTCGTCTCTAACGCTGATGTCCGAGGTTCGATCCCCGAGTGGGGAGTAGTAAAGTGTGTACGCCTGATGAGCCCAAATGAGGGCGAAACACTTGTTGCGTACTCTTTGCATTATTTGACAGTAAACTATGCAACCTATCATGATGTGCTTCTCACAACATGGCGGATGTTTGCCGAATGGCAGACCAACCACAAGCGGTACCTGGTAGGTAACCATCCACACAATTCAGGTTGGGACTCAGACTATGAATGTAATGAATATATATATATATATATATATATATATATATATATATATATATATATATACACTAGCTGATTACCCAGTGGCTTCGCTCACTGAGTGTAAGGGAAAAAAATAAAATGTAGTATATAAATTATTAAACAGTAAAACATTAACATTTAAGAAGTAAAGATACATTAAGCAGTACTGGAGTGCTTTCGGGTAAAGTACATTTTAAAGGCGCTATAACACAACAGGTAAGTAGCACTAACAGCAGCTTAAATGTATTTGGATCATCTCTCTGTAGCATATCCCTTGTGAAAGGCGCTTCACA
The DNA here is from genome assembly GCF_016835505.1 of Polypterus senegalus. Lineage (NCBI taxonomy): Eukaryota > Metazoa > Chordata > Cladistia > Polypteriformes > Polypteridae > Polypterus > Polypterus senegalus. The sequence continues at coordinate 22,996,865 of NC_053160.1, forward strand.
ACCGCTGTGGTATAGAAATTACATTTTCTATTCAATCCTGCAAATTTCTGCCTGACATCGTTGCACTACGTGCCTGTGATTTAAGAGAAAAATTATTCTGAGAAATGTGGATGCTGCCCTTCTGTGCTTAACAGGCAAAAGGTCCAAACAATTCGTAAGTGCAAAACTTAACATGAAGAGGTCGGTACATCTTCTTAGATGTAAACCCTCTATCTTCTTAAAAGAATTCATTACAAAAGCAACCTTGAATGTTGCAGGGTTTTAGTGACCTGAACTCACCTTAAGGGACACTAAGTAGGCATGCAGCGCAATTTACAAAGCCGATCACACTCATTTGAAAAGATTTCCACTCTCCCAGAAGCCGAAGGGGCACTCGAAGTATCACAAACAGTGCGCGAAGAGAGGACGCCGCCCGAAACTATGAAGCTCTCGATCCGGCAGGTGGTGTCGTCTTCGCATTGTTTACAGCTCGACGCTGTTAAAAAGTAGAAAGACAGAAAGCTGTTTTCCTCATCTCTTCTACTATCAAGTACTGCCAATTAAAAAAAAGTTATAATGTGGCAGTTTCCGTGACAATCACGTGGACGAATAAATAAAACTTCTCTGTCATAACGCGCCTGGCGGCAGACAGCTCAACACTGGAATCCAGAGGAAAGGACGACACGGGGCGCACTTCTATGTGATAGATCGGCGTGTTTGTGTTTACTTCTTTTCAATATCAGCAAAATAACTCTCACACAAATAATAGCAATTCGTAATGACGATATAAAAATGACATCCACAAACGAAATGATTAGTTCTTGTATGATAATATGTTCTGTGGTCATGCGTAATTTCCGTTTTGCGTGGTCATACATAATTTCCGTTTCAAACTCAAAAAGAATTATATATATATATATATATATATTGTGACGGGCAGCCTTGGCTATTACCCGGCTGAGATGCCACTTGGAGAATCTTTGAGGCACTACCTCCCCTGGGATGCTAGAGGGCAGCCCTCCTGGGTAGTTGTTGCACCACAGATTCTCGAAAGGCAAGCCAGGACTGGAGTTTGGTACAGCCCTGTTGGCTTCCGTGCAGGCCGCCAGGGGGAGCTACAGAGCCATTAAATGGATTTCCAACACATCTGGGAGTGATTCCAGGTAATTCCAGGTAATCCTGATAAACCACCTGGAGTACTCCCAGGTGCTGAATAAAAGCCTCACTCTATTTGGGGAGCCAGAGTCGGGAGTTGGAGGATAAAGCTTGCTGGGAGAGGAGTGGAGGCGGCAGAGAAACAGAGAAAGAGAGAAGGAAGAAGAAAGAAGGAAGAAGGGACTGAGCATTACGGCTTGTGTGCTTGATGTGCTGTGCTTTGTAGTTTAGAGTGAGGGAAAAGCTTTGCGTTTGTTGCCTTGGAGTTGTGTATCTGTGCCTGCCTGTGTCCAGGTTTTGGGAGCTGTATGTCCCCTGTATTCCAATATATATATCAAAAGAATTAAAGGAACACTTTTTAATCAGAGTATAGCATAAAGTCAGTGAAACTTATGGGATATTAATCTGGTCAGTTAAGTAGCAGAGGGGGTTGTTAATCAGTTTCAGCTGCTGTGGTGTTAATGAAATTAACAACAGATGCACTAGAGGGGCAACAATGAGATGACCCCCAAAACAGGAATGGTTTAACAGGTGGAGGCCACTGACATTTTTCCCTCCTCATCTTTTCTGACTGTTTCTTCACTAGTTTTGCATTTGGCTACAGTCAGTGTCACTACTGGTAGCATGAGGCGATACCTGGACCCTACAGAGGTTGCACAGGTAGTCCAACTTCTCCAGGATGGCACATCAATACGTGTCATTGCCAGAAGGTTTGCTGTGTCTCCCTGCACAGTCTCAAGTGCATGGAGGAGATTCTAGGAGACAAGCAGTTACTCTAGGAGAGCTGGAGAGGGCCATAGAAGGTCCATAACCCATTAGCAGGACCAGTATCTGCTCCTTTGGGCAAGGAGGAACAGGATGAGCACTGCCAGAGCCCTACAAAATGACCTCCAGCAGGCCACTGGTGTGAATGTCACTGACCAAACAACCAGAAAGACTTCATGAGGGTGACCCAAGGGCCCCATGTCCTCTAATGGGCCCTGAGCTCACTGCCCAGCAGCATGCAGCTCGATTGGCATTCGCCATAGAATACCAGAATTGACAGATGCACCACTGGTGCCCTGTGCTTTTTACAGATGAGAGCAGGTTCACCCACCACACTTTCCTGACCTAAATCCAATAGAACACCTCTGGGACATTATGTTTTGGTCCATCCAATGCCACCAGGTTGCACCTCAGACTGTCCAGGAGCTCAGTAATGTCCTGGTCCAGATCTGGGAGGAGATCCCTCACAACACCATCTGTCATCTCATTAGAAGCATGCACCGATGTTGTCAGGCATGTATACAAGAACACAGGGGCCATACAAAGTGCTGCATACAATTTTGAGTTGCTGCAATTAAATTTTGGCAAAATGGACTAGCCTGCCACATAATTTTTCACTCTGATTTTTGGGGCGTCTTTGAATTCAGGGCTCTGTAGGTTGATCATTTTCATTTCCATCAAACGATGTGGCATCCTTTCGTTCCTAACACATTACCCAGTCTATATCAGTATAGATATCCAGGAGGATTTCTTTTTCCCATTGAGATCTGATGTGTTTTCAAAGTGTTCCTTTAATTTTTTTGAGCAGTTTATATATATTGTTACACACGTGCAACTGGGAGACAGCTAAATGGCCTGAATAAGGGTAGTTAAATGCCAGACCAGAGGGTGGCAAGGTGCACTGACTTTCTCTTTCAATCCTCTGCAGACAATCCACGGGAAATCCTGTCCACTTCCAGCCCCAATGATGTCACTTCCAGTTCTGGTGCCATTGATGATATCACTTCTGGTCCGGATGACATCACTTCTTGTTCCGATGATGTCACTTGCTATATTGGCCTTTAAAGCCACCATTTTTACAGTCTTAAATCTGTTCTGTTTTGGAAGTGAACACAACTAAAAAAAACATTTTGCTGCCAGGGCACAATATATGGGTGGCTGCCCCAAACCTTTTGATGTCTCCTGTCTATTCTTGTGACAATATACAGTATATATATATATATGTGTGTGCATGTATTGTATATAGATACTGTATATACAGATGTGTGTGGTGGATTTTTTTCAGGTACTCTGGTTTACCTCCTATATACCCAAAGACATGCATGGTCATGGTGAACCAGCCTCAATATGAAGGTGGGTGTGTGCACCCTACTTTGGAATGGCACCTTATCCATGGTTAGCTTCTGACTTGTTTCTAGTTTTGTTGAGAGTCTGTTGCCATTTGCAACAATGATTTGGATTTAGCAGCTTTCATAATGTACTGTAGGTATGTGTGTGTACGGAATGTGTGAGCATGTGCATGTGCAGTATCAAGTTCGCTCTGGCATTTTGCACTAATCATCCTAAGGCACAAGGGAGACAATTTAAAGGGGACATAAAATTTCAGGTGACTGAGGGCTTGTCCTACTCAAGTTAAGTTAAGTCAAGTCAAGTGCCTTTATTGTCAAACCAACCATACACTGTATTCCAGCAGCCAGGACCACAGTATGACATATATGTAAACACAAGGCTAGTGCAAAACAAATAAGGAACTTTACTATAGGATAAAAATAATAATAAATAAGTATGTGAATAAAGAGTAATAATTTAAAAAAGACAATAAAAATATAATTAAATAATAACAGCTAATAATAAAAAACAACAGTAGTAACATCCATCCATCCATCCATTATCCAACCTGCTATATCCTAACTACAGGGTCATGGGGATCTGCTGGAGCCAATCCCAGCCAACACAGGGGCGCAAGGCAGGAAACAAAGCCCGGGCAGGGCACCAGCCCACCTCAGACAGTAGTAACAAGTGTAACAAATGTATTGCATATAAATAATCTACTAGGAGAAGACCTAAGGCAGCACTGAGTTCAGAGTCCAAGGAGCAGAAGCTTTTGTAGAATCTGGCAGAACAAGTTCAGACGCTACAGACCCTTCTACCAGATTGAAGTGGGACAAAGAGACCAATGTGAGGGGTGGGAGCGGCCCTTCATAATGATAGAAGTTTTGTGGGTGCATTGCTTTATAAAGATGTCTTTAATTGAGGGCAGCTGCTGTGTTCACTGCCCATTGTAGGACCTTATGGTCAGAAACTACAGTCCCCAAACCAGACAGTGATGCAGCTGGTCAGAATGCTTTCGATGGTGCCCCTGTAGAATATGATGAGAATGGCCAGATGCAGGCTTGCCTTCTTTGGATAGCAAAGGAAGTGAAAACTCTTCATTGTTATGGAGGTTGTTTTAATTGACCAAGTAAGGTCAGCTGCCAGGTAAACACCAGGGAATTTGATGCTCTTGACCAATTCTACTGCAGAACTCTCTGTGTGCAGTGGGGCATGGACATCACAGGCCTTTTTGAAGTCAACAATAGTCTCTTCATCTAACAATCATCTCTTTCATCTATAATCATCTCATTCTTATTGTAACAAAGCCCTGAAAGTGATTACACAAGAATATACCCTGGGAAAATAGTAGGAATTCCAGTGACCCAGAAGGAAGGCAACAGAAGTGGACAGACCTGAATATGTTCAGGAAAGAAAAGTGGCAAACCAGAGGAATCAGCACAAATATTCCTAGGCAGATTGGAGGCTACCTAGTATGGTTAGATTCCATGTTGAGGCTAGAAAAGACAATGGTCAGCAGACCAAGAACTCTGTCAGAGAAATTGGTCCAGGCACCTGGAAGGGGATGAAAAGAAATACCTCTGAGCAGGGAGCATGTAGGGCTAGAAGCCCAGTTTAAATAACCTAGGATGACTTGTTTCAAAAAACAGTTTGAGAATCATGTCCTGGGTTTTTCTGAGTGCCTGATAGTTGTCACAAAATACAAAATATAATGTGTCACAGAGGTCACGGATTGAATGGCAGTCCAGCAGGGATGGATGGTTCATCTTCTGACCAAGAAGCTTTCATCATGCGTGGCTAGAAGTAAGTAGGCGCCCATGGCTATGTACTCTCCCAGGGTGATAGGTGGCAGCATCTCTTTGGTTGATATCTCATATACAGTTCTACAGGGTTACATAGGAGTTATAGTCCAGAGAGTCAGGGCAGCCCTGCTAGGTTTCTTGGGTGCTGCTGGGGGTGGGGATCTTCAAGAAGGAGCATTCCTTCTTTTAGGGAGGTTCCCGGTAGCCCAGAATTGCTTCCTGGATATATTGTGATTACACCAGAAATACTTCAGAGTCCAGTATAAAGGAAGCCGTCCCACCTAATTCAGGGAAGTTGAAGTTGGGTGTGCAGAAAGGGCAAAGCTCACCTGGGAGGAGCGAACGAAAGAAGCCTGTATGAGGGTATTGTCAAAATTTAAAGCACTTTATTTGAACTTGGACTGTTGTGGTGCAATTGTGTCTAGGGGTTTGGGACCCATCTGCTTTAAGGTTTGACATGTTGTGCATTCAGAGATGCTCTTCTTCATACAGTACTTCAGAGGTAACAAGTGCTTATTTGAGTTACTGTTGCCTTTCTATCGAACTCGAACAAGTCTGGCCATTCTTCTCTAACCTCTGGCATCAACAAGGCATTTTCGCCCAGAGAACTGCCACTCTGGATAATTTCCCTTTTCTGGTCTATTCTCTGTAAACCCTAGAGATGGTTTTGTATGAAAATCCCAATAGATCAACAGTTTTTGAACTACTTGGACCAGCATGTGTGGCACCAACAAGCATTCCATGTTCAAAGTCACTTCAATCACCTTTCTTCCTCATTCTGATGCTCAGTTTGAACTTCAGCAGGTCGTCTTGACAATGTCTACATGCCAAAATGCATTGAGTTGCTTACACGTGATTGATATTGTAGATATTTGCTTTAACAAACAGTTGAACAGATGTACCTAATAAATTGGCCAGTAACTGTGTACTTATATTCTTTTATATATATGTACTCATACATATAAATGAATAACAATGTTCTAATGAATTCCATTAAATAATAAATACAATAACACTATAATAGAGGGATTGGGGGGTTCAGGCAGCTGAAGAGGATGTTATCTTTACTTTGCTTGTGGTCGGTGATGGGAACTCAGCGGCCCCTGAACCAGAAGCGGTCTGGTATTTGGAGTTTGGAGACTTTATCTTATGATGGGAATTCTCAGAATAACAGTGGCCTTTACTCACCCTTCTGACACTCGGTGCTGCACAGCTGCAGAGTCAAATGAAGAATCCCCATGCAGCCTAAACAAAGAGCCACCTACAGCCTTGGAACACACTGGGAACCTCTGGACATTATTACAAAACACCATAACTTTGTTTATTTTGATCTAGATCCATCCATGATCAAGGAGCAGGAAAGTAATATTTACTGTAATATTTTTTTTTTCTTTTTTTGGAACTGGTCATTTTAAACTTTACATTCAAAATTGCTTTAGTTTCATTTCAGTGTATAATGATTTGGATAGTCAGAAGCCAATAAATAAGTCTGTTTTTAATATTCTCATTGAAAATTTTACAGTATATGCTAGATTAAACACTGTCTTGTTAAATCCAGATTTCCACAGTAACCGCTGATTTTAGCCCCATTTTGTGAAGAGCACTTCGTCTTTCTCCTGGTTGTAATTCTAAGCAGTACCTTTGCATGGCACAATAAGAGACTTAAACGTTATCTGAGGTTCTGCATAGCTTTTTTTTCCCACTGATTCCATAGAATTTCCTCCCACAGTCCAAAGCTTTGTGAATGCCTAGCTTTCCTGCTAAAGTATCAGATCAATTGTGCTGTACCAATATTCAATGCAATTTTATTCAATTCTATTTTTATTGTCCTAAGAGCTAAATTTGGTTTGTCAGCAGATTTCACAGAGAGACCACAACATAATAATAAAAGCACATCACAAAGTACACGGCCGTCAAAAATAACTTAGTACAAATAAATATAACATAGCAGGGAGCAGTTAGGGGGAAATATTAGACACAATTGTTCATATAAAAATTAAACCAACATTTCAGCCTGCCTAATGGTTGATGCAAATGATAACTGTTTAAACTGACATTTCCTTATTTTTTGATGCCTTTATCCAACATTTGACATACAATTAGTTCAATTTCTTTTCTTTTTTCTTGTGGGAGCAGAGGTAAGTGAAGAGGCTGGCTCATGGTCACTCAGGGTCAGTTCACCCTGTGGATATTTTTTAAAGTTCAATTTAGTTAGAAGATCGATAGCAGTTGGATGAAAGAGTATTTGAACCGGTGGGTGGCTTTTTATCCTTGGGACTCTAAACCTGTGACCTGATGGCAACAAATGGAATTTAGCAGGCAGCAGGTGAGTCCTGCTTATCATACAAGTCTGTCAGATTGAGGCCTTGTTATTTTACTGCTCCATTCTACAATTTGATTTATTCTGTTTTTGTTTAAGATTTTTATTGCTATTAAGATTTTCTAACCAGGCCAGCAGAACGTGAATAAATTATAGAAAAATAAAAACATACTGTATGTGTGCCTTTAGATGAACTGGAGCCCCCTCCATGGTTGGTTCCTACCTTTAGTCAATGTTGCCTAGCTAGGCTCTGACCCATTGTGATCCCAAATTGCTATAAAAGTTGAAGTCATTATAATGAATGGATCAATGTAATAACTGGGTAAAAACACAAGCCTAGGAAGTCCCTCACTGGCGCTGATCAGGTAAGAATGACGAAGAAGGATAAGAGTGTGACACAGTCTGTAACCACCTTCCCCCATTTCTCTTCAGAGTGGATGAAGAAAAGCCCCGAAGAACCTTGACGTTGCTTCTGCCACATCACCCAAAGTCCCATCCTCTCTCGTCCTTCAACTACTGTATTTAAAGAGCATGCAGACTGGAAGTTAGTGCTCATTGCTGGTCCTTCTTCTGTAGAGATCGAATTCCTAGAGAAACAGCAATGTTTTCGTATTTAGAAATCAATCTGTGCTTATCGGACCGCTGGTCCATCCATTTTTTTCCCCATGTGTGACTTTTTATGTTATTGTTGTTGAAAAACCCTTCTTGACTAAAGAGAACCCCAAAACTTTGATGTTTCCCACTCTTTCTCACTATGGCTGATATGCCAGGGTGGAAAACAAAGTATGCTCTTGGGGAGCATTAGGAAGACGAAATTACAGGCTATGGAACATTCCACGACTTTTCCAGAGATTTTCAGTCATAGCCTTCATGCAAATAATCTTTGCGACCAGAGGGCAGTCTGTGGCGTACTCCTGAGAAGCAAGTCATCTAATGTGACATGCCCAGCAACTCACTCTAACTAATGTGACTCGGTTTGAATTTGTCTTTAGTCGTACATGTGGGCTCTGTGTGCATGAAAGATGACAACCAATGACTGTTCAGCTGGAAGTGCAATGCAAATGATACAGCAACGAGGAATGAGGACTTCACAAACAAAAGAGAAGCAAGACAGCAGCTGCTCCGACTGCATCTCCTTGGTGTGCAATCAGCCCCCCTTCACAACACGAGGAGGGTTATACGTCCCACAAGAGAGAGATTTAACCACGCCAGGGGCTGGAAATAAAGGATAAATTTTGGTTTTAGAAAAGTGAAAATAATGCATATGTAACAATTCCCATGAAAATAACAATCTCTTTAAATGGTATATCCGGTAAACAAAACCCGTAGGTGGGAGAGCGAAGCGAACAGAGGCAGAGCCCCCTAGTATGTGAATATTTTAATATTTTAATTCAAACTTAAAAAATAAAACAACAGCAACCTACTGTAGTAACTTAACAATGAAGATGCTAGACTGGACTGACCCTAAAAAGGCCAGGGTGACATTCTACTATGTCTTGCATGAGATGAAGGAGTGACTTTATCTCTCTTATTCATCCTTTTATTTGTTTGGGAGCGTACCACGTTATTAAAGGTGAGCAATTAGAGGAAAGGCATCAAATAGACAAGATCCGGTGTAGGTGAAATTAAATGGTAACTAAATAAGAAGCACAAATGACAGAAAGGCATTAATGTGATAGTGTATTATTTATTAAATTGAGGATCCCCATTCTAACCTGGATTATGAAGTTTTATTCCTTAATTTATGGGAGTATTCAGTGGGCTGTTTAAGTAAAGGACAACGGACTGAGAGAATGAGCTGGAAATCCAGGCAGGCTACATCTAGAATTACTTGTACAAAGGTAGTATTTATGACAACAATAAATCTCTGGGGGCAGGCGGTGTGTGGAGAATTGTTGCATCTAATATTAAGCTGCTTTTAATGAAGGCCTGTCTGCCACAGCAAACTGAGAGGAGTGTTGAAATGTCTGCAGTGACTGCCGCCAACACAACCCAGGCTTGGTAAAACAAGAGCTGCTGCTAACAATCTTAAAGATGAAGAAAGGCAGCTCTTTAACCTGAAGCAACGTCTGGAGTGGTCCAGTTCTTTAATGCAGAGTCAAAGTTATGGGTCACTTTGTATTGGAAAAGGGACGAGGAGCGACTCTTAAATGAAGTGATTAAGTGACAGTGCTATACTGTAGATTTGGGAGCTTCAGGGACCCTCTGTAAATTCAGTTGACTATGTTTATGTGAGGCCTGGGAAGTCGCTGGTTTGAGTGCACAAAAGAGTGAGTATGACTGTTAAAAAATAGGAAAAGAAACAACGGACTGAATAACATGCCTCGGAATGTGCACAGTATGGCTGGCGTCCTTATGTGGGTCCGTCAACAAAAGTTATAACAAAAGTGATCAGGATTTTGAAATGAAGGAAGTAGGAACGGTCACCAAAGTAATGCCGCACTTGTTGTAAAGACTGCAAGCATAAGTAACTAATAAGCAGGAAATAACTACTTGAAATATAATAATACTGAAATATTCAATAATTGAAGATAACAATGATACTAAAGAAAGAACAAATACAAGGGATCAAACATTTCATCTTCAAGTCAACCAAAAATTGAAAAATGCAGAAGTATACAAACAAATAGGAAAAGCCCAGAAAAAAAAAAATGTGTTAAATTATGTATATTGTTGCAAATAGAAAAATATAAATATATACAAAAGTACAGTATTCATGAACAAGCAGGAACTGAGCCAAATAGCAACTATTCAAATTAACATTAACCAAACTATAGAAGAGGATAACATTTGAATATTTTGTTGCTTCTTCTAACTTCATTATTGTATTTATTGTTGCTATAAATAAATACTTATGCACAACTTTTACATTTCTGCTTTGCACTGGCAATTTTACTTCTGGGATGCTTTGCAGTTTTCTAGCATAGATTACCTCCTTCTTATGCTCTAATGTTTAAATGAAAACCCACGCTAAAATCAAGTTTTCTTCCATTACATAAGGAAAAGTAGTTATTTGAATGTATTCAGTTAGATTTGCAGATTTAATAAAAATCTAAAACCGCAATCTCTCATTCTAAGCTTTAATTCTCCTTGATATGTGTTCTCACGTATGCACGTCGGTGGATCTCCTTACTGGCTCTGTCGAAGTATACAGCAACCCTCCCAACTGATAGGGGGGGCACCATTACTGACATTGTCTTCTCTTTTTCTCCATGCAGCACCAAGAAACAGCCCAGTGTAGGGCACCTCACTCCATCCCTTCTGGTACCTGTGTCCATAAGAATCCTGGATTCCCAGAAAAAGGCATCATTTTCACAAGGGCAAACCGCCAGACCGGAGCTCCCGATCAAATGAACCCAAAAGAGGAAATACTTTATTCCTTAATATTTTGTCCCACAGTATAGGGCAACAACTCCAAGACAGGCATTTCTTTTGTTTATTTTCTTCTTTCAAATTAAATAGGACCACCCGGTTGAAGCCTCAAGTTTTATACAGCAGTCTTTCGTTCCTTTACCCAGTCACAGTGTCTGGAACTTGATGGGGGCCACCTGCAGCAAACTGAATTGATTGGACATCATTTAGAAAGGCACAAATGTACTTGTGAAGATGAGGTTTGACAAATCCCACTGCATTTCAGGACAAAAACCAAGTCATCAAGTCCATGGAATTCTCTAAAGACATCCAAAATCTAATTTTGGTCAGACAAAGATCAGGGCAAGAAGATAAAAACCATTTCTAAACCTTTCTGTGCTGCCAGGGGTACAGTGGCTTCAAAAATCATGAAATGGAGGAAGCTTAGAATTATCAAGTGTCTTCCTATAGTTGGCTGTCCAGTCAAACTGAGTAACCAGGCAAGAAGGGCCTTTCGTGAGGGAGGTGACCAAGAACCCAATGGTCACCCTAACAGAGCTTTAGAAGCCCTCTGCTGAGATGGGAGAAGCAATTGAAAGGACAACCATCTCTGCAACACTCCAACAGTCAGGTTGAGTAGTTAGATGGAAGTCACTCTTTGAGTAAAAGGCATATGACAGTTTAAAGGAGTCTGAGAGCATGAAAGGAAGAAAGATATTCTGGTCTGATGAGACAAAAATGTAATGAGACCAGCCTAACACTTCCCATGAAGTGGCAACACGATGTTATGGGGGGGCTTCTCAGCCGCAGGGGTGGGAAGACTGGTCAGAACTGAGGAAACATTAGAGGCGGCCAACTACAGAGATGACCTTGAAGAAAACCTGCTCCACAGTGCACGCCACCTCAGACTGGCAAGACGCGTCACCTTTCAGCACGACAATGACCCAAAGCATGTGAGTGGCTTGGGGACAAGTCTCTGATTGTTCTTGAGTGGCCCAGCCAAAGCACATACAGTAGGACATCAATGGAGTGACCTCAAAATGGCAGTTTATAGACACTTCCTATCTAATCTAATGGAAGTTCAAAGATTCTGCTGCAAAGAATAGGAAAAACTATCCAAACCTGGGATTACAAAGCTTGTAGAGACCTAAACAAGTAGACTTAAGGCTGTAATTGTTCAAACTGAGGCTTCTACAAAGTACTAAATTAAGGGTCTGAATACATATCTAATGGAGAAATTTCAATATTTGATTTTTAATAAATTTGCAAACCTTTCTGACAACATGTTTCTACTTTATGGGTTATTCAGTGTAGACTGTTGGGAAATAATGGCAAGTGTATCCTTTTGAAATGAAATCTACTAAAAAAAGTGTGCAAAACATGAAGGAGTCAAATACATTCTCAATGCACTATAAATGGCATGTCATTCCATTGTGATGCTTTGTATTTTGAAGAATTACATTTTATCCACAAAAAGAAAGAGTTTAATCAAGACAACACCATACAAAACTCTTCAAACTAAAGCCTTTTAGAAACCTGCTCATTCTAATTTAGATTCAGACCTAATTGTAATTGTAACCTAACTGTATTTTTACACCCGCACAAGGAGGTAAATGTTGAATGCACATACAAATTCAGAGACGTCTCTGCCTAATTCCTCCTGCCTAGAAAATGGCATAAACAACAATCAGGCCAAATTACAGCTCAGTAATCAGTGTAACACATGGGTTCTCATCCATTATACATGAAACTTGCTCGTCTTCCAGCTAACACCTGATGGACTGCGGAGTGAATGCCCTACGGGTGTTTTTCTGTTAATATTTTTGTAACACATTTCTGATATTAATGCATACATATTTGTACACTTGGTGTATATAACAAATGGAAATGTTTCATATGGGTGGTATGTTAGCAACTTCCCAAACTTAATGGGCATTGGCAGAGTTTAGGCGATACTCCAATTAGTGCTATATTTAGAATAAAATAAAAATGATGGCCTTCAGTGCTGACACCCTGTTAACTCCAAGTGGCAGTCGGTATACTCTACAGTAAACAATACCAGGTCTGCAATTTAGTTTGGAATATTTTAAACACCTAATTTAATCTTAAAAATAATCAATTTGCAGCTAAAGTTGTGCAATATATTTTATGAATACATTGTAGAACTGCATGCAATATAACAGACAATTTCATAGAGGGTATTATAGCCAACGTCAGAAGGATAACACTAAAACGTATCTTTTATTAAAAAAGCAAACAATGAAGATAAAGATATTGTGATATAAAATTTAAAAAGTGCACTAAGCCTAGGTTTTGTTCTTGTTGTTGTGCCTATCCCAACTACCCACATCAAAAAATATACCACACACATGTCCTTCTCTTATGCCTATTAATCTGGCCACACTGGGCCTTTGCCCAGATTTCTCTCCCTACTCTTCATTTGGTGTCCCTTCGCAGTAAACTGTCATGTTTCTCTATTTCCTTCTGACCCAATTATGAAGGGGATTTAAAATTATGAAAAAAATCAGTCCAGTTAATTGTGGCTTTTACATTACTTTACTTTAACATGGGGACACATTTGAAGACTTGTTAAGGGTGAATTTCGCACAAACATTAGGAAGTTATTCTTTATACAGAGAACCACAGCCACGTGGAATAAGTGACCAAGTAGTGTGGTGGACAGGAGGACTTTAGGAACGTTCAAAACTCAACTTGATGTTATTTTAGAAGAAATAAGCGGATAGGGACAGAGAGCTTTGTTGGGCTGTAAGGCCTGTTGTCATCCAGATTATTCTAATGTTTGAATTTTCAGGCTGGAATGGCAGCCAAAGGGTCTTCAAGAAAGTAATAATAATAATACATTTTATTTATATAGCACCGTTCCCATGCTCAAGTACTAAATAAAGGAACTGAATCCTCGTGACAAAGTGAAATTTCAGTGTTTTATTTTGGATAAATTTGCAAAAATTTGAACAATCCTGTTTTCACTTTTTCATTCTGGAGTATCGAGGTTTGTTTGATACAGGGAAAAATAATGTATAGAATTTCAGCATAAGGCTGCAACATAACAAAAAGTGAAAAACTCAAGGGGCCTGAATACTATCTGAATGAACAAGTGCCTTGAGTATGGGAAAGGTGATATATAAATAAAATATATTATAATTATTATTATTATTATTATGATAGATAGATAGATAGATAGATAGATAGATAGATAGATATTGCTGTGTATGTGTTGTGACCAGTTGCAAGAATGATAGTTTGTGGAAAGGATAAAATTTGGGACACCAAATAGGTTGTCCCATTTAACTGAGTAAAAGTCCAACAAAAAGCTTGCATCGTGGTGTTCATATAAGTAGCCCTTGGGCGAAATAATAACAAACGTATTCAGCATTTAGCCATTGCAATTATGGTTGATTACTGGAGCGTTGTCAGGAGGGTCGCTGTAATCGTAAAAGACTCCTCCAACCAGGCAGTCGGGCTTCACTGGACTGTTTCTTGCAGCCATGGGGAGAAAAAGAGAAGAGAATTTTACCAACAATACTGCCTCATACCCTGGCAGATTATCACATACCTGAATTGAGCCTGTGAGAAGATGCTCCGATGCATATGCATTACAATGTGTAGATAGATAGATATGTAAGGCACTATAGATAGATAGATATGTAAGGCACTATATAATAGATAGATAGATAGATAGATAGATAAGGCACTGTATAATAGATAGATAGATAGATAGATAGATATGTAAATCACTATATAATAGATAGATAGATAGATAGAAAAGGCACTATAAAAACAGATTAGATAGATAGATAGATAGATAGATAGATAGAATTAGCGCCTTCCTATCTATTGTTAAAATGGTATTATAAGTCTAATCTCTTAAAATTAAAATAATAAATATTCAGCAACTTAGCCCAGAGGGGGTGTAAACAGGAGTAGCAGATGGAATGCACTTCAAGCTGACATTCTTTAGAGATCCCAGATTTAAGGAAAATGAACTGCAATGAGCTTTTAGAGTGGTAGTGCTTATTGATCTTGTAATTTAGGAGATGTAATGTTTTTAATAATTCATGTATTTTGTACGGTATTGTAAAATACACTGTTGCAGATTAAAGCTGATTTTACTTTATATGATTCTGCCAATTGGCAACATTTTATTCACTCCAAATTCCAGGTCAAGTACATTTAAATTAATGCAATCTTATCCTATAATACAAACATTTTAATTAACAGTGTAAATTTGTCTACTTTAAGTGTATTTAACCATGGCAAATTCTTTATATTTAGTGATTCTCATTCACTTATTCCTGAATATGGACTAAAAATGATTTGTATGAGCTAGTATACTACACATACAAAAATTCTATATCTTTCAGGTAGTCAATGCTTATTTTCATGTCATGACTTTATATAGTAGGTGTCACAAGGTTCAGTGTGATTTCTTTCTAAGGTGACTTCAGTGCAGAGTTTTCATATTGTCCTGTGTTTATGTATTTTTCCACCACTACTTGCAATGACTATCCCTACTGCATCCATAACTCCACTACTTCAGCTGGCATGACCAAGGATGAGTCCACCTCTGACCATCAGTATGGACTGTTCATAACTGATGACCAAGTGGGGAGACAACTGAATAGGCTTCATAGAGAAAAATCCAAAGGGACAAATGTTAGTCCTTTGGAACTTAGAGCCTGTGCTGACCAACTTTGTGGTGTCCTCCATTACCTATTCAGTCTGTCACTAAGGCTGCAGTGCTGCCACTGTTGTGGAAAACAATCTGTATTGCCAGGCTGGCACTTCTTCACCTAATGATTACAGACCAGTGGCCCTTACGTCCCACATCATCAAGACCTTCAAGAGGTTTATCCTGTACTATATGAGTTATCTTGTGAACAACCACTTAGACCCTCTGTGGCATGCTTATTGGCTCAAAGATTGTAGAGGAAGATGCCATCATCTCTCTGCTCTTGTTCCCGAGGATTATGTTTTTTTGATTTCGCCAGCACCTTCAATACCATCCAGCCATCCCTTGTTAAGGGGTCAGCTCAGAGACATGGAGGTGGATGAGCCTATGCTGTCCTGGAAAATAGATTATCTGTCGGGCAGACCGCAGTCTGTGAGACTCAAGGACTGTGCGTCTGAAGTGAATATGAACAACACTGGACCACCACAAGGAACAGGCCTGTCTCCTTTTCTCTTCACTCTGTACACCTCTGACTATAAATATAACTTCAGGACATATCTCTTGCAGAAATTCTCAGTTGATTCTGCACTTATGAGATGTATTGATAAAGGGGATGAGACAGACGAGAGGAGTCAAGTGGAGAACTTTGTTTCTCATTGCAAAGAGAATTATCAGAAACATAACATCAGAAAAGCCAAAGAACTGTCTATTGACTTCATCCATACCAAAGAGCATCCACGCTTGGTCACTATTCATCTAGTGGATGTGGATGTGGTACACTGCAACAAATACTTAGGGGTCCACATCAGTGACAATCTGGACTAGTTTAGTAACAGAGAGGAACTATATAGGAAAGGTGTTTCTTCTTTGGAGACTTTGCTTCTTTAATGTGGATAATGACATCCTTGTCACTGATGTTGTACAATTCTGTGATGGCTGCTGCTATTTTCTATGTTGAAGTGCGCTGAACCGGTAACATCATTTCAAGAGAGGCCCACTGAATCAATGAGATAATTAAGAATGTAGACTCGATTATGAGACGTGTGAAGAAAAACTAAAATGTGTGTGATATCCGTCCTTAACTCTTTGAATGCTGAATATCTTGCCTGAAGAAGGGGCCTGAGTTGCCTCGAAAGCGTGCATATTGTAATCTTTTTAGTTAGCCAATAAAAGGTGTCATTTTCTCTACAGAAAAGCACATAAAGCAATAGTTTCCCATATAATTCAATATAAAATGTCTGTTTCTGTGTGCTGTGGCCACCAGTTTGACATCTCTTGTGGCTCGAGCCACTCACAAGCGGCATGATGGTTGGCAGGGATGTGCAGCAGACTGGCTGCCAGGTTGTCTTTGCGTGGTGGGGGACAGAAGTGACAGTGGAAGTCATGGTTGCATTGCAATGCAATCTGGTTTGTATTTCTTGTCATTGTAAGTGACAGTCCACCCAGGCGAACATTGCCATAGGTGCATCAGCTACAAGAATGTGTTCAGCACCACGATCAGCTGGGGACGGATCAGCTGATGCGGGTACTTCACTTTGTTTTTGATCTCAATCTCCAGATCACTTGCAGCTCAATCGGAGTACAACAAGTCAGAGTCCAATTCAGTGATAATAAGCAAAATCTCGTCCACAGAATATTTTCGATTCGATCTCTCGCCAGATGACGATACCATTTGTTTGCTCTTCACTACTCATGGGAGCACAGGGAATCTCGGTAAGATGAACCAAGCTAACTTTCCTTCTAACAAAGAGAGTCAAACCAAAATGTAACGGCAGGTTTTGTCATCGTTTACAGTTGTTTACCACCCTCAACCCCTCTTGTTGACAAAAGTCGACATCCACCCTAAAAGAGTTAATGAATTTCCAAATGTGTCCCTGTGTTCTTATTGAAGAATTTATTTTAAAGTAACAATTGGGTTCCACTCCACTAATTCCCTTCAAAATATAAAACACTTCAACTTCTTAATTCCCATTTGTTTGAAGTGAAGAGATTTAACTCCTGCCCTGCAGTGGACTGGCGCCCTGCCCAGGGTTTGTTTCCTGCCTTGCGCCCTGTATTGGCTGGGATTGGCTCCAGTAGACGCCTGTGACCCTGTAGTTAGGATATAGCGGGTTGGATAATGGATGGATGGATGGATTTAACTCCTTTAGTCACTCCTCATAGCTCATATATCTTATTTCCAGAATCAGCCTAATCGCTCTTTTCTGGAATTTCTCTAACGCTATTATGTCTTTTTTATAATATGGAGGACAAAACTGTATGCGTTATTCCAGGAGAAGCATCACTAGTGCTTTATATTCCCTTAAGCGTTGAGTAAAGTATCCTCTTCAGCTGATCTTATGCCTCCCCCCTTTTAATTATACTCCTGAAGACATGTCTGGAAGAGGTGGTCCTTGGGTGTCTGGTCATAGACCGAACTAAGGGTGTATCCTCTCCACTGCTGTTTACTGGACCTTCCTGGGCATGGCTAGCTTATGCAGACTTTCAATCGCATCTAAGAAAGAGAGAGAGAAGACACCTTAAGACATCTTGAGTTCTGATCTGACCATTGAGGTTTCATTGTACATCGTATTCTCCATTCTCAGTGAGAAGTATACTTCTGTACATTCATCTGTGCCAGAACAGAGATCGAGTGAATCTTGGTGTCTGTCTGGCTCATCTCTGTTTAACCTGTAGGCCATCCTTAATGTTATCAACGAGGCCGTTCCACCACTTCACTGTAACAGGCTGGTACGCTGAAGCTACTAAAAAGGTGTTATCAATTCAATTTTTCAGAACGTTTTAACCAAACAGATAAATTAGGCAAGTTGAATATTATCGGCCAAGTGACCTTTACGAAAATGTTACATCCATATGAACTTTATCAGCTCCACGCTGCATATACAGCCAGCCTTGCAAATGGAATACAGACATCCATTCAATTGTGCATAATTTGTGTGAAGAATTTCTGACACTAGGCCAAAGAAACCAGAGGTTCGTTCATGTGATTAACTAAAAGATGATCCACTAGCATAGTTGGAGGTCACCTTCCCTCTTGTAATCAAACCGCTGTGCAGATACAAGTAATTAAAAATGAACAATGTCGCTAATCAATGGGACACGGGGTTATCTTTGATAGTTCCTGCAAAGTACAAATGACACAACAGTTTTGACTTGAAAAGGCAAGCAAAATAGCTCCTTTATCATTCTTTTATTTCAGTCAGATCAGAGAGGAAACAAAGACGCTCCTATTCTAAACCTCCCATTTTTTAATTAAAAAGGGACACAAACATTGGATGATGTTGCAGTGTATCAAATGCCACCCCTAAGAAAGAAGAAAGCCCTCTTTTACAGATGAACCCTGTTCCTTTATGCTTTGGCCATCTGTTTGCTCGCTGTGAAAAGCTCCATTGGTGGTGGGTTGGCATTTCCTTTGCTATTTTTTTTTTTTCTGCTTGAGGGACATTCAGGCTTGCATCTGATACTTGTCGCTGTGTAACACATTGCAACAACTGCCCCTTTGTCTGTCTTAGCCAGCAAGCTGCTCACATACTGTAAACTTAGTGATCACTTGTAGGTTTAGAAGTCATGACACTAGCTCAAGTGTGCGGCTGGAGGATTTTTTTGAACTTCTTGTCTGTTCTTCAACACTGTGTGTTTTGTGTTATGGCTTATTGCACTTGAATTTTACCGTTAAAGTAAATGACACATGGCTAGCTTTGTTAAACCATGGGCACTGGAGTATCACCCTTTAAATATGCCGGTTATTGTCTTCAGTGTCAAATAGCTCTTACAAAAAGTGCCGTCCTGCTCACAACAGTTGTAATGAGTAGTTATCTGAGTTATTGAAGCCTTTTCGTTAGCTTGAACCATTCTGGCCATTCTCCTCTTACCTTTCTCGTCAACAAGGTATTTCCATCTGCAAAACTGACGCTGACTGTATGTTTTTCTTTTGACTAAATTTCTGAGACTGTGGTGTGTGAAAATCCCAGGAGATCCAGCAGTTCCAGAGATACTCAAACCAGCCTGTCTGGCACCAACATTTATGCCACCGTTGAACTCACTGAAATTTGATGTAAATATTACCTGAAGTTTCTGACCTGTATCTGAACGATTTTGTGTATTGCACCGCTGCCACATGATTGGCCAATTAGATACAGTTAGCTCCATAAGTATTTGGACAGTGGCACAATTTTCATAATTTTGGCTCTGAACACTACCACAATGAATTTGAAATAAAGCAATCATTATATGATTGAAGTGTAGACTTTCAACTTTAATTTAAAAGGTTCACCAAAATATCAGATGAGCCATTTAGGAGTGACAGCTATTTTTCTGCATAGTGCCCCCATTTTTAGGGGCTCAAAAGTATTTGGGCATTTCACTGACAAGCTGTTCCATAGCTAGGTGAGAGCAGGTCCCTCATTATTTCATTAATTAATAAGCAAGTACAAGGTCTGGAATTGATTCCAAGTGTGGACTTTGCATTCGGAAGCTGTCACTGTGAACTTTCAATATGAGGTCCAAAATTGCTGTCCATGCAAATAAAAACAGGCCATCATTAGGTTGAGAAAATAAAACAAATACCAGGAGTGGTCAAATCAACCATTTGGTACATTCTTAAAAAGAAGGAACATACTGGTCAACTCGACAACACCAGAAGGCCTCGACAGCCATGGGATACAACTGTGCTGGATTAAGAACCCTTCACAACATTTAGCCAAACCAAGGACACTCTCTGAAAGGTAGGCCTATCATTGCCAAAGTCTACAATTAAGAGAAGACCTCATGACAGTAAAGACAGAGGGTTTACTACAAGGTGCAAACCACTGGTACCCCTCAAGCATAGAAAGGGTAGATTAGACTTTGCCAGAAAACATTTTTCAACAGCCAGTCCAGTTCTGGAACAATTTTATTTGGACAAAGGAAAGTAAGATCAATATATACCAGAATGAATGAATGAGAGGAGTATGGAGAAGAGAGAAAACAACTCATGATCTGATGAATACCACATCATCTGTGAAACATAGTGGAGGCAGTTTTATAGCATGATCACGCAAGGCTACCAATGGAAGTCAGTCGCTGGTGTTTCTTGATGATATGACTGCTGGTAGAAGAAGCAGGATGAATTCTGAAGAGTACATGGCTATTCTGTCTGCTCAGATTCAGCAATGCTGCAAAACAGATAGGATGACGCTTCACAGAACAGATGGACAATAAGCCAAAACATACTGTGAAAGCAAACCAAGTGCTTTTCAACACAAAGTAGTGGAATATTCTTCATTGGTTGAGTTAATCAACTGACCTCATCCCGATTGGACATGCATTTCAGTTACTGAAGACAAAATCAATGGCAGAAAGTCCAACGAATAAGCAGCTACTGAAGACAGCTGCAGTAACGGCCTGGCAAAGCATCACTAGAGTGAAACCCCTTCACTTAGAGATGGCCATGGGTTTCAGACTTCAGGCAGTCATTGACTGCAAATGATTCTCAACCAAAATATTGAAATGATCATTATATTTCTAATTATGTTAGTCTTTCCAAATAATTTTTTAACCCCTGGAAAATGTTTGACTTTTTTAATCAGCTCATACAATATTTTTGGTAAACCACTTAAATTAAAGCTGAAAGTCTATACTTCAATCACATCTTCATTCCTTTGTTTTAGATCCATGGTGTTGGTGTACAGAGCCAAGATTATGAGAGCTGTGTCACTGTCCAGATGCTTATTAGTAACTTATGGACCTAACTGTAACTGCATGCAGAAGCATTTGTACAAGTGTTCCTAATAATTTGTTCAGTGCGTGTCTTTTTTTTTTTGGTTGGTGCGTGATATTTGCTATCATTATGTATTTTGTCTTACTGCAACAATATTTTGTTTATCCATGGGTGACACCATTTCCAGTAGCAGTAGCTAAGATAAGGATACTGTGGTCTCATTTATAAGTCTTGTGTATGCACAAAAAAAGATGTTGGTGTCAAATAGGATTGAGTTAGGGTTAGGAGCAGGGTTAGGATGTGCAACAACATGCAATCAAGTGACACGAAGTGAATAGTAGTTATAAGCATACATTTAGTTTAAATCAGATTTAACTTAAAATGGGATAATAAACATAAGATAGTTTGGTGAAAAGGGCAATAGATTCTACCTGTGGACCTCCAGAGTTCCATTCCATTGAGGAGGGTGTTGCATTTTATTATACATCAGTGAAAACCCCAGGTTACACTCTGGTTAAGGTTAGGGCTTGGGGAAGGATTATCTGACTCAAGAAAAGTAAACCAAGTAACAAAATCCTGCAATCAAATTGGCTGTCCAGTTCTGCTACTAAATCGTGGAGCTATGGAGGTCTGTAGCTGGACACATCTCAAAAGGGGGTTATTTGTCATAATTCCACCAACAATGCCTGATGCAAGAATACAAGTGAGCAAAAAACATGGCCTTACCATGAGAAAATAATACCGGGAATTTGTGATAAAATTTAGCTTACTTTTGTAGTCACAAATATTGCTCAGAAATGCACAGGGCACATTTTTTTCAAATTGAAATCATTGGTCCTTCAAAGTGGAAGTATTTGGAAAGTTTTACTTTTTTTCATATTGGGACCCTGGTACACATTAGCTTTATTTTGAAATGCAGAAGTAAATTTTTTTCATGTATAGAATATGCTTCACCTTTGAATATGAGGTGAGACACAAAAACAACCGGATTGGTAAAAAATATATATATTATTTGGTGAATTACAGCATTCTAAACATTGTCACCTTCTACATACTCTCCCTCCCGATCTCAACACTGCTCCATACATATCTTCCATTGATTGAAACAGTGCTGGAAGTCTTCTTTTGAGGATCTTCAGCAGGCTTGCCGTTTTTGTCTTCACTTCACCCATTGAAGAAAAATGTGTTCCCTTCAGGTTACTTTTGATTTTCTGGAACAAGTAAAAATCACAGGGAGCTAAATTGGGTGAATAGGGAGGATAATCGAGGACAGGAATGTTTTTGTCAGTCAAAAACTGCTTTATGGAAAAAGAGAAAATTCATGAGAAGTTTGATGTTAGTTCACTGTTCGATTTTTTCTCCCGACATTATTGCGGCAAATCGTGTTGCGATTGTTGTGAAAATACTGACTGGTCAATTCACAGGATATACTGAGCTGGTCAGCGGTTTAAGAGGCCATGTAGGAGGGGATATAGTTCTATGATTCATGTCCACCCTACCTCCAGACGGTTTTCTGGGAAAGCCCCAAGCCCAGTCAGGTTATTTTTGTGTCTCACCTTGTATATATATATTATGAAAGAATAACTTCAACTCAAAAAATAGCAATTTTATCCTTTATCCTAATCTTTATCCTTTAATCCTGTAGTACTAGGGTGTTGTACCATGTTAGCCATAATACATTACAACATGGTTTGAATAGAGACAAGAGTTTTATGGCCTGGTATGAGGACTGTTTGCATCTCTCAGACTGACACAACCTGACTACAGATCCACATTGTATGGAAAAACTCATTAGAAACTTCAAAAGACTTTGCTGGACAGTTATCTTATCCAAAGATCTTGACCATACATTGTTCTTCTCTCTTGTTAAATGAACCATAGCCTGAAGGGGTCTATTCATTTTTTACATTTAAGATTTCTCACGTAAAGATTTACCAATGTTGTTTCTTGTCCTAGTGTGTATATAAACACAGGGAACTCCAGTTTGTGTATTACATCTTGTCTGAAGAAGGGGCCTGAGTTGCCTTGAAAACTTGCATATTGCAATCATTTTAGTTACCCAATAAAAGGTGCCATTTTGCTTGACTTTTCACTCCTTTAACCCTTTAACACATCTTTTATGTGTAGGAAGACACGCATCTGGAGAAAAACCCATGCCATAGCCATTGTGGAAATGAATTTGGAATTGAAGCTGGAGCTGCAGGGCCTCAGCGCAAAACTGCTCAATGTACAATGGAAAAACATTTGAAATGACAGGTCATATTGTGGCACTAGATTACCGCCCATGGTTTACCACAATTTACCTCATTAGAGCTACTATGATAATTTAACATCCTTGATCATTTTCCAAATCACCCTGTGGGATACATAGACCAATATATATTAATGTGTGTACACAGTTTATATTATAATTGTATGTGTATTGAGAAGGATGTAGAGAAAAGCCAAGCAAAATGACACCTTTTATTGGTTAACTAAAAAGATTACAATATGCAAGCTTTTGAGGCAACTCAGGCCCCTTCTTCAGGCAAGATGTAATCTTAAGGATGATATTCAGGACTGGGTAAACTATAGTGGGATAAAGCTGACGACACACACAATGAAAATTTGGCAAATGGTTATAGAGAGAAGTCTTAGGCAAGAAATTACCAAACGGGGAGGAGCAATTTGGTTTTATGCCAGGGGAAGGAGCAGCTTATGCAGTCTTTGCATTGAGACACGTTGCAGAGAAGCATCAAGAAAACAAAAAAAATTTGCTTAGGTGTTTATTGATTTGGAGAAGGCTTGTAATAGAGTGCCACATCAAGATGTCTGGAGGTGCATGAGAGAAAAAGGAGCACCAGAAAAGTATGTGAAGGATTGTTCAGGATCTCTATGAGGGGGTGAGGTCAGGTCAAGTCAAGTTGGGGAGCATGCACTGGTGCAGCGTGTTGCCACACCCAACACACGACGAAACAGCTCGAGATCCTGGTTGGCAACCCCCCCAGGCAGACACGCAGTTCAGTCCCACACCCCAGAAATGACCACCTATCTGCTGCAGCTAGGTGTTACGTGGGTGTCCCAGTGGCCTGGTCCAGCCACTCGGGTCCTCAATAATGATGATCCTGTGATCACCTTCGGGGAATCAGCCACATGGCCGTAGTGCCGTAACTGATGCTCCCTCACAATGCAGGTAACAAGCCTCATTTGGGATTCCATGAGCAACCGCTCATTCGACCTAAGTCAAACTAGAAGTACCCAAGGATTCTCCACAGAGACACAGTACCAAAAGAGTCAAGTCTTCACCTCAGGTTACTGGATAGTGTTCATGTCTCACAACCATATAGTGAAGCAGGAAGCACCAAGACTTGGACCTTTGTCCTTTTGCATAGATATCAGGAGTGCCACACACCCCTTTCCAGTGACCTCATGACCCCATGCTCTTCCAGTCCATCTACTGACTTAAAAGGAAGAGTCACCAGAGATATGAATGCCACTGCCGAGATAAGTAAACCTCTCGACAAGATCGACACTCTCTCCGCAGACAGACACACTGCTGATGGCTGTGCCTAAGAGGTCATTACAGTGAGGACTTGGGTTAAAAACAGATTAGATCCCAGTTAGAGTAGGTCTGAACCTGGAATTGTCTTTAAGTCCTTATCTCTGGTTATAGATTTGTTGAGTCATTGGAAAGTCCCCCTGATCAATGCTTTGAACTGATCACATTGTGTTGTGTAGCATCAGAAAAAGGATGTGGAGAGGAAGTTGGAAGAATGGAGAATGGCTTTGGAAGACAGAGGGTTAATGATAAATAGGAAGAAGACAAAATATGAGGCTTAATAATACTCAGGATTCAGAAGTTAGCCCACAGGGAAAGTTATTGAAAACAGTGCATAAATATAAATATCTAGAATCAGATGTTGCCTAAAATGGAAAAACAGATGCAGAGATAACCCACAATGTGCATTGTGGCCAGAACAACTGAAAGAAGGTATCAGGAGTATTGTGTGATTGAAGAATCAAGGTGAAGGTTAAAAGTAAGGTTTTTAAGACAGTGGTAGGATCAGCAATGATTATGGAGCAGAGATGCAGATAGTAAAGTGAGCACAGGTGAAGAAGTTAGATGTAGCAGAAAGGAGAATGTTGAGATGGATGTGTGGAGTTACAAAAAGGACAGCTTAGGAAAAGAGACCAGAAGTGGGACAGATATCTAAGAAAATACAGGAAAGTAGGCTGAAGTGGTATGGGCATGTGATGAGGAGAGACAATGAATATGTGGGCGAAAGAGTGATGGGAATAAAAGTACAGAGGAATAGAAAGAGAGGGAGGCCAACGTGGAGGTGGATGGAGAAAATAAAAGAAGATCTGAAGGAAAACGGCCTTGCCTGGTGAGGACGTGTAGGACCTAGATGTTTGGAGAAGGTTAATCAAGCACATCAACCTCACATAGTTGTGGTAAAAAATGAAGAGGAAGAAGAATTTCATATTACCGAGGAAACCTATTTACAGGCGAGAAAAATTATAGTTTTAAGTTTTCATGTTACTAGTGAAAACTGTTCATAACAATGCTATTAATCTATTGGAAAGTCTAACGACATCATCTAATAGAGGAATTATTACAGAAACATATGGAGCTTTTTAAACTAACAAATACAGTTGTAGCTTTTTTATCCAGACTGTGAGTATTTCTGTGTCCATGCAACAAAACTGTGACCCACTATATGACAATATCAGCAGACCACAGGTCATGAGACCAAATAAAAAAATCTTTGCCCAATGAATTCCATACCTGCATAGCCCAGACAGGCCATGCTTTACTATACTGAGGTGTAGAATATATCTACTGGGTTTTTTTTTCCAAGATTGATTACTGAAATAAAGACCCTAACCTCTTTTTCTTTCCATCTCGCTGCTTCTATAATTGTATGGCACATTTTTGATATTGAAGAAACAGCCATTCTGTGCATCTCGGTAAACTGGCCCTGTGGGGAAAACACAAGACAGGTTAATGAAGTGTGGTGCACAGACATCATAAGCGCTGTGTTATTTATTTATTTACCCTGCTATAATATTTGTGTCATTTGTGCTCACGGTTACACCATTTGCTGATTTGAAGACTACATCACTGGCAGACAATCATAAGTGAATTATGTTTTTGTGAGAAAATGGTGTTTATGAAGAAAAATAATTAGAGGACATGACATTTCTGATGCTGTCCAGATGTTGCATATAATACTGTTGATACAGCAGCTTTATTTAATTGCAGAAAATTATACTGTATAAAGTCTGATTTCTCTCTCTTTCTCTACTCTGAAAATCAATATTTACTTGATTACTTCCAAAAAAAATCCATTGATGTAATTACTGATGTACTCGACTTCCCTTTTTGCTCAGAATGGGTTTCATGAAAGAATGCATGAGTTCCTTCCGAACTTCACTAAAGAGTGTGATACCATCCCTGGAGGAGAGGGAGTGTGGTCGCTAACCATGTTGTATCTTTTTGTTTCTGTAGCAATGAGAAAAAACCCCATGAGGGCAACTGAACTCCACCCACACTGTCCCAGAGGCCCCACCCCTGTGGCTTAGGGCAGCATAAAACCAAGAGAAGGGCGTCTCACTTTAGAAAGAAGCCTCCAAGTGTCAGACCTCCCTGTGACCGCCCTGCTCACACGAGCCCCTTTTTCAAGAGCCTAGTTGGCTACGATGGCATATTAGAAGCCTGTTTTCTGATGCCCCACCAAGCACTTGTTTCTGCTCAGTTTTTTGGACGATTGTGTTAAACAGGGTGGTACCCCCACATTTTTTTTGGACTCCATTCACTCTTTCATTTATCACACCAGGTAAAATTAACAAGTGTTTCTAACCTAGTTTTGTTAAACTTGACTTGCTTGTATGGAATGTTATTTGATTTAAAGAATTGATATTCAAACTTCCAAATGTAATAATAAACATATTAGGAATATTATTTGCCAGTCATTTTCTCCTACTGTAGTTTTGAGATGGAATGCTGTGTTAGCAAGTATTGATTGGAATAAAATATAGTTATTACCTAAAAAAATATTATATCACGAATAAAGTGAAAGGCTTGAACCGGGAATTGTCTAGTTCCATTTTTTTAATATCCGTCAATTTATTTTTCTGCCATGCAGTTAAAAAGCCATAGTTGACAACTTGTTAATAGGGTGCCCATTCAACGATTTCACTTTTTTGGTAGCAGCACTGTTACACGTACAAAGAACAGTGAAATTCTGACTTGCATGTAACATATTACAGCTCTCCATCACCATGACAATAAAAACTTTATTAAGATGCATAAAAGTGGCCTGGATCGCTTTTATTTTTTTTTCAGTATTATATTTATATGCAAAATGAAGTTACTAGTAGGCTGAATTTCTGATGAAGTGCAAGTATTTATTGTAGTTTGGTATACTGGTGTTCAGTGCAACATGGAAACTTTCATCTGTATAACAAGAAAGTTTGCAGATCGTTATCCAAATACCTGGAAGAAATGAATGTTATGTTCAGTGTAAAACCGTGCCAAGAATCTGTTATAAATGAAAAGCAAAAATGGTCAAAAACAGTTACCATAAAAGCTATATAACCTGAGTATCTTTCATGAGGTCAAGTAGTTTGTGAATGATAGGGCACTGAAAGCATAAAGCATCACAAACCTGGGAGGATAACAAAAAGGATTAAACAATGCAGAAAAGAAAAATATCTTTATTACAGAAAAGACAGAACCCAAGAGGGATGCACAAACAAAGCAAACAAAATACAAACAAAATGACAATCGTGCTGCCTCTCAGAGTCTGTTTACACAAGTACCATTATCTCATCAGGGCGGCTTGTCCAGCTGTCCACAGAGGGACCCTAAATCCCATTCCTCTCTTTCTCCACAGAGCCTGCTGCTTGCTACCAGCTCTCCACTCATATCTACACTTCCTGAAATTCTGAACAGCATGTGGCTTTAAAATCTTTTCTAGGGTTAACATCAGGTCTAGCTCCACATTTACTCTTGTATGTTTCAATTGCATATACTGCTCCATGATTTTAAACAACATAAATATACCATATGTTGTTTGATTTTTTAATACTTTTGTTTTTGGTTTTTTTTCGCTGTTAATGTACAAGTAGCATCTCCTTTAGTGTTCTTGGTTGTAATGGAAAAACACCTGTAAGCATGCTGTTCCTTCTAGTTAGCTCAGGTAGATAGATAGATAGATAGATAGATAGATAGATAGATAGATAGATAGATAGATAGATAGATAGATAGATAGATAGATAGATAATGGTCTGAGAAACACCAGAATGACTAAAAAGGAAGAAAATGAAAGAGAATGAAAAACTTCTGACTTTGCTGTAACAGTGACAATGCACAGCATTATACAGACATATTGCTGTTGGTATAAAGGAGCCCCCATAGCGTTTCTTGACACCTCCTCCAGACCGCGGGATGTTGGGGCCTAAAGGGCTTGGAAGCCCAGCCCTGTAGGGACCCGTGCCCACCGCCAGGCGGCGCCCCAGTGCCTGATTATCCCGGGAGCTCGGCACTTAGATAGAT
Organism: Polypterus senegalus; assembly: GCF_016835505.1. Taxonomy (NCBI): domain Eukaryota; kingdom Metazoa; phylum Chordata; class Cladistia; order Polypteriformes; family Polypteridae; genus Polypterus; species Polypterus senegalus. The sequence goes on from NC_053160.1 coordinate 23,025,497, forward strand.
AGATAGATAGATAGATAGATAGATAGATAGATAGATAGATAGATAGATAGATAGATAGATAGTGTGGCAGACAACTGGGGACCTTGCCCCAATGGGATGCCTGGAGAAGGGAACGACCTGGAGAGGGGCATTATCTTCCCCGGGGCACAGGAGGGCAGCCCTCTGGATTACATCAGGTTAAGTTTATGCAAAGAGTCAATATTTGCAGTGATGGCCCTTCTTTGTCAAGACCTCTGCATTTTTCCCTGGCATACTGTCAGTCAACTTCTGGGCCAAATCCTGACTGATGGCAGCCCATTCTTGCATCATCAATGCTTGGAGTTTGCCAGAATTGGTGGGTTTTTGTTTGTCCACCCACCTCTTGAGGATTGACCACAAGTTCTCAATGGGATTAAGGTCTGGGGAGTTTCCTGGCCATGGACCCAAAATGTTGATGTTTTGTTCCCCGAGCCACTTAGTTATCCCTTTTGCCTTATGGCCCGGTGCTCCATCATGCTGAAAAAGGCACTGTTGGTCACCATACTGTTCTTGGATGTTTGGAATAAGTTTCTCTCGGTGGATGTTTTGGTACCATTCTTTATTCATGGCTGTGTTCTTAGGCAAAATTGTGAGTGAGCCCACTCCCTTGGCCGAGAAGCAACCCCACACATGAGTGGTCTCAGGATGCTTTACTGTTGGCATAAAACAGGACTGATGGTAGTGCTCACCTTTTCTTTTTCAATCAGAAATGGGATTCATCAGAGAAAATGACTTTACCCTAGCCCTCAGTAGTCCAATTCCTGTACTTTTTGCAGAATATCAGTCTGTCCCTGATGTTTTTCTTGGAGAGAAGTGGCTTCTTTGCTGCCCTTCTTGGCACCAGGCTATCCTCCAAAAGTCTTCACCTCACAGTGTGTGCAGATGCACTCACACCTGGCTGCTGCCATTCCTGAGTAAGTGCTGCACTGGTGGTGCCCCGATCCCACTACTGAATCAACTAGGAGACGGTCCTGGTGCTTGCTGGACTTTCTTGGGTGCCCTGAAGACTTCTTCACAATAATCAAACCTTTCTCTTCTAACTCAACCAGCATGACAGAGTGATCTCCAGCCTTGTCCTCGTCAACACTCTCACCTGTGTTAACTAGAGGATCACTAAAATTATGTCAGCAGGTCCTTTTGTGGCAAGTCTGACATGAAGTGGTAATGGGTTTTTTGGGATTAAGTTCATTTTCATGGCAAAAAGGGACTTTGCAATTAATTGCAATTCATCTGATCACTCTTCATAACATTCTGGAGTATATGCAAATTGCCATCATAAAAACTGAGGCAGCAAACTTTGTGAAAATTAATATTTATGTCATTCTCAAAACTTTTGGCCGTGACTGTAATGCCCAATCCAGCAAGGAGTTCACTCAATTAAGAAATCCAATTATACACAAAAGAACAAATTCTTGAGCGACACTGAGTACTATGACTGGTTATAAATAAAAATAGTAAGTAGGAAAATGTGCAAAAACCTGTACCGCCATAAATGTTTCTAATATACAGTATATCCAATTTTAGCCTCACAGAGAGCCAAAAACAATTGTAGCAGTGTAGGGTGTATGGCAAGAAGCAAATAGTGAATGAGGGGCAGATCATTACAGAGCACAGAATTGGAGAAAATCTTTACCGCAGTGTGTTCACTTCATGTAGGATGTGTAAGGACTTGGCTCAATTTTAATCTGCAGGGAGTAGAACTGCAATGGTTATGATGGTGTCCTTCTCTAAGGCCTGTGAAACAAATCAAGTAAACAGCATTCAGCTTGCAAGCCCCTTACACTGAAGTGACAGCAGCATCTCCCCAGACACTCAGTTGGCTAAATATATAATTATTTCCCTCTTCCAGGCTTATAAGCATCATGTTTGCTTATTGTTTAAACTCACTAATTTTCATATTTTTCAGTCAGCCACTAAACACTTTATTTTCCGTAAAACTGCCTCAGATGTAAAGGATTATCTGAATCTTGCCGTTTGTTTTTCAGTTTGCATTATTTGCATTACAGAATTCATTCTAATAAACAGCACATCGTGAACAGTAACGCTGAATACACTCCATAAAATTTCAGTAACGGATTGCTTATATTACAGAGTTTTCTAACTTATTATTTTTCATCGATGTTCAAGGAAAAATGAATGATAGTCTCTTAGTGTTTTCTATGGTACATTCAAGAGGCCATTCAGAGACACACAGAGATAAAGAAAGGAAAACTGTGAGAAGAAAAATAACCCTTCAACACAGACTTCCTTTCACAAAAAATACTCTAATTAGCAGCCCTTAAACAACCCCCTACAAGAGGACAAAAGCTCTACTGTGTGACAATGGCCTTTAACTTATAAAGTGTGACTGGTGAAACCAGACTCACATACAGTAAGTCTGTTGATTGTTGCAAAATAGCAAGCAATTCATCATGTTATTTAGCACCCTCCATAAGGAGAACTATCACAATCAGCTTTATTAAGCAGTTACAGCAGCTGGACACAGTGTGTCCTCTTCTACCACCCTGGATCCAGAGTAAATTTTGCCACTGAGAAATGTGTGGGTGGCACATACATACGAGGAGATGGGTCTTTGCATAAAATGAAGTCTAGTTGACCAGTCTAGTTATAATTTGCTTGAACATTCCAGTTCATTTTGCAACTTCTCTCATTGCACTAAGTATCATAGTTCGCTTGCAGGAGCGATGTATTTACACTTATCCAAGACAGAGGCTGCGGATTAAGGGAAAGGTGAAGCGTGACATCAGGAATGGAGAGCCGGATGGGGCCCTCCCCACTCACGCACCAGCCTCCATTCGAGTCGGTCTTCCTGTTGCCATGTTTTGGAGCCTACCTTGCCTCCACGTAACTAGCAATGCCTGTTTGTTTATTGATTTTTAAAGTTTGTCCTGTTTCACTACTACGTGGGTGGAACCGCAGGGGACAGCCAGTAATAAATAAAAGAAATATAAATAGAAATATGCAAACAGAACACACAGCTGTGAACCCCTAGCGGAGAGACATCAAACAAACACGTATCCTTTTATTAAGAAGGATAATTCTTAATGTTTGTTTTGATGCCTAGTGTTTTTATTAGATAGATAGATAGATAGATAGATAGATAGATAGATAGATAGATACTTTATTAATAGATAGATAGAAGGAGAAATTCTTCACATACTCCAGTAGCAGCATACTGATAAAAAACAATAAAAAACAATATTAAATTAGAAAATGATAAAAATGCAGGTAAAACAGACAATAACTTTGTATAATGTTAACGTTTACTCCTCCGGGTGGAACTGAAGAGTCGCATTGTGTCGGGGAGGAACGATCTCCTCAGTCTGTCAGTGGAGCAGGACGGTGACAAAAGTCTGTCACTGAAGCTGCTCCTCTGTCTGGAGATGATCCTGTTCAGTGGATGCAGTGGATTCTCCATGACTGACAGGAATCTGCTCAGCGACCGTCTCTCTGCCACAGATGTCAAATTGTCCAGCTCCATGCCTACAATAGAGCCTGCCTTCCTCACCAGTTTGTCCAGGCGTGAGGCGTCCTTCTTTATGCTGCCTCCCCAGCACACAACTGCGTAGAAGAGGGCGCTTGCCACAACCGTCTGATTGAACATCTGCAGCATCTTATTGTAGATGTTGAAGGACGCCAGTCTTCTAAGGAAGTATAGTCGGCTCTGTCCGATAGATAGATAGATAGATAGATAGATAGATAGATAGATAGATAGATAGATAGATATTAAAGGCACTATATAAAGGCATAGATAGATAGATAGATAGATAGATAGATAGATAGATAGATAGATAGATAGATAGATAGATAGATAGATAATGGTTTGAGAAACACCAGACAAAACTTCTGACTTGGCTGTAACAGTGACAATGCACAGCATTATACAGACGTATTGCTGTTGGTATAAAGGAGCCCCCATAGCGTTTCTTGACACACTGCTGCTGAATAATCCTTTGGCTGAAAGTCTTCAGTATCAGTGTATCAGAGAGAGGATGTGCATCATTGTTCATAATGACACTCAGTTTTGTTTTTAATTGTCTCCTTTGCTGTGGCCTGCAGGGGCTCCAGAGTGCTTCCCATAACTGAGTCTGCCCTTTTAATTAGCCTGTTGATTCAGTTGGCCTCTCTTGAAGCAATGTTACCAGCCCAGCATACTACAGTGTAGAAAATCACACTGGCCATCACAGAGTTGTAGAAGACATAAAAGATGTCACTACTCATATTAAATGCAGCCTCCTAAGAAAAAAGAGCCCACTCTGCCCTTTCTTATATAGATCTCTGAGTTCCACAGTCCAATCGGTCATTGATCCAAGAAGGCATCATTTTTATGTCCACTCCGTAAAAAGGACCAGATATAGTGGGTCTTTGGTATGTTGAAAGTCAATAACCAGCTCCTTAGTTTTCCTGATGTTAAGTTGCAGACAATTCTTTCTGCATCAAGAAAACTGCCTGAAGAAGGGGCCTGAGTTGCCTAGAAATCTTGCATATTGTAATTCTTTCACATAATCTTGGGGAGTCAGAAACAATGACAATGTGCTCCTGTGACAGACAGGCGTGTAGTTTGACATCCCCAACAACTTGGTTCAACCAGTCTGTGGCCCACTACGACTAAATTAAATGGGTCTGATTATGTCTAAATTTCTAGGGCGGGGGCACCCTCTATAGGGTTTGTTCCTGCCTTGTGCCCTATGCTGGCTGGGTTAGCCTCCAGCAGACCCCCGTGACCCTGTTTAGGATTAAGCAGGTTAGGAAATGACTGACTGACTGACTGTTGGGGCAGGCTCTGTGCACATTTGAGAGCTGACAGCCAATGAGTGTCTACCCAGAGGAACACTACATCCAATCCCTTGTGAAAAGGGGAAGCATGTGCTTTGGACTGAACAAACAGAAGAGAAGCTTATCTGTCTGGTGTCATGTGTAGAAAGGGGGGGGGTAAAAAAAAAAGGATCAAGACTGTGGCTCAACTGGTTCACCGACAAAAGCACGATAGACATATGCGCCCCGACAAAACCGCGACAGACAAATGAGCGCCGACAAACCCGCTAACTAGTTTTCGACAAATGCACGCTGACAAAATCGCAAGACAGGCCAAGAGAGTGGGAAGCCCTTGCTGCAATTCTTCCTACATATTCTGGGCGTGATCTTAAGGACTATCTGCGTGCTGTGCTGATGGCATGCCGCGTCTCATAATATTAACTTCTAAAATAAACATTATTATATATGCTGTGAAGGATGGCCGGCCATTTATCCCGGCCAATACCCCCAAGCCGCCAGGTGGAGCCCTCCTTGCAGCGTGGAGATCCCCAGAAGACCAGCAGGGCATCATGGACATTGGAGTTTTTATGCAAAGCTCTGCTGGATGCCGTGGGGGCCACAGGAGGGAGCTGCAGGGAGGACCGAGGGCTTCTTCATGCCCTGTGACCCGGAGGTTCGTCACAGGAAGAGCAACGGACTTCCGGGTTGAAGAAAAGGACTATTTACCCTGACCCGGAAGGAATAAGGACTTGTGGACTGTTGGGCAGAAACACTTCCGGGTCAGGAGATATAAAAGGACTGTGGGAGCTCCCAGACGGAGAGCTGAGCTGGGTGGAAGGGTGGCAACGCGTCTGGGAGCTGGAGGATTGGTTTATTTGAGAATTGTTGATTTATATGAGTATTGTGGTAGAGAGTGTGCTTTGTGCACTGTGGAAGAGAAATAAAGTCAACATTTGGACTTTTACCTGGTGTCTGGAGTCGTGGACAGGGGTTCAAGGGAGCGAGCGCCCCCTATCGGTCACAGTGGCGTAGTCGGCAGGATACTCTAGCGTCGTTTGCAGAGGACCTGAATAAAATATTTTTGTGGATAACGAACCCCGAGAAGACTACGGAATCAGGAATCACCACAGCATCGGCAAAACCCGAAAAAACCGAGTCCAAAATGGGAAAGAAGAAGGGCAAGCAAATCGACAACACCAGCGGGAGTGCCGTAGGTGCAATGGCCGACGCTCGTGAGGAATTAAGGAGAGGCCTTACAAGTCCGGAGAAACCTCCAGGAAGCAACGATCCCTCTAAGGTACGTGCCGGGAACGACATTAAAAATCCTTTTATTGTTTCTCACCTTGTCCCGTGCATGTACCTTGGAGATGACCACCTGGAGGCTCCGAGGGGAAAAGGAGACTGCCCCGACGACGACGGCCTTCTCCTGTCGAAGCCAGAGCGCCTAGAAGTTGACTTCCGCATGATGGCAGCTGACGAGGGACACGGTAGCAAACCCGGTGAATTCTGGGAAGGAGGAGCTCCGCGTCCTGCTGTTTGCACCTTCGAGCCCGAAGGAACGGACTTGGTCTTTCCGAAGGGGAAGGGGGAGGCGAGCGAGGCATCGCCAACCCACAAGAAGGTAAGGAGGGTCGGGAAGTAGCTGATCGGGATGTCACAAAAATATTAAAGACAGACCGCAGTTCGGCGAAGAAGGCAACTCAACCCTCTGAGACCTCCAAGTCCCAGAAGCCTCCACGAGACCCGTCAGAGCACGTGCCTGAAGCGGGCGTGCTCATTGGCTCCAGGTCGGCAGGTAACGTGAACAAGGAAGTGAGTGTTCTGCCGGTCGAAATAAATAATTATATAAACTTGCGGGAGCTCGAAAAACTAATCGAGCCCGTAGCGAGTGTCTTACAGGTCCTGACGACCATTGAAAAGATCGTCGGGGATTTGGGAGCGGCAGCCAGAGAGCCGTTGGAGAAGGTGAGGGCCTACGTGCAGCGATTTGGTGGGGAGCCTCCCGTAATGAATGATGCGCGATACAGGTAAGCGAGACCCGTATCGTATATAATAGAGGGACGTGGTGTGATCCGGGCCCGCGTTTAATAAGTAGCGGGTGCCAATACACGGCGTACCCTACAAGAGAGGCCGGTACGTTAACCAAGTGGTCAGAGGAAGGGCTAATCGATCCGGGGCAGCTAGACAGTGCTGATTCCCGGAGCGAGATGGCCCTTAAGACGCCGCCACCGTAATTTGTAAATCAAGGGGGTGCAGACAGTAAAGGGGCTCTCTTGTTGTAATAGAGAGACCCAGACTGTATATAAGCCCCAGATTAAACAGGAGGGCTCTAAGATTAAACCAAGGTCTCCTGACAAGAAAGGAAAAGAAGCAGAAAGAGAAAAAGCACCGGTAGATGGGGCAGGGGTTTCTCTCCCAGCAAAAGGGGCGGACCTAACATTTCCTTATTGTCTTCAGTCCCGTAGGGGAAGAATACCAGGAGGACAGAGGCAGTGTTACGGGTGCCGAAGGTTGGGCCATATTTGGCGGAACTGTCCTTGGAGAGAGGGGGACAAGATGTCGATTTGGAATAATATTCCCCCTAGGTTCTCCAGGGACCAAGATGTTCGTTTTAATCAAGGCTCAACCAGGACGTCCTCTTGGAGGAAGACTTCCCTCTCGGGGCAGGCCGCTCCGAATAATAATTCATCGCTGGGGGGGGAATACTGTGAAGGGTGGCCAATACCCCCAAGCCGCCAGGTGGAGCCCTCCTTGCAGCGTGGAGATCCCCAGAAGACCAGCAGGGCATCATGGACATTGGAGTTTTTATGCAAAGCCCTGCTGGATGCCGTGGGGGCCACAGGAGGGAGCTGCAGAGAGGACCGAGGGCATCTTCATGCCCTGTGACCCGGAGGTTCGTCACAGGAAGAGCGACGGACTTCCTGGTTGAAGAAAAGGACTATTTACCCTGACCCGGAAGGAATAAGGACTTGTGGACTGTTGGGCAGAAACACTTCCGGGTCAGGAGATATAAAAGGACTGTGGGAGCTCCCAGACGGCGAGCTGAGCTGGGTGGAAGGGTGGCAACGCGTCTGGGAGCTGGAGGATTGGTTTATTTGAGAATTGTTGATTTATATGAGTATTGTGGTAGAGAGTGTGCTTTGTGCACTGTGGAAGAGAAATAAAGTCAACATTTGGACTTTTACCTGGTGTCTGGAGTCGTGGACAGGGGTTCAAGGGAGCGAGAGCGCCCCCTATCGGTCAAAATGCTTTATACTAGTAAATCATATTTAATGAAACTTTCGCGATTTTGTCGGCGCGATTTTGACGGCGCGTTTTAATCGGCGCTGTTTTGTCGTCGTGCATATGTCTATCGCGCAAATGTCGGGTCACAGGCTCAACTTTACCATGCCTATAAGAATGTCATGCAGGCTCTGCCAGGCAGCTGCCTACTGGCCTTCAGAATGCCATAAACCTGTGATATTTTAGCCTCAAGCAGAGAAGACTCCTTGGGGACCTAATACAGGTATTTAAAAACCTCAAAGGTATTGATAAAGGAGATCCAGCAACATTCTTTCAGCTTAAGGGTGAATCACTTACGCCATCAGTGGAAATTAAGCAGAAGTGAATTTAAAACTCAAGTCAGGATGTACTTCTTTACTCAAAGAACTGCTGAGAAAAGGAGTTGAAGCAGAAACTTTGACAACCTTTAAGAAGAATTAGGATGAGATAATGGGGACAGCTTAACTATTAACTAAATGATCGGGCTTGATGGACAGAATGGTCTCCTCTCATTTGCCAATTTTTTTATGTTCTAGTTGACGTTACTGAGCAATGACTTAGCAACAACAGACAGAAATGTGCGTCAAAATACCAGTGCCCATAAACAAACAAAATGGTCAGCAAAAGAAAATAATACATTTTTAACATCCTTAAAAACACAAGAAAACAATAAATAAACACTCTCTACAATCCCTGAATTCTAAAACTGCTCAAAAAATTATACCCCAATAATATCTTCTTAAGGAAATCTATAAAAAAAATTCCACATAACAATGGCAAAATCCACTCATATGCCACCCTCCTTCTAATTCCACCTCCTTCTTCACAATGACCACTAGCATTGCTTTAATTTATCTGTTTAACAATCTTCTCCTTCACTGTCATCACCACTTCTGTCTCTTGCTTAATCATCACAACTTCCCTGTATATCCTTTCTTCCATATCTAATCTCCCCCATCCACCCACACTGTTTTTCCTCATCTTCTTCTTTTATCACAACCATTGCTTTAACCTTTCCTTCCTCCTTCACCATGTCCATCTTCCTCTTTTTTTGCTGCACCACACTTTCTCCACCTCCTCTTCCACCAAACCACCAATATCCACTGTGAACTATGACCCGGACACAGACAGACGGACATCTTTGTTTTCACCCAACACACCGTTTATTTACACTACTATTTACAGATAATAAACTCAGTGCACTTCCCAGTGCCTTCTGCACCATTCCCCCAAATGTACAGGCCTCACAGTCCTTGTGCCTTTCTTTCCTGGCCGCCTCCAGTCCTCTCTCCAGCTCTGTCCACTTCCACCCGACATCCACTGCTCACTGAAGGGAGGCGGCCCCTTATATATGCTTCCCGGACGAGCACCAGGTGTTCCTGGCATTCTTCCCTTGGCCACGCCCCAGCATGGCGGAAGTGCCGGCTGTCCTCCCGGCAGCTCTCCGGGTGTCCTTCAAAGTCTTCCCCCCGGCACTTCCTGGTGTGGCGGAAGTGCCGGGTTCCCGGGATAATCAGGCACTGGGGCGCCGCCTGACGGTGACCACGGGTCCCTACAGGGCTGGGCTTCCAAGCCCTCTACCCGAGGCCCCCAACATAACCAGAATGGACGCCCCCTCGCAGTCTGGAGGAGGCACAAGCCCTCCACTCGTCCTCCTGGGCATCCGGGGACCACACCACTTACACTTTATACTCTTTCTTCTTTAAATTCTCCTTTCGTTTCCCACCATTTCCCTCTGTATTGCCACCACTGTCACTTTCCTTTCTTCCTCATCCATCACCACCTTCTTTTTCTTCTTCTTCTCCCAACTTTGTACTTCTCTTCTTCTTTTACCAAACCATCAGCATCTAGCCACAGACCATTTTTCCTTCTAATTCACCATCTTTTTCTTCTACATCATAAAACAGGCAAAATTCATTCTCTTCCTCCTCCAAGACCACAGCCACCTGCACTTTCTTCATCATGACCACTTTCTTTGTCCACAACCACCACTAAAATGCACCCACTTTCCACTATTCTTTCCTTTTCACCCTCCCTCACCAATTACCCATAATCCCTGTCCTGTTTACTGACCCCTTCACAGGCTGCTTATTTAGCTAATTGGCCACAAAAGGTATTCAAATGCATTTCTAAAAGAGGGAAAGATGAATACACATCAATCATTATCTAGTGAAAAAAAATTAATTAACTGTCTTTAAATGAATAAATCAGAACAAATATCATTTCATTAAAAATGTACATAAATAAAAATCACCTGCACTGCTTCCAACATTGTGACAAAGTCTTTCACAGCAAATATGCCATAAATTGAATTTGTATTCTTAGCTCCTTTTGGAATTATGAAGCATCGTTTTCTTCTCTGCCCATGGTAAAGAACCTCAGCAAAACACTAAAAATCCTGTCCATCATTTTGCTTCTGTGTAGCTGTTTAATTTACAAAATGTCATGTTTTTACCACAATTCAAAACTCTAAGATGACTACTGTTTTATTTATGCATTTATTACCCTTGAGTTCTAGGACATCTTTTTGTAGTCCGTGCTTCATTCAGATGACAGACGCCAAATGTTAACCACTTTTGAGGTTTTCAGACTCCTGTGTGTTGTGTCGGCTAGAAAGGTCAGATGTTGGGTGAAACGGAGTGTCTTGTATGTCAGGTTCACTTACTTTAACAAAATGAAGAAAATGAGCCCTGATTACCCCAGGCTACAGCAGAAAATTTAATATTTCTACTTCTTAGCATCAAAAATTGCTGAAATTGTCTCAAAAATAGGAGAGCTGCTGATTTCCATGCATAATAATTGAAGGAATGTTTACAAAAATGTTTATTAATTAGTATTTGCTTAAATCATTTTGCTACATGGTCAGTAAATTATGTATCTGCTGCAAGGCACACTGCATTTTGTATAATAAAATAATTGCTTCTTATGGAAACTTGTTTTTGTGGTCACTATTAAAGGCACTATATAAATTAATGATAAGTTATTTAATCCTTAACGGGGGAGGGGGGCAGGGCAATGGGCAGGGGTCTGCAGCCTAATTAAGCTACCACTAGGCACAAAGCAGGAACAAACCCTGGACAGGGTGCCAGTGCATTGCAGGGCAAACACAAACACACGCACCAAGCAAACACGAGGGCCAAATAAGAATCACTAATTCACCTAACCTGCATGTCAGACACAGGGAGAACATGCAATTTACACACCAGGAGGACGAGCGATGCACACCCGGCTGCCTTTACTGCAAGGCGACAGCACTACCACTGCACCATTGTGTGGCCCCTAAATGCTATGTGTACATTTTTTTTTTATATCTGCATGCTTTCATTTACTCAGATGAGGTAAAAAGAATTATAATATATTTAAAAAAATGAAAACTAATTTGCTGCTGTTCTAAATACCACACCTTTTCAGGTTTGAGGTGCTCGTGTATAGCATTAAGTTGAACACTGAGATGTATTGAAATGAATGTCAAAGCTGATTTACATGTTTGGGTTTGCATCTTTAGAAGTATTCTATCACTGTTTTGTTGTTTATATGTATTTTCATGGCCAGGCAAGGAAGACTTTTGAAGCTCACAATAAATGATGAGGAGCCAGTCAAGCAAACTCATTTAATGAAAACAAGACATAAACATTTGAGTTGAGGTATAATGAAAAAAATGTTAGGGTTAGGGTTAGGCTTAGGTTAAACCTAATTTGCCTGATCCAGTCTCAGTGATACAAACCAAACATGTAACAGGCTCCAGGCAGCTCGGAAACTCTTTCCATTGTGAAAGATGGGTCTAGAGTGAGACTTCTCTCTCTGGACACGCCTCCTTTTATCCGATCAGAACTGGAAGGGGTGGGGCCTTCTCCAGGTTCCACAGGCGGGGTCAGTTACTATGGTTCTTCTGGAACAGAAAGGACAGTTAACGACAGCGCTTCCTCTCGGTTCAGGCTGGTATCACTTACCTTGTTTACATCCTGAAGGTGAAGTATATTTTGTAAAAGAAAGGAATATGTTTTAATATAATCTTGTTTATCATGGTGTCATAGAGTGGTGATGTGATTAATGTTGGATGGACATGCAATGAAGAATTTGATTGTGTGTTGTACTTGTAATAATAGTACTACAACTTTGAGATACAGAAAAAGATCATTTCTTTTATCCATTTGATAGGGGGCACCCTTAAACTGCTCCCAACCCAACTTGCCAGAAAGAGAGAAAACAATATTAAAAAATATTTTCATTATAAGTAAAATCACAAGGTACAAAGATCAACAAAATATACAAAGTAAACTAAAAACAAAATAAATCCAGTTGCTGTCATGCTCTGAATGTATGTTTTTAGTTTCATTTATTACATGTTTTTGTCAGCCATTTCCTTGCCTTCTAAAAGTAGTGGAGGTAGTATTTTGCAGGATTTTAGAAGGCAAGGAATTTAACGGTCTGTTCTGTTTTTTGAAGATGCTAATTTTGAAATATGTCTTCTGGACCAGCCGTTGTTTGCTCTTCATAATGCATTGTTGCCAGGCTGTTGCTAGACAGGATGTCTTGGATTGTCTGATGCGTGACATAATTACTGCAACGGTATAAAGGTCAGAATTATACACTCCTTTACTGTCTGAATTTGTGACCGATTCAAACCTTAAGAAGCTAGTGTCATCAGTCTTGGAGCTCTCCAAATTGTGTCCTGTTCCTCAGCTTTGATTTATATCTAGGGTCCTGGCTTAGGCTACATGAATATTTCAACTGTCTCGGTACATCTCTCGATTTATAATTGTATCTCACACCTTGACCGTTGTTTACTTGAGTCATGTCCTCCTGCTTATGATCTGGCCTTAATATTACTATTAGCTTCCGCCTTCTGATTTCATTCTTCCTAAAACTACTGCCGCTGTATGCAGTCAATACAATTACTTCTATATGCTATGACATTGATGGATTTTTATTTTTTCTGGTGTAAAAAATGACAAACACAAGAGAAAGAGTTGGGGTACCACAAAGGCATGTCCTGTATAATAAAATGAAAAACAAAGTTGAGAAAAATGTAGAAAATGTACAATGCCCTTTCAGATCATCATAAATCAAAATTCGTATACCAGGAGAGGTTGCTGGAGTGGTAAGCAGCACATTCAGATGCAGATTTCCCAAATATAATCTGTTTTCAAGAGTCAAAATTCTTTATATCTTGTTCACGGTGTAAAGGGCGGGACCCTTGCTCCAATAGTAGAGGATGTGATGTCACCAGTTGGGAGGCGGGCCTGTCATGGATGCAAAAGAGACACTGTCACTAACATTCTCTTTTCTGGCCAGTGAGGGGACTTAGCCCAGCTCCATTCCAGGCAGAGTAATATAAGAAGCCCGGCTGCCTGTTAGGAGGCATCATTTACAAGCAGAGCAGACCGCCGGATGGAGCTCCAGTGACTGACCCTGATTTCCATGGCAAAGAGTCTAATTGCATTTGTTCTTTAATTTGTCCAAGTGGGCTGTTTATTGAAGCCAACAGGTGAATTTCAACTTCACCTACATATACAGTGATTTTGGTTTTTACTGTGTACACATGATGAGAAAAATACTGAAGAAATGAAAAAAGCACTAATTATGCAATGGAGATAAGGCACAATGAAATGGAATGGAGTGCAATTGTTTTAATATAATGTATTGTTCTTGTTCAGAAAATGGAAGAAACAGCACGATTGAGGATGATGTGTTTACATGAATGAAAGTAATGAATTACTTTTACTGTTTTTTGATGGTAGACATTTTTTCAAATCCATTTTCTGTGGAGACATTACTAATTTTACAGTTGGATACTGTGATCCCTGGCGAGGGGGCATCCGTCCTGGTTATGTTGGGGGCCTTGGGTGAAGGGCTTGGAAGCCCAGCCCTGTAGGGACCCGTGGCCACCGCCAGGCGGCGCCCCAGTGCCTAAATATCCCGGGAGCCCAGCACTTCTGCCACACCAGGAAGTGCTGGGGGGAAACATCGATGTCCGTCTGTGTGTGTCCGGGCCAGCGTCCACAGTGGCGTAGTCGGCAGGATACTCCGCCTGGTTCAAGGCAGGGACCTGCATTTAAAAATAATTCTGTGGACAGCCCGGTGCAGCAGCGGACCCCACACACTCGCCGCGGGAGCGGCGCGTGCACAACCCCGCGGGAGCGGTTCACCCCACCGCCGCCTGTCCGCATTATGGCCGAGCTTCCCAGGTGCGGAGGAAGGATAATGGGTGTTGCTGGAGTGCAGCAGGCTCCTGCGAGCATGTCGCGGCAGAAGGCGCCCGGGACGGCAGGCCGCCTAGCGAGGCCATGCCGGGGACATTTCCCTGGACAGACAGGACCCGGGAGGTAAGTTTCCTGCTTGCTGGCAAAGGGCCCTGTGGGCCCGCGTCTGTTTTTTCTTCAACAGGCAGAGGCTGCCCGCCCGCGGCGCCTCGTTAATGCAGCAGCAGCTGGGAGAGCTGCTGAGAGGGAGACGCTGCAACCTGAAGAGCCAGCATGCCGCCGCACTGGGGAGGAAAGAGCCAAAATGGCCGCGGGCCGGATGTCCCGCCCACTGACAGGCACGGGATTGGCCGGTGTGTCTTGTGTGCCCGCCAATGACGGTACAGAGGCGGGACCAAGGAATGCCAGTCTTGTGCCGAGGAGAGACCCGATTGGGCCAGAGGGAGTGGCCCACAGGAGGCAGGCGACGAGTGGGGCTGATCAACAGGTAAGTCCACTGGCGTCTGTCTCTCTGTTTTCGCCAGCGGCTCGGCGCAAGCTGGAGGGATCCCTTCGGCCCGCCGAGTCGCCTTTGTTACAGCTGCTGGGTACTATCGTCGTCTGGTTGGAGCAGCTGAGGGGGAAGGCGGTCGCGTCAGGAGAGACGCAGAGTAGTACGGAGGATCGGCGCGACGCTGGAGCCTTTGGCCGATGAAGTGTCGGTGCAGGAGGCACTGGGGTGTGTCATGCACGTGAACTGTAAATATTTGTAAAATAAACAGTGTGTTGGGTGAAACATCGATGTCCGTCTGTGTGTGTCTGGGCCAGCATCCACAATACAAATACTAAATCATGATTTGTAGGTATTTTAAATAAACTTTCTAATGAATTGCCTTTTAAGTCATCTTTATAACATTTCAAATTACTGCTTCTGGTGCTTCAATAAACAGTCCTGTAGTAAAACACCCACCCAAACCCCCTCTATCCCCAGTGGGTCTTGGGCCCCTCCTACTAAAGATACTTTCTCTGATCCAATATTTTATATATTAGCATACCAACATTCTTTACAAGTACAATCTACTCTCTATATATAAAATCTTAAGCCTAAAAGTGCAACGATTTTATGTGATGTTACGTCACCTTTTTTGTCACGCTTTAAATCTTATTTTAAAACCTACATATATATGTTTGGTATCATTCTTTTCAGAATTTATTGAACTTTAATGTGATGTTGTTAGATTTTCAGATTCTTATTCCGTTTTTAAATTATAAACTAAAAAATATCAAGAACTCACGTCATCCGAGATGAGACTTTGTGCCAAGAGATTTAACCATGCCTGGGGCTGGAAATAAAAGACAAAGAGTAGGACAGCTGCTGTACAGGTGTTTAAATGTTGCAGATGCAGATCACGAGGCATGGCAGCAGCAGCAAGCGAGCAGCTGATTGAGCAAAGAGGAGGTAAAAAAAACCTGTATTTGTTTCCCATTGTATCACCGTTTAAAAGGGAGTTTTGGAGGAGCGACCGTGTCTCCTTGGGGTGCGATCTGCCCCCATGTTCACAACACAAGCAGCAGAGATGCAGTGGCTGGCATGTAGCGTAGGCCAGGTGGGGGTTAGCGAGCAAAGCGAGCAGGGGGTGAACTATATAGAGTTCTATTATATTTTGCAATGAGCACAGAAGCAAGTTTCTTTTTTAGTTTTTGTGAGATGCCATTGTGAAACTGGCTACTTTGTGGTTTGATGCATCAACTGCTATGCCATCCTGCCTGCTTTAATAGGTTTAGATTAAACCTAAAAGTAACACAATCTGAAGTGCATTTTTCTGCCATCTATTATTCTAGTACTTTGTAAAAATGTTCTTCATACAAATAAGTCTTTTTTACATGTAATGTGACTAAGGATTTAACACAAAAACATGCGTTAATACTACAGATAGCGTCCTTCAACTATGTGTCTGAAGAATGGCATTCTGAATGCTTATTTAGATTACAATCAGTCCTGAGTTGGATGCAATTGTCTAAGTAGGGAATGAAGGTGAAAACCAAAGAGCCAAAGCTGGGAAACCCATAACAATAAAGAAAACATTGTATGTTTTGATAGCTGTGCAATGTGATCTGAGGCACCTTTTCTATAGAATTGCCTTCTACATTTTCAAACACCACTGAAACAAACAAAGGCAAATGCAGGATAGAATTAAAACAAGATAACACTCCATGCTTATTGTACCAAACTGAGCCAAAGATAACGTTTATCAAATTTCAGCACATTCACCAAGTAAACTTACAATAAAATGCAGCAGACAGCAATGTGTAAAACAAGACATTTATTCACGTGGTGATGAAGAGGGGCAGCTTTAATTCTACTTCAATTATTTGCTTGTTAATGTTTTTGCTTACCTCAAAATTCCAAATAAAAGTAACATCTGGAATTGAGATTTAGCTTAGCAATAACCAATGACCATACCTTTAGAACAACATCTTTATTTATATACAGTATTTCATTGCCAATAATAATAATGTTAGACAAGGCCAGATATCATCTTGTTCCTTTGTTTTTGGCCAATATGTACATTCAGTCCTTTCCCTCATATAGATAAGGAGGTACTTTTCACAATTTAAGAAAACACATATTGGTCTCTACATAACCAGCTGTCATTACTGTAGGTTGAAAGGAGCTTTGGTGCCACAACTTTTATAACTTAAATGGAGACCATAAAATTTTATTTTCAAATTTGTGATTTTGTGATGATGATGTAATAGTTTCGCCATATTGGACTTTGTTTGCTATTACACCATGTATTGCTAGGAGGTATATGAGCCTAAAACTCATGGGGTACGGTCAGTAGCATAATAAGCTGTTTAAAAGTGGAAGAATTATTTGACCCCTTATTGATGTTCCTCAGTCAGTGGCATGCTTCAATTCAGTTTATTTTTGTACTTTTGTCCAAGATGGGTTGAAATCCAAGTAATCAACATAGACCTCAGCTTTGACCTTTGCAGGGTGTGTGTTATATGCTATATGGTATAGGATTCGTAAAAGCAGTGTTAATGTTTGTGCTGCACCACCTTTAGGAATGTCAGAGTCATAGCACCAGGATGAAAATACTGACAGACACAAGGTCTCCTATCGTTTTATTAAGGTGGATGGTGAACTTCACTGCATGCAGGTGTAGAGCATTGTGGCACGTTCTCAGAGAAAATGCAAGTATAGATTTACTAAATACAGAATTAGTACACATAAAGATATAGGTTTGTTAAAACACACAGAAAACAAAGTAAAAACTGGTTAGCATAATGGAAAGCAACATCTGTGCATTAATTGATTGTTGAGCTCTGGCCAGTTGACAGCAGAGGAACGGAAAAAAAAACTCCATTCAGCATCATCCTTGGAGAATAAACCTCTGGAGGGCCCATGGTCAGTTGTAAGAGAGAGAATCAAAGACAAAGTCAGATGCAGTCTCAGTTCTGAAGACCTTGGGCAAATGGTCACAGCCCCCCTCCTGGGTATGAATGGTAGAGTCTGTACTGGGGTGTCCAATCTGATGAGAGAATCTTTCTTTTCAGATAATTCCAAGGCTACCAATATCTCAGGTGTCTTTCTATGCACTTGGCAACAGCTTGGCAAAAAAGCAGTAGCACCAAGTTCCACATCAAGATACAGAGAAGAGAAACAGAACAGAGAAGGGTTAGTAATGGTTTATAAATATTGTATTATTTATATTTTTATACAAATAACTAATAGACAGAGATGTAGTATGCACAGCTAATCAGCAGCTCTAGTCAGGGTATGCTGGGCTAAAGTTGTTAGTCTTTAGCCTGGATTTAAAAGCTAAGACTGAAGGAGTGTCTCTTATATTAGCAGGGACATCATTCCACAGTTTTTGGGGTCCTGTAACTTAAACATCGACCCCCCACTGTTATTTTATCTCTTCTTGAAATTGAAAAGAGGCCCAGGATTTTGAGATATCAAATTTGGTATGTAAGTAATAAGTTAAATAAGTAAGCAGGGTTATGGCCATTTAAGGTTTTCTGCCCTAAACGTAACTTGGATCCAGTGCATCAACTTGAGAACTGGGGCTATGTGTTTATATTTTCTGGTTTGTGTAATAATTCTTGCAGCAGCATTTTGAATTAACTAAAAGCTGCATAAAGAATAATTTGAATGGCCAATTAATAATGCATTGTAGTAGTCAATCCTACTAGAAATACATTAATTAATTTCACAGTATCCTATATACTGAGAAAATGTTTTAATATTACAACATTTTTAAAATGATAAAAACATGTTTTGCTTAGTTTTGTGATGAGTGTTTTAAATGACATGCTGATGTCAAAGATAAATGAAATTATGATTCAGTAAAACTAATGGCGATTCCATCCATCCATCCATTTTCTAACCCGCTGAATCCGAATACAGGGTCACGGGGGTCTGCTGGAGCCAATCCCAGCCAACACAGGGCACAAAGCAGGAACCAATCCCGGGCAGGGTGCCAACCCACCGCAGGACACACACAAACACACCAAGCACACACTAGGGCCAATTTAGAAAATGGCGATTCCAACTGATTTAAAAAGTTACAGAATGTTGTGGTCTGCATCATTCCCCAAAGAAATACTTAGAGACAAGTAGTTCTCATTCATTCACTCACACGCACTGATACAACTAATTAAAGGACATCATTGGACAAACGTCATTTGATCTAAAAGAAGGGTGTAGGTTGAGTGTCATCCACATATGAATTAAAATTAATGTCATATTTTCTAATGATATTTATCAATGGAAGCATTAAAAGTGAAAACAGTGAAGGACCAAGTACTGTGTCCTGTACGGGACCTCATGTTTAACTTCAATAATGCTGGAGTACTGTTTCTACATTTCTGTATATGCTGAGATTGATTTGATAAAAAAAAAACTAAATTAGGAAAGGACAGTGTCTTAAAGACTATGGAACAGAATGCAGTGGTCAATGGTGTAAAATGCTGCACTTAAGTCTAACAACATAATTACTGTGGAATTTCCTTCTTCAGAGGATATTAGAATGTCATTCACAACATGGGTTAATGCTGTTTCTGTACTGTGACCGGTGTATTAGGCAGACTGTAATTTCTCAAATAAATTGTGATGTGTGAGGTGAGACTATGTTGTGTTTCAGCCAGTGTTCTGCCCCATGTTTTAGGTCATGTTGTCCATTTTTGATTCTTTTATTTATGTTAATGTTACTTTTGGTTACACTTTACCTTAGTCTTTGTTTTTGATTGTGTCTATGTATGTAAGCTGCCTAAGTTATGTTGTGTGTGTTTTTGGGGTCACCTGACAATCACTGCCAGTAACCTCCCGCCAACCTATAAATCCCGAGATCTCCCATAGTTGCTGGCAGTTCATTTCAAATATGCTAAGGAGTTTGGGTGAGTTCTTGTGCTCTATGGAGGCTCATTGATTGACAGATCAGCTAGTGAAAAAATAAACCTTTTTAGATTTTGTGTTTTCCGTTTTCTCTAAGCAGGGTTTGGCAGAATATTTTTGGAAGTGCTTTTTGGGACTTACGTGCCTTGGAATTCCTAGTTCACAGCAGACTGAAGATGAGTGCCAACTACATTTTGAATTTTTTTTAGAGAGAAAGGTTAAATTTGTAATTCATCTAGAATTGTCAAGTGTATGTGCAGTTGCTTAAAGTGTCAGTTTCCACACCAATATCTACTACTTAATAATACACTAAGATCTGTGCGTCTGTTCCCTCAAAGCAATCTGATTGGTCAATATGGCTTTGGTGATGTGACGCAAAAGAAAGTGCAAGACGTGCAAAACCAGACAGTGAAACTGGACAGAAGGTGAGAAAGGCGCCTCAAAAATAAAGAGTCTGAGAAGAAGGCTTTATGGGAACATGCATAAAGAGAAGGAGCACTGGTGAAGAGACATCTACACACATGAAAGGAGCTGAAGGTATGTGTAGAACAAGATAGAAAATATTTTTAACACTAGATTTACCAAAGCCTACGAAAACACTCATAGATCTGGCCCACCTTAAATCCGTTCACACCTCTCCACCAGCGTCTTTTGTCCTATAAATGTGCTGATAAAGACAAGCAGCAAGCAGCCTGCTATTTCATCCCCCCACCGCCACAGAAGACATGAGCTTATTCAGTGTGGCAGGAACACGCAGTTGGTCGGTTGCTGTGTGCTATAACAAGCATGACCTTGCAGCGATCAACGCACATGTACTGTGCAAGGCATGCACAGGGGCCACTGAGAAAAGAACAGTGTTCATGGCTCACCTTGCAGAGGAACTTTGTTGTTACATCTAACTAGAAAAGGCGATAGAAAAAGAAAAAGGGGATGCAACATCGACAAGCTTCTGTTCCAAGACAGCCGCTGTCCCTAGGAAAATAAATTAAAAGTCAGTGTCAGGTGCCCTTTCAATGTAACAGGAACCAAAGCATAGAGAGAAGTTGTACATTGCAACAGGTACACAAGTCGTGAATATAGGAAGGACGGTCCTTGCGTGTGTGTGAACTGTGAGCATTTGAATTTGATGATTGCATATAACACTAAACTGACCTCTCTGACATCATGGACCATAAAGCGCATACTAATTCAGCGTGAGTAGAAACACTCAATAAAACTGAATAAAAAAAAATCAAGTGACGGTGAGATACGAAGAAGGCAGATTCGCCAGCGTTTGTGTGTCAGCTCTTATCCCTCCAAATCAGAGAATGTCCAGTTCCATTGACTCAAAACACCATTCACATCTACAGTTATTCCCAGTTTCAAATAAAAACTAACAGCGCCAGATCCCTAGGGCAGAAGTATCGTGATCGTGAGATAATAAAGTGGTAAAAAAAAATGGTAACTTTTACAAGTCCTATAAATGTACACTGTCTGTTACAGACGCAAACCAAGTGTATGTGTGTACAGTATAATATTAACAATAAGAGCAGCTTACTACTGAAAACGGCAAATATAGGAGGCATTCGGGATCGAACCGGGGACTCGTGCTTACAAGTCAGCAAACCTTACCACTATACTAGGGAAGCTGTTATTTTTTCCTTGAACCTTTTGTGAAAGTGTTCATTTGATCTTTGGACCAGGCTTCATAATTATATAGTTTATGCCTATATTTTGTCATTTACTACTAAAATATGAAAAATATTTCTGTTTAAACAATGTGTTTACACAGATTATTGTAGAAACGGAACACACATGAAATGCATGTGTTCCAAATAACGATCTATTATTTCACTCTAAAACTCCTGCACTTCATTCCCAGATAATCAATCAAGGTATGAGCTGGGAGAAGTTTGTGAACGTTCTGCGACGGTGGGGGATAGGATACCAGGCTGCTAGCTGCTTGTCTTTATCGGCACATTTACAGGACAAAAGACACTGACGGAGAGGTGCAAACGGATTTAAGGTAGATCGGATCTCTGAGTTTTTTCGTAGGCTCTGGTAATTCTAGTGTTAAATCATTCTATTACCTGTCTTCAACTGGTATTGTAGCTACCGTATATTAAAATCTAAATATATATAAGCAAAGGGCCTTGGAATGATGTCTGCTACAGAAAGGTGCCATTAATTGTGGGGCACTGTGCCACCCTGCTGCCAACCCTCCCAAATAGTGTTGACTTCTACAATAAGTGTGACCTGAAGGGTAGCCCAATTAATTCTAATTATTTTTTTCTCTTACTTAATACATATTTTTGGTAATACATACACCAAATGGCCGTCCATCCATTTCCTGAACCCACATTTTCCATTACAAGCAACAGAGGCATGCCAAATGTATTCAGATCAAATCCTTGTCTCTCCATAAAAAGCTAAAATAATGGAAATGGAAAGAATTTCCTGTCGTATAATTAAAAGCAACACAGGTGCAGGGAGAGCCTGCATTATTTAGATATAATAATGACTGAAAAAACTCCAGCTGCCAAAGACTGCAGGCTAAGCGACGGGGGGCTAACGGGGGTGAAGCAAGGGGAGGGTGAAAATGAAGGGGAAGAGAATAAAAACAAAATTATTTATTTGTTCCGTTTTTTTTTTTTTTTTTGGTTGTCATCGTTAGACCTGACAGTTTTTGAATTGCTAGTTCAAAAAGAGAAAGAGGGAGAAAAAAAACTCGACTTCCTTGTTTCTGCAAAGCCACTTTACCTCTGTGAAAATGCCAGAGCTGTCAATCACGCTGATTTATTACGTCTACTTCCTAAGGGCTAAAATTGTTTTCTTTCCAGACCTGCCAAGGATTTGAAAAAGCATTTACTAAAAATGACCAGAAAGAGTAGATTTTTTTTTTTTCCGAAGGGGGAGTTTTCTTCTGAATGCAGAGTGTGTCCTACTCACATAATCACTTTGAAAACTTGACAAGCTTTTTGCTGCCCAATTTTGTTTCATGTTGGATAGGCTGTTATTTCTCTATTTACGTTTGAAGAAGATTCATGTAATATTGGATCTTAGCACCCAATAATAAGGAAGACCAAAAATAAAGGAAAATCTCTTTCAAATGCTTTCGTAAAGTGGAGCAGTTGTGTCAGAGCTGAAAGGGTGCTGCATCCAGAGCTGATAACCACATGCAGCAATTTGTTCATGTCATTTTTTTGTAATGCCTAAAGCCATATTTGAAGTAATTATTATTTAAACATAATTAGACTATAAGCTGTGATGAAGTATTGTGCTATTGTGTTTCCGGCAAAGCCTTTGAGCTGCAAGTAATAATGAGAATTCTCACAATAGGTATTTGACAGACAACAGGAGGCAGACAAGCATTATGTCCTTGATATCCTACTCTCAGTGGCCTCTTTAGTGGCTGCGTGATGTGCTGGGGAGCCAAGAGCTGAGATCTTCTGAGTAGGTTACTTTCAGAACAGAATTTACTCAAACAGCGAATGTTTCATTAAAGAAGACATCCCAACAATATGTTATTTTGTATAGCATTGTTTCTGTTTATAGCTAGACAGACAGGTAAAGAGGGCAATACTCATGTTGCATATTTAGGTATGTATTTAAAGTGAAGTTAGAATATTTAACATTATTGTAATTCTGTTTTATTAAACTTATTTAGATATTGAATTACATATTTAAACAGCACATATACAGTATTTATGTTATCTACTGTTTTAGATAGATGGATAGATAGAGAAAACAATATCAATGTATATTTAGGTATGAATTTAAAGTGAAGTTAGAATATTTAACATTATTGTAATTCTAATGTTTATTAAATTTATTTAGATATTTAATTACATATTTAAACAGCATATATATTTATGTTATCTACTGTTTTAGATAGATAGATGATAGAACAATATTAATATATATTTCGGTATGAATTTAAAGTCAAGTTGGAATATTTTACATTATTGTAATTCTGATGTTTTAGGAAACTTATTTAGTTATTTAAAAGCGTGACGTGGCCGGCCAAATCAGGAAATGGCCAATGTCGCTGTAAATTGATCGGTTAATGTCCAATCTTTTCTTCAATTTCGGGATTTAGCCAGCCAGTTTGCGAAATGGCATGGGACAATCGGCCAAAGTCAAAAGAAAAAAGGCATGAGCAGCGATTTGTTGCGCACTTAGTAGTGCAATTGCATCGAGTGTAGCCTTGGCGGCTCTTGGTTGTTTCACAATAATTAAGATTAGGTATATACTGTAAGTAGGTTTCACATTTCTGTTATCATTTTAGC
This sequence comes from Polypterus senegalus, assembly GCF_016835505.1. Classification (NCBI taxonomy): domain Eukaryota; kingdom Metazoa; phylum Chordata; class Cladistia; order Polypteriformes; family Polypteridae; genus Polypterus; species Polypterus senegalus. The sequence continues at coordinate 23,049,385 of NC_053160.1, forward strand.
CCTAAAATAGTGACTTAACATCAGGAACCTATTATATTGACCTTAAGGTTAGTGTATGAGCAAAGGGAAGGCCGTCTAAAGTGGCGTACGCTTTCTGAACAAGATTCGCTTTGAGCAGTTTCTCATGCAGAATGGAAAACTTATATCTGAATCTGTATCTGAAAGTTTTTAAGCATCTTTGCAACTTGAGCGGAGGATAGTCTTACATCAGCGCATCGGATTTTGGCCGAGGAGTTCTCCCCACTTCGTGAAATGACCGGCCAAAGTAGCACATACACTGGTCATTTCTAGTAATTCAGACTTTGGTCACACCTCTCGGCCAAAATGCAAAACGGCCGGCTAATTTGGGAAATTGGCTGAACTTCGGGTTTTGACCGTAACATATATAAATATAGATAGATAGGTAGATAGATAAAGAAAGAAATAATAATGTTAGAAATTAGAATATTTAACATTATTGTAACTCTGATGTTTTAGGAAACTTAATTAGATGTTTAAACAACATACATATTTATATTATCTATTGTAATATATATATATAAATATAGATAGAATAGATATACTGTAGATAGATGGTAGATAGATAAAGAAAACAATAATAATGTTGTACTATTTTTAGGTATGTATTTAAAGTGAAGTTAGAATATTTAACATTATGGTAATTTTGATGTTTTATGAAGCTTAATTAGATATTTAAACAGCATGCATATTTATATTATCCTGCGGTAATATATATACAGTAGATAAAGATAGATAGGTAGCTAGATAAAGAAAACAATAATAATGTTGTATTATATTTAGGTATGTATTTAAAGTGAAGTTAGAATATTTCAAAATTATTGTAATTTTAACGGTTTATGTTTAATTGGAAATTTAAAGAGCATATATATTTATGTTATCAACTGTATATTCATTATTGTATGCCATTTTATATTAAGTGCATATAAAAAGCATTCACCTCCTTGGAAGTTTTCATGTTTTATTATTATAAAACATTGAATCACAGTGAATTTAATGTGGCTTTTGTGACACTGATCAACAGAAAAAGACTCTTTTTATTTCACAGATCTCCACTAAGTGGTCTAAATTAGTTACAAATACAAAACAGAAAATAATGTTTGCATATGTATTAATGTTATGATGCATCTGGTGTAGCCAATCAGTTTGAGACGTCACATCATTAGTTCAATGGAGAACACATGTCTGCCGTTTCTGTTGATTGTAGTATAAATGCCCCTCTATGTGGAAGGGTCAGCTTGTGCTGAGTTAGTATGGTGGCCTGACCTATACAATGGGGACAAAAAGAAAACCCCAAGCAAAAAAAAATTAATTCAATTTGCTGTGATTCAATGTTTAAAACAATACAATTTAAAAACATCCAGTGGGGTGAATACTTTTTATAGGTGCAGTATGTACTGTAGTACAGTATACAGTATATAAAAGCACGTAATAAATCGTGGAAACGTCTTTTCAGATGCAAGTTCAAAATGGAACTAATAAAGATGGATTTTTTTACTTTGTTTTGTTACCTCTATTGTCTGTGTGCTTGCCAGAGTGAAGATGAACAATATTTATTGGAATAACGAATTTCAATTAAGGACCTGTGTGTTCCAATAAGCACTTTTAAATTGAGTTATGTGTGATTTGTGGAATAAAATACAGCCATCTACAGTAATCAAGCTATTTCTTCAAGGAAAATGATAATTGCTTTCCAACCCAGAAACCCCCCCCCAACCAGCTTCCCTAAATATCAGTGAAATACGTAACCACCTGCAGTGGTCTCAAACTCTGGTCCTGGGTCACTAATTAAGAAAGGGTTAAAATGAAATGAAATGAAAACCTGCAGCCACTGCGCCCCTCCAGGACCAGAGTTTAAGACCACTGACTTATACTATATAACCATCAATCTTTGATTTAGATCAGTTCATTCATCAGTTGATAATGCCATTAATGGGAATGCTTCTGCACATTGGCATACAATCCTATGTGTTGGAAAGGCTCATTTCCCAGGTGAACCAGCATGGTGGAATTGTCACACAGAAAATGAACTTGTGAAACGTATGTAAAAAAAAAAAGAATTGCACGATATTATCAATTTCCTTTGTGGCTACTGATGCTTGCAAGAGACAGAGCTTATAGCAAAGAGTGGTCCAGATACTGAATTTGTGAAATTAAAAAAACAAGAACTGTTATAGTGAAAAAGTAAACAAAGAAAAGTTAATAAAGAGGGATAGCTGTACATATACAGTAATATATACATATATTGCAATGCTCTAGGTTCAGACCTGAGAGGGTCTGCAAGAAGAGAAATGCATACCTGGGAGAGCCAGCCATAAAAGCAGCTCCTGAAATTGGGAAATTTGGGAGCACAAGCATAACCCTTAAGGAAGCACTTTGGACATATGTATCTCCCAGTTGCTAAGGTCCATCAGTCTAAATACATGGTGGCTGGTGAGCTTTGAGATTTGACCATGGCCTTGGGGTGTCTCACAAATCACAGGAAAGAACGGCAGATGGGTTACCTCTGACCCTGAGTGAGCGACGTGCGATGGGGCTGGTGGTGTGTATGTGAAGGCACAGGGGCAAAGAAGCCAGGAGCACATGAAGACTCAGATGAGTAGCTAATGAAGGAGATAACATGTCTGCCTACAGAAGAAATCGATTCTTCTCAGGGCCAGCTACTACCATTCCCCCATCTCTTGTACCCCAGATCACTACAATATTTTTAATTATTATTAAATATCCCCACAGTTTCTATTTCTAACCATTTTAGCAAGAAAATGAAGCTCTTTACTGAACACTAATGCGTGAGGGCACATTTATTCTACTTCACGTTCATTAAAAATATCATTAAAAGAATTTTTTGTAAAGGAACCCAAACACTTTATATTACTTTTTATTGTAAGTTGTAGGGAAGAAATGGAAGAAACCAACATTTTATTAAGTAAATTAGTGTTAATTTTAAGGTCTTTTGTTGGGATCCCACTTTGGCCAGAATGGCAGGTATGACTTAGTATGAAGTTCTGTAGGGTATTCCTATAGAACTGGTACATTCAGAGCAAAGACAGAGTGATGTAAAAGTACAATATATATTGGAACTATGCTGGGGTGCTCTGCTCTCCAGCACATAACCTCAGAGGCTTGTTCTTCACATTGTTTATGTATTGCGGTGGTTTTTACAGGTTGCTTTTTTCAGCATTTTCGATGCACGGCTATTTACTCAGAAGTGTCAACCTTTGATGAACAGCAATGAGTTACACATCTTCAGTTCTTTCTATAATGGTCAGGTCAGGTTGCGGAGCATGAACTGGTACAGTGCGTTGCCACGTTCACAACACAACAAAGCAGCTTGGGATCCTAGTTCACAACCCCCAAGGCAGACGTGTGGTCCAGGCCCACCCACCAGAAATGACCATCTATCTGCCACAGCCAGGTGTTACATAAATGTCCCTTGGCCTAGTCCAGCATCTTGAGGATCCTGCAAACCGGATTACCCTTGGGGAATCACGCCACCATGGCCGTAGGGCCATAACTGAGCTCCCTCACAATCCAGTCCTCATTTGGGAATCCATGAGCAACTGCTTGTTTGACACAAAGTGAACCCATTGGTATCCAAGGATTCTCCAAAGAGACACAGTACCAAAGGAGTCCAGTCTTCGTCTCAGGTTACTGGATACCATATAGCAAAACAGGAAGCACCAGGACTCTAAGGACTTGGACCTTTGTCCCTTTGCAAAGATATTGGGAGCGCGATACAACCCTTTCCAGCAACCTCATGACCCCCTGTGCTCACCCAATCCATCTACTGACTTAATAGAACGAGTCACCCAAAACATGAATGTCACTGCTGAGGTAAGTAAACCTTTTGACTAGGTTCACATTCACTCCACATATAGACACACTGCTGAAGGCCGTGCCCAAGAGGTCATTAAAGGCCTGGATCTTGGTTTTTATCAGGACACTTGCAAGCCCAAACACTCAGACTCCTCACTCAGTCTCTCGAGTGCCCTGATCAGAGCCTCAATTGACTCTGAAGATCACAGCATCATTGGTAAAGTCAAGATCAGTGAATCTCTCTTCACTAACAGATGCCCCACACCCGCTGGACCCCACAACCTTGCCCAACACCCAGTCCATGCAAGCATTGAACAGAGTAGGAGCAGAAACACACCGCTGATGAACCTCAGAGTCAACTGGGAAAAACACAGAGGTTCTGCCTCCTCTCTGCACAGCACTCACAGTACCTGTGTAAAGGCCAGCTATGAAATCCAGCAATTATGGGGGGATTCAACAAAGTCTCAGGATGTCCCACAGGGCAGTTCAGTTAACTGATCTACAGCTGATTTCTGCAATGCTGGCTTATAGTATATTCCAGTACAAAGTCAGATGCGTTGATTACCTTTTTTTTCTCAGTTTTCTGATACAAACCACTAGGCTGCGTGTGTGTGTGTATGCAATTCACTGGAAGGAAAAATATGACTGAAGATTTATGTAGATTTAAATGTAATATAATAGAAGATACCCAAAGACACTGGCATAGCTAGATCAACTCAAGCTGCCCTGCCTTGGTTTCACATAAACAACATTGTGACTGATTTGTTACAGTTGGAACTCCACTAATAAAACAAACAGCCATTGGCTTCTCGAGGCAAGAAACAGTTGTGACAATACGGGGTACTGTTGCTCCCCCAAACCCACAGACAGAACATCCAAGACTCCAGGTAAAAGCACCAAGAAATAATTTTTAATTATTTTCTTCAATAAAGTGCCCCAAAGCACCTCCACCACCATGAACAATAAATCAATAACAATAAATTAATCCTCCTCTCCACTCAACAGCTCTGTCACACTTCCTCCCACCTCCAACTCAGCTTGCTGGGTTTCCCACAGTTCTTTAAATAGTCCGTGACCCGGAAGTGCTCCTGTCCTTCAGTCCACGTGATTCACTAGCACTTCCGGGTTGGTTGAAGATTCACATTTTTCTTCAGCCCGGAAGTACTTCTGTTCTGCCGTCCCCATGACTTGGGAGTGCTTTCAGGTTATAGGGAAAATAAAAATCCCAATGTCTTCCTGCAGCATCCTCCGATGGCACCCACGGCACCCAGCAGGGCTGTGAAGTCGCACTCCATGTCCCATGATGCCCTGCGGGAATCCGGGCCACCTCCATGCTGCAGGGAGGGCTCCATCTAGCGGCCTGGATATACTGGATAAGCTGCCGACATCTCTCACACAGTCTATTGATGAATGGCAGCTGGCCCAGCTTCATAGAGAAAATAACCAGTCACAACAAACAGCCGAGTACAATGGTGGCCCGGAAAATAGACATTTGAAGAGCACATTACTTCTCATGTCTCCCAGTTGATGCATGATTGCTAATGATGTTCTGAAACAGGAAGGTGGAATTGCAATGACAACAATAACATTTATTTATATAGCACATTTTCAATCAAAAGGTGTATATTTAGCCTAACAAAGCTTCACAATCCTATCTACCTAATTTCTTTAAAGCAACATCAAGTGGAGTTGTAAATTTGCCTAAAGTCCTATTCCCTACCTAACAAGCAGGAATATGGTCTGCTCTGTGAAAAAAAACATTCTAACATATGTGTAACATTTACCCTTAACAAGTTTCCAACGATATCTGTCTTCTTGCTGAACTCATTTTAAAGTAACAGTTTTGATCCATTGTATGAGTTCCTTTCAGAATCGTAAACACTTTGATCGTGTTGCATCTTAATCTCCTTTGTCTTAAACCGAAAAGGCTCAGCTCTTTAAATCTTTCCTCATAACTCATCCCATGCAGTCCTGGAATCAGCCTAGTCACTCTTTTCTGGATGTTTTTCTAGTTCTGCATTGCATTTTTTAATGTGGATGCCAAAACTGCACAGAGTACCCCATGTGAGGCCTCACCGCTGCGTTACAAAGCTTAAGCCTGACCTCCTGTAGCTAAAAGTGCTTTATAACAAGTAAAAGAAAGAATTATATAATTACAATCCATCCATCCATTATCCAACCCGCTATATCCTAACTACAGGGTCACAGGGGTCTGCTGGAGCCAATCCCAGCCAACACAGGATGCAAAGCAGGAAACAAACCCTGGGCAGGGCGCGAGCCCACCGCATGTAAATACAATAGAATTAGAATAAATAAAAAATTGACTGAAAAAAGATAAACCAACCCTCCAACCCCCCAATGATTTTTTTTAAATATACAAATGTGATAAAGTGACATAATAAATATATTGGAGGACTGGAAACAGGCCATCCGATGAATGTTAGGTTTTGCCAATTCATGCTAATGACAGGATTAGGATAGTGCAAGAAATGTGTCAAGTCCATTAGTGCATTAGAATTCCATTGCTCCTTTCCGCCAGGTGTTAGCAGTGCTGTCTGGTTGTCCTGGCATACTCCTAGGATGTGCTTCACACACTGAGACTGGCCCAGGACATGAGTAGAGTAATGTCTGAATGTCACAGAACATCTAAAAATCATTGTCAATGTCCTACAGTGTGTTACTTTCTGTGATTGGGGATTTTTCATCTAGAAATTACTCCTTACCCCACCTTACCAGGAAAGTCTTGGATGCTCCCAGCATAATGACTACATTTTATTTTAGTTGCCTCAAAAATTTTACACTACTTAAACTAACGGTTAATGTGTGCAATGAGAATGAACCTTTTTAAAATCGAGATCTAACACGGGATAATTTACAACTGCTATGAGACAAGTTGACATGTATTCTACATCTGTCATATCACTCCATACAGGATTAAACAGATTGACAAAACTAATGGATACAACTACTTCTGCTGCTAATGATAGTAATAATAATAGTAATCCTTCCATCTATTTCTTATCAACTTATTCTGTTCAGGTTTATGATGATCCAATCCCCAAATCAGCAATACAGGACACAAGGCAGGACCCAGTACTGCAACAAGATGGGGCACCAGTCCATTAGAGAATGCTGTCACGCAGAGAGTCGGCCAATTTAGTGTTCCCAATTAACATGTCCATCTTTTTTGGAAACAGCAAACCTGAAGGAAAAACTCATGCAGCCAATTGTATTAGTGAGCACCTAGGCTAAGGATCTGAGCCCACACAGCTCTGGAGACAAGGAAAAGTGCTAAGTACTGTGCTGCAGTTATAAAAAGACATTTAAGGAGATAAATTCCAGTAACAATAATAACACATTCATATACTGTGTGCAAACAGCAGTTAGCTTCTTCAGGCAAGAAACAGTTTATTGATGAAAGGGGCTTACCCACAATCACAGAGAAAATAACCAGTCACAGCTAACAGCCGGGTACAAGGGTGTCGATGAAAAGAGAGACTTGAAGAACACACGACAAACAGCAAAGTGGATTTTCAGCGACAACAATCACACCATTTATTTATGCAACACATTTTCATACAAAAAGTATACAATAGACTCCCATGAGGTCACGGTTCAGAGTTTGGGGCCTCTGTCATTCGCTGATCTTTCCTTAGAACCTAACTAGTAATTGTTAGAGGAAACCGCAAATATTCTCTGCAATTTTTATGGCTTTTTTCGTGGCAATACTGTACTGTAGAGAGAACTGCGGCTTGGGATGGTGAAAGCAGCCAACAGAATTTAAAACTGCATCTCCCAGCAGTCCCTGCAGTGGATCCGATTGGTCTTCTGCTGAGGGTGCTGGGGCTGTTGAGGTCAAAGGGTTTCAGCGCGGTTTTTAAAAAGGGGGCTGGTGACCAAAAGCAAAAAAAACGTTTTTGTAATTTGCGTTTCAAGTTCCTATCTGTCTGCCTTCTGTTGGGTTACTTGTACTTATTCATTTTGTCCTAGATCGTTTTGTGCATCTGGATTGTCTGCCGTCTGCCTGTGTACATGAGGACTGTAAGTGGGTTCATGGCCATCCTGCAAAGAAAGAAGCGCTCCTGAACCCATCCACCCGTCTTCACCATTTCAGGAGCTACCGGTAGGACTATCTGTATATTCCCATTCAACGTGCGGATCTCTGGAGTATTTATTTTCATCATTACATTTCATCCGTTGCCATTTTTCATGAACTTTTTCATGATTTACTGTGTGTGTTTTGTTTGTCCTTTGTTGTATTTAATGTGTAATTGCCGTAAGGGAAACTGGGGTGGTATCGTTGTTTTCTTATTTCATTTGTTTTCATTACATTCTTTATTTGCTGTTTGATTACCAGTTTGCTTTGTTTTTGTCTGTGTTTGTGAGTACGCGCTGGTCGAGTCAAGGCTGGGTGTGTCCCTGGAATCTCCACCATAAAAATAAATAAATCACCGTCCTCTCGACGGTTGAATCTTAGCGGCACCGGACCGCTACAGCATTATTCATTTCTCCTTGCTGCTGATTGACAGTGATGCCCCCCAGTTGATTGTTCATGTGTTTTCCATTTACTTAAAAGCCTGAACAGCACCTGTCCTTTTTGGCTGATTGCTTTGGTTCTCTCCCCCTTCCAGCCATTATCTGCTCCTATTAGGGGTTGTGCTGCCCTATGATGTTTGTCTATTCTATAATCAATAATTAACTGCATACTGAGCTCGTTTTACTTCTGAAAGAAATATGTTTGTTTGAAGTGCTTAAATAAAGTTCCTGTCTCTACAGTCTCCTGTGTTTCTGTGACCCAAGCATGACACCCTGCAGTACTGCAGCTGCACTAAGACTAGCCGGCCAGCGTCAGCGCTTACCTCTGTGTGCTTGCGTGAAGCCAGTTCAAGCGCAGTTGGCTCAGTGATTTACATCCATTGCGTCAGTTGCACTTTGTACATATTGTTCCAGTAGTTTTTTTAAATAGTTTTTACAATTCATTGGCGGTGTGTAAAATGATCAGTGTTGCAGTAATTGTGATGCTCTTTGCATGAAAAACCTTAATGTTTTCTTTATTAATTGTGACGTTTACTTAAAGTGCAGCAAAAAAGTATTTGGCATCCAGGGATGCATTAACCCCCAAGTATGTGGCAGTTTAAGGGTTAAAGCCCCAAGATGCCGCCGCATAACACGATAAAGCGCAGTGAATGCACTTGACTTGAGCATTCCTAGTTTTCATCCTCTTTCTCTGTATGTTTAGCGTTCGTTTGCTCAGAGGTTGATGCGCTTGCTGTTTCCTGAGCAGCTCTTCTTTTCTCCACCCTAGTGGCCTACTTCTTCTCTTCTTTCGTCAACATCTTTTCATGTTAAAACTGATTAAGTCAGTGTCTGTGTTGCAATTACTTAGTTCGTTTTCCTTAATTTTTCACTTAAGCTGGCACTTAAGACTTCAATCTGCCTCAAGAATGATTTGAGATATGAAGAGGTAGGGGATGTGATGGTGAAGGAGGCAGGGATGAGAATGGCGCCCATACACATGTGCCACACAACCACCCTGCTGAGAGTTGATTCTACAATACAATAAAATAAAAATTAAAAAGAGGAATAACCTTGTAGGTCAGTGATCACCCCGAAGCGGATAGTAGACGTCAAGTAGTATATGTGTACCAAATTACAGGTCAATAGGTCAAATGGTTTGCGTGCTACAGGTGATTTAAAATCCTGGACAGACAAATGAACAGCCACGGCAGCGCATTATATAAGAAGACTAGCAAAATACCCGCGCTTCGCAGCGGAGAAGTAGTGTGTTAAAGAAGTAATGAAAAAGAAAAGGAAACATTTTAAAAATAACGTAACGTGATTGACAATGTAATTGTTATTGTTTTGTCACTGTTATGAGTTTTGCTGTCATATATATCTATATATATATACACAGACACACACACACACACACATACATCCACATATATATATATACATATCTACATATATACACACATATATAGATATACAGTATATACACACAGATACATATATATATACACACACACACACACACACACACATACATACATACATATATATATATATAGCAAAATACCCACGCTTCGCAGCGAAGTACTGTGTTAAAGAAGTTATGAAAAAGAAAAGGAAACATTTTAAAAATAACGTAACATGATTGTCAATGTAATTGTTTTGTCACTGTTATGAGTGTTGCTGTCATCAAGGATTTGATTATCATTATTTCTTTCAATCAGGTTCGTATTTGGAGGACGTGTTGTGTTCAAGTTACATTCTGTGTTTGTCAACCATTGTAAAGATAACAGCTTTCATTATATATACATATATAGGTGTGTGTGTGTATATATATATATATATATATATATATTGTGGACTTGAACCCGGACACAGACACACTGTTTATTTATAATATATTTACAAAGTTCAGTGCATGTCCCAGTGCCTCTTGCACCGTTCCCCCAAAGTCCAGGCCACACAGTCAAAATGCCTCTCTGGCCGACTCCAGTCCTCTCTCCAGCTCCGTCTCTCTTCCAGCCGACTTCCGCTATCGACTGAAGGGAGGCGGCCCCTTAAATAGGAACCCGGATGGGCTCCAGCTGCTTCCCGGCACTCCTCCGTAGACACGCCCCAGTGTGGTGGAAGTGCCGGCTGCGCACCTGGAAGCCGTCCGGGTGTCCCCTGTCGTCTTCCCCCCAGCACTTCCTGGTGTGGCGGAAGTGCTGGGCTCCAGGGATATTCAGGCACAAGGGCGCCGCCTGGCGGTGGCCACAGGTCCCTACAGGACTGGGCTTCCAAGCCCTTTACCCGAGGCCCCCAACATAACCAGGGCGGACGCCCCCTCGCGGTCTGGAGGAGGCACAATATATACACACACATATATATATATATATACATATACACACAAACATATATACACACAGTTTTTTAATTTAAAACGGTTTTAGTGGGCGACAGAATCAAGTAATAGACATGGACATGAATATTGTAAACTGTTTTAATTTCTGAAAAAAAAATGCATTTAAATTGCATTTCAATTCAATATAGAAACAAAAATATCATCCCTGGCTAAAATTTGTCAGACTTAAAAATAAAGTGGTATTCTAAGTACTTTAAGTACATTTTCAGAATGGTATTGTCTTTAAATAATAATAATAAAAATTTCAACATAAAGTGCAGTTTTTCTTCTTAAATAAATAAGGCAGAAACATAAAAGGTAATTTGACCAGCTTCACCTTTAAACTCTGAGTAACATTAGCCAAAATTATTTTGTACATTAGGCTAAAACAGTGTGATCATTGAACATTTTGTAATTAGATGTAATTAGAATTACTAACGGTCACGGAAGTCCAATGATCCCCAGTAAGAGCCACAAAGTCCGCTTTCTGTAATGCATCTAATTTTGCTTGCTTTTCACTGTCATAAAGCTGTTTAATTTTACTTGAAATAGTCTTTTGGCACGTGCTCGCTGCAACACGTTTTGCATTTAGATGGAACCGTAAGGTTGAAGTGCTTCAGTGGTATCCAAACTCCTTTTTGCACAGTTTGCACAAAACAATGCTTTTATTAAGGCTTCCGTCGGGTAGTCTTTTGAAATTAAATTTGCCTCCGATCAGTCTTAGCAATGCGCTTTCTTCTGACTATTGCATTTTTGTAGGTCTGATGTGTGCATCAATGTAATTGGTGTACAAGGAAATCATGCATTGACAAAAGTTCCCCTTTGCTTGGAATGCAAAGTGTGATTAAATGCATTATTTTCTTTAATGAGTTTTTTTTCCAAATTAATTAATCGCAATTAACGCGTTAAATTCCCACCACTAATATATATATATATATATATATATATACCAATGTAATAGTTTTGTCACTGTTATGAGTGTTGCTGTCAGCAAGGAATTGATTATCATTATCTCTTTCAATCAAGTTTGTATTTGGAGGATGAGTTGTGTTCAAGTTATATTCCGTGTTTGTCAACCATTGTAAAGATAACAGGTTTCATTCATTGAAGTTCTCACTACCCAAATCGGTACTCGTGAATCTAAGATGTTTAACAGGCATTCCCGGCATGAAGTTGTGGATTTTCCTGCGAATATTTAGCGGTAGCGTGTGTATGAACTTAATTTAACCTTTCTCAGTCCTGCAAAGTCAGTTCACTTTAGCCGCTCGGAGTACATGCATCGAAGCTTCTCAGCTGTGCTTGTGCTATCTCGGGCGATCTCGCGATGTCCACAACCTTATTTAATGTTAGCTCAGACCTGGCATACCAGCAATTTAAACTCTGTTACAAAGTGATCAAATGTCTTGTTTAAACCCTGTGTCTTCTCATTAAACTTGTATCTCGCGAATATCGTATGCGTAGTGGGCATGACAAACACCAGCGGCAGCCTGTCTATGAACTTAATTTAAACTTTAGGTTAACACCGTGCTTTGTTTCCGAAGTAGCTGCACTCATGAATATGCTTGTATGCGTCACATGCTTCATATTCTTTTGCTGCCTTCTCAATTGTGTAATGTGTTTTTTTTGTTCAGTGCTCTTTGGAGCTCTGCGTCCCGCATCATCACGCCTCCCGTGTAACTAAGCCTCACACGGCGACCGAGCCGCTGGCTATGGCCATATATATGGTCGAAAGTAGGTTCCAGTTATGACCATTATGCGTAGAATTTTGAAATGAATCCTGCCCAACTTTTGTAAGTAAGCTGTAAGGAATGAGCCTGCCAAATTTCAGCCTTCTACCTACACGGGAAGTTGGAGAATTAGTGATGAGTGAGTGAGTCAGTGAGTGAGTGAGTGAGTGAGTGAGTGAGTCAGTCAGTCAGTGAGTGAATCAGTGAGGGCTTTGCCTTTTATTAGTATAGATTCTTCTTCTTATTATTATTATTATTGGTTTAAAATCCAGTGACTTAGCCAGATGTGTTTGATGTCTGCCTAATAATATACATAATGGATATTATGCCCAACCCACTAATGTAAAAACAGCAAGAAATTTAACATTTGCAATTTTTTTAATGAAGTTTTACAGCACCAAGATCAAACTAACAGAAAAACAGCATATGCATTATCCAGTTTACTGCTCCAAGGTTGATCTTTGATGGCTCATGAGACTTGGAAGAGATTCTAATTTATTTTTTGTTTAAGAGTCAACTTTGTCACAGACATTTCTCCTAAAATTCCTTAGTAGAGATAGTGTTAGACAAAAATGAAAACATGTTACACAACTGAGGTAAAATGGGTAAAAAATTGAGAATTTGATTTGAAAATTATGTTTTATATTATATTTTGTGAGATCTCTTTCTAGTCTTGTTTTAATCTCTTTGAAGACTTCATATTTTTACTTACTACTGAACATATGCCTTTATCCAAGGTGAAATATAACATTTGAAATACAATCAGTTACATTTCTTTTGGTTTTTTTTTGTTTTTCCCTAATTAAAGCACAGCCAGATGAAGTGACTTGCTCGTGGTTACCTGGTGTCAGTAGTGGGATATGAATCCAGAGCCTCAGGGTTTGAAGTCCAAAGTCAAAACCACTATGCCACGCTCCCTGCTTTTTCTTCTGGAATGAGTTTGATCTCATTGGAGCACAGCAGTATAAATTAGAGCAACTAATAGTATATTCAGAAGAAATGACTACACTTTTGTAATGCAAGTAAAATGTTTTATTATTTATGAGCATGCAATGCAAATACTTTAAAACTGAAAAATGAAAATCTGAGTCCACTGTGTGACTTTGCTAAGATCTCTGCTGAAATTCAGGAGGAGACACTGTTGGGGTATTTTGCTTCAGAAGGAAAATCGGGGAAGCATGAGACAAAAGAAAATGTCTCCATTTTATTTCTTTCTGTTCTCATTGTTGTCTATGAGAAAACAAAAAAGGATCTTAAGGAGATCACTTTTTTGATTTCCCTTTCTATGGGTTCTGCTAATTCCACATTTTTAGGAGTTAATTAGAAATGCCTGATTATTGTTTTTTAGTACCAGAAACCTAAAGACTGCACTTTCAATGCCTTCTGAGGTCACAGCTCTTGAACACAAAGGCTTATTTTTATTAAAAAAAGCACTGCTTTATTTGTCTCTTCAGAAAACGGGTTCAAGTAAGGGTCATCTTCAAGGCACCATGAAATGCAGAAATAAAGTAGCCTGTTGTTTTAATAGAAAATCCAGTTACAGCTATTTCGGTGGCATTGATGTGCTCCCAGTCATGTGGAACTGTATTTTGAAATTGGTCAATAGCTGGGAAACTCTGGTAACAGTGAAGTTTCTAAATTTACTTATAAGAACATTGATTATATTGTTAAATGACATAAGCAGGCATACATGTGAAAGATGGATAATGAATAAGCAAACATATTACAAAACGATTTTTCAAGTAGTTAAGACATCAGTCTAAAAGCAGCACGGTGTGGACCTAAATAAAAATTACATTAGTTATTTGGCAATATGACTAATGCATGAGCAAGTATCTGAGTTAATTTAATGGAAGCAAAGTAAGCAGGCTATAAGCTTGGAACTCTGCAAGAATGCATTTTTAAAACAGTTGCATAAGAATGTTCAAAACAGTATATACAGTATGAATTAATGAGAAATACTCAGGACAGTCTGTTAATTGCTTCGAAGTAAGTGAAATATTAAAAGTCTCTAACTGTTTTTAAACCTGCTTATTTCCTCTCAGGGCCCATGGGAGCACTGACTAGGAGCCATTCCTGCTTTGAGGTGCCTGCCTATCCATTGCAGGGTGAACTCATGCACACGGACAATGGCTCGGAATGGACAATTCAGTATTCATTTTATTTATTTAAAATTCTTCCAGAGCTCAAAGCTCTTAACCTAAGAAGCCAGCCAGCAATGGTTCAATTGTCTTCTTCTGTCAAATATTTTACTTTAAAAAGTCACCAATGACTTATAGCACTACTAGCAACAGAACAGGTAGTAGAAAAAAAATGGAAAACACTGCATCTCTCTTACCCTACGTGTACCTTGAACGCCTTTCCTTGGTGTCCTTGTGTGTCTGAACCTCTGCTGACTGGCGCTCCTTCTCTCGAGTGTGTTCCCGTGAAGACTGCTTCTCAGACTCTGTCATTTTAAGGCACCTTGCTCACCTCCTGTCTGGTTTTATACTTTCCTTCTTTGAAGGCGACTCTCAGCGTTCCTCCTACACTTTTACTCCTCCTCGTGTGTTTCATGTTTGCAATTCCCATTTTCGATCATGCCACCTAAGCCAAACTAACCAAATATACCCCAAAGCCAAACTGACCAAACAGACTGAACATCAGAACAATCTAGACGAGAACAGGCCATTCAGTCCAAAGAATCTTGCCAGTCCTATCCACTTAATTCTTCTAAAATAACATCAAGTCGAGTTTTGAAGGTCCCTAAAGGCCTATGTTGTACCACACTACATATAGAGCCATGGACATATGGAATAAACTACCAAGTAAAGAAAAAGTTCCTAATGTTTGTGCCAAATGTATCCTTAACAAGTTTTCAACTGTGAAAATAAAAAGAAACAATAGAATTAAGCCCGCAAAAAAATAAAAGACAGGCTTCAACATACAGCATGATTCCTGTTGCTGATTATATAAAATACTGTACACGGTGCCTATACAAAGTATTCACAACCCTTAGAAGCTTGCACATTTTATTATCATAAAACAGTTTTAATTTGGCTTTTTTGACATTGATCAATAGAAAAAGATTCTTTAATCTCTAAGTGAAGACAGATCTCTGCCATTTAGTAACAACTGATGTGAGGTTCTCAAAATGAACTGGGGAGAGGGATCAGAAATGATGAATTTTGTTTTTTCTCTTATAAAAAGGCTCCACTAATTAGAGGTTGGCTTATTTAATGAAAGAAGATTGTGTACCATTACAAATACAGTGCTGATGAAATTCATAATCAATTCTGCCTGGGGGAGCACGGGGTTGAATTAATCCCCATGGCAAAGCTGTGACTAGTCTTAGCACGGCAGCACGGAATAGAGGCCAGTACAAAGTCCCTTTTGTCTTTCTGCATATTTTCCACCAAAAATATCTTTTTCTTAATTCGCTGATTTGAAATATCCCAAAACCCTGGAAGAATGTACCCAATTCAAACCTTTTCCTTAACTTCGGAAGGAACATGTGAAACTCCATCTAGAACATTAATAGTTACACTCTGAGGAGTTTGAGCTGCAAGAACTACTGAAAAAAAAATGTTGTCTGAATTTATTAAGGGAATGGCTGCTAAAAACAAATAAAGGTTCAAGTCTTGTTATTATCAGGCTGTCTGGAAAGCGTGTCTACTTTTAAATTTTCATCTCTCACTTGGTAGGATATTATAAAAATTGAAATTACTAATAATAACAAACTGGCTTGCAACAGTTAAAGTGTCTGGCTGATATATAAAATTTATGTGGTCAGTAAAAGTAATAAGTTGGTGCTCAGCACGAGTCTCCATTTCCAAGGTCAAGTTCATCTAGGTCTTTCCCACCTATACCTGCCATTAAACTGATATCGCACACAACCCTCACCCTTCATCTTGCTGGAGGTGAACCCACAAGATGGCTCCACATTTCATTCTGAGCCCAATTAGGTTATATGGGTTGCATGACCACCAGGCGCGCGCCAGCAAATGCCACACCCAGGCCAGGCTCCAGAAGTAGGTACCAGTAACTCTATCCTGGGCAGGATATACTGTTTTTAACTTTGTACTGTCATGAAGATTGTCATGAGCCATTCTTCTTCTAACCTTCCAGCCCAAACATGTTTGCCAAGGGAGACCCTATCAGATGCACAAAGTTAGAGATAAACTAGCTCTGAGCATCCCTACGATGCACAAGCCCCAATACCACGTCAAGGTGACAGTCCTAGGGAGGGTCTAAAAACAAAACTTTTGTTTACCAGTTGATCTATATCACTGTCTTTACTTGGGGTCATGAGCTGTGGGTAATGACCAAAAGACTGAGATTCTGAGTACAATGATAAGGTTTCTTCACAGTGTGGCTGGGCTGACACTCCATTATAGGGTGAGAAGCTCAGTAATTCAGGAGATCCTTGGAGTAGAGATCCTCTAGATTGAGAGTAGCTAGCTGAGGTGGTCTGGGCATGTCGTAAGGATGTTCCTCGAGTGGCTCCCCCTTGATCTGCTCTGGGTGCTTCCCAATAGGAAGAGACACTGCAGTAGACCCAGGACACACTAAAAGGATTGTATCTCTTGACAGGCTTAGGAATAATTGGGAATTTCCCAGGAAGAGCTGGAATTTGCTGCTGGGGACAGATAAGTCTATGCTGACCTGCCTGACCCGATGCCACCGCAACCCTTACCAGGAAACGTGGTTTCAGAAAATGTGAATGAGATGAGAATGAGGTGCTCAGCTCCCACTAACCAATGACACCAGTATCCTAGCACTACAGTTGTGCTTGAAAGTTTGTGAACCCTTTACAATTTTCTATATTTCTGCATAAATATGACCTAAAACATCATCAGATTTTCACTCAAGTCTTAAAAGTAAATAAAGAGAAACCAATTAAACAAATGAGACAAAAATATTATACTTGGTCATTTATTTATTAAGGAAAATGATGGAATATTACATATTTGTGAGTGGCAAAAGTATGTGATCCTTTGCTTTCAGTATCTGGTGTGACCCCCCTTTGCAGCAATAACTGCAACTAAATGTTTCCAGTAACTTTTGATCATTCCTGCACACTGGCTTGGAGGAATTTTATCCCATTCCTCCGTACAGAACAGCTTTAACTCTGGGATGTTGGTGGGTTTCCTCACATTAACTGCTCACCTTTAGGTCCTTCCACAACATTTCGAGTGGATTAAGGTCAGGACTTTGACTTGGCCATTCCAAAACATTAACTGTATTCTTCTTTAACCATTCTTTGGTAGAACGATTTGTGTGCTTAGGGTCGTTGTCTTGCCGCATGACCCACCTTCTCTTGAGATTCAGTTCATGGACAGATGTCCTGACATTTTCCTTTAGAATTCTCTGATATAATTCAGAATTCATTGTTCCGTCAATGAAGGCAAGCCATCCTGGCCCAGATGCAGCAAAACAGGGCCAAACAATGATACTACTACCACCATGTTTCACAGATGGGATAAGGTTCTTATGCTGGACTGCAGTGTTTTCCTTTTTCCAAACATAACACTTTTCATTTAAACCAAAAAGTTCTATTTTGGTCTCATCCGTCCACAAAACATTCTTCCAATAGCCTTTTGGTTTGTCCACATGATCTTTAGCAAACTGCAGACGAGCAGCAATGTTTTTTTTGGAGAGCAGTGGCTTTCTCCTTCTAACCCTGCCATGCACACCATTGTTGTTTAGTGTTCTCCTGATGGTGGACCCGTGAACATAAACATTAGCCAATGTGAGAGAGGCCTTCAGTTGCTTAGAAGTTACCCTGGGGTCCTTTGTGACCTCGCCGACTATTACACGCCTTGCTCTTGGAGTGATCTTTGTTGGTTGACCACTCCTGGGGAGGGTAACAATGGTCTTGAATTTTCTCCATTTGTACACAATCTGTCTAACTGTGGATTGGTGGAGTCCAGACTCTTTATTGATGGTTTTGTAACCTTTTCCAGCCTGATGAGCATCAACACCTCTTTTTCTGAGTTCCTCAGAAATCTCTTTTGTTCGTGCCATGATACACTTCCACAAACATGTGTTGTGAAGAGCAGACATTGATAGATCCCTGTTCTTTAAATAACACAGGGTGCCCACTCACACCTGATTGTCATTCCATTGATTGAAAACACCTGACTCGAATTTCACTATCAAACTAACTGATCATCCTAGAGGTTCACATACTTTTGTCACTCACAAATATGTAATATTCGATCATTTTCCTCAGTAAATAAATGACCAAGTATAATATCTTTGTCTCATTTGTTTAACTGGTTTCTCTTTATCTACATTTAAGACTTGAGTGATGTTTTAGGTTATATTTATGCAAAAATATAGAAAATTTTAAAAGGTTCACAAACTTTCAAGCACAACTGTAGATAGTAGCTAATATCTCACAATTTCCCATATCATCATTTTCGTTTGTGGAAGTTAATTTCGTACAGTAAAATAAACAACAGTGCAGCTACTTTATATGTTATTTGCTAGACTTTTGTTTAGTATTGATTTTAGTATTTCACTCTGGTTTATTGTCTGTTTTTCTATTTAATGCCTTTGTATATCCTTTATCTATCATTTTTAATGTTCTATTCAGAAACATCTGTATCCAATGTTACATATGCCCACAGTTTCTTTATGAGACTTTGTGAAGCACCTTGGAAGGGCTCTTCATCACTAAAATTATTATTATGAGAGGAGTGATGCAACAAAATAGAACCAACCTTGACATTTCAGCATCCACCTCAACTTTTAACAGAAAAGGAAACACCAGGATGACACAGGATGGAAGCTGAAGTAAACATTTGCTTAGGTGAATCAAAGGCTTGTTTAGCTTTCTGTCTTTTTAGGGTGAGACGTGGGGCAGTTATTCAAATGAAGTTTTTGAAAAAAACATCTGTACTAATTTGAAAACCCTAAAATCTTAACTGTTATAAGATACTTTCCTAGTTTAAAGGGTGTCTCACATGTGTGTCCTGGGGTCACCTTCCAGGCTCATCTGAGGTAAGCAGTACCACTCCAGGACACCATGGGGCACAAACGCTAACTCTTATATCTCTTTTATCACCCACAGCTTGGAGAAGATGCCCACTGAGGGCAACTGATAAAGCCACTTTGAATCTAAGAGCTTTAGGAGTGAGGCGCTCCTGAAAGGTGGCTTCTGATTCAGGAGATGAGTGAGTCCTGTGATTGGATCGATCTGCAGAGCTTATCATGTTGAATCCAACAGCTAACACTTTACTTTTGTTAACCTTTTCATTATTTTCAGTTCCTTTTCTCTTTTCAAGTAAACAGAGTGGCCCAGTTGGCACCCCAACATTCTATCGGAGTCCTGTTCTCCATTTGACTGGTGACAAAACCTCAGGTTAGTCAATTTTAAAAGTAGATCTAATCATTTGCGGAACTCACATTTTTAAGGTTTCAGTGATAGATTTTTTTTTTCATTTGTAGTCTTAACACAACCTACACCACATGCTGAATATGCGGTTCTGAATCTTGACAGTATATGATATACTGTATTAAAATGTAACCTATATAAACCATATATATATATATATATATATATATATATATATATATATATATATATATCTATATATATATATATATATATATATATATGTTCTCAAACACTGGCAAAAGCCTGGAAAACCGCAATTACATTTGCCAAGTCAAAGTCATTAACAGATATTCATAGTAATCCATAGAATTATTAAAAGCTTTTCCTCAAACTGTGCAAAATAAAAATGATGGATCCAGTTACTTGATTAATTAATGATGAAATGTGAATTCTGATCAAATTATGCACACATCTTAAACTGAATATAGCAGAAATGGTGGATCCAGTTACTTGATTAATTAATGATCAAATTAATGGGAGGGAGTGATTATTTTTTATTGTCATTTTATTGAGCTCTTTGCAGTAGACCCAGAGAATGCAAACCCACTCTAACAGTGCAATCATCATTTTTTAAATTTACTTGAATGTAATCTCAATTTCCTTAAATGGCCTGGAAAATACATTTTTTTCCTTCAGTAATGGGTTACCTGGTATTAGACCACACATAATTCCTATGGGAATGTACATTAAGGAACAATTCTTTACTAAATACATTTGAAAAATCTTTAAACTGATTAGGCAGGGTAACAACCAAACAGAACTGGATCAGAGGAACTTTTAGGCTATGCAAGCATTTCCTATAAAATTCCAAATACAAGAGTAATTTCACCAGCAAGCTAATTAATGCAAGAATTATGTAATTTAAACCTAATATTATTCCAAGAATTGAACTCTAAATGCCTAGAAAAAATTAGATCCTCATAACGGAGAATTTTTACTTGCTAAGGAGGAGTAGTAAACACTGATAGCCCATTTCCAATTGGACCACCCTCTAAATATTGAAATGCAGGATTGTATTTTAAAGATATTTTGTGTGTGTTTTTTAGAGTGTCATACATGTGTGCATAGAGAACAGCTTAAGGATTCTGGTGATTGTAATTCCCCAACACTCCAGGGGTTGTCGCTATGTGCTAATGCCTTTTCTCTTCCTCTCTTTGCGTCCGGATGATTGACAGCTGTAACACCTCTGACATTACTTCTGGTGTCTGTCCACCTGGAGCTGCCACTCCCTGCCAGAATGACTTAAGACCACAAGATTCATCATGTTGAGACAGTTTATTACAGGAACTCACATCTGGAAGAACTTTTTTGCAATTATTGTGTGTTTTCTTTGTGTTTGCTGCACTTCGATTATATGGGGTCACCGAGGGTACTGCTCCAAGTCTTTATCGAAAGAATCACAAAACTCTCCATTTGCCCACTGTCAATTATGGGCGTTTGCATTTAATGGTATTTGATTGTAACAGAGATTAACTCAGATTTTCCATAAAGAATCTGACTACGATTGCTCATCCCACCAAATATAATACAGTGTGGGCTTTTCGGTTTTCCTTCAGTTTAGGGCATGCTACATTGAGAGCTTTGATCTAGTGGGCTTCCACTCTAATGTGCCTTCATTGAGCCTAGTCATTGATTTCAATCTCAAATGAACACTTCTGTCACTTGAATCATGGCTAACCTGTTCATCGTTTAGCTCTTCCAAGAGTCCCTTTCAAAGAAAGACAAACAAGAGAGGATTCCTCCAAGAATACATCTGCAGCAATTATCTGGCTAACAGTAAATTTGGAGTCTACACCTTTCCTCTCTGGCTGGTCAAAAATGGTTCTACATTTTCTTTTAAAACCTCCTCCAAATTAAATCAGCAAGGATGGCTGGAATCACAGAGAGCTGAGGGCGACTCAAGTCCATAAAGAGGATTGTGAATACAAGCGGCTGAAATGAGTTTCCTCCACAGGGTGTCTGGCCTTTCCCTTAAAGATGAGAGAAGTTCAATCATCCGGGAGGAGCTCAGAGTAGAGCCGCTGCTCCTCCGCATCGAGAGGAGTCAGATGAGGTGGCTTGGGCATCTGATCAGGATGCCTCCTGGACGCCTCCCTGGTGAGGTGTTCCGGGCACGCCCAACCGGGAGGAGGCCCCAGGGGAGACCCAGGACACGCTGGAGGGACTATGTCTCCCGGCTGGCCTAGGAACGCCTCGGGATTCCCCCAGAAGGGCTAGAAGAAGTGGCCGAGGAGAGGGAAGTCTCGGCATCTCTGCTCAAGCTGCTGTACCTGCGACCCGACCTCGGATAAGTGGAAGAGTATGCATGGAATTATAAAAGCCACATAGTTTTGTTGCTGCTGGCCAGAGACCATCCTGTACAGATTTAAGAAGTTGCTGCAACTTTCTGTGCTGTTTAACACATTTTCCAAGATCTTTAGGGCAACCATTAGCCTGAAGAGTACGGTTAGTAAGCGAGTCTAAACACTGTTGCAGATTCCCAAACTCAAGCACCACTTGTTGAAGAGATGCTGTGTAGATACTAACTAGCTGTTGCAAAGCTATTTGGCCTTTATCATCTTGGAGTTCAGTTTTTTTTACGGCCAAATATTTCACACCATTTTAAAGGGAGTGTATACCGTAAATAAGGCAGTGAATATGTGGATAATTCTTAAAATTCGTACCTGATGTTTTTGTATTGTTATTTCGCAATGTTACATAAAATTCTTCCCTGACTAAAGTGTCAGCCCTGGGTACTAGCTAGGTTTCTTGTTCTGGTGGGCACATCCCACAAACCTCACATTCCACACCTAAAACATTTTCCATGGGATCCATCTAAGCTGAATTTTAACCAGCAATTTCAAATGTATAAATACTGAGCATTCAAAAGAGGGCTTTGCAGTTTCTTTCTTAAGCTTGCCTATGTTTGTTAATGAATTTATCAAGGTTTTTGATTGACCAGAATTGAGTTCAGCAAGGAATACATTAATAAAGTGTAGTTAGGGAAATTAATTCATTGGGGATGTATAACATTTAAAATGTTTGCAGCTGACTTGGGTTGGGTGATTCCACATTGCTAAGTCTATTTTAAATTGGCTTATCAAAGGAGCTTAACAACAAATTGGCTAGCCATGATTTAGGGAAATCAGTGAAATTAGGAATCAGCATGGAACATCATGAAATGGAATGAAGGGGCAGTATGTCTGCTTCTGTGAAAGCCCCTAGTGTTTCATAAGAAAATCAATTCCAGTTGTTATCTATCAAATAAATAAAATGAAATAGCTTGCGGGAATTGCTGCTAATGAATATACAGACACACACATGCTATATACACTGGAAGATTCTAGGGGTCGCTGTTGCCCCTTAAACCCAACAGACTGACGCTCTTGACACAGGATAAAAGCTCTCAGAAGTATTTTAATGCTTCTTCTTTTAAGCCACCATAAACAGGCAATTAAATATACAATAAATCAATAATTATACACACAAATCTCTCCTCTACATCTCCCAGCAAGCTCTGTCACACTTCTCCCGACTCCGGCTCACTTGCTGGGTCTCCAACACTCCTTTAAATAGTCCTTAAACCGGAAGTGCTTCTCTCCTTCCACCCACGTGACTTGCTAGCACTTCTGGGTCAGATGAAGAACTGGGTTTTTCTTCAGTCCAGGCTATGGATGAGGCATGGCTCCTCCGGTCCTCTTACAGATCCTCCTGGCAGCATCCATGGTACCCAGCAGGGCTGAGAAACCACACTCCAAGTTCCAGGATGCCCTGCAGGAATCTGGGGCATCGTTACACTCCAGGGGAGCTGCCATCTAACATTTTGGGGGAGGCAGTGTCTTGGAAAAGCTGCCTTCCCCCATCCTTCCATATCAGGGGTGTCCCGGCCGGGATGAGCTGCTGGCCGTCCGCCACAACACACAATGAGAAAATCATTAGGAACTCCTGTACACCTGCTTCTCCATGCAATTATGAAATCAGCCAATCATGTTTCAGCAGTGCAAAGCATAAAACATGCAGATGCAGGTCAATGGTTTCACTTAATGTTCAAATCAAACACCAACCTTGGAGAAAAAAATGTGATCTCACTGAATTTGAATTTGGCATGACTGTTGATGCCAGACAGGCTGGCTTGAGTATTTCTGTAACTGCTGATCTCCTGGGATTTTCATGCATTTACTTAGAATGGTGAGCATAGGCATGCACTATAGAAATAAAATGTATTTTTATTATTATTAGAATGGTGTGATAAACCAAAAACATTCAGTGAGTGGAAGTACTGGACATGAAAATGCCTAGTTGAAGACAGAGGTCAGAGGAGAATGGCCATACTGGTCCATGTGACAGAGAGGCCACAGTAATTCAGATAAGCACTCCGCACAACTGCGCTGACCAGAAAAGCATCTTACAACGCACAGCACATCGAACCCTGAGGACATTTGAAGACTGGCAAAATAAAGTTTTGTCTGATGCATACTTTGGCCCTGTTAATACCGATCAGTCATCACTTGAATACCATTACCTGTTTGAGTATTGTTGCTGACCATGTGAATCCCTCAACAATTTACCCGTTTTCTAATAGCTTCTTCCAGTATGATAATACACCAGGTCAAAAAGCAAAAGCCATCTCAAACTGGTTTCATGAATCCGACCATGAGTTTAGTGTTCTTCAGTGGGCTTCCAAGCATGGGCAAACTGGGAAGTTGTCCAGGGGCCCCACGATCATAGGGGCCCCATGCTAATCTATGTATGCTGTGACTTGATGAGTGGTTGTGTAGGTAGCGGCCCAGTGCTCTCCTTTGCCCGGGCGCCTATAATGCTGTTAAGATGGCCCTGCTTCCAAGTCACCGGATCTGAATCCAGTAGATGTGGTAGAACGGGAGAGTCTAAGCATGAATGTGTCACTGACTTATGTGCAGAAATTGTATGATGCAATCATATTAATGTGGTCCAGAACCTCAAGGGAATGTTTCTAACATCTTCTGGAATCCATATCATTCAGAATTCAGTATTAGTATAGCGGTCACAATAGTTTGCCCAGAGAGTGTATTTTTATTCAGTTTTGGTATCATTTAGAAATGAACGTAAGGGTTTTTTGTTTATCACTGTTTTTTCATCTTGATGGAAGCACTTCTTGTTGGTCATATGCTATTCTGATAGTAAAATACTACATGTTATGAAATTAATAGGATACCCTGTGGCAGACTAGTGTTTAAGCAACACCAAAATAAAAGAAAAATGGGTAACCCTTTAGTTTAGTTACTGCAAAAATGCCTCTGTTACTCATTTACTGTTAAGTAACAAAACTTTAACATAAGCTTCATTTGGTCCTAGTATCATTTATAAAGCATCAGTTAGGTGGTTATTCACCGTTCTGGAGTGTGGCATATTGATAGGAAGCTAAAATGAATTGGGAATAAGATTGTTTGATGTCATGATGGGACTGTATGCTGGTACTGTGAGTGCTGTGCAGAGTGGAGGCAGAACTTCTGTGTTTTTTCCAGTTGATTCTGAAGTTCATCAGGGGTGTGTTCTTCCTCCTACTCTGTTCAGTACCTGCATGAAGTGGGTGTTGGGCAGGGTCATGGGCTCCAGCAGTTGATGAAGAAAGATTCACTGATCTCAACTTTGCTGACAATGCTGTGATATTTGCGGAGTCAATGGAGAATCTGATTGGGGGACTGAGCGAGGATTCTGAGTGTCTGGGCTTGCGAGTGTCCTGATAAAAACCAAGATCCAGGCCTTTAATGACCTCTTATGCACGGCCCTCAGCAGTGTGTCTGTCTGTGGAGAGAGTGTCAACCTCATCAAGAGGTTTACTTACCATAGCAGTGACATTTATGTCTCTGATGACTCTTTCTATTAAGTCAGTTGGATTGGGAGAGCATGGAGGGGACATGAGGTCGCTGGAAAGAGGTGTGTGGCGCTCCAGATGTCTTTGCAAAAGGACAAAGGTCCAAGTCTTGAGAGTCCTGGTCCCTACTGTTTTGCTATATGGTTGTGAGACATGGACACTATCCAGTGACCTGAGATGAAGACTGGACACCTTTGGTACTGTGTCTCCTCGGAAAATCCTTGGGTACCGTTGGTTTGACTTTGTGTCAAATAAGCGGCTGCTCACGGAGTTCCGAATGAAGCACATTACCTGCAGTGTGAAGGAGTGTCAGTTACAGCACTATGGCCATGTGACGTGATTCTCCAAGAGTTATCCAGCTCACAGGATTCTAATTGTTGTGGATCAGAGCAGCAGGACCAGGCCAAGGGGACTTTCATGTAGCACCTGGCTGTTGCAGTTTTGCAGACAGATGGTCGTTTCTCTGGATTGGACCGCATGTCTACCTGGAGGGGTTGCCAACCGGGATCCAGAGCTATTTTGTTGTATGGTGTGTGCGGCAACGTGCATTACCAGTGCATGCTGCCCAACCTGACCAGAGCTGAAAATAAAGGTTTCACAGTTCTTATACTCAAATATGCAACATCAAGAGAAACTTGAATCAGTTAAACCACCTTTGACCATTCCAAAGTTAAGTTATATCAGTAGGCCATATTACAAAAATGAGCAAACATCTAATTGATGATTTGTGTTATTAAGACCAAAATTTGAATTTGTTAAATGAGTAATAGATGTATACCTTAAGTGTTACCGAAAAATGAATTAAGCAAACATTTCTGGTTTCGACTTTATTTAATTTTGACTTATAATTTTGGTTAGTGATTTGGATTTGGTGAAACGATACCATGATTCTCCATGTATTGGTCCTAACTGACAATCCCTCTTGTCTAATTCTGAATATAAATGGTATAAAAGCGGCATCCCCGCTGCTCCCATATTTAAAACTGGCTGATTAAGCTGCCATTGTGCCTAACATGAGGAAATATTTTTTATAAATGTATAATTCAGACAGAATTTAAACTTGATGCACAAGGTAATTATTGTACTGTGTGATATCTGAATGTTCAAAATAGCAGATTAGGGACTGGTTCATTAGAACTATAATTTTTAATCTAAAGACTTCATAATTATTGCTCTCTTTCTCTGGGGTGGGGGTGATTTGTTTTCAATCCTATTTTTTGTAAAAACAGATCTATTTCTATGGAATGATTACAATAAAATCAATAAAATTAAAAAAAAAACTTTCTTAATACCCTGAAGATCGATTAAATACAAGCAGAAAAGCAAAAACTCTTTATGACAATTTTTTAAACTCCCAACTGAATTTATTCTTCATCACTTGCCCACACAAAACACACCATGTGCTAAACTGAGCTAACATTAATGTAAAGGTTAGGATGGAGAAACACAATTTAATTTACATTTCCCATGCAAACTCTTTAGAGATGAAGGGATTTTGGTTCTATTATGTTCTTTATGGAGTTTTTAATGTCAAGCAAACACAACATGTACAACTACAATTGGTCTCATAGCATTCTTTATAGCATTTTAGTATGTTATATTGTAAAGAATGTAAAATTTGGTGTTATAAAGATGAGTATAATAAAATAAGATTTCTTAAGAAATTGTCTTCAGTGGATATAAATGAAAAGCTTTCTGTGGGAATCAACAAAAGGAAAAAATCTGTTATAATAAATTAATTTTCCTTTTATTCCAAATAGCCCCTTTAAGACACACAAAGGGTTGTTAAGTATTCAGCAGAAGTTGGGAGACATGTGCAAATTGTTTGCTCAACCTGCAAGGCAAAATTTATGTTAATTGCTGCAGAACATCTGTAAGTTGTAACAAATAAGTTGCTTCCTGAAGAAGGCCTATCTGTGATATTCTGAAATTTCTTTTTTTGTCAGTTTTTGGTAACTTAAACTTTAAATGCAAGCCTCTGGCAGTTTACTGCTTACCTTTTCAGCATTATAGGTTATTCATTGCATTTCAACTGATTAAATTTGAAGAAAAACTGAGGTATTCTAAAACTTTTGGCTGGTCATGTATATATATTGTGAAAAGATTCCACAAAACACAGAGAAATGTTTGGAGGCAGCCGCCCGTAAACTTGAGATAGGCTCCCAAAATGGATGTTTGTGGTTCTAAATTGTTACAAGTCTTAACAGACTTCAGTCCAACACAGAACAGTACAAACAGGCAAACATGGCGATTTTAAAGCCGGCCAGGGGAAGTGATGTTATCGGGGCAGGAACTGAAAGTGACGTCATCAGGTCTGGAAGCGGAAGTGATGTCATTGGGGCAGGAACTGGAAGTGACGTCATCAGGTCTGGAAGCGGAAGTGATGTCATCGGGGCAGGAACTAGAAGTGATGTCATTGGGGCCGGAATCAGTAGTGATGTCATCAGGGCCGGAACCAGAAGTGACATCCTTGAGTCCAAGCGAAATTTTTTGGTCTGCCGATGAAAAAAAGAAAGGATCAGTGCACTCTGCCACCCCCTTGTCTGGCACTGAATTATCTTTTTGTGAGTCCTTCAGCTGCCTCCTATGTGCATGTGTGTGACGACATACTATTTATGTATATTAGTTAGAAATACTTATATGTGGATGTGGTGAGAGAGAACATGATGGCAGGGGATGTAACAGAGTTAGATGCAGGGACAGAAAGTTATGGAAAAAGATAATCCGCTGTGGCAACTCCTAATGAGAGCAACCAAAAGAAGAAGAAATATGTGAGCATCAAGAGAAATTAATCTTCAATAAAATGCTTCAACCATATACGTGAATAAGTTCTCACGGGAAGAATGCGCAAGCCTCTTGTTATACTAGTATTGTTCTTTATTTTTAAATTCTACCAGACAAGACATTATCTTGAGTGGAATGTATTTGATTACATGAATGCTAACTGTGTAAATGTCTGCAGTTTCCTGTGTTGAAATAACTAAGAATATACTCGTACATGGACATCCACCTTTTATATCTCATTTAAAATTAAAACATTGTTTCAATTCACATTCTGCCTATTTACCTGGAGATGCTATATCTTTTGTAAACATACTTACCAAGAGATGAAGGAATGCAAAACAGTGAATGTGTTTGTTCCTTTGAACTCAAATTCTGTGTAGCAAACACATTGGCAATGCAGGTTTTCAAAGATCCTTCAAAATTTGTGTTTAATGTGAATATGCTTAACATTGTAGCTTTAACTATAGAGATTATGGCAGAATGTGTGACAGTGAGGGTAACAGGATAATTGCATCTCATGAGAGGCCATCTGTGTAAATGCAAAACACTGAGAGTTCTACATATGAGGAGTTTATAAGGGTACACATTGTTAATAAGGTTAAAATAATTCAGATCAGAGACACCTTTTATTACATTTATTTATAGCATGAAAATATACAGAATGCATATAAATAAGAGACTTCAAAAGAAGTCAGAAATCCAACACTGGCAACATAAGAGCAACTCAGCAGGACCTCCTTGCTAATGGGGGGTAGCAAATTGCCACAAAGAGATACTCAGATTCTTCCCATCCATTAGGTGTCAGAATATGAATATCCCTTCAAGTGAATGAGTGTATTTGTGAGCACCCTGTGAGAAACCGAGTGTACACTAAAAAATTTATAGAAAAGGATCAGGATAGGAAAAGTGTAAAGGTCCAGACAAATTCACAGTTAACAAATTTGATACACATGAAGGCCAAATGCTGAAATCCCAGACAAACTTGAAGGATCAAAAGACTAGCTAAAGTTCAAGAGTCAAAACTAACAAAAATAATTTGCTTGACCAAAAAAAGAAAGAAAACAAAAAACAAAATGGCATGCATGAGTTTTATTTACAACTAGCAAAATACCCGCGCTTTGCAGCGGAGAAGTAGTGTGTTAAAGAAGTAATGAAAAAGAAAAGGAAACATTTTGAAAATAACGTAATATATATATACACACACACACATATACTGCTCAAAAGAATTAAAGGAACACTTTTTAATCAGAGTATAGCATAAAGTCAATGAAACTTATGGGATATTAATCTGGTCAGTTAAGTAGCAGAGGAGGTTGTTAATCAGTTTCAGCTGCTGTGGTGTTAATGAAATTAACAACAGATGCACTAGAGGGGCAACAATGAGATGACCCCCAAAACAGGAATGGTTTAACAGGTGGAGGCCACTGACATTTTTCCCTCCTCATCTTTTCTGACTGTTTCATCACTAGTTTTGCATTTGGCTACAGTCAGTGTCACTACTGGTAGCACGAGGTGATACCTGGACCCTACAGAGGTTGCACAGGTAGTCCAACTTCTCCGGGATGGCACATCAATACGTGTCATTGCCAGAAGGTTTGCTGTGTCTCCCTGCACAGTCTCAAGGGCATGGAGGAGATTCTAGGAGACAAGCAGTTACTCCATAGAAGGTCCATAACCATCCATCAGCAGGACCATCTGCTCCTTTGGGCAAGGAGGAACAGGATGAGCACTGCCAGAGCCCTACAAAATGACCTCCAGCAGGCCACTGGTGTGAATGTCTCTGACCAAACAACCAGAAAGATTTCATTAGGGTGACCCAAGGGCCCCATGTCCTCTAATGGGCCCTGAGCTCACTGCTCAGCAGCATGCAGCTCGATTGGCATTCGCCATAGAATACCAGAATTGGCAGATGCACCACTGGTGCCCTGTGCTTTTTACAGATGAGAGCAGGTTCACCCTGAGCACGTGACAAAAGTGAAAGGGTCTGGAGAAGCCATGGAAAACATTATGCTGCCTGTAACATCATTCAGCATGAGCAGTTTGGTGGTGGGTTAATGATTGTCTGGGGAGGCATATCCATGGAGAGTCACACAGACCGCTACAGGCTTGACAAAGGCACCTTGGCTGCCATTAGGTATCAGGATGAAATCCTTGGACCCATTGTCAGACCCTATGCTGGTACAGTGGCTCCTGGTGCACGACAATTCCTGGCCTCATGTGGTGAGAGTATGCAGGCAGTTCCTGGAGGATGAAGGAATTGATACCATTGACTGGCCACCACACTTTCCTGACCTAAATCCAATAGAACACCTCTGGGACATTATGTTTTGGTCCATCCAATGCCACCAGGTTGCACCTCAGACTGTCCAGGAGCTCAGTGATGCCCTGGTCCAGATCTGGGAGGAGATCCCCCACAACACCATCTGTCATCTCATTAGAAGCATGCACCGATGTTGTCAGGCATGTATACAAGAACACAGGGGCCATACAAAGTGCTGCGTACAATTTTGAGTTGCTGCAATTAAATTTTGGCAAAATGGACTAGCCTGCCACATAATTTTTTCACTCTGATTTTTGGGGTGTCTTTGAATTCAGTGCTCTGTAGGTTGATCATTTTCATTTCCATCAAACGATGTGGCATCCTTTCATTCCTAACACATTACCCAGTCTATATCAGTATAGATATCCAGGAGGATTTCTTTTTCCCATTGAGATCTGATGTGTTTTCAAAGTGTTCCTTTAATTTTTTTTGAGCAGTTTATAAACATATATATATACATATCCACACATATATACATATATATATATATATATATATATACATACATACATATATACACATACATCCACATATATATACATATATATATATATACATATCTACATATACACACATACACACACACACACACACACATATATACAGTCTTTGGGGTGTGAGCAACTGTTGCTGGGGGTGGCAGAATCCATGAAGGAAGAAAAATGAAAAACATTATTTATACAAAATCTTAATTTATTTATCCATTTCTAAATAATTAAATGGGAAGGCTATTTCGTATCAGTGCAACACGCTGCTTGTTAAAACGGATGACTCCCGTTCTTATGTGCAAGTCTGCGTGGATATTATGAACTATTGTTTCTATTCAAATTATATTTAAATTTTAAATAGAAGGAATTTTTATTTAGTCGACAGAATATTATTCCGGAATAAATCAACTCAAACCTTAAATAACTTATAATATTTTGCTCTCCATAAAAATATATCCTGTCTAAATTATACAAGTTAGAAATAAAGTAAACGTTAAAAGAACAAACATTCAAATTTCTTTACTCTTATGTAATTTTATATAAAAATAAACTTAAATTTTAAATATCCCAAAAGATTTTGCTCTCCATAAAAATATATCCTGTCAAAATTATACAAATTCAAATATGAACATGGTGCATAACAAAACCTGGAAATATAAATAAAATTTGTTCTTTTCAGCAATAACAAATCAAATCATTCAGTTGTCTTTGCTCTTATGTCATTTTATCAGATTTGGAAGCCTGGCATCTTTTTTGGCAACAAGTTCGTTTCTGTTTGGTGTGAGGTTCTGTGTTGTGGAGATTCTCAGGATGGACTGCAGGTGCTCATCAGTGAGGCGACTCCTGTGTGCTGTTTTGTTAGTCTTCATGACTGAGAAGAGCTTCTCACACAGATATGTGCTACCAAACATGCACAAGGTTCGAGCCGCATGTAGACGGAGCTGGAGCATTTGTGTGGGAATGGAGTGAATAAACTGTGCGGGCCATGCAGTATCGTACTTTGCCTTCAGTGTGCCATTACACTGCAGCTCAATCACCTCCATCTGAATCTGCACAGGTGCAGTTTCCACATCGACGGCAAATGGGTTGCGAAACAACTCAAAATTCTTTTTTTGTTCTTCAAAGTCACCAAAGCGCCGTGCAAACTCAGTGCGCTCAGTTTATCAGCAAAGTGCGTATTTGGGAACACCGTAGTGCCGACTTGGTTCAACATTACTTGGCAACAGGGAAAGTGGGGCAAGTTGCACTGGTGCATTTGTGTCTCCCATAAAAGTAGCTTCACTTGAAATCACTTTGTGATTTTGCACGGTAAAAACGTCTGCTGAAGTGTCAGATTCTTCTTTAACTCTTCTGCTTTCTGTATCTTGTGCATTGCATTCAGGTCTTTCAGGTTATCTTGATGTTTTGTCTCATAGTGCCGTCTTAGATTAAATTCTGTAATTACAGCCACATTAGCTCCACAAATGAGACACACGGGTTTACCGGCAATGTCAGTAAACATATACTCAGCCTCCCATCTGTTTTAAAGGCTCTATGTTCAGAATCACCTTTTCTCTTCGGCATCGTGTGGGCTAGCTTCGCAATAACTTGCAGCATCATAAGCTAGACTTGATTAACGCGGTAAGTGTTCAGCAAGGCAGCTGAAGCGCTGCATTATGGGATCTGTAGTTTATTGTGTTACCAGCGCTTCATATCCCCGGGCCATTAATAACAATAATACAGTATATAAAATGATCTCGGGGGCTGGATATAATTACACGCCGGGCCGGATGTGGCCCGTGGGCCTTGAGTTTGACACATATGGACTAAATAGAACTTGAAAAGAAATATTTTTCAAATGTGATTGCGCAATTCAGATCGAGTTGATGCGCACTACAGTACATCGAGCCCGCGTGCTATTGTGGTTTTGCCTGCGTGCCTCAATAAGTTACCCTCCCCTCGCTCTTACTTTTTTACCGTTCATCTAATGAATACACTGAGTATGGCTTTACCAAAACAATCATTGATCGCGAATAAAGTATCCATTATTCATAAAGCTTCAATTGGTGATCTGTCTTTCTGCGTTAACCGCATATTTTTCATACGTCTCAAACCAAGGGGATGCGAAGGTAAAATGAATCGAGAAGCGCACATACATACTTAGTGCATCCCCTCTCGGGAATCGAACCTCGGACATCAGCGCTAGATGGCGAAGGCTCTACTATTGCGCCACGGCATGTGGTTTGTCTATTTGAGCGTAGCAGTGTAATTCGGTTTTTGTTCAGCACTCTTTGGAACTGTTAGTTTTTGTCTGCACACTGCGTCAGTTCACATGAGCCGCTGAATATGGTTTTATTTGTCACTCACTCGCTTCTAATTTTTTCGCTGCCTTCTTAATTATATAATGCATGTTTTCTTCTGCGATTTTTGTAGCTCTTTCTGGTTTTCTACGTACTGTGTGATTACGTGGGAGGTGTGATGATGTCACACGAAACTCCGCCCCCCACGGCTTTCAAGCTCAACTCCATTACAGTAAATGGGGAAAACTAGCTTCTAGTTATGACCATTATGCGTAGAATTTCGAAATGAAACCTGTCCAACTTTTGTAAGGAAGCTGTAAGGAACGAGCCTGCCAAATTTCAGCCTTCTACCTACACGTGAAGTTGGAGAATTAGTGATGAGTCAGTGAGTGAGTGAGTCAGTCAGTCAGTGAGTCAGTCAGTCAGTCAGTCAGTCAGTGAGGGCTTTGCCTTTTATTAGTATAGATAACCCAAAGCTAGTGTTATAATTTAAGATAGTGTTGAATTTCCCCTTGGGATTAATAAAGTATCTATCTATCTATCTAATTGGCTACTTTTTTATTAGGATTTAATTGTGTGTATACAATTTTTAAGTTATCAAAGCCTTTGCTGGTGTTAGGTTTCTGGTTTAGAGTGGTTTTCAAGTATTTATTGCTTATGTTCATTTTCCTATGATGCCATTTTGTTTTTACATTGAAATCACTATTTTGCGTAGTTTGTTAACTTGTTGCCTGTGTGTACTAGTGACTGCATTTGAGATCACAAACAAAGTGATGCCAGGGGTCATGGCTTGAAACGTTCTCTTGAGGTCACTTAATTGTCCAAGTTTGTGGATTTCTCAAACAAACGGAACTCGAAAGTTCTAACATGATTTTTGGTTTCTGTGATCTTTATCTTTCTTTTGGCTATGAGTTTGAGTGCCATTTTGGGTTTTATCACTTTGATCCCCTATACACCTTGTTGCAATCTTTGCTTTGTATCAATCTCCCAGTCCTTTCATTTGCCCTCATGACATTACACATAGAATGCAGGGAATGCAGTGTCACCATCTTATATAGGTGGGGCGAGATGACATAAAAAACAGTATGACTGTTATAATTGGTTTCTTTACTTAATTTTTCTAAAAATTCCTTGAAATGTTTTGTACAATTTTTACATTGTTTATGGGGTTTTGTTACCCAAAGAATTGATTTCTGACACTTATTTTGTGATCTGTCTCTGACAAAGGTAATTACTTTTAATGTTATGCCACAACTCCTTTATGTTTTCTTGTGGGTGTCACCATTTTCTAGTAATGGTGTTTATGGTTGCTATGGTGATGTGTCCCAGAATTCTCTGGTGTTGCGCTATTTGTGATGTCATCAACATGACCATGTAAATATCAATGTGTCCATTACCTTGTGGTCGAGATTGGATAAACCTTATAAGAATATTTGAAGTTGTTTCTTAAGTACTTTTCTGGTTTAAGGATTATTTTTCTGAACTTTGATTCTTTTGATTTTTTGATTTGATTCTTGTTTGACCCCTTGATCAAATGAAAGATGGGTTTGATTCTTGGTTTTTAATCTTTGCACATCTCTGATTTTGGCTTTCTCCCTGGCCTTACAAAAAAATGCCTAACGGTCTAGTAGACAGAACAGTGACCTCCATATCATTTGAGCAGCAACAGGCATTGTAAGCAGTAAACCATATGATAGCTTCTATGTCAAATGAGTACAAAGTAGCAGCAAGATGACATGCAGAAATTGTTACAACATTAAAAAAATATGCTTATACAACAAAATAGTTAGTATACTCCAATAAAGGCTCAGAAATTATTCAGAATAGAAACATAATTGGAATCATAACATTGTTGAAGCTTTCCATGAGACTGATATGCTGGAAGTGGTTGTGGCACTTGGCTATTCAGTATGAATCAGGAGGGTGTGTTGGGCCCAAGACCCGATGGCAAGATGAACAAGATGGGAATGTGAAAAAGAGTTAATCGTGGCACTTCAAAGACACACAACAGTGCAACTCCACTAGGCAGGTAGGAGTTGAAGGCTCATATTTCATACAGGTAGGCCCAGAGTTGTAGCAGAGCTTGGTTTCATTTCTATTTTACTTTTGTTCTTCATGTTTTGACTTTTTGTATATAGCCCTGGTGAACCCGGCGTGGACACAGACAGGCAGACATGTTGTTCATCACCACCACACGTTTATTATCTACAATATTTACAAGTTTTTCGTCACTTAGACTCAGTCCCGTGCACCACAAGCCCCAACACACAGTCCTGGCCACACAAATGCCTTTTCTTTGGGCCGCCTCCACACTCCTCTCGTGCCTTGTCCTTCTTCCACCCGACTCCAGCCCTGAATGAAGGGAGACGGCCCCTTTTATGCATGTCCCAGATGAGCTCCAGGTGTTTCCGACACTCCCCCGTTGGCCACGCCCCAGCGTGGCGGAAATGCCGGCTGTTCTCCCGACAGCTCACCGGGTGTCCTCTTTAACCTTCCCCCCAGCACTTCCGGGTGTGGCGGAAGTGCTGAGGTAACAGGTCCCCAAGGCATTGGGGCGCCTCCTGGCGGTGACCACGGGCCCCTGCAGGGTGGGGCTTCCATGTCCTCAACCCGTGGCCCCCAAAGCAACCAGGGCGGCGGCCCCCACGTGATCCAGGGTGGGCGCAGACCCACATCTGGTCCCTCACGGCGTCCCGGCCAGGTCGTTGCCCGGGCATCCCTGACACCCTTTATAAGTGTCATTTTATAATCATGTTATTTTTTATACTTTTTGCCTTCACTGTGTGGTGCAGTGGTAAACCCTAATAGCTCATGGATCCCAACATTTTCAGTTCAAATCCTGCACCTGGTTGTTGTCCGTTTGGAGTTTTCACATTCTCGTCATGTTTGTGTTTGATATATAATAGGTACATGAATAAATAGTAAAATGCGCTGTATAATAGATAGATTAAATAGATAGATAGATATAGATGGAAGGTCTTGCCTTTTTTAACAAGGAGAGGGAGAACATCATTATAGGTGGATAGCCAGAATAGATCTGCATCGTTGCCAGAACTGGTGATGTTGCTGAGGCAGGAATAATGGACAGATGTAGGGAGACTGCTTTTGAAGAGTCAATATTCTCCTAGTTTGCTAGCTGGCAGTGCTCCTCTGCAGTGCCTCTGGTTTGAACTCCCACAGGAGTTCATGGAAGCTGTAGTTTGGGAGAACAGTCCTGCTGAATTCCTTGGTGGCCACCAGGAAGCACTGCTAGGAGAGGATTCCATTGTTTCATGGCTGTTCCACCTCACCTGGAAATGCTTCCTGGGTACAATGCTTTGGCACTGGAAGTGGTCCCAGGTCCAACATAAAAGTCAGGAGGAAGTGGAAATAGCATGTTTGAGAGGAGTGGAGGAGAAAACTAAACAAAATGAAATGTGTCATGAATATATTGATTCTAATTTATAGAAGAAAATTGTGTTAATAAAAGGTGTTTTAAACTCGGGACTCATGCCTGCTGTGATACAGTTTCTAGACGCCTGTGCAACTGTTGGGGTGCCAAACCAGACAATCTCCTAGCAAATAGCTGAGGTTGGGATTTTTGTCTCTGTCTTCATCTTAAGTGGGTTTTCAAGGGTCAAACGAGATGTCTTTGCCATAGACCAGGATGTTTTACAGAGGGTGGGCTGATACAGCTGTTTAGTGGGACACTGGAGAAAGCAGGAGATATCATTATTGATCACACCCCCTCTTGCCCCCAGGTGGTATTTGTGAACTTATCAGAGCTGTCTAGACAATCCCGATGCACATATACATGACACTGCATAGTTGTGTCTGGGACTCAGTCTCTGAGGCGATCAGTATTACCCACAATAGATACATAAAGAGATGCAGATACAGACAGATTAATTGTACTTTAGTGATCTCTAAGAGGCAATTTGTTTGCTCCAATTACAGCAAAGAACATAAAGTCACAATGCATAACAGTAAAAACAAAGTGCCTGCTATTTCATTAGTGTAAAGACATACAGTCCTAAGTCAATGCATCTATTATCACTACCTATAGTAGAGGTATTCTAGGACACTGCTTTGTGGAGAAGATGGGAAGGATTAATCATAGCAGCCTTTAATTTTGACATCATCATCTTCTCTGGATCTACCTTCTGTAAGTCAATGAAGAAAGGTAGCCATTAAGAAGGCTAACAGAATGTTAGGGATATTTAGATGTTTAGATTTAGAATGTTTAGATATATAGCACAATGTGTGGAGTACAAGTCCAAAGAGGTTCTGCTCAACCTTTATAATGTACTGGTGAGGCCTCATCCTGAGTACCGTGTGCAGTTTTGGTCTCCAGGCTACAAAAAGGATATAGCAGTGCTAGAAAAGCGACTAGGCTGATTTCAGGACTACAGGGGTTGAATTATGAGGAAAGATTAAAAGAGCGGAGCCTTTACAGTTTAAGCAAAAGAAGATTAAGAGGTGACACGATTGAAGTGTTTAAAATTATGAAGGGAATTAGTACAGTGGATCGAGACTGGTATTTTAAAATGAGTTCATCAAGAACACGGGGACACAGTTGGAAACTGTCGCACAAACATTAGGAAGTTTTTCTTTACACAAAGAACGATAGACACTTGGAATAAGAGACCAAGTAGTGTAGTAGACAGTAAGACGTTAGGGACTTTCAAAACTCAACTTGATGATTTCTTGGAGGAAATAAGTAGATAGGACTGGCGAGCTTTGTTGGGCAGAATGGCCTGTTCTCGTCTAGAGTGTTCTAATGTTCTAAGTCAAGGGTAAGTCAAGTAATATACTATAGCTCACCTAGGATCACCTAAGATTGTGTTATCCTCTCATCAGACCACAACTGTGGCCACTGTGGACTGGTAGAAGATCTTCAGCAGCTTAAGCAGAGCTCAGGGCTTTCTTACGCAGCAGTTCTTTGTTGTCATCCAATCCAGCTTACTATTCAGATAGCCTCTATGAATATTTATAAATCTACAACACCTCAAAGTTACCACACAAGAGCCAATCTTGCGGGCTCTGGAGAAGCCGTGAAATAAACCCTCAACTACTTATTTCATATGGTGATATTCAGTTGCAGATGGTTGTCCTTGTATCACATGAAAAATAAAAATTAAAGAATCAGTACCAACCTGGTTTTCTGTTGCCAGGATCACATGAAGCCAAGGCTTAAGAGTATCAACTGAGAGGCAGCAGTTTGCACTGGGTAAGATTCCAGACTATTGCAGGACACACTCGGATACAAACCTGTGCTCATTCACGTGGAGTCATTAATCACTCTTATGTGAACCTATTTTAGATTGTAGAAATAAACGAGAGGACCCTGCAGAAAGCATGTATTCATGGGAAGAGTGTTCAATATCCACATAGATAGGGGCTGGACCAGGACTTGAACCATACTTTCAGCAGGAGTGGGGCCGCAGCCTTAGCCATTCCAGTCTGATTTTATTGTACGTGGTATGATTTTTCTTTATAATTTTAATTATTTAAATGAATCACTGTAAAAATTCTTAGATATAACCACAGTATGTTGTCATAAGAACAGTCCAAAGACATCAAAAAGGTTTGGGGCAGCCATCCGCATATTATGCCTTGGCTGTAAATGGGTATTTTTTGAGAGTTGTTCACAGATCAGAGTCCAAAACAGAACTTATTTTAGACTGTTAAAGATGGTGTCTTTAAAGGAGGAAACAGGAAGTGACGTCCTCAGACCGGAAGTGACGTCACCATTGGTGTCAGAGCCAGAAATGGCATCATCGGGACCGGAAAGTGATGTCATCATATGCGTCGGACTCTGAAGTGACATCATCATAGGCGCCAGAACCGGAAGTGATGTCATCATTTGGGCCAGAACTGTGGCGGATTTCCCATGGATGGTCTGTAGAAGATTGAGAGAGAAAGTCGTGCATCTTGCCACCCCCAGGTCTGGCATGGAACTACTATTATTCAGGCCCTGTAGCTGCCTGCCAATTGCACATGTGTGACAATGTAAAATAACAAAAGCAATGTTTTAGCGGGAAAATCTTTCAGATGAATAAGGGAACCTATATATGTTTCACTTTATCCTGATGTAGAAACCCGAAGACTTGGCAGTGGTTTAAACTGTCTTTATGCAGTGTATCAAGTGTCCTAAAGAATAGCACAAGTGACAGGTAGGGGCTAAACTTGAGAAATTTTATTTTATCATTTGCAACAACCCTGAAATGAATGGTGAAAGAAAATGAACTCCTATGGGTCAAAAAACAGTGCAATGATGAATGAAGATAGGAGAACATGGCAGTAATGCAAAATAGGAATCCAAATGACTTCTCTGAACTTTTGCTGATCTTACCAACGAGAGAACTGGCCCGAAGTGTGGTGGAGCACCGTTGCAGTAGTTAATTCCCCACCTGGAGCGCATTCTAAGAGGAAACACCGCTTTTTTTAACACTTCATTTCTCACCGAATTACTCTGAGCAAATCTTTCACAGATTATTTCAGAGTTACTCGCACGATTCCACAAAGAATATGTGCAGGCAGAGGAGACATTTTTCAGCATCAGTCTTTCCAGACTCCCTGTGATCCATATCTATTGTGGTCAGTTGATGAGAAAATGAATAGGTTGGCTCTTTTGCAAACCTTCATTTCTTGTGGTTGTAAAAGTGATACTGGATTGATATGCTGCTAGGCCGTTGTTTTACATCTACCTGTCTCTGCACTACTTATGCTGCCAAGTAAGCCTTTGCACCTCATTAGGGAGGATGTCATTTTTTTGTAAAAACTTTTCTTCTCCCATTTAAAGTATGTACTTGAACAGTTCCATATATAGTGCCTTGAGGACATGGTTTTCGATGAATTATTCAAAACTCAATACATTCACATTAAAGACTACCAAGCAGAGAGAAAGAATGACATAGAGTCACAAATAAAGTGAGGCCAGGAAAGAGACATAAGAGGTAGCAACAGCTCCCAAGGAGCTGTCTTAGAGTACTGGGACTTCAAGGACAGAGGCAGGCAGGCTCATGGGTGTAGAAACAGAAGAGAGTTCTAACTTGATGTCTCCGAAGCAATGGCAGGCCTTTCTTTAACCACAAAACTGTTATGATTTTGCCTCCTAAGGGTTATTCAAACTGTTGGAAAACTTCCACAAAGGAAAATCACACCTTTACCCAAATTCAGAAAATAAATATAAAAACTAATATTTGATAAATGTTAATGCTGAGGGCCACCAGTCTAAGCAATGATATTCAGACATCCCTTTTCTCCACCTCCTCCTCAAACTCCTCCAGGTGAACACAAAAGTATTCCCAGGACAACCGAGAGATATAATCTCCCCAGTATGTCCTGGGTCGGGCCCAAGGTTTTCTCCCAGTTGGGACATGACCAAAACACCTCCCAGGAAGAAGTTCAGGGGGCATCCTAATCAATTATCCATACCACCTTAACTGGCTCCTTTCAATGTCTGGGGCAACTGCCACTGGTAGGGTCACACAAGGCTAATTAGTCTTAGATGAGGGCTTGGACGAAGTGTGGTTCATATGACTATCCGTGTTATGCAATCTTATTGTGTTGTAGATGTTTATGTGTTCCAATGATCCTAGGAGATATGTTGTCTAGGTCAATTTCCTCTAGTAATGTCACCCATGGCCAATTGGTCCTAGATGAGTGATCACACGAAGAGCGGTTCATATGATTATTAAGCAAAGAAGCAACAAGGGTCTAGTAACCTCACCCAGAAAAGAGAAACCTGGGACCTGCCCTGGAGCCATACCTGGGGGGGAATCTCGTTGGTAAGTGCCTACTGGTCAAGCATTTACCCATTTTACCCAGCCTGACACAGCCCAAAAGAGCAACATGTGTCCATTCTCCAGTGGGCCCAGCACCTGCAAGAGGAGCCATAAGGGTTCAGTGCATTGTTGCTTGGGCTGCAGTCAGAAGCAACTGCCTTGGCAAATCATTCCCCATCCCCTTCTGAAACTGACTCTAGGAACATGGAATGTGACGTGACCGTATACTGATAGTGGAATGGTAAATGCTCTAAACTTGCATCATCCTGAAGTTTTCACATGTGCGGAATTGGATAACATCCCAGAAGTACCAGGGACTACTAAGGAGGCACTGAATAACTTGGAAATTGTAAAGAGAGAAATGCTGTGTAGATTAAATAGGCTGAAATCAAACTAATCACTGGGACCAGATAATATTTATCCTTAACTCTTGATGCATATCTTCACTAAGTTAAATATTTCAGTGGGTGGAGTACAAATCAAAAGAAGGTTATGCTTTAAAGAGGTTTTCTAAGGCACTGGTGAGACCTCATCTGGAGTACTGTGCACAGTTTTGGTCTTAGGGCTACAAAAAGATATAGCAGCACTATAAAACGTCCAGAGAAGAGCAACAAGGCTGATTCCAAGACTGCTAGGGATGAGTTATGGGGAAAGATTAAAGGAGTTTAAACCTTTTCAATTTAAGCAAAAAGAGATTAAGAGCTCATATAATTGAAGTGTTTAAAATTATGAAGGGAATTAGTACAGTGGATCAAGACAACAAGAACAACACAGGGACGTAGTTGGAAAATTCTTAATGGTAAATTCATACAAATGTTAGGAAGCTTTTCTTCACACAGAGAACCATAGGCATGTGGAATAAGTTACCAAGTAGTGTGGTAGGCAGAAGGACTTTAGGGACTTCAAAACATGGCTTGATGGTATCTTAGAAGAATTAAGTGGAGAAGATTGGCGAGCTTTGTTGGGTTGAATGACCTAGTCTAGATTTTTTCTAATGTTCTAAAGATCTGTAGCCTGAACTGGATGAATAATTTTTTGTCCTCAGTTTCCTTCCAATTATTTTATGAAACCAGGCAAGTTTTTGTTCACACAGAGAACTATAGACACATGGACACAGGGTTGCAGAATGCTAAAGCCTATTGTGACAGAAGATATATGTATGACAGGAACTTTTCCCAATTACAACACACATCCATTCCATGGCACAATTCAACATCTACCTTCACTCATCCTGAGTTACTATTTAATCAAACAGCATATCATTGGACAATATAAGAGATAATTAGAGTTACTGGAGGACACCCTAAAAGATATGAAGAGAAAAAGCAAAGCACCTCTTCAACAACATTAAAGTGAATTTATATGGGCATTGCCACAGTGGGGATTCTGTAAGTACAATTGAGTGTATCCCTTTACCCATTTTAATGAGGCTTCAGAACGTGATTCGTTTGGTTGCTTAGTAACATTCCCTACAGCTGGCTTTGGCATCTAAATTTCATTGGTTGTTAGAATGGTATATGAGGAAGCTTTTTCTCTTTGCTTGTCATTTAGTCTTGAAGTCTCACATACATTAATGCTCTTGGCATTCCAAACATTTTCTATGAGACATCCAGCAACAGCACAGAGTGGAGGCACACACACACCTGGACCACCAAACCCCCTCCCCTCTCCCAATTGGTCTTTTCAGGTCAGGTACACAAACCTCTAAGGAAGATCAACCTCCGTAAGACAGCTGGGCCAGACAACATCCCTGAGCGGGCTCTAAGAGCATGTGCCAATGAGCTGGCTGATGTTCTCTGATCCTTCTTCAACCTTTCCCTCAGTCAGAGCATCGTACCATCCTTCTTTAAGACTACGATCATTGTCCCTCTTGCTAAAAAAAGCCCACCCACTTGCCTGAATGATTACAGGCCAGTAGCACTCATTCCAATCATAATGAAGTGTTTTGAGCGAGTGGTGCTGGCCCACATTTAGAGCTGCATACCGGACACCCTGGACCACCTGCAGTATGCCTACCGGCCCAACAGGTCCACCTCAGATGCTATCGCGGCCACACTACATTATTCCCTCTCCCATCTGCAGAA
This sequence comes from Polypterus senegalus, assembly GCF_016835505.1. Taxonomy (NCBI): domain Eukaryota; kingdom Metazoa; phylum Chordata; class Cladistia; order Polypteriformes; family Polypteridae; genus Polypterus; species Polypterus senegalus. The sequence goes on from NC_053160.1 coordinate 23,092,782, forward strand.
CAAAGACTCGTACATCAGGACTCTTTGTTGACTACAGATCCGCATTTAGCCAAGGTTATTATAGTTTTGCCTTTTTATATTAGTTTTTTTTCTATATTTTTTCTGACCTTACTTGAAAATTCAGTGTAGTTTTAGTTTTCATTCATTGTGTAGTTTTAGTTTAGTTTTTATTTCACAAAGTTTTATATGTATTAGTATAAGTTTTAATTTTAGTAATTATGGCATGGAGCTCCTTTAGTTTTGTGTCACAATCAGACAGAACTGTACACTTCACAGATTTGGATACAAGTTTAATGTTAGTGGAAGCTTACAACACTACATGGTTTACTATCTGCTTTTGGTTTTGACTGATAAAAACAAGCATAACCAAAAGTAGATACTGAATATGAACAATTTTACACAATTTTATAATTTTTAAAATATTTTCTCATGAAAATCACGGGGGCTTAGGAAGAACAGGGCTCTTAGACTTGAATCAGTCTGCAGACCCCACCTGGCTGTATTGATGGAAACAAAGAAAAACAAACATGTAGTGTCAAGGTTAGGGGCAGTGAGACTTAGCCCAACATAAACGACAGTAAACCCATAATGAGCAGAGCAAGAGCAGGTAATAGGAGTTTGGACAGGCATAAAACGACAGAGACAGCATCTGAGATTAAGAACAATATATACATTATCTAAACATGTTTATCCAGAGCAGGATCGCAGGAAACCTGGAGCCTACCGCAGCAGGTTTGGATGTAAGGCAGGAAAACTCCCTGGTATGCAATATGTATGATAAGGCTAATGTTAAGAACAAAAAAAAATATGATATTTCAACTATCTATTTTGAGACAGAGAGAAAAACATTGAAAACAGGTAGACAAATATTTTAAAATATAATTCTGCTAATGGATTACTTTCATAATATCAGGTATTTTGAGTTGTGAATAATAATTTAAAAAGATAAATTAACAAATATAGAATAAATACAAAAACCCATTAGTATGTTTAGTTTTTTTTCACTTAGCAGACTGTCTTTGCCTACCTACCTTTGTTTGTATCACTTCATTGTTAAACAATGTTTTTAAAGCAAAAGTGATTGGTCAGCAACAATATGCTGATTTTGTATGATGACCTAGTCAGCCTCTCGATCAGTGCCATTTTATTTTCGAAAACCGGGAGTGGTCTCCCCTAGACTTTCTTGTATACTCAGATATGGGGATGGATATTTGAGGAGTAAACTGCAAGATAATGATATTTTTATATTATGTACATTCAGAAACCATCAACAACAAATCAAATCAAATGAAATATTGAACAATTATTATAAAAATAAAGATGAATAACTCGGACTCTGCAGCTGCATGAATAATAAAAGAAAAACGAGTATGTGTTCAGGTAAAGTACCACTTCCGGGTGATGGATTTGGCCCAAAACATTAATACAGATCTACAATTGTAGTATAACAACCACATGCCAAATCGCATCCATCTATCTAGTTGCGTTTTTGAGTTATCGTGTTTACACACACACAGACAAACACAATTGCGTACACACACAATTCCAAAAAATTGTACTTTTGGACTCCGGGAGGTCTATAACGTCAAGATTCATCAAAATATCACGGTCAAATGTTTTCATGGTTACTATACTTCCTCTATATTTCGTATATGAGAAAGTAAAAAGGATTTCTCCTGTGAGAAGTGGCAGGTGAGTTGCTGTCAACAAAAAGCAGTCACCTGAGAAATAAACTGAAACGTTACTCACTCGTGATTTTTCTGCCCATACGATAAAGTTTTTGTTGACCAGCACATTCTGATTTTAGCCGTTTGAATTACATCTTGATAGACAACAAACGCAAAGAAAGGCGGCACATAAATCGCTTTCTATTTCACACGCTTTACACACCCGCATTCAGCTTGTTCTGTCACCCCAAATGCTGTGTGAACACCCGCCCTCCATCACCAGCAGCTGTTCAATAAATGAATATGTGCGGGCGACTCATGGTGGACGACTTTATGTTTTAGAGTTAAAACTTACAAGGGTTAAAGACTAACGGCTAAAAATATTTTAATAAATTATTAATTTATTTCAGTTAGTCTTTCTAGCTACTTTAATACTTTCGTTTAGTTTTAGTTTTTCATTTCGGTTTTGTTAATTATTTTATTTCAGTTTACGAAAATGTTTTTTTAATAATAGTTTCAGTTTTGATTTTAGTTTTCGTTAACTATAACAACCTTCCCTTTAACACGGTTATCCCCCATAAACTCACCCATAAACTGACTGCACTTGGCCTGCACCCCATCCTCTGTGACTGGCTCCTAGACTTTCTGACTGGCAGGCCCCTGTCTGTCAGGATTGGTAATAGGATTTCAGCCACCATTATCACAAACACAGGCACCCCACAGGGATGTGTCCTCAGCCCCATCCTCTACACCCTATTCACTCACGACTGTGTCGTCTCCCACAAAGATAATATCATCCTAAAGTTCTCAGACAACACTGCAGTGATAGGACGCATCACTGGAGGGAGGTGGCCAGTCTGGTGTCATGGTGTGAGGACAACAACCTCACCCTCAACACAGACAAGATGAAGGAGATGATAGTGGATATGAGGAAGGAGAGGAGACCCTACCGGCCACTGTTCATTCGTGGGCTTGACGTAGAGAGGATGAGCAGCATTAAATACCTGGGTGTCTACATCAGTGAGAACCTCATTTGGACACTTAACACCACACAGCTGGTCAAGAGGGCTCAACAGCGGCTGTACTTTCTGAGGAGGCTGAGGAAGTTTGGTATATCGACTAAGATCCTCGGCAACTTTTACAGCTGCATTGTTGAGAGCATCTTGACCAACTGCATCACCGTGTGGTACGGAAACATTACTGCTATGGACCGCAAAACACCTGCAGAGAGTGGCAAAGACTGCTGAGAATATCACCAGGACCCCACTGGCCTCTCTGCAGAGCGTCTACAACTGCAGCGTCCGAAGGAGAACTGCCTCGATCCTCAGGGACCCCACACACCCCCAACATGAACCGGTCACACTTCTACCCTCAGGCAGGAGGTATAGAAGTATGAAATGCAGGACTTCCAGGCTAAAGAACTCTTTCTTTCCCAAGGCCATTAGACTCCAAAATTACTGACTGGAGTTTATAACCGTGGGCTACCTCATTCTATCTACCTCACACAACTGTATTTGACTTGTCCATCACACACCTACCTGCACATTACACTTCATACTTCTATTCTGCTTTTAGAATTTATGCTGCCTCTGTTACTTATTATCTATTTGCTACTTATTATTTATGTTTATCTTTATACGTTGGTTTGTTAACCATTGGCATTTGGTGTTGACAGCAAAGAAAGAATTTCATTGTACAGGGAAATGTGTTTCCTTACTGTGCACATGACAATAAACCTTGAACTTGGACTGAACTGAACTTTCTATATGCTTTTACTGTTTTGAAAATTTCAAAATTATGGTTAGCATTTGTTGGGATGCAGCAGTTCACAAAATTGATAAATTGTGAGAGGCCTGGAAAAACACCCATAAACTGACCAGGGCCCAACCTAGCCTTCCCAGAAAAGGCCTCAGCAAAAGTTGCTTGACTTGTCAACTCCATAGGCAGGCTACAGGCCTATCCAGGCCCCAAAATTGGGGTACAGGTTTTTAATGTTCACATAATTGTAAGTATTTACTAAGTTTAAAGTGATTTGAATTGCATATACTTATGCAATCAGTCAGTCATTGATACAGTGTGTTGGCATATATATTGCACATTGTCTGTTAAGATGTCTGCTCAGTACCATTCAGCAAACAGGGACCAAGAATACCTCGTCTGAGGGGGATGACACATAATGGAGCCTGATGGGTGAGGATAGAAACTACATCACATGATGCTCCTTGAAGCAACACAGTTGTCTCAGTCTGTTACTGAAGGTGCTCCTCTGTTTAGCCAAGACCTCAAACAGGGGGTGGAAGTCATCATCCAGGACAGTAAGCAGCTCTCTGAGTGAACATCTGTTCTGCCATTTCCTCCAATGAGTCCAGCCTGACTTCCATGATTGAACCAGCCTTTTTAACCAATTTATTTGTAGTGAAGTGAGTTTGGGGTATGTGAGTTTTAGAAATAAAAGTACTGTGCCACAGTCTCAGTGGGTGTAGGTGCGTGCTGCTCTGAACCTGGCAGCGGAGTGTTCAGTGGGAAAACAAACTGATTGCTTTTTAACATGCAGGTACAATCTGTTTAGCTGTTCCTCATTGATGTTCTACAGGTCATTAGGCAAAATACCTACACCCAAAGAGTATGAGAACCTGAGTAGGAGAGAGAGGAAATCAAAAACAAAAAGGAAAAGAGAGGTCGAGAGAAAGATCGGAGAAAACTCAAGGATAAGAGTTGGTGAGTAAGAGGAGCAGAGAGTAAGTTTGGGTGAGCAAGCCAGTGAAAAGGATAGGTGGCATGATGGTCGTGAACAGTGTGATTGAGAGGAATGGTGCTTTTGAGGTTGGGTCGCTAATGCCGAGCATCCAGGGAGCGGAATCGACTGAAAGGCTTTGATGCATCGTCCCACGGATGCCAGAGAGTGATGGTAGTGGGACGATTGTGGTATAGTAGGTCCACAGCTCAGAAAGAATGGCTGTTTTATTAAATAATCCATTGGCTGGGTCAGTCTCAGTGGGTGCACTTGCGCAGCTGTGGGAAATTGGTAAAGTAATTGGGGCGAGAAGCACAAGCACATGAGGGTGTGATCTTTCTCAATTGCTTTGTCGGCTTCCTGCGGTGCGTGATTGAGACGCTGTGCCCATGGAGCCTTATAAGTACGGGCCGGCACAGCAAGAGAGGGGAGAGGAGACAAACAAGAGAGAAATGGAGGCAGAGTAAGAGTGCAGCATTGGGGTGGTCAGAGAACGAGCCAGCCGTTAATGTGGGAAAAGGCTGTGTGTTCAGTGGTCCCGCAATGGAGCGAAGGATTGGAATTCTAGGGACGGATCGTCCCCACTGATTGTGGAGCGGAGTGGGAGCGATCAAGGTCGTGTCCTCTTCAGGGATCCGAGGGACAACTGTGTGAGCGAGAAGGATGACGAGAGGAAAACCAACCCCGAGTCATCTGGTAGATGCCGATGGAGGCAGCCAAGATGGGGGTCAGGATGGAGAGAATCACGGCTGCAGAAGTTTCCGCCAGCTGAGCGAGCGATAGTTAAGCTGGGGAGAATACGAAGGAGTTGTGCTTGTCTTATTTGACCCAGTGACTGCTGGTTTTTATTCTTGTTTTTTGGCCTTGTTCTTATTCTCTTGGATTTTTACCCATTTAATTGGATTTACTTATTGAAAGAACTGCACTTTAATGGACACTAACTGTTTTGATTTTTTTTTTTGTTTAATAAAAGCACTTGGACACTTTTGCCTGGAATGTTTTGTCCCCATCTGCCACAGTCATCCGGTTATGTTATCAATGATCTCGGGTTGAAGAGGCTCCCAAATATGAAAAAGGGAGCATGAAGTTGGACTGGCACCATCACAATGATGTACCTCGATTTGGGTGACTCGGCAGTGATCAACCGATTTAAAGGATGTTATCACTTACTTGATGGGTGGGTGGGTGTGTAGAAAAGAAGCAAAAACACCAAGGCTTAGTGAACAGCAAGAAAAAACCTGCTTTCATTCTTGTGATTTTACTCCCAATTTTACATTCTTTCTAAATTAATTATATATTGATGGGCACTGCGCATTATTGATTATTTATGAATTTATTCAAGGAAGATGAATGCACTGCACTTATTTAGTTGGGCATTGCTTTTTATTGTATAAATTGCACATTGTATTTTTGCATAGACCTTCTTGTTGTGTGTCCTTATTGGCCTGGTCCATCTCGATCATGACTATCGATGTACCGAATTCAAGAAAATGTCAAGATTGCAGACAACCTAGGCTTCACATTGTTTAGTCAGTTGGTATCACCTGCACTAATGCCATTTTCCCCCATCACACTACTTCTCAGAAAAATACACTGGCCACTACAGATTGGTAGAGAAGCAAGCGACCTCCACCTCCTCAGCAAACAAAGGAGACTCAGACCCTTCATGCATATAGCTGGTATGCCACTCAAGACTGTCATTAAGATGCACGATGAGGTACTTCTATTTCCTCACCTCCTCCACTTCTTCACCATCAATGAGAACATATTAATCGTATTCACCCCTCCCTCACTTCCCATACGACTGCTATCCTTATTCATAGCTTTATCATTTCTCATCTGGATTATTGCAATTCCCTTTTCTTTGGTCTTTCTCACAAATCTCTTTATAAGCTTCAACTGGTCCAGAATTCAGCTGCCCGCATCATTACTAGAACCACCTCTACTCACTATATCACTCCCGTCTTGCAGCACCTTCACTGGCTTCTGGTTAAGTTCCGTATTGATTCCAAAATTCTCCTGTTAACATTTAAGGCTATTCACAACCTTGCCCCTCCAAATATGTCTGACCTCCTCCATGTTGCCATTCCCTCCCACACCCTTAGATCCTCTTCTTCCATCCACTTGACTGTCCCCTTCGTCCATCTAACCACTATTTGGCACTCATTATCATTCGAGCTTAAAAATATCGATTCATTCTCACTTTTCAAATCTAAACTTAAAACTCATCCGTTTCAGACTGCTTTTTCTCTTTGATTATAATTGCTCTGCCTGATTTTAATTTTTGTATTTATTTTAGTTGTGTTTATAATATGTGTTTTGTCTATTGTTCGGTGTCTTTGAGTGTTTAGAAAGGCACCTATGAATAAATAAAATGTATTATTATTATTATTATTATTATTACAAATCCTAACAGATGTTGACTTGACTTTATTGGCATCGTTTGTAAGTTGCTTTACATAAAATCATCTGCCACATGAATAAACGTAAACGTATAATGTAATGAACAAAATGGCTGATTTAAAAATATATGTTGTACATTACGGACTAAAACCCAAAATGAGTGAAAAAGAAATCTGAAAATATTAAGAGTTCATCCAAACATGTGTACATCATGATTTTAGCCAGCTGTTTGAGTTGAGACAGTATAATAAAATCCTCAAAATTAGTAATAAATAATAAAATGCATCACGCCTTGACGCTGGCGCATACTGAAGCCCACTCATATGTTTGGCACCAGTTACAGCCTTATGCTGACCCAGCAGGAAGAGCCAGTTTCCATATTTATAATGGCCCAGAGCCTGCAGTTCCAGTTAGTTCCATTCAGGAAATTTCCAGTGAGCATTTTTTTTCAGAACTTCTGGGGGAAATTTTGATTTAATTTCCAAGCAGAACTTTCGTTCTCTTAATTTTGGTGTTAACATGCAGTAAGGCCACTAAGTCTACAGCTGCAAAGGACAACTCCTCTGAGATGAATGAACATAATGGAAGAAGTTCGGCAAATATCCAGGTGCAAAATTAATGGGTTTTACTGGCATCAGGATCTGGGGAATGAAGGAAAATTGATTTTATGAGGAACACAAGAGTAATATGTTAATGTTACAGTTTAGAATTTTGAAGTCTGACCAGTAAAAATTTTACATTAGCCAAATAATCATAGTGCTCATTTCAGCACAACTGAAAGTATATATTTTGTTATCCATCCATCCATCCATTTACACAGCCATGGATCAGACTTGATTAATTTGGTTCACAGGCGTCAGATCCTGCTTTAGCAGCATCAGGAAAAAAGCAGAATGCTAAACCTGGATGGTTCATCTGTCCAATATTTTCTTAGTCAACCACAAATTTTTGTTTATTACTCACAGTCCTTATGTATGAAATGTAACCAAAAAGGCAGCATTTTGTTCATTAAATCTTTTGGATAACAAATAGTTAAGCTGATACACTATCCAATGCAGGTGTTTTTTATTAGTCATCAGTAGGGTCTCAGCTTTATCTTTGTAACTGGCGATCAAAAACTTCATGTTTGTTGTCTTGACTTGGGTGACCAGACATCCCAGAACAGTCTCAATTTCATGCTGTGCGTCCCAGTTTGGCTGACCAGACGTCCCAGTTTGGCTGACCAGACGTCCCAATTTTATTATGCATTATGTCCCAGATTTGAAAAAACTGTACTGTTTGTCCTGGTTTTAGGCTCCCAAACCTCCAACTCCAAAGAGGAACTAACAACCCGGACTTCAGTTTCATGTATATTTCGACAAGGTGCACAAAACTTCATCCGATTCTTTAATTCTATTTACATCTAGTGCATTCACAGGATTATTGAGTTGTTTCCTTTATTGGAACCATGACAATCTGGTCAGCCTATTCAGAAGTGTCCCAGTTTGGGACTTTGAAAATCTGGTCATCGTAGTCTGAATTGCATTTGGCCTTCATCCTGCAGTTAATATTACAGTTTCACGACAGGCAGCAAAAAATGGATTCATCCACAATCACATTCTTTAGGCTAGAGGTGTGGCCAAAGAGTCATTGTTGACATGTCCTGGTCATTTCATTGGCAACCTGAACAAATTTAGGTAGTTTTTTTATTCAGTGCCATCTGTTTATCAGAAATTTAATGTGATCTCTGCAAATCATTTAAAGGTGCCATTCATTATTTGTTGAATGGTAATCCTTTAGAATTGTCCACTGCCCTTTACAATGAGAACTCCCCTTTTATTATTCTGTAGAAGCTTGTCGTAAAGAATTTAAGGTAATATTAGATCGCCTGAAAGGAGATGTGCAACTGTTAATCATCTGCTTTGTGTGGACAGGGTACAAAGTCAATATAAGAGTGTGTGAAGACTTTTAAAAACATTGCTGTAGATGCTTAGTTGTGCATTGGATTACTTATTTAAAAAGGTTTATCATAAGAGCTTAAATTTGAACTGGTGAGTACTTAGGTTGGGGACTCTCTTCAAGGTATCTTATGAAGCCATGTAAGACACCTGAAGAATCACAAACAACTGTGAAGCCAATTGACCCAATTTTTATGGTACCCTGAAATGGGGGGCAGGGGGCATCTATAAAAAGTGTCATTTCTACATGGTGGGACCAAAATGTTTATAAATCCCCTTAAATGAAAGTCTGCAATGTTCACTTTAATCACATCTGAATTGTTTGATTTGTAACTTAAAAATGTGGCGCAGAGGGGTAAATCAATAACAAATTGTATCTTTGTTCCAAACATTATGGTGGGCACTGTACATACATCTCTTTATTATAAAAGGAAATCCTGAGACAAGACTTTTTCAAAGAGATCATTTCAAGTCCCTCCAGACAAGACTTAGGCCATGAGATTTTTTGAAGTCACGCCCTCCTCTCAACTATATTCACCCACGCACATGGCCCTCTCACCTCTCATTCGTATGAATGCTTTTGACAGACACACTTCTTGCTCTCTTACGTTTTCCTCACTTTAAGTTCCCAATAAAAGAAGCCTTATTATGTCCGAATTGTATTGAAGAATTTCATCCTGAAGGGTTATCAACAGAGAAAATGAGTACATGGCAATCCTAGCACCGAGAAACGATGAAGTCAAATGAATTAACATGAAAATTGTAGATCGGTTACACGGCAAATTGGTTAAATGCGTATCAGTAGACCTCATGTGGAAGATGAAAACATCAACTTACAATATCCGAAAGAATATCTACAACTGTATTCGACCACCTGAATTACTGTTGAAAGAAGGAAGCATCCAAGAAAGTTAATGTAGTACATCTCCTGCGGATAACATTAGACACCAAAGCAGATCTTGATATGCCATTCGTATTAAAACATTAACAGTTCCCCGTTAGAATAGCTTTTGCAAAGACAATTAACAAATCACAGAGATAAGCATTTGAAAAAGTCAGTTTATTTATCAGAGAGAAAGAAACGATATTCGCTCACAGGCAGTTATACGTTGTGTTGTCACGATGTAAGTCCAAACACAGATTCAAAAGTTAATACAATATTGATGAAAATGTAATTAAAAATAGATTTTACTGAAGTTTTACGGTAAAAGTGTAAATTTAAAAAGTATTTGCGTGTTAATTTCAAATACAAACAGAACAAAATTGTGTAACGCAAAAAATAACTCTAACGCAACATGAAACATAATTTACTTTCAAATTATGTTTAACTATTTTTAATATGATTAATTGCTCGCTGTAATGTAAAATATTAAGTTATATTATGCATATGTAACAATTCCTATTAAAATAACATTCTGTTTAAATTGTACATCCACATTCATATACATAAGCCTCTGAACCGCAAAGTGGCTAGCGCATAGCGGGTTGGCGAGCAAAGCAAGCAGGGAGCAAAGCCCCCTAGTACTTACACATGCTTGACCTAAAACTGTCTAAAACATTTTAAATGATTCTGGAAAATATCTTAAAGAGGTAAAAAAAAATTTTCCTTCCAAGTTATCTGATGAATCCAAAAAAAAAGCTATACAGTAATAAAAGTTAAGGCATGTGAAGCACACAGAGTCCTAGGGTATTGTATTCTAGTACTAAAAATAGGCCACATGAGGCTTGAAGATAATTCTCTTAGCCATCTCTCTTGCAGTTTCTGTTTTAATACTAACACACACACTGCTTATACAGTAGATAAAATGCATTCTAAAAATAAATTGTCATGTGCATGCCATATACCATCAATTTCACCCAGATCAAACCTGGAATTGTCATTTTATAGAATACTGTATGAGATATTCACAGGAGATTAGAAGGTCACTTCACTGATTCCTACTGATCATCATCATCCAGAGTCCAGGGTGTACATTATACAACTGAGGTGACTTTCAGAGTGAGCTTCAAAATGAAAATGTGACAATTGAAAATAGAGGAAAGATAAAACCCCATGTATATTCAGGACATAAATTCTTCAATTAACATACAATAGCATGCTTTTGTTCCCATTTACTTTTATTTTAAATTAATTAATAATAATACAATTTGATATCCAAGGGATTCAATAAGACATTGGTAATCAAACTCTGGTTCATAAAGATTAAAATTAAACATAGGCATTCTTTGGGACTAACAAAGTTCTATCTATCTATCTATCTATCTATCTATCTATCTATCTATCTATCTATCTATCTATCTATCTATCTATCTATCTTCAGTGCCTATAAAATGTATTCAACCTTTTGGGAGCATTCACATTTAATTTGTATACAACATTGAATCATGATGGACTTATAATGTTTTTTTTTTTGACACTAATCAAAAGAAAAAAAGTTTTACTTCCAAAGTGAAAACAGATATCTGCACAGTGGTCTAAACTAATTACAAATATAAAACGTAAAATAATTTAATGCATAAGTATTCACATTTATTATCCATCCATCAATTTTCCAACCTGCTGAATCCGAACACAGGGTCACGGGTGTCTGCTGGAGCCAATCCCAGCCAACACAGGGCACAAGGCAGGAACCAATCCTGGGCAGGGTGCCAACCCACCGTAGCCTCCTTTATTATGACACACCTTAATCATCACTGGGGCAACTAATTGGTTTTAGAAGTCACATCATTAGTTCAGTGGAGATGACCAGTGTGGGATTTAAAATGATTACAGTATAAATACCCCATGTCACAACAAGAACACGAAGGAGACTCAAAAAGGTTTGGAGTGTCCACCCCGTATATTGTAGTAGATTGCAAACAACGTAATGCAACTGGTTTTTATGGAGTTGAAAGCGGAACTGATTCATTGGTGGAAAATGGTGGTATTTTAAGAAGAGGTAGTGGAAGTAACGTCATTGAGGTTGGAAGTGGAAGTGATTTCTTCAGGGCTAGAACTGGAAGTGACATCATTGGGCCCCTGAACCAGAAGTTACATCATCGGATCCGGAACTGTAAGTGATGTCATCAGAGCCAGGCGGAAAGGTCTGAAGGAATAGAAGAGAAAGGGTTAATGCACTCCAACATGGTCCAGCACAGCATTTCCCTCTTTCAAGCCCTTTAGCTGCCTCCCATGCACACCTGTGTGACACCCAGCATTTGGAAGGTCCAGCGTGTCGTGAATCAGGATGGTGGCCTGACCTACACGATGAAGATAAAAGTACACTCCAAGCAACTTCATGAAAAGCACAGGCTAGGGAATGGAGATAAGAAAAAATCCAAGTCACTGAATATCCCTTGGAGTCCAGTCATGAAGAAATGGAAAGAGTATGGCAGAGCTATAGATCTGCATAGAGCAGCCATCCACAAAAATCGGAGAAGGCTCTAGTCAGGAAGTGTACTAAGAGATCTATAGACCTGTAGTATTTAGTGGATGGCCTGCTCTGGGCAGATTTACAACTTAACCATTCCCTTTCCATTACTTGTGGGTTAGGAAGATGGATGGATTAATAGATGAGTAGATGATTTAACTGAATTCTAAGGGATATTCAGTGATCTAGATATTTTCTTTTCTCCATCCCCTGACTTGTGCTTTTCAATCTCCTTGTTCATAGAGTAACTTGAAGTGTTCATTTTGTCTTCATTGCACCACCACAAGGTGGACCTTCCACTTACAGATGCATTTATATTACAATCAATTGAAAACCCCTACATTAAAGACTGGTGATCTCCAGTAAATTAATTATATGATTTCTAAAACCAGTTGGCTGCACCAGTGATGAGTTTGGTCACTATTTATGTAATCATTTATTTTTATATTTGTCATTGATTTAGACCACTTTGCAGATGTCTTTGACATTAAAGAGTCTTGATGATTCAAATTAAAAAAGTCTAATTAAACCCACTGTGATTCAATAGTGTATGACAATAAAATGTGAAAACAGGAGGTGAATACTTTTTACAGTTGCTGTAGTTAGATAGATGAATGGATGGATAGACGGCCTCTTATTTCTTTATTATCTTCTTTTCTGCCAATGTCTCTAGTGAGTCCTTGCTCAGCACCACAACGCAGCTAATCTGTTTACTCAGGCATTTAGCATCGTCTTAGCTGGTGTCACTCCCCATGCACATCACACTATGGACAGGTACATCACCTCCAACATCTTTTAACATGCATTAAAGTACCTGATCAAAAGCAGCAGTGAGCTCTAAAAAGATCATTAGTGTTAAAAGTCCACGATCTACTGCGATTAGGAGATCATTAGTCACCCTGACAAGTGCTCTCTATGTACTGTGATTGGCCCTAAAACCAGACTGAAATTCCTTAAACATGTCAATAGAGCAGTGGTTCTCAACCTGTGGGGCAGGCATCCCTAGGGGGGCGCGAAGTAACAAGAAGGAGGGCGCGAAGATGTGAAAAAATAAAAACAAGAATCAAAAATATGAAAAAAACATCTGTTGAACCCAAAACAAATTAACTTAAACTACATTCTGATACTAGAACAATAAATATAGAGTTAGATAAATGTCGATAAAAGTTAAGTAGGTATAATAAAATATGCATCTACATTTAAAAAAAATGTTAGGGGGGTGCGATTAAAACTGTTATGAAAACTCGGGTCGCAAATACTTAAAGGTTGAGAAACGCTGCAATAAAGGCAAGATGGTTTTTTAAATGGACTGTAACAGCATGTTAAATCCACAGCTGTCAAATGATGTCACTTATGCCTCGGTACATGGGGTGTTTTATGTGCTTCAGGGCAGTGCAATGCCAAAGACCAATAATCTCCTCCTGCTTTTGGTGCCTTTTTGGAAACTCCAACCCGACTTGCATGTGTCAGCTGGCTGTTCTGCCATAAAGTCCATATAACTGGAGTGTTGTAGTGATGATTGTCCTTCTGGATGTTATTTTCATCACCATCTCCATTCCTCCATCTTCCATCTCTGGAACTTGGCCAGATTGACCATTGGTTTCTTGGTCACCTCTCTTACCATGGCTCCTACCACAATTGCTCAATCTGGCCAGCTCTTGGAAGAGTCATGGTTGTTCTAAACTTATTCCATTTAAGAATTTGCTCTTGGGAACTTTTAATGCAGCAGAATTGTTTGTAGCCTCCCCTGTATTTGTGCCTCAACACAATCTTATTTTTAAGTTCTGCAGGCAATTCTTTGGGAAAAAGATCTCTCAACTAATATATCAGAAAAGGAGTGGAAAGTAGCAATGCAGAGAATTCACTCGAGCTCCATATGCGCAAAGCATACAATTTTACAACTCAAAATTATATATCGAGCACATCTGTCTCACCTAAAACTCTCCAAAATGTTTCCAGGGCGAGATCCAACCTGCGAACGTTGCAACCAAGCCCCAGCCTCACTGGGTCACATGTTCTGGGCCTGCACCAAATTAACATCATTCTGGACAAACATTTTTAATTACCTTTCAGACAGCCTTGGACTCACAATCCCTCCTAACCCATTAACAGCTGTGTTTGGGGTTCTTCCAGAGGGGCTTAAAGTGGAGAAGGACAAACAAATTGTGATTGCATTCACTACACTGTTGGCACGCAGACTTATTCTGCTAAACTGGAAGAACCCAAACTCTCCTCTTTTAAGTCAGTGGGAAACTGATGTGTTATATTATTTGAAATTGGAAAAAATCAAATACTCAGAGGACACGTACAGACTTTTTTCAAAACATGGCAGGATCTAATCAGTAATATTTTAAAATAAGTTTATAAAGCACAGAGAATTTATTAATTTAGGTATGTTTACAAGCCTTAAATCTTACACCGTTTGGCTTGCTCTCTCTCTCAGGGGTGGGGATCGATCTGTTCTTAGCATAATTCTTTTTTTGTAAAAACTTGATTGCTATGTATTGATTGTAATAAAATTAATAATAAAAAAAAAAAAAGTTCTACAGGCAATTCTTTCAATCTCCTGGCTTAGTTTCTTCCTCTGATACACATTGTCAACTGTGAGACCTTCTATAGGCAGGTGTGTGCCTCTCCCGATTTTGTGCAACCATTTGAATTCATGACTGGTGGACTTCAAAATAGGTGCAGAAACATCTCAGTGACGATCAGCAGAATGGGTGTCAAAGCAGAGGGTCTGAATACTTGGGTGAATAAGATATTTCAGTTAATTTATTAATAAATTTGCAAATACTAAAATCCTAACCCTAAAATCCTGTTTTTGATTTTTCACTCTGTCTTGCTATATGGTTGTGAGACATGGACACTATCCAGAGACCTGAGATGAAGACTAGACTCCTTTGGTACTGGAAAATCCTTGGGAACCGTTGGTTTGACTTTGTGTCGAATGAGTGGTTGCTCATGGAGTCCCAAATGAGGCACATTACCTGCATTGTGAAAGAGCGTCAGTTACGGCACTACGGCCATGTGGCACATTTCCCCGAAAGTGATCCAGCTTGTAACATCCTCATTGTCGGGGACCCGAGTGGCCGGACCAGGCCAAGGGGTCGGCCCACATAACACCTGGCTGCGGCAGATAGAGGGTCATTTCTGGAGGGTGGGACTGGGCCGCGTGTCTGCCTGGGGGGTTGCCAACCGGGATCCCGAGATGTTTCGTCATGTAGTGGGTGCTGCAACGCACTGTACCAGTGCATGCTCCCCAACCTGACTTGACTCTGAGGTAATGATTCTTGTTTGATATGATTTTAGGATGCAATATAATAAAATGTAAGAGGTGAAGGGGTCTGAATGCTTTCTGAAGGTGCTGTGTGTTTCCATATAGCAAAGAATCAAAGGTTTATGGACAGTGTGACAAAACAAATGTATTTTCCACAGTATATTACAGCAGGCATAACCATCTTACAACTACCACTGAGGTATTACCAACAGACTGATAGAAAAAGTAGGGCTTTTATATATCTGATTGTCATTTTTTATTCTCCCATTTAAAAAGAAAGCAATTATTAGCTGACAACAGGGGACTTATGTAGGCAAGTAATTCCCTGAACAGTTCACTTTCATCTTTGTACTTCTGACAGCTACACACCAGTTTACAAACATCAAACTCTGACCTTTAGATATACGTGTGCTACCATCTGCATTACTAGTACGGACGGCTCAAACAAGCTGCCAGAGCTGCCATCATTAAGTTTAACAAGACTAGAAATGAATAGAGAGGAAGACACAAATTGTATTTTCAGTTTCCCAAGCGCAATTATCATATAATTGTTGAAGACAACGTATTGCATTATTAAGGCAGATTCCTGCTTTTCATTGCAGCTTTAATTACTGTGTTAGCTTGCCTGGTTTGCTGTATGCTTCCTGAATAAAACTGGCATGGAAACCTTGTAAAATGGGCATAAATAGGAAAAATGAATGTACTCTGGTAAAATGTGAATGGCAGAGGTTGTCAAGGGTAGATGGTGTTCCTCAAAGGAATTTGATGAGCTGGTTGCTGATTGCAGGTATTATCTGCCTGGCTACAATGTCACTATTACTAGTGTAATGTAAACCAGTATGACATACAGTATGTACTCTACAGACTGCACACCAATACTGCTACTTAAGTACACAGGACGTTGTGAGGTGCTCAAGTAGGTACAGACTGATTACTGTATAAGAAAACTGCACCAAAGGACAGTCCGTCTATCTCTTTTTAGAACCTGACTTTTTCATTGCATGTCTGCAGAAAACCAGGGCCTATCCAGAAGCATCACATTCAAACCAAAAAATAGCATGGCATGATATATACACATGTATAAACTTACATAAATCAAAATAATTAACCTGACATGTATGTCCAGACACTAACAGGATTGTGGGATATCAAACATCAAACAAATCCAAGGAGAACACGAAAAGTCTACTCAATAATCATGTGATTCTGCGTTGCATTTTGATTAGCAAATGCAAGTTAAGATTTTCACTGTATTCTGTAAAACTGACAATAATGACCTATGAACCTCTAAAATGACACAGTTGCCCAGTCAGAAATCAAACCCACGTCACTGGACTGATAAGGCAGACGCAATAATTAACTGTGCACCTGTGACATCCCAAGTTGTAAAGTGTTAATGTTACTATTTCAATGGGGAACTGTTGTATATCTGCTAGGGTGTGCGTGTTTTTTTTCTGTGTCCACTTTCATCCACTTGAAGTGTACATAAAGGCACCGAAAGGATCTTAGATTATGAGAAATAACAGTTTCTGGTGTGGTGAAACACACCAATGGAGACGTTGTTCCCACTGTTGGTAGCAGCACTGGAAGTCTTCAACCGGTATGGTCTTTAGCATGTCCGTTACACTCTTTTGGATGTTTTCTAAAGTCCCGAAATGACGTCCTTTGAGGACATTTTTCAGTTTAGGAAAAAGGAAAAAGTCACATGGACTGAGGTCAGGTGAATAAGGGGGCTGGGGAACCCAGCCTTTTGAGTCAAAAATTCTGTTATGGAGAGGGCAGTTTTTCGGCACCATTTTGGCACAGACCTTTCGCATGTGCAAATGTTCAGTCAAAATTTGATGAACAGTAAATCTGTTCAAATTTAATTGTTCACTCAACATTCTTAATGTTAAACGACGGTCTGATCTCACAAGAGTGTTCACACGTTCGATGTTTTTATTGGTTTTCGAAGTTGAAGTCCTCCCTGAACGGTGTTCATCTTCAACGTGTTTTCTGCCTTCCAAAAATGATTTGTGCCAGCGAAAAACTTGAGCTCGGGATAAAGAATGTTCCCCATAGACCTATTTTAACTTTTCAAACGTCACACTTGTCGTTTAATGGCACAACGTTGCTCCAAATTCCGCTGTTCCATTTTGCGTAACGCACAACCAAAAACACAACTTCGCTAATAGCAGTCACAAAAATCACGTAGTTAACGGAAGGAGTTGAAACTCGCACTGAGCTAAGGGAGGGTACTGATACACGTGCTCTATCAAGGACAACAGCGCAGCGTTGCCAGATCGCTTGCAGTGTTGCCAGTCTCATTACTTTTCTGCCACACCTCGTAAACTAGTATGACATGTGCACTCTTCAAACTGCACACCAATACTGCTACTTAGCAATGCAATAAGACAACTTAGTCTCGTCCATTACAGGAGATGGACGTCTGAATCTGCATCCTGATAGCAATAGTGTGCTTATATCAGAAAGAATAAGAGAGTTCCGGAAATGAATGGACAGTGGGGTATGTAGCTCTGCTTTCATACAAAGGAACCATTAAAGAGTGAAGACCCTACAATTTGACAGTATATGGTATTATATTTAGCCTTTATTGAGCATGGTATTTATATTTGTTGGGTAAACATCTGTGTATGGCCACCAATGTCATACACCAGTCCAGATTGTTGTACATGTATGTTAACACTCAGTTTCTAGATTAGATTAGATTAGGTTAACTTTATCAATTCCATGAGTAAATGCAGATGCATACAGCAGCAGAAGCATAGAAAACAAGGATACAGACTCACACAACAAGTAACACAGCCAATCAATCAATTGATAAATAAATAAATTGCCTATTGTGCAACAATTTCAAAATGAATTTAAGGAGTACGTTAAGAGGAAGCATTTAATTGCCTGAGAGCAGCTGGCAAAAAGACCCCAGAGATGCTTTCTACCACAATGTGGTGGAATGAGCCTGTGGCTGAAAGTGTTCCAAAAAAGTGTCTCCTGGAGGGGAATTTTCTTGGTGGTCACCCATCCTGTTTGTGACAACAGCTTCCAGTGTGTCCAGGGTTCACCATGTAATGGAGCAGGATTTCCTGATACATTTGTTCATGAGTTGTGTTTCATTTGAACTCAAGTTGCTTCCCCAGAAGACCACAGCGTAAGAACAGAACACTAGCTACTATGGGATAATAGAACATTCCCATCAGCTTGCTCCACACATCAAAAGACCTGAGTCACCTTAGCAAGTCCAGTCTACTCTGTGCCTTCTTGTCCAGCCACACTCTATTATCAGCCCAGTTTTGTTTGTTGTTCATGTGAACCCCCAGGTACTTGTAGCTCTGCACCAGTTTTACATCCTGCCCCTGGATGGGGACAGGTCTCAAAGGCTTCCTGGCACACCGGTAGCCCACCACCAGCTCTTTTGTCATGTTGATGTTGAGTTGCAGGGTGTTGTCCAACAACACAACAAAATTCCTGTGCCCTGACTTATCTCCATTATTAATGCAGCCTATGATGGAGGAGTTAACGGTACTATCATTAGTGCAGTTGAACCACATAAGAATAACACAAGACAAAGATAAAGAGTTGGGACAACAGATGGTGAACCCCGTATACTTGACAAGTGACTGGCCAAAAACAAATAACAAAAAGACAAACAATCATCATCCAGTGCTGCAGTATGGCATCTTTTTCAGATGCAATTCATAAATCGACTGCCTTCTTCCAGTGGTGGTGTTCTCATATATGGCTCTGGCAGAAAGAGGTGAGATTGTTGGTGAAAACAGTAGTGACATTGCAGGTCCTCTTACCTTTGATCTTCAATTCTGAGGGCAGAGAGTGGAGAGGATATGAAAGAAAGCACCAACCCCAGACTCAGAGTGGTATTACAAATGGCGAATAATCCATGAAGATATCCCCTATTCATGTGTGGTTAACAACTGCCAAATTTTCAGATACAAAGTAAATTTCTAGTGCAGTCACTTCTCAATGTGTATTTAGGATATTCTCCTTTTCTTCATGTGGATATTCGAAACTGTCCCTGTATGAGCGAGTGAGTGTGGGTATGGCAGTAAGTAAGCAAAGCAATGGACTGGCATCCTTTTCAGAACTGTTTACTGCCTAGCTTAACTGGTGACTGTAAATTTAATCTGGTGACTTAATGAATGTGTAGATGTGAATAAACTTGGCTTTGAACAAAAAATGTTAAAATCCAAGAAAGTTGGTATATAAAGTATTGGAAATGTGTAAACATTTACACATAAATCTGAACTTAATAATGTCAATTAATACCAACTCTAAATAGGCAAGTTTAATGTCTGTCTTATTTTTGGTGAATTCTGTTAAGAACTGGACGGTTCACGTGGATCGCCCTGTGCTTTTAGAACGTCTGCTAGCATGACAACAAAATCTTCACAATTTATTCCATATTCTGCACTTAAATGAGTGGTTGGTGCTTAAACACTGAGAGCTGGGGTTTCAGATGTGCAGCATGCTTTCTCGTGTTTGCTATTAGAATAAACCCTTACTTACTCTTATGGGGCCAATTTAGATTAATAAATTAATAAATGAATGCAAAGTGCAAATCTTTGTGATGTAAAAGCAAAAGCCACACAAACACAGGGTGAATGTGCTATACAGACAATTAGAGTATTTACATGCACACACATAATTCACCTCAACCCGATTAAGGCAGAAACCTGGTTTCATAATAATCCATTTTTATGTGCGCAAGTAAAGAGTTCTTCTTTGTCAAAATGATCCAACGTGTTTAAACTAAGCAAAATAAAATTAAACGTCATCAATGGCCACTGTGAATCTGAAAATAAGCCTGATGCCTGTGATAATTTTCTTGTGTCTCGAACCCCATAAACGCCAAAAGTGACTCTACTCTGTTGGGCACTTGAGTAAGGACCTTAACCTGCAATTTCTCCGTCCTGGGTATGACATTAATCTGCATCCAGCTCTGCATGTAGGCCCTCCAACCTACAGGAAAAAATCTGGGGGTTGGCGGCAGAATTGGCATTCCAGCCACCGTAAAAGACCTCACACTGTTTAATTCCATCTGAACTAGTGTGGTGCTGAGGTGTCATCTCTCACATGGCTGTACTTGGGTCCTAATCTGAGATACTGAGTTGGTTTGTCATGTGGTGGGTGCGGCAATGCGCCGTATCAATGCCTGCTCCAAACCTCTCTCTCTCGCTCCCTCATATAAATATATTCAGTTAAGCTGATACTTTATTTATAGGTTTCTGTTACCAGATTGCACACAGTAAACTCTATTTGGTCGAGCCCTGCAAATGACCGACACACTGGTACATGTGCTCCTTACCTTACACCTAGTGCTGCTGGAATAATGATAACACTGGTATTTTTACTTCAATAAGATGTTTATTAGGTTACCTGTTACTTTAAACAACAGATTACATTACACATGTTTCTTTTACTATGGTGGGCTGGCGTCCTGCCCGGGGTTTGTTTTCTGCCTTGCACCCTGTATTGGCTGGGATTAGCTCCAGCAGACCCCTGTGACTCTGTAGTTAGGATATAACTGGTTGGATAATGGATGGATGTTTTTTTTAATATGTTACCCTACTATTCTCCAGAGCGTCTTGCTGAGTTTAGCACTATATATTCAATTTATCAACACAATTTGGCAATTTCTGACAGATTATTTCAAACAGGAGAAGCAATAATGTGATTGCTTGAACATTTCTCTCTGGAAATGTGTTTTATGGATGTTTCTTCAAAAAATACATAGTGCAGCAGACATGGGCAGACTACCAAATCCTTAACAGTAACCTAGTTAAGGGTTTACATGGCCACATAATTGGATTATTTGCGGAGAAATTAACCTCTGTTAATCACGTTCCTCAGAGGCAAACAACCTGATTTCTTTAATCGGAATAACAGCTTAATTGGAATTTTAGAAAATAGGTTTCTGTGAATAATAGCGTTATTGAATCGCATGTAAATGCAGTAAAGATAGTTTAGATAGGCTTTGAATTGCTATGCAACCACATAACATCCAGACTCTGACACTTTTTATACATACAGTGGGCATCTTTAATGGTAAGCACCAGTACAGGCTTTAATGTCCCTCCATGCCATCCACTCTCTAAAGTTGATTTTTGTTTTATGGCCCCAATCTGTGGGTAGTGATTCATTAAGCATAAACCATGTGGAATTTGTAAATCTAACGAAACTTGCAGAGCTGCAATTTGCAATGATAATGATGATAAACGTGCACTTTCAAAACATATGCAACAATCAGACTGCCTATCGATAATAACAGATTTCCGAAACTTCATGGGTGTGCATGGCATTCAACACATGTTTAGCTCAAGGCAAAAGATCCATCTGTTTGGAGCTTGGAAGCAGAACACAGGAAACACCTCTCTAACACTCCTCTAACTTCTCGAAGTTAAAAGAAATGTAGGACTTTTCCAGATGGGATGTACATTAACAATTTCCAACCAAGAATGCTGGTGTGGACTAAAAGGTACACCTATGTAGCAGGATTATAAATTGTCCTCTCAAGATGGATCTGCATAAAGCATCTAATGACGTCTTTAAAAATATGCCCAACCTCAGAGCTATAATGATAAAACCAGAAATGTTTATAAATGGAGCACAATTTCTAGCTGGATTCGTTTAATCATAACCTGCACAAGGTTTACTGAAGGTAGGGTTTTTCTTAAAAAAAAATGAAGTGTCTAAATGTGATAGTTTTTTAATTTACATCATTAGAGAAACATGAACGGAATCAGCAGAAATAATTCATTCCTCTGGGCTTTGAACAGCTGTCTCCAAACTGCAAATGCTTTAAAATCTCATTTAAATTCATATTACCTGAAGGTGCTGAATAAGGGGGACACAATAAAAATCAATAAATTGATTTAATTAGTGCCAGCCAAGTGCCATTTTAGGAAAGATATGCACCTGTTAATTCAGAGCTAGAGAATTAGCTCCACCAGGCTCTGCTGAAAAGGTAGGTGAGGTCAAGGAAGCACACGACTGTCCCTTATGTGAAGGTTATGGAAATTCTGACTTGTTGTACATTACTATCTCAATTAATCCTTTGGAATATAATTTGCTGTCTAATTTGCTCATGGTTAACAGTGAATGATTAATAAATGACAAGATGTAAGCTCAAGATGTGTCAAGAGTTGTAACATAACAAAACATTCAATTAATCTAATTAATCCAATTCAGTTAGTCAGTCAGCAATTTTCTAACCAGTTTAGTCTTGAACAGGGTTGCGGGAATCTGCTGAAGCCTATCCCAGCTAGCACAGGGCACAAGGCAGGAGCAAACCCTGGACAGGGCCCAGTCCATCGCAGTAATCCAATTCAGATGACAGATTATGCCACCAGTTCTGGTTGTTATGCAGAAACCAGCTCTGGGCAGGACACCGGTCCACTGTGTAGTCAGCTTTGCTCACACGATCAAAACTTGCCAGTTTGCATCCACAAATTTCATTTTTGGGAGTGTTAGAAGGAATGTGGAATACCAGAGAAAAACCTATAAAGAATTTACAAACTCCACAAAGGCGAAGACCAACCGAGAACTCTGAAGCTGTGAGGGCGCAGTGCTAACCATTGTGCTGTCAACCTGTCTCATATATTTTAATGAAAATATATTCATCCATGGGGTGGCACAGTGGGTAGTGCTGCTGCCTCACAGTTAGGAGACCTGGGTTTGCCTCCCTGCGTGGAGTTTGCATGTTCTCCCCGTGTCTTCGTGGGTTTCCTCCGGGTACTCTGGTTTCCTCCCACAGTCCAACGATATGCAGGTTAGGTGCATTGGCGATCCTAAATTGTCCCTAGTGTGTGCTGGGTGTGTGTGTGCCTAACTTTTCCCAATATTTTTTAACCTAAAACATGAGTAAACCTCTGACTCCTGGGTCCTTCTCATGAGGTGTACTCTTGAGTTTCCAACCGCCCATTGTGTATTCAGACCTCACATTTTTAATTCCTATGTTTAATACTTTACATGTGAGATCCTGTGCTCTTTCTCGACCATACAGGTCTGCTGATGCCACCTTTGCGTGACATCAAATCCCAGTCCAGACTCTCTTCCTGTGTAACTCCTAGCTGATGGAACGAGCTGCCCGTCTTTGTTTGGACTGCTAACCCCCTTAATATCTTTAAAGGGTGTTTGACGACTCTCTTGTTTGGTGAATTTCTGTCTAAATGATATGAGCTGTCTGGCTTTTTGTTCTGAGCTCTTCACTTGTGATGGTCAATTTTGTCACACTTGTTCCCAAAACAGTCCCCAGAGTGATGTCAACCTGTTTTGTAAGCTACTTTGGATAAAAGCATCTGCCAAATGAACTTTAAACTAATGGATGAATATCCATCCATTATCCAACCTGCTATATCCTAACTACAGGGTCACGGGGGTCTGCTGGAGCCAATGCCAGCCAACACAGGCCGCAAGGCAGGAAATAAACCCTGGGCAGGGCGCCAGCCCACCGCAGGGTGGACACACAGACACACACGGGACAATTTAGAATCACCAATGCACCTAACCTGCATGTCTTTGGACTGTGGGAGGAAACCGGAGTTCCCGGAGGAAACCCACGCAGACATGGGGAGAACATGCAAACTACATGTATTGAGGACCGGGAAGTGAACCCAGGTCTCCTTACTGCCAGGCAGCAGCGCTACCACTGTGCCACCTGCATTCTACTTATATATGAAACATAATACATGTTATATGTTATATCAAACAAACGTGTTCTCTTCTATATAGGTATTTATTTACATATGCGTATATGTTTAGATTGCACATCTATAATTATAATTTAATTAAAATGATCTATTTTTGTCTTCCTTAGTTCCTTAACATATTTTTGTTGGTTGCTCAAAATGGTGGCTGTCCCGATCCGTGATTTTGGAAATCTGGCAAGCCTGGTTTTGCTGGACTTCTACTCTTGAACAAGCCTCAGGGTCAAAGGCAGACAATAATCCTTTTTATACTTCAATAGATACAGTAGAAGTAGTGCACGGTGTTACCCGGGTAAGCAATATTAATCTCTGTCTGCTAGTCTGACTTCAGTCTGTTCAGATTTTCCACTTGCTCTGAGCCTGGCAGGTGGTACCTGTGTGCAAAATGTAGCACACAGAAAAAAAAAATAAAACCCACTGGGACCTCCAGGGTCAAAATGTTGGATTCCAAAGTAGTCTGTCTTATTCGTATGGTCCTAGAGAGCTACTACACAAAATCTGGTCCAGATCAGTAAAAGATTGTAAGATTGTATAGGGGAGAGACAGACATTCATTCTGTATATATACATACATATATATATATATATATATATATATATATATATATATATATATATATATATATATATATACCGAGGTGTGGCAGAAAAGTAATGAGACTGGCAACACTGTAAGCGATCTGGCAACGCTGCGCTGTTGTCCTTGATAGAGCACGTGTATCAGTACCCTCCCATAGCTCAGTGCGAGTTTCAACTCCTTCTGTTAACTACGTGATTTTTGTGACTGCTATTAGCGAAGTTGTGTTTTTGGTTGTGCGTCATGCAAAATGGAACAGCGGAATTTGGAGCAACGTTGTGCCAATGAATTTTGTGTTAAGCTTGGAGAATCGGCAAGTGTGACGTTTGAAAAGTTAAAACAGGCCTATGGGGAACATTCTTTATCCCAAGCTCAAGTTTTTCAGGGAGGCCTTCAACTTCGAAAACCAATGAAAACATCGAACGTGTGAACACTCTTGTGAGATCAGACCGTCGTTTAACATTAAGAATGTTGAGTGAACAATTAAATTTGAACAGATTTACTGTTCATCAAATTTTGACTGAACATTTGCACATGTGAAAGGTCTGTGCCAAAATGGTGCCAAAAAACCTCACAAATGAGCAGAAGGACAATCAGAAAAAACGCATTCCTGTGGTTCCCCAGCCCCCTTATTCACCTGACCTCAGTCCGTGTGATTTTTTCCTTTTTCCTAAACTGAAAAATGTCCTCAAAGGTTGTCATTTCGGGACTTTAGAAAACATCCAAAAGAGTGTAACGGACATGCTGAAGACCATACCGGTTGAAGACTTCCAGCTGCTACCAACAGTGGGAACAACGTCTCCATCAGTGTGTAGCTGCCCAAGGAACTACTTTGAAGGGGATAACATTGATGTTTAAAAAAAATAAAAACTTTGGTAAATAAAAAATCAGTCTCATTACTTTTCTGCCACACCTCGTATATATATATATATATATACAGTAATCCCTCGCTATATCGCGCTTTGACTTTCGCGGTTTCGCTCTATCGCGGATTTTATATGAAAGCATAACTAAATATATAACGCAGATTTTTCGCTGCTTCGCGGGTTCTGGACAATGTGTCTTTTACTTCCTGTACATGCTTCCTCAGTTGGTTTGCCCAGTTGATTTCATACAAGGGACGCTATTGGCGGATGACTGAGAAGCTAACCAATCAGAGCACACAGTTAAGTTCTCCTGACTGAGAAGCTAACCAATCAGAGAACGCAGTTAAGTTCCTGCTTGCTGAATGCAGTGTTAACCAGGAAGTCTCGTCTTGCTCATTCAGCATCAACGTGTTTCGCTGTGTAAAGAGTTGTGCTCTTTTGTGTTTATCTTTGTGCATAGTCATGCCCTTCATTATGGCTCCAAAACGATCTGCTACTGCTTCAGGGGCCGTGCCCAAGCGCAAACGGAAGATTTTAATGATTGCCGAAAAAGTAAACGTTTTGGATTTGTTGAAGGCTACGATTCTTTTATTTAAAAAGTAGGAAAGGAATATAAGATCTACGGCCGCAGTGTCCTTTTAACCAGGGTGCAAAACAAGTTGTAAGTGGATGTAATAAGGCAGTAGTCTGGATGGAATCTGCTTTAGGGATTTGGATTGAAGACTGCCAGAAGAAGAACAACGGCAGTGCTACACAATCACCTGAAGTGGCTCCTTGTGCAGTAAAATAAAACTCATTGTTATCAGACAAGTCATCGTGTCATTGTTGGTGAGTAACCATAATTAATTTTCAACTTACAGTACTTAGTACATGTACGTACGTTTAGTGTCACTGTACACACACATTTACTGTATACTATTGTTGCATTGTACGTATTTATTGCTGGTGGCCTGTCTATCGTAATGGCTGTAACATATGTGATATCGGAGACACTCAATATCTTTAAAATAATATTCAGGTTTTACTGTATATAAACAGTGTGTTTATATACATAATTTCAATGAATCTTACCTAATATCTAAGAGAATACAAAGGGATTATGCTGTATAACTCTGCGGGAAATATTTATAAACAGTGTGGGAGAGTTTATAAGGGCTTAAAATATATAAAAAATAACCATAGAAACATATGGTTTCTACTTCGCGGATTTTCACCTATCGCGGGGGGGTCTGGAACGCAACCCCCGCGATCGAGGAGGCATTACTGTATATATATATATATATAAAATATATCATATATAAGATACAGTATCTGCCAAATAATACAAAGATTATACGAAATGTGTTTCATCCTTATTGGAGCTCATCAGGTGTACTCACTTTTGCATCCCCTTATAGGGATTGAACTTAAGATGTCAGCGCCTGAGACGAAGCCTCTGATGTTGTGCCACAGCTGGTTCACTATGTAGGGGGGGCCTAACATATTGATGGGGTCCACTAGAGGACCTTGAAGGTACAAAGGTTGAGAACCACTGGTTTAAGTAGGTAATATGTAAAAGTAGTCTCTTGTTAAAAATCTTTTTTCTTTGAGACAATAGTTCAATTTAGCACATAGAGTGTATTATTTCCATTACACAGTGATGGGTTTTAAAACTTTACCTTGTTAAATTTGAAGACTAACATATTTTCAGCAGTTTTTTATCTAAAAATGTTCTTATGTGCCCTGTGGTGGGCTGGCGCCCTGTCTGGGGTTTGTTTCCTGCCTTGTGCCCTATGTTGGCTGGGATTGTGACCCTGTAGTTAGGATATAACGGGTTGGACAATGGATGGATGGATACTCTTATGTTAAATGTACTGTGATCATTTCCAGGGTTCGGTTTGCTGATGCGGCTACAGATCTCTGTTGTTCTCTGCTGACAAGTCTGTATGTACTACAAATACCAGCTTACCCTTTGGGAGTCTGTACTATGACAGCATACAACAATCAGTCATTCATTTTGTAACTCGCTTAGTCCAGAACAGGGTCATGGGGGGAACTGGAGCCTATCCCAGCTAGCATAGGGTGAAAGGTAGAAACAAACCCTGGACAGGATACCAGTCCATTGCAGGGCAGTATTGAACAGGAAAATTCAATTACAATGCCATTCTGGGAATATACCAGTCGATATCCTGGATAAACCTTTGGCATACAAATTGTACCAACTGACAACCCTGTATGGGATATGAAACACACTGCCATTTCCACTGCCACTACACTCTCCTTTACAATATCTACATCACTCTGTAAAAAGGTAAGTGTGATTTTTAAGAACTTTTAAGTACTAGCATTATTGTGCTGGTGGGTTAATCCATAAGGTTAAGGAGGCTGTCTCATTGGAGCCCAAAGTTTCTCTGCTGACAAGACTGCAGTATGAACTAGAAACCTAAGGTAACCCTGTGGAAGTCTGTAGTACGGCAGCATACAACAAGAAAACTCAATTATAATGTTATCCCAGTGTAGGAATGTATCAGGTGATATCCTGGATGGGCCTTTGGCATACAAATTGTAACAAATGGCATTGATATGAAACACACTTCCAATCCCACCATCATAATATCTACAGTTATATGTATTAATAACATTAAGCACTAAATTAAACCATTTACAGTTATTTTGATGGATCTAAGAAAAGCAATGAAGCAATGTGTTCATTTAGAGTGTATTACATTATTGAGAGGTTTTGGTTCTCTTAGTGCTTTTACCACAAGGTTCAACATTTAAATCCCTCACACACATTATTATTAACATTGTCAGTTAGTTTGCTCATGATACTAAAAGTCACTCAGTGATAAAATTCACCCTGCTAAACTGTGATAGTCTTATCAGGCTTTGGGAAAAAATAGCAGCCAACTGCTTTTGTGAAAAGTAATTAATCTTTTAGGGTGATTTTTAATTACTTTAATGATCATATGCTCTTGTTGAAATGCTCTTTTAACAGACTTCACCATTATCCTAGAATAAGGTTATAAATCACTATCGGTATCGTGTTTGAATATCATTTGTTGATGGCTTCTGTCACTGAAATGAGCTATGGTACTTGATTCATGTCATTTTGTCGTGTCACTGAGTTAGCACTTCTTCAAGGATCAGAAATGATTCACAGGCTGGTCAACATCTCTGTTGAGTATGTACAGTACATGAGGCCTCATATCCACACAGCAAAGTCAAAGTGAACTTTATTGTCATCTCAGCCATATACAAGTATACAGATAGACGAAATTGCGAAACTCAGGGTCCACAGTGTAACAACATGACGTGCAAATGCTAAATTAAAAATAGAATTAAAATTCAAATTCAGATTTAAAATTAAAACACAAACAAGACAAGACATTGTGCAAAGACAAGACAAAGAAGCAAATAAACACTAGTGCCAATTTAGCATCGCCAGCCTGCATTTCTTTTGACAGTGGGAGGAAACCCACACAGACATGGGAGGAACATGCAGACTCTACACAGAACAAGAACCCTGGTCTCCTTACTACAAGGCAGCGGTGGTCCCACTGCACCACATTGCCACCCAAGTTCTATGAATTTTATGACAATAAATGATTTGCTTGGTGTTTCTCTGTGGTGGAATTTCTTCTCCAATGTTTCTTTTCCAGGTCACCTCTTTTACTTTCCAGTGTCTTACTTTTCTGTTCAGTATAACAATACCAACAACTCACAGAGGTAAAACGTCACTTGCAGTACCCATTAAGATATTTACCTTTTAGTGGATGCCATCATAAACTACATTTGGGTTGATGTTAAGCTCCACTATGCTGTACTTCTGGGGTTAGGATTGGGTCATCTTCAGTGATGAGTTTTGTTTTTTGGTCTGAGGCTGATTATAACCTGATTCTGGAGATTATTTATTCCCCTTTAGAATGCAGAAGGAAAATGTCGCCAAACTGTGACATCACTTCTTCTGCAAGGCCAGAAGTGCTGCTCCTTCTTGTCCCTTTGCTATATAAAAAAATCAGGAGTGGTCTCCCCTAGACTTTCTCATATTCTCTGATTGCGGATGGATATTTGAGGAGTAAACTGCAAGACAATGATTATATTTTTACCAGCAATGGCACATGGCACAATAACGTGCAGTGAATACACTTGACGTGAGCATTCCTAGTTTTCATACTCTTCCTCTGTCTCCGTTTTGCATTCATTTGCTCAGTGGTTGATGAGCTTGCTGCTCCCTGAGCAGCTCTTCTTTTCTCCAGCCTAGCGGCCTGCTTCTTCTCTTCTTTCGTATGGCACCTTTTCGCATTAAAACTGATTAAGTCAGTGTTTGCGTTGCAATTACTTAGTACATATTCTTTAATTTTTCACTTAAGCTAGCGCTTAAGTCTTCAATCTGCCTCAAGAATGATTTAAGATATGAAGAGGTAGAGGAAGTGATGGTAAAGGTGGTAGGGATGCGCCGCCCTGTTGGCCACTGCCAACAGAATTGATTCTACAATAAAATAAAATTAAAATTAAAAAAGAAATAACATTAGAGGTCAATCATCACCCTGAAAGCGGATAGTAGATGTCACGTAGTATATGTGTACCAAATTTCAGGTCAACTGGTCAAACAGCTTGTGAGCTACAAGTGATTTAAAATCCCTTACAGACAACCGAACAGCTACAGTAACATATTAAATAAGAAGATATTATGTACATTAAAGAAGCATCAACAACAAATCAAATCAAATTAATAATATACTGAACAATTAGTATACAAGTAAAGTTCAATAAATTGCAGCTGAATGAATTAAAGGTAAAGTACCACTTCTGGTTAGCGGAAATAGCCCCAAAGTTGATAGAAATCTACATTTTGCACCTAATACTTGTATGCAAAATTTGGTTGACCTAAGTTGAAAGTGTAGTCAAGTTCTTGTGTTTACATACACACACATACACACAGACAGACACAGAGACATAATTCCAAAAATGGTATTTTCGGACTCAGGGATGTCTAAAACGTTGAGATTCATCAAAATCTTGAAATGGAAATTTTGCAGGATTCCAATACTTTCCCTATACTTCATATACGAGAAAGTCAGGGAGGTCTACAACGTCAAGATTCATCACAATCTCGACATCGAATTTTTGGACGATTATAATATTTTCCCTATACTTCATATACGAGAAAGTAAAGTTGTCATTCATTTTTGACCCATCTTCCTCTAAGAAGCAAAAACAAGAGCTGTTTTTAAGATAGGACATATGGTTCCTTATATTTTTGTGTTTAAGTACACTAGTCTCGCTGTGCTGTGACATTATTCACTATGTGACACTAACCAACCCCTGTCACTATCAGCATGCCAAATGAATGGGTCACAACGAGTATAAATGTGTTTTGATCGACACCACATGCACATTCTTTGAGGTACGGTCTGCGTGCCGGCTTCATGTAGGACGTATAAACCCAGCTTAAGGGTTTGACACATGAATCGCACACGTTGGATGTGAATGTGAGAGAGACAGAAAGAAAGTCAAATTGTTTATCTGTAGCTTAAAACACACCACCACTTAATGCCAGACCACATTTTATGCACTGTCACCTCATCCATTTTGAATGGATTTGTGCCTGACTCTGCTGGGATTTGCTCCAGCCCCAAACACCAACGTATTGGAATAAGCAGGTTCTGAAAATTAATGAAAGGATTAATATGCCTTAGGGAGAAACAGTGTTGGAAAATGAGAGGCAGAAGCATTAGGGTGGAACCTGCCAGGCATCCATACTGAGGCATAAGCTATGACATAGCCACAAAAAGAGCAGATGTGATTGATGACTTCAGGAAAGAAAGAGAGACAAGTAATACAGATGAATAAAGAATGGAAATAAAAAAAAATCTTTCTGACCACTGTTTCAGCAGGAAGCCAAAATGTGAGAAAATCTGTACGCTACACTATGTAGCATTTTCTTGACCCATGTTTTTTTTTTTATTAAAATAGGAGAATTGAACAACTTTGTAGGGTACACTGGATATGCTGTGTTTCTCTTTGGACTAGCAATGTGATTTGAGTAATAATAGAATATCAACAGCTAAATGGTTAGATGTTTAACTACATCATGTTGGTGAACTGAATTAATGAATGTTGTGACTGGGTGCAGGAATAACAGCTCCATTACTCGGAAATATCCTGTTTATTGTTCAAGGACCAAATATAACCAAAACAATAGAAAATGCTTTCTGGCATACTTTCTGTTATGCGGGTAAATCAAAGCAACTAAAGCAAGGTTGTTGGGCTGGATAGCCAGGTTGTCTTGCTAGCGGAGCTCTGTCCAGCGTGTTGCTCGAGCCAGTAATGATGCCAACTTCTGGGACAGCCAGGTTTTATGGTGGCAGAGTCAGAAAGGGCATGGCTACTTGCCCTCACTGTGTGGCCTCTCAGCACTGAGAATAAAGAAGGAGATGACAGTATTAGCGATAGTGCCCCTTCTCATCCTGTCAGGTTATTACATACCTTGACTGAGCTGGTCCTCAAATGTGCATGCATGACAATATTCAATGAGAAGATAGTCAGTTTATGTCATTTGATCAAATGGTGGGCTAATATGATGAAGCAAACACAATCCCAGAATTGAATTATTGAAAAATATCATAAAATTGACAATAAGTGACTAAAAAGTATTATAAATATATAACATGAGCCACAGTAGTGTGGGTATACTGATTGGGTTTAGATTGAAGGGTATGGGGGAATGATCTGCTCCCAGTGAGCCAGTTCACCTGTTCCTTCGATTATGGCCTCTTTGCCTGGCATGTATTCTTTCTTTATGCCCGGCCAGGATGCCTGTCCTTCTTCTCTGGCACTTACAGTGTCAATGAAATGTACAGAGTTCTGATGATAGGTGGATCCCCAATTTCACGCCTAGAACTGGTCTGGTTACTACCACCATGAAATCCTACCAGAACGTCAGGCACCAGCAGAGGGCCCAAGTCAGCAGCGTGGTCAGAGTCAGAGACTACCAATTCTGCATCCAACTTAATAAAAGACAAGTCTGTGTATCTGTGTGTCCATCTGATTGCTGTGTCTATGTTTTATACCATTTGCTATGGAATTCATAAAAGCAGTAATAATGTTTGTGATGTGCCCTCTGTTGGAATGAAACGTGCAGATGCATTTTATTAGTACATGCAGTACAACAATTTGGTATGGAATTCGCAAAATCATTGCTAATGTTTGTTATGCACCATCTGTTGGAATGAAAAATGCAAAAACCTTTGGATACTACATGCATTACAAAATACTTTCCAATAGGTGGTGCATTGCAAATGTTAACGCTGAATATACTGAGGTCTACATCTACATTGACTACTTAGACCTGAACCGGTCTTAGACAGGTACCACAACAAGTTTTACATATACATTTGTATGGCTTGGAATCCTGGATTTGGCAATATTGCAACATACAAAGAGCCTGGTCTTTTAACATGTGGTATCAGCATAAAATTCTTCATATCTTCATACAGAATTTGGAGGTCACTGCCAGTATGGGGATAGGGCCCATTTTAGCCAACTTGGTTCCATTGCTCGACTGATCAGGCCCACCCCAAGCCAAGGAGTATGAGTGTGTGCTGTAGTATGACAGACAGAGTGAGGTGCACCACAGGGTTGGAAAAGGCCTCCACAGCCCACAGTGCACATGAACCCAAAAAATTAAAACTGGTGCTCCCTTTGGAAGGAATGAAGTCTTGCAATTGGTTGCAGCCATGAGAGATTAGTGCAGTGGATCAGTGAAGCTCATGTGTTTTGATCAGATTGGTGTGATTGCCCCGTGATAAACTGGCTTTCATCCTGGCTATTTTCTAGCACTACACATGATGGTTCTGGATTAGCCCTTGTGTCCTGTGCAACAACTAAGAATAAAAAGAGAGATCCAGAAATTATTTTAATTATTATTATTTAACTGAAGCAGGTTTTGAAGTCCATAAGTAAAAAAACATTCTCTGTTTTGAATTGATTGCCAAGTACAGAAGGGTCAATATGATCCAAAAGCCTATTGTGTCCTCCACTAATGAATCTGCATACAGATTAGCATTGGATTAGCAGTGAATTCAGAAAGCATTTGGACCCTCTCACTTTCTGCACACTTTTAATTGTTCAAAACGGTGCTAAATTGTTGTGGCAACTGCTCAGATTTTACTTTTTTTTTCCACACACATTTTAAAGTTTTAGTGTTTGATCCTTTGGCTGGTATTGTTTAACTAAATCAATGTTTATAGACTACTTCTCACTTTTTATTTCATGATACCATGAACTCTGAAAATATTCACTTTCTGCACACTGTACTGTGTTGTTGATTTAATTTTAAATGGATTAATTTGCCATTTTTGCCCACCAATCTACACTCGATAACCCATAATGACAATGTCAAAACATGTTTTCAGACATTTTTGAAAATTTATTAAAAAATCAAACACTGAAATCTCTCATTCCTGTAAATATTAAGAGGTTTTGTGGTGGCACTCCAAATTGTGCTCAGGTGCATCCTGTTTGCTTTAATTCTCCTCGAGATGTGCCCAGAACTTGTTTGGAGCCATCTGAATTTAATGGACATCATTCAGAAAGACACACTTCTGTGTATAGAAAGTCCCACAATTCAAACTGCATGCCAGGACAAAAAACAATCCATGAAGTCCAAGGAACTCTCTGTAGGCCTCCGCAATCAAACTGTGGTGAGGCAAAGATCGGGGCAAAGACTGGAGTGTTTCCAGGAGCCTTAATAATATTCAAATGGAAGAAGCCTGGAACCACAAGAACTCTTCCTAGAGTGGACCGTCCAAACAAACTGTTTAACTGATTTAAGAAGGGGTTTAGTCACAGAGGTGACCAAGAACCCAAAGTTCACTCTTACAGAGCTTCAGAAGTTCTCTGTTGAAATGGGAAAACCTGTTGTAAAGATGAACATCTCAGCCTCACTTCATCAATCAGGCATTTATGGTAGAATGGTCAGATGGAGCCATTCTTGAGGAAAAAGTGTATGATAGCCCACTTGGAGTTTCCCAAACACAATTTAGAGGACTCTGAGAACATAAAGATAAAGATTCTACAGTTTGATGAGATGAAAATTGAACTCTGGTCAGAGATTTGTCAGAATTGAGGAAAGAATGAATGCAGCCAAATACAGAGAGGTCCTTGAAGAAAACCAGAGTGCACACCACCTCAGACTGAGGGTACACCTTTCAGTATGACAATAGCCTGACACAAAGAGACAAGACAACACAGAGGAGGCTTTGGGATATGTCTCGAACTGTTAATGAGTGATCCAAAGCCAAAGCTTAAACCCCAAAGAACATGTGTGGAGGGGCCTGAAGGTGGAAGTTAACACACTTTTCTCACCAAGTCTAACGAAGCAGCCAGGAAAAATGAGATAAAGTGCCCAAATCCAGGTGTACAAAGCTGGTAGAGAATTACCAAGAAGATGGAAAGCTGTAATTGCTGCCACAGGGGCTTCTACAGAGTACTGAATTAAGGGTCTGAATACTTATATAAATGTGAGGTTTCAGTTTTTGGTGCTTAATAAATTTGCAAACATTCTGAAAGTATCAAGTGATGGGCAATAATGTTAAATGTATCCATTTACAATTAAATCTACAACACACTCAAAAAAGTTTGGTGCAGCCACCCGTGTAATATCCTTTGCTGCAAAAAGGGTATGAAAATGGCACTGATGTGCATAGGTTGGAGTCCACAACTGAACTGATGTCTTAATGAAAACATGGTGGCTTTAGAGGCCAGGATCAGAAGTGACATGGTGGAACCGGAAGTGACGTTCTTCTGGGCCCTGGAACTGAAAGTGATGTACTTCTGTGCGCCGGAACCAGATGTGGCGTTCTTCTGGATGCCAGAGCCGGAAGTGACATCATCAATGTTGAATCGGGTAGGTTTTCCCGTTTTTGGACTGCTAAGACAACAGAAGAAGGTTTAGTGCACCCCACCACCCCCTGGCCTGGTGTGGAATTACCTTCACATGATCCATACAGCTCCTTTCTACTCACACGTATGTGACAATGGTAAAGTGTGCAGAACACAAAGGAGCTGTCATACACGTACACATGGGAGGCAACTGAAGGGCTTGAAAAGGGATGATTCCATGCCGGTCCAGGGGGTGGCGGAGTGCACTGATCCTTCCTCTTTTTCCTCCCCAGGCCAACCACTGGAAATTCTGCCTGGGACTCAATGATGTCACTTTAGTTTCCATCCTTGATGGAATCACTTCTGGTTCCAGGGCCTGATGACATCACATTCAGTTACGGTTTCATTTCCCCAGCCCAACTTTAAAACCGTCATGTAATCTCTGTTTGAACTTTTCTGTTTTAAAAATGATGTCTGTCAAGACCTTTTCATTTATTGAAACAAACCCTCATCTTTTGCAGCTTATTTCAAGTATACGGGCGACTGTTCCCAAACCCTTTCCTGGGTTGCGTGAATCTTTTTACAGAGTATGGATAATTTCTGATTCCAATATACACAGAGACGTACATCCATATTTTTCTTTACGTTGTACCTGTGAGCTAAAAAATCCATACACACTGGAGGCTAATGTTGGGTCATTAATTAATTATACTTATAATTATATATAATTATAGAACCAAATAACCTGCAGAAAATTCTAACCACAGACTCTGGATATACAGTGACAGGCTAGAAGTGATCCCAGGTCTTTCCAGGCTTGCAGCACCAGAACTAACCCTCATTTATTGTCATCTACTCGCTGTCAGCTGTACTTTATTACTTATTTCTATCCTCCCCTATAATACTAAAGGTGATGCCAACACATTCAGCTGGATGATATTTTTTATTCATGTGATCTGGAAAGTAAGCATAACTGTATCATATGTAACCTGTAGACGGTGCCTGAGAGCCCCAAAACTCACACACAGTAATGCCCAGCACAATTTTAAGTTCAAATAAAGAATATTTATTCAAACAAAAGAAGTCTCCACAATCATCTCTCCAAAGATTAGCCAAAATAACACAAAATAAACCAATTCTTCCTCCTTCTGCCCACTGCCTCCCGACTGTAACTCGTCCATGTGTGGCAGCAGGCTCCATTTTAAGCTGGATCCAGGAATACTTCAGATACCATGCCATGTCTTCCTGGAAGCACTTCCAGGCCATAAAAAAAGTAGGGAGGTCCTCCCCCAACAGCACCCTCTATTGATCCCAGGTACCCCAACAGGGCTACATTTCCAGACTCCAAATCTCAAGCACCCCCGTGGGTGTCCCAACTGGGTTTCCATCTGAGGACCACTGCCACCTGGCATATGTGAGATTGAACTGCTCCCAATTCCTGGATATCGCTGGTCCATCCATAATTTGATACCACAAATTATTTTCTTGTCCCACTGGCCAATCCATTTGTCCTTCTGCTCTGGCCTCCCATCCAGGTATGAAACCATCCTCCTTCCCGGCCAGGATGCCTGTTCTCCTCTCACACATATTTCTGTCATTTTTATTCAGATTGCATTTTAATTGATCCCACATCACTGAATCTGTAAAACAGCAGTCCTAAACACGCTTGAATACAATGCATTAACAATTGGCCTGAATTGAATTTATATTGTCAGTGTAGAAAATAAGACAACAATGAAACTGGCATTGTTTAAATGAGGGGCACGACGCCCCATTTGGAGGTGCATACTCATGCCAACCAATTCTTTTTATTTCCGACGGCACTTACAATCATTCAGAACTCATGTGGGCATCTGAGCACACAACATACTTTCAGGAAATGTGGCATGTGACCCTAAGAAAATGAGGTATTGATTTTTTTTTTTACTGCCTTGGCTTCAAAGTAACAGATCATCTGCCCTCAATCTAGGAAGCTCACAGATGGAGAAATTCTTTGGCATTCAAATTTGGTAAGCCTGCAGCATCTGTTCTGCAAATCTAGATAACTACAAGCAGAATATTTTTTTTGTACATAAAAAATTGCTTTTAAAAAATATCTGAATATCAGTAAAACCAATTCAGTGATTATTACAACTTTTTAATAAAAATGCAGACATTAGATTATGATCTGAAGTGTATTTTAATTTTTTTGCTGTCTTTTCCTAGCCTTTAAAATTAACCAAGGGATCATTTGGGGGTTTGGAAGGCCTAGGAACACAATGCTCACATTTAGTTTTTATTTAGACACCCTCTTAATAAAACTATAATATATAAGTACATTTTGCTGTGACACTATTTGCTTTTTGATATGGGCACTACCATTTTTGGCCTTGGACACAGTTAACCACCATATCTTCCTTGCCACTCTCTCAGACATTAGCATAACTGGAACTGCACAATACAATAAGGTCACACCTGGAGCTGACTGTGTTACCGTTGACAGCTTAAGGGGTCTGATGATGGTAATTACCCACCATACCAGGGTTTGGCGCTGTTTGCTAATGCCATCTCTCTTCTTCCATCTGCAAAATGGAACACTGACAGCCATCCAACCTCTGTCATGACCTCCATTTCCCACCTTCCTGGACCCTTCCTGCCTGGAAACCATATGACCAGTAGTTTGGCCATTTTGGAGTTAGTTGTATTCTGAACTCCAGTTTGAAAAGAGTACTCCACATTTAATGTTTTTTTCTTAGTTTATTTTTGCTTTGCACCCTTCCCCACCATAACCTATTGTCTATTGGGGAGGAGTGAAAGCTTTAGATTCGTCAAAAATTTTGATCTATGCTTTTCGATGGATCTCGACATTTTATTTTCCCCTGATACCGAAAACATCAATATCTCGATGATCGGTGTGTGCGTGTCTGTGTGTCACAGTTTCTTCAGGACGGTCTAGAGCTAAAACGGCTGGACAGAAAAATACCAAACTCGAAACTTAAGTCTGTTATGAGATGACGATGTGCTGATTAGTTTTTGAGCAAAATTATGCAAGAGGTAGAGGCAAAATAGAGGAATCCTTAAATGCAGTAATTCTGCAGTTAATTATGAATTCTTCTCATCAATTGCTATCGTAATGACCTATTTTATGATCAGAAAGATCGGCATCAGAGAAGTAAATAATTACTGAAATGTTATAAAATAGTTCAGGTAACGTGGTTCCTAGGGCACAAAGCCTAGTAACGTTCATGTCCGAATTATTGTTACTAAGTGACCCAACTCTTTCACATTGTTGTGTTTCCTTTCACACAGTAAAATGTTTGAAAAGTCAGTATGGATGCACTCAGGAAAACCTTTGTTGTGCTTGCTCCATCAGAATAAATAGCAGTTGATGGCAACATATTGCATGGTATTTTGCATATCCAATCACCGTAGCAACATGTCTATAGACAGAAGTTGGACATTACTATGTGTTTAATGAGATACAAGTAGGCAGAATTGCTAAAAAACAGCATAATACTACAGCTGTCATTATTGTTTGCAGTGTACATCGCCATTTTGGAACAATATCATGATCTGATGTTGGACAAACTTGGACTTGACAGCCCAGCCCCGAGTTTCCGAGTTGGAAATCTGGCTTAAGGAATATTCCAGTTGAAAATTCTAACTATGGACTCAGAAATTCCAACTTCAAACTTTAAATGGAATGCAGAATTACCATGTATCCTGGTGAGGAGAAATGTCAAGGGTTACCCAGGAGAGCACAGGTGTGACCCAAAGTTCTTTGCCGTTTCCACTTCTCATGACCAATAGCTTTTCTTATCAGCGCTATGCTGATAAAACACAGTTCTACCTATCATTCTCTCCAGAGGGCCACACGGTATCAATCAGAATCTCTGCAAGTCTCAAGGAGATAGTTGTAAATGCAGGCACTTACATCAGACCACATACAGTAGGTTTACATGAGTGAAGTAAGTCCATAATGCCTTTGTTTCTAGGTCATTTTCTACATTAAAAATTCCAACACTATGTGCTCCTTTATTGTCTCCACTAAAACCTACACAATTCAGCAGCAGTTTTTGCCTCTTATTACTTTTGTTTCATGGTTGTTTCAAAACTACAAATAAAAACCTGTATGACAGCGTTTCTCAACCTTTAAGTATTTGCGACCCGAGTTTTCATAACAGTTTTAATCGTCCCCTAACATTTTTTTTAAATGTAGATGCATATTTTATTATACCTACTTAACTTTTATCGACATTTATCTAACTCTATATTTATTGTTCTAGTATCAGAATGTAGTTTAAGTTAATTTGTTTTGGTTTCAACAGATATTTTTTTCATATTTTTGATTCTTGTTTTCTTTTTTTCACATCTTCGCACCCCCCTTTCTGTTACTTCATGCCCCCCTAGGGGGGCCCGCCTCACAGGTTGAGAATTACTGCTGTATGATGAATCTTCATTATGACACCTAAGAATGTTATACATAAAATGTCTAAAGGATTTCTGACCATTTTCAACATTCCTTTCATATATTTATTATAATCAATGGATCGCAATGCCATTTAAAGAATGGTCAGTGGGCACTCCTGTTTTGTGGAGTATTTGAGGGTAATCTTGTTCACATGTCATGCAAATCAGTTGACATACCTTGTCATCACACTCTGCTTCTGTAACATGGTGCTGCTGGGCAACTTGCTATATCACCCTGATGTTGAGTTTATTTCTGGAAGAAAACAAAAAAACTAGTTAGGGGTAAAAAAAATCACATTTTTGGAATGTTATATTTTTGCTTAGTATGCCAATTGGTTTAGTTATTTTTTGGCTCTTAGATCACAGCCTTTCTTCCATCTCCTGGTATTCCTTGTTGAACACCAATTATTTTCAATTTGTTCAGAAGAACCCGTACTCTTTACCAACTGGAGCATTTTCTAACAGTGATTTGAACCCTAAGCATTTAGTTATTCCCTGGAGATTTTTATGTGACCTTTTGTCAGACTGCTCAGTATCTCTCAAGAAGCTAAGGATCAGTAAAGATGAGTTCCAGAGAAGAATGTACAGTCAGTCCTCTGTATTTGTGGGTTCCACAACCATGTATCCAGATAGCTCCAAAAGGCAAAACTTTCATTTGCAGTGAGCAAAGTACTATGCTGAATCTGTGTGAATGCAGTGATCTGCCTGCCTCCCACCAAAAGAGTAGAATAAAATGGCTCATTGGAGAAAACGTAGAGTTCTTACTGTACCACCACACTGCTCTTCAGCTGGGTATCTCTGCTTTCATGAAGCACGCTTGCTTTGCTCTGAAGATTAATTGATCCCTAATAAAATGAAAGCTCTTTCTCACTCACCTATCGACTTCTGAGTGTTATCAATTTCCATGGTGGGAAACGCTTTCTGTATTTATACTACCTGCAGTACTACGGATCATAAACAAAATACAAAAGACAAACATGTATTCCAGAAAATGAAGACACTC
Source organism: Polypterus senegalus (assembly GCF_016835505.1). Taxonomy (NCBI): domain Eukaryota; kingdom Metazoa; phylum Chordata; class Cladistia; order Polypteriformes; family Polypteridae; genus Polypterus; species Polypterus senegalus. The sequence continues at coordinate 23,133,691 of NC_053160.1, forward strand.
AAACAAAAAAAGACTAAACAATTACTAACCAAAACGTTAAACTGAAATCCTACTTTCTTAAACCGTTGCTCCCCAAAAAGAGCGAGTCTGTCCATCTGCCCACAGACAGCTGGCCAGGGCACCGGATTTAAACTTAAGTAAGGTTATCTATACGCCCCTGCATCCAAAAAGCTATGCAAGCCAGAAACAACTTGGAAACACACAGACTGCCTGTAGGTAAACATAAACTGTAAAATAAATACTGAAGTTTCAACCAACAAAATTGTTATTCATGACAGGGATACACACAAGTACAGTGGCAAGAGCATCTCTGTGTTTCTTTAAACAAATGCCATTCAGTTGGCACATTGTGTGCACCCTTTGTTTTCCTGAAATAATGGCTCCTAAAAAGCCATCAAGTTGTGAAAGCAATGTTCAAAGTCTAAGAGGGAGTGGCAAGTGCTATAAGAAAATAAAAATCCTAAATCTTTTGGAAAGTGGTATGTGTACTAAATAATCAAGCCTGGACACACAAAGAGGTTTGAGGCAGCCTCTTATATATTTGAGAATTGGCTGCAAAATGTGAACAAAATGTTGAGAAAAAGGGTCTTTACAGACAAGAGTCCAAAACAGAACTGCACAGGCCAGTAAACATGGTGGATATATAGTGGGATGGCAGGAAGAGGAGGGATCTTTGGACTGGAATCAGAAATGAGGTCACTGGGCTGCGACTTCTTGGGAAGTGGCTATTTTCTGGGGCGGAGCCAGAAATGAAGTCTCCATGGGAGCCAGGCGGAAATTTCCCGCATTTGGTTTGTGGGGAGACAAGAGAAAAGATTAATGCACTCTGCCACCACCTGGTCTGATTGGGAATTACCTTCTTTATGAGCCCTTTAGCTGCCTCCCACGCGCACGTGTGTGACACATGTCACTTGCTGAAGTTATTATTCCCGAAACAATACAGTATAACAACTATTTACAATGTATTAGGTATTATCAGTAATCTAGAGAACATTTAAAGGATATGGGAGGCTGTTTTTAGGTTAAATGTAAATACTACTCCATTTTATACAAGAGACTTGAGTATCTGCGGATTTTTGTATACACAGGCATCCTGGAGCCAATCTCTTGTGGATAGAAAGGACCGACTGTATAATCAACCAAACATAAAACAATAATGAAGGTCTTTAAACAGGCAAGAGTTTAAAAATATGACTGACTAAAAAACTAAACACAAAAGTCCATGAACTGAGCATCAAAGACGTTGTAGCAACAGTTTCAAGGTCAGGATCTGAACTGTCTGAACTTTATGCAAAGTGCAATCTCCTGTAAAATCTGGTCTCAACATCTCAGTAGTCATCTGAACTGATTCAGCAACGAGAATTCACTTCCTTCCTATTTAACCACAAACAATCCGGAATCCTGGATTCATGACAAAATTTACCACAATGAATAAAGCTTAATCTAACACAAGTTAAGAATGTTCCCATACTGCACAGCTTCAAATGTGTGTCACAGTTTCTTTAGCTTCAGCAATAAACCTGATTTCTTTCAGTCTGGGGCTGCCAGATGTTTTCCCTGATGTTTCACTGAGTGTTTCTTCGTAATACAGTATTTTTTCACAGTTAAATCATTAGGCTCACAAGTTTAAGGTTCAAATTACGAAAGCATACATTGTTTTTTACCACAAATAAATAAACAACAGCATTCCAAAAATAACAAAAACAGCTACTACTGTATTAGTGGAGATTATTTTTCTATCAGAAATGAATCAAGCGGAGGACACTAATGTCACAGATGTGTTTCAATTTATCCACTTTTGCGGGTCAACACAGGGTGACATACTCTCGATATAGAAATAGGAATTGTCTCACAAAATAATAAGCAGAGAAACCATTTTTTCTAAAATGTGAAAAATATTTCCAGGGAAATCTTCTTTCTCCATCTTCACTCTCCTTTCTCCTTCCCTCACGGGGTTCCTACCACAACACACCACCATATGGGTTAATGTATAATTCATGAAAGCATCCGTGTGAAGCCGAGTTTATTCAAAGGTAACACAGACAAGGTGTGTGCTTTGCAGACTGACTTCAATGGTAATTATATCATCTAATGACTTTCTTTTATTTTGTCAGTGTAATTCTTTCATTTGAAGAGCAAATGCCAAGCTTGTGCAGATTTCATCATGTTCTGGATTTACTGCTATAGACAGCTGTCAGTTTATGCTATTTAAACTTGACAATCTAGACGTGTTTTTATATTCTCAAACGGTACAATGAAGTTTAGTTCAACTGAATACACATTTTTGGTATAGCGCAGTTCAAATCGTTTTTGATCAAACACATACAGGAATAAACAACAACATTTATTTATATAGCACATTTACATACAAACAGTAGCTCAAAGTGCTTTACATATTAAAGAATAGAAAAATGAAAGACATAATTATAAAACAAAATAAATCAACATTAATTAACATCGAATAAGAGTAAGGTTCAATGGCCAGGGGGGGACAGAAAAAACAAAAAAACTCCAGACGGCTGGAGAAAAAATAAAATCTGTAGGGATTCCAGACCATGATACCGCCCAGTACCCTCTGGGCATTCTACCTAACATAAATGAAACAGTCCTCTTTGGATTTAGGATTCTCACGGAAGGGCTTGATGATGATGATGGTCACGTAGACTTCTTCCTTTTAATCCGTCCATCATTGTTGGAGCATCATGAAGCTTTGAGTAGGTGTTGGTGGCGCAGGCCACCACCACAAAGAAACCGGAAAAAGAAACAGAAAAGAGAGTAGGGGTCAGTACCGATTTTAGAGCCACCATGAATAGTTGTTATGATGAATTGAACATACAGAGTTAAATTACGATTAAAGTGAAGTTATAAAAAGGCCATGTTAAAGTAATGTGTTTTCAGCAGTGCTTTAAAGTGCTCTACTGTATCAGCCTGGCGAATTCCTATTGGCAGGCTATTCCAGATTTTAGGTGCATAACAGCAGAAGGCCGCCTCACCACTTCTTTTAAGTTTTGTTCTTGGAATTCTAAGGAGACACTCATTTGAGGATCTGAGGTTGCGATTTGGAATATAAGGTGTCAGACATTCCGATATATAAGATGGGGCGAGATTATTTAAGGCTTTATATAATAAAGGAATAAACAATATATAATACTGTAAATATGACCCTAAAACAAAGGAAAAGGGTTGGAGCACTGAAGTGACCCTGTTTAATGTCTGAAAAAAGAAAACTTTGGGAAAAATAGTGCTGGGTTAGCAAAATCGTATTGACACAAAATAGGGCAAGTTTGTTATTCACAAGCTCCAGGGGCCTCATGTATAAACGGTGCATACACTCTAAAATGTTGCTTACGCCCGTTTCCACGTTCACATCGCGATGTTTGGAAGCTAAAATATATAATACAATGCTACAATATATGTATTATTAATGTACTGATATTAATATACTGATATAAGAAATTGACTAATATAAGTGTGTGAAAGCAAGAATATTTAAGGCAGGGTGACAACAACTGTTCACAAAAGAATGTTTTGTAATTTCCTAAAAGCAGCCGTTAGCAAAAGACTGTTCTATGTCTAGGAATAAAAAGAAAAATGTGATGACAGAAAAAAGAGGAAACACTGTAAAAATATTTTGGAAAATGGCACAGAGAGGTAAAAAACTATATTAGCAGCCTGAAGATGGGGAAGTGAGAGTTTTCTGACTTGCAAGCAGAAAGCTCCATACTTGCTACTCAACTATTTATTAATTTTTTTTTAATCGCACATTTTCATTCCAGCTCAGTCCCTAGTGTATGCAAGTTCTCTGCTCGGTTTTGCAAACTGGCAGCACCCAGCCTCAAAGCAGTGCTACTGTTCCAGTGTGGCTTCCCTTTATTTTTTAGATTCACATCCCTGACATGGCTTTATCAAATACATTGAAATTAACCGCATATTGTTTATTAGTTTAAGGCATCTGATTGTAATTAACCTGTAACAATATAATGGTGCACCGAATAGCCAAACTATTTAAAATACCATAGCCACTTTAGCGTTGTTATTCTCAGTGTACCACTCAGAGTATTTTAACCCATTGTATCTGAGTGTGGAATCACAGCTTTACAGCAGCTGATTGGAAAGCTCTATGGCAGATTGTGTAAAGAGCGGGGGAAAATATCGAGCTACATCTTCTAGCACACGCTGCCTCAGCCATGGGCACAGTCTATTTGAACTTCTCCCATATGGCAAAAGCTTCAAAGCCTTTCCTGTGGAGACCTCGCGGTTCAGAAACAGTTTCATCCCAAGAGATATAAACGCACTCAATCAGTCCATCAAGTGCTCCTAGTAGAACTCTTTGTACTTATAAGTACAATCACCTTACTGTAAACTAGCACTATGGTTGTATTATTGCACAACCTGAGCTACTTATGCTTTCATGTTGTATATTTTTCAGCTTTTATCCTATTATTATTATTCTTGTCGTTGTTGTTGTTTTACCATTTTATAGGAAAATATGTTTATGTAGGATTTGAACATTGAATCTCATTGTACCATAATAACAGTAAAGTAATTAAATTCAATTCAATAGAAGAGAGCGCATATTTACAGATGATGACGACTGGTTTCTAAGTTGATTTAGATTTCCAGGCGCTATCTTCTTGGAGCTCTTGATATCTTTTTTAAGATGGAATGCAGTATATATATTACATTATACAGATAAATGTTTAACTTCATTTAAATAATGCATATTGTTAATGATTAAATATGCAAGGATTCAGTGGGCAGCGGTAGCGATGAGCTGGTGCCTCGTTCAGGGATTGTTCCTGCCTCGCGTTGTATGCTTGCTGAAGTTTATGACGTTCTGTTTTAATGACAAAATAAACTATGTGATTAAAGTGGAAACTTCAAACTTTTTTTATACTGTGTCCCAGTTTTTTTTCTTTTCTCTGTACCCTAATACGCTTCCATATGACACTCAGACAGTGGGCTACGACTCGCCTTTTCAGGACGACTTTGATATCTGACCGCTTCTTATTTATTTCGGGCACTTTGTGACTTTCTGAAATTGAACTTTCGAGTTTCTCTGCTACTCTGTTACTCAATCAGCTTCCTTTTGTTTTTTATATCACTGCTTAAACCAACAAATAGCATGTTTTTCCTTGCTTCTACTTGGTATTCTCTGAAATTCTTCAATTTTTACCCATGCTTTTGCCATTGTCCTTTCACAGAACGCTGAACTTAAGGGGCTATTTATATTGATTTGCATAATCAAAGAGACATAATTCTGGCAGGAGATGGGGTGGGGCAGCAGGCATGTGCACATGCTTTACTTTTCACGCTGACCAGGATTTATCAAGTGAAAGAACGTGGAAGTTGGAGTATGCACAGATTTATACATCTCGATTTTTTTCTGCGTACGCACATTTGCACTTTTGTCTGTACGCCCGATATTATTTACCAGGCCCCAGGAGTCTAGGACCCTCTCCAAACAGTCCCCACCAATGAAAAGGGCTGAATACCAGTTTTTTTCCTCCTAAAGTCAATGATCAGCTCCTTGGTTTTGGTGGTGTTAAGAACCAGATTGTTGTCTCTGCACCACACAAGCAGCGGCTCCACCTTCTTCCGATAAGCGGATTCATTTCCACTAGAAGTGAGCCCCACTGAAGGGGTGTCATCCACAAATTTGATGATGTCATTGCTGGAGTGTGCGGCGGTGTGGTCATAGGTGTAGAAGGTGAAGAGAAGAGGACTCAGCACGCAGCCTTGCAGAGAACCAGTGCTAAGTTGAGGGCTGAGAAAATGTGGCAGATTATTCTTACCCTCTGGGAGCGATCAGTGAGGAAGTCCGTAATCCAGAGGCAGACAGACTGGGATTGTCCCAGGTCTGTCAATTTGCTTACCAATCTATTAGGGAGGATGGTATTAAATGCAGAACTAAAGTCTACAAAGAGAGGCCTAGTGTAACTCCCCTGCTGTTCCAAGTGGGTTTGGACAGCATGACTATGGCATCCTCTGCAGATCTTTTTGTCCTGTCAGCATACTGGTGTCTAACATGAGTGGGAGGCATGAAATGATGTGAGTCCAGACCAGTTTCTCAAGAAAAACTGTTGTGACATTAATGTGTAGTAATTTGAGTCAAAAGTCTGAATATTTTATGTTTTGGGTTAAAATATATTTAAAAAAAAAACCCACAGTGCTGGCATTGATGTCTGAATCATTAGTATTATAGTTGTTTGTTCACAGGTTAGCTTAACAAATAATGTGTAAAATGAAAAACCACTGAGGGTTTGTAATGATATGCACAGACTAAATTAATACATTGCAGCAAGTGTTATCACTATAAAATGAGCCTCTTTAACAGTAAAAGCTGACAGGGGACAGGTTTTAAAAAGTATAATGACATCTCATTGATAAGATCTCTATTTCTTAATGAATGGATATTTAAAATGAACATTCTGAAGTAAAAAATTGCCATGTGATTGATTGCTGATTACTTTTTCTATTAAAACTAATTACATTAATAATGCAAGGGATTCTGATGAAAGTTCTAAATCTGTTACAAGGATTAATGAAAGCCTTGGTATTTTTACTTAAGATCACATTCTCAAATGAGCTTAAACTAATTCTGGATAATAGGTAGGCATTCATACTGTACTAGCACCATGTGATGGTGCGGGTCAGCTCCTTCCTCTCTCTTCTCATTCGGGAGCCTCTTGAACCCAGCACCATCGATAGTCATGACCGGGATGAGCTGTACAAATGAGGACATCACTTGAAGCAAAGGGAAGGTGCAAAAGTGTACAGTGCATTTGTTAAAAAAAAATCAAAACTGTCCAAATAGTGCAGTGCTTTAAAACTGTACATAAATAAATAATCCATAAAAACGTGTGAAATAGTGGAGGTTAAAATAATCCAATAAATCCCATTAAAATGAGGTTAAAATACTGGCAGGAACAATAATTTAAAAAAAAATCCTGGTGCCTTCTCCTTTTATCTGACAGCTCCTTTGCTTATCCCTCACGTTATAAGACACCCTATCAGAAGACGCAGCTGACCTTCATCAGGTCCAGTTGCCTATGTACAGGCTCCCTCACCGGACTGAGACACAGGTCCCCAGCGTCCAGGGTGCTCACACTGGGGCTCTCCTCCTAAGCTTCCTCGACCCCACTGCCTTTCACGGCGAGCCATCCAAACTCCTGGGGTCTCATGTATAAACGGTGCCTACGCACAAAAATGTTGTGTTCTCCCGTTTCCACGCTCACATCGTGATGTATAAAACCTAAACTTGGTGAAAAGCCACACACATTTTCACCCCAGCTAAATGCTTGGCATACGCAAGTTCTCTGCTCGGTTTTGCAAAGTGGCGGCACCCAGCGTCAAAACAGTGCTTTTGTTCAAGTGTGGTTTCCCTTTCTTTTTTAGATCCACATCCCTGACGCGGCTTTATCATATACACTAAAATTAACCGCATATTGTTTATTAGTTTAAGGGATCTGATTTTAATTAACCTGTAACAATATAATGGTCCACGGAATGGCCAAACTATTCCAAATACCATAGCTGCTATAGCGTTGTTCCTCTCAATGCACCACTTAGAGTATTTATGCCACTGTATCTGAGTGTGGAATCACAGCTCTACAGCAGCTGATCGGAAAGAGAAATATCAGTATACAGCATCCAGCACATGCTGCCTCAGCCATGCGCACTGTCTCTTGAACTGCTCTCATACAGCAAATGCTTCAGAGCCTTTCCTGTACGGACCTCGAGATTCAGAAACAGTTTCATCCCAAGAACTATAAACACACTCAATCAGTCCATCAAGTTGCTAAATTATCACATAGTGTGGTGGGGAACAGGGGCCTCATGTATAAACAATGCATATGCACAAAAATGTTGCGTACGCCCATTTCCACGTTCACATCGTGATGTATAAAAACTAAACTTGCCTTAAAGCCACGCACATTCTTACACCAGCTCAAACCATAGCATACGCAAGTTTTCGGCTCGATTTTGCAAACTGGTGGTGCCCAGTGTCAAAGCAGTTATACTGTTTCTTGGTTGCTTTCTTTATTTTTTACTGTAGATTCATATCCCTGATGCGGCTTTATCAAATACACTGACATTAACCGCATATTGTTTTTTAATTTAAGGCATCTGATTGTAATCTACCTGTAAACATATAATGGTGCACAGCTATACAACAGATTGTTTCAAGAGCGGAAAGATTTATTGGATAGAGCTTCTAGCACACGCTGCCTCAGCCATGTGCATAGTCTATTTGAACTTCTCCCATTTGGCAAACACTTCAGAGCCTTTTCTGCACGAACCTAACGGTTCAGAAACAGTTTCATCCCACGATCTCTAAACGCACTCAATCAGTCCATCAAGTGCTCCTTGTAGAACTGCTTGTACTTATTAGTACAATTACCTCACTGCAAACTTGCGATACAGTTATAATATTGCACAACCTGAGCCACTTTATAAAGTGCTTATTTACACATGATGACAATATCATTTTTAAGATGAAATGCAACAAAATATGTTTATTACATTATGCAGATAACATGTTAACATCGTTTAAATAATCTATATTGTTAATAATTAAACATGTGAGGACACGGTGTGGCATCGCTAGCTAGTTCAAGGATTGTTCCTGCCTTGCGCTGTATTCTTGCTGGGGCTGGCACGACACTGTAAGGATAGATGGATAGAATAATTAAACATGTACTATGAAGATATTTCAATGTTTCTTAAGAGTTTTGAAGAATCAGCGTTCTTAGCTAACAGAAGGCTTAACATCCATAACAGAGCTGATTGTGTGTCGATTGGTTACTTGGAGAAAGAAAATTAAGGACAGGAATTGGGGGTTAGTACGTTTGAAAGAGACGGTGCTACTGCAATAAATTATTTCAGCGAAGGTCACACACGGCGCAGCAAGAACAATCTCTGGACAGTGTGCTAGTTCGTCACTATCACTGTGCCACCGTGTTCCCATGTTTAATAACTTGCTTTAACTCCTATCATCATGAAAACACGTTGAACTGTAATAATAATAATAAATAAATACATTGTAAACCTTTCTGTAAACATTTTTAAATTGTCATTATCTGCTATTAAGTATATATTGATGGGCAAAAATGGCAAATTTATCCAGGTAAAATTAAATCTAGAACACAATTAATTGTGCAGAAAGTTAACAGGTCTGATCACTTTCTGAATCCACGTTCTAATGATTATGAGCTATTGATAAGGGAAATGGGAGGGTGCCAGTTTATGCATTATTCTTATATACTGTTGTCGTCAGAGGGAATAGCAGGGTCGACAAAAAGATAAATTTTGGGGCACCAATCTGGCCATCACTGTTTGCTTAAAAGAAAAAATATAAACAAATGCTCAGTGTTGTTAAAACAGAACAAAACAACTGCCACCAAATAACACTGGCTGACAAACTATTGTGTTATGACTCCTTCTTCCAGGCAATTATGCTTTTATTGCCCAGAGACCAGAAGGGGCGGCGTCAGTTACCCTCACTGGGTGGTTTCTCTGTACTGTTGAAGAAAAGAAAGACATGACATTTAGTGACAGCGCTCTCTCTCTGTTCTGGGTGGAAATATACATGTAGGAGGAACCCGCAGGATGAACCTCTGGCACACATGGGTGACAATACAAACATACAAAATGGTACAAATGTGCTCATCTCATTAGTCAGGTATTCTTGTATCTAAGTTATCAGACTTTATCCAAGATTTAATCAAGTCCAAAACTGCAGTGTAACCACCTACATGATTTAAGTCACTTTAAAAAAATGCTTCATCTTTCCTTTTTTAATTTCTTCTTGCTAATGCTATTAATTTCCATGATTGCTTTCAACTTTTCACATCTATGTATAATCTGTCAATTAAAAAAAAAATAAAAACAGTGATCTGGTACTTGATTAACTATATTCTATTAATCCAAAATACTTAAATATAGCGTTTAATAATATCACATTAAAGTTAAATCAAACATAAAATGTCAGCATACCAACATCAAAATTGGTAGAAACTTTAATGTAAAATGAGAAAAAGGTTTCAAATAAAAGCTTCACAGGTCCTTGAAGCACAGTGTTTGAGGGGCCTTACCATTTCAGGAGTTACAATGGTAAAGAAGCAAAAGACAAAGTAAATTCTCAATTCCAAAGAGCCAGAATTTGTGATTAATTATCATTAGGAAATCTCATTACTACAAGCAGATGCTTTGTTTTGCTTCTGTAAAAGTAATGTTGCAAAGTATACTGACACTCATTAAAAGCCTGTGGTTGTCAAGCCATGAAAATTACACATTAAAATAATTTGCGTTACAAAAGGCGGCACTAAAAGGCTGCACCTGAACTGGTATCTAAGCAATACTAATGTGAAATTTAGGGGCCTGGAATGAAAGCCGTCCTTCTAATTAGTGTACTGTTTCAGATGAACATAATTCTGCCAGGGATTTCAGGCAGGCTGATAATGAAGGTGTGGGGCATTTTATTTAGTACAGAGGTCAAGATCGGATTTCTAATGAAAGAGTTGCACACATCAGTGATGCCAAAATCGAATGTCATTTTAAGATCATTGCATGTGGTTTCCAGATTCCAAATAAACAAGAGATGAATTCAGTGGGGGACAGCTCAGTAGACTGCTGCTTCTATTTTGTGGAAACATATTGTGATGAGCTCCTGCTGGTACCTGCCATGAGTTGTTCCCCATCTGGGATGCGATCCCATGACCTCAGCCTTCATAATGAAGGAACATTCACATCACCTGTGAGGCTTCTGTGACTCTTTTGTATGCTGAATATGTCTATAAATATTTTACACTGGAACTAGACCAGATTATCAACTAATGGTATTCAAGATTTGACAAAGAGACAAAAGATTTGACAAACTGTAATGCTTATTGACAGCATTTATTTTAAAATGTTTCCTAAGCTGGATCCTGAGTTGGTTTTTCGTGTGGTGGGTGCAGCAATGTGCTGTATCAGCGTGTGCTCCTAACCGCTCTCTCTCTCTTTTATCTACCAACCAGTGGCATCTCTGCATTAGAGGCAGGAGGGGGCATTATCCCTTCATTTCCAGCAGATGGTGCTTTTTGCATAAACCACATTCAATAATTTAATGTATTGTTATATGTTATGGTGAGGATGCAAGAAGTAGAGTTGCGAAGGTGGATGAGTTTAAATACAATACATGGGATCAATAGTACAGAGTAATGGGGATTGTGGAAGAAAGGTGAAGAAGAGAGTGCAGGCAGGGTGGAATGGGTGGAGAAGAGTGTCAGGAGTGATTTGTGACAGACGGGTATCAACAAGAGTGAAAGGGATGGCCTACAGGACGGTAACGAGACCAGCTATGTTATATGGGCTGGAGATGGTGACACTGACCAGAAAGCTGGAGACAGAGCTGGAAGTGGCAGAGTTAAAGATGCTAAGATTTGCATTGGGCGTGACGAGGATGGACAGGATTAGAAATTAGTACATTAGAGGGTCAGCTGATGTTGGACAGTTGAGAGACAAAGTCAGAGAGGCGAGATTGCATTGGTTTGGAGATGCTGGGTATATTGGGAGAAGGATGCTAAGGATAGAGCTGCCAGGGAAGAGGAAAAGAGGAAGGCCTAAGAGAAGGTTTATGGATGTGGTGAGAAGGGACATGCAGGTGATGGGTTTAACAGAACAAGATGCAGAGGACAGAAAGATATGGAAGAAGATGATCCGCTGTGGCAACCCCTAACAGGAGCAGCCGAAAGAAGATTTTTATACGGTTGTTATCAAACAGATTTTATTTTTCAATTTCCTTCATATGCTCAATGCAATTTCCCATCTAAAAAATGCTTCTTCCAGGAATCTGAGAAATTTTCTTTGTTTCTGGTGCTTATAGCCTGTATCTGGGTAGACAGGGCAAGGGCTTTGGGCACACAATGTTTTGGCGTATACAGTATATCATCAGCAGCCATACTACATCTACTTCAGGAGAGGTCATCCACCTAAAACTAAGCAAGTGCTTGGATGGGAGAACAGTTTTGGTTTCCAATAGGAAGAGGCGTTGGTGAGGCCAGCAGTGGCTGCTTACTATGTGATCTGAATTTGGATCCCAATGCCCCAGTGCAGTGATGGGGACACTGTGTTGTAAAAATGGCACCGTCCTTTGGATGAGACATAAAACCGACTTCCTGGCTGTCTGTGGTCATAAAAGGTCCCTGGACATTCCTCATAAATAGTAGGGTGTATCTCAATGTCCAGACTAAATTGCCCACCTCAGCTTAGTCATTCAAGGCCCCTAATCATCCTTTGTCTCTAATTGGCTATCTCCCCCACCACTTCACCACCTAAGAGCTAATGTGTGGTGAGTGTGCTGGCACAAAAATGGCTGCTGTTGCAACATCCAGGTGGATCTAAGTAAATAAGTAAGAATTATTATTACCACATGTTCCATCTTGGGTTTTGAAAGACAGCATCCTTTCAAGCGTTTTTTGCTGCATTGGAAGAGTCATTATAAGAGTTATCATGAATCAAATTAATTATTTAAGTACAGTATGATTTAGCATTTTGCCTATTGAACAAAAACTGAACATTAAGTGTTTAGGACCACATCAGCCCAAAGAATTGCATTCCACATTCTTTGATTGAAGTTGCGAATGTGTTCAGTTTTGACAGCTATATATTAGCTGTGCAGTTCCTTGTTTACTGAATGAATATTCATTTATGATTTTGCTTTCAGCACTGAGTATTTGATGCACATAGAAATGAAATTGTATTCCTGTCCTTTGGTGCTTGTACTGTGTGACAAAATAATATCTTCATATATGTTCATTTTGCATCCTTCCATGTGGCTCCAATGATCTCGACCTCGTTTACTGCCTGCACATTCACACCTCCAACTCCACTTTTACACTACTCCCTTGAGGTCAGAGGCAACACCATCTTCATTGACTTTCTCTGACTCTGTGAGTCAATCCAAGCCAGGATGTTTCCTAAGAATTACAAGCAGCCATGTCTTCAGTCCAATGAATTTACAAAGAAGGGCAGGTCTTTTAAGAGTCACAAGTACTGCTCTTATACCTGTCTCACTCTCACATACACACAAACTCTGCACCTTTCCTTTTATGGATGGCTTCTTAGGATAACTCCTCTCCATCTTATAACCTCTGGACATTATTGCTGCTTCCCATGTGAAGTGGGAAATTCTGAGTTCCTTTGGAACATCCCATTAAGTCGGATTTACAAAATAAGAAACTTGGGACTGGTCTGTCAAGTCCAAGTTTGTCCGACTTCATGACGTCAATTCCAAAGAGGAGACGTACACTGTGAACTCTTTGAATGCTAGGTGCAGAATTCAACACTGATATTGCAATTAAAAATCAAACACAGCTGAAGTACAATAGTAAATTTAAAAAACAAAACCTTGATCTCTTTACTAAGACCATGGCTGATTATTCTTCATCACTCAAAAGATAGGATTAGTACTATGAGATACGAGTCATTTTTAGAGCCTTGAACTTGTTATATATCCTTACAAAGCAACTGAGTTTATTGTTACATTTTAAAACATACAATTTCTGAACTCACCTGCGCATTGCTTGGTTTTGAGGAACCAAAGAATGTTCTGACAGTAATTGGCACACTCTTACACCAAGTCATTTTAGAGCTGCCGATTTACCTAACTATCAATTATTGTAATGAGGGAGGAAATACAAGTTAAAATGGCTAAAAATACAAAGTCAAATCAGACAAGAGAGTAAGCTATAAATCAAGCAACACACCCTTGAGCTATGAGGTAGCAACAGCAAAGTCATCTCACTTGTTTCAAATAATTTCAGATCAAAGCAGATTATAATTATTAGTGCCTTTAAAGCCACACCTAATAATACACAACACTGTCCACATTCCCTGTTCATGGACATGAAAGGAAAATGATTTTACACATAAGAACATAACCAAGAATCATGTCGTCCTTACCAGGTCCTAAAATTAAACACATCTAACCTCATGTGACATCAAACATATAACAGGTTTGAACTTTTTTTATTAGTTATTATTGGAAAAAAACGGCAACATACATAAGCCAAATGTGAAAAAATAAGTGTATCCTTAAAGCTTCAATATCAACCAAGAAAATAAGTACAACCAGGGTCTGCATTTAAACATTACAAAAATTGTGATAAGAACAGGCCAATAATTTCATCCATTGTATTCATTAAGATTGTCCAAAATAAAATCAAGTCAAGATCTGAAGGTCTCTAAAGACCTGAGTCCTCATGCATAACACCGTGCATAGAATTCACACTAAAACATGGCGTATGGACAAAAGTCAAAATGAGCGCACACACAAAACAATTCAGATGCAGAAAACAAGTGTGAAAGCCAACTTCCACACACTTATGCTAAATAAATCCTGGTCTGCATGAAATGTAACACTTATGCAGGCGCCTGCCACCCCTCCCAGACTCCTCCCAAAATTATGCCTCTTTGAATATGCAAATCAATATAAATATTCCCTTAAGTTCAGTGTTCTGTGAAAAGACAATGGCAAAAGCACGGAAAAAAATGAATTATCAGCGAATGCGAAGTGGAGGCAAGGAAAAATGTACTATTTGTTGGTTTAAGCAGTGATATAAACAACAAAAGGAAGTTGATCGAAAGTTCAAGTTCAGAAAGTCACACAATGCCCGTAATATGAAAGAAGTGGTCAGATATCAAAGTCGTAGCCCACCATCTGAGTGTTTTATGGAAGCTTATTAGGGTACAGAGAAATAGGGACATATTGGGAAAAAAAGCTTGAAATGGCAACTTTAATCTCAAAATTTCCACTTTAATCACATAGTTTATTTTGTCATTAAAGTAGAATGTAATAAACTTAATTTTAAAATCTTTTAATTTACTAGTTTCTCAAATCCCATCGTAACTAAAGTAGCACGTTAAGTGCTTCGTATGCTGTGTGTTCTTCTATATACTCTATGTGTATGAATCACTACTTGCTTCTCTTACGCCGACAGGACACAGAACATTACATTCAGGATATTACAGCTTTCTGAATAATTTAAATACTAAGATGTATACTTGATATATTTTCATGAGGAAATTAATTAAAGCATATATTAAACATAGGGCCATAGTGGCGCAATGGTAGCGACGAGCTGGCACTCCATCCAGAGATTGTTACTGCCTCTTGCAAGATGCTCGCTGCACCATGCGGGACACTCGATGAAAGAGACAGTACTGCTGCAATAAATTATTTCAAATGTACTAACTCCCAATTCCTGTCCTTTCTTTTCTTTCTTCAAGTAACCAATCACCGCACAATCAGCTCTTTAATAAATGTCAAGCTATCTATAAGCTTAAAATGCTGATTCTTCAAAACGTTTAAGTAACATTGAAATAACTTCATAGTACATGTTTAATTATTTCATCCATCTATCCATCCAAGGTTGCACCAATCCCAGAAAGCATACACCGCGAGGCAGAAACAATTCCTGAACAGGGCGCCAACTCATCGCTACTGCTGTCCACAATTTTAATAAAAGTATACATTATTTAAATGAAGTTAGAAATGTATCTGTATAATCTATACTAATAAAAGGCAAAGCCCTCACTGACTCACTGACTCACTCACTCACTCACTCATCACTAATTCTCCAATTTCCCGTGTAGGTAGAAGGCTGAAATTTGGCAGGCTTATTCCTTACAGCTTACTTACAAAATTTAAGCGGGTTTCATTTCGAAATCCTACGCATAATGGTCATAACGGTCAACAACGTCCGCCATGGTGAACTTTCTTATTCATGGCCCCAACTTCACGAAATTTGGTAGGCGGCTTCCCTGTGCTAACCGAAACTAATGTACATACTTATTTCGGTGGTATGACGCCACTGTCAGCCGCCATATTGAACTTTCCAACGTCACTAATTCTCCAACTTGACGTGTAGGTAGAAGGCTGAAATTTGGTACTTATTTCAGTGGTATGATGCCACTGTCGGCCACCATACTGAAATTTTCAACGCTCTTTGTTACTTATGGGCCCATCTTCAAGAAATCTGGTATGCAGGTTCCCAACGCTAACTGAATCCTACTTACGTACATATATACATCCATAGCCTGCAGCTCGGTCACCATGTGAGGCGGCGTTGGGTCCCCCATCCCAACGCCTCCCACGTTGTTGGCTGCCTGCCTATATAAGGCCATCAGTCGCTCCAGTCTCTACATTCACTTCCTTGCTTCGCCACGGGATTCACGTCTCCCTGCTGATAACTACAGCCTTTTCATTTAATCCACGGCTTCTCCGCTGTTTTATTTATTTCGATTATAGTTATTGTGTAGGTATTTTAGACTTACTTTACATTGTTCAGGTACCCATTTTCTTTATCATTCCAACCGTACCCCCATTAACATGTCTATTGAGGTGATCACCATCGATCAAAGAACTGTCACTTACCGAGTGGTTTCCATGCCCGGAGACGGCATCTACCTTTTCCATTCTCTTTGTTACATATTGCACGGCCATATCAGGCTCACTCTTGAGGAACATTGTGTCTTATGTATTGAATGACTGAGACAGGTTCAAGGTGTGGACTGATGACGGTATAGGAGATAATTATTCTACACAGGAGCACTAGAAGAGTGAAATGCTTAAGCCCTTCACCTATGCATCTGCATGTGAGTTGATGGCTGCCGTTGAATTGTTCGGTTGTCGCTTTCAAGTGTACCAAAATGGCCAGATATTTTACACCTTTTGACAATCGCCAATGCCTCTTAAACATCTTAGATTGACAGGTGACGATTTCAGTAGTGGACACTTTGATGTTTATAAATGTTTAAACTCTCAAAAGCTGGATGTAAAGTTATTGATGAAACAGGTTGTATACTTATAATGCTTGACAGATGCCAAATGTCTCTTCAACACAAGTCCTACAAATACAGTCGTAATTGAAACAAACCATGAAACTTAAACCGATTATGACAGCAGATTTGAGATTTGAAACAAGATTACTGTTCACATGGCCAACTGTACGTTGCATGCTCAAGAGTAAGCTCAGTGCACAGCTTGGTCATATTACAACCGGATGGTCGAACTCACAATGTGGTATACAAAGAGATCCTTAACAAATACTGTAATTATTGGTATATTTTCCCTCAGTTTAAAAAGGTTTAATTTTCTTCTTAATAAACATTTTAAGGCAGTACTTCGCCGCTGCGAAGTGCGGGTATTTTGCTAGTGTAATATATATACTTTACTGCATTTAATCTAAAAAATGATATCAAGAGCTCCAAAAAGATAGTGCCTGCAAATCTAAATTGACTTAGAAGCCAGTTGTCATCATCTGTAAATATGATAAAAAACAATGAAAAATATATAATATGAAAACATAAGTGTACTCAGATTGTGCAATATTACAACTATAATGCAAGTTTACCGTGAGGTAATTGTACTTATAAGTACAAACAGTTCTACAAAGAGCACTTGATGGACTGATTGAGTGCGTTTAGAGCTCGTGGGATGAAACTGTTTCTGAACCGTTAGGTTCGTGCAGAAAAGGCTCTTAAGTGTTTGCCAAATTAGTGAAGTTCAAATAGACTGTGCACATGGCTAAAGCAGCGTGTGCTAGAAGCTCTATCCCGATAAATCTCTCTGCTCTTGACACAATCTGTTGTATAGCTGTGCACCATTATATGGTTACAGGTAGATTACAATCAGATGCCTTAAATTAAAAAACAATATGCGATTAATATCAGTGTTAAATATAATATCAGTGATAAAGCCGCATCAGGGATATGAATCTTAAAAATAAAGGGAAGCAACCCAGGAACAGTATCACTGCTTTGACACTGGGTGCCGCCAGTTTGCAAAATCGAGCTGAAAACTTGCGTATGCTATGGTTTGAGCAGGTGTGAGAATGTGCGTGGCTTTATGGCAAGTTTAGTTTTTATAAATAACAATGTGAACGTGGAAATGGCCGTACGCAACATTTTTGTGCATACGCATTGTTTATACATGAGGCCCCTGTTCCCCACCACACTATGTGACAATTTACTCCACGTGTCTATGTTGATTTGTGTGAAAGAAAACTTTATAACATTTGTGTGAAATTTCTCCTTTACAAGTTTCCTACTGTGTCCACGAGCTCTTGTTCTTCAAATTATTTTAAAGTCACAACAATGATCTGTGCATTAGTTTCTTTCATAATTTTAAACACTTCAACCATGTCCCCTCCTAAACCCTGATTTCCTAAATGGAAAAGTTTCAGCTCCTTCAATCTCTCCTCACAGTTCATGTCTCTCAGTCCTGTAAACAGCCCAGTCACTCTTCACTGGACTTTCTGTAATGCTGCTATGTCTTTTTGTAATGTGGAGACAAAAATTCTTTCACAATAGTCCAGGTGTAATCCGAAAGAACTCCATACATCAGGGTGCTATATAACCTATAACCTTTAATGGCTTCTAAACCTTGTCTGGCAACTTATAGTTAAAAGTCCTCTATGACTCCTAAATCCTTTTCATAATTGATTTTCAGACATACATACATTTTGTATTCAAACCTAACATTTTTATTTTCTACATGTAATTACATTTACTTACATTAACTTTCATCTGCCACAATTCTGCCCAAACCTGTAGATAGATAGATGGATACTTTATTAATCCCAAGGGGAAAATCACATAATCCAACAGCAGCATATTGATACAAAAAACAATATTAAATTAAAGAGAATAAAAATGCAGTTAAAAACAGAAAATAACTTTGAATAATGTTAACGTTTACCTCCCTGGGTGGAATTGAAGTGGAACTGGGGGAAGAACAATCTTCTCAGTTTGTCAGTGGAGCAGGACGGTGACAGCAGTCTGTCGCTGAAGCTGCTCTTCTGTCTGGAGATGGTCCTTTTCAGTGGATGCAGTGGATTCTCCATGATTGACAGGAGCCTGCTCAGCACCCGTTGCTCTGCCATGGATGTCAAACTGTCCAGCTCCGTGTCTACAATAGAGCCTGCCTTCCTCACCAGTTTGTCCAGGCATGAGGCATCCCTCTTCTTTATGCTGCTTCCCCAGCACACCACCTCGTAGAAGAGGGCACTCGCCACAACCGTCTGGTAGAACATCTGCAGCATCTTATTGCAGATGCTGAAGGACGCCAACCTTCTAAGGAAGTATAGTTGGCTCTGACCTTTCTTACACAGAGCATCAGTATTGGCAGTCCAGTCTAATTTATCATCCAGCTGCACTCCCAGGTATTTATAGGTCTGTACCCTCTGCAACAGTCACCCCTGATGATCATGGAGTCTGAGAGGGGCCTGGGCTTCCTAAAATCCACCACCAGCTCCTTGGTCTTGCTGGTGTTCAGGTGTAAGTGGTTTGAGTCGCACCATTTAACAAAGTCCTTGATTAGGTTCCTATACTCCACCTACTGCTCACTCCTGATACAGCCCACAATAGCAGTGTCATCAGCGAACTTTTGCGCGTGGCAGGACTCCGAGTTGTATTGGAAGTCTGATGTATACAGTAATCCCTCCTCGATTGCGGGGGTTGCGTTCCAGAACCCCCCGCGATAGATGAAAATCCGCGAAGTAGAAACCATATGTTTGTGTAGTTATTTTTATATATTTTAAGCCCTTATAAACTCTCCCACACTGTTAACATTATTAGAGCCCTCTAGACATGAAATAACACCATTTAGTCAAAAGTTTAAACTGTGCTCCATGACAAGACAGAGATGGCAGTTCTTTCTCACAATTAAAAGAATGCAAATAAATCTTCTTCTCTTCAGGAGCAGAGAATTTCAGAGAGAGAGAGAGAGCGCTTGCAAAGAAAAGCAAACAATCAAAAAATCAATACGTGTGCTTTTAAGTTTGCCACGGCATTTTTTAGAGGAGCGTCGGTATCTTCTAAGCAAACAGCCTCTGTGCAAACAGCCCCTCTGCTTACATCTCCTCCGTCAGGCGCAGAGAACGTAAGAGAGAGAGAGAGAGATTAAAGCAAACCATCAAAAAATCAATAAGTGTGCTTTTGGAAGCACCGCGATAAAGCGGCATTTCTTAGAGTTGCGTCCATATCCACTAGGCAAACAGCTTCTGTGCAAACAGCACCTCTGCTCACAGCCCCTCCGTCAGGCGCAGAGAATGTCAGAGAGGGTGAGATAGAGGCAGAGACAAGCAAACAATGCATATCTTATAGCATTGAGGAGTTTTAGTTAATATGTAATACATGCTCTGATTGGGTAGCTTCTAAGCCATCCGCCAATAGCGTCCCTTGTATAAAATCAAAAGGGCAAACAAACTGAGGAAGCGTGTAGCATAAATTAAAAGACCTTTAGAAGAACCAGTGAACCAGTGAAAAATCCGTGATATATATTTAGATACGCTTACATTTAAAATCCGCGATAGAGTGAAGCCGCGAAAGTCGAAGCGCGATATAGCGAGGGATTACTGTATAGGCTGAACAGGACCGGAGAAAGCAGAGTCCCCTGTGGTGCTCCTGTGCTGCTGACCACAATGTCAAACCTGCAGTTCCCGAAACACACATACTGAGGTCTGTCTGTAAGAAAGTCCACAATCCATGCCACCAGGTATGAATCTACTTCCATCTCTGTCAGCTTGTCCCTAAGAAGCAGAGGTTGGATGGTGTTGAAGGCGCTAGAGAAGTCCAAAAACATCATTCTTACAGCACCACTGCCTCTGGGAGAGGGATCGGTGTAGCATATATATGTATGCTGTGCAAATCTCTCTATAATGATTCCATGGATTTCAGATTATATACCAATCTACCTATTTTTGGATCATCTGCAAATTTAACTAGCTTGCTACGTACAGTCATTTACAAATCATTTATTTATATTAAAAACAGAAAAAATAGCCCTAGCATTGACTACTGAGGGACCTCACTCTTAACATTACCTAATTCTAGTAGGTTTCCTCACACCATAATCCTCTGCTTCCTGTATCTGAGCCAGTTTTGCACCCATCTACACACAACACACTGAACTCACACCTCTTAATGTTTGCTCCCCAACCTCTCATGCAGCAACTTATCAAATGTTTTGTCAAGCCAAGATAAATAATAACATATAATTCAATTTTATCATATCCTTTTGTTACTACCTCAGAGACTTTGTGTCATAAGCAGATTACAAATTCTGAGCTGTCAATTTAAAATTCAACTGTTTTCATAATATAATCTGCCATTTAAAGCTACTGCTAATTAGTTAGTAATCAATTTCTCTCAATTCTCTTTAAAATTATACCTTTAGAGAGGCCTGAAGCCTGATGATACCCTTATATGAATTTTGTCACAGTGTTTATTTATTATAAAGAGACAACAGTCATGGCTAAGGTCATGGAAGGCTTTAGATAGATAGATAGATAGATAGATAGATAGATACTTTATTAATCCCAAGGGGAAATTCACACAATCCAGCAGCAGTACACTGACACAAAGAAACAATATTAAATTAAATAGTAATAGAAATGAAAAAATGAAAAAAATAAAAATAAAATTAATGTTAGCATTTACTCCCCTGGGTGGAATTGAAGAGTCGCATAGTGTGGGGGAGGAACGATCTCCTCAGTCTGTCACTGAAGCTACTCCTCTGTCTGGAGATGATCCTGTTCAGTAGATGCAGTGGATTCTTCATGATTGACAGGAGTTTGCTTAATGCCCGTCGCTCTGCCACAGATGTTAAACTGTCCAACTTTACTCCTACAATACAGCCTGCCTTCTTAACAAGTTTGTCCAGGCGTGAGGCGTCTTTCATCTTTATGCTGCCACCCCAGCACACCACTGCGTAGAAGAGGGCACTCGCCACAACCGTCTGGTAGAACATCTGCAGCATCTTACTGCAGATGTTGATGTATGCCAACCTTCTCAGAAAGTATAGTCGGCTCTGACCTTTCTTACATAGAGCATCAGTATTGGCAGTCCAGTCCAATTTGTCATCCAGCTGCACTCCCAGGTACTTATAGGTCTGCACCCTCTGCACACAGTCACCTCTGATGATCACGGGGTCCATGAGGGTCCTAGGCCTCCTAAAATCCACCACCAGCTCCTTGGTCTTGCTGGTGTTAAGGTGTAAGTGGTTTGAGTCGCACCATTTAACAAAGTCTTTGATTAACTTTCTGTACTCCTCCTCCTGCCCACTTCTGATGCAACCCACAATAGCAGTGTCATCAGCAAACTTTTGCACGTGGCAGGACTCCGAGTCATATTGGAAGTCTGATGTATATACAGTGGTGTGAAAAACTATTTGCCCCCTTCCTGATTTCTTATTCTTTTGCATGCTTGTCACACAAAATGTTTCTGATCATCAAACACATTTAACCATTAGGCAAATATAACACCAGTAAACACAAAATGCAGTTTTTAAATGATGGTTTTTATTATTTAAGCAGAAAAAAAATCCAAACCTACATGGCCCTGTGTGAAAAAGTAATTGCCCCCTGAACCTAATAACTGGTTGGGCCACCTTTAGCAGCAATAACTGCAATCAAGTTTTTGCGATAACTTGCAATGAGTCTTTTACAGTGCTCTGGAGGAATTTTGGCCCACTAATCTTTGCAGAATTGTTGTAATTCAGCTTTATTTGAGGGTTTTCTAGCATGAACCGCCTTTTTAAGGTCATGCTATAGCATCTCAATTGGATTCAGGTCAGGACTTTGACTAGGCCACTCCAAAGTCTTCATTTTGTTTTTCTTCAGCCATTCAGAGGTGCATTTGCTGGTGTGTTTTGGGTCATTGTCCTGTTGCAGCACCCAAGATCGCTTCAGCTTGAGTTGACGAACAGATGGCCGGACATTCTCCTTCAGGATTTTTTGGTAGACAGTAGAATTCATGGTTCCATCTATCACAGCAAGCCTTCCAGGTCCTGAAGCAGCAAAACAACCCCAGACCATCACACTACCACCACCATATTTTACTGTTGGTATGATGTTCTTTTTCTGAACAACGGGACATTTGCCTTCCAAAAAGTTCAACTTTTGTCTCATCAGTCCACAAGGTATTTTCCCAAAAGTCTTAGCAATCATTGAGATGTTTCTTAGCAAAATTGAGATGAGCCCTAATGTTCTTTTTGCTTAACAGTGGTTTGCGTCTTGGAAATCTGCCATGCAGGCCGTTTTTGCCCAGTCTCTTTCTTATGGTGGAGTTGTGAACACTGACCTTAATTGAGGCAAGTGAGGCCTGCAGTTCTTTAGACGTTGTCCTGGGGTCTTTTGTGACCTCTTGGATGAGTCGTCTCTGCGCTCTTGAGGTAATTTTGGTCGGCCGGCCATTCCTGGGAAGGTTCACCACTGTTCCATGTTTTTGCCATTTGTGGATAATGGCTCTCACTGTGGTTCGCTGGAGTCCCAAAGCTTTAGAAATGGCTTTATAACCTTTACCAGACTGATAGATCTCAATTACTTCTGTTCTCATTTTTTCCTGAATTTCTTTGAATCTTGGCATGATGTCTAGCTTTTGAGGTGCTTTTGGTCTACTTCTCTGTGTCAGGCAGCTCCTATTTAAGTGATTTCTTGATTGAAACAGGTGTGGCAGTAATCAGGCCTGGGGGTGGCTACGGAAATTGAACTCAGGTGTGATACACCACAGTTAGGTTATTTTTTAACAAGGGGGCAATTACTTTTTCACACAGGGCCATGTAGGTTTGGATTTTTTCTCCCTAAATAATAAAAACCATCATTTAAAAACTGCATTTTGTGTTTACTTGTGTTATATTTGACTAATGGTTAAATGTGTTTGATGATCAGAAACATTTTGTGTGACAAACATGCAAAAGAATAAGAAATCAGGAAGGGGGCAAATAGTTTTTCACACCACTGTAGATTGAACAGGACCAGAGAAAGTACAGTCCCCTGTGGCGCCCCTGTATTGCTGAACACAATGTCAGACCTGCAGTTCTCTGAGTCTACTCCCATCTCAGTCAGCTTGCCTCTAATCACTGATGGGAAATTCACTTGGCCATATATACCTAGACTGATATACAGTAACATAGCAGTTGATGAGTTCATAATTTACATAAAGGTCTTTGTGTCCATTATAAAAACTACTCAGACTAACTGATTTTAGAAAATATGTGTTGTGTTGCATATATTTATTAAGCTAGGCAAGCTACCAAGAAAATGTAAGTAGTACCCTGGGGTAAAAGGCAAAGTAAAAACCAACAAAATAGTCAAAAACCAAGAGGTCAGCCTCAAGGTTTCCAAGGCCAAATTGCAGGACAAAAATTAAATTAAAAAATACAAAAGTTATAGGAAATGTTATAGGATAAGAAGGAATAAAAATGTTTGTTTTGAATTGGGTAACTTGG
This sequence comes from Polypterus senegalus, assembly GCF_016835505.1. Classification (NCBI taxonomy): domain Eukaryota; kingdom Metazoa; phylum Chordata; class Cladistia; order Polypteriformes; family Polypteridae; genus Polypterus; species Polypterus senegalus. Next base: position 23,157,965 of record NC_053160.1, read on the forward strand.
ATTGAAAAGTTCTTCCAGTGATGACCTTTTAACCCATTGCTTTGTTAACCAGAGGTCAAACCTTCTGAGAACAAGACCCTAACAGCACATGAGGCTGCACTAACGATGGGATATCAAAATAGCAGCAATCATGAAGACACAAAAATGCTGTCAAAAATAACGTCAGAATTAGATTTCAGGACTCATGAAACCACCCCCAAAGCAATTTCTTGCATAGACCAAAATCATACAAGTAATGACTCAATGGATTTTAACTCCCTAAGAAGACAAGATAAAAACTCCTACAAAAAACCTTGTAAGGAAAAAAATGGAACAAATCTTGGGAAACAGAACACTAGTGATTCTCTTCATAGAGCTAGATGATCAGTCCATAATGGCCACCTCAGAAATATAACACAACAGTCCAAACTCCTTTGTTCTTGCATAGCTCTCCTCACCATGTGCAGGTGCAGAGTGCAGTGAGAATTCTTAAGGCAAAATTAAAGAATAGATTATACCACTCACTAAATACATATGTCACATATAAGGATCTGTGGTGGGCTGGCACCCTGCCCGGGGTTTGTTCCTGCCTTGTGCCCTGTGTTGACTGGGATTGGTTCCAGCAGACCCCCATGACCCTGTGTGGGGATATAGCAGGTTGGGTAATGACTGCCTGACATATAAGGATACAGATTTGTTCAAAACATAAAAAAATGGAAAAACTAATTACCATAAATGATAAACAACAATATCCATCCATCAGCTAATTGTAGAACCACAGCCAGATTGTAGGAAAGGAGTCAGACAAGCCAGACACAGTCAGAATCCTGGAGACCTTGGCCAACAAGCTGCCTCCTCCTGCTGGCCATTTCACAGCTGATTCAGTTCTGGGCGTGTCAATCTGATGAAAGGACTCTTCTAACCCATAATTCAAGTGTTCCTTTATCTGAGATGACTAAAATCAAGTGCTAAATCTTGTAAAAAAATGAAGAATAACATGCAAAAATGTAAATAACAAACCCAATACTGGTTTATGAAAAAGTAATAATTATAAAATATTGCACACTGAATGTGTATATATATATATATATATATATATATATATATATATATATATATATATATATATATATATATATACATTTATATATTTATATATATATATTTATATATATATATACACATTTATATATATATATATACAGTATATATATATATATATATAAATACTGTAATGCAAAGTTGACTGACTTATTCAACTTTTCGCTCACTCATTAACACAAACACTATTTCCAGCTTAGTTAAAAAGGTGAATTTTACCGGGATGGTACGTCATCATAAATATGGGGACACATCTGGAAATTTGTTGAGGGTAAATTTTGAAGGAAGGAAGTTTTTCTACACACATAGAACTAGGTACACATGGAATAAGAAGATTCATATGAGAGATATGACTACTTTGTAGCAGAACTACATAAAATTGTCTACACCTCCCAGCAGTACCAAGCTATTGGGTAGGTTTGGAGGGCACAAGGGTTGCTGAGAAGAAAGATGATTACGCAGGCTGTTTAAAAGGGAGACAAAAAGACACAGAGAAATTACAACCACTTTCTGTATTTGTTTCTATGCATCCCACACACTATTGGATTGCAACTGCAACCACTGTGGAATACCGTTCTCTTGTATGTACTATATGTGACTGTCCTGTGCCTGTTTATCCATGTGATTTTGTCTTGGTTGGATACTTCTTTGTCTGGGGAGCACTTCCAATCACTCCAAATCTTCATTCTACAACTCGAACCTGGTAGGACAAAACTTTACATTTAATTCAGAGGGCTACTCACAGGGCTCTTCATTCTACACAATGTCATGGACTGTGTTGGACTTTATTGTTAGTGTTAATTGTTTAATGAGTAGTTTCTGTTGTTTGGGTTCATGTATGCAAATAATTATCACCATTGGGGAACTGGAGAGTGCTTTTGTGTATGCATTTTTGTTTAATAATGCTTTTTCTCTTTGTTATTTGATTAATATATACTTCATTATCTTTATTATTGATAAAGTCATTGAGCTGCTTATCAGTGTCTGTGTGTGTCTGCCAGATTGAGGCTGGTTGTGTTCCTGGGGTACCCATAATAAAATAAACAAATCACCATCTTTAGACGGTGTGAATCTTAGCATCACCGTGACTGCTACGACTTGTTCCATAGAAGAATGTACTTCTAAATCCGTGTATGCTTTGATCGCATTTAAATAAGTTGGATGAACTTTCATATCTCATGGTGAGCCACAGCAAGTTCAGGTACTGTGACATTTTGGGTACTCCTGAGAAATGGCTTAAATGTTTTATTTATATTTTAATACTGGACAGGTTTCATCTGATAAGATCAAACAGAGTGAAAAAAGCTGAGGAATGGACATCTATGTAAATAAGCAGTGCTCATTGAAATACTAACATAATTCATCCACATTAATGACTAGGGAGAAAAGTTACATCATACGTGTTAATATTTATTAACTCAGAAACAGAAATGATTCACTCCATTATCAACTCACTGGTGATGTCTGGGCTCAGCTTGAAACAAATAACTAAGTTTTTAGATGAACCAGGATGTATGCAAAAGGTAAATAAATAAATAAAATAAAAACAAAGCGACTGAAACCCAGATGAGAGACAAGAAATCAAATCTAGGCAAGCCACAAAAATTAATTAGTAAAGATAGTTTTTTTTTTTTCTTTTTTTAAAGATTTTTATCTGCAGGTTGGATGAAGCTTGGTACTAATGCTGACCTTTTATCAGTCAATCAACTCAAATGTCACAACCCCAGAGACTACACCCCTAAAACATGGGACACGCCCCATACCTTGGTATGCAAAATGGTATCAATACCGAAAATGCAATATTCTTCTGGCCTGATCTTGACAGATGATGAAAGATTCTGTCCCTAGAATGCTGATGATTTCAACCAGGGGTACCTTGGTAAGAACAAACTTCTATCAGCATGATCCAGTTGTGGACACAGCAAGCTGGGTTTCTCTATTAATTATTAATGCCTTTAAATTTAAACCTGTGGCACAACTGGGCAGATCTGACCACATCTTACTCCCACCTGCAAGCCTATCAGATGGCAGCATCTCTCTTACTAACCAAGCATGTGTTTGCAAGGTTATGGTTTGTTATAATATTTAGGTTTTTCTTGAGCATCTGTAAAGTATTAATTTCCTCCAGGGACAAATAAAGTGCTATCTATCTATCTATAATCTATAATTTGTGAATTTCCCCTTGGGATTAATAAAGTATCTATCTATCTATCTATCTATCTATCTATCTATCTATCTATCTATCTATTTAATGCCTTTTCTAATTAAGTAAAAGGTATTATTATTATTGTCATTATTATTATTATCTAAAAGTATTTTATTTCCAACAGATATAATGCTTTTTTGAAAATATTTTTACAAGGACATGGTTTAAAACGGCTTATAAAATTTCACAAAAAATGCATTTGAAAATGATGAAATTAAAAAAAAATAAACACCAGTAACTTGTTTAATATTGTGTTAACTACTGTAATTTTGGGGACTATGTGGGAGCAGCCTCTTTAATACTTGCTTTTAAACATTTTGTCATTTGTGTTGTATGAAAGATTAGGAAGCATGACCAGAATAATAATGAACAAATGAAATAGCATTAAGAACTCTCAAAATTTCAAATTCAATCAATTTTTAAAGTCACAGAAAGTAAGAGCCTATAGTAGCAGCAATGAACACTTGGATAGAACCAACCTAAGTTGGAACTCCATTGCATTTGTACTTTTCTGTTCGGTTTATTCTTTCATCACTGGGGCAAAATATCAGATGATTGCAATAATTACATCAGCATCTTATACTTAACCTTATTTTATAGCAGGAGAAATGGTAATAAAACTGAAAGAATAAAAACTGTTGGTAGTGAAAAACCCATATTTAGAGCTGACATTGCACTGCCATTTGGGCAGGATCCTTAGTACATTTAATCGCTACCCAATCAATAACCTATTAGCACAAAATTCATGGCTAAAGTCAAGTACTCACTGAAGTGGGTGATTCCATTTTCAAAAATTACTTTTACTGTTTTTGAAAAAGACTTCACAATTTAAAATTAATTTCTTTTAAATTAAATGCCCACCCATCCATCAATGGATGTGGGAAATCATAATCTATGTTTAATTTAAATTAAAACAGAATAATCTATGCTTAAAATATTTAAGGGCCCCATCAATGATAGAGCAAATTGTATTGCTTATAAATGTTAATTTAAATATCAGGGTCTATGAAAACAAAATGCATTAAAGCAAAACGTATTGCACTACAGAAGTGAAGTAAATTTGGATATATGCATCCATTATGGAGCCTGCCAATGAGGGAGGAGTCTATCAGAACAAGGCTGGAAGCAGGGCGGGACTGTAGACTACCTGTGGAGAAACAGGAATAACATGCAAGCTCCAAATGGAGTGCGCTTGGAATGGGGATCCAAATCCAGAACTATGAGGCGTCACCACTTAGCACTGCTACTGTTCTGTCTGAAGCAAAACAACACTCTTTATTGATCTTTTCAACAAGTCAAATATTTTAAAAGAATAAGGAAAATAATACCAATGTGGGGAGAAAAGAGACAGTACTGGAAAAAAATGTTGGGATTCCCAGGGAGATCCATTTTAATTAGCAACATTATTAAGCAAGGTTAAGAAAGTTAAACAAAGCAGCTGGACTCAAAAATGTCTGGTGATTGTCAGTGATCATTTTTGAGTGGTCCTTCAGGTAGTCTAGTTCTGGCTCAGTCATGTGACCCCCAAAGGGGTGGGGTTTCCAACGGAAAAAGTGGCGACTTACAACATATGCATCTTACGACCATTCAACTGTTTTCTCCACTTCAGCTTCGTATGCTGTGACTCATTCATCTCAGTCTCAGTTTATTACCTGCATTGGTTTTGACTACATTCAGTTACATTTGTCTTACAATTACAGGAAAAAAAGGCAATTGATCTTGACACAAAAATGAAGGTGGTCAAGCAGTGGGTGAGAGGAAAGAAAGCAAATGTGATTGCACGTGACTTTAAATTATCTTATTGTAACTGTCGTTCACCACACATGCTGTACTGCCATGCTCTGGCGTTGAATCCAGTTAACCTTCAACGCTCCTGCATTGTGACTCACAATGTGCCACATCATGTGAACCGCTACAAAGGGGTAATGAGACCATACTGAATTCCTTTATCTGTTAATGCTTATTATTGACAGGCTGAAATGTTAAAACAGAAACAGTTGAGTGCTCAAACTATCCCGGTATAATTCCTCCTCTCACAGTTTACACAATGAACACCGATGATATAACATAACACAGACAAAGAAACTATTCATGAAGCTGTTAAAGGTTAGGCACCTATGCAATCAATAGTTATAAAATAATTTACAAAAAATGACAGAGAATCTATACAATGTGCTAAAAAAGATGATACAAAATTATATAAAACAAACAATATGACTTAAGGGACTTATTATACAGCACTATACATACGATCATGTTTGAATACATATGCCAGTCCGTCTTACATCCAGATCGACTTATGACCAGTCCGTCGGGAAACGAATATGGTCGTAAATTGACTACTACCTGTATTGTGTACAATGACGATAAAGGAATTCAATTCAATTATGGGTTGTTTCTATCTCAACTAACATTAAGAAAGAAGTTGATTGCTATTATCAGCTCAAAATGTACTTCAAATAATATTCTGAACAGGAAAAATACTTATGCCATAAAATCAACTATTTCACTAATCATTTCATAATTATCTGCTCAAAACAGACACCAATTCACATCTAGGAAACAATGATGAGTAAAGTTGACTACAGCTGCAGGACAGGATTTGTGGAGGTAGAAAGTATATAAAAATGCAGCCACGAGCCAGCTAGAGGAGCAAGAGACCGATAATGATCTTGTCATGGTGCCATTTCGAGTTGGGGCACCTTGGTGCACAGTTTGAGAACTGCTGGGTAGTGACATCCCTATCCAACATTGGCTGTTACTGCTCTTTGATGCCACGCTGGTCTTGCAAAGCATCATGGGGCGCTGGGGGAAAAAAATTTGTCTAAACCAGCTGTCCAGCAAATTTTCAGGGAAAAATATGTTCAAACAAGGCCATAGGAAAACCCAGTAAATTTACTGCAAAAGAATGCTTTGGCAGGTTTCACCAGTCAACACTAGCAAATAAACAAGGCAACAAGATGCAAATTTGAGGTCTGAAAGGAGGTGCTTAGTATGCAAAATAATGTCAAAGAAAACCAAACATTTCAACAGACAGTCAAAGGGTATTATGATTTAATTTATATAGACGTCCACTATGCTGACTCTGGTTATGCGATACGTGCGTCACGTGGCTAGTCATCATGCTAATCAGACATCAAAAATGGCAGCACACATGAAAAAATAATTTTACAAAATGACACCAACAATGACATTTCCATCGCAAAGAAAATTAACTAAAAATAAACAAAAGTTGTTGCATTATTTTCACAATCCTGCCTCCCGGGAGTCCAATGTCAATTTTATTTTCGGGTCAGGCTTTCAACAAAGACATCCCTGGTAGGGCCCAGTGTTTTGCTCTAGCTTGACAAAGAATGGGCCACCAGAGCCACTGCCAGGTCCATTTGTCTTGGGCCTTGCTGAGTAGACTTTTCTGGCTGATGCCACCCACAGAATTAGTAAAGACTGAACGCAGATTCCAATCACCTTTCTAACTTGGATGGTGAAGAGTTTGCTGTGATCTAAGCACTGACAAATACAGAGCATTTTTTCTATAGATGAGGACTGTGGTGGCAGACTCCAACATTTAACATAGAATGTTAGAAGAATTTATTCACATAAAGATAAAATTAACCAATGTTATGGGATGTGCTGTCAGTCCATGACCAGGGGTGCATTACAAAGGTTGTTAGAATAACCAATGGTTACACTTAAATTAATAATGGTCAGGTGTTTTTTTCAATACACACTTGTGTGTCTAATCCAATAGGCAAGGGTGTGTGAGCACTGAGGTTCAATCCTACATCATTTTTGGTTCCAAGAATTCACTGACTTCAGTTTGGCTAGTATTTTAATTGTGGTGCATTGTCAAAGAATACCATCAAATAAAAAAAATTAAATAAATAGCCATACCTTTTCAAAAGCATTGACTGATGTTACCTGAGATTATGTATGTTTAAAGACCAGTTACCAGCCCCAGAGTAAAACAGTTTCTAGTATCAGTTGTGAAATAAACATAACAGAACCTTGCTACATTTCCTTAATGAATGTTTACTTTTCACCTACACAAAAGAAAAAAGTGTGGAGTAAGCATAGATTCTCTAACGTTTTGTTTAATCCCAATGTACACCCTTGGAGAGAAAGTAAATACAAAACGAGAATATAACATTGAAGCCTTGCAAATGTCATTGTTTAGTCATGGCTAGCCACACATTTCACTCTCTATCAGATTTTGTAATCTTGCAGTGCTACAAGGTTCAGACGGCGCCATTCACAGCGTAATGTTAACTCAAAATCGGTTCACATTTAATCATTGTCTGCTAATACTTCTAGACTACTCCTCATGGTCTCTGAATATTATGCAACTTTGTCTAATAAACTTCTATTTACTTTAATACTTGCAGAATCTTTACTGGTCTCTGATGCTTTATTTTCAATACTGGTTATAGAAATGTAATGTGAAGTCAACATTGAAATGTTTATTATTGGGCATAAGGAAAAGGTGAATATTTAATGGTGCTTAGATGTAAAGATAGCCAATTGCAAGGGCAGTGCTAAGAGTGCTGCAGCACTTCTAACTGATAATATTAGAGAGAGAAGTCAAATCACTCTAAGGGTATCTTAAACATATCTTTTTATACACTGTGTGGACCACCAGGGGGCGTACTGCTCCCCAAACCCTGACACAGACAGGCTGAGACACAAAGATTTCCAGATAACACACCTTTATTTAAGAGGGGAAGCATTTTTCTTTTGCTCCCCACTACACAACACAGTACAAAGCATCAAATAACACACAGTCCCTTCTTCTTTCTTTCTCTTCCTCTGTTGCATCCACTACTCCTCACAAGCTTTGTCCTTCGCCTCCCGACTCTGGCTCACTGGCTGATGGTGAAGTGGCTCCTTTTATATGCACCCTGAAGTGCCCCTAGGTGTTTCTTGACCTTCTTTCCAACACATTTCTGGGTGTGAAGTGGTGCTCCAAAGGGTTCAGCTGTAGCCTAACAAGGAGCCCAACATGGCTGTTCCAGGCTACAACTCCCAGCATGCCCTGCAGGGATCTGTGGTGCAGTAGCAACCCAGGGGGGCTGCCCTCTAGTGTCTCGGGGAGGACATTGTCCCAATGGTGCCCTTACATATATGATTCATAATTTAGTCGACATAATTCAGATGGATCTACAAAATTGATCTCTTTGAGAATTATGAAGACCTGGATTATATCCTGTTTGAGATTAAACAGGGTTAATTCTCCGAGACTATCAGAGGACAACAAATTCTTAAATCCTGGGGTCACCTGGTTGCTCTACTCTGCACGACTTGACGTGTTGCTATGTCTTTTTTGTAGCATAGTGATGCACAGTATTCCAGATGTGGCCTCACTAATACGTTATATAAACTTAGCATAACATTCCCATAATTTATATTCAGCAGTTTGTAGAATATTACTTAAAATTTTATTGCTTAGACATTGGGAACATTGTAAACCCTTAAATCCATTCAGGAGGTTGCTATCTACATGAAAGTGTCTTCCATCTTGTATTTATAATTGATGTTCATATTCCCTACATGTAGGACTTTGTACTTTTCAATGTTGAACTGCATTTTCCATTGTTGTCTCAGTTTTGAAGATTGCCCAATTTTTTTAATTGCTTTTGCTGCGTCTTCACTGTCTCATGTTCCTGCAATTTTAATATCATCTGCGAATTTCACAAGTATGGTAACTCCACCAGAATTTATGCCATTAGTATAAATTACAAAAAGTACGGGTCCAAGGAGAGAAACTTGAAAGACTCCACTGATGACCTAAATCAACATTGGTTGTTCTCCACTTATTTGTATTTTTTGTCTACAGTACTCTCAGTTAACCAACGTGAGATCCAGTTTTTAGGTTGCCTCTGATGCCAACAGCTTCTAGTTTCAAAATTCATCTCTCTTTGTGCAACAGGATATTAGGCTTTTTGAAAGTCTAAGTAACTGATGCTGTATGTTTTCTTTTCATCAACAATCCTTACATTGATGGATTGAAGGACAGAGATCCACATGACCATCATTGTCTAATTCTTCCATGTGAAGCCTGAAACCATGAGGACTGATTGAGATCATTTATGTTAGGTGAAATGCCTAGTCGGGGCTGGGTGGTCTTGTGGCCTCAGAACCCCTGTGAATTTTTTTTTTTTTTTATACAACCATCTGGAGTTTTTTGTTTTGTTTTTTCTATCCTCCCTGGCCATTGGACCTTACTTTATTTTTTGTTAATTAGTGTTGTCTAATTTTTAAATATTTATTTCTTTTTTTTTTTCTTCATCATGTAAAGCACTTTGAGCTACATCATTTGTATAAAAATATGCTATAGAAATAAATGTTGCTGTTGTTGTTATAGCAGCCTGCTCAAAAAAATCTAAACAATTGTTTTGGCAAAATCTTCCTCTCATAAATCCATGCTAGCTTTTATTAAGTAAGCTATTTTCACACAGGTACCTTTGTAATTTCTTTCTTATTATGGTTTCCATAATTATGCAAGGTGCAGAGGTAAGACTTACTGGTCTGTAATTACCACAATCCATTTTTTCTGTAGATTGGAGTCACATTTGCAATTGTCCAGTTATCTGCTACTTCTCCTACCATAAGTGACAGCTCAAATATGCCTAATAAAGGTTTATAAATAATGTCTTTCTCTTCTTTGAGCAGAGCTGTTAAAATCCCATCAGGACTAGGGGGTTGGTTAGTGTTCTACATATTGAGGATCTGAAGCACACAGAAGTGACACTTCTGTTTTAAAATCTATAAACTCTGAGCTTGTTTTGACTTCTGCACTGGGCATTCCATTTGTTTCTTTTTTTCCAAATACTTGATTGATATGTGTTTTAGGTCATTTGCTGTTTCTTTCTCATTTTTAATAATTTCTCCTTGTACATGACTGAGGTTTCATAAATTCTCTTTTATCAGCTTATTTTACTGGAGTAGTACTCAAGGAATTGTTTTCTGTTTGTTTTTACTTCACTACCAGCTTTTGACCTTTGGAATGCTTTTTTGATCTCTTGCTGTGGTGTCTGGTGTTACTCTAAGTCAGAACTGTTTGGCTCTTTTTAAATTTTCTTTTACAGTGATTTTTCCATTGTTCCCTATATAAGTAACTTATGAGCTCTAACACACACACACACACACACACACACAAGCACACTGGATTCACAGCTTAGTGTGCTGAGACTAGGATGAGTAATAACATCTTCAAATCTGTTGTCATGGTCCTCTCCCAGAAAACAGTGGTCTTTTCCCTTGAAACAAGGCATAAGAAGCTGCAAAGTGATATAGTTCAAGTACCTCAGAATCTTAACCACTGAAAACTTTGGCAGATATGTGTATGTTATAAAAGATTTATGTTGGTGAAGCACAAGCTCTGTACTCATTTGAAGCTTTACATTTACTCATCAGTTGGCATCCCCCATCTACAGTACTAAGGTCAAGAATTCTGGTAATCACTAAAAAGAGTAAGGATGCATGTACAAAGCTGCCATAATGAGGTTCCTGTACATCATTTCTGGGCTCCATCTCTGTAAAAGGAAGGACATCAAGCAGAAACAACTGCACCCAGATCTCGAAAGAGGAGCCAGTTGAGGTGGTTTGAGCATACAGGACCCTCCAAAGCTCTTATCTCAGGGAGTTGGGCTACGTAGAACCCACTGAGATAAGACTGAGAGATGTTCTGGGAGCATCTGGGAATTCCCCAAGAGAAGAGAAAGGTTGTCCTGGTTTGTCCAGCTTTGTGTGTTTCCAGATGAAAAAGTAAATTGAAAGTGTAGTGAAATGTATGTTTTTTACGTTATCTGGTAGTGGGGTTGTGGTTACCATAAAACTTTTTCTGTTTTTTTTTTGTTTGTGCATTGGGTGTGGTCAATAATTAAAGTAGATGAGGCGTAAGTATATTCCTGCAAAACATGATGTTGCAAGTTTACTTTGTGTAGGCAGTTCCCCATCCTTAAAACATCTTCACTCAGTGTGTAACTTCTAATATTTGATATCTGAGAAGTTTATTGCTCTGTCGTGACTGACAACATTTTCTTTGGTATGTATCATAGCTCTGGTTTGACATGTTAAAGCACACCACTAACCTGCTTTTGATCTTCCTTAGTATTTGTCGTCTGATGCTTCTCGTTTCAGTGTCCAACAATAGTCAGCCAGCACTGATGGATTCAACTTGTCCTGATTCCATCTCTCATGCACGTTGTCCCTGAATATCATCGAGAGGAGTTGCAGCGCACGGCTCAATGGCAACTCTGGTCTGTACCGGGAACTGAGAAGGACGGCTGCAAGGGCTCTGAGGGCAGATAAAGAGGCGTTTGTTAGAGGAATCTATGAGCAAGTGACACACTATCTGTGGTCTAGCGACCCATGTCCTGCTTACAGAGGAATCAACGTCTGAATCTGTTCTTCGGAGAATCACAGTCAGGGCAGCTGATGGAACGGTCCTTACGGCTGACACTGCAGTTACGACCCGCTGGGCTGGCTACATTGCGCAGTTGGTCCAAGTCTTTAGAGTCCTGGTGCTTCCTGTCTTGCTATATGGTTGCAAGACATGGATGCTATCCAGTGGCCTAAGATGAAGGCTGGACTCCTTCAGTACTGTGTCTCTCTGCAAAACCCTTGGGTACTGTTGGTTTGACTTTGTGTCGAATGAGCGGTTGCTCATGGATTCCCAAATAAGGCACATTACCTGCATTGTGAGGGAGCATCAGTTACGGCACTACGGCCATGTGGCTCGTAAGATCCTCATTATTGGGGACCTGAGTGGCTGAACCAGGCCAAGGGGCCACTCACGTAACACCTGGCTGCGGCAGATAGAGGGTCATTTCCGGAGAGTGGGACTGGACCGCGTGTCTGCCTGGGGGGTTGCAAACCGGGATCCTGAGTTGTTTCGTTGTGTAGTGGGAGCGGCAATGCACTGTACTGGTGCAATCTCCCCAACTTGACTTTATGCACATCTGCATAGGAGACGGTTTAAAGGCTTTGGTGATGGTAATTCTCTGCTGATCCTGGGGATGGCGCTGTGTGATAACAGCTGCTCTTTTTCTCTGTCTGCAGACAGGAAGACTGACCACCCTCTTCTATTGATGTAATTTCAGGGTTCCACCCATTTGGACCTGCCTCTTCCTTCCCAATTATATCATAACTGGAAGAATCCCCATCTTTGGCAGAAACCTAAGAAGACTCACATCTGACTTATTTTGCTTTTTACACACTTTTTTAAAATTTTATTTTTACTTCATTCAATTATACAGGGTTGAACAAAAGATCCTTCAACACTTGACCTTGTTTGTCTTGGAGAAACCTTTCACCATGTTCATCACTGACTGCACCAAGATTATCAGGGAAGAAGTTCAAGTGTAAATGCAGAAAATGAATCTTTAGCGACATGTTGCACTTCTTAGTTTTGTATCCTTGAAGCATGACGTCAACCGTTTCGATGTAGTTTGGTGCTCTGTAATTGCCAAGAAAACTCTCAACCACATCCTTGAATGCCTTCCATTTGACTTTCTCCAGCCCCATTAGCAGATCTTCAAATCGCTTGTCATTAATGACGTGTCTCATTTGTGGACCAACGAAAATATTGGCAACAGTTATTCATGGAAACATAATGAGTAATCTTTCAATTCGCTTCTTCCTCACTTTTTTTAAATTTTTAATCAGTCTGAGTTTTATATGAAGAGGAGACAAAAATATCTTGTTAGGTTGGCAAGAAGTTTATGCTCCACATTTTTCTGCCTTGAACTAAATGCTTACTGGGTCAGTTAATTTTAATGTACAGTAAAGAGGCTGTTTAGAACAGCTGTCACAATCACACATGAAACAACAGTCCTGATATCCAAGCTGCATTCCTGAAGGCAGTGCCACTGCTTTTAGATCACCACTGATGTTCCAGCTGTAGTTTTTGGATTGTATATATACAGTATATTGTCACTAAAAGCAGACGCAAGAGTCATAAAAAGGTTTGGGACAGCCACCCGTATAATATTCCCTGGCTGCAAAAGAGTAAATTGCTAGCTCTGATGTGCTCAGAATGGAGTCTAAAACAGAACTGATCAGCTATTTGTTAAATGACGGTTTTAAAAGCCAAAACAGGATATGATGTCAACAGGGTCCAGATCCAGAAGGATCTTCCTCCATAGGGTCGGACCCGGAAGTGACGTCATTAAAAGGGCCAGAACTGGAAGGGTCCTTCTCCATGTGTTCGGAAACGGAAGTGACGTCATCAGAGACCCTGGAACCGGAAGTGATGTCATCAGGGTCAAGAAGAATTTCCCGTGAACGGTGTGCAAGAAGGTGACAAAAAAGCACAGTGCATTCCACGACTACCTGGTCTGGTGTGGAATTACTCTCATTTAGACCTTTATATATATATATATATATATATATATATATATGAGAAGAAATCACAAAAATAGGTTATTGCAATAAAACAATACATAATTTTAGACGAGACTTAAGGGATCAGCAGGTCAAAAGTGTTCAGGATGCAAAATCTTCATCAGCCAGTGTTATAATTCTAACTTTGAGGAAACTGAATTATTAAGGTCAGTGCACACAACAAAGCATTCCTGCTTTAATTAATCAAAAAAAAAAAAACATCATTGAAGCCTAGCACTCAAACAACAACCAAAGGAAACAGTATTTTAGAGTAAGAAAATCTGCTTATGACATTATTTTGTATTGTGATTTTTTTGATTCAGGTTCATCTTAATAATGGGAAGAAAATATACAGTATATGTTACAGTCAATGTGTGAAATTAAGCATTGTGTACAATGCTTACGAAATCTGTAGAATGCTGAAAATGGGATGTCAAAGTATGAAACGAATAAAATTTCTGACATTTCCTACGCAATGCCAAAAGGTAAACCGGCAAGTCATTCTGTATAAGGCCTAGGTATTATATACAATGCCTTATGGAGAGTATACAGGGGGTCCTCAGGTTACAACGTTTCGAGTTTACAACACCCACTCCCATAAAAACTTAAAAAAATTGAGACATGAGAAGGAATAAAGGTAAGCATTTTTACACTCATTTTTTCTGTTACTACAGTACAGCGTACAGTACAATATATTTATTTCCTTTTCTTTTTTCTCAGGCTTAGATTTTGTGTTTTTATGATCTACAGTAGATTATGATTTTGCAAATGTGTTAAGATAGGTAAGTGACTTAGGCTAGAGTGTGTTTTGACTTACACCAAAATTCGGGTCACATCACTGTTGTAGGAACTGTGTCATAATCTGAGGACCCCCTGTATAGCATCCATCCATCCATCCATTATCTAACCCGCTGAATCCGAATAGGGTCACGGGGGTCTGCTGGAGCCAAACCCAGCCAACACAGGGCACAAGGCAGGAAACAATATTAAAGTAAAACAGAAATCTTATACTTTGCTAACAACATCATTTATTCTATAAAATGCCTAGGCAGTCTATACAATACCTGCTTTTCACACATTGCCGGTAACGTAATATATAACAAATTCAGACTACCAACTCTGCAAGTGTTTTTGAATATTCTGATGACTGCTCAACGAAAGACCTTTACATTCTCTGCCACTTGCAAAACACTTTGAGGCTTCTTTGCCAAAACCATTAATAGAAATGACAAGTTTGCAGCAAACTGACTGGATTGTGCAGTTTATGACAATAATTAAAATATTTTTACTGTGTAAGACATGAGATACACAGGCTGACAACTGAAGGAGATGACATGGCAAAACTCAAACATATAGATTAAGCTTAAAGAGAGCTCAACTAAGGCAACTGTTTGTGATATAAATTAAATTCAAATACATCATAATATCTCTGAGCTTCTCTCATAGATGACATCACAATGGTCATCTTGGATATTTAAAATAATGTAGCATTGTCAGCAAAACAATAGGAAAAGTAAAACGTATATTTTACAGTATAAATATAAAATGCACAAAATTGTTCAACTGGCTTTAAAACCCGACATTGGATGTCCATGTTTTAAAGAAATTCATATTCGGTTACTTAGTGAGTTCCAGCTAGCCCAGTCTGAGTGAGTTTGTGCTTATGAGTGCTCCTTGACATAGATTTGTATTTCTTCATGGTTGGGCCCATGCATTATGCCTAATGACAGGGGGTCTCCATGACCTCTGTCACCAATGTGCACGTAGGGGACAGCTGAAGGGCTCTAGTGACTGTAATTCTATAGTCACTCCAGAGGTTGGCACTGTATCCCAATGTCTTTCTCTCCTCCTCCCTCTGCAGACCAGATAATTGACGGCTATAACAACTCTGACGTCACTTCTAATGTTCGTCCACTTTGACCCGCCTCTTCCTGCCAGAAGGGCTGAAAACTGAAAGCTCCTTCATCTTTGTCAGTTCTGTCCTGAACTCACACCTGGGAAGACATCTCATCAGTTTTTGCAAGTTTTTTTTTGTATTTATCAATCCAATTATATAGGATTACCAAGCTGATACCTCAACTCTTTATCGTTGTCCTCTTTTCTCTCTTATACCCTACAGTCAAAAAGAAAGTTTAAAAAGGGGATGGTTGGATACTGGGTGGTGTTATTACCTTTCGGAATTATTTAAACAACATAAGCCTTCTTAAACAATCTCAACTGTTGAAACATGAGCAGAGAAATACAAGCAGCTCTGGACTGGGACTTGACAGATCTACAAATGACTAAGTGATAAGTGGAGAAACTCTATAATATTCACACGAGTCGTTTTTTACACTTCATATTAATGTTTGCTGCTGAATGGAACTACTTAATGTTGTTTGTTTTAGTCAGTAAGGATACTAAAGTAGATTTATCGCTTTAGAAGTCATCTTTGCCCTTTTTATTTTCCCAGAAATGTAAAATGTATACAGAGACATTCAATATACTGTTTATTATACAATTATCCATTACTCATGCAGCAGCAGGTAACCAATATACAGGAGACATTTCAGCTTTCATTATTAAGAAACTACATATTTGCATATAAGTGCTACAAACCACTATTGTATGCCATGATTTTATCATAACCTGGAGTCATGTAGCCATTCTGATAATGCTGTTGTGAATGAAGAAATGCATGGTCAAGAAATATGTATTTGTCTTTTAAATGTTTTTGCATGGGCGGCACGGTGGCGCAGTGGTAGCGCTGCTGCCTCGCAGTTAGGAGACCCGGGTTCGCTCCCCGGGTCCTCCCTGCGTGAAGTTTGCATGTTCTCCCCGTGTCTGTGTGGGTTTCCTCCGGGCGCTCCGGTTTCCTCCCGCAGTCCAAAGACATGCAGGTTAGGTGGATTGGCGATTCTAAACTGGCCCTAGTGTGTGCTTGGTGTGTGTGTCCTGCGGTGGGTTGGCACCCTGTCAAGGATTGGTTCCTGCCTTGTGCCCTGTGTTGGCTGGGATTGGCTCCAGCAGACCCCCGTGACCCTGTGTTCGGATTCAGCGGGTTAGAAAATGGATGGATGTTTTTGCATTTTATTGTTACACAACATTGAAACACTGTGGATTTAATATAGCTTTTTTAACACTAATCAATGGAAAAGGACTCTTAAATGTCAAAGTGAAGACAGATCACTGCAAAGTGGGCAAAACAAACAAAAAGGAGTTAAAATGGAGCATTTCAACGACAGCAAAGCCATGTTGGGTCACAAAATAATAGCCTGAGTTACCTTCAAAGATGGGAAGTATTCAGAAGAATACAAATGATGTTTTTTGTAGTGGGAAATGAGGGCCTGTCTACCTTTGGTGGAATTCAAAAACTGGGATGCAGGCTAACATGATGCCTTGAAAAAAGGTAATCAGAGAAGCAGACTTTAGAACCAATCTAGATGAGAACAGGCCATTCAGCAAAACAAAGCTTGCCGTTTCTATCCACTTAATTCTTCTGAAATAAGATCAAGTCAAGGTTTAAAAGTCCTACTGTCTACCACCCTACTTGGTCAGTTATTCTGTGTGGCTATCATTCTCTCTGTAAAGAAAAAAACCCTAATGTTTGTGCAAACTTTAACCTTAACAAGTTTCCAACTGTGTCCCTGTGTTCTTGATGAACTCATTTTACAATTTCAGTCTAGATTGACTGGACTAATTCCCATTATAATTTTAAACACTTCACTCCTCTTAATCTTCTTTTGCTTAAAATGAGAAGGCTCAGGCTCTTTTAATATTTCCTCATAACTCATCCCCTGTAGCCCCTGAATCAGCCTGGTCGCTCTTCTCTGGACCTTTTTTAGTGCTGCTATGTCCTTTTTGTAGCCTGGAGACCAAAACTGTACCCAGTACTCCAGATGAGGCCTCACCAGTGTGTTATAAAGGTTGAGCAGAACCTCCTTGGACTTGTACTCCACACATCAGAGTGCTATATAACCTGACATTCTGTGAGCCTTCTGGCTTCTGAACACTGTCTGGCAGTTGATAGTGTGGAGTCCACTGTGTCTCCTAAATCCTTCTCATAAGGTGTACATTTAATTTTCAGACCTCCCACTGTTTGTTATGGGAACACAATCCACAGAGGAAGCACCGGACATGATGGGTTGAGGAGCATGAGGAATAGCCCTCTTGGGGTCTGTAGGTGCCACAAGGGAGCACTGCAGGGAGATGTGCTCCTTGTTGTGTTGGACTTCCATATGACCCAGAAGTACTTTGAATGGGCAGTAAGCCCTGGCACTGGAATAAAAGAGACTGCACTCCCTTATCAGAGTCAGAGCTGGGTGGAAGGAAGGCAACACTTGACTGGAAGAGGGTAGTGCGATGGTGAGAGGAGACCTGATTGGAAGAGAGAGAGGAAAAGAACATGTGCTTGTGCTTTTGTCAACTTTTAGAGGTATTTTGGTAAAATAAACCATCCTTTATTTGAAGCCGGGACTCTGTGTGTATTGGTGTTGGGGCTTAAGGCTCGACGTTGGCCCGGACCCATCACAATACATACAGTTTATATCTGCATATATCTTCATTTGACGTAGCATATTCATGTTTTCATATGTCACAGCTGACGCTTTAGCAGCTCATGTTGTGCAGATTTATAAGGCACTACTTTGGCTTACAGTCCAGCATCTTAACTACTTGGCCACGCTCTCCAGATGATTTTTCTGCAATTTCCTTGAGATGAAAAAAGTAAGTGGACCATGTGTCTCCTCGAGGAAGAGTTTTAAAAAAGCAATAAATAAAATGACAGGTAAACCACTGAGTAACCTTTGAAAATAACAAATGTCAGTAAAATTTTAAACTGTGATCATTTTTCCCACTTTTCATGGTTGGCAGTAGGAAGCATTAAAGGCTTTATCGCCAATAACTTACACACATTCATCATTTAAAAGGGTGTAATGATAGCTATTACTGCACAGGAGAAAAGCCCTGAGCTTTTATATATCTGACTTTGTGTTTTTCATGATCAGCAACAAAACTATAAATAACAGAGCAGTCTAACATGATAGAAAACTTAATTTTTATTTTAGTTGGTAGGAAACATAAAATAATCTTTTTAGGCAGCCATAGAAGGAATAGTTAATAACTTAATACAAGATTCTCAAATCTGCTTAATCCAGTTCAGAGTCATGGGAAGGCTGGAGAATTCCTGGGTGCAAGTAGGAAACATCCTGAATGAATGTCAGTGCAAGACTCCATTTGGTGGTATATGAAGAACCACCTGCAGCTCAGCTTCAAGACAACAGCTGAAGCTGAACAGCTGGTGGTGGACTTCTGGCATGCCAAAGAGCCTTTGAGACCAGTCACCATTCAGGGGGAAGACATGGAAGTGATGTAGGAAAATGAGGGTTCACATAAAGAACAAAGTGGACTGGTCTGACACCACAATGGCACAGGACAAGAAGGGCCTGAGCAGAATGAACTTCTTAAGGTGACTCATATCTTTTGATATATGCAGCAAGCTGGTGGAAATGTTCTACACTGGTTACCTGTGTCATTCAGAATTGACTTTAAAATTCTACTTATGGTTTATAAAGCCTTAAATAATCTCGCCCCATTTTATATATCGGAATGTCTGACACCTTATATTCCAAAGCATAACCTCAGATCCTCAAATGAGTGTCTCCTTAGAATTCCAAGAACAAAACTTAAAAGAAGTGGTGAGGCGGCCTTCTGCTGCTATGCACCTAAAATCTGGAATAGCCTGCCAATAGGAATTCGCCAGGCTGATACAGTAGAGCACTTTAAAACACTGCTGAAAACACATTACTTTAACATGGCCTTTTTATAACTTCATTTTAATCTTAATTTAACTTAATCCTGATACTCTATATGTTCAATCTCCTCAAAATAACTATTCATGGTGGCTCTAAAATCGGTACTTACCCCTACTCTCTTTACTGTTTGTTTTTCCGGTTTCTTTGTGGTGGTGGCCTGCGCCACCACCACCTACTCAAAGCTTCATGATGCTCCAACAATGATGGATGGATTAAAAGGCAGAAGTCTACGTGACCATCATCATCATCAAGCCCTTCCGTGAGAATCTTAAATCCAAAGAGGACTGTTTCATTTATGTTAGGTAGAATGCCCAGAGGGGACTGGGCGGTCTCATGGTCTGGAATCCCTACAGATTTTATTTTTCTCCAGCCGTCTGGAGTTTTTGTTTTTCTGTCCCCTGGCCATTGAACCTTACTCTTATTCGATGTTAATGTTGATTTATTTTGTTTTATAATTGTGTCTTTCATTTTTCTATTCTTTAATATGTAAAGCACTTTGAGCTACTGTTTGTATGAAAATGTGCTATATAAATAAATGTTGTTGTTGTTGTTGTACCAGTCCAGTTGCTCTACACCACTGTCTCATGGAGAAGCAACCTAAGTTCAAAGGAAGCACAACAAACTGAACAAACTTATCAAGAAAGACTACTCCATCACAGGCTGAACCCTGGGCACACTGGAAGCTGTTGTAGAAAAGAGGATGGTGTTAAAATTGGATGCCATCATGAAAAATCCCCTCCATTCCTTCCAGGAGGCACTTTCTTGGAGCACTTTTAGCCACAGGCTCATTCCACCATGGTGTACTAAGAGGCCTCCTCTGCGGGGGGGTCTCCTCTGTCCACTGCTCTCAGGCAATTCAATGTTTCTTCCCAATTTCCCAGAAAAATGATTATAGTCTTTAATTTTGTTATTTCTGCACAATATGTATTTGTTGATTGATTGATTGTATTATTTGTCCTGTGAGTTTGTCTCTTTGTTTTATATGTTTCTTCTGCTGTATGCATCTAAATTACCCCTTGGGATTAATAAAGTTTATCTATTCTATTCTAATCTTATCACAAGGCTCATTCGCATACCCACTAAGCTACAATTTGGAAACACAAATTAGCTTTAACCTGCATACCTTTAGGGATGTGAAAGAAAAACAGAGTATCTGGAGTTAAAAACCAGAAACTCCTTTACCGTTATTACTAAACTTGGATAACATAGCGTTAAAAAAAATCACCAAAAATGAAAAATCTGTGAAACCAGCTATTGCTAGTATATATGCCGCTGAAAATAGTAAGTGAAGCCATAAAGCATATACAGTTAGGTCCATAAATATTTGGAGTGAGACAACTTTTTTCTAATTTTGGTTCTGTACTGTACATTACCACAATGAATTTTAAATGAAACAACTCAGATGCAGTTGAAGTGCAGACTTTCAGCTTTAATTCAGTGGGTTGAACAAAACGATTGCATAAAAATGTGAGGCAACTAAAGCATTTTTTAACACAATTTCTTCATTTCTGGGACTCAAAAGTAATTGGACAAATTAAATAACTGGAAATAAAATGTTCATTTCTAATACCTGGTTGAAAACCCTTTGCTGGCAATGCCAGCCTGAAGTCTTGAACTCATGGACATCACCAGATGCTGCATTTCCTCCTTTTTAATGCTCTGCCAGGCCTTTACTGCAGCGGCTTTCAGTTGCTGTTTGTGGGCCTTTCTGTCCGAAGTTTAGTCTTCAACAAGTGAAATGCATGCTCAGTTGGGTTAAGATCAGGTGACTGACTTGGCCATTCAAGAATTTTCCACTTCTTTGCTTTAATAAACTCCTGGGTTGCTTTGGCTGTAAGTTTTGGGTCATTGTCCATCTGTATCATGAAACGCCGCCCAATCAGTTTGACTGCATTTAGCTGGATTTGAGCAGACAGTACATCTCTGAACAACTCAGAATTCATTCGACTACTTCTGTCCTGTGTCACATCATCAATAAACACTAGTGTCCCAGTGCCACTGGCAGCCATACACACCCAAGCCATTACACTGCCTCCACTGTGTTTTACAGATGATGTGGTATGCTTTGGATAATGAGCTGTTCCACACCTTCTCCATACTTTTTTCTTGCCATCATTCTGGTAGAGGTTTATCTTGGTTTCATCTGCCCAAAGAATGTTTTTCCAGAACTGTGCTGGCTTTTTTAGATATTCTTTAGCAAAGTCCAATCTAGCCTTTCTGTTCTTGAGGCTTATGAGAGGCTTACACCTTGCAGTGGACCCTCTGTATTTACTTTCATGCAGTATTCTTTTTATGGTAGACTTGGATATCGATACGCCTACCCCCTGGAGTGTGTTGTTCACTTGGTTGGCTGTTGTGATGGGGTTTCTCTTCACCATGGAAATGATTCTGCAATCATCCACCACTGTTGTCTTCCGTGGACGTCCAGGGGCCTCATGTATAAACGGTGCATATGCACAGAAATGTTGTGTAAGAACTTTTCCACGTTGAAATCGCGATGTATAAAACCTACACTTGGCATAAAGCCACGCACTTTTGTCATACGCAAGTTCTCCGCTCAGTTTTGCAGACTGGTGGCACTCAGCGTCAAAGCAATGCTACTGTTCCTGTGTGGTGTAAAAGATTCAGCAAGAGGCAACAAAAAGGTTTGGGGTTTTCCGGCCCCTTATATTGTCGACACTCCAGAATTCAAGAAAAAAAACATACGGTCAAACATAAACAATATACAATTCATGCGCGACGCCATACTAGGCGTCGCGGCCATTTTTATATGGGAGGAGCCGGAAGTGCAGGAATGCTGGGAAGGAGTGTGACGAATGATGGGAGTAATGACGTGACGTGTTTTAAGATCCGTCTGCGATCTCCTACTCGCGCATGCGTGACAGTGGTTACACCTTATTTTCCTGACGCGGCTTTATAAATACACTGAAACTAACCGCATTTTGTTTATTAGTGTAATGCATCTGATTGTAATTAACTTGTAGCAATATAATGGTCCAGGCAATAGCCATAGTATTCCAAATACCATAACTGCTTTAGCGTTGTTACTCTCACTGCACCTTCTTCTTCTTCTTTCAGCTGCTCCCGTTAGGAGTTGCCACAGCGGATCATCTTTTTCCATATTACTCTCACTGCACCACTCGGAGTATTTATATCACTGTATCTGAGTGTGAATCACAGCAGCAGCTGATCGGAAAGAGAATTATCAGTATACAGCTTCAAGCACACGCTACCTCAGCCACGGCAAAACGTTTCAAAGCCTTTCCTGTACGGACCTCGCGGTTCAGAAACAGTTTCATCCCAAGAACTATAAACGCACTTAATCAACTGCTCCTTGTAGAACTGTTTGTACTTATAAGTTCAATCACCTCACTGTAAACTTACACTACAGTTATAATATTACACAACCTGAGCCACTTTATAAAGCGCGTATTTACATATGATGACGATATCATTTTTAAGGTGAAATGCAGCAAAATATGTTTATTATATTGTACAGATAAAACTTTAACTTCATTTAAATAATCTGTATTCTTCACTGGGAGTGTCGTGAAGGATAGAATAATTAAACATGTACTACGAAGATATTTCAATGTTCCTTAAACGTTTTGAAGAATCGGTGCTCTAAGCTTAAAGATGGCTTTGCTTCTGTTACAGAGCTGATTGTGTGGTGATTGGGTATTTGGGGAAAGAAAAGCAAGGACTGCAGTGGTGGCTACGCCAATATATATTGAATATAAAACAGAAAGAGAAAATAACAACACAGCTAAAAACGCAGCGACAAATTTCTGCAAAAGTTAAATGCTTGTGTCATGAGCACGAGGCGGCTATGCAGTGTTTGCAACGGACGTGGCCATCCACCGTGCATAAGCTACCTTACTGACATTGGCGGGCGAAGGAGCCACCGATTCTTCCTCTGCCCAGTGCCACCACAAGCCTAGAGCCGCCCATGAGTACTGCTGCAATAAATGATTTCATCGAAGGTCACACACAATCGCTGCGCTGTGAAACCCATGTTTAATAACGTGCTTTAACTCCTATCATCATAAAAATGATATCACGTATACATCTCAGTATTTTAGTTATTCAGAGAGCTGTAATATCATGAATGTAATGGATTCTGTGTCCAGTTGGAGGAAGAGAGCCGGTTTAAAAAGCAAGTAGTGATTCACACACATAGAGCACATAGAAGATCACATACAAAACAAAGCATTTAACATGCTACTTTAATTACAATGTGATTTGAGAAACTGGTTAATTAAACGATTTTAAGATGAAGGTTATGATGTTCTTCTTTAATGACAAAATAAACTTCATGATTAAAGTGGAAATGTCGAGATTGAAGATGACATTTCGTGCTTTTTCCCCACTGTGTGCCTTTTTTTCTCTATACCCTAATAAGCTTTCATATGACACTCAGACAGTGGGCTACAACTCGGCTTTTCACGGCGACTTTGATATGTGAACGTAAGCTTTCAAGTTTCTCCAACATGCTATGTCACTCAATCAACTTCCTTTTGTTGATTATATCACGGATTATTTGAACAAATAGTATGTTTTTACTTTGTCTCCACTTGGTATTCGCTGAAATTCTTGTATTTTCCCCCGTGCTTTTCCCATTGTCTTTTCACAGAAGGCTGAGCTTAAGGGCAATTTATATTCATTTGCATATTCAAAGAGGCGTAATTCTGGGAGGAGTTGGGGCGTTACATAAAGCGCGTGCACGAGCGTTACTTTTCACGCTGACCGGGATTTATCTAGCGGAAGAACGTGGAAGTTGGAGTACGCACAGATTCCTGCATCTGGATTTTTCTGTGCGTAAGCACAAAAGCCGATATGTTATAGTGCGAGTTCTACGCACGGCGTTATACATGAGGCCCCAGGTGTTTTTGCGTTGCTGAGTTCACCAGTGCTGGCTTTATTTCTCAGAATGTACCAAACTGTAGATTTCGCCATTCGTAATATTGTAGCCATTTCTCAGATTGTTTTTTTCTGTTTTCGCAGCTAAAGGATGGCTTCTTTCACCTGCATGGAGAGCTCCTTTGACTGCATGTTGTCTGTTCACAGCAAAACCTTCCACATGCAAGTACCACACCTCAAATCAACTCAACAGGCCTTTTATCTGCTTAATTGGTAATGACATAACGACGGACTTACCCACACCTGCCCATGAAATAGCCTCTGAGGAACTCCGCTGATGACCTCATTCTCCTCCTATCTGTACTCTTTGTGTCCTGCCAGTTAATGAACTTGAGGTGCAGTTTTGTGGGTTACCTCGGATGTCTACAGCTTCTACTTTCAGAATAAATCTTCTGTGAGGGACCATATCAAAGGCTTTTAGAAAGTAAATTATGTCATATCTAAAAGATTAGTCTGGCAAGATCTTCCTCTCATAATCCCATGCTAGCTGTTATTTGGTATGTTATTTTCATATAGGTGCTTTTCAAATTTATTTTCTTTTATAGCTTCCATAATTTTGTGTGGCACATGTGATACACGCAAGCAAAAAATCCCATCAGGTTCAGTGGTTTTATTAGTCCTCAACACATTGAGGGCTTGAAGTACATCTAACAATTCTATTTTAAAACCTATGAGCTTTTTTTTTTTATTTTTGTGCAGTCGTGGTCAAAAGTTTTGAGAATGACACAAATATTAATTTTCACAAAGTTTGCTGCCTCAGTTTTTATGATGGTAATTTGCATGCACTCTAGAATGTTATGAAGAGTGATCAGATGAATTGTGATTAATTGCAAAATCCCTCTTTGCCATGAAAATGAACTTAATCCCAAAAAATAATTTCCACTGCATTTCAGCCCTGCTACAAAAGGATCTGCTGACATAATTTCAGTGATCCTCTCACTAACACAGGTGAGAGTGTTGATGAGGACAAGGCTGGAGGTCACTCTGTCATGCTGATTGAGCTAGAATAGAGAGGTTCAATTGTTGTGAAGAAGTCTTCAGGGCACCCAAAAAACTCCAGCAAGAACCAGGACCGTCTCCTAAAGTTGATTCAGCTGTGGGATCGGGGCACCACCAGTGCAGCAAAGAAGCCACTTCTCTCCAAGAAGAACATCAGGGACAGACTGATATTCTACATAAGGTACAGGGATTGGACTGCTGAGGACTAGGGTAAAGTAATTTTCTCCGATGAATCCCCTTTCTGATTGTTTGGGGCATCTGGGAAAAAGAAAAGGCGAGCACTACCATCAGCCCTGTGTCATGCCAACAGTAAATCTTCCTGAGACCATTCATATGTGGGGTTGCTTCTCAGCCAAGGCAGTGGGCTCACTCACAGTTTTGCCTAAGAACATAGCCATGAATAAAGAATGGTGCCAAAGCATCCTCAGAGAGCAGCTACTCCCAACCATCCAAGAAGAGTTTGTTGACGAGCAATGCCTTTTCCAGCATGATGGAGCACCGGGCCATAAGGCAAAAGTGATAACTAAGTGGCTCGAAATTTTGGGTCCATTGCCAGGAAACACCTCAGACATTAATCCCATTGAGAACTTGTGGTTAATCCTCAACAGGTGGGTTTACAAACAAAAATCCACAAATTCTGACAAACTCCAAGAATTAACTGCCATCAGTCAGAATTTGGCCCAGAAGTTGATTGACAGCATGCCAGGGCGACTTGCAGAGGTCTTGAAAATGAAGGGCCAACACTGGAAATATTTACTCTTTGCATAATGTTAATGTAATTGTCAATAAAAGCCTTTGAAACTTATGAAATGCTTGTAATTATACTTCAGTATACCATAGAAACATCTGACAAAAGATCTAAAAACATTGAAGCAGCAAACTTTGTGAAAACCAATACTTGGGCCACTCTCAAAACTTTTGGCCACGACTGTACATTAGAACATTGACAACAACAGGTCATTCAGCCCAACAAAGCTTGCCAGTCCTTTCCACTTAATGTTTCTAAAATAATATCAAGTCAAGTTTTGAAAGATTCCTATAGTCTACCACACTACTTGGTAACTTATTCCAAGTGTCTATGGTTCTCTGTGTAAAGAAAAACTTCTTAATGTTTGTGCGAGATTTACCTTCAACCAGTTTCAGACTGTGTCCCTGTGTTTTTGATGAACTCATTTTAAAATAACAGTCTCGATCCACTGGACTAATTCCCTTCATAATTTTAAAAACTTCAGTCATGTTTCCTCTTAATCTTCTTTTGCTTAAACTGTAAAGGCTCAGCTCTTTTTAAATCTTTCCTCATAACTCGTCCCCTGTAGACTAGTTGCTCTTTCTGGACCTTTTCTAGTGCTGCTATTTCCTTTTTGTGGACTTGAGATAAAAACTGCACCCTGTACTCCAGATGAGGCCTCACCAGTGGGTTATAAACCTTGAGCAGAACCTCCTGTGACTTGTACTCCACACATCAGGGCGCTATATAACCTGACATTCTGTTAGCCTACTTAATGGCTTCTGAACACTGCCAGGAAGTTGATAGCTTAGAGTCCACTATGACTCCTAAATTCTTCTCATAAGGTGTATTTTTTTTTCTTTCCAACCTTATATTGTGTATTCCAACCTAACATTTTTACTTCCCTTCCTTCCTGTATGGGGCATTCCATTTGTTTCTTCCTGTGCAAATACTTGAGTGAAATATTTATTTGGTTCATTTGCCATCTCCTTCTGTGTCCGCTCTTTTATTGTCTTTTTACCGGAATAGTACTCAAAACATTGCTTGCTGTTTTGTTTCAGCTTTAGTAGCAATTTTTTTCAGTTTCTGCTCTGACGTTTTGAATACTTTTAGATGATCTCTTCTTGTAAAAACCAGACATAAGAAGTGAGACAATTCTGTTAGCTTCCACACAATGGTACATTTTATTGATTATTTCTGTTGTTAATTCTTACTTTGATTCAGAATTTTCTTACATGCATTTCTTATGTCCATCAGAAACTATTGGACATTGGAACAAGAAGAAAGACACGTTGTGAAGATGTACGTCTTCAGTATTTTGCACTGTACCTGCGGGAGCAGCAATAAGTATTCTCCATTTGTGGACTTGAACCCGGATACAGGCAGACGGACATCGTTGTTTCTCACCACACACTCTTTATTTACAATATATTTACAGTTTAATGTGCACTCCCCAGTGCCTCTTGCACCGATTCCCCCAATGTCCAGGCCTCACAGTCCTTATGCCTTCCTGGCCCCTTAAATGGGAACCCGGATGGGCTCCAGCTGTTTCCCGGCATTCGTTCATAGCCACACCCCAGTGTGGCGTAAGTGCCGGCTGCGCACCCGGAAGCTGTTCGGGTGTCCCCGGTCGTCTTCCCCCCAGCCCCGGCCGGGTACCACACCGGGGCGCATTGTATGGAGACAGTAAACTGAAATTAAATCTTCTGATTGTTAAGGTATTTTCAACAGGTCAGTATGTGAGACAAAATGAGCAAGTGACTCAGACTGAATATAATAAGGTTATTTACAAAATGAAATATAGAAGGAACTGGCCTTTATCTGGCACTCCATTAAGGGCTGTGGGAGGTTTTTGAACACTAACTGGGAGAGAGTAGCATAGAGTGGGTGTCACAAAGCTGAAGCATTTGCCAGAAGTAATAAAGCTTCTAAATAGCAGCATGAGCAAAAAACAATTTTCAATTATCACTCCAGTGTTCACAAGTCCTCTGCTTCCTCCTTAAATGAGGCACATTTCTCAGGGGGAAGTGATTAGCAGGCTGCCTACTCCTTCTGTTATAATTAACATTGAAGTCATTAGCTTACACAACCATCATTTCCAGGAGTAGAATGTAGCCATTTAGTGTGTCCTAAATATATTATATTTTTACCCTTAAAATGATGCCTTATTAGCCAAAAAGGATGAGTTAAAAATAGTACTGAAAATTAGAATAATTTCTTTGCTTCCCTAATGGAATATTCACACATATTTAATACTTTACCTGTGCTAGTATCAATGAGATAAGGAGAAAAATGGAAAATGTTAGGGATATTTTAAGGAGAAATCGTGCAAGGGTTAGATGAAAATCAAAGTATTCAGCTCAACAACATACGATTATTATTATTTGAAGGTGAATCAGTTTGAAAATTATGTAGTAATTGCAGTGTATAGAAGTATATGCAATACAACACATTTGCAATGGCTTATGGGTAGTTCAGACATACACAGCAGTAGAGCGTTTTGCCGTTAGTCTAGCTGAGGCCAAGGTCACAAGATCACAGACGCTCTGCTGTGAGATTGTTAAACAAAACACGCCATAGTGAGATTTCTTTGGGCACAGGGAGTGAAACGGGTAGTGCCTTCAATTCATTGTTCATTATTGTCTCGTTTTCTGAACATGAACCAGGCCGCCACTGTCCTGGTTAAATCTTGCTCTTTTGGCTATGTATAATATAGCATCACTAAATGATAGGTAGCGGAGAGCAAAACAGCTGAGCCCTCCTTTCACATATTGTTTTGTGAAGTCAACCCTACATTTTATTTTCCATGTGACCTCACTGAAAAACATTTTTTTGGGAGTTTTAAAAGTTTTTTGTGGGGGGTTGGAATTAAGCAGCACTGGTCCTTAAGGTTCTGGCAACACCGTGCATCCCTTCTGGACCTGTACGCTTCTCAGAAAATGGTCTAGATGTAAATAAGTAAATAAATAGGGAAAAAAAGCTGTCTTTTGGAAATTCAACATGGCTAAACACCACCCACAATGAGAAAAGAAGACAACCTTTTTGACAAAGACAGTAATTCAGAGAGGCATTAAACTTCTTATTCAGATCAGTTGAGAAGAAAACGCTGATAACAGTGCCTGCCTGCTGCCCTGTCAGCAGTGGTTTTTGAGTTGTCCCTCCATTATCACCCCGCTCTCTGATATGTGACATAAACCTGTATTTTAAGTTGGAGCAACAGCAACTCACATGCAACATTTTGTGAAAATGGCTTCAGCTGTTTTCTATGTAATTGGCAAACAAACTAACGGATTGCGGTTTTATTTATGCAGATCAGCGTTTCCCAACCTGTGGGTCATGGCAAACCCCGGAAAGATCGCTCTTGATTTGCAGCAGCAGAGATGCAGGTGGACTTCGGCAAACAACGGACAAAGTCCTCAATTCCCTGCTCTCTGCTTTGACAATTGCACTTGATTCACCAAAGGGGACCACCCCACTCCCAATCTAATTGCTCAGATGATCACACGCCCCACCCTGGTAAAGATTTTTTACCCTTGCTTTAAATGCTTAACTCCATTTCTCTATACTGCCTTCAATTCACTTTGTTATGGTGAGTTTGCTATGTCAATTGTATTTGAATACTGACAATTAACAAGGAGCAAAGTGGGCATAGATTTAAATTAAACTGACTGAATAGCAGCAGCTATTTTAATGTTATCCACTTGTGTATTTACTAACAGATAATGGCTTAAATATTCTGAATGTTAAAAAATAACAAAATAAGTCATGATGTTTTCCAACCCACTTAATCCAAACCAGCGTTGCAAGGGGGCTGATGCCCAATAGGGCACGAGGCAGGAATGAACCCTGGACAGGGAGCCAGGCCATCGCAAGGCACACAGACACACACACAACACCACACTTAGCACCACCAACTCCTACACCACCTAACCGGTGTGTCTTTAGACAATGGGAGGAAACCAAAGCACCCAGAGGAAACCCATCCAGGCACAGGGAGAACATACACAATCCAAGATGTGAACCCTGGTCTTCTTACTGGAAGACAACAGTGCTATCACTGCACCACCACAATGTCTATAACAAAATATTAATCAGTAAAAAAAAAAAGATTGAATTAATTCCTACTTAAAGCTGATGTGACATTATGTAACTTCTGGTCAAACCTGCACAATGTAGTTGGTCGACCGTGTCAGTTTAAATGGCTGTAAATTTTTGGGCATGTCAAATTATGTGAATTTCCCCTTGGGATTAATAAAGTATCTATCTATCTATCTATCTAATTACATGACTGCATGCTGGATCTCCAGCACAGTCATACTTGCTCCTTTTCTGACCACCAATAGTGTGTTGCCTGAAGGAGCCATTGCTGACATTAATATTTAGCCTCGATCTCTGCCCTTTTGGTCCCTTTTTTCTATACTGTCTTGCTACATAAAACACAACACATTAGACAGATGAGCTCCATTTCTGTTTGCAAGGTTCAAAACACCTGCGTTCTTTATCCCTCACATATACAGTACACTTACAGATGAGCTTTTTGGTTGTCAGCTCTCATGCACATAGAGCTACGAATTAAGCCAAAAATCAAACTTGTTTCATTTTCTTAGGGTGATTCTCAGAATAGTTGGTCTGAATCCTTGGTTATTTCATATTACGAAACTGGAAGTCATGGGAATGTGCCATGACTGCCTCCATCAACAATGACAATAACATTTATTTGAATAGCGTGTTTTGATACAAACAATGTAGCTCAAAGAGCTTTACAAAATGAAATAAATGGAATTTAATATAAAACATTAACAAACAAGATTAGGCAATAATATTATACAACATGTAACAAAGAAAAATGTAAAGTTGAATGGCAAGGAGGACAGAAAAAAAACAAAAAAAAAACCTCCAGATAGGATGGAGAAAAAAAAAACAAAATCTGCAGGGGTTCCAAGGCCAAAAGACCACCCAGCCCCACTGGGCATTCTACCTAACACAGATGTTCTAAATCAGTCCTAATGGTTTACAGGCATCACATGGAAGAATTTGATGATGATGATGGCTATGTGGACATCTTTGACACCCGCCAATCAATCCTTAAATACAGAGGCCAGCATGGTACCTTGATCAGGTGGTACAGTGCATCCGGAAAGTATTCACAGCGCATCACTTTGTCCACATTTTGTTATGTTACAGCCTTATTCCAAAATGGATTAAATTCATTTTTTTCCTCAGAATTCTACACACAACACCCCATAATGACAGCGTGAAAAAAGTTTACTTGAGGTTTTTGCAAATTTATTAAAAATAAAAAAATTGAGAAAGCACATGTACATAAGTATTCACAGCCTTTGCCATGAAGCTCAAAATTGAGTTCAGGTGCATCCTGTTTCCCCTGATCATCCTTGAGATGTTTCTGCAGCTTAATTGGAGTCCACTTGTGGTAAACTCAGTTGATTGGACATGATTTGGAAAGGCACACACCTGTCTATAGAAGGTCCCACAGTTGACAGTTCATGTCAGAGCACAAACCAAGCATGAAGTCAAAGGAATTGTCTGTAGACCTCCGAGACAGGATTGTCTCAAGGCACAAGTCTGGGGAAGGTTACAGAAAAATTTCTGCTGCTTTGAAGGTCCCAATGAGCACAGTGGCCTCGATCATCCGAAAGTGGAAGAAGTTCGAAACCACCAGGACTCTTCCTAAAGCTGGCCGGCCATCTAAACTGAGCGAATGGGGGAGAAGGGCCTTAGTCAGGGATGTGACCAAGAACCCGATGGTAACTCTGTCAGAGCTCCAGAGGTCCTCTGTGGAGAGAGGAGAACCTTCCAGAAGGACAACCATCTCTGCAGCCATCCACCAATCAGGTCTGTATGGTAGAGTGGCCAGAGGGAAGCCACTCCTTAGTAAAAGGCACATGGCAGCCCACCTGGAGTTTGCCAAAAGGCACCTGAAGGACTCTCAGACCATGAGAAACAAACTTCTCTGGTCTGATGAGACAAAGATTGAACTTTTTGGTGTGAATGCCAGGTGTCACGTTTGGAGGAAACCAGGCACCGCTCATCACCAGGCCAATACCATCCCTACAGTGAAGCATGGTGGTGGCAACATCATGCTTTGGGGATGTTTTTCAGCAGCAGGAACTGGGAGACTAGTCAGGATAAAGGGAAAGATGACTGCAGCAATGTACAGAGACATCCTGGATGAAAACCTGCTCTAGAGTGCGCTTGACCTCAGACTGGGGCAAAGGTTCATCTTTCAGCAGGACAACGACCCTAAGCACAGAGCCAAGATATCAAAGGAGTGGCTTCGGGACAACTCTGTGAATGCCCTTGAGTGGCCCAGCCAGAGCCCAGACTTGAATCCGATTGAACATCTCTGGAGAGATCTTAAAATGGCTGTGCACCGACGCTTCCCATCCAACCTGATGGAGCTTGAGAGGTGCTATAAAGAGGAATGGGCGAAACTGGCCAAGGATTGGTGTGCCAAGCTTCTGGCATCACATTCAAAAAGACTTGAGGCTGTAATTGCTGCCAAAGGTGCATCGACAAAGTATTGAGCAAAGGCTGTGAATACTTATGTACATGTGATTTCTCAGTTTTTGTATTTTTAATACATTTGCAAAAACCTCAAGTATGTCATTATGGGATGTTGTGTGTAGAATTCTGAGGAAAAAAAGTGAATTTAATCCATTTTGGAATAAGGCTGTAACATAACAAAATGTGGAAAAAGTGATGCGTTGTGAATACTTTCCGGATGCACTGTAGTAGTGCAGATCATTACCACAGAAGAACCAGAAAAGACAGCAGAGAATAGTAGAGATTAGTACAGATTGTTGAACCCAGAGGGAAATGACAATTCAGTGTTCATATAGTGTAGCTACAAAAAAAAGTAATTTTAAAATAATGGGCTTTTAGCAGTTTTTAAAATTGTTCTCCAGTGTTAGCCTGGCAAATTTCTATTGATACATTATCCTAATTTTTAGGTGCATAACAGCAAAAGGTTGACTCACCAGTTCTTTTCAGGTTGGCTCTTGGAATTATAAGCAGACCTTCATTTGAAGATCTGAGGTTACGACTAGGAGTGTAAGGGGACAGGCATTCCAAAATATGGGACGGGGCTGAAATTATTTAAGACTTTGTAAAACATTAGTAGTATTTTAAAGTCAATTCTAAATCACACAGTTAACGACGCTAAAACTGGTGAGATGTGCTCAGATTTTCTTTTTCTAGTTAAGATTCTCCCTGCTGCATTCTGTACTGACTGTAACCGATTGATGTTTTTCTTAGGTAGTCCTGTTAGGAGTGCATTACAGTAATCTAGTCGACTGAAAGCAAAAGTGTGAAATAATTTTTCAGCATCTTGCAAAGTTATGAGACGTCTAGCTTTATCTATATTCCTTAAGTGAAAAAATACATTCCTAGTATTCTGATAAATATGTGATTTAAAATTTAGGTCAGAATATGTTAATATCAGAATATCTAACTGAATGCCATTACTGAAAAATCACTGGAAAAGACACATAATGTGACATTAACCGTAAGACGCTGTGGAAAGAATGTGCCTTGACACAAAAAATAGGTTTGGGACAGCTTCCCGTATACTTGGAGTATGGCTGCAAAATAGGCAAAACAATAAAGATAAATGCAATCTTGTTACAGATGTGAGTCCAAAACAGAACTGATTGAATGAAGGAAAAATGGCAGCTTTTAACGTCAGACAGGGGAAATGATGTCATCTGAACAGGAACCAGAAGTGACATCGTCGAGCCCGGAACTGAAAGTGACGTCATTCGCATTGGAACCGGAAGTGATGTCATCAAGCCCAGGCAGACAAAAAAGAAAGGATTTCTTTTTGGCACGCAGACTTATTCTGATAAACTGGAAGAATCCAAACTCTCCTCTTTTAAGTCAGTGGGAAACTGATGTGTTATATTATTTGAAATTGGAAAAAATCAAATACTCAGTTAGAGGATCCGTACAGACGTTTTTCAAAACATGGCAGGATCTAATCAGTAATATTTTAAAATAAGTTCATGAAGCATAGAGAATTTATTAATTTAGGTATGTTTAAAAACTGTAAAATTTTTATGCCGTTTGGCTTGCTCTCTCTCTCAAGGGTGGGGATCGATCTGTTCTTAACTCTATTTTTCTTTTTGTAAAAACTTGATTGCTTTGTATGGAGTGCAATAAAATTAATTAAAAAAAAAGGATTAGCTCATTCTGCCATCCCCTAGTTTGGCATGGAATCATCTTCTTTTGTGAGGCGTTTAGCTGTCTCCTATGCACACGTGTGTGCCAACACATGCATTCTTGGTTCACCTAAGAATGATTTATCATAACCAGATTTTAATTTCTGTATTGACATAAGAAAACATTGCACCTTGGAAGTTGTAGCTTGTGTATATGTAATAGAGGAGTCCAATTTAAAAAAGAAAATTGGTTGGGACAAAAACTGCACCCAAAGCGGGGAGCCCTTAACTAAACCTGGAAACCCCTTCTTCTGAATAACCCAGTCCTCCTGTGGCAGCGTTTGTCCTAAATTACCAAAGTTCTGCAGCTTTTAGTTACCTTCATAGGATGGTTCTGGCAATAGTGTGACGCTTGTTTTAATAATTCCACAGACAAAGTATGTTCGTTTTAAAAGTTTTAGCAAAAATTCAAGGCAAAACAATTCACAGAAAAATAGACAAAACTTGATATTAAAGAGAAGGAAAGTTCTTGTTTAAGAAAAGTTCTGTTTAAGGCTTATTTATCTTGTTTTATTTCTCTAAGTTTGGTCGTACAGTCAAACTTTAGGCACGTTAAGCACATTAAGCATGGTCAGAAAAACGTATGCCATCTCCTGTATGCAAACATATCTAACAGTCCATGCTAGCAGTAAGACTATTTCCTAACTGGCTTGATTAACACTCTGTTTTACAGATATAGCTAAGAATGTTCTATTTTGTGTAAACTTACAGGGGGTAAAGGACAATACCATAATCTAAGTAACCATGAAAAAGATGTATTCAATTGAAATTAAGCAAATATGAATTTAACATTAAACATTAACTTTCTAGGATTGGCTGTTACACCTCTGTTTGTGTACTTCTGCAGAAGAGGCGAACCTTTCATTGAAATGGGCCATAGGGAGCCTTAGAAAATCCTTAAAGGCCAATTTTGCATTTGTGTCTTTGTCATTGTGTGGTGGTGCGGCTTGGCCCTGTACCCAACACCCATCTACCAATGATGAACAGGTTTGTTGAAACTGTCAACTTGGAATAATGGCTATCAGTTTTAAGAAAAAGATGAAAGTCAGTTAGTGCCCTAACACCTCATGAATCTGATTCTTGTGAGACTTGTCATTTACTGACAATTGTGTCACTTTTTCCTGTTTATCACTCTATAAACAAAGCACAGAGACACATATAAAGTATTGTGGCAGCCTTAGGCAAACCTTGCATATTATGATGTCAAAAGCAATAAACACAAATTAATGTGTTATATTAGAAACATCTTTTCAGCCACAAGCCTCCAATCAGACTGGAGGAAGATGGTGCTGGTGACACTGGCAGTGCCGATTATGAAGTTTGTGAGGTGCAAGGTGTGGGTCCAGGAGCCCCCAGAACCAGAAGTGATATCACGTGCCATTAATATGTTGGTTTCTGGATCTGCACAGGGAAGGAGAGGAGAAGCAATTTAAGACAGCGCCACCTCTTGGCGTGGGGTGGAATTACAAGGTAGAAAGCCTTGAAGCTGTTTCCCCAAGTACTCGTGTGTGACAACACATACCTACTTTTCCTGGTACACTGTCTCCACAACTTTTTGCTTGAAGAAACAGTGACAGGCTAATCAAAGAATCTATACTAATAAAAGGCAAAGCCCTCACTCACTCACTCACTCACTCACTGACTCACTCACTCACTCATCACTAATTCTCCAACTTCCCGTGTGGGTGGAAGGCCGAAATTTGGCAGGTTGATTCCTTACAGCTTCCTTACAAAAGTTGGGCAGGTTTTATATCGAAATTCTACGCGTAATGGTCATAACTGGAAGCAGTTTTTCTCCATTTACTGTAATGGAGATGAGCTTCAACGCCGTGGGGGCGGAGTTTCGTGTGACATCAACACGCCTCCCACGTAATCACGCAGTACATAGAAAACCAGGAAGACCTCAAAAATGCGCTCAAGAAAACATGCATTATATAATTGAGAAGGCAGCGAAACAATAAGAAGCGAGTTCTGCTACTTCGGA
The DNA here is from genome assembly GCF_016835505.1 of Polypterus senegalus. NCBI lineage: Eukaryota > Metazoa > Chordata > Cladistia > Polypteriformes > Polypteridae > Polypterus > Polypterus senegalus. Next base: position 23,194,290 of record NC_053160.1, read on the forward strand.
AACAAAGCACGATGTAAACCTACACTTTAAATTAAGTTCATAGACAGGCTGCCGCTGGCGTTTGTAATTTAGTGCCTGCCCATAGAAGGCCGTCCGTCAGCGGCAATCCAATAGCAAACTGCCACGGGTAAATATTCACGGGTGAAGGACTGTGCTTATGGAGAGGAAGATGAGATGGTCAGGGTGGTGTTTGACACAAACTCAGCGAAACTGCGAGAGAAAGTTTTAAGTGCCAGGAGTAAGGTAACATTAAATAAAGCTATGGACATAGCACGAGATGGCACCAGCACAGCTGGGAACCTTCGATGCAAATACACCGAGTGGCTCACGTGAACTGACTCAGTGCACAGATAAAAAGCAACAGTTCCAAAGAGCTGAACAAAACCGAATTACACAGTTGAAAAGGCAGCAAAAAATATGAAGCGTCTGATAAGCATATTCATAAATGCAGCTACTGTGGAAACAAAGCACACGGTGGAAAAAGTCAATGTCCGCTAAAGGAAGACAGTGTAAAAAAAGCGTGCATGCAGTGTGTCAGGTCTCAGATAAAGAAGAAGGCGAGCTGTTTATTGATGCAGTAAGAAGCGAATCGATGAATGAAACCTGTCATCTTTACAGCGATTGACAAACACGGAATGTAACTTGAACACAACACATCGTACAAAAATCGACCCTGATTGAAAGAAATAATGATAATCAAATCCTTGATGACAGCAACATTCAATAACACTCACAAAACAATTACTGTATATTGACAATCATGTTACGTTATTTTTAAAATGTTCCCTTTTCTTTTTCATAACTTCTACTTCTCCACTGTGATACGCGGTATATATTTAAATGTATATATATACCCTATCTACAGTACATACTCTATAGACAAGCCATATGCTGTGGCTCAATTGTAGAGTCTTAAGCCTCTAATGCGAGGTTCGATTCCGAGAGGGATGCACTGACTATGTACGCGCTACTGATTCATTTTACCTTAGCATCTCCTTGGTTTGGGGCGTATGCAAAAATATTAGGTTAGCAGAATCATGTTACGTTATTTTTAAAATGTTTCCCTTTATTAGCACAAGCACAGCTGAGAAGCTTCGATGCATGTACTCCATAACGCGTAAAAAAAATAACCATTTAATCACACTTTCAATTCCAAGCAAACGGGAACTTTTGTCAATGCATCATTTCCTGGTACATCCATTACACTGATGCACACATCACAGCTACAAAAATGTTAGAGTCGGAATAAAGCGCGTTCCTACGACTGATCATTTCGACTTCCGCGAAGCCTTGATAAAAGCATGGTTTTGTGCACAATGAAAAGCAAGCAAAATTAGATGCATTACAGAAAGCGGACTTTGTGGTTCTTACTGGGGATCATTGGACTTCCGTGACCGTTAGTAATTCTAATTACATCTAATTACAAAATGTTCAATGATCTCACTGTTTTAGCCTAATGTACAAAATAATTTTGGCTAAGGTTACTCAGAGTTTAAAGATTAAGTTGGTCAAATTACCTTTTATGTTTCTGACTTATTTTTTTCAGAAGAAAAACTGCACTTTATGTTGAAATTTTGGTTATTATTATTTAAAGACAATACTATTCTGAAAATCTACTTAAAGTACTTAGAATACCACTTTATTTTTAAGTCTGCCCAATTTTAACCAGGGATGATATTTTTGTTTCTGTTTTGAATTCAAATGCAGTTTAAAGGCTTTTTTTCAGAAATTAAAACAGCTTCAGTTTACAATATTCATGTACATGTCTATTATTTGATTCTGTCGCCCACTAAAACACTTTTAAATTAAAAAAAAAAAACATTTGCGATTTGGGGCAAATTTATGTGTGCGATTACATACGATTAATCAAGATTGATTATTACACAGTCTCTAATTAATTGGATTAATTTTTTTAATCGAGTCCCACCCCTAATATATTGTAGCGACCCGTGGAGGAGTCTTTTAAGATTTCGAGCCGAACTCTGCCGTGCACCTCTCCGAAGCTGTCGGCTAGCGGCTTGCCAGCGTCATGCACGCAACTGCACCCAGCTCTTTAAGAAAGAGAACACTCGTGCCCCATACACGCACGACTCCGAGTGTCTCGGTAGTTTGCTTAGATAAAATCTTAGCAATAAAACAGCTCTGTCCTGTTGTATCTTTTTATTACAGAAGATAGTCAGAAACAAAAGCTCAACATTATTGCTCGCCATTGCCAAGGTCACGCACAGAGACACATTTCAATAAATTGGTACTTTTTACAAAATAAATAACCCCCGGACGGCGATGTCCCAAACCCACCCAACCAATTAAATACAAACACACCATTATTTACAACACAAATGACAATACGTAAATGTCGACATACAATAAGCTTTTTATAAATTACCCATAAATTCCCCACAAACTATTTACATAAATTACCCATGAGGCGTCACTCCAGCGCTTGCTGCGGGTTGTTACATATATATATATATGCCAGCAACACTCATGACAATTACAAAACAATTACATTGTCAATCATGTTACGTTATTATTAAAATGTTTCCTTTTCTTTTTACTTCTCCGCTGTAATCGCAGGTATTTTTATATATATATATATATATATATATATATATATATATATATATATATATATATATATATATATATATATATATATATACAGATATATACAGATATATATATATACAGATATATATAAATATATATATACAGATATATATAAATAGATAGATATAACAACAACACTCAATATCAATGACAAAACAATTACATTAACAATCATCTTACGTTATTTTTAAAATGTTTGCTTTTCATTTTCATAACTTCTTTAACACACTACTTCTCCGCTGCGAAGCGCGGGTATTTTGCTAGTATTATATAAAGTTAATACATCGCAAATTAAAAAATTAAAATATGAAGCATTTGCCAAATTACAATGGTCATCAGAAGCACATATTTCAAATGCTAGGAGCTAAATGTTTGTTTTGTGCTACTAGTAGTGGCCTATAAACGTGAAGGCGTTATAATTCAAATAGGCAAAATGAAATGTGCTAGTAACACTTAAAAACACTCTGTTTACTTTAATTTAAAAATAAATCACAAAAAAAAAATTAAATCAATGCTTCAGTGACATCATTTGCTTTCTTATTTCCGTTTGGCTGCTGGTTGTCATTTGGAATGTACAGTAGGGCTTTAGTTCTTTATGGGGATTCAGGTAGAACACAAATTGTTGACCACAAATGATAGCCTTCGAAACTTAATTTTTACTAGGGGTTCACTGTAGAACAGCAAATGAAATGTAAAATCCCTTTACAGAGAGCAATGCAGATGATTACTGTGGTGCTGAGGCAACCAAATAATTGAAAAGAAATGCCAGGCGTGTGTGTCATTAGTTTTGTACCGTGCATTATAATGAAATCTAAATCTAGACAAGCTGATGTGCCTTCAAATAACTCAATATCATCCTGAGACTATTTTCTTTAAATCCACTCATCTCTGATGGCCCTAGCTTTTACAGTCTGTGTTTTTTTCTCATAAAGATTGTCATTCATGTGACATTTGGCTGACAGAAATAACTAGCGACAGTCTGAATAATGAATGTCAAATTATGGCAGTGCTCCCCAAAATCTAGCAGCTCATGAAAAGTCAATGAGAACTGTTTAAATTCTGGGTCAGATGTAGGCCATGAAATAGACTTGAATGTTTTTTTAGTGCACACTTCATGTTACTGTACACCTACACACTCTGTGGTAATCTGAAGTTGCTTTTAACCATGTGTCATTAATGCTCAACATCTTCCATTCTATGAATCAATTTGGAACAGAGTTGGGCTTTTTCTAGTGGTTTGTAACAATTAACATTTCTGATCATTTCTAAATTTCATAATTAATTATTAATAAAATGTATCTAATCTATACAATTTGCTATTGTTTCAGTCCAACTTGTAGTTCAAATATCTATTTTAAACTTAATGTAAAATTCAATGACAGAGCATCTGTCTTATAGAGTACTCCATGCTACATCCATCCACATCTTTGTTACAATTACAAAAACTGTGCGGCAGTGTAAATAAAGACCAAACAATGCCTTTTAAATAGTGTAGTTTGCAGTATAAACCACCACCCTAAACCTGACAGGGCTAAAAAATTGTAATTCTCCTTCAAATAACAGCTGATGTCACTCCTTCAATGGTTCCTATGGATGTCCTTTATTATAATAAGCCCAAGGAAGCCCTGCCATGTTTACAGCTTAGTTCACTCTTGACAGCACTGAGGAAATATGTTCGAGTTCGAGTTTTTGAAAGCTAGGCTAATTTGTATAACTTAACTTTAAAGCTCACAGATCTACACTAATTAACACAGACAGAATAATATACAGGTCAAATTGCGTTACAACAAAGTGCCAGGGACCTAAAAATTTTGTAGTAATGAGATTCTATATTTGTCACTATAGTGCTTGATTTAACTTGCGTCCAGGCATTTACAATCATTTCAATAGCTTCTCTCACGTTATTTTTCAACTTCTCTTGTCTAAAAGTTATACTGATGACAATTATTCTCAGCATTTCCGTGGGATAATGCGCTTTCAGGGTGCAAAGGATGCTCAAATCAAATGGCTGAAGCACTGCTGTGCAATTGGGTGGGAGGAATTCAATTCCAACATTATCTAAATGCTGCGGTGGGTTGGCACCCTGCTCAGGATTGGTTCCTGCCTTTTGCCCTGTGTTGGCTAGGATTGGCTCCAGCAGACCCCCGTGACCCTGTATTCGGATTCAGCGGGTTAGAAAATGGATGGATGGATTATCTAAATGTTGAAGCATGCTGTGGGCAGCACATTTATCAATGAGAAGCAGAATCTTCCTTTTCTTCTTCTTCATATTGTGATGTTTCTTAAGCGAGATTGCCGCGTCTGTAGAAGATTGTTTGCCCATTGCCAGGGCAGGGCAATTGCAGGCTCACAGTGCTGCAGCAGAGCTCATTTCCATAAAACTACTGCTATAAGTGTACAGGATATTATTTGGAAATATGGTTTGCAGTACAGGGCGCATCTGCTGTAATATCCTGCCCCATAAAGAAGAAGTTAATATGCAGGGAACATATTATTCAAATGGTCAGCTTAATCTGAAAAGAACAATTTACAATCAAAGGAAAACTGAAGTGCCTTTAGAAATTATTCAGATCCCTTCACTTGTTCACATTTTGTTAGGATTCAGCCTTATGCTAAAATTTTTTAAATTCATTTTTTCATTCATCAAGCAACACTGAATATCCTAGAATGACTAAGCAAAAGCAAGATTTTAATATTCTTTGCAAATTTATTAGAAACTAGCCATCCCCCACGGCTCTGCCAACATAGTAGTGAAGCAGGACAAATTTTAAGAATCATGTAAATTATGGCATAGCGGAATGTAGGTACGGTCCAACGTCAGACGTTGGCACTGTATCTGATCGTGTTTACGCTCTGACGGGAGAGCGTCCCCTATGTGGGAAGAAAAGCACATGGCCATGATATCTCTGCCAATCAGCAGCTACCCCCTAAAACACACATAGCTCTGATCTCTCTCTCAAAAAGTCAGATGTTACACCTTAACAATCTGTAAATGATAATGTCTGTTGAACAAACAGGTATCGAGAGGCAAGGTACGCTCCAACACATGGCGAGAGGTAGAGCAACTCAAACGGAAGCTTGTGCGTGAGTGATGAGGGCCCGTAGTGTCTCTCTCGGATTAACACAAATAAATTGGTACCACAAGCGAACTCTGATACTTAGCACAATGAGAGAACTAGCAAAATCAACCAGAATGTTCAAGCAAATTATAGAAAAAAAAATCTAAATCTGTTTAGTAGTTCTCTTGTAAAAAGAGGACAAGCATAAAGACAGGCGTTGGATTTTATATCTATATTTATATATATATATTATACAGGGTGGCCCACGAAAAAGTAGCCCGCCTCCCTGGCGAAAAAAGGCGCCCTTCCATAAAGAAAGAAAGGACTTGAAATGCAAAAATCTTTACTCACTCTTTACAGAAAGTGCTGAAAATGATTCTTTGTGGAATGGAATACATGTCGCTCAGCTCGTACTCACACGTTTTTGCTCGTCTACACAGCTTTCGTGATGAGGGTAGTCAATCGGCGCGCCACTCTGGCAGGAAGGCAGGCTACTTTTTCGTGGTCCACCCTGTAGATATAAAACTGAAATGTCACATTCACATTAGTATTCAGACTTTTTACTCAGTAGTTCAATGACAGCGATTATGGTGTGGAGTCTTCTTGAGTCTGACATGAATAGCTTCACACACCTGAATTTGTGGGTTTTCTGCCATTCTTCTCTCCATATATCTTTGTACTTCTCTTCATTCAGATTACCATTGAACCTGGCAAGTCTACCCATCCCTGCTGCTGAAAACATGCTGAAGTGACATTGCACAGATAATGAGAGATGTTGGGTTTCTTCAAGACATGAAACTTAGAACTGAGGCCAAACAAGTCAATCTTGGTTTCAACAGACCAGAGAATCTTGCTTCTCACAGATGAGAGTCCTTTAGGTGCCTTTTTGATACTCCATAAGTGTATTCACGTGTCTTCTGGCCATAACACCCAGACTAGTAGAGTGTAGCAATGTGGTCCTACTGGAAGTTTTTGTCATCTCTTATACTGGTTATCTGGAGTTCAGTGACCATCAGGTTGTTGATCACTTCTCTTACCATGGCCAATCTCCCCTGATTGCTCAGTTTGACTGGGTTAGCCAGCTATTGGAAGAATTGCAGTTGTTCCAGACATCTTCCATTTAAATATTACAGAGGCCACTCTGCTCTTGGAAATCTTCAATGCGGCAGAATTTGTTTTTGTATCCTTCCTCGGATCTGTGACTTCTCAAAATCCACTCTTTAAGCTCTGAAGGCACTTTCTTTGTCCTAATATCTTGGTTGTTGCTCAGATAGCCATTATCGTAGCTACATTTTAGTTTCGTAGCTACATTTAATTTGTAATCCTATCATACTATATAGGCATAGAAATATTATATTCTTCAGGGATCCACAATCTTTACTTATCTCTGCTGTCTTTTCCGGTTCTTCTGTGGTGGCAAACTGCACCACCACCACCAATTGACCAAGGCACCATGCAGCCATCTGTGAAGATGGAATGAAGGCAGGTGCCCTAGTTGCCCATGAGACACACATCTTTGAATCCTCATATGAAACCTGAAAACAAAGAGGAATGAATTAATAACATTTATTTAGTTAGACTGCACAGTGGGGGCTTCGTGGTTTTTTGGCCTTGGAACCCCTGCAGATTTTGTTTTTTCTCCAGCCTAACTGGAGTTTTTTTCTTTTTTTCTATCCTCCTGGCCATCTGACCTTGTTGCTGATTCTTTATTATTACCTAATATTAATTGTTTTTCTTTTCCTGTAGCTTACTCCTTGATGTATTATATAGCACTTTCAGCTTAATTGTTTGTATGTAAATGTGCTATAGAAATAAATGTTGTTGTCGTTGTCACATATGGAACCTTCCTAGACAAGTGTGTGCTATTCCTTATCATGTCCAATCAACCAAATTGACCAAAGGTGTGTAGAATGGGATACACCTGAGCCACATTTCACATGTCATAGCAAAAGGTTGGAATACTTGTGTCAATGTAATATTTCACTTTATTATTGTTAATAAATTTACAAACATTTCTAAAACCCTGTTTCTGCTTTGTCATTCTGAGGTATTGAGTATTATATGATGAGGGAAAAAAAAGTATTAAAATGATTTTAGCACCAGGCTGCAACATAACAAAATGTGAAAAAATTGAAGGAGTCTGAATACTTTCTGAAGGCACTGTATTTAAAGGAGAGTTACTGTTATTGAATGTTTTAGTGTTTTACAAAGCCTGTATTATCAAAGCATAATATTTTTTATCTACTCAAATCAAACTTTACGTTAGAAAATATTTTATCTGTGGTACTTCTCGCTACGATAACCACCTTTTTCCACCCTTTCAAACTTACAGTTTTTAATGTTTGGAAAACGTACAGGATTAAATCATTTAGCGATTTGTATATAAATAATGTCTTTGCTTTCTATGAACAATTACACTCCAAATTTAATCTCCCATCAACACAATTTATCTCCAAATCAGAAGCTTTGCTAAATGAAATTTGCCTAGCTTCCTCACCTCCCACCTATTTCTATTCCAAAAGAGATATTGATCAGTCTTGGGGACTCAGACATTTTAAAGTCCCTACTTTTTAAAGATCTCAGAGTAAAGTGGGAAAAGGATCTCTTACTCAACATTTCAGAAAAGGAGTATGTGCAAAACATTCAAAAATCTTTTATTGAGCACATCTTTCTCGTTTGAAATTCTTCAAGATGTTTCCAAGGCAAGATTCAACCTGTGAACATTGCAATTGAGCTCCAGCCTCACTGGGTCACATGTTTTGGGCCTGCACCAAATTAACATCGTTCTGGAACAAAATTTTTAAATGACTCTTAGATAGCCTTGGTGTCACAATCCCTCCTAACCCATTAACAGCGGTGTTTGGTGTACTTCCAGATGGGCTTAAAGTGGAGAATGACAAACAAATTGTAATTGTCTTTACTACACTATGGGCACGTAAACTTGACTTGTAGAATCCTAACTCAACTCTTTTAAGTCAGTGGGTATCTGATGTCATATACTATTTTGTGTTGTGTTCTTCTTATGTTTATCCCTGCCTAGTGTTATATACTGTATATCTTGATATATTTGCCATTTATATTGGTAAACAACAGTTGCTACTGCCATGTCATATTACCATTGTTTTTCTTGGGAGGCTTTCGTGACTGAACCTGTGGACAGAAGTAGGTGTGCGATTTAAGAATCCTTGTTCTTTGTGGGAGTGGTGGCCTCTTTTCTAGAAATGTGTACCTTGAGAAATATTCCCTATCAAAGAACATCAGTGGTCACATTGTAGACAACAAATTCTGAATAATTAATGTTTAGAGGGTTGTATATGTAACCTGAATGTTACCGGAGCAAAGATACAGAGGATAGGAAGATATGGAAAAAGATGATCCGCTGTGGCAACCCTTAATGGGAGCAGCTGAAAGAAAAAGATGTGTAACCCAAATGTAAGAATCTCTTGATTATGATAATACGATGAGATAAATGCTAAATCTTTTAAAGACTGACTTATATCAAGGCTTTATTCGCTTAGTCACCAAAGTCTTTACTGTAAACCCATAAAGAAAGCACTAGCTGCAGTCCAGTCGAAGCTAAAACAACCACTGTGTGGTGACACTTTCAACCTATGGTTTAACCGTTCCTAAACATATGGAAACTTTTAAGAGAAAGAGGGATGATTTATGGGCTGTTCTGATTTCATTTTTTGTACTCCATTGTAACTAAACTATAGAAAGTGTGACCCATATGCAAAAGTAATTAACACTTCAAAAAATCTCCTGCATATAGAGTTTATGAACATTTTATTAGCCAAAGCATGGATATCTGAGTGCTTGTAGATTCTTTCTTTATTCCCAGGTTCCAACAGTCATGAAAATAAATTAAAACTAAAGAATTTGGTGATCTTCATCCATCAGTAACATGTAATTAACCATATAAGATAGTACTTAAAAGTGGGCTTAACTAATAGTTTATATTGTAATAATATGTTCTAACTTTGCAATAAAGTAATCACTTAAAAAGAAAACATGCAATGCTCAAGCAGGCCCCATTCAGAATTCCATTTCAAATTGGGTGTACAACATGCTCCCCACTTTGGATGTGGCAAATTATAATGTGAACAAGGGCTTTGCAGAGACATGATGAAGTGGTGATAATCCAGGTCTTCAAAATGCCCAAAGCCGTCTATAAAGTAGATTCGGCTGAATTCTTTTGACTGAATGGCTAATCACGATTGTGAAGACATCAGTGGAAATTAAAGGGAAGTGCACATAAGCACTTCTTTATTCAAAGAGTTGTGGAAATCTGGAACAAACTGCCACAACATGTAGTTAAAGCAGACACCTCGACAATGTTTAAGACATATCTGGATGAGGTATTGGGTCAGATTAGCTATTAGCTTAAAAAACGATCTTGATGGACTGAATGGTCTCCCCCTCATCGGTCAAATTTCTTATGTTATTATGGTCAATTCAGAAGGCTATTTTAAGACTTAACTGAAAAAGGAGTTTCATAAGCCAGTGGTTCCCAAAGTGTGTGCGAAATATTACAAAATGTTCATAATTTTACTTGCATTTTCAATTCAATGTGATAGGATACGACATCTGGTAGACCTGGTGGAAACCAGTAAACTCACTTAGTAATAGCTGTTTGCAGAAGCCTGTACAAATGTTTAATAGGTGGCGCTCCACAATAATTAAGTTTCTCAATACTTTGTGTTCGTATATAAATAGCTGTCGGTTTCGCGTGGTCTTAGAGTTGAATAAGTTTTCAGAGATTGTATCACCTGTATATTGTTGTGATTAAGTCAAGTGAAGTTTTTGAAGTATTGTTTTCTCATATGTATTTTTAAAAATGGATCGGTTTTTACTAAACAGTAATAAATGACGTGAGAGTGAAAATAAAGAGTACACACCGTCAACCAGTGGCAATGTCAACCCGAGTGTGAAGAAGCGCAAATATCGAAAATATGATGACAGTTATTTGGACTTTGGTTTTACGTTGTGTGATATATAAAAATCACGAGAAAGCTCAGAAAAGAGTTGAGGAATGTCCCCGTATATTGTCCGATGGACAAAGATGAAAAAATGTGGTCAAAAGAATCAAAATAGATCACAGAAGACACTGTACATTCATTTGAAGGTGTTTTTATATGCGATTAAGACAAAGTGGTGGAAGGAAGTGACATGGTGGAAATGACGTCACCGGGAATGGCCGGAAGTGACGTCATTATGACAGCGCCAGAAGTGATGTCATCAGGGATGGCCGGAAGTGACATCACCGGAGTTGAATGTGGTGGTGTTGCAGCCGTTTTGAGAACCCAGAAATAACGCAGGTACATTCTTGTTTTTTTTCTTTATTTCTGTCGGCAAAGGGAAAGAGACATCAGTGCACATAATCAACCCTCTACCTAGCGAAGTAACACTCACCTTTGGACTTGATGGCTGCTTCCTAATCGCGTGTGTTTGACAGTTGACAGAAGTCAATGGTGAAGAGAGGCCGCAGTGTGTACTGTGTATGAAAGTTTTGACACCAGAGTGCATGCTGCCAAGTAAGTTGAAACGCCATTTAGAAACCAATCATCCCAGCATGGTTAGCAAATCTTGTGACTACTTTACCAGAAAGTTAAAAGAGTTAAATCAACAAAAAGGTTGGTTTTATAAGCAGGCATCAATACCAAGCAAAGCATTGCTGGCATCTTGCAAGGTGACCTTAAATACGTGTTTTATTTATTTTTATTTAACCCTTTAATTAAAAAAAAAAAGTATTGGCTATTTTGCAAATTAGAATTTGATCGGGTCGGGGGGTGTGCACCTTGGGAAAACGCTAGGGCACTGAAAATTGAAAAAGTTTGGCAACCATTCGCTGGTAGACATTTCACCATGGGCCACATTCTTGTTAATCTATGCTCCAAAGAAGAGTCTGTTCATTATTTCTCCTCATTCATCATACTCAGGAGGCCTTTTATGATCTACCATGTGGGCGGAGCTAGTTCAGTGTTGTCCCTCTCAAGAACCAATGACTTGCTGACAGATCCTGTATGTTAAACATCACCTCTCCTGTGCCCTCTTTATCTTGATCTTTGTGAGGGCAGCGACATGGTCACACTCATGATACCTTATTTTAACAATGCTATATTTGTAATGTGTATTGTAATCTTGGATTTTAAAAGAAAAGGGTGCACAATAAAAATCATTGCGCTGAAGACAGTTATTTTGCTACTAATTCATTTCACTTTAAACAGTTATAATCAGTGTAATGAATGAGCAGTTTTGCTCAGTGTGTCTAATGGTAGGAGGTAAAGTTGTGAAAACCAGCATATAACTGAACCGGGGATCTAAAAAAGGAACAGAATACCATGAAGATGCGTTTAAATTTGATTGTCGAATCCAAATAAAATCGGGAACAAATTTTAAAATAAGCAAGCAGTAATTGTAATAACAACTTTCAAGATCTCTGTCCTTGCTAATCCAATATATTTTTAAGTTTTTCATTATTTTAGAAACTGCAAAACTACAAAACCAGGTCATGTGCAAAGCCATTTTTGCCAGGGGCAGGGTGTTGACATAACAGTTAATGAAAAGGGTAGTGAAACAATGTTTTAAATGTTTGCCATCCTTGCATTGTCATGCAAAAAATGACTTCATTGTGGTTGGTGCTGCTACTGCCCAGCTGTACAGTCTTGGTTCATTTAATGCAGTTTTCTTGTCCATTTTCATTGTTGACGTGTTCTTCTAGTTCAGGGGTGGGCAATGTCCGTCCTGGAGGGCCAACAGTGACTGTAGGTTTTTGTTCCAACCCAATTGCTTAATTAGAAATCAATCCTTGCCCAGGCCATATTTAATTTTATGACTTTTCAGTCTGCAATTTTAGGTTCTTGTATCATAGATTTGAAGCCTAAAATGGATAATTTTCAGTCTGTCACATTTTTCTCTTAGGTGTTTTATTAAACCAAATAGTACATGATGAATCCAGAGCGGTGTAAATGGAAACAAGTTAGATGGAGAACTGCACGCTCCTTTGTCATTAAAACAGTCAGTGCAGCTGTTTAAGATTTAAATAAGCAATTAAGGGTGGGAAACCTTAACAAGCGAGACCACTAAAATGAAGCATCAAAATGTCACTTCAGAAATGGGGACTTCATTAGCAATAATTGACTTCTCATTAAGAAACTGGGTTGAAAGCAAAACCTGCAGCCTCTGCAGCCCTCCTGGACCAACATTGCCTATCCTGTTCTAAGTTCCTCACTGTCATACAATATAAGGATGAGCAGTTTCTGGTGTTCACCAGATGTACCACTTGGAGGTCTAAACAAACAGTTCCATTTTTGTCTCTTCATTTTTTAATTTTTTTTCCTCATGGTGTCCGAGTCCTTTAAATGCCTTTTACTTCAGACTGGTTTCCGTCTAACCACTCTACCATAAATTCTGAACTGAAGGAAAGCTGCTGAGATGGTTATCCTATCTGAAGCTCCGTTAGATTGAGCATTGGATTCTTGATTAGCTCCCTGAACAAGGCCCATTTTGCCCAGTTACTCAGTATGTCTAGACGGCCAACTCTAAGAAGAGACCAGGAGGTTCAAAACTTCTTACATTTCACAATAATCAAACCCACTGTGCTCATGGGAACATGCAAAGCTTAAGAAATGTTTTTATCCCCTTTCCCTGGTCTATGCCACATCATAATTTTATCCCAGAGGTCTACAGAGAGTTTCTTGGACTTCACGGCTTGTTTTTTGCCCTGACATGCAGTGTGAGTTGTGGGACCTTCTATACACAGCTATGTGCCTTTTCAAATGATGCCCAAGCAATTCAATTTGCCACAGTTGGACTCCAATCAAGTTCTGGACACATCTCAAGGATAAATTAAAGCAAGCAGAATATCCCTGGCCACAATTTAGAGTACCACAGCAAAGGATCTGAATACTTACAGTACATGAATGAAAAGATTTTAGTTTTTGAATTTATTTAAATTTGCAAACCTTTTTGAAAACATATTTTCACGTGGTCATTATGGGTTACTGAGTGTAGATTAATGTCCAAAAATGGCAAAAGTATCCATTGTGATGGCTGGCCAGAGAACAGAGCACATCAGCATAGTTCCAGTATATATTGAAACTTTTACATCATCGTCTGTTGCTCTGAATGCACCAGTTCTATAGGAATACGCTACAGAATTTCAAACCTTTCTGAAAACATATTTTCACTTGGTCATTATGGGTTACTGTGTGTAGATTAATGTCCAAAAATGGCAAAAGTATCCATTGTGACGGATGTCCGGAACCCTTGCCCAGCCTGCGACGCCCCTATATCGGAAGGAAAGACTGTGTTCTGGGCATTACCGTCCCCGGGACACACTAGAGGGCAGCCATCCTGGCTTGCTGTGCAGCCACTGGTTTTTAGCTTGGAAGCTTCGCCCTGCTGGGGCCCGTGGCCACCTCCAGAGGTCACTTGGACTTTGTTGGAGCCATGTGTTGTAGCACTTCTGCCACACCCAGAAGTGCTGTCGGAAGTTGGTCAGTGAGCACTTGGACCACTTCCAGGTACCTCATAAAAGGGGTCAGCAGCCACTACTCCACAGGCCAGGTGGAAGAGAACGAAGCTTGCAAGAGGAGGAGTTGCAGCATGTAAAGGCAAAATGAAGAAAAGGACCTGGGGTGGAAAGCAGGGGGGAGCAGTTCCCACACCAAAAAATAAAGGTGTGTTGCACCTGTACTTGTGTCCATGCCTGTCTGTGTTGGGTAGGGTGGCTGGTGCGCCCCTTGGTGGACCACACCATTTAAATTAAATCTACCACACAATAAAGTGTGCAGAAGGTAAAGGGGTTTGAATACTTTCTGAATCTGCTGCATATCATCATACGCATAAAAGATGTCAATATCAAATAATTCACCCCTCTATCTGTTTGTTTTCAAACCTGTTTAATTGACGTCATGGCTGCTGAGCTTGGTGCCTATCCCAGCCATTTCAGTTGCAAGGTACAAACACACACTGGACCAGTTCACACACAGTGCCACTTGTGGGCTAATTTGGAGTTCTCAGAGATCTTAACTGGTTCAGGTCATATTTAACTGGTAGACACTTTTCAGTGACTTTAAATTCCTCTTTTTCATCTACTGCTCCTCTTAAATATGGCGTTCCTCAGGGATCCATTTTGGGTCCTATCTTATTCTCTATATACCTTCACCCTATTGGAGCTATTTTTAGGAAATGTAAAATTTCTTTTCACTGCTATGCTGATGATACTTTCTGAACTAAGATCCTGGATAGCTAATAATTTTCTTGATCTGAGTCAAAATAAAACGGAGGTGCTTATAGTGGGTCCATCAGCTAAAGCCCAAATTGGTCTTGGACTTCTCGGCTCTTTCTCTGTCTTTTGCAAACCTCAAGTCCGCAATCTTGGTGTTATCTTTGACATTAACCTCTCTTTTGAGAAACAGGTTAATTCTGCAGTCAAGAGTGGCTTTTTCCAGCTTCGTCTATTAGGTAAGATCAAGCCTTTTTTATCTTCTAGGGATCTTGAGAACGCTACTCATGCTTTTATCTTTTCTCGCCTTGATTACTGCAACTCACTGTATTCTGGGATTAGCAAATCTCTGATACACAGGTTACAGTTGGTCCAAAATGCTGCCGCTCTCTTTCTGATTGGGGCAAGAAAGTCTGACTCTGTTTCTCCAATATTAGCTTCTTTACACTGGCTGCCCATCAGTTTTCGAATTGATTTTAAAATCTTGTTGCTAGTTTTTAAATATTGACATGGTCTTGCTCTTGCCTATTTATCAGAATTGTGTGTTTTACACCAGCCATCCAGAGTGCTTAGATCTTCTGGTTAGTTGTCTCTTGTTGTCCCCTGTACTAAGTGTAAAAACAATGGGGACAGACAGGACTTTTGCAGCTGCTGCTCTTCGCCTGTGGAACTCTTTACCTCGTCACATAAAGGAGTCGTCTACAACTGAACTGTTCAAAACGAGACTAAAAACTCATTTCTGTTCACTTGCATTCCATGGCCTTTAATAATTCTGATTGTTTCCTCATTGTGATTATGTAGCATTACTTCTATTTATTATTTATTTTATTTATGTTCATATATTTCATTTTATGTTTATGTTATTTGTATGTTTTCTTTTATTCTATTATTGTAAAGCACTTTGGCCACAGCATTCCTATGTTGTTTTAAATGTGCTATATAAATAAATTGACATTGACAAAACCCAAGAAGTCATGAGGAGAATGTGTGAATTCCAAAACAAACAAGAGGCTCAGTTCAAACCCTGGCAGGAGTGCTCACCATCACAACACAGAACCATCCCTTCAGTATGAAAACTCACCTGAAAGCAACTGCAAAAAGACGAGTACCAGAAATCATTTAAATTGTGGAATGAGCTGAGACAAATGTTGCTGCCGCCACTCTCACTAGGAAATGTGAACCAAATGCAAACTGTAAAGTGAGTGCACTTTTATATCATCCTTTATTTAATTCTGCCAGAATTTAACGGTTAGTGCGAGATAAGAGTCTGTTGTAGCTGCAATGCATGAAAAATATTTTTTAAAATTACGAGATGTCTGGTAGGCTGGCTCAGTGGTTGCGCTCCTCCCTCACAGTAAGGAGACCAGGATTCACCCTGCATGGAGTCTGCATGTTCTCCCTGAGTCTGATTTGGTTTCCTCCCACTATCCAAAGACATGAAGGTTAGGTGAATTGGCCCTGGTCTGTATTTGCTGTGTGTGCTTGCCCTGCGATGGAATGGCACCCTGTCCACGGTTTGTTCCTGCCTTGCACCCTATGCTAGCCTGGTTAGGTTCCACCCTCCAGCATGACCCTGGTCTGGATTAAGCAGATAAGAAAATTACATGACAAGGTCCGGTAAAACAATCATAAAGCTTTGTCTTTACACTGGATTTTTAAAGTGTGCACATAATGCTATTTGCATAGTTATACTGTATTATTTTTCCAGATTACTTGCAGAGCCAGTCCTTTACTGAGTACTGCAGATGTATATCCAGCTAGAAGCAGCAGAAAGCAATGGTGAAAAGAAAAACTCAATTTTTAAAAACTAGCTGTATTATCCAATTTCCTGCAATAACTAAAATGGAGAGTTATATGAATTTCTTTGTGACAATAGCACAATTAGAAAATATATCTGAACCTGGGCAATTCTGGGGCATTCCTTGGACGCTCCTACCCAAACAAGGACTGCGTTATCCCTTTTCTGCACTTTGCTCTCACTCTGTATTGTTTGTGGTCTACAATACATTTCCCCAAATGCAGAACAAGCCACGTGCAAACACCTTCACTGAATACACTTTCCACCCGGACAAGCCAGTATTCTCTTCACACCTTCGAGAAGTTGGCGGTCTTGCTGGACAGAGGGAGGATTAAACTAATAAATCCTAGGGATCCACACCTTTGCACAGCTGTTGCTTCACAGATGTATCACTGGACAAGTGAGTCCAAAGAACATTTTTTCATATTTTTTTTTTTTTAGAGAACATCTGTTTTTCTCCCCCCCAAGCATACAATATACACAGTGTTTGAAATTGCTGGCAGATTGGAAAGAAAAAAAAAAACAGGGAGAAAGTAAAGGATAGAAAGCAATAAATCTGACTGCAACAACAGCTGTGAGAGTGTTCAAAAAAGGTTTTAATATAATAAACTGCTTTTTAGGTTTTACTGTGCTTCGTTTATGATATTTCTGATGATGACTAATAAATATGGATGTTCTTGGCATACTGGCTTTGGAGGTGACAAAAGAAGATTCACAGACGTCGTTGTCAGAAAGAAGAGTGACAGATCCCTTTTCCTCATGTTATTAAGTGAAGAACAAGCTTTGCTGATTATAAATGCAGGAACATGTATTTCACATAGTCCTGAAAGACAGCTTTGTAGATGCTATAAAATTGGAAGGGGGGGTTTGGTAAGACTGCGACTATTCACTTGAAAAAATAAAAGGCAACTGATAGGACAGGTGCCATCCACAATAGGCACCCCACAATACAGAATAATTGGATTTCGTTTCTATTACCTATGTAAGCCATCTTGATATGCATAAAAATAATGAAATATCATTTCATCCCAAAGCGTTATCTTAGTTGCTCTTTTGATTATTTATTGTCAAGTCCTGTTGGTAACAGATAGTAAGAACATGAAGGGAAATATGCCAACCAGTACAGACATATTCAGTTGGTCTATCTATATGAAGGTAGATGAAATCTAGAATTTATTTTAATGAAAAAGTAGCTTACTGGACATAGAACAGTAAATGAATCATTATACAGTGTATATAAATAATAATTCAAATTAATCTAATCATTTTACTGTTTATAAAAATATACACACTTTTTATGTTTTAAACATACAAATCAACAAACACATCTTCTTATATAATACGCTACCGTGGTTGTCTGTCCAGGATTTTAAATCACCTGTAGCTCGCAAACCGCTTGACCTGAAATTTGGTACACATATACTACATGACGTCTACTATCCGCTTTCAGGGTGATGATTGACCTCCAAGGTTATTCTTCTTTTTATTTTATTTTATTCTAGAATCAACTCTCGGCAGCGGCCAGCAGGGTGCCGTTCTCATCCCTACCACCTTCGCCCTCACTTCCCCTACCTCTTCATATCTTAAATCATTCTTGAGGCAGATTGAAGACTTAAGTGCCAGCTTTAGTGAAAAATTAAAGAAAATGTACTAAATACTTGCAACACAAACATTGACTTAATCAGTTTTAACGCGAAAAGATCCCGACGAAAGAAGAGAAGAAGCGGGCCACTAGTGTGGAGTAAAGAAGAGCTGCTCAGGAAGCAGCAAGCGCATCAACCTCTGAGCAAACAAATACTAAACGCACAGAGAAAGAGGATGAAAACTAGAAATGCTCAAGTCAAGTGTATTCACTTGACTTGACCATACTCCACACCCGTACACATCCGCCGCACGGCCTCCCTGCCGCCGAGAATTGATTCTACAATAAAATAAGATAAAAATAAAAAGAGCGATAATTCCAAAACTCTTCACTTTTAGTATAAAGCTGTAGTGCAGTGTTTCAGTGTAGTATATGTGTGCCAAATTTCAGGCTACAGGTTGTTTGATTTTTGACCTTGACCTTCCTGGGTTGATCTTTGACCTTGGAGGTCAATCATCACCACGAAAGCGGATAGTAGACGTCACGTAGTATATGTGTACCAAATTTCTGGTCAATAGGTCAAACAGTTTGCGAGCTACAGGTGATTTAAAATCCTGGACAGATGCATGGACAGACACGGTACTGTATTATATAAGAAGATTGTGGCCTCTGGGGGGGGTGCCACTGAGCCCCAAACCCCAGACACAATTGCACAGACAAGTCCCATGCTCATAATCAATATTTATTTAACAATATATAATACATTTATTATTAATAAATAAATGTTTCCGTTTGTCTTCTTTCTACTATTTACACCTCCATTCCTCCCAGAGAAGTGTTGCCCTTCTCCACTCCCAACTCCGACTCTCTTGAGCAAGTAAAGGGCTGTCTTTCAACTCCGAACCCAGGAGTACAGTAATCCCTCCTCGATCGCGGGGGTTGCGTTCCAGACCCCCCCGCGATAGGTGAAAATCCGCGAAGTAGAAACCATATGTTTGTATGGTTATTTTTATATATTTTAAGCCCTTATAAACTCTCCCACCCTGTTAACATTATTAGAGCCCTCTAGACATGAAAAAACACCCTTTAGTCAAACGTTTAAACTGTGCTCCATGACAAGACAGAGATGACAGTTCTTTATCACAATTAAAAGAAAGCAAACATATCTTATCTTCAAAGGAGCGCCGTCATAAAGGAGCGCCGTCAGGAGCAGAGAATGTCAGAGAGAGCGCTTGCTAAGAAAAGCAAACAATCAAAAAATCAATACGTACTTTTAAGTATACAGAAGCACCGCGATAAAGCGGCATTTTGTAGAGGAGCGTCCATGTCCTCTGTGCAAACAGCCCCTCTGCTCACACCCCCTCTGTCAGGCAGAGAGAGTGAGAAAGATAGAGAGAAGCAAACAAGCACAGCGCGGGAAGCATATCTTATAGCATTGAGGAGTTTTTGTTAATATGTAATACATGCTCTGATTGGGTAGCTTCTAAGCCAACCGCCAATAGCATCCCTTGTATGAAATCAACTGGGCAAACAAACTGAGGAAGCATGTAACCTAAATTAAAAGACCCATTGTCCGCAGAAAGCGGCGAACCAGCGAAAAATCTGTGATATATATTTAGATGTGCTTACATTTAAAATCCGTGATAGAGTGAAACCGCAAAAGTCGAAGCGCGATATAGCGAGGGATTACTGTACTTCTTTAGCTTAATCTACTGCCTCCAGGAAACACTTCCCATCTCAATAGTCCTTGTGCCATCAGTATATGGCACCTCCTCCCACAGAATCCAACAGGGCAGGTACCTTGGAACACAACTCCCATGCGGCTTTGCAGACATCCACACTGGGGCATGCCAGATGGGTGCTTCCATGCAGTGTACAGGGGGATGCTGTACCCACAGCAGGCAGTTGCCCACATTGCTGTCCTTCCAGGTGCAGAAGCCCAAGCAGTGTGTTCCTCCATGGTTGCTGGTGCACCTTCTTTCTTTGTCCATGTCTTGGCATAGAAGGGGAATATGACCACTACTCTGTAAACCTTCCTTTCCCCTGGCATCCTGGACAGCTAAGGGAGCAGAATCAATCCCAGAAGGGGTGCCACTTGGTTCCTCACAATATGTAACTATTTGTGAATGACTGTGTATACAGAATATAAAATATCTACCTTGCAGCATATTTCTGTCTTCTCAGAGCACTTGGTCAACAATGACAGTGACTATTTGGGTCAGTTTGCTTTTATGGAGGCAGAGGCAGGAGAGATGAGGTGACAGCTGGTGACATCAGTGGTCCTCAGAAAAGTTCCCTTCCTAGATTTTAGTTCTAATCCCCCAGAAGCCTTCACTGGTCTAATATTGGATGTGTATAATTTATATGTATATCTCTATGTGTTGCAGTTGCTCAGACATGGCCACCACCACCATTGTTCGGTCAGCTGGTTCAATCATACTCAATCCTGCCTACTATGCCACTGTAAGACAAAAAGAGATAAAGTGTTGGGGCACAGGATAGTTATCACTGTTACAACTGAGAGAAAAAAGGGTCTTGCAAAAAATATAAGATGTTGTCTTCTCAGAAGTGAGTCACAGACTGCCTAGATGTGGTGGGTCGTTTAAGGCAGCCATGCAGGAAGAGGCAGGTTTACGTCTTGGAATCAGAAGTGATGTCCCTGTTCCTCATGCTGTTAATTTTTGGGTCTGAAGACAAAAAAGAGAGGAGAGGCATTAGGCAACAGTATTGACACTCAGCTTGGGGTGGAAATACCAGTAAATTGTCTACCAGTCACATGTGTGTGATAGTATATATTTATATGTATATGTTATTGTGTATATATATAGTATACTGTATGTCTATCCGTCCTTCTATGTTATGAATATATTTCTAATTCCAGAACGTTGAGCTGCTAAACAAAACCTATAAAGGATGGAAGGCTAGTGCAAGGACCACTTATGCCCCAACACTTACCTGAAGATTTTCAGAGATATTAGAATATTATAAAAATTTTTAATGTGCTGCTTCACTGGTACAGCAGTACTAAAAATAACTTGCAAATAACAATGTACAACACCAAATCTTCATGCTGCAAACACTTGATAAAACATATTATTTTCATGTCACAACAAAGACTCTAGAGGGAAAAGGCAAAATGTTTCTATCCATTTCCCAATCTTAAGCGACTCAAATAAATTGTTCTCTTTGTGGCAGAATTCAACATAATGGGAAAAGTGTTTTCTGAAGTCAGTGAACATTTCATGGCACTAGACAAAACCATTCCAATTATAGTAGCTCTTTAGCTCATTTTATTAGAAATGCAAAAAAAGAAAAGAGAAAAAAGAAAAGAAAAAGACAATTGAGCTGACAAGCGAGCTTCTTACAATGAGACACTAACAAAATATGCACTGAAGAGGCACTTGTTTAAAATTACGGCTAACACTGTCAGACTTGCTAATTTGAATAAACCTGCACTGATGAAGGGTCATTCAAAAGCCGCCCAAGAAATAGAGCTTCATCAGCCTGCATCAGAAATGCAGATGGATTTGTAATTATGTTAGAAATAAATCCCCTGGCACTTTTTATTAGAGTGCAGATAAAAAAAAAGAGAAGCTTTGTCTGACTTTTAAAGCTTTTCAGTCTAGTGGAGCATATGCTCATTTTCAGCAAGAAGCAAAAAATAACAGCAAATTAAAGTTACTGAGCTGTCTGGAGTTCAGGTTATGTTTTCAATCATCCTTGTCTGCTTATCTTGTTGGATATAAATATATACCTGGAGGTTTTATGTCCAAATTCCAGCTTGAAAAAGGTTTATCCCATAGATAGATGATGACAATTTTATTTAGACAAAAGACATCAGGATAAAAGAATAGAAGTCATTCATATGTGACGATGCAATAACTAACTAGCACAACAGACACAGAGAACTGAATGAAAATGGAAAAGACTTGAAATAATAACACATCAAAAACATTTACCACAATTAATTAATAATTGAGCGACATGTTTTGATTTCAATGTTGAGACAGAAGGTGCATTTATTAACAATAAACAATAAATTGTTCAATAGGTCATTCATCGAAAGTTTGAGTACCTTATAGCGAGAAGTCAAGCAAAATGACACCTTTCATTGGTCAATTAAAAAGATTATAATATGCAAGCTTTCGAGTTGTCTCAAAAGCTTACATATTATAATCTTTTTACTTAGCCAATGGGCGGCACGGTGGTGCAGTGGGCTGCCTTCCTAGTTAGGAGACCTAGGTTCACTTTCCAGGTCCTCCCTGGAGTTGGTAAGACAGGATCAATCATAAGTCAAACATGTACAAAAGAAAATTCTCAGTCCAATAAAGTTTGTTTAAAAAAGGTTTAGTGAAATTCAAAGTTCACATTCAGTTCACATAAGAATAGTGAAAAAAGAATAGAATATTCCACTTCAGTTCAGCATGTGGGGGTTATAATAAAACCTCTCATATACTATATACTAATACACATACTGTAGGTAAACATTTAACATAACTAAGAAAAGGCCTTTAACAACTTCACATAATCTAAATAATTAACAAACAGTTCTTACACACGAGCCAGCAACTCAGTCGGTATTAAGATTTCCAACTTCTGTTACAGCCAATAACAAACGCAGGTTTGCAGATTATTAAAAGGACAGATACAATTTATGACTGTAATGCAGGATATTGAATGTTGTGATTTGGGCATTTCAGTGATAACCTAATCGAAGGCAGATTGCATATATAAACTACAAGGAATGGCAAGAACGGTTATCCCAATAATGATATAAGGCAGGCAGTCAGTTTATTTTAGCCATTTGTAAGTGGATTTACATGAGTGTTAAAAAATGCTATTCAAACTAGACGTGTAAAAAACAATGATACTGTTTATGTTAGTATGAGTGGAGCAGACACTTGAGAAAGGAGATGACCTCAGAACTGGAAAGTTACACATAGCACTCCAGTCTTCAAGAAAGGAGACAAAATGGAGCAAGGTAATTACAAATCAATTAGTTTTACTTCTTGTTCCATGCAAAATTAAAAAAAAAAACTAAAATAAGAAATAATTTAAAAGTCTATCTATATGCAATAAACCCTACCAAACCAATCTTTTAGATTTTTTTTGAACGGGCAATTGCAATAGTTGACAAAAGCAAAGCATGCAACATAATTTACTTACATTTTCAAAAAGCCTTTGACACAGTTCCACCCCAAAGCTTACTTTCAAAACTAGAAGTTGTAGGCATCAAGTTGAATACCCGGCAGGAGACAAAGAGTGGAATGACATAATTAGTGGAGTCCCTCAGGAGGGTCTCTCATTTTTTCTGATTTACATTAGTGACAGAGGTTTTCACTTTCTTGTTATACGAAGTATAGGGAAAGTATTGTAAATCATCCAAAAATTCGATTTCGAGATTTTGATGAATTTCGATATTTTAGACCTCCCTGAGTTCGTAAATGCCATTTTTGGAATTATGTCTGTGTGTCTGTCTGTGTGTGTGTGTGTGTGTGTGTTGTAAACACGATAACTTGAGTATGCTTTCAGTTAGGTCAACCAAATTTTGCATACAAGTATTAGGTACAAAATGTAGATTTCTATCAACTTTTGAGCTATTTCTGCTAACCGAAAGTGGTAATTTTTTATTCATGCAGCTGTAGAGTCCAACTTATTTAACTTTACTTTTAGAATAATTGTTCAATATACAGTATTATTAATTTGACTTGATTTTTTGTTGATAGTTTTTTAATGTACTGTAAATAATATAAAAATATAATCGTCTTGTGGTTTACTCCTCAAATATCCATCCCCATATCTGAGTATACGAGAAAGTCTATGGGAGACCACTCCCGATTTTTTTTTTACACAGAGAACCACAGACATGGGGAATAAGTTACCAAGTATTGTAATAGACAGTAGGATTTCAGGGACTTTCAAAGCTAGGCTTGATCTTATTTTAGAAGATTTACGTGGATGGGCCAATAACGGACAGGGGATGATTAACGGGCCAGAATGACTAGGCCATAGAGGGCAGTTTAGTCAGAACATCGGGATACACCATGCTCATTACGAAGGAGGCGAAGGAATCTTTTATGACCACTTGAATCAGGACCTTGCTTTTACGTCTCATCTGAAGGATGGCGCCATTTTTTACAGTAGAATGTCTGCAACACTGCACTGAGTATTGGAATTCACCCTTCAGACCAAAGGGTAAGCACCCCCTGCTGGCCTCACCAACACCTCTTTCAGCAGCAACCCAAGCTTTTCCTAGATGGTCTCCCATCCAAGTTCAGGCTGGGCCCAAAAATGCTTAGCTTCAGATGGATTATCTCTTCTGTGCAAACAACTTCTACAAGTGAAGAAGGACCAAATAATTTACAGATTTGTATATAATATGGAAAGTTTTAAAAGTAATTTCTCATGTATTATTGTAATTATCTTACCTGAAATTGAGGGAGATGATTGTTGAACTGGAGTTATATGGCTATCATTTTTGCTTCTAATTACGACCCAGGTTGTCTTTTAAATTAAGTGCAGCATAGAAAGTGAATGACTCGAATACCTGAACTGTAAAGCATCATAAACGTAATTAATTCTGCTTGAGAAAAGTGAAACAACAAGTTTTTCAAGATGCTGCATTGTAAGATAACATCTTAATAGATAGCCCAGGAGATCCACTAGCATGGTTGAGAACTTAAGATGCTTCAGAGCCCTTCCAACTGTCTCTCAGGGAAGAAAAGAAAATACAAGAACCAGGATCCTTACCTGAATGATTACCAGAAACCACAGAAAAAATACACCTCTCAAGGCATAATGGGTACTTCACGTTAAAAAAGACACTAGGTGAGAAAATCGGCTCACACCCCTGAAAGGAAATCCAAAGTTCTTGGAGTCTTATGCTAAAGGGTAAGAGAGAAAGGTAAGAGAGAAGGTGACAAACCAACCCTTTTGGCTGCACCAGCTAAACACCTGATTAGACCATTTGGGAAAACAGTTTCAGTCATCACTTGCCAAAGAGGAACAAAACCTTCTTGAGAAGATACCGAGACCGCAGCAGCTCCGTGGACAATACTCAGCTTAATGGACTTAAGTGTATCAGTAAAAATCTTTTGATTATAATTCTGGGATTTAAGTCATTATTTTGGTGTCCTAATTTACAGGGTGCCCCCAACTGGCCACAATTAAAAAAACACCTAAACAATTTGATTCCTGCTATCCTGATCTTTCTTAAGTGGGTTTGGTAATGAATGAATGGTTAAAAATGGTTAAAGATAGATTGTTTTGTCAAGACAGTCCTAAAACACACCATAAAAGAATAATTTTAGCTTCAGTTGTTTATATTTATCATACCCACGGCCATTTCTTTTTCCTCCATATGTTAACTAATATGAGTTTATGCTGTGTATTAGTTATTCCCATGGGCCCAAGTAGAAAGCTTTCTAAAAATGTAATTAAATTACGTTGTAAGCATGTCCATTATCTGTTGTAGTTGAGCCCTCGTCAGAGAAATGGAGTAAAGTCATGCCATGACCTTCCTTTGTGAATCCATGCTGCCTGCTGCATTGGATATTAAATTGTTTGATATGATATCAAAATAAAAACAGGAAGCTGATCCAAAAAAAGATGGAATTTCCTAATGAAACTCTCGAAGACGTAATAACACAATTATTGAGGAAATTGATAAAGACATTTACCTTGAAGATAATAAAGAATGCAAGTGAACTCGTGTTTTTGCCTTATTCAGTTATTACAGAACACGTCATCCCTTTGCTGTTTGAAGAACAATGAGTGCATAAATCACTTTCAGATATTATGAAAATGATATTTTTAAAGAAAAATAGGCTCTTTCTATGTTTACCTTTTACCAAGTTATATAGTGTGAAAAATAGCCAGGAGGAATTAAAACATTTTTGAAGTCTTACGCAATCTCAGAGGAATGGGGAAATGAAAATAGATTTTCTCTCAAAAAGAATTTAATATACAGTACATAAATTAGAAACAAATCGTTCTGAATTGAAATCACATGAAGTCATGAAGCTGTCAATGAACAGCTGCAGGGAAACCCTATGGCTTTACAGTTACTGTCACAAATATTCATACAGCCACGGAAACATAAAAAAAATGAATTTAGCACCCATAGTGAGGTGGGGTTTCTCCTAACATTTAGCAACCTTTTTCTCAGTTTCGGCTCAAAATTGTTTCAAAAACTTTAGTTGCTGTAAGGGATTCCATCTTCTTCCTTTGCCTTCCATCTGTGACTTTGTTCAAATTAAAGCAATTTAATGTCTTGAACATTTTTCCCCATCAGGATTGTTTTGATGTGGCATCACACCATTGTCCATCCCACGTCACACATATTGCGCTGTGTGCACAGCCACATCCCTGCAACATCTGGATAACAAAAGTCCTCAGAAGCAGCTCTGTTATAGGGTAAGCCAGTAGGAGAACTTCTGTGCTTGTGTATGCAGGGACTTCCTGTGAGCACTACAATCGGCATACTTTCTACTGATGACGGCTGAGCTCTCCCTCACTCACTCACTTTTTTGCACGGCACATCCGCTACATTCCACCAATACACAGTGCAAATACTGCCGACTATGCCAAATGTTTTGTCATGGAACCACACCAAAATCCATCCCAGGTCACACATTTTGAATTGTGATAACTACTGGTGTTCAGCCAAACACCTGCAACTTTTACATTACAACAGCCTTTAGAAGCAGTGTCACTACAGTGAGAACAATAGAAGACCTCCCGTTCTCGGCTGCACAGAGACTGCATGTGAGCACTGTAAGTAAAGTGTTTCCTGTGATGTCAGCTAAGCTATCTCTCTCACTCAGCACCGATCTTTCTGTATAGCACCACCAGTATATTGATTCAACAGTAAATTGTATGGTTGTGTTTAATTTTAATTTAGTCTTTTTCCAGTATAACGTAAGTGTTCACTAACATCATAGTCAAATTTCTATTTTGTAAGCTGGCTGCTCTGACCCTGCATTCTGTAATTTACATACGGCATGGAGCCATGTCGTGGTGACCATTCTCTTTAATGTATGATGGAAGGTGTCTGAACTTTGTTTATAATAAAGGTAATGAGAAGTCAAGCAAAATGACACCTTTTATTGGCAAACTAAAACGGTTACAATGTGCAAGCTTTCGAGGCAACTCAGGCCCCTTCTTCAGTCAAGAAGTAATCACAAGATGCCTGAGTTACCTTGAAAGATTGCATATTGTAATCTATTTAGGTAACCAATAAAAGATGTTATTTTGCTTGACCTCTCATTACATCCATAATGGCTAACAAGGTACAAGACTCTAGTACTTTATAATTAAGGAGGGAAATGCAAGTCTGAGCAAATAAATGCAAAAGAATCATTTCATGCTTCATTTAAATCGATTTGAACAGCATGAATAAAGCACAAGACAAAGGTAAAGAGTTGGGGTTCCAGTGTGGCAACCCAATATACTTGGAATCGTGCAACCAAAAAAACAAGCACAATAGAGCTGAAACAGAACCAATATAAATGAGAAAAATGTCGGATTATATGGCTGGATGACAGGAAGAGGTGGGTCCAGAGGTGACATCAGTGGTGGAAAGGTCAGTCAGCTGGTCTGCAGAGGGAGAAAGAGAGAAAGCATTAGAGGACAGTGCTTACTCCTGGCAATCACAGTTATTCGAGCCCTTAAGCTGTCTCCCATGAGCACGTGTGTGACAATAGATAAAAAGTTCAATCGAACTGGATTTGGTAAGAGGGCTCTAAAACGTGCACTAACTTCTGTTTGTATGGTCTACGTAAGGTATCATTTAAAATCAGTTGGGACCCATTAACATGTGAATCCAAGTGATCCTTGGTTTAATACCAAAGCATTAACTAGATAAAAAAATCAAAAACATAAACAATATTCAAAACAATAAGACTACCCAAAATCGCTTCTTTATTTCCAATTCCCTCAGAAAAGAATGATATTGTTTGGATACTTCTCTCAGCATCAAGACAACTTTTACAGTGCGAGCGTTATGACATGTATGTTATAACAGAGAGTCTAAACTATGAGACAGGCAACAGATTCCATTGCAACTGACAACATGGCAGTGCCCATGAAAAACACTCACATGAAACTGTGATGTAAGGAATAGCAATAAGCAAAACAGGGACATTTTAATTCATGTACTGTTTTGTGAAACTGACACTAACTTTTGTTTTCCTGATGATTTTACAATTGTGAAACATAAAACTCACTACAAAAACAACAACAAAATGTATTTATATAGCACATTTTCATTTAATTGATGTAGCTCAAAGTGTGTTACATGATGAAGAAAGAGAAAAAAAAGACTAAATAAGAAAATAAAATTAGGGAACAATAATCTAATGGCCACAGAGGACAGAAAAAACATACAAAAAAAAACTCCAGACAGCTGGAGAAACAAAAAAATCTGCAGGCGTTCCGAGGCCATGAGACCACCCAGCCCCCTGTAGGCATTCTACCTGACATAAATGACCTCAATCAGTCCTCATTGTATTCAGGGTTTACACGGAAGAACTTGATGATGAAAAGAAGGGTTGCTGAGGGTAGAAAACAAGAAGCAGTATAGTGTGCTGTATTCAACATTTATTTCTATTGCACATTTTCATGCTAGGGCAGCACGGTGGCACCCAGAGACCCGGGTTCGCTTCCCAGGTCCACCCTGCATGGAGTCTGCATGTTCTCCCCGTATCTGCGTGGTTTTCCTCTGGGTGCTCCGGTTTCCTCCTACAGTCCAAAAACATGCAGGTTAGGTGCATTGGCGATCCCAAATTGTCCCTAGTGTGTGTGTGTGTGTGCCCTGTGGTGGGCTGGCGCCTGGCCCGGGGTTTGTTTCCTGCCTTGTGCCCTGTGTTGGCTGGGATTGGCTCCAGCAGACCCCCGTGACCCTGTAGTTAGGATGTAGCGGGTTGGATAATGGATGGATGGATGGAGTTTCATACTAAGGATGCAGCTCAAAGTGCTTTACAGGATGTCAATGAAGCAGTTACATGTAAAAAAATAAATAAATAAAATTAGATAAAACTGCAGAACCGGGATTCAAAAAATAAATAATGCATACTTATATGAGATAGATAAATAATTAAGAGAAATAGAGTCCTTAAATATCGAATTGTTTTTTATTAAGTCTTTAAATGGACAGAAAATAATTTTAAAAATTCCAAGCTGAAAAAAAATATATAAAATTTGCGGGTGTTCCAGGTGAAAAGACCACCCAACACCCACTGGGTAATCTACCCAGAACATAAATGTTCTTAAATATCTGTTTAGTTTTTTTTTAATCTTTGTCTTAAAAGATTCTTGTGGTTCTTGTGACAAGTTGGGGTATCCACTTTCATTCAGATATCTCACGTAGCTGATCAGGTGGTGGCGGCACAGAACGCCACCACAGAAGAACTGGAAAGGAAAACAGAGAAAGGTAAAGATTAATATAGACAACTAAAGTTTCTTGACATATTTCCTTTAAGAATAATTAAACCACATTTCAACACTATCCAATCAGAGCCAAGTTTTTTCACACAGACAGATCAGCAGGCAAACAGACACAGTGAATGCAGTAGGTGTTTTTCACATTAAATGTAAAAAGTGGTTTTTCAACGGGTACCTTCAAATTATATAGCTAACGGCAACCCTCTGGCATTATTTTCTCCCTTGGCCACCCTTCCACTCGTGAAAAAAATTTACATCTTCATAGCACATTCTTCACATTTTTTGATTATCCCTGACTGAGTTGCCATCATAAAAGTTTCAAAAAGAGTATAAGGCAAATGCTAGTATCGCCTTCCTCCTCTCCTTCTCTATCTGCCAGAACCCATTTTGGGGGACTCATTATACTGATACTCTCAACCACATCCCATTGACCGATGACAGAAGAATTCATTTTTCATCAGTGTCCCTTCCAATATGAACTAAAGATCAATGGTAACAAAATTTTAGAGATTGTTATACAGCATGTATTAGTCACTCATTGCTACACAATACAAGTCAATTTTTCTTGAGGTCTTATTACATAGCAGTAGAACTAGAAAATTAAAACATTTGAACAATCTGGATGAGAACAGGTCATTCAGCTCAACAAAACTTGCCAGTCCTATCCACTTAATTCTTCCAAAAAGAAACATCAAGACGAGTTTTGAACATCCCTACTGTCTATCATATTATTTGGTAACTTATTCCATGTGTCTGAGCTTCTCTGTTTGAAGAAAAACCTCCTAATGTTTGTGCAAAATTTACCCTTAACAAATTCCCAACTGTGTCTCCTGTGTTCTTGAAGAACTCATTTTAAAATAACAGTCTCGTTCCACTGTTCTAATTCCCTTCATAATTTTGAATTCTGAAAATCCTCTTAATCTCCTCTTAATCTTCTTTGCTTAAACTGAAAAGGCTCAGCTCTTTTAATATTTCCTCATAACTCATCCCCTGTAGTCCCTGAATCAGCCCAGTCGCTCTTTGGACTTTTTCTAGTGCTGTTATGTCATTTTTGTAGCCTGTAGGCCAAAACAGCACACAACAGTAGACTAATAGATGTACTTATTCTAAAGTATCGTTGGTGCTTTAAAAGTCTTATAAGACCAATCAAATTTTTTGTTATGGCCTTGTTACATATACTTAACTGGCATGTAGACTCTTTTGCGTAGTCCCTATCATAAAGTGTAACTAGAATGTCTACTTTACCTCATCCCCATCTTAGTCAAATGTCTGGTGTGCAGCGAGCCACTCATTCTGCACTTGGGGATAAGTTGTATCAGGCGTTAACAGCAAAACAAATTTTGATCAAAATATTGCCATCAGTCCTGTCATATTATCTGACTCAATTAATTTAATTCAGGGCTGTAGAGGTCAGAACACAACTCAGCAGCACCAGAAATATGAAACGAACCAACCAAGGAGGAAGCACCAAATATAATATTTACATTTTTAATACATTTAAGATATACAATTTATTTATGGTTCCAAAAGCTGTGTCACTGGTTTTAATCCTTAATGTCTAGATGGAAGTTATACCTACAAGAGGCCTGCGTTGTGGCTGAGGGGGCACAAATATGTTAGGCTTCCTTCCATTATGAGTAGATGCCATTGGTGCTTCTGATTTATTAAATCAATGGATACCTGAAAAAAAAAATCCCAGTGTAAATTTTCCTACCCTTTCCTACAAGGAAAGTAATCTCCAGAATGAACAGCTGGGACAGCTGCACATGCATATTCCCAGAGTGAATTCCGTTTCCTTTCTCTATTTCACACCTCTGCTGTTTAACAACTTCCTACACCTCTTCTGCTGTGTGCCAACTAATCTGGGTGCCAAAGTATTTTAGAAAGGGTTGCATTTTCTCGTATTGTGGGGCTCTATAAAAGCTCTAATTAAAGAAAGTTTTTCCATTAGATCTGTATTAAGCATACATTAAAGTAGTTTCCATTACTAAAGCCTGCTCTGTCACTATATTTCCCACACATAGCCACCATCTAACTGGTGATTCATCTTAATGCCAACCTACATCTAATTGGCTACTGTAAGGTATGAGTCTAAATGTACATATTTTATTGTTGTTTTAAATTATTATATTCCATATTTTTATGTATTGTGTTCGTAATAATTACATGCAAATGCTTTGAAATCAATTCAGTATTTTTGTTGTCCTGACTCACCAGTACAAGAAGATTCTCCCATTTGATATACCATTTGAGGTGTTTTGATGTCTAGTTATACAAAATATCACACTTTTCAGGGTTCCTCCATATTTTTGCCAATCAACACTCAAAAAACCCTCATTTTAGGCTATTTTTGGACCGAGTTAATAGGGGTCTTCAGCAAAAATGATCAGAAGGACGTGAAGTTGTACATGTCACAGCAATCAACCCCAGACATTCACCCCATAAAGGGATACAAGTGCCCAAATTTACTCCTTTCACAAGACTTCAGAACAATGGGAGTAGGAAATATAGGCAGGTGGACTGTTGTTTTATAATATTTCGAGGTTGCTCATAATAAATATGACAATAATTTAAATACTGATTTTTTTTTTTTTTTTACCTGTGGTTCTAGCCCATGTGACCACTAGGGGACAGCACCCCAAACCCAAGACACCAGTGCACAAACATAAATCCTGGGTTCAAACACAAGGTTTAGTAACAACAATACCTTACAAAAGGCTTCTCAGATGTTGTATAATCACAAATTTTCTTTACTCTCTTTTTTCTCGGTATTTCTCCACTTATTCCACAAGAGTTTTGTCCTCCTTCCCCCCAACTCAAACTTGCCTGCAAGAGGCAGAGTGACTCCTTTCATTCAAGACCTGGGAGAGCTTCCAGTGCGAGGGCATATCTCTTTCCAAAGTTTCCAAAAGCAGGGATCATAACCCAACAGGGCTGCTCCATAGCACTACAGTTCCCAGCATGCCCTGTGGGTGTCCATTTGGGCATTGAGGCTCAGGGGTGCTGCCATGTAACATATGGAGTCCTTCCTAATCGCTCCATTATGTTCCAGAGTAAGGGTCCTTTATCCTCCAGTACTGGAAAGCCAGCAAACTCTTCAAATTGCTGGCACCTCATGCCAACCTTATTGCAAAGACAGAGAATGTCCTGCCTTTTCTTTCTCCTGTCCTTCCAACCAGAAATGTACTGGGACCCATCCTGGCAGGGACTCCAGCCCATAAGTGCTGTCTGTTACACCAGATACACCAGATTTTAAACATAAGCATGTGGGATATCATTTTAGACATTTTCAAGGTCTTTGATTATGAATATGATGATGTTTTTCATTTTTGATCTTTCTCACCTGTGGTCTATGCGTGGATCACAATGCCCCAGTGCAGTGAAGCTGACATTGTGCCTTAAGAATTGGGCTGTTCTACTTATGAGATGTAAACCAAGGTCCCAACTCCTCTGTGGTCATAAAAGATCCCTGGGCATTTTTCATAGAGTAGGGTGTATCCCAATTTCCTGGCTAAATTACCCACTATGGCATAGTCATTCTGGCCCCTTGATCACCCTGTGTCTCCAACTGGCTACTTATCCTTCTCACCCATTCACCACCTAATAGCTAATGAGTGCTGAAAGCACTGTTGCCAAAATGGCTGGTTTAGCTGCTCATTGATGGTAATTGAAGAGGCTCCTCAACTGTCCATGTAAAATGGCCAAATTATTCCAAATACCATAGCTGCTTTATCGTTGTTCCTCTCAAAACACCACTCAGGCTATTTATTCCACTGTATCTGAGTGTGCAATCTGATTGGAAAGAGAATTATCGGTATACAGCATCAAGCACACGGTGCCTCAGCCATGCTGTCTATTGAACTCCTCTCAAACGACAAATGCTTCAGAGCCTCAATCAGTCCATCAAGTGCTCCTTGTAAAACTGTTTGTACTTCTTAGTACAATCATCTCACTGAAAACTTGCGATACAGTTGTAATATTGCACAACCTGCACCACTTTATAAAATGTGTATTTAAATATTGTTTTTAAGATGAAATGCAGCAAAATATGTTTATTACATTATACAGATGAAATGTTAACATCATTTAAATAATCTATATTGTTAATAATTAAACATGTGAGGACACAGTGTCACAGTGCTAGCAAGGAGCTGGCGCCCCATTCAGGGATTGTTCCTGCCGCGCGCTGTATTCTTGCTGGGGCTGGCGCGACACTGGAAGGATAGATGGATAGAATAATTAAACATGTACTACGAGGATATTTCAATGTTCCTTAAAAGTTTTGAAGAATCGGCGTTCTAAGCTTACAGATGGCTTAACGTCCATTACAGAGCTGATTGTGTGGCGATTGGTTACTTGGAGAAAGAAAAGGAAGGACAGGAATTGGGAGTTAGTACTTTTGAAAGAGACAGCACTGCTGCAATAAATTATTTCATCGAAGGTCGCGCACGTTGCAGCAAGTATCTTGCATGAAGTAGTCTCTGGACAGGGCACCAGTTTATCACTATCACTGTGCCACCGTGTTCCCATGTTTAATAACATGCTTTAACTCCTGTTGTCATGAAAATGATATCAAGTACACATCTCAGTATTTGAATTATTCAGGGAACTTTAATATCATGAATGTAATGGATTCTGTTTCCTGTCGGAGGAAGAGAAAGTCTATTTAAGAAGCATGCAGTGATTCACACACATAGACCACATAGAAGAACACATACAAAAAAAGCATTTAACGTGCTACTATAGTTACGATGGTATTTCAGAAACTAGTAAATGAAACGATTTAAAGATGAAGTTTATGATGTTCTACTTTAATGACAAAATAAAGTACGTGATTAAAGTAGAAATTTCAAGATTAAAGTTGACATTTCGAGCTTTTGTCTCACTGTGTCCCTATTTTTTTTTTCTCTGTACCCTAATAAGCTTTCATATGACACTCAGACGGTGGGCTACGACTCGTCTTTTCACGGCGACTTTGATATCTGACAACTTCTTTTTTATTTTGGGCACTTGATATCAACTTTGTGAACTTCAGCTTTCGAGTTTCTCCGACACTCTATGTCACTCGATCAACTTCCTTTTGTTGTTTATACCACTGTTTAAACCAACAAATAGTAGGTTTTTCCTTACCTCCACTTGGTATTTGCTGAAATTCTTCTATTTCTATATCTATTCCAGGTCTTTATAGCTTCTATATTTTTCACCCAGTAATGAAATTGAAAGTTAGATAGTGCCATGCCACCTTCTGCCTTAAATCTTTGCAGAGTCACCTTTTGAATACATGAATGTCTCAAATTCCAAATAAATGAGGTTGTAATTGAGTTTAATTTCTTAAAGAATGATTTCTTAAAGTATATAGGAATGTTCTGAAATAGAAAAAGAAGCTTAAGAAGGATGTTCATCTTGACAGTGTTGATTCTCTCTGCTAAGAGATGGAGGGTAGACCATCTGCTCACATCTTGTTTGATTTTTTTCCATTCTGATAGCAAAATTGTGTTGAAAAAATCTTTACATTTACTGGTAATGTTTACCCCTAGATGCTTAAACTGTTCTGATAAAATATATGGATAGATGTCTAGTCTAGTATTGAGGCTACTTTAGAATGCTTATCTAGTCTAAAATGTACTTCAGAAAATATGAGGAAAATGTAGCACCCATAGAAAAAATCATATAAACATGGGGAGAACACAAAAACACTACACAGACACTACGGGCTGTGTCACTAGAGCCAAGGACACTGGAATTGGGACAAAGCAGGGCTAACATTACACTACTGTGGCACTCCTCAACAACGAAGAAACATAATTAAATAAGCAGGAGATTGAAATCAGATTATTCAGAAAGGTAAATATTAAAGTACTCCAAATTTAATAATCAGAAAAATCAAAAAATGGAGAGATAATAAGAAATATATAAGGAAAAGAGATTCATTAAATGTGTATTAGGAAAAATTTAAGTTAAATGCCAAACATAAAAAATAATTTCTATGTTAATCAAAAAATTAATTAACAGACAGGAGCTATTAATATGCACAAATCCAAGAAAATTCTGAATTTAATAATAAATAACAAAAGATGTTGAGTAAATATGTTTGAACAAAAATTAAATATCAAACATAAAACATAAATATGTAATGAAAATTTTAAATTATAAAATCAAAAACCAATCCCAGAATTCAAAAAGCAAATTAAGCAAAATGATATGTGATACATGCATTATATAATGTCAAAAAAGTGTATTTTCACATGATAGAAAGGGAATATAACATAATTATGTAAACAAAACTGTAAAAAATAGATTACAAAAATAAAATTAAATATTTATAGTGTCTTTAGAAAGTACTCAGTCGCCTTCACTTGTTACACATTTTGTTATGTTGCAGCCTTATGCTGAAATTATTTAAATTCTTTTTTTTTCTCACATCAAGCAACAGACTGAGACAGCAAAAACAGGACATACTGTATATATATATATATATATATATATATATATATATATACATATACAGAAAATACAGCATTGTACAATAATGTATATCTTGTCTTCTTCACTTCTCCCAGACTCCATCTCATCCTGCTGAAGCAGAGCTGCTTCTTTTATCCAGAACCCGGGGGTACTTCCGGTAATACAACACTGTCTCTCGGAAGCAATTCGGGGATAGGCAGAAGTCCCATGAAGTAGGGACCGTTAATCCCTGCAGTGCCCCCTGGGAGCACCCATGGAACCCAAAAGGGTTTTCTCACAGGACTGCAGTTCCCAAAATGCCCACTGGGTATCTATAGAGGTACCGTAACCCAGGTTTGCTGCCACCTAACATTTCTGGGGAGTAAATAAGTTGGCTCCCCCTATCCCACCATTTGTACTGGCATCTCAGCCAGTTAAAGACCCTTGATCATGTCTTTCTGGGATGCCAGCATACCCATGTCTGTCTATCTCCTGGCTGCAGCAGGGGACCACCCTGTCTATTTAGGAAGCTGAATTTCTGGCCTAGGTAAGGAATCTTTAATCAGCCAAGTCAGGAATGCCAGTCCATGCCTGCCACCCATTACAATGATTATGGAAATGAAACTCAACCAGCTTCCATAAAAAGAAAACAATCAAAAAGTAAATATTTGCAACATCTGTGCCTTTTTCTGATTATTAAATGTAATATTTGCTTGAATATCTTATGTTTCTTGACTAGAATTTAATTTATTGATTATCATACTGTTAAGTTTTATGTTTTGGATTTAATTGTGTTAATATACATTTAGTGAATTTTCTTTTCAATTTCTTATTTATGTATTGTTATTCTTCTATTTTTTGATGTTTTTGATTATTACATTTACTATAGTCTACTATTTTCCATTACCTTCCTGAATAATCCTACATTGTAAAAAATGTTACAATAAATTTACAATATATTACTGGCTACTAATTGCATTACTTTAACAGTATTTGACTGTATCATTTTATTGTGTATTACAATAAAAATACAATAATATACAGGAATTTCACAGTAAACTAGGCCACAAATTAATGTGATGTAGCAGTACCATGCTATTGAATTACAGTAATTTCCTGATTTTTTTTACATGTTCACTATAATCAGGATTGCAAGGTCCTAGAAATATTCCCAGCACAAAGACAGTTGAAAACCCATCTAAGGATGCTGTGGTCCAGCCCAATGAATGACGTTGCTGAAGACCAGGGGGAGTGTTTGGGCTGTAGACATAACTCCTTGGAATTTTGCCATTTGGGTGGTTGCACATAATTTTAAAAATAGCCCAAAAAACCACACTCCGCCAAATCAAAGTTTTTGC
This sequence comes from Polypterus senegalus, assembly GCF_016835505.1. NCBI lineage: Eukaryota > Metazoa > Chordata > Cladistia > Polypteriformes > Polypteridae > Polypterus > Polypterus senegalus. The sequence continues at coordinate 23,231,812 of NC_053160.1, forward strand.
CCGTGCAACGATTTCAAAAATAGCTCAGTTTGACCTGAAAATCCTCTTTTGGCAGCCTTAACTATAATAGTACTGCAGTTTAGTAGCCAGTAATTTACAGTAAGTTTACTAAAACAATTTTAGTTAAAAGGCGTAGTAAAAACAAAAAACAAACCTAACAGTTAAATCACTAGCAACTGATCTACCAATCATGTTGCTGTCAGGCATACAGACCATTATTTTTATCCTTTGACATAATATCAATGTTTAGTAAAGCCATTTCATGGTATTTGCTGGAAAAGGAGCAGTTCCTTTTGTGATGTAAGGTGTGCTACAGGTTCACCAGTTTATACAATACAATACAATACAATTTATTTTTGTATAGCCCAAAATCACACAAGAAGTGGCGCAATGGGCTTTAACAGGTCCTGCCTCTTGACAGCCCCCCAGCCTTGACTCTCTAAAAAGACAAGGAAAAACTCCCAAAAAAAACCCTTGTAGGGAAAAAATGGAAGAAATCTTGGGAAAGGCAGTTCAAAGAGAGACCCCTTTCCAGGTAGGGTGGGCGTGCAGTGGGTGTCAAAAAGATGGAGGTCAATACATTACAATACACAGATCAGAACAAATCTTCAATACAGTATAAAAATACAAAATTTACAAGTACAGACCAGAATTTAACAGTAGATGATATCACATAATATGATTTGGATTTGTTTAGAATCCTGGAGACCTCAGCCATCAAGCTGCCTCCCCCATTTGGCCATTCCACAGCTGAAACGTTGCTTGGCCAGCCAATCCAATGAAAGGACCCCCTCTTTCCCATGATTCCTGCGATCCACCATCAGGGATGACTTTACCTTAGGCAGGCAAAACAACTTGGCAGGTGGGCCGTGGCACCGATTGCCACATTTGAGTACAACAACAAACACCATAAAATCAGTTTCCACGACCACAAAATAACCTTCAGCACACAGAAAAATGAGTTTGTTGGCCAACTTTAAGTTTGTGTTTCTCACTGTGTCAAGGTGTTGGAGTCATTGGGAATCATTAATAGTGTGGCTGCAAAGGGGGCGTTCCTTATGCAAATATACTCTATTAATGCAAATTTAGTTTTCTGTGCTATTGTGACTTTGTGGAAATACACTTATTCACAAATTAGTCCTGCACAATGAAACAATTAATTGATACTGACATACCACAGATCCCTGGAGCCTTCCCTACTTTCAGCCAGTTCACCACCTGTGCAATCTCAGTGATATTGGATGGTTCACAATTAATTGGAGGATCTGAAGAACTGTGGATCCAGAGATGTCCAACATCCTAGCCAGATGATCAGCTTTAAATAGCTGCTCAAAGTAGCCTGCCCAGAGGGACACAACTGCAGTGTTATCCGTAAGGAAAGTTTCATCAGCCGCCCTGACTGTGACACTCCGAGGAACAGATTCAGATGTGCATAATGCTTCAATTCCTCTGTAAGCAGGACGTGGGTCAAAGGAACATAGATGGTGTGTCTTTTGCTCACAGATTTCTCTAACAAACGCTTCCTTATCTGTCCTCAGAGCCCTCACAGCCACCCTTCTCAGTTCCTGGTACAGACCGGAGTTGCCATGAAGTCGTGTGCTGTGACTCCTCTTGGTGATATCCAGGGTGCCCTGTGAAATTAAAGACTTCCTTCTGGGAACACTGGCAACACCAACACAACCCTCAGCAACCTTGAGGGTCTTGTCATGGAAGGTCTACCACATCACATTAAAATCAGCAGTCACCCCCAAGTGATACCCTCTCACAAACTGTGAGCAAACACATTAGAAACAGCCTGATCTTGGAATCTGGCCAGGTCTAGCCTCATTGTCCTAGTAGGTGGTAACCTACTGGACCTAAGCTGGATCTTAAGAGTAGCAACAACAAGTATGTGGTCAGAATTCACAAACTGGCCACTTCTGTAGACCCTGAAGTTTTGTAAGAGCCTCCGGCGTCTGCCCACGAGGATGTGATCGATCTCCTTCACCACACCACCAGTATTGGAGTACTAGGTCCAGTAATGTGGCTCAGGGCGCTGCAACCAGGATCCAGCAATCCTTAGCCCCTGACTCTTTGCAAAAGTCAAGGAACATGGATCCACTTTCACGATGGTCGCTAGACCCATAAGGACCAAAACAATCCTCATAGCCAGCCCTGTCAGTGCCTGTAGTCGTATTGAAGTCACCCTTGACCAGAGGAGTATCACATCACCGGGTACCCATCAACCACCAAGCGAAGTTGTGAATGAAATGTCTCCCTCAACGACACATCACTCGCCTTGGTTGGAGCATATAATAAGACAACAGACAAGACTCCCACAGAGTGCCTTATTCTGAGTCTCATAATATGCTCGTTGAAAGGAGTGACATCGGACACCATCAGAAGGAGCCGATCTGCCACAGCAACAGCTACTACCTGAGTGTGACAGCCATCGGAGCGACCAGACTAATAAAACGTGTTCCCTCCTACAGAGATCTGACCAGTCCTAGGTCTGTGCACCTCAGAGAGTGCTGCCACTGAAAAACGGAGATTACCAAGTTCCTCTGACAGCAGAGGAAGACGATTATCATGTCGGAGAGACAAGATATTCCACACGCCTACCCAGGTGGGCTGCCTCGAATTGGGACCCAAGTGCTGCCGTGCAGCAGGCAACTCCTCAGAACCACATTAATTCCAATCCTCAACAGACCTGACCTTATTGGCTTTCCAATGGTTTTGGCTTTTCCGGGGATGATGCTACTGAGGGCTTTCCCTCATGCCCTTCACCACAGGAATCGCTGGGTAGAGGGGTCCTTTCATCGGGTTGGCTTGCCCAGCGCTATCCCAGCTGTGGATCATATTATGTGATATCATCTACTGTTAAATTCTGCCCTGTGCTTGTAATATTTTAATTTTACTATTATACTGTATTATACTGTATTGAGGATTACTTGTGTTTTGTTCTGTGTATTGTATTGTATTGACACCCACTGCACACCCAACATACCTGAAAAGGGGTCTCTCTTTGAACTGCCTTTCCTAATGTTTCTTCTGTTTTTTCCTTACTAGGGTTTTTTTTGGGGAGTTTTTCCTTGTCTGGCTGGGGGTCTGTCAAGAGGCAGGACCTGTTAAAGCCCATTGCAGCACTTCTTGTGTGATTTTGGGCTTTACAAAAATAAATTGTATTGTATTGTATTGTATAATGAGAGCAGCCTTCCTATGAATGGCTGCAGCAGAGCTAGAGAAGAGTGAAAAAGAGTCCTGTCTTTCATCTCAGAGCTACCTGAAATTTTTTTATGGTAGCTGGAATGCCAATCTTGCCACCAACCCTCAAAATTTCCCTGCAAGTTAGAGGACCACTTGCAGGGCCGGATGCAGTTTAATGTCATACCCAGGATACATAAAGTAAGGCAAGGTGAGTCAGTCCTACAGACTGGGATGTTTGGTTAGGTAAACATTAAAGCACCGCTGTTCTCAAAAATGAAGTAAACCATGCCTCCTGAAACACACTTAATATTACATTTGCTTTGTCTAGCTTACAACTCATAGCATACAAAATATTTACCACTTCATATGCTAGAAATCACTCAATAGGATCATTGAACTAATATAAATTCTGTCTGAAAGGACTTCCAAATATTTCTCTATAAACCCTGTACCCACCCTCACTCTTAAAATACATGTCTTATTGTGTCACTCTTCACAGGACATTTTTTTTCCAATGTTTTCAACTATTTTCACCAAAAGTTACATTAAATTGAATTTTGATGGTCCCTATAAAGTCCTTCTTCTGTCCACCTCCCTATTTTGTCACTTATTCCTTGAATCTGTGGTTCTCTGTGTGAATGAAAACTTTCTGAAGTTTGTACAATATTATGCAAGTTTCCATCAGTGCCAAGTCATATTACCACACAAATAAGTGAAACAGCATGAAAATGCGTGAATTGAAAATGTCCCACAATGCAACACAGATCAGTCCAAACACAATTTTACAGTAATTTGCTGTCTTATGGTGGAGGATGGCACAGCCTGCTGTGATCACACAATACATTTGTCATTCCAGTATTTTATTGTCAAAAATTACAGTTGCCTGTTAGAGTTAGAGAAAAGTTGGCAATCAATTACAGTGTTTAGAACCCTGCTTAATATTTATTTTTTGTTATTGCATTTATATTAGGCTTATTATCTTTCTTTTTGAACAAACAATGCTTATTTGGTTCAGTCTACTCAGAAATTCTCACACACTAATTACTGTAAAATAAAATTTAAAACAAATCCTAGAAATATGCCAACAAAGAAAAATCCATATTTACAGTATGTAGTTTTGTTCTATTTAAAAATCTGGAAATATGTGCCTCACCTGTACTTTAATAGTCCATGCTGGTAAAGTAATTATTTTAAAAGTCAGAATAAGCTTTGTGTCTGTATATCCAGACGTAGCACTCAATAAATGAAAATATCCAGTATACTGAGACTTTATTATTGGAGTGATTGTTCAACAAGAACCCTTGAGTGCCGCCCTGAATGAAACAGCAGTCTGTAATTTTCCTGAATATGCCAATAGATACAGATCATTAAATAAATGATTGTCCTACAGCACAACAATGTTGTTTTTTGCAAGATAAATCAGACAACCATTAACCTTTAATGATCTCAATAAAATGTTAATGACCATAGAAAGCGTGTCAAATTTCCATAATAAGTGTCTGCAGCAGAAAATGTACGAGCCAGTCATCACAATCTAACACACTGCCGCTGGAGCAAAACAGGAGCAGAGCTACGGCCTTTGCTATAATGAACAGCCTTGCTTCAGACTAAAGGTAGAATTGGAAATCTTGAACAATGGCGCCTTCTTATATAGTGTGTGCAATCCATCAATAGCAGCTGCTTTGTGTATACAATAAATTGAGCTGGACTGTGAAATGTGTATTTGTCCTACTAAAAAGTGCCATATAAAAAACATATTGACAAAAATAATTATATCAGACAGCTTCAGGTAGCTCAAATAAACTCTTATTAGTTCTGTTCCCTGTCCAGTTCCTGTCTGTGTGCAGTTTGCAGTGGAAATGTTGTCGCCTGAAAATAAATGATCTGAAATACTTTGGAGTGGCACAGTAACTCACCGATGTGTGCAGCTCCAGTGTCCTGTAATCCAAAGATTGTGAATTTCCACTTTCCTCCAGAGTATCTTGTTTTATAGCGGGTCCACGACCTAAGATTGTAATGGTCAATTTTTAAATAAATAAATGATTAACTGGCCAGCTCGATTTCCGTGGGTGTGTGTGCTCATGTAGCTGCAGGAGGTTGGTGAGATAGTTGAGGCGAGATGCGCCTGCACAAGAAAAAGGAGGACAAAAAAAAAGAGTAAGAAAGAATTGAAAGAACAGAGCTGTGAGAACAGCATCATAGGCAGGATGAGCCAGCCAGCCAGTGCAGTGAAGGGCAGCGTGGATGTGGGTCTCGCTAAGCAGCAAAGAATTGCTGCTCAAGGGGCGGATTAGCCCCACTGAATATTGGTGAGCAGTGAGTGAGATCAAGAGGGAGTCCTAATGCAGTGATCTGAGGTGTACCACGGGTGCGAGAATGAAGACGGGAGAACAACTGACCCCAAGCGGTCTGGCCAACGCTGCTTGTGGCAGAAAAGACTGGAGTCAGGGTGGTGAGGACCGTGTCTGCTAGAGTCTCCACCAGCTGATGTGAGGGCTTATCCATCAGACCATAAAGGTTTTAATCTTGCTTTAATTCTGATTATTAATCTCACAGATTTAAAGAAGTATTTATTTATTGAACTTTTTTTGCACTGCACTATTTGTTTGGACACTGTTTTTGATCTGTTTTAATAAAAGCAGTAGCACTGTTTCACCTTCTCCTTGTTATGTTTGTGTGTTGTGTCCTCATCCTCTGGCTCATCCTTGACTGTTTTATCGGTGGTGATGGGTGGCTCCAGGATGCAACTGATAGCATGAAGCCAACCCACACGTCACATATCTCAGATATCTTAACAGCAGATTGCAGGAGCCAAATGTAGACATTAAGACGTTCCATCACAGGGTTCACTTATTTGCAGTACCTGAAGTGTAAACACATAAGTGCTGCTACTCTCTACAATTTTATGCTCCTCCCAATGTGTTGGAAATTTCACACAATTTCTTAATCAAGAGGGATCCCCCCTGAGTTTCAAGCATAATGATATACTGTATGTACGTTAGATTGGACAGCAAGCAGAGTGGGGGCCCCTTGGAGTTTCAATCACAGTGATAATCGTACATTGGAGCACCGAGTGTTGGGGAGGTCTCCCTTGGAGTTTCCATCAGGATTATTAACGTACTTTAGATCAGTGAACTGAGGGTGTTGCAATTGCTATTATGCACACACATTTCGACTGCAGAGTGGTGGGGCTTGGTGGGGTTCCTTGAGTTTTGGGTATCGGGTTGATATATGAATATTAGATCAGAAGGGGGTTTTCCTTTGAATTTTGTTTGGGATCATATTCGTACATTTGATAAGACAGCAGGAGGGTGTTAGAGCAGAACATGTCGGTACATAACCGTTTACTACTTGTTTACTACAACTAAAAGTGGAATAGTGCTGGTGAGGCCTACTTGAAGCCCTGCTTATTCACTATCAGCCAGTTTAGTGTTAGATATGAGCCTAACAAATTAGATTAGATAAACTTTATTAATCCCAAGGGTAAATTTAGATACATACATACAGTAGCAGAAAAGTAAAAAACAAAAACAGGACCATTAATGCAACCAATCAATATATAGATATATAAATAAATTAAATAAAAATATTGTTTATATATTGCAAAAAAAAACTTTAAAAGTATAAACATTTAGTCTGAGATTGTCAAGATGAAGCATTTGGATTGCCTGAGAGCAGCAAGACCCCAAGAGGTGCTTCTTAGCATACCATAGTGGAATGAGCCTGTTGTTAAAAGTGCTCCAAAACAGCGCATCCTGAAGGGGATGGAGGGGATTCGTCATGATGACATCTCATTTTTCCAGTATTCTCTTTTACACAACAACTTAATGTGTCCTTGGTGGTCCTATGATGGAGCAGGCTTTCCTGATAAGTTTGTTCAGGCATTGTTTGTCTTTTGAGTTGCTTCCCCAGGAGACCACAGTGTAGAACCACATGCTCTCCACTGTGGACTGATAGAATATTTCCAGCAGCTTGCTGCACACATCAAAAGATATGAATCTCCTCAGGAAGTTCAGTCTGCTCTGACCCTCCTTGTACAGCCCCTGTGTGTTATCAGACCAGTTCAGTTAGCTGTTTATGCATACCCCCAGGTATGTGTAGCTAATGTGGTAGAGAGCCACAGTACATGGATGGATCTCACATGAGCAAACTTCACTCATGTGAACTGGACTCTTAAGTGTAATAGAAATACTACCTGCTGGAACACAAGTCTATCCTTGTCTTTGCATAACATAACTTTCCCAAAATTACTTCATACATTTATGGGTTCTGGGAAGCCAGAACTTATCCTGGCAGTATCTCGCTCAAGACAGAAGCCAGCCATGGACTGGGCACCAGTCCATTACAGGGCCCACTCATGCATAAACTCACTGGGGGACAATTTTGAAGCACCAATGGAGCATATGGAGGTGTGGGAAGACAATCCACACAGAAAAGGAAAGAATGTTCAAACTTCATACAGAAAACAGCCAGGTACTGGAACTGAATCGTAGATTCTTTATACATCAGGCAGTAATGCTAACTAACTGCTGTATCACTCCCATGTCTACATATTATATCTTACATGGAAACTTTGAAAGGAGCTGCAGTAGTTACATAGAAATAACAGAAACGGATGGGTATTGTGATTCACTTTACAGTTTTGATTCTTTTGAACTACCAGTTTGAGTGAATCAATTCATTTGCTTCAGTCAGGTTTTAGCACAAATCACAGTACTGAAACTGCACTGGTTAAAGTAGTAAATGATTTGCAGGTTAATGCTGACAGAGGCCGTATATCTATTCTTGATCTCTAGATATGTGGGCAGTATTTGACACCATTGACTAGAGTATTCTTATAAATTGCCTTAGACAAAGGGTGTGCTTCTCTGGCAATGTCTTAAATTGGAGTCAGTCTTCCTTAACATGTAGAAAATTCTCTGTCAGTTGTGGTGATTGTACTTTGGAGACCCATGATAATTTATATGATGTACCATAAGAATCTATTCTGGGTCTGCTGCTTTTTTCAATCTACATGCTTTCATTAGGGCAGATTATCTTAAAGCACAAGGTGAGGTGCCACAGCTATGTAGATGACACACAGCTTTATTTATCGATAGCGCCTGATGACCCTGATGCTCTTGGCTCTCTGATCCTATGTCTTAGCAGTATTTCCAATTGAATGAACAGAAACATTCTCAAACTAAATAAGGAAAAAAATAAAGTCTTTGTGACTGGCAAATATGGAAATAACGAAGGTATTAGAAATAAACTTAATCACATAGGCTTAAAAGTCAAGAATTTAGGGGTAGTCATAGCTTTTTGACTGAAATAACATAGAGAAGAAAATGATGCAAAACATCAAAGAGATGAAGGACCAAGTTTTGCTATATGCTATAGCAAAATACAGTCTGTTTGTAGCCACTGCTCAAAATCTGATGAGTGTATGAAGTTTATGTGCTGTCATAAGACTGATGGTGTGCCAAAACATTTTAGCTGAAGCAAATCTGGTGTACTACTAACATGGGAATCATCTTTTGAGAGGACAAATGCTCCTCTTGGGAGTTAATGTCTGAGAGTCTGTGCTGATGTTAAATAGCACACTAGGTTCCCTCTCAATGGAACACGACTGTGCAACACCATCTGCTCCTGATTATCAAACACAACTTAATGTAACTGTGATGCAATTTTATTTTATGTTTTTCTTAATAACAATATGAAGTATAAGTTTAAAGCCACATCTAATGCTGTGTGTTACATGATAGGAGTTTAATAAGTCATACAACAAAATGAAAAAAAACTTGAAAGAGTACGAAGATAAATGGTCACTAGCAGTGACGCTTTGTAATGCGGGGCATTTCTGTGGCATGAAATATTTTACAGATTCTACATAAATTAGGTAATGCAACATAATCATGAAATACATTTGTTCATTTGCACAATATGCCTAGTGTCAACACATGTAAAAATCTATTAATAATTTGCTCTGACTTGCATTTATTTAAATTCTGTGTGAATACCTATGCTTCCTGAGTGAAGGCTGCTGATCAAATTAAAGTCAATGTAAGTCCTTGAACTTTTGGCAAGCAGGTGACTTGAGGCTCCCCTTTAATTGGTTGTTTTCAGATTTTTCCGGAGATGCAGCGCTCTTCACCCCAGACACTACCACATTTATTAGCAGTGAATTAGTGTTGTTTTAGGTTTTTTTAATCTAATCTAACTATTTCAAGTTCACGTCAATATTTACAGTTCACACCAGCTATTGATGAGCAAGAGCGACTTAACAGCAATGGCAACTTCTAGTGGAACTCTGGAAGTCAAAGAGAATTTGGTTATTTCTTTAATGAAATACCTCTTCATAAATGCTGATCGAGGACAAGCTTACACACTGTCTTTTTCCTGATCTTGTCATGACAAATAGAGTTGGCTAATGGGGTGTGATATAAGTAATGCTTTACTTTTTGCTTTACCTTTTTGCTGTTTCAAAGTGTTGTTACTGAAGCATTGTGGACAATGATGGAGGTGCGAGACCAAAAACATCTTTCTGAAATATACAAGCAGCTTGAAAGTAGCCCCAGACATCCGGACGAAATTCAGACTAAGTTTTTAGTAGGCTTATTATTGCTGAGCAGCTAGATGAAGGCTACAGGATTGGCATAAGAAAGCACAACAAAGAGGTGACCAAAAATCCTGTCCAGAATAATAGACTATGTGAATTTTTCTAGAGCATTTGAATTTCTTTACATGGCTATGATGAGAGTAAGTGCTCCAATAAGCCTGGGATTTTCCATGGGTTGGTGGATTTTGTTGCCTTTCTTAATTGAGTGTTAAAAGAGCACCTTGAGAATGTATGTTTTGTCTTGGTAGAGTTCTATATTACTCTACTTTCCCCTTTTGTATTATTAATATGTAGCCTTTGCCAGAATGCCTCACATCTCACAGACTTACTACTGTTTATAAGGAAATTGTACCATATAACTTCTCCCCACCTTCCCTTCTACATTTAAAACCTCAGACATTTGAATATTGACAACCATACAACCTGATAATTTAGTTTCAGGCAACTCACAGACTTGTTAGTTAATTAAAATGTCTCTAGTTAAGGCATCATTTTTGGTCAGCTTTCTTCAGAACAGGCCGCATGCCTGTCTCAATATGGCTGTTGAGCTGTGCTGTACATTGTGTTGTGCTTTTCAGTTCATGGTGTGTGAGATGCTCTTTTATCAGATGTTTGTAAGAGAGAGAGAGAGGGGTAAAGCCAGCAAATTTATAGACATTCTGTCCAACCCCTACAGCCAATAGGGAGTCATGGTACTTAAAGGCTTCTGATACAAGCCAATTCCAAACAGTCATATTTCAGACCAAATATATATCTTCGAGTTCTGTTGTGACTCCGAAAATATTCTTTTTTTTATATGTCTTATCTGCCACCCATTAAGAAGCCTAAATTTCAAACTCTTAATCTGCTGGTGTCCTGCAGCCTATCAAACATTACAGAGTTATATATTTTTCTCCATATTAGGAAGTTTTTCAAAGTACATAAAACCTTTCTCAGACAAACCCTGACTCAAGAGAGGCTGAAAGCATTGGCCATGCTATCAATGGAAAAGAGTCTGGTGACTGAAATGACTCAATTTAATTAGAAAGTAATTGAGAAATTTTCAGAAATTTTCAAAATTATAGTGTTAATATTATAGCTAATTTACATAACTTATTTTACATCTGTTGAAACAGAGTGAGCTAATGATAAATATAAAAAAATGGTTAGCTGAAACTGTTACTGGCATAGGAAAATTAACAAATTATAAAGGAATCCCTTCACTAAAAATGTATAGCCTTTGCATTCTTTTGATCTTTTCGAAAAAAACATTTTACATCTCTAAAACATTCTGATTGGTCAGTTTGGCTTTGGCTTAATTGATAAGTTAACCTTTGATTGCTCAGTAGTCAGGATGATAACATGTTACTTTAGGGGTGCAAAATTAAATTTCTGATTATAACATTATTTTTATTATTATTTTTACAGAAAAATGAGTTAAAATTGAACATTTCAATAACAAGAAAGCAAATAACTTACCTAGCAATGCTGGTTTGCTAAATATGAATGAGGTGCAACCTGAGTTGCCTTCAAATAAGGGAAGTATTCGCATGAATAGGAGTGATGTTTTCACAGCGGGTAACAGGGGCCTGTCTATCATTGGTAGTAGTCAAAAGGCAGACAGGAGGCAAGGAAGGCTCCTGAAAATGATAGAATCTGAGACTCAGACTTTACATTAATGTGAGAATGTAATTGCTGAACAAGAGAGGTTGAGAAACACAAGGAAAGGTGGCAGAGGAATGCTGAGGGTACACGTAAGTTAACAGAGGGTGAGACACACAAGGATACTGAGAAGAGGTGTAGGAAAAACACTGCAGGTACATATTGGGCAAGAGAAGATATAGAGGAGAGGCAACGGAGGAATGCTATATTTTGCTTTGCTTTTCTCCTGGGACTTCACTTAACCACTACAGCCTCTTATCTAAATTGACGACTCGCCGCACTCCTTTAAAATTAGTCCTTTTTCAAGGTGCGATGAGCAGCTGGTTTTGCCCACCTCGACACTTAGTCGGACTTTCATCACACTCTGAGAATCAGATGTGCGCACACCACATGAAGGTGCTTCCGTGCTATATCTGCACTGGAGACACAACACACTTGCTACTCTATCATGTTAAGTGTGGCACTTATAGTACTACTGGGCCGTGTGTAGGCAACATTACAGTTTGTGTGTGTGTTTTTTCTTTTCTTTTCTCCTGAACTACAAAGTGCTGCTTCATTTTGCCTCCCCCCCAAAAAAAACTGTGCCCCCCGCCCAAATTTTTTTCACTAGCCACCACTAGGCAGTAGGTAAACATACAATCAAACAAGGTTCATTTTTAATATTATAGCTAATTTACATAACTTATTCTACATCAATGAGCTAACGATAAGTACAAAAAAATAGCTAGCTGAAACTGTTAGAGTACTGGCATAGGAAAATGAACAAATATATGTTGGTAATTATAAAGGAATTCCTTCATTAAAAATGTATAGCCTTTGTATTCCTTTAATGCTTTCCAAAAATACTTTTTACATCGCTAAAACTAATTTTTGATAGTGTAAGGAGAGAGATGGAATAAACATGATCTATTGGCTAACTAACTAACTGGCTAACTTTCATCACACTCTGAGAATCAGACATGCGCACACCACAAGAAGGTGCTTCCGTGCCATATCTGCTCTGGAGATACAACACACTTGCTACTCTGTCATGATAAGTGTGGCACTTTTCTAAAAGCTATTTAAAACAATAATTGTGCTATAAACCACCTCTAATCTCCTTAACACGTGGTGCAGCTCACCACAGCTACATATCTGCTCAATAGTCTTTCTCAATGAAGCACACATATGCATTATTAGTCCAGCGGCAATGTGATGGTCTGGGTCAGCTCTATGGTCCCTGTTGCTTCTGGGAGCCTCTTGAATCCGAACTGTTGATAGTCGTGAATCGAGATGAGCCAAGCAAATGAGGACAAATACTTACAACAAGGGGTAGGTGTAAAAGTGTCTAGTGCTATTATTAAAGACAACCAAAACAGAAAATCAAACCAGGTTCAGGTTAAAGTGCAGTGTATCAAATTTTCTTCCAATCAATAAAGGAATAATCCATAAAACTGGTGAAATTCGTGGAGGTTAAAAAATCCAAAACAATAAGAAATGCATAAAATGAGGTTAAAATCCTGAGACAGTCCTTTTCTTCCTTTAAAAAATATGAGCCCCAATGCTTTCTTCTGAAAACCTGGGGTCTCCCACACTTATCCTGTCTGGACCTTGCAGTAAGAAGAGACACCCACCGACAGGTGCAGTCTCCCTTTAATTCCTGTCTCAGGTCCTTATTACCAGGCCTGCAGCATCCATTGGGCACCACGCTGTGCTGCACACCCATCTCCCACTGGCAGTTCCTCAGTGTCCTCAAGAGACACAGAATAACAGGCCGCTCCTACTCCCTAACAATTGCTCAATAGGATCCCCCTTCTTCAGCCCCAGGCTCCTCACCCTGAGGCTTGTACCTGACCACCTGCCTTCTTTGCTTTTTCACATGTGCTCTCTCAATCTTGCCTCTCATTCTCTCTTCCTTCCTCTTTTTACTTTAACCTCCATTCTTCCTCCTTTTGCTTCTTCTTCTTCCTTTTCTTGTTATCTCCCTCACCTGTCTGCAGTGCAAGTTTCTTTATACTGATCGATCGGGAGCAGATGAGACCCAAGGTGTGAATGCGTCACCTGACTGATCCACCCACATTTGCATGTGAGCATGCGATCAGCCAAGCACCACAATCAGCCCTGGAGCAGCACCATCATGTGCCCACCTGCACCCATTCTAACCCTGCATACTCTTGGGGCCTGATTTTTTTTTTAATACCTGCACAACGCCATGGACCACTTATCACAGGAAGTAGGCAGAATCTTTGCTAAATAAAGAAATAAGCTTCGATATAGTGAAAGAACATAAGCAAGCAACTGTGTGACTTTTTCAGTTTATTATTGCCTAGTTTTCTACAGAACAAAGGCAGCAATTCACATCTGTGCGTCAGTATTCAGTGTCAGTAATGGTGCTTGGCACTAACGTACCAAGGTGAATCCACACTCCTGTTCCTGAAAGGGTGCCATGGACAAAGAAGAGTGGTGAAGTGAAAGGTGCAGCCTTTTACAATCGCTGAATCTCATAATAGTGGTTTGCTTTTCTTTCTTCTTAAAACAACAAGGATATTCTGTTTTGCAACATGTGTGTAATCTCAAGGCGCAGATCAATATCTGATAACATTTTTGGCTTGTAAAATGGGCATACTCTACATCAATAAATCATTTTTAAGAAGATTGATTTAATCATAACCTGATTTATTTGGAATTCGAAACATCCACGCATCCAAAGGGTGACCCTACAAAGACCTAAGGCAGAAGGTGGCATGGCTGTACCTAACTTTCAATTTTATTATTGGGCGGCAAATATACAAACTATAAAAACCTGGACATGGACACAAATAGATGAACACACACAGTCTTGGAAAGTGATAGAAATAAAATCCTGCAGCACTTCATTATATTCCTTGGTTTGTACCCCAATAAATACAAGTCATTGCCAATATACTAACCACTCAATTGTGCTTCACTCACTCAGAATATGGAACCAATGTAGAAAGTATTTTAAGATGGAGAAGCTTTTATCTGTGGCACCTCTGCATGAGAACCACCTTTTCCACCGACTCAAACATATGAAGTTTTTAATGTCTGGAAAACATTCGGGATTCAATCATTTAGAGATTTGTACATAGACAACATCTTCACATCCTACAAACAATTACGCTCCAATTTTAACTTTCCAGCAACACATTTCTTTCACTACCTCCAAATTAAAAACTTTGCTGAACAAAACCTGCACAATTTTCCTCACCTCACATCTCTTTCTATTCCAGAAAAAACATTGATCAGTCCTGAGGACTCAAGACACCATTCTGTAATATACAAAAACATTTTAAAATCCCACCCTTTCAAAGATCCCAGTGTACAGTGGGAAAATGATCTCTCACTTAACATCTCAGGAAAGGAATGAAAGGTAGTAACGCACAGAATTCACTCGAGCTTCATATGTGCAAAGCATAGAATTATTCAACTCAAAATTATATATCGAGTGCATCTCTCTTAACCTACGAACGCTGCAATCGAGCTCCAGCCTCACTGGCCACATGTTTTAGGCCTGCACCAAATTAACATCATTCTGCGCTAAAATTTTTAAGTGCCTCTCAGGTAGCCTTGGTGTCACAATCACTCTTAATCCATTAACAGCTGTGTTTGGTGGGTTCACATTGGGGCTTAAGGTGGAGAAGAACAAACAAACTGTAATTGTCTTTACTACACTATGGGCACGTAGACTGATCTTGCTCAACTGGAAGAATCCTAATCCACCTCTTTTAAGTCAGTGGGTAACTGATACCATGTATTATTTGAAATTGGAAAAAAACCAATTCTCTCTTAGAGGATCTGTTCAAAACGTTTTAACATGTAACGTGTAATAACATTATAGAGTAAGCATTTAAATTGAGAAAGTGGGTTCTCTTCCCTTATTTATTTTAATTATTTTTATTTGTTTATATATGTATTAATTTACTTATTTTTCCTACTATTAAAGTCTTGCTCTGTTGGCCTAGCTCTCTTTCTCATGGGTGGGGCTTGATCTGATGTGATCTTAGTTTTGTAAAATTTGACTTGCTTGTATGGAATGTTATTTGCTTTTAATAAATTCAATAAAATGCTTAAAAAAATGGGTATACTCTGTAATTTTCATGGCTTTTCTTCACAAGTACTCCATTATAAAATGCAAGCGTGGGCTAGTTTGCTTTTAAAATTTCTAAAATACTAGCCACAGTACCTGTCAAAGGTAGGTAATAGAATAATTTTAAAAAATGTTATCTCTTGTTCTACGTGTACCTTCAGTGCCTTTCCTCTGGATTCACATGTATGTGAACATCTCATCCCGGGTGGTCCCTCGCTCAAGTGCATTCCCGTAAAGGCTGCTTCTCAGACTCTCATTATTTTCGAGGTGCCTTTCTGACCTCCTGTCTTTGATGGTGATGCTCTCAGCACGCTTCATATGCCGTGACTCCTCTTTCCGTGTCTCACGCTTGCACTTCCTCATTCAATCATGTCAACAAAGCCAAACTGACCGATCACACCAAAGGCAAGCTGACCAATAAGATTGTTTAGAGGGTCTGGTAACACAGGCTGTATCTCTTATAGTAGATGCTTCACTTTAGAATACAATTTCCCTTGGGTGGGAGTGGAATTTTGGTTTGTTAAGTTTGACTTGAATGTATGGAATGTTATATGCTTCTAATTAAAATCAATAAAAAAAATCTAACTTCCCAGGACAAACTAATATATACAATGATTGTGAAGAAACAACTTTAACTCGAAAAATACCAAAGTTATTCTTTAAAACTGCTTTAAAACAGCAATTTAAGAAGACACTCAGCATCCATTAGGTGGTAAAATATGAACAAATCTTTGAAAAGGACTTCGTCACATAGAGATATTTCAGAGCTATAATAAATCTGCCTTCTGCCGAGCTTTAAAAGGAGAGGCAAAAAAACATCTAAAATTGTGTTCTTGTTTCGAAGATTATGACATAATCATTCACTGCAGACAAAGACAATAACATATTTCATGTGTATATGTGTCCTTATTCCTTTTCCACATCAACCTGACAATTTTATTGTGATATTACCTAAAAAAAAGTATGTTATCATATAATAAATCGCGTAAAGCACACTGTAGTAGCAAGTACTTTTAGGTAATGGTGCAGCTTAGTGCTTCAGTACATTCTGAAATAATAGATCTAGAATTGAAAAGGAAAGAGCAGATAGCTAAAAGTCTCTAATCAATCAATCCATCTTTATATTTAGAGTGCATTCCATGGCACTCGGCTTTGCAAAGTGCTTTAAGCTATACAATTTATCGTAAGGTAGCAAAATATGTCAAAATAGGAAAGCCATTTTTCTGCTAGACTACGTGAAAGAAATACCACTAGAGTGTTATTACATTTAACTAAAAGAAAATGCTTATGTAAAGTAAATAATTCAAATCACATTAATGCCAGGTGAACTAAAAACAAAACTGATAGTAGCTAGTGGACTGTACACATATTTTAAAAGTAAATTGTTAAGAGACTCCAGGCAGTGCAATTAAATCTAAAAATTACAAATATTTAAGTCAACATGGGATGCACTGCACAAACTCTTAGGAAATTATTACAGGTCCGGTAATAATGGCAGAGATGATTAAAGGAAAGTCGAGAAGCAGGTCTTTTGTTTAGTCTCAGTAATGAAAATTGGGACAGCTCCAGAATAGGAAACCACAAAAATGAAATCATGCATTTCTTTTTAACTCCACTCAGTGGTGAACGCCACGACTTCAGCTGAATTATTGCTATCTGTCCCTTTAGAGATCTAGATGGACGAGAATCTGTTTTAGGGCTTGGCTGTTAAAGCTCTTTGTAACAGAGTTATTATATCATGAGCTTTTGGAAGTACTGCAGACGCGCCGTAGTCATTTCAAAATCTTAGCAAAATAACATTCAGACCTCTGAGATCATA
This sequence comes from Polypterus senegalus, assembly GCF_016835505.1. Lineage (NCBI taxonomy): Eukaryota > Metazoa > Chordata > Cladistia > Polypteriformes > Polypteridae > Polypterus > Polypterus senegalus. The sequence goes on from NC_053160.1 coordinate 23,249,143, forward strand.
CGTATTATTTCTGCACTCCTTACTGTCCACTTCTTAGAGGCTTCTGCAGATTTTTTTCCAATTATTTAGCCAACCATTTGCTGAAACCACCTAATCTAGTTATAGTGTTGCAGAGAGCAGCAGTGACTGTACATGCCAGAAGCATCAGGCACACTCCATTGTGGAGTGCCCTTGCTTATTCATACCAGGCCAATCTAGTCGCCAAACCTACACTTGTTTGGGATTTAGGAGGAAACTACAGCACCCGCAGAAAAATCTACACAGACACAACCCAGACTGGAATTCTAACCCAGTCTCCTGAAGCTGTGAGTGTGCACCCCTCACCACATTACTTTTGTACTGCTCTGTGCTCATAATTTTATTTTTAATACATCTACATTAAGAACATAACCACTACGCTACACTTTATTATTCTAAAATCATAATAAATGTAAAACATTTTTATAAGCTCCAAATCAGGGAGTGTGATGCAGCATTGGCTGTCTGCCTGTCTGCCCTAACCTCACCTTTGAATAAGCAGCAATAGCCCTGGCTTAAGCTCTTATGCTGCAACCTGTTTATGCGAAGATCTCGTAACCTTCTGACATCCTCCATGGCCTGTTTTCTCTCTCTCATTCTGAACAGAATGCTTAGCAGTTTAATGTACTACACGTGGTTCAAAAGGAACGTCAATTGGTAATACAAGATTGGAGACACCATCCCACAGAAAGCAACTTCTGAAAAGGATTTAGGGGTTTATGGTGCCACAACATTTTCATTGTCTATGCAGTGCACAGCAGCAATTAAACAGGCAAATAAAATGTTAGGTTATATCCTGAAAACTGTTGAATATAAAGGGATGTTATGTTCATACTATAAAACACACTAGTGGCATCACATCTGGGGTATTGTGTGCAGTTCTGGTCACAATGCTACAAGAAACACATGGCAGTGCCAGAGGCTGTGCAGAGGAGATCAACCAGTTAGATAGATAGATAGATAGATAGATAGATAGATAGATAGATAGATAGATAGATAGATAGATAGATAGATAGATAGATAGATAGATAGATAGATAGATAGACACACACAAACACTACAGTATGGTCTGAACACAAACACACACACCAAAATGACAAAAAGGAAACTTCTTACTTGAAGGTCAGAGTCCCAGTGAGGTATAACGCAGGCGTGTTGCCATTGGTATAAAGGAGCCCCAGTCACATTTCTTGACACACTTCTGCTGAACGATTCATTTGCTGGGCAGCATTGTTGAAAATGGCACTCAGTTTCATTTTAATCTTCTCCTTTCCTGACCTCCAAGGAGGTCCAGAGCGTGCCCCATAACTGTGCTTACCCTTTTAATTAGCCTGTTGATTCAGTGGGCCTCTCCTGAAGTGATGTTACCAGCCTAGCATAGCACAGCATAGAAAATCATACTGGCCATCACAGAGTTATAGAAGATGCGAAGGATGTCACTTCTCACTTTAAAGGAATGCAGTCTGCTAAGAAAAAGAAAGCCAACTCTGCAATTTCTTATATTGTTCCTTTTTGTTACGAGACCAGTCCAAGCTGCCATTACTGTGGAGCCCCAAGTACTTATAGTAGTAAACCATCTCTACATTCAATCCCTGAATAGTGACTGGACATAGAGGCTCTTTGGTGTGGCGAAAATCAATAAACAGTTCCTTAGTTTTGCTGATGTTAAGTTGCAGACAATTCTTTCTGCATAAAGAAAAAACATCTTCCTCCTGTGTCTCATCCCCTTTATCAATACACCCCATAAGTGCAGAACCAACTATGGTATTATATTTATAGTTGGAGGTGTCCAGAGTGAAGAGAAAAGGAGACAGAACTTTTCCTTGTGATGCTCTGGTGTAGCTCACATCCAAATGAGAGACACAATATCCAGGACACTGTCGGCTCATTCAACTGCATATGTCTGAGTCAGCTCTTTAACAGGGATGGCCGGATGGTACTAAAGACACTGGAGACATAAAAAAAAGTAATCCTCACAGTGCTGCCAGCTTTGTCTCGGTGAGAATAAGCCATGTAGAGCAGACAGATAATTGCATCCTCCATTTCAATCTTTGTTTGATAGGTAAATTAAAGTGGGTCCAGGTGTTCTACCACAAGAGGACTCATATACTCCAGGACCAGCCTCTCAAAGGTCTTCATGATGTGCCACTGGTCTGTAGTCATTCAGCCCACCTTCTTTGGAACAGAAATGATGCAGGATGTTTTCCACTGCTGCGGCATGGGTGCATTCCAGTATTAAAGGACATGTTGTATGCCAACAGACTCAGAGAATGAAACCTGTTTAATCTCGAGCAAAGGAGACTGTGAGGGAACCTAATCCAGGTCTTCAAAATTCTCAAAGGCATTGATAAAAAATATCCAGCAGAATTCTTTCAAGTTAAGAGTGAATCACATACTCAATGAAATGAAAGGGAAGTAGACGGAAACCAGGCACTTCTTTACATAAAGAGTTGTGGGACTCTGGACCAAACTAACAAAATATGGAGTAGAAGCAGACACCTTGACAACCTTTAAGAAGTATCTGGATCAGATATTGGGATAGCTTAGCTTCTCTGCTTTGTCAGATGTCTTATGTTCTTAGCAATGCTTTCAAAAACTCTGACATCCTGTAAAATGCAAGCATGTTTCTACCCAGATGGCATCTCTCTCTCTCTCATTCTTTTTCTCTCTCTTTTTGAACAAAAGGTCCAGCCATACTTTCACACCCTCCAACGCCCTGGTAAACAGTGGCATGTTCCTACCCAGATGGCCTCTCTGTCTTTCTCATGCTGGCACCCTCGCCCTTGCAGACATTCAGTACACATGCAAGAGTTGCTGCCCCATCATCACTCAGCTCTCTGTCTTTCTGTATCTCTTTTGCTACCCTTGATGGTGGTAACCTCTTGCCAGCTTGACAACAGTGTGTTTTTGACTATTTTTATTTATTTAGTTTGAGAGTCTGCTGGTCCACTTAGATTCAATCCAACTCATGACCTTAAATTGAATTAAGCAGTTTTAAGAATCGTATTTTGTATTATAATAAAACTTCAGTGAGCCATTTTAGTTTACTTCCACTCAAAGAATAATTCTAAAGAAGACAGAAATTTTAAAAGATGCATTTTTATTAAAATATTAACAAATATAAGAGAGTAAAGACAGGAACAGCACAAAGGATAAGTACAAAGTATAAGTTAAACAATGCACTCATTGCATAACATTCAGGAACTTAGTTAACTGTTTTGAAAGATGGAGCATTTCTGTTTTTTGTTTATTTATTTCATCAAAGAGACGGATATCACATTTCTGGTTATTAACTATTTTTGTAACAATGAGTCATATCCAGAAATAGTCACAATAACAGAATGTAATTACATGAATTAGTAAAGTACATAAAACACATGTTTTTTTGTAAACAATTTGTATTAAATTTGTATAAAAGTGGAACAACGGGATAAGAAAAGTGCAACGTCAAAAAGAGATTAAAGTCTCCATCCCACCGGTGCCCCCCAACCCACTTTAGAGATGGCTAGAAACAAAAAAAGTGACAGCAGCAACCCCTACACATCCAGATTAGAATAAAGTAAGCACATAAAAATAAGCACAACTCCTTTTTTTTCTATGGATAATATTGTAAATGGGGAAGAGAAATTAATAGGACAGTCGAAAGTTCTAAAAAAAATAAATTATAAAATGAGTTCCTCCGAGAATTTATTAGACATTGGCCTTGCGTGTTCCAGTGAAATGCCAGGTAGGATCTTTGCAGCTAAAGAACACAGTGAAATAAATTTCTTATTAGAGGGTAAAAAAGAGTATAATGAAAAATCAAGAAGTAAAAAAGCTGTGTATAACAAGAAATAAAGGCATCCAAAACAAGCAAAACGAGAGGAAGAAACAGAGGTCCACAAAGGCAGATGCCAGACAAAACACATTTAATAGCATTTTACAATATCATCTACTTAAAATCTGAGCCCAAAATGGTGGACGAAATAACTGTCATAGACATCAGATGAAAATTAGTGATACAAAAATGGTGCATTGTTTACGTATTAAATTATTATTTAATTTATTTACTCTTGTTTTTAATTACTATTTAATTTTTTACTTTATGCATAAGAGCTTACATGCTACATGGTACTTCAGTCATTACAGTTAGGAATAACATTTAATTTACCTGTTACGACTTAAAGCATTGAGAGCGGTGAAATGTTGGTGCATTGGTTCTCTTATGTTTGTGCTCAAGCAGCTGAGAAATCTTCATAAAGCAGAAACAACTTGCTTCTGGAGAGGTTTTCGCATGTGCTCATCTGGACTTGCCAGCAGAGGATTGCCCACCAACTGACACAAGCACCTCATGACAGCGAGTAACTTCCTACCCATGCATGCAGCCTGTTGGTGTTTCATTAACTTGTACTGGGGATCTGTTTGCCATCCGTAGTGGCTATTGAAGGAGGAAAAGAGGAAAATGTGCAAAATATACAAGCTGGTGTAACTGTTGTCAAGATAAAATTGAAACAGTAAAGTAATTTATAGTTGAAGTTGCATGGAATGTTTCTCTGTTTTAAAACAGATGAATCTGCAGAGTAGCTAATATTTTTTCAAAGGGAGACTTTGAAATGTCAAATATTTGTACAGCATTATCTGTTTAAGAGATCTCAATAAAAATTGAATTGTGATGACAAATTTACTTGAAAAATAAGTTTGCCACATTTCAACAAAATTGGTCCACTGTGGGACGAATTGTTTCATGTGGACAGACAGACAGAGAATTTGTGTTTTGTACAGTATAAACAAGCACACTTAAAAATAATCAATTTTTGGGTAGACTATTCCTTTAAACATTTTTTGAGAAAAACAGAATTGGTCCGCTGTGGGACGAGTTGTTTCATGTGGACAGACAGACATAGGCTATTGCAATAGGTGCTTTGTGCATTATAAACAAACACACTTAAAACAAAGTAAATTAACATTAACAAATAAAAATTAAAAAATGATGGTCTAATTAGAAATGCAAAAACGTCATGACTGAATATAGCAGCAATGTTTTAACGTACTATATCTATAGAACACAGTGCCTCTCTAAACTCTATTTGCTGTTGTTATGCTATGTAGTGATGCAATAGTCAAAATGACAGAAAGATATCATAGCAGATAGAAGCACTTCTCAAACGCATGGGGCCAAGTATCTGTTATGGTCTAAGTGAGTTTGTGTGTATCTTTTATACTCATTACACTATACAGGGGGTCCTCGGGTTATGACACAGTTCCGCTCCTACAACAGTGATGTAACCCGAATTTTGGTGTAAGTCAAAACACACCCTAGCCTAAGTCACTTACCTATCCTAACACATTTGTAAAATCACAATCTAGAACATAAAAACACAACTAAGCCACAGAAAAAGGAAAAGGACATAAATATACTGTACTGTAGTAACAGAAAAATGAGTGTAAAAAAAATTCCTTACCTTCATTCCTTCTGATCTCTTTACAATGTCTAATTTCACTTTCTTCATGATGGCTTTCCTGTTCTTTGAAACACTACCATCTGAAGACTCACTTTCATGTAGGAGCCATGATAAGGGTCAAAAAGTCTCCAAACAAAGCAACACAAATGGAACACTTGTGCCACGCGCAACCAAACTAGTTTGCCAGCTCCCTCACTCAAACGCCACGTACTTCCGCCATGTGCAACCAAAATAGTTTACCCATGTAATTTGTAAGTACGACGTTAACGGCATAACCGAAACACTCGCGTCTCAATTTTTTTACGTTTTTATGGGAGTGAGCGTCGTAAACTCGAAACATCATATGTCAAGACATCGTAACCCGAGGACACCCTGTACTAACTAATCACTGAGCCTCAGTTACCTTGTGCAACTGATAACGGAAATTCTAACTTTCTGTTTTTTGTTTAGTTTCATTTACTCTCCATGCCTTTCTTTATTTATTTTACGTATCTGTCTAATACATGGGTAGAAGTGGGACCCTGCAGCTTTAAAAGTGTACAGACTGTAGGAAATTGGGGGCAGGCTTTTAGGGAGAAATTCTGTGGGCGGAGCCTTTTCACCTGCAGAGTTCACCACTGTTTACAACAAAACTTTCTAGCGAGTTGTCCCCAGGTGTGTGTCTTCTTCTGAGAATCATGTCAGGCACTGTGAGACTAGTTCTAGTGCATTTGCTACAGGAACACCAAGCACCAACCCTCTCTAGTGGCTTGTGTTGTCTCTGCATCCCTGTTTGTTTCAGCTGCCTTAAAAGGAGGCATTTTTCCTGCTTTCTGACTAGGATTATAGGTATCATTTTTTTACATCATGCTTCTATGTTCTCTCATTGACCAACACAAATCAAAATCTTAAAAGAAACTACAGCAGCATTTATCTTCCTTACTGAGTAGAATTCTTTGTCTTTGTCACCACCTTGTTCTGTTTTCACAGCTTCTTTCATCAATTGAATCTGAGAAGCAGCATGGGGGTTTGATGTTTGCTGCTGTTGCTGCCACCAGAAACTAGCTAAGTTCTCTCTTTGTGCTGCATTACTATTCTTCTTCCCTTCTTTACTGTAAAAAGATGACTGAATCTTAAAGAGCTAAATCAATTCCACCATTAAAGGCTCTCAGTATGATTCATTCTCACTCAAGAACTTGATTATCAAATGACCTTAATGTGAGCATTATGATGTAATGCAAGGGACCCCTGACGTTTTTTGATTGCCATTAAGAGTCACTGATTACGTGCCAAGTTTGGAAATGATTGTGAAGTATTACAGGTCTCTGCGATATATCAAGGACTTCACATTAAGAGCCTTTACTTCATGATTAACATGAATAATAATAAGTGGTACATAATGACAAGAATATAACGAACATTGCATAATTTGGAAAGCAACTGCACAGTAACACCTGAAATGTCTAACACATAACCTGTGTAAATGCTGAGAACAATAAGAGGAGACATAAACATTGCAAAACAAATAAAGTTGAAAACATAGTGCATGGGTGGCACGGTGGTGCAGTAGTAGCACTGCTGCCTCGCAGTTAGGGGACCTGGGTTCAATTTCCCAGGTCCTCCGTGCGTGGAGTTTGCATGTTCTCCCCGTGTCTGCGTGGGTTTCGTCTCACTACTCTGGTTTCCTCCCACAGTCCAAACACATGCAGGTTTGGCGATTCTAAATTGTCCCTAGTGTGTGATTGGTGTGTGTGTGTCTGCCCTGCGGTGGGCTGGTGCCCTGCCTGGGGTTTGTTTCCTGCCTTGTGCCCTTTGTTGGCTGGGATTGGCTCCAGCAGACTCCCGTGACCCTGTAGTTAGGATATAGCGGGTTGGTTAATGGATGGATGGATATAGTGCATGCTTGGTGTGCATCAAGCAGTTAGGTCAGAAAATATCCTTGGTAAATAGGGGTTAATGTAGGTAAGGGGTGGTTAAAATTGTGAGTACTCTGCCTCACAGATCTGGAAACATGGGTTCAAACCCCATACCTGGTTCTTCTCCATGTTGTACCTTTTCCCCATATGCTTGCATAGGTCTTTTTCAAAAATGGACAATAAGTGCCTTGGAGGAAAGACAGGCTTCTTGGCTGGGATGGAGGATGATTTCATACTCAGCCAGGAGGCCATAATGAATGGACTGAGCATACATGGGTGCTGGGAGCAGTTTGTTCCCCCACACATGGCAGGTGGCAGTGTTCCGCATGGCTGATTCCAATTAGGACACCCGCAGGGTGGCATGGAAATTGGAGTCCAGAAATGCCAGGGTCTTTGGGTGCTGCCAGAAGGGACTTTCATGGAGGACCGCCGTGGTTTCCACACAACCTGGAAGTGAACTTGTAAATGGCACGGGAAGCAGTTCCCACAGGCTCACCTCTGGAAGTCAGAGTCGGGAAGCAGTAGGCAACACTCACTTGGAGGAAAGCAGGATGGAAGAACTTGTTTTCTTATTGTATTCTGGTATTGATTTTGTCTGGTGATTATTGGAAACACTTTTTTAAAAAGTAAATACCCTTTATTTAAACCCGGAGAGTTGTTGGGTGATATTGTGTCTGAGGTTTGGGGCTCAGTGGCACACCCTTGTGGTTACAGTGTGTTAGGTTAATTGTCAATTCCAAACTGGCCTAGTGTGAGTTTGCACATGCATTTTTCCAATGATGCCCTGGTGTTCTGTCCAGGTATAGTCCCTGCCCTGCATCCAGTACTGCTGAGTGGAGAGCTTTGATTCTTAGTTCAATGAGAATTGTCTGCATCTTAACCTCTGCAAAACCAAGGAAATGGCTATTGCCTTTCGCCTCGCCAAAGAACCTCTATGTCCAGCCTCTGTTCAAGAAGGGGAGGTACAGGTGGCCCACTCCTTCAATACTTGGAGGTCCAAATCAATGACAGGTTAGACTAGTCTTGTAACACATAGGAGCTATATAAGAAAGGGCAGAGCAGGCTCTTCTTCCTCAGGAGACTGTGTTCCTTTAACGTGAGTACTGATATCCTTCACATCTTCTACAACTCTGTGATGGCCAGTGCGATTCTCTATGCTGTGGTATGCTGGGCTGGTAACATCACTTAGGAGAGGCCCACCAAATCAACAAGCTGATTAAAAGGGCAGGCTCAGTTATTTGACACTCTCTGGACCCCCTGGAGGTCATAGCAAAGGAGAGAATTTAAAAAAAAAAACAGAATGCCATTATGAACAAAGCTGCACATCCTCTCGCTGACACACTGACACTAAGGACTTTCAGCCAACAAATCATTTGGCAGACGTTTGTCAAGAAGCACTTGGACGGTTCTTTATAGCAACAGCAATACACCAGCATAATGCCTTACTGGAACTAGAACTGTCAAGTCAGAAGATTTGTTTCTTTTTAACTATTCTTCCTTTTTAGCGATTCTGGTGTGTATTCAAACTTTACTGTGTGTGTGTATGTATTTGTCTACTTATGTATTTATTTAAAGAGCTTCTGTAAAAGACCAAACTTCTCCCTGGGGATGGATTGATAGATAGATAGATAGATAGATAGATAGATAGATAGATAGATAGATAGATAGATAGATAGATAGATAGATAAGGCACTATATAATAGATAGATAGATAGATAGATAGATAGATAGATAGATAGATAGATAGATAGATACGTAAGGCACTATATGATAGATAGATAGATAGATAGATTTTTCCCAGGGTTATTATTGGACTTTATTGGACACACTAGAATGACTAAAAAGGAATATTTAAGATTGTCTGTCTGTTATAGTGTGTTGTCTGTCTATCTATCTATCTATCTATCTATCTATCTGTTATATAGTGCCTTTCACATCTATCTATCTATCTATCTATCTATCTATCTATTCAAAGAACACTTATTTAAAAAAATAATCTACCTTTATCTTATATCATTTGTCCTGTGAGGAGTTATAGCTAAATAAATACTGTTCTACAAAATGCCATATATACTAGATTTTAAATTGGACCAATGGCAACTTAAATGCATGTTTAGTGAAAATTGAATCAGCTGTTTTTGCTAGATTGATAAACATGCAAGCATATTGATGACTGTATATGTACTGTATGTTGCATGCTAAGTATACTTGTTATTTATCCATGCTTGCAATATGTATTATGAACTATGAATACATAAAAATAAACTTGGCCTGGCTTAACTTAGTACTTGTGATTGAGCCATGCAATGGGCAGTTGTTCCCCTAACACTGGTTCCTGTCTTATGCTCAATGCAGTCTAATGGGTCTCAAATGGTGAAGAAGAGATGCCCTCACAGTCACTAGCAGAAGCCTGATTGGTCACTTGAACCCATGCTATCTTTGGTATGTTCTGTATTTTTATATTTTAAATAACCTATGAAGCCAATTGCAGCATTGGAACATGGTTGATGTTGTATGCCTATTGAGCATGCAAGTAAGAATCTGATTGTACACATGACAATAAATGTGCACTGAACTGATCTCACTGGATTACTTTCAAAGTCAAAACAAAACCTTCAATTTTTCAAAGAGCCAACACCATTGGCCTCAGGCATGTGGTCACTATGTTTGCAATACTAATTAACACTCACTGTTACGTACTCTCTGTGGTGTGTGCACTCACAATAAGTGAAATACAGAAGGGACAAAAAAGGCAGATGATGCAACAGAGCTAATCCACAAAGTGAAGTGCTAGAAACATATTACCCATGTTTTTGATAAAATGCATGCCGAGTCACTCTTACTGAGAACATCATAGAGAGAAAGAGAATGATTGATAACAGTGTGGTTGGGGTGAGTAAAAGTAATTAGTAAAGCCAATATTGCATTACACAACTTTTAGTTGTAGGATGTTAGACTTGCTGACTACGGTTGCCAATCTCGTTGCTGTTCCAGTTGTAATCGGTTTACATGACTGAAAATCACTGGGAAGGTCAAATTTAGTGACTGCATGCCAACTTTCCACCAGTCAGTCATGCTCACCCCTTTTCCTGACAGCCAATAGTGTGCTGCCTGACAAAGCCAGTACTGTATGAGGGGTTAATGGGTGCGGCCAATCTTTGACAAGCCCCTTTTACTTTCTTCCATTGTATCATGGCACGTAAAACATGAGTCATCATTCAGATGAGCTTCTCTTCTATTTGTGAGGTCTAAAACACCTGCTTTCGTCATTCCTCATTGCATTATATGCATTGTTTGTCAGCACTCATGCACACAGAGCCCACCATGACGGGGCAAGCTGTGGTTTAGTTGCAGTGAATCACTGGGTATGCCTCTCTAGGCGACTGCCTTCAGCTGACTTAGATTACATAAATGAAGGCTGTGACTGAACTTAAGGCTTTAACTATTACTGTTTCTTGTCAATGAACTAAGATTTACTAAGATCCATAATAGGATGAGGCATCTCTCCTGTTAGGCTATGAAACAATGTCGATGCATAGCAATTTTATATCAGATTTGGACGACTTTTAACTATCATAACATCACTGAACACCACTTCCAGTGTGGTAGTACAAAGTTCAACAGCTATCTCTGTGTATAACCCGATGCACCCTCCCACCTCAAGCTATAGATGCTTTGTGTATTTTATTTTTTTTACAATTGAAGTAAACTCACCTACTTAGGGTCACACAGTGAATCGGTGTGGAACTGAGGGTGTAATTGATGCTTTTACCAAATGCTATTCACTATTAGGTCCATTTTCGGAGGAGGTGGACGAGAAGGTTAGGAGGATGCAGTTATACAGTGCATTGCCATACCCACCACATGACAAAGCAACTCTGGATCCCAGATTAGGACTCAGACCTGAGTGCAGCCATGCAATGGATGACATCTCTGCACCACACTAGTTTTGCCACCAACCCCCAGGTTTTTCCCTGCAGGTTGGAGGGCCTGCACGTCATGCCCAGATCGGAGCAGGTAGATTAAGGCCTTTGGTTGGGCTCAAGGGCCCAACAGAATAGAGTCACTTTTGGCATTTTATGGGATTTGAACCGGCAACCTTCCGATTGCCAGCACAGATCCCTAGCCTCAGTGTCCCCATTTTTGGGACCTGATTTATATGATACAGGGAGAGAGGACATATAGCTCTATAACATCATGTGCAAGGCAAGAGTTAACACCGAATGGGGCGTCAGTCCATTACCGAGCACAATAATGTAATAACTGACACAGTGGCTAAGACATTGGACCCACAATTTTTTGTTCAGACCATGGATCTACCCTTCTTTAAATAAAGGGATAACCGTTTACCATTTTCAAATCTGTTGAAATTTCCCCATTGTGCACTGACATCCTAAAAATATGCCTCAAGGGTTTATATGCGTACTCACTAACTTCCTTATAAAAAAGCAAAGGGCCCTAAGCATAAAGCAACTCCAAAGTGTACATGATTTGCAACTTAATTATAATTGACTAGGCAGCACAGTGGTAGAACTGCTGCCTCGCAGTAAGGAGACAAGGCTTTGGGTTCTCCCTGCATGGAGTTTGTGTGTTCTCTCTAATGTCTGTATGGGTTTCCTGCAGGTGCTCAAGTTTCCTCCCATGGTCCAAAGATGGATTGGCAACACTCAATTGGCCCTAGCATGCATGTGTGTGTGTGTGTCTGTTTGTGTGTGGCACCCTCTCTGGGGATTGTTCCTGCCTTGCTGGGATAGGCTCAAGCTTCCCACGACCCTGCTCAGAATTAACCGGGCTTAGAAAAATGCCATGGTGTATATTGAACTAAATGCACAGTCTCTTTTTCATGTTTAAAGGAAATTCAGAGCAAGCAAAAATGGCACATCACTTTATTATCCACTGTTAGTGACAGTCAAACTTAAATCTGCAGCTTAAGTGCGATTTACAAAAGATCCCTATAACCCTTAGACCACCATTTATACCTTACGGTTAAGGAATACAGTCCGCAAACAGTTCTGTGCTTTATTAGAAACGCTCGTGCGCCCCCTTCAGGTGTTAAATATTATAGCCAATTTCCTAAATGTATAATGCAAAATTTTATAAAAAGTAAAATAAACGTGTTTTGTAAAACAGATCTCTATTTCACTGTCCATCCAATTAAGATAATATATGTAAGATTATATATAGATGTCAGTCAAGATACCCAGAGTCATTTGCTCCAAACGCAAATCGGGCAGCATCAGTCGCGCAGTAGGAAGCAACGGTGGACTGGATGCCGATTCAACATTAAACAGATTAAGCATAATCAATCACATCAGGACAAATGTAAACGCTATGCACTGTATATATTTGAACGATAATCTCAAATGTGCATCAGATCAGCCGGTACAAGCTCTCTGCTGAGCGAAGGATTTGCAAATCATCGAAAAACAAAGGGTGTAAAATTCGTGCTGCGATGCAGTTGGAAACACAACGTACAGTTTAATCCGCACTTTAAATATCTTCTGAATGCTCTATTTCGTGTGGGCGACTAAGCAATTAGATCCTTCCGAAATGTTCAGTTTAAACTGAATTAAATGTAACATTAAGATCGAAGTAGTTTTATGTCATTTGACACTATTCACGATGTTCATTACAAGTGCTGTAGACTTTACATATAAATTAAGGATGCATTATACAGAACAGTCTCCCGTTTCAGAAAAACGAAGTTGTAATAAGCACAAATGCGATGTTTTTTTCTTTATAAAATATAATACTGATGAAATCATTGTCATTTTAGTAAGGAATGAAAAGAAAAAAAACTCCAAGACAAGAATCCACATAAATTATTCTGTCGGCTCTGCGGAGCGCAGTAACTCATGAGTGATGTGCAGCATGCGTAAGGGACAGCCTACCCTGTTGATGGAGCCGTCACCACGCCCATGCGAAGGGCTGATTGACACGCTGTCATCCAATAAGAACACCAATGGGCTGCGCCGCCACATAAGGTATGTGCAATTTATTTTAGAGGTCACCATTACCAATTAGCTTTAAAAAAACTTGGAATATTAACTGCTATTTATTGCCATTTTTGTTTTTCCAATATCTATAATAAAGACTTACTCGATCCTACTGGCTTGGTTGTATTTTCCATAACGACTCTTTACACCTGAAACATAGTAGGAAGTTTTTGTCATTAAATGAGAGTGCCAGGTGTACGCTTAAAAATAAAGGTGCCACGGTGGATCTTCAGAGCTACGTGATAGAAAAAACATTTTTTAGTTCAGAAAAGAGCTAATCACACGAAGGTTCCGGAAATAACTTTATATATTTAGAAATGTAACAGATTCCTTAAATAACTATGAACAAATGTTAACAGATTTATGAAATCCGAACGGGTTCCTGATTTTAAAGGGACTTTAACTGCATACATTCACACGGGCTCAGTTCAGGTTTTCTTGATCTGCTAGTATCCAGCAAGGTAGCCAATTATACATTCAAGAGTTCTGTTTTTTCCCCTCCCCACATATTAGGAACCTTTTTAAAGCCCAAAGGGCCAATGTCATATGCAATGAATCCTTCGTTGGATTAAATGGTTCCACGAGGAACCACACAACCCAGTAAAATGCCATTAACTCACCACCATTGTTAAAATTGTGCTTAAATACGACGACTTTTAAAATACAGCCCAGGTATTCTAAGTATGACTTGGGACAGTTTTAGTGTCTCCTATTGTTCCACGTCCTGTTTAATATTGTTAAGACTGTATCTTTGTTGATGTTTGATTAAAAAATGTTAAACCAATTAGTTAATGTGTAATAGTTTTACCTGGATTTGATTTTTAAACCTGCGTTTTGAGTTAATTGTGGTTTCAATAAAAGACTATAAATATTTGGACAGAGAGTGTGACCTAGTGGGTTACTCTTTTTATGTTATAAATTTTAATAGTCTTGACTCACAGCGTAACTCATGACATGCTATTTATTTTGCATTGGGTGTGACGAGGATGGACAGGATTAGAAATGAGGACATTAGAGGGTCAACTCAAATTGGACGGATGGGAGACAAAGTCATAGAGGTGAGATTGCGTTGGTTTGGACATGTGCAGAGAAGAGATGCTGGGGATATTGGGAGAAGGATGCTAAGGATAGAGTTGCCAGGGAAAAGGAAAAGAGGAAGGCCTAAGAAAAGGTTTATGGATGTGGTGAGAGAGGACATGTAGGAGATGAGTGTAACAGAACACGATGCAGATGATAGATAGATATGGAAGAAGATGATCCGCTGTGGCGACCCCTAACGGGAGCAGCCAAAAGAAGAAGAAGAAGTAGATCTAAGCATTGTAACCTATCCAGATATTTAGGGTCACCTTACTGGATGGTATTTCACTGTGGTAACAGTAGATTTTAGTATGGGTTGTTAAGTAATTATGGACAAATAAGGTTAATGAGGTCACTAGAATAAGTAAACACATTGATATGAGATAATCTTAATAATGTGAATTGATCATTTTTGTTTAACGTAGTACACTGCTCCAAGGAACTTTATAGAGCAAATGAGTACAATTCAGGCCATGTACAGCAGCAAAGATGTTCATTCAGTATCTGATCAGTTACTGAGAAGAAGTGCATACAGAAGTAAAAATGAAGTGATAATACCGACATCTGAGTGAGATAACCATAATGTAGCCAAATTACATAATCCCTTTAAAAAAATGTATTGACATTTATTGGACATTTGTTACCATTACTAGCAGCTATCTACATTTTGTCTAAATCATTTTTCAGGAATAGGATAACATTCAGCTGGAGCAATGGAGGAACCAACACCAGATGGAATACAAGTGCACTTCAAGCGACATACATGCACTCATCCACTTTAAGATCACTAATTCTCCACACAACATATGTTTGAAGTGGGGAAGGAAACCATAAGAACATAACAAACTTGACAAATGAGAGGAGACCATTCAGTCCATCAGGCTGGTTTGTTTAGTTAAGTTCTCCCAATATCTCATTCTTCTAAAGATTATTAAGGTTTCTGCTTCAACAACATGTCTTGGTAGTATGTTCCAGAAACCCATAACTCTTTGTGTGAAGAAGCACTTCAATCCTAAACATCCTTCCTCTTAATTCCCACTGTTGCCCTCGAGTATGTGTTTCACCCTTAAGCCAAAAGAATTCTGCTGGATCTACTTTATCAAAGCCTTTGAGAATTTTAAAGAGCTGGGTTAAGTCCCCACACAGTCTCCTCTGCTCAGGATTAAACAGGTTTAATTCTCTGAGTTTGTCAGAGTAGGACATGTCCTAATGTCCATGAATATACTTGGTTGCTCTCCTCTGCATATCTTCAAGTGCTGCTATGTCTTTCTCATACCACGGTGATCAGAACTGCACACAATACTCCAGATGTGGTCTTACCAGTATGTTGCGTAATCCCTCGATTTATCTTCAGCATTTTATTTGCTTTTTTAATCGTTTCTGCATGTGGAAGAAAGAATGAAAATGTTCTGCCAATCTAAATCCCTAAATCCTTTTCAGAGATTGCATCCTGTAGGACAGTGTCTCCCATCTTGGATTTATAATTCAACCATGTAAGGTTCATAGAGAAAAGAATCCAGTTAGCCAGAATCCATTCTGTCAATTATTAATATGTTATTGTAGTAGCATTAGTATTAGTATAGTAAGAAGAAGAATTGTCAAATATGCAGCAAATATAGAATCACAGGGAATATTGCAATGCATTATATTTTAAACTTCAAGGATACATGACTTTGGAAATTAGTACTTTAATTATAACTGAACATTCTCAGACCTCTTTAATTTAATAAATCTTGATCGGGACTGGAGCCTATCCCGGCAGCATCAAATTTAATGCAGCAATCAGCCCTGGACAGTGGCAAGGCCTTAGATTGTGGGTTTTTTTTTATCTGCTATTATTAACATTGTATTTTAACATTCATTTCTAAAGACTAACTGCCTATTATGTTAACTTGTTCAGAGAAAAAATTTTCAAAGTTAAAAACGTACTGTATATTAAGATACGCGTGGTACAAAACATCGATCAGTGGTCTAATAAAATATGTCAGTTATTGTTGTACCTCTTCAATTAACACATTTGTGTGGATGAAGACCTTTGTTATTACACTTGTACATTCAAGACTTTTTGGAAGTTGTGTGTATATATAAGAGTAGACAGTGTGAATGAAGACATGATAAACAAAAAAGAACTGGTTACATGAGCAGGTGATCCTGTTTAATGTCCAATATGATTGGCTGTTGAGAAAAGAAAAGGAAGGATGCATCACTGCTGACATTCAGGTTTAGTTCTGCAGAAATGTGTTCTCCTCGAAGTCTTGGCTCAAAACAATGAGGACTTTGTGGGTCAGGTGGTTTAAGGAGGGAGGCAGAAGTAGAAGGGGAGGAGCAATTGTCATCCTAGGTGGAAGTGACATCATTAGATGGTCCTCCTCTATTTTAATGTAAATATAAACTGAGTTAGTGGCAGCATTGCATCCTTTTCCTTCCCTGTAATATTAGATGTCCTTGTACCTATGAGATAATTCCTAAGCTTGCATGTCTGAAACAAAGTACAAAAGGGCTAAAAACAAGCATTTAGAAAAAGATGACCCAATGACTTACTATAACTTTTGAAAAATTAAAAAATGTTCAAAATGGAGATGAAACTGATAGAGAAGCATAAAGCTGTCAATTGTGTGTAATTTCTAATATGTGATGTTAAAGCACCAGATGATGGTACACATTGATCTCACAGGGGTTGAGAAGCAAATGAAATGCAGTAGTTTAGAGATTGAGATTTGTAGGATGTGGAGTACAAAGACAAAATTGGCACCTGTTGCCACTGGAACAGTAGGAGGCATCAAGATTGGCTCAAATAATATCTTCATGAAGCTCAAAGGCAACGGGAGCTGTCATTTCATGCCAAATGAAGAATTTACCTCTTTTAAGAACAGCACATTTTCTTATGATGGTTTTGGATATATTCACTCTAACCCTAATAGACACCATCTCTGTAAATAGTTTCTTTTTTCCATTTCATTTTTTATATTTTTTCTTTCTATTTCTCTAATATCCATTGTCATTCCATCTGCACTTCAGACCAGATAACCTACCAGAAGCTAAGCATGTTTGGGTCTGGCCAGTGCTTGAATAAGAAACCTGGGTTGCTGTTGGAAGAGGTGATGGTGAGTCCAGCAGGGGGCACTTACCCTGTGGTCTGAATGTGGATGCCAGTGCCCCAGTGAAGTGATCGGGACATTGTGCTCTGTACTTCAGATTAGATGTAAAACAAGGTCCTAACTCTCTCTGGTCATAAAAGATCCTTGGGTATCTTTCAAAAAGAGCAGAGTGTTTCTTAAAGTCCTTTCTAAATTGTCCACCATGGCCTGGTCATCCCTTTAATCATCCACTGTCTCTAATTGGCTACCTCTTTCACCACTTTACCACCTAATAGCTAATGTGTGGTGAGTGTACTGGCGCAAGAATGGCTGCCATCACATCATCCAGATAGATGCTACACATTAGTTCCGGTTGAAGTGGCTCCCCACTCTCTATGCAAAGCAAGTTGAGTAGGTTAGAAAAGCACTGTACAGTAAAAATGTAACAATAATAATAATAACAATAATAATAATTATTAATAATAATCTATTATCAAACCCACTTAATCCATTTCAGGGATGCAGATAATGGAGCATCACCCCATGACAGTGAACACTCATGTACACATCCACAAGTTTAGAGCTAATAATTAACCGGATCCTGTATGTCTTGATGATGTGGTAGGAACATCTAAATTCCCAGATAGAAACCCAGGGAGAACATGCAAATTCCACTTAGAAGTGCCAAGGCCAAGTTTCCTACTCCAGGACTCCGCATATCTGAGACAATACTGCCAACCCCTGGACTGCAATGCTAGCTAAGTGCGTTTTTAATAGGAAAATGTGTTAAAATTACTGTATAAAGAGAATGAACTCATTAAACTTGCATGTAGTGTGTCTCTTAGCCATTTATCACCAACATAAACACTGGTCTTTTACTAAATAACAGTAGCATGAGAAACTGTCAGATGCAAGCAATTTAGATCTGTCTCTTCATCATCGTGGATATATATATATATAACGTAGCAATAATATATATATATATATATATTTTATTCATGATGAAGAGACAGATCTAAATATATATATATATATATATATATATATATATATATATATATATATATATATATATATGTGTGTGTGTGTGTGTGTGTGCGTGTGTGTATCTCAACCATACATTTTTAATGTTATGTTTTGCTTGCAGTCAACACTTAACACGGTGTTGGCTAGCTGGAGAGCTCATCTCTCAATGGACGACATAACAATACTTTAATATAAATTGTCTTTTACGCCCTCGATGCTCTTTCATGTTAATTTTTATGCGAAGCGTTCGTCCAAAGTATGCGATTTTGCTCCCCGCGGCTGTAAATCGAGGATCAAATCAAAGACAACTCTGGCACGGGTCGAGGTCCTGACTCCCCGAGCTCTGTCTGCACGGATTCTCGCTTCTTACTCCAGGAGACTCCAGAGGGAGTGGGCGGGCGCTTGTGTGTGTGTGGGAGGGCATTGTGTTAAGCGTCTGGACGGGTTTGGTGGATTCGCAATCGTGAGAAGGAGGGGTCGCATTTTGTAAGTGTGTCTGTAAGAGAGCGAGAGGGACGTACTGTGTGCGTTTGTGGAGTGAGAGGAGAGCTGAGATTGATCGCAGCGAGAGTGACTGCATGGGAGGCGGATTGGTGAACCCAGCCGAGCGCTTTGTGGTGAGCCTAGCAGGGATCTGAGCATACTCCTGCTTCCTATTTTGGTCAGCTGCCCCCACCCCCCATCGCTGCCGTTTTCGCTGGTTGAGCGCTGCCTCCTTAACTGCGGAGTCACAAGGGAGAGGAGAGGCCCGATTTCCCGGTACTGCCGCATCTCCTCCGCAGCTGTGAGCCTCTCGTGGAGTACTTGAGCCCGCACTTCGACCTGGATGGATGGGTATGGGGAAAGCAGGATTTTATTACCACGGGGCTAAACGCCTCTGCTACCCTCCTCCTCGCCTCGCACTTCTGCTGCTCGTTGCTGTCTCCTTCTGTTTTAGAAAAGGTAATTGTCTTTATCCCTTTCTTTGCTCATTTATTAAAGTCAGCTAAAGTTTTGCGCACGTCTTATTTTCAATTTAGCGCACTGGTATACGCGTTATAATCGTCAGGCTTCCATGCTCTTTGCAGATGCTTATCTGTGCCAGAGCGTCCCAGACTTGCGAACTGTGTGATCGTTATCGAAGAAGCCACAGATTGAGACGGTGCTGAGGAATCTGTCAATGTAGGTTGTGACGGAACATAAAGTGATAACGTGTCTTGGTATGTGGACATTTTGCATATTCTTGGCTAGATTTCGGCGCACGACCATTTGTTTCTAAGCCGATTTGTTCGATCGTTTTTTTTTTTTCATGTTCTACTCGGTTGTGTGTCATTCAGGGCTCGGATCAAGTTTCAGCCTCCTAAGAGCTGAAGCGCAAGTTTCGACAGCCTGCGCTTCCACACAAACGCATCGAACCTTCATTAGCGTGTTCGCGCTGAAGAAAGATGACACCTCGCCCGCTTTTGTCCCGAGTCGAAACATGCGTGATAGTTAAGCATCCGATCTGCTTTTACAAAAATGTTCATTTTCAGTTAAATCTGACTTTTGCAATTGAAATGACACCACAAAGTGCATGTAACATGTTATACATTACGGACGTGTGTTTTAGAGTGTCGGGCTGATTATTATTGTAGCTAAGAGCTGAAAGAAGAAATAAACCCGAGACGGGACGACAGGCACACCTTCGCACACACCAGCACTGGCGGTACTAAAAGTAACTGGGCAACACAAAAAGAAGTAGTGGGAGGAAGCCCAAAATATATAAAGGGGAACATGCGAAGTCACTCCGCCGAGAGTTAAACCGCAGTTCAACGGCTACTAGTAGCCAACATAACCGCCGCAACACCGTACTCTCCCTTTTAAAAGTGTAATGGGCATCGCAAACCCAGAATAAAAACGATGTAACTTTATGTAGCAGAGTCAAAGTGCAAATCGCTTTGATTGGATTAGTTATGGAACAAATCAGAAGAATACTAATCTTCACAGACATTTCTACGCTTCCGGTTGAGTTTTCCTTTTATATAGCGCCGGGCATAGCGCTTCATTAAAAAAAGCTTCAGATTATCCGATTGTTAAAAAAAAAAAAAGTGTTACAATAAAGAAAGTCGCGCTTTTAAACCTGTAGCTTTTTTTAAAGAAACCAACTGGTTTTATTTTGACCGTTACAGTGTTGTGCTTGGTTTGATCCTGAAAACAGTAAGAAAAAAACGGAGGATCTATAAAAATAATTAAATTTCAAGAAGTGAAATTTGCTGTTATTGACGAAGACAAGGGTAATATTCAGGGAGGCATTATGTTAACATGCCTTGTAGCGTTAATAGAAAAATGTCTAATTTCATATGTGTACAGAGACATTTAATATTGTTTATTGTTCTTTGACTGACAGGTACTAATAGCATGTCATTTACATTGGGTGCGGAGGGAATGTTAAAGCTATAGCGAATCTGTTATAAACTAAATAAAATCTGATTTTTATTAGTCGTGCAAGCGGCTATGGAAGAGTCCTGCAGGGCTTTATTTTATAAGCAATAACATTGCCGTTTTATTGTTCCCCTCAGGAAAGTACATCTCCGCAGCTCTCTAGTGCTCGTGAAGCGATGTATAACCCTTTAAAAGCTTTAGATACATGACTTAGCGTTCATGTTTTCATTTTGAAAATGTATTTTGAACTGGATATGCTATTTCATCTTTAACTACTTTTGACGCATTTTTGATATGCTTTGTGTGTGTCATATATATATATATATATATATATAATTTAGGTATTTGTTTCTTACATAAGATGAAGTCATAAGTGTTGAGATAATAAATGTATATAAGGAAGGTGTGTTAAATTAACATTGGCAATTTTGCACTGTTATCCGGCAGCACATGCCCACATACTCGGATATTTGATGCTGTGTTACAAATTAGTTGGAATATTTTATTGACCGCTGAGGTCTACTAGATTTACTAATTTATAGTGCAATTCGGGTATTAATTTATGTCAATACACTTTTACCACTCATTATTTCAAATCGGTTGAAAAACACTGTGGTTGACAGTCAGGTCGGACTGAAATGCAGCTGTGGGTGGCATATCCTAATGTTTGTGTCCAGGCTGTGTGTGTGTATGTATGTATGTATGTATGTATGTATGTATGTATGTGTGTGATGGTGTCCCTAAACTGTATGGGTAATTAGGTATTGATCCAAAGCAGTTCAACAATGGATGACCCTTGGGGTCTAACTGAAATGAAGCATTAAATGAAAAGCAGCGTAACGGAAAAGCGTGTTGTGTAAAATATTCAAATTTAAGATAGAAAAGATAACAAACAATGTGTAGTGGGAGCGATCGCGCAACATTCAGACACGGCAACAAGACTGGCGCTAAACCCGGGGATACCCCTCAAAAAAGAGGTGCAGGGTGTTCGGTTGGGGAAAAGTAGACTGGACTAATCGACGTCGTTAACAAACTTTATAATAAACTACATCTTAGGTAAGACGATCGTTGCATTTATTCTGCTGAATAAATATACGTAAAGACGCTTCAACATAATCTGCCGCGACTGAAAAGCTGTTTATTAAGGCTGTGACTCAAATTGTTATTTTTAAAATTGATCATTTGAATTAACGCCGCAATATAATTAAACTTCATGAGACTTTATCCTAAGCTTTATTTAATTCAGAACAATTAAGTGGTTTTTATACCGTGCAAAAAGCTATATAAATTTTGGTAACTATACGGACTTTAGGGACCCCCAGTAAGGCTGGCCGTTTAAAGTCATTCTCGCGTCTTGTTAGCCATTAACGCTCCCCGTAAAGCTAACCTGTTTTCGCCATGGCTTGGCAGCTCAATGAAATTTTGTTTTTGTATACATTCGCTGCCCTGTTTTCAACTTGGCTTCCTGACAGCTGCTCCACTTTGGGTGTTCTGGCCGCACGGAGCGCTCCTTGCCATTATAAATTAACGGAGAAGGAATGCCACTGGGTGTCCGCCGAACAGTCACGCCTTAATAATTAATTTTACATGGTCTCGGCCAGCTGGACATAATAAACTTTGATTGGTTTCACTTAGAAGAAAGGAGCGGTTCATTGAAGGGTGTCTAAAAGGAGAAGCCGAGGTTCACTTTAGACCCGAAGGTTGTCAAATTGTCGAATATCGCGACGGAGAGCAGCCTGCTTTTAAAATATGAGGCTCTTCTGAAGAGTTTTCCTTAGGCGATGGTCCAGATTATTATTTTTTTTTTTTTTTAAATCATTGCTTTTCTAGGATAAAACAACCATATTTTAGATTTAGAAGAGGTTTTTTTTTGTTGTTGTTGTTTAACTAACTCAAATTCTGGACCATAAAATTAAAATCAGGGACAACTCCAGGATGGGGTACCAGTCTAGTTCATTATTGCCAGTGTTTAGTTAATACTTTGTGTTTATATGGCTCCTCTCTTGAAAGAAAGCATCCATATAAACCCTTCACGGTGTTATTTTAACACTAGGGGTTTTACTGGACAATTTCAGAGCAAACATTCGGAATGTGGAAGGAAACCAGAGAACACAAAGAAGAAAGCGGGCAGACACGGGAGAACGAGCACACTCCACAGACGACGATATGACTAGGATTTTAGGAACACAGGAAAATGTTTTTAAAAGAGCTGGCGATTCAGGCCAACAACACCCTTGCAATCAGAATTCGCGAAACCTGCACAGAACTCATTAACTTTGATCAGTGAGTCCATTTATAAAAACGCATTAACATCAGTGTGCAGCGTTTAATCGGAGGAGTTGTCACGCAGTCTACTGATTTTACTAAAAGGGATGAATGAGGTTTTAACCACAACAGTGGTTTTTGTACCCACAAAGCTCATTGCCTTACCAACCTAAAGGCAATTTACAATATAATTACGGACACTTGTAAAGTTATAGGGTCTGGGCCAGGGTTGGTTCATGCCTTGCAGTTTGCACCCATCATTGTGTCAGTGTGGGTTTTCACTGGGTAACCAGGTTTTCCCTCCTAACCTCAAAGTTATGGCACTTTGGTTAATTAGCAGTGCTAATTTGGCTGGGTATGGGTATTTACATGAGTATACCCACTCTCTGTGATGGACTGGCATCTCACCCAGGGGTTGTTTCAGGAGGAAGGTGCTGTAGAGAATGAATGGAGGTGTGGATTTCTCCATCCATCTATTTTCTACACCTGGTTCTATCCTAAGCAGGGTCTTGGGGGTTCTGGAGTCTGTACCAACAAGCATTGGGGGCAAAGCAGGGACAATCCTAAAGGAATACACACACATTACGGAAACTTTAGCATTGCCAGTCCACCTAACCTGCATGTCTTTGGACTGTGGGTGGAAACAGGAGCACCTGGAGAAAACCCATTCAGTCATGGGAAGAACATGCAAACTCCATGCAGGGAGGACATTACCACTGCTCTCCTTACTGTGAGGTAGCAGTGGTGCTGCTGTGCTCTCTGATATATGAAATACAGTTCTCTGCAACATATTACATTTATAGTACTTTGCTCTGTGTAACTGTTTTTGTAACTGCCAGTAATGGTCAAAGAGTAGTTTATTAAGAAATTCACAAATTATTAATTTTAACATATAGTAAATGTTTTTTATAAACACTGTTTTATAACAACACCATTGCTAGAGAATGAGCCAAATCTTTGGGAGAAGTACCTCGCAATTCTCGCTCTCTAAAAAGAATTAGATTTTGAGTCCAGGTGGCTGAAATGAGGTTCCTGTGCAGGGTTGTTAGATTTTCCCTTCAATTCTGGGTCACGAACTGGCAGGAGAAAGTCTCCCTGTCCAGATCAAGAGGAGAAAGTTGAGGTTGATAGATACATAGATATGTTTGCTCCCAGGTAGTTTGGGTATGTAGTTAAGATAAGTCTAGGAGCCCCCTTTTGGCAGGTGTACAAAGCAAACCCCAGTGAGAAAATACCTACTGGCAGAGCCAGGACATGCTAGAGGGATTACATTTCTAGACTGAACTGGAAACACCAGGGGATTTCCCAGGAGGAGTTAGGAGGAAATTGCTTAGGATAAGGTGGTCTGGCCTGTCCAGTTTACCATTCTGCCACTGTGAGCCTCTCTGGACTAAGCCTGGCGAAGGTCAAGCATTTTTTCACAGAAGCAGCTCGGTTGTGCAATGGCACATTTACATTTTAATTTATATTTATTTGCTTGGCAGACAAAGTGACTTACAGAAGAGGTTAACATAATCTCTTCAACATCACTGTGGGGTCTATTTGAGGACAAGTGTTACATTTTAGCACCAATGCTTTCCAGCTTGGGTGTCCCTGTCTAGTCACCGAGT
This sequence comes from Polypterus senegalus, assembly GCF_016835505.1. Lineage (NCBI taxonomy): Eukaryota > Metazoa > Chordata > Cladistia > Polypteriformes > Polypteridae > Polypterus > Polypterus senegalus. The sequence continues at coordinate 23,273,948 of NC_053160.1, forward strand.
CTGTGGAGAATGCACATTCTCTCCTTGTCTGTGAGGTTGTTTCTCTGAGTTCTTTGCATTTCCCCTTTCACCTTCCAAAGACTTTTACATTCAGTTGATTGGCCTTGTGAGTGTGTGAGTGCACCCTGTGATAGACTGGCATCCTATCCAAGGTTCACTCCGGCCTAAGGAACATTCAGCCGCATTAAGCAGATTTGAAAATGAATGGAACGACTTGCAGAGACTACTCTGCTTCCAAGATCTTTTACTAAACTCTTACAGATACAATGCAGTGTAGTTCAGGTCCAGGAACCACAACGTTCTCTGCATGGACACGAATTGAACATTCAGTAGCAAAGACTGTGGGATGTAGGAGAAGACAAAGAATGTAAGGAAAACAAGCACCAGAAAAATGAGTAGAAAATATATGGCAATGGGGCACGATTTCCAAAAATAGCAGCAAATGCATTGAACAAGAGTCATGAGTAAAAATAAATGCTTTAAATAATTATGAATTAGTTTTGTTTTCTTTTTAAAATTATTGGCCAATATCCAGCTCTGTGCAGAATTCATGTAGCCATGTAATTGTCTTGACCACACAGCCACAGTGTAGGCAATTCATTATGGCTTTACATAATTCATTATAATGAAGGACAGTGTTCATGGCTGACATGCAGTGGCTACTCCGTAGTACTCTTTTTAACCCTTTTAAAGGAATTTTGTTAGACATCAAAAAGTAGCATATGGGGGGAAAAGTGTGGCAGGGGCATGGTGGTTATTGAAGCGTTTGCTGAAAAGAAAGCCAAATGGGTTTAACTAACCAATGAGTGATTATGTTAATGTAAGTTATGCTTCTGAATCGAGACCTGCAGTTAGTTACATACTGAAAATTGATTTCCAAAGGGTTCTTTGTGTTGTAGGTTTTATTTATTTATTGATTGTTTCTGTAAAATGGAGACGATACAATGTTGAAAATGGTATTTAGTGATGTCTTGGTGTTTCTTCCAAACATCTTCATTCATTATAGAAATTAACCTCTGCATTACTTAATGATGCATATGCTGACTTTCCAGCTTGGGATACTTTTTGTAAATAAGTAAGTAAAGTTTTATTTACACAGTATAGCACTTCTCAAAATGTTTCTGAAAGACTGAGTTGCATACTCTACATGTCAAGTCATCCAGCTCTGTGTTTACAATTTCAGAAACGTATGCATTTGTACTAAAATGTTGTTAAATTAAACCATTTTAGTAAAATATTAAAAACAGAATATGCTCGGGGATGCCTGAGAATTTAAATTGCAAACCCACCTCATTCATTGGTCAGGAGTACTGCCCTATAACTGCTTATTCATTGGCTAACATTGCTATTCATGTGATGTCAACAAAACACATGCAAAACTAAACATTATAATTAGGGCAACCAGACCTGTCGTTTTTACCAGAACAGTTGTGATTTCAGGCAATATGTCCTATTTGATTTTTGATTTATATAATAAAATGTCCAGTTTTTACCTGGCTGGCCATTAAATAAAATGAATATTGTGATACAAATACAACTCCGAAGTGGGAACTCTTCGATTTAATTTTAAAAAGTGCTCATAATGCCAAAGAGAAGCCCACTTGCTGTCTGACCATTTAATTCTCAAGTGGGGTCCCATTTTGGGACTTTGAAAATCTGGTCACAATAATTGAAAACTAAAGGAAAATGAGTGAAAACTTTACCACAAAGAGTATCTGCCTCCTACTAGAGCATATCTGAGGTGCTTCCACAAGCAGAAGGTCAATTTATGTGTGCAGTTTTACAGAATGCCTCCAAATAATCTTGAGGTACACCAGTTGTGGATGTTATGAACAGAAGAAAGGGACAAAAGGGGCTCCAGGGGAAACCCCATGTAATGTCCAAGGTGAAATAGTTTTTCTTATCAAGTTTATGAATAATTTTTAAAAAGATTTATAGCTCCTGAGGTTGTCAGGGCCAGGGTTACAGATTGAATGATGACTTCCTTTCAAGCTGGCATATTCATAGAGGTCGGAAGTGGAAGGGGCAAAGTTACTGCCAGTGGAAGTGGCATTTTTGGACTTCCGGGGAGTTCCCCCATATTCCAAAGTTAATGGTGACATACCCGAAACTTTCCCCGTATCTTGAAGTACAGACAGACACATGAGACACTTTCTACGCTCATGTTCATGAAAATATGAATAATAAATGTAACGACTAGAGGCGGGTCTACAGTTCAGCGTTTGTTCACATCTGAGCACATTCCATTTTCATTTACCAGAGGTGGCTTATTTTACAATATTTTAATAAAAATACATGTGATCGGGATGTTATGAGCAAGCGACAAGATGACCTGATATGCTGATTAGGCAACACAATTAATATGAGAGTTTTTCATGTATGTTTCTTCTGTTGTTTGCTGTTGCCCAGTGTTGGTCACCATAGACGCCTGTTATAACTCTGTTATCTGTGTTCTGCATAAAAACATGAGATTCAACATTTTTCTTGGCCATCACTGCAATATGCGTAACATATTTAAAAAATATTTTTTAATGTCTTTTTGAAACGGATAATCTTTTACAGATATCAGGAGGAAGCTCCAAAGCTTGGGGCATAGATTGCAAATGCACAGCTGCCCTTTAATTTTAGCCTAGCTGTAACTGAGCTAAAAGCCCTCCATTAGTGGATCTAAGAGATCTCCTCATATTGTACAGTGCCAACAATTCACAACTGTGTCCCGGGGCTTCATTAGTTAGTGCTTAGTATGTACACATGAGGAGGTTAAAATCAATGTGGTACCTCACTGGCAACCAGTAGAGTGATGCAAGATCAGGGGTATTGTGACATCTGTGATTAGACAGGCAGCCACAACTAAAGATGAGTGACAGCTCCTTAGCTTGAGGCAAGTAAAAATGGCATTACAAAAGTCCAGACACGTTGACACAAAAGCATGAATCATTTTGGGAGGGTCTACAGGATGGTAGTGAGACCAGCTTTGTTATATGGGTTGGAGACAGTGGCACTGACCAGAAAGCAGGAGACAGAACTGGAGATAGCAGGGATAAAGATGCTAAGATTTGCATTGGGTGTGACGAGGATGAACAGGATTAGAAGTGAGGACATGAGAGGGTCAGCTCAAGTTGGACGGTTGGAAGATAAAGTCAGAGAGGCGACATTGCATTGGTATGGACATGTGCAGAGAAGAGATAATGAGTATATTGGGAAAAGGATGTTAAGTATAAACCTGCTGGGCAAGAGGAAAAGAGAAAGGCCTAAGAGAAGGTTTATGGATATGGTGAGAGAGGACATGCAGGTGATGGGTGTGACAGAACAAGATGGAGAGGACAGGAAGATATGGAAGATGATCAGCTGTGGCAACCCCTAACAGGCGCAGCCAAAAGAAGAAGAAGAATTTTCTGTGTCCTGAAGATGCAGGACTCTTGTAACTGTCTTGTATGGAATAAACCCAAAAGTACCAGCAAGATTTATTTTTGACTTTTGACGTGGGTGCATGTAGGAATGCGCTGTGTGCTGCACTCGTCTCCCATCCGGTGATGATTCCAGACTTTGGTTAGTGTTTCTAGGACAGTGTTTCCATTCCTTAATGGAATTAAGGGGAGCCTGGAGATATACAAATTACAATTGTCCCCTGTGATAAACCGGGGTCTTGTTTATAGTTAGTTGCCAGTGCTACCAAGAAATGTTTCACTTCCTAATGACTTAAAATGGATAGATGCAGGAAAAAAAATGCACTGCGTTTTTATTTTTATAAATATTTTGATATGTTAACATATTTATTAATTTACTGGTTTATCACAAGACAGTTTGCTATTATAGAAAATTATCCAACTACGCAATGATCAGATGTCTAATGCCTATAAAGCTGTCATTCTCCTGTGCTGAGCTGCATTTCACTTATTATTTAATGAAAAACACAATTGCAGATGAATATCCATCTGGTGATCTTCAAATGAGCAGAGGCTGCTACATCAAAGCACAGAGACACAAAAATCAAAGCTTGGAAAATCAAAAGTGCAATAAATCATTTAGCTGAAATCTGCTTCTGTGTTATCACCTACATTCATTATATGATATTAATATACTTGCCTCTGGTAGTTTTAACATTCATTATTAAAAATAATCATAGCTTTAGTGTGCAGAGTTATATTAATTATATTGTATTTGATCAATGCATATGTTTTGAAGTAGCAGCTTAATATGGGCAGCATTGTGTCCCAGTGGTTAGTGTGGATGGCCCATAGAAGGCAACCCAAGTAGAAGTTAAAATTAAAATGCTGTGTTCATTCCACGCTTCCTTCTGTCAACACGAGTTTCGTCTCAGGGGGAAAAGAAATGCAGTCAGGATAAATAGTGACTTAAAACTGCACCAGTGGCAGTCGGTGTAGCTGGTCATGGTATGGTATCTGACCCACCCATGGCTGATTTCTGATTTGCACTGTCTATGGCTGGGTTTAGGAAATGGGTGAATGGTCCAGCTCAATATTAGACGAAATGCTGTGGCTGCTTTACTTGGCCGGGGTCACAATGGAGCTGAAACTAAATGTGTATGTTCTGTGGGAGTGTGTGCGCGTTCATTGTGATAAGAGGGTTTCTGGGTGTGCCGGGCGTCTACAAAGGCATCAAAAGCAGGCATAAGGTAAATAAAAATGGTCCCTTTATGACCAAAGTAAGCATTAACCAAAAGGAAACTCTGCTGTCTCTCTGAGCTTCACATGTCTTACACCCTGTCTGTCTGTCTGCCTGGCTGATGTGGTCCAGTTTACTGTGGTGCCACAACAAATACCTGTGTCCCACTTTCTGTCTCTGTCTTTCTCTGTATTTGTTTCACACTTGTCCCCTCTCCCTAGTGTCAGGTTAATGTCTGACCCACTCTCCTCCTGACGTTGTACTCGGAGGACATTTTGCTGTGTAACAGATTTAAACCCCCATCCTGGAACACTCCCACATGTTAAGTTATGTAATTTGCCACAAAGGCAACAGGTTAGAACTCCCTCTAGTGGCTTCTTGTGTGAATGAACATCAGGGCTTTTCAATGCCATTAAAGGCTCCTTCCTGAAAGGTCAGGTATACATTGTCTGATTTTTATAATGTTTTCTTCCTTTTTAGTCATTGTGATGTATATTTGATAGTGGTTAGTTGTCTATCTATCTATCTATCTATCTATCTATCTATCTATCTATCTATCTATCTATCTATCTATCTATCTATCTATCTATCTATCTATCTATCTATCTATCTATCTATCTATCTATCTATCTGAGTAGATAGATAGAAAGATAGGTTATGCTTCATCTGTCCTTCAGGTGAAAGTAAAATGTTACAGAAGCTCCTAAAAATAATAATAACAAACAACATCCCCCCCAGAAACAAATAAAGACATTTGGCTTGAAATGTGCTGAAAATGTATAAGCCCATTCGGTCTGATTGCCAAGCTATGACATGAGTGATCAGACTATACATGTACAAAGTGAGATCCATAAAATTCTAGAATTGTTAAAAACAAGCTTACTCAGTTTTGTCACCTTCAAAATATTCTTCTTGAGATGCAGTACACTTCTCCCACTGCTTCCTCTATTCCTGGAAATATTTCTTGTACTCCTCATTTGTTATCGTGTCCTCCTGCAATATTTTTCCAGATTACTTTCATGATGACAAATCATCTTGTCTTCAGGCATGTTTTTGAATTGAAAACGGGACTCTTCACCAATGACTGAGGGGGGAGACGGGTCTTCAATTCACAGGCATGACCAAGTGTGACGGGGCTTCACCTCTGTGTAATAAATTAATTTTCCAGACCTTCATTTAACAATAGTTTAGCAAAAAATGCATGTGTTTTGTATGTTGTGAGCATACAACTGGAATACTTGACTCATGGATTATTAAAAGCCAGTAAGGGGAGGATATTTTACAGATATTTGATATTGCTTCCTGTTTTCTAGCGTTGGTCACTTTTGGTGAAACATGAGGTTCAAACATTTTCTTAGCCACAACTACAAACTATAAGGGGTAAAAAAAACATCAAAAATATCAATTTTGAGTGGAGTATTCATGTAGAGTAACATTTCATTCATATTTTTAGAACATTTGTACAATGTTGTCAAGAACAGGCCATTCAGCCCAACAAAGTTTGCTAGTCCTACCTACCTCATTTCTCCAAAATAACATCAAGTTGAGATTTGAAGGTCCTAAAGGTCCTACTTCCTGCCACACTGCTCTTCCATTTATTCCTTGTTGCTTCTCTGTATGAAGAAAAACTTCACATTTATGGAAATTATTCATTATCTGGGATCAAATCGTATTTTCCAAATTCCTGGAAGAGTAAGATTGGACAAAGTTGAGTGTAGATGCACAAGCATGAATGAAATCAAACTAGAAATCCATAGTTCTTTTTTTTTGGCTCAAGGACTTATTTGAAAATCTTTAGTGGCTGGCTAGTAAAGGGAACCGAAGGGACGAATGTTGACTTTCTACTGTTTCTTCTTGTAAGCAGCACATTGAAAACAGCGGCTGTGATCTGGCCAATTTATTATTTGTTTTTAATTAATGAATGAATGTATTTTCAGTTGGGTGCCCTACAGTGAGAGTAATAAGATCAGCACCTCCAGAACCATCAGCACCACTGAATCTACCACATTAGAATCTTTGGAGATCTCTAATGGATAAAGCGTTACCAAGACATGGCAGGGTTATTGTGTTTGTGTGTATGGCAAGCCGAATTAACATTTAGAGATATCTCAAAATGAATGTTGGATATCTTAAAATGTAATTTACTTTTTAAGATATCTGAAACTCGCTTTGAGATATCTTAAAACAATTTCCTTTACATTTTAAGATATCTGCAATACATTTTGAGATATCTCAAATGTATTTCAAGATATCTCAAATACAGTTTCAGATATCTCAAAATAATTGTGTCTGCATTTCAAGATATCTCAAATGAATTTTCAGATATCTTAAATTGACCTTTCATGCATTTTAAGATATCTTAAATGCATTTCAAGATATCTCAAAATCATTTCCTGTAAAATTGCCTATTATTTCAATGGGACTACTTGTTTATTTTAAGATATCTTGAAATGTATTTGAGATATCTTGAAATGTGCAGGAAGCTGTTTTAAGATATCTGGAAATGTATTTGAGATATCTTAAATTGTATTGTAGATATCTGAAAATGCTATTGAGATATCTTGAAATAATTGAGTGTCCTTTTAAAGATATCTTAAAATGCATTTTAGATATCTTGAAATACAATTTGAGATATCTTGAAATACATTGTTAGATATCTGAAATGGAGCAGAGACCCATTTTAAGATATCATGAAATTAATTTTAGATATCTAAAATGTATTTCAGATATCTGAAAAAAAAGAATTTCAAGATATCTTGAATGCTTTTTAAGATATCTAAATTATATTTCGAGATATCTCAAAATAACTTCCTTCTCATTTTAAGATATCCCAAATTCATTTTGAGATATCTGAAATGCATTTTCAGATATCTTAAAATGACTTCCTGCACATTTCAAGATATCTCAAATACATTTCAAGATATCTTAAAATAACTTCCTGTGTATTTCAAGATATCTCAAATTCATTTTGAGATATCTCGAAATAGACAGGAAGTCCCATTGAAAGAATAGGAAATGTTACAGGAAGTGATTTTGAGATATCTCAAAATGTATTTGAGATATCTTGAAATGCACAGGAAGTTATTTTAAGATATCTCGAAATGTATTTGCGATATCTCAAAATGCACAGGAATGTATTTCAAGATATCTCGAATTGCATTTAAGATATCTTAAAATGCATTTCAGATATTTCAAAATGTACAGCATATCATTTCAATATATCTTGAAATCTGTTTAAGATATCATAAAATGCTTTTTAGATATCTTAAAATAGATGCATTTTTAGATATCTGTAAGTCAATTTGAGATATCTAAAATGCATTTCCAGATATCTTAAAATCCATTTTGAGATATCTCTAAATGTTAATTCGGCTTGGAATTCAGAACTCTCTGGATTCAACAGCATTGCTTAACTGGCATGACGTCTCCCTTTACCCGATCACTTGTGTTTTAAAAAGCGATTTGGAATGTCCACTAGGAAAGCCAGGAGAATTCAAGAAGAAGCTGATTGGAACTATTTAAGAGTTGTATGGCTCAAAGATTTTAGGAAAAAAAAAAGAACTTCAGGTTAGTCACCTAAAAGTCAGCCTAGCACCTTTTGAGAAGTAAAAAAACAGAATTAGAAAACAAAAAAAAAAAAAAATCCAGAGGCCTTCACCTCCCCCACCTTCCATGTCAACCACTACTTTTGGTGGGATGAAGGAGATCGGTGCAAACAAAAATGTGATTTGAGTGCCACACACACACACACACACACACACACACAGAGCAGCCTGCCCATATTTACATAGGCTCACAAGTTTCCAGGTTTTTCTGAAGGGGCCTACTCTCTGCTGCTGCTGGGAGTGAAATTTCAAGATGTGGAATTTGGCCAGGGCTACAGGGGTCAAGAGCTCTGCTTGATTTCAAGGGGCGGACACTTAACACTGCTAGCACAGAGAAAGACTTGTCACAGCTGTCCCCTCTGAGCCAAGTAATGGCACATGTCCCTAAATATTCTGTCATACTTCTGTTTCCATTCCTGAGGGACACCGAGGACCCAAAGGGACTCTTTAGGTGAATGGCAGACAGATTAGAACAAGAAATCCCACTGTCTGCCTGATCATAAATTAAAAAGGACACGCGTGCTAATGTCCATTTATCTCACACCCTATAGAGAAAATATTCCTTTATATAAACCTGAAGACTTTTTTAGAAACCTAACAAAGAAAATGACTAAATTAATTTAGCTTGTGAATGATGGTAGGATTACGGCTGTCATGCGGTAAGTAGACAACTTCCTCTCCTCAGGAATTCATTAGTCATCTTTCTGCAAAGCTAGTTGTTTTACTCATCCATAGATCCTTCCATTACTGGCTCAGTTTAATCCGGTAGAGGGTCATGGGGGCCACAGCTGCATCAGAAATAACGTGCAGACCATCCTGCCCATCGCAGAGCTCCCATACTGGCTACGGTGATTTCAGGGCTTGTGTGAGGACAGTGAATACAAAGCAGTTTACTTAATTATTTATTGGACCTGTGGAAGTCATGGAAGTTTCTGGGTAGCTCACATGGATAATGCTGCACCTGTGGGTGGGTTACAGATTGGGGGTGATGCGGTTGTGTAGTGGTTGGCACTGCCATCTCACAGCTCCTAAGGGTGTTCTCCTTATTTGACGTTTTATCACTATCAATCCTTTTTTTTTTTCATTCCAGTGTGTGTGTTTTTTTTTATGACAACACATTTTGGTGTAAGACTTTCTGTAATTGGGCGGCACGATGGCACAGTGGTAGCGCTGCTGCCTCGCAGTAAGGAGACTTGGGTTCGCTTCCCGGGTCATCCCTGCGTGGAGTTTGCATGTTCTCCCCGTGTCTGTGAGGCTTTCCTCCCACAGTCCAAAGACATGCAGGTTAGGTGCATTGGAGATCCTAAATTGTCCCTAGTGTGTGCTTGGTGTGTGGGTGTGCGCCCTGCGATGGGCTGGCGCTCTGCCCCGGAGTTTGGTCCTGCCTTGCACCCCGTGTTGGCTGGGATTGGCTCCAGCAGACCCCGTGACCCTGTAGTTAGGATATAGCGGGTTAGAAAATGACTGACTGACTGAATTTCTGTAATATAAATGAAACTTTGCTGCAGTAAAGAGAACTGATACTGCATGAAAGATTTAATAAAGTTTAATATTGGATACCAGTCATGGAGTCCTGGGTTCAGTTCCCACCTTAGTCACAATTCATATGGAGTTTCCATTTTACTTTCTTGTATTGGGAAAGTATTGTAATCGTCCAAAGATTAGATGTCGATATTTTGATGAGTCTCTACGTTTTAGGCCTCCCTGAGTCCGAAAACGCCATTTTTGGAATGATTTCTTTGTGCCTGTATGTGTGTTTGTACACATGATAACTGGAGCACGCCTTCAGTTAGGTCAACCAAATTTTGCATACAAGTATTAGGTACAAAACATAGATTTCTATCAACTTTTAGGCTATTCCCGCTAACCGCAATTGGTGCTTTACCTTTTATTCATGCAGCTGCAGAGTCTGATTTGCTCAACTTTACTTTTAATTATAATTGTCTAATATATTATTAATTTGACTTGATTTGTTGTTGATGGTTCTTTATTGTACATAATATGAAAATATAACCATTGTCTTTCGGCTTACTCCTCAAATATCCACCCTCATATCAGAGTATACAAGAAAGTCGAGGGGAGACCACTCCCGATTTTATCTTAGGTCTCCAAATTGTTCCTTCCATAGTCCCAAAATGTTATTTCATGATGAAATTTGAACAGTATGAGTATGGGTGTGAGTGTGCAAATTTGTCATATTACTGGTATCCAGTTCAGGACTGGTTCCAATATTTGTACTTTATATTACTGAAGTAGTTTCTGCCTTCCTACAACCCCAACACAATATCGGCTCAGTTAAGCGATGACTAGCCATGGATTAACAGCAACAACAATTTATTTCTTCTATTAAGCCAAAATCACACAAGGAATGCATCAATGGGCTTTAACAGACCTTTCTTTTGACAGCCCATCCCCATCAAAGCCTTGGCTCCCTAAGAAGACTAGAAAAAACTTCCAGAAAAAATTTAAAAAACCTTGTAGGGAAAAAATGAAAGAAATTTTGGGAAAGGCAATTCAGAGAGAGTGTTAACAAATGGGTTAAATACAACACATAAAATAGAACACAAGTAAATCCTCTTCACAGAGCCAGATGGCCAATCTGTCTTGGCCACCTCAGAAATACAACATGACAGTCCAAAATGCTGAGCACTCCTCCCCAAATGCAGGCACAGAGCAGCACAAAAACTCTGAAGGTAAAATGCAAGAATAGATTATACTATTCACTAAATAGAAAACACTCAAATAGATCAAAAACAGAGTAGAAACTAATGATCCTAAATGAAAAACGCCAATATCTGCCCATTAGTTAATTGCAGAACCACAGCCTGATTACAGAAAAGGAGTCAGACAAGCCAGACAGTGTCAGAGTCCTGGAGACCTCAGCCATCAAACTGGCTCCCGCTACTGGTCATTCTACAGCCGAGTCAGCACTGGGATGGCCAATCAGATGAAAGGACACTTCTACTCAATGACTCCAGTGCTCCTTTATCTGAGATGACTTTTCCATAGGCAGGCAAACAACACAACAGTAGAGCAGTGGCACCAAGTGCCACATGAGGATACCAAGAAGAGAAACAGAATAGAGGAGGGTTATTAATAGTTTATAAATATTACTGATGTTTTATTACTAATACCAACTAGATGTGATCCTGTCTAAGTCGGGTTGTAATCTAAGTAAATCACTGTAGACCTCATGTTTTTTATTTGATATGGCGGTTGTCAATTTCATCTGATATCATAATACCCACCTTTTCCTAAATTGACACAGCCTCCATTTTTCACCACTTCTGCTTTGCACCAATCGTCAGACAGACCACTCTTACAATTGAAGTGTTTCAATCTGAAAATGCGGCAGTGGTTGCTACTCCCTTGGCCTGGTTTAGTGACTTTAGCCTAATTGTATTAGAGCTTTCTTTTCCTGACATGCATGTCAATTTATCATTATTTTCACTTATCCATTGACCAACACACAAAGTTATCAGTCATTCGCGATGCAGCTTGTTCACATTGCCCAAGTGCATAGAAGAAAGTTGCTACTATGCTGCTGTTGCCGGCATATAACATTGGTCAATAGAATAGTCCGCTAAGAACAATTCTGTTTTTAGACCCTTATTTGGTCATTTTATTACCATTTTTGATTTTTTTTTCCCTCTGTCTTCACGTTATGCCTATTTGTAAAATTATTCTTCCAAAGTCTAGCAACTGGATGGGCATAAAGATACACACACACACACACACACACATACATACATAGACACGTCTCCATTTATTAAGGCTGATATATGTTCTCACACTATGTTCAAATTAGTTCTATGTATATTATAAATGAATGAAGTAACACAGTAAATGAAATAACACAAAGGCACATCCCTTTGTGCTGCTGGTGCACGGTAGGTTTTCAGCACATGCTGCACACGGAATTCAGCGATGCACCTGTGTCGCCTTATATCCAAAGTCAGTGTGACAAAAGAGGCTTCCCCCTGCCCCCTTAATGTACATCAATTCAGTTAACGACCAAATTGACTAACGACACTCTACTCAGAACCATGTGGCGTCATTAAGCGAGGCACAACTGTGTGAGCAATGTCATACATGTGCGAATGGGAGCCAGCTAAAGGGCTTGAATGAGGGCAATTCCAAGCTAGACTGGGATGTGGCAGGGTGCACTGCTCCTTTTTGTCGCTTCTCTGCAGACCGTTCACAGAAAATTCCACCTGGCCCTGTTGATGTCACTTCTGGGTCCGAACCTATGGATGAAGTCCCTTCCGGTCCCGGCCCCTTTGACGTCACTTCCTACACTGTTCTTTAAAAGTCTCCACCTTTTCCCTATCCCCTTAGTTCTGTTGTGGACTCTGATTTGTGCACATCAGTGCCATCACTTATTTCAGTTTTGCAGCCAGGAAATAATACAGTATATGTGTGGCTGCCACAGACCTTACTATGGCTCTTTGTCGAGTTTGTGACAGCATATACTGTATATGTATAATAGTCGTGTCTTGCTCAATGTAAGTACGTCTCTGTGAATTTCCCCTTGGGATTAATAAAGTGTCTATCTACAGTATCTATTTAATGACATCATATGGTTCTGACCAGAGTGTAATTGTGTATACTGTATGGAGATAGATAGATAGATAGATAGATATTGTCTCTCCTATCTATCTATCTATCTATCTATCTATCTATCTATCTATCTATCTATCTATCTATCTATCTATCTATCTATCTATCTATCTATCTATCTATCTATCTATCTATCTATCTATCTATCTAATAAATGGAGCAACAGATGTGTTGGGATCCCAAGGAATTTCCCACTTAATGTCCAAATTGACAAAAAGAAGAAAAGTAAAAATACTCCACAAATGCTAGATACAACTCTTTAGGCACAAAATTAGCTGTTGTCCAAGGAAGGTGGTCCCAAAGTAAATGCTGATTTCTGGTCAGTGAGTTCTTTAAATAGTGATTCAGGCAGGATGGGCGGGGCTACATTCAATTTCCCAAAGTGATGTCAAAGCTCTTCCTGTTCTTCTATCCTAGGACAGGAAATGAAATAGGTTTGTGCCGGTGTCACTTTAACAATTTTCCCCCCTTTGTTTCTTTTGGCACAGACCCTTAAGACACTACCTGCACTTGCATGTGTGACACAGATAAAGATAAGAAGTCTGAATTTGCATAAGCTGCCCTAATTCAGAGTATTCATAAAAATGTAATGATTCACTTCAGGAGCTAGAATAATAAACTAAAAATAGTTGCATCAGATATATGAAATGTTAAAATATGTGCTTCAGTTTAAATGTTGAAAGTCTAAATATTCTCAATTGTAATAGAAATCTTAAATTTTTCCCCAAAGGTCCATAGTGGGCTAGATTCCTAAGGATCAAAAATAACATCATATTTGTAATCACTGACCTTTATTGTCTAAAAAGATGCACCACCAGATAAGAATAAAATATCATTAATATTATCATGTTAGTGTTCAGCAACCTCGAATCCACATAGAACGGCACTCCACATTTTAATTTTTTGTTAGTTTTGTGAGAAGAAGTAACTTTAATCCCTCTTATCCCATTTGATTGTGAACCCCTTGGGTCAGTTGATGTGAAATGCACAACTTCAAGTTATTTTTGCTGAAGACACCTATAGGTTTAAATTTTATCATAAAGGTGTAGTTTTTTTGGTCCAAACATGGTGTAAAAAGGAGGGTTTTTGGTTGCAGAGACCAAAAATAGGGGGTAAAACCCAAAACACTTAAAGCCTTGCATAACTAGACATCATGATGAATCGAACGGCGTATCATATGTGGTGGTGCCCGTGAAGTGTCTTTCATTTTGTTTGCTTTAAGGCATAGCAGCCTGGGGACGTGAGGTGTTAAAAGTAACACTGAGTTGCCCCTTTCTGCTCCTAGCAGATCTTGGTGGAGTGGAGGATTTACAATTGGATTCAATTTTGTGATTCATTGCTGCCACCATCTGGTCATTGGTGGTAGTGCAGGCAGTTTCACACAATGGCGCAACCTCAGCTGCCGACCTTATTAATATTTAACAACATTTAAGTGCAAGTGGCCAAATTCATCACCCAGATCAGCAGCACAGCGCCTTTTTTATTCTGAGTAATTTTTTTTTAATTCATTCATTCTTTAAACTGGATGATGACAGAGAAAACCACGTTTTTATGCTCCAAACTTTAGAATGATAACATCATGCCTCACATCCATGAGATGAAAGTATGCTTAGACCTGATGTTCCTTTTCAAGCCTTTCCCTTTTAGATAAAGAAATAATGGGGAAGATGTGGCTGACATGATGAGTCACATAAGTAGAGAGTGTTACAGAAAAGAAAAAAAAGAAAAAGATTGGTTGACATCTGTTCCAGTAAAAAAAAAAAAAAAAAAAAAAAAACAGATGTTATTGATTCCAAAGCATATTTAATTTGCGACTCTGCTTGGGCATTATGATATAACTGCATTAGAAGTCCATAACTGAATGAAAATGCTGCCGAGATTAGTGCGAAAGGTATTGAAGTGCACTTTATTGGCATTAAAAGCATCTTTGTTCCGACGCTGCTTCTGGTAAAACTGTATTGGCTACGCAGCTTCTGACTGCATCTTGCTTTCCACCTACATTAAATGCTCTTAAAATCTTTTTAATGTACCACTGGCACTTTTCAAGAAGGGCAAGACGGGTCTGGATATTTGTTCCTTTGTCTTGCATGACATCCCTAAAATACTGCATTTATAAGTTGCTAGGGTGGGTGGGAGCCTATCCCATCAGCATCGGGGGTAATACAGCGGCTCATCCATCACAGGCCATACTTGTGCACACACACACCATCCATCCATCCATCCATTGCTCAGAATAATGGGAGAATCAACAGGGGGTCAAGATTAGTGGTGGCTTCAGTTGATTGGGGGAGGTGATAAAGTTCTGCATTTTAAGAATTAGAGGACGTAATGTATTAAATTATCCATCCATCCATTTTCTAACCCGCTGAATCCGAACACAGGGTCACGGGGGTCTGCTGGAGCCAATCCCAGCCAACACAGGGCACAAGGCAGGAACCAATCCTGGACAGGGTGCCAACCCACCACAAGACACACACAAACACACCCACACACCAAGCACACACTAGGGCCAATTTAGAATCGCCAATCCACCTAACCTGCATGTCTTTGGATTGTGGGAGGAAACCCACGCTGACACGGGGAGAACATGCAAACTCCATATAGGGAGGACCCAGGAAGTGAACCCGGGTCACACACACACACACACACACACACACACACACGCATATTCAATCACAATTTGCTATTAAAAAGTTGGCAGTTAACCTAACCTGAACATCTTTGGAATGACTAGTAGAGAATAAGAAGGAAACATCACACATGAAAATGGGGACAACATGCAGTCCCCACAGTCACACACACTTCGATGGGTCAGTTTAGAGTCCCGAATTATATTTACCTTGCATGTCTTCTGGATTTGGGAGGAAACTTTTGCCAGGTAAAATGCCCACATGGACATGTGGCGGTCACTAAAATCAAGTCAAGTGGGCTTTATTATCATACCATCTATAGAAATATCTTGGTGCAGCATATACTGTGGTAGGAAATGTTGTTTCCCACAGCCACAGTGGAATATTTAGGCAATAAGGATGACAATATAACATACAGATTTGGGGGGGGTGGGGGGTAATTTACATAAGGGAATGTAGAGCAAAGAACAACATCTGTACAAATAGCCATCACATAGACAAACAGCAATCAGTGATTATAGGAGGTGTACTTGGGACAAGGAATGCAATGGAATGCAGAACAGAAGAGTGATCAGGTAAAAGTCTATGATAAGGGTGCACTGCAGGGACGGGGTAACATTATACTCAGGAGCCTGACTACCTCTGGGAAGAAGCTGCTGTTTGGCCTGGCAGTGTTAGTCCACAGCCTCCAATGCCATCTGCCAGGTGGAAGCAGGGAAAGGAGATTGTGGGAAGGGTGGTAGGGATCTCCCACAGCATTGGAGGCATTATAGATGTAACACTTGGTGAACATGTTCTTAATGGAAAGGAAAGAAGTCTCAATGATGGTCACCACAGTGTGCACTATCCATATTTGGACTTGCGATCAGAAGCATTACAGTTCCCTTACCCGACAGAAGAGCAACGGTTTAGGATGCTTTCAGTGGTGCTCCTGTAAAATGTGATGGAAGACTTGACAGCTGGCGTATAGAGTGGAGTTGTTTTCTTGGTTAAGGAGGAGGTATTGATAGACCCCATTGGGTCCTCCACTAAGTGCATACAAATAATTTGGTGCTTTTCCCTCTCTCTACTACAGAACTTTTGATGTAAAGTGAAATGTTGTGGGGTGGTTTGCTAAAGTCTACAATCATATCTTTAGTTTTATCAACATTGAGAGTCAGGTTGTTGCACCTGAAACAGTCTAGCAACTGCTCCACTTCCATTTTGTGCTTTGTCTCATCATCATTGCTGACGATACCACCGGGGTATCTGTAGACTTGATGATGCTGTTGGGGTTGTACATCACAGTACAGTCATGAGTTACCAAGGTGAACAGAAGTAGGCTAAGTACGCATCCATGGGGGGCTTTTCAGTGCTGGAGATTTTGTTGCCAATGCAGAATGTCTGTTGTTTATCAACCAGAAAGTCCAAAATTCATTTACAAACAAACAATGACCCTAAGCAGGATGAAAAGACAATGCAGGAGTGGCTTAGGAAAATTGATGGGAATGTCCTTGAGTGGCCCAGCCAGAGACTAAACTCGAACCCAATAAAAAATCTCTAGAGACACCTGAAACTAGCTGCTCACCAGTGGTCTTCATACAACCTGACAGAGCTTGGGAGGATCTGCAGAGATGAATGCCAGAAAGTCCCCAAATAAATGTGTGTAAAGCTTGTCATATCAGTCCCATGAAGACTCCAGGCTGGGATCACTGGCAAAGGTGCTTCAACTAAGTACAAAATAAAGGGTCTGAATACTTCTGATAATGTGATATTCCAGTTTTTTTAAAATAAATTTGCCAAAAATTCTAAAATCCTGTTTTTACTTTGTTATTGTGGGGTATTGATTGTTGTTTGATATGGGGAGAAATAAATGCAAATGATTTTAGCACAAGGCTACAACGTGACAAAATATGTAAAAAGTAAAGGGGTCTGAATACTTTCAGAATCCAATTTACTAACAAAATCATTTGATCAGATATGTGATAATATTTAATTTAATTTTCCAAAAGCTTTTGATATCCTATTACATAAGCGATTGATGAGACTTCATCTGGACTACTGTGTGCAGTTGTGGTTTCCAGGCTATAAAAAAGACAGAACAGCACTGAAAAAGTCCAGAGAAGAGCGACTAGGCTGATTTCAGGACTGCAGGGGATGAGTTGTGAGGAAACATTAACAAAGCTGAGCCTTTACAGTTTAAGCAAAAGAAGAGTAAGAGGAGACATGATGGAAATGTTTAAAGTTATGAAAGAAATTATTGCCATGCACCGAGACCATGACTTTAAAATGAGTTCATCAGGAAAATGGGGACACAGTTGGAAACTTGTTCAGGGTAAATTTCACAAAAACGTTAGCAAAGTTTTTTTTCGCACAGAGAACCATAGACACTTGGAATAAGCTAATAAGTAGTGTAATACACAGTAGGCCTTTAGGGACCTTCAAAACTTGACTTGATGTAATTTTAGAAGAATTATATGGATAAGACTGGTGAGCTTTGATGGGCTGAATGTTCGGTCTCTAATTAGAACAATGTAGACGAGAACAGACCAAAGAGAAATGGCAGGTCAAAGTGCTCTGTCTATGAATGAAATTAGTACAAAGAATGTTGGGTGTTTTTCTTCATTATGAACGCGCTGGACTGTTGTTTATGGTAATTCCATACAAACATTAGGAGGTTTGTCTTCACAACATAAATAATGGAGTAAATTACAAAGTAACATAGTAGACACTTTGGGGACTTTATGATCTGTACTCGATGATATATTTCAGAATTTACTTCAATGTGCTTGGCAAGCTTTGTTAGACTAAATGGCTTATTTTAATCGAACTGTACTTGTATTATTTATTTATGTAACAGGACAGGTAATTTGTGATTTGACATCTTTAAAATTTGTCCTAATCTCTTAATGTTCCTCCACAGGTGGGTGCCAGGTACAGGCCACACAATGCCGAATCCAGAAGTGCACAACGGACTTTGTTTCTCTGACGTCCCATCTTAACACAGCGCTGGATGTTTTTGACACAGAGTTTTGCAAAGCACTGCGCGCCTATTCTGGTTGCACACACCGAACCGCCAAGGCCTGTCGTGGAAACCTGGTGTTTCACTCGGCTGTTCTAGGCATCAGTGATCTCATTAGCCAGCGCAACTGCTCCAAGGATGGGCCTACTTCTTCTACCCAGACAGAAGTCATCCACGAGCCCTGTAGTTATCACAGTCGCCATCAAGGGATGGGTAAAGACATTCGAACTGGGATCCAGGACCAACCCACCTACCTCTTCTGTGGCCTGTTTGGGGACCCACATCTTAGGACTTTCAAGGACCATTTTCAGACATGTAAGGTGGAGGGAGCTTGGCCCCTGATCGACAACAACTACTTGTCCGTTCAAGTGACGAATGTACCAGTAGTGCCAGGTTCAAGTGCTACTGCAACAAACAAGGTATGAAGTGATCTACTCTGATGCAGCCAGGAGGATGGACATCCTCGCTATCATTTTTAATTGTTTAAGCAAGAAATTTTACTTTTGTACAATGGTTTGCTTCTAGGTATTTTTCTGGCTTATTACGATTTGAAAACTCTGCTTTTGTTTTTTACCACAGCCCTAAATTACATTAGGAGACTTTGATAATGGATGAATGCTTCATACGAAGCACGGTTGTGTTTTTAAATGGGACAGAATTAGGGATTGTCTCACGTCATCCGGGAAAGAAGGAAATCAATCAATCAATCAATCAACATTTATTTATATAGCACATATTCATACAAAAAAATGTAGCTCAAAGTGCTTTACAAAATGAATAGAAAAATAGAAGACACAATAAAAAATAAACATAAGTCAACATTAATTAACATAGAATAAGAGTAAGGTCCGATGGCCAGGGTGGACAGAAAAACAAAAAACTCCAAAAGCTGGAGAAAAAATAAAATCTGTAGGGGTTCCAGACCAAGAGACCGCCCAGTCCCCTCTGGGCATTCTACCTAACATAAATCATCATATTTTCATGGAAGGACCTGATGATGATGGTCACGTAGACTTCTGGCTTTCAGTCCATCATTGTTGGAGCATCATGATGCTTTGAGTCCACCACAAAGAAACCGGAAAAAGAAACAGAAGAGAGTCATTTTTAGAGCCACCATGAATAGTTATTATGAAGAATTGAACATCAGAGTATCAGGATTAGTTAAAGTGAAGTTATAAAAGGCCATGTTAAAGTAATGTGTTTTCAGCAGTGTTTTAAAGTGCTCTACTGTATTTGCCTGGCGAATTCCAGAGGCTATTCCAGATTTTAGGTGCATAGCAGCAGAAGGCCGCCTCACCACTTCTTTTAAGTTTAGCTTTTGGAATTATAAGGAGACACTCATTTGAAGATCTAAGGTTACGATTTGGAATATAACGTGTCAGGCATTCCGATATATAAGATGGAGCGAGATTATTTAAGGCTTTATAAACCATAAGCAGTATTTTAAAGTCAATCCTGAATGACACAGGCAACCAGTGTAGTGACATCAAAACTGGAGAAATGTGTTGGATTTTCTTTTCCCAGTTAGGATTCTAGCAGCTGCATTCTGCACTCGTTGCAAATGATTTATGTCTTTTTTGGGTAGTCCTGAGAGGAGTGCGTTACAGTAATCTAGTCTACTGAAAACAAAAGCGTGAATTAATTTCTCAGCATCTTTCAATGATATAAGAGGTCTAACTTTAGCTATGTTTCTTAAATGAAAAAATGCTGTCCTAGTGGTCTGATGAATATGCGATTTAAAATTCAGATTACAGTCAACGGTTACCCCTAAATTTTTTACTTCCGCCTTAACTTTTAATCCTAGTGCATTAAGTTTATTTCTGATAACCTCGCTGAATCCATTATTGCCAATTACCAAAATTTCAGTTCTCTTTATTTAGTTTGAGAAAATTACTATTCATCCATTCAGAAATACCAGTAAGACATTGTGTTAGTGTATCGAAAGAGTCGGAGTCATCAGGTGCTATAGATAAGTACAGCTGTGTGTCATCAGCATAGCTGTGGTAGCTCACGTTGTAACCTGAGATAATCTGACCTAACGGAAGCATGTAGATTGAGAATAACAGCGGACCCAGGATAGAGCCTTGTGGAACACCATATCGGATATCATGTGTCTTTGAGATTTGATTACCACAACTCACAAAGAATTTTCTCCCTGCCAGGTAGGATTCAAACCAATTTAAGACACTGCCAGAGAGGCCCACCCATTGACTAAGGCGATTTCTAAGAATATTATGATCAATGGTGTCAAATGCAGCACTCAGATCTAAGAGGATGAGAACAGATAAATGGCCTCTGTCTGCATTTACCCGCAAGTCATTTACTACTTTAACAAGTGCAGTTTCTGTACTGTGATTTGTTCTGAAGCCTGACTGAAAAGTATCAAGAATAGCATGTTTATTTAGGTGGTCATTTAACTGCATAATGACTGCCTTCTCTAAAATTTTACTTAAGAAGGGCAGGTTAGAAATGGGTCTAAAATTTTCAAAGGCAGAGGGGTCAAGATTATGTTTCTTAAGAAGGGGTTTAACTACAGCAGTCTTAAGACAGTCTGGAAAGACCCCCGTATCTAATGACGAATTTACTATGTCCAGAATATTGTCAATTAGAACGCCTGATATTTCTTTGAAAAACCTGGTTGGTATTGGGTCAAGGACGCAGGTGGAGGATTTCAGTTGAGAAATCTCTCCCATGTGTATTTGTTATACTTTATAGTAGAGAAGAAAGCAACAGTAGGTTTTAGAAATTGACAGCTCAATTTATTAATACAATTTGTGTTAATAGAATCAATTAATTATTTTATCCCAGATTACAACATGGTTATATGTAAGGCAGTTTTGAACTCTTTTACTTCAACTCTGTTAGCCAGCAGCCTTACCACGTGAACTTCAGAACAGGTCATTCACCTGAAGCTAAGCCTGTTCAAGCCTGGACAGTACTTGGATGGGAGACCATCTAGGAAAAGCTTGGGTTGTTGCTTGAAGAGGTGTTGGTGAGGCCAGCTGGGTGTGCTTACCATGTGGTCTGAGGGTGGATTCCAATGCCCCAGTAAAGTGATGGGGACAACGTGCTGCAAAAATGGTGCAGTCTTCCGGATGAGATGTGAAAAAGAGGTGCTTACTCTCTGTGGCCATAAAAGATCTATGGGCATCTTTTGTAAAGAGTAGGGTGTCAGTCTGACCTCCTAATCACCTCCCTTCCTAACTGATTAACTGTCTTTTCCACCTCTTCATCACCTAGTAACTAACTTTGGTAGCGTACTGATGCAAAATGGCTGTCATTGCATCATCCAGGTAGGTGCTGCACATTGGTGGTGCTTGAAGTGGCTGCCCTTCTCTATGTAAAGTGTTTTGAGAATCTCAAAAAAGAGCTATATAAATATATAATTCCATCTTCTTCTTCTTCTACAACAAGTTTCTTGGACTTTTGACTAGTAATTTCTATCTATCTATCTATCTATCTATCTATCTATCTATCTATCTATCTATCTATCTATCTATCTATCTATCTATCTGTCTTATCGCTTTATGGATGTTTCATTTTTACAATTCTGACATGATGAACCCTTACTTGTTTGTATGATAGACATAACATACTAGTGTTTAGTAATCAATGCTTTGATGCTATTCGTACAAAACTCAATCAATGACATTTTTTATCAGTTCTTCATAACTCCAGTGGACTGGTTCAGATCTTGGGCTCGCAGCTATCTGGATTGAGCCAACATGTTGTGTTTTTTTTGTTTGTTTTATCATGTTTGTGTGTGTTTTCCTTTAGACTCTGTAGTTTTCCTTCCATATCCTATGTTTTAAGTTAATTGGCGACAGGATGAAGGTGAGCACTCCATGCTCGTTCAACATCCATCTGGCTCAAGCTCTGAGGCATAAACAGCCATGAAAGTTCATATTCAGAATGAATTGATGATCTTTTTTGCTGGATACTTTTACAACTTACAAATCACAGCGTGTAGTATGTTTTGATAAATTTTGGGTGCTTGCAGCCCTGAAGGTGGGTTAAGCGAATTTAGGAAATTAATGCATTATCACTTCAGGAAATTTCCAAGATACATTATTAAAATGGTTCAGTTGTTCTAACATGCAGTTCTCATAATCAATTTAGTCAATAGTGTTTAATGAAACCCCTCTTTTCCAATGCTCTACAACAGGGGTGAGAAACATCAGACCTGGTAGGTTGCAGTGATTGCAGGTTTTTTTTTTTTCCAATCCAGTTAATTAGGCACCAATCCTTGCCAATAACAGATCTTGTTTATCATATATACTCGCGTTTAAGTTCTACCGCGGATTAGACGGGGATTGATTTTACCGTATGATTTTGGGTATTTTATAATGTCGGTCGCATAAGTCAAATAAGGAAAACTCTTGTTATTTGTTCAAGAGATTATGATATGCTAACACCCACCTGAGAGAGTAACCACGGAGCACACTGCCTTATTTTTGTATGTATTGTGCCTACATGACCACACGGTAATACCGGAAATATTCAAAGATGGAGCATTCGCCCGGAAGAAAATATGAAGCTGGTTTTAAATTAAAAGTTGTTGAAGTGACGAAAGAAATTGGTAACTGTGCTGCTGCAACAAAATTTGATGTGTTTGAGAAACTGGTGCGATATTGGAGGAAGCAAGAAGATGTAAAAAAAATTGTGTTGCATTTTTGAATGGGTGTATAAGTCGGGGTCTGATTTTATGATAGATTTTTCAGCTTTCAAGACCCGAATTATATGCGAGTATATATGGTAATTTTATGGCTTATTAGTGTTTTCATTCTGCCATGTCAGGTCATTCTTGCATCGTAGATTTTTTCCTTTCCAAGGATATTATTCAAATGATGTGAAGAATAAAATAGATGAGTAATTCTCAGTCCTTCACTTTTTGTCTCCTTCCAAGTATGTTATTAAACCAAATAATGATGAATTCTCACAAGTGTAAATGGAAGCAAAGTTAGAGAGAATACTGCTGGTTCCTTCGTCATTAATTCTTATTGCTAATAAGGAACAATTAAAAAACAGGGAATGTAGTTGTTTAAGACCAAATTAAGTAATTAAGAGCGTGAAATCTTAATTAACTAGACAAGTAAAATGAAGCATTAAAATATTGCTTGAGCAATAGGTTCTTTATCAGCAATAATTCTCTTCTTTTATTTTTTTTTAAGAAATTGGGTTGGGACAAAAACCTGCAGCCACTGCAGCCCTCCAGGACTGACATTGTTCACCCCGCTCTACCACATTTTTCATCATTTTACATTCCTTTCATCGAATTCAGTTTCAAAATTTCTTGACTGTGGAGCCTGTAGTGAGATGGTGGTCCTCCCTCAAATTCCTTCAGAAATAGACAGTCCTACTAATGTCCGAGGCACCCAGTCAGACACTGGACGAGTCTGTACACTCACTTTAGTTATGGCGCAGATGAAATGATTTCAGACACTGTCAGCTATTGTGTGCTGTAATACACTGCATTTCAGCTCAAAGACCATTCGTTAGAGATCTTTAACCAGGAGAAGAAAAGGAAATGAGCCAGTAATTCAAAACCTAAAGTTAGTATTATTGTTCGTTAACCAGAATCAAACCCCAAAAGTTACAGCAAGCAACTGAAAAGCAAAAGTCAGGAATTGGGAAATCTAAAGGGAAATAATTAACACACACACACAAAGGTTGTTTTCTTAAAATATCTGCAAATTCATATAGTGACACGTCCAAAGTGCTGATTCTTTTGCCATCACACCAGTTAACGTGTACTACATAACTTCCGGGAACACATACAATAGCAACCATTGTTATATCATGATGGCAATTCATAATGGAGGCATCCAGAGAAAAACAAAATGCATAAAACAAAAATGATACAAAATAATTTCAAATAACTGAAAACAATTTCTAAAATGAAAATAAATGGAAAAAAAACAACACAGATTAAGAACCTCCGAACCCATAATGGGAAATAATCACCAAGAAAAAAGACTTAAACAAATGTTCGAAAAAGTGCCAAATGTGCATAATCATAACACTATGGAAAAGTGTTTATACAAAGTTAACTCCTTTTATTGAAGGAAGAAAGAAAGAAAATAGATGGTTGGATGGATGGATGTTTTGCATTTTGTGATGAAATGTGGATGGAGGTGAGTGTATCGTCAGCTCTTTTAAAAGTACACTATCTACCTGGCATTGAGTTCAAAGGCAAAAACATTCCTGAGGGCATAACATGAAAGCTTTTCTTAATGATCAGATGATGGAAGACAGCCTGGACGGCGATGAGCAAAACAATGAGACTTTTAATTGTAATATTTAGAATCCGAAGCAGATGCCAGCTGTTATTACTTTATCAATAATGCCCACTCCATTAAACAGTGCCTTTTTATAGCAAATGATATATCAGCTCCCTAATTGCTTGACAGTTCTGTTGGTTGTGTGTCCTTAAACATCATCCGTATTTATTCAGGTAACCCTAGGACAAGATGTTGTAGTTATAGGAGTGTTATGGTGCAGAATTGCATGCCTCTTTTGCTTCCCGATGAAATAATGAGCTTAATATATTAAATGAATTAGTCATTATGGTTGCTTATAACTTGGAGATTGTGACAGTGACACTAGTGGGGGCGAGACGATCAGAATGCATGGGTTTTATGATTCAGACTTTTAATTGCTGAGTACTGTATGTGTTCAGCAAGAAAACACCCAACCCCCGTGATGGATTATGCATGTATGGCATCAGATCTAATAAAAACAAATGTCTTTGAGTGGATTGGTTTGGAGTTTACCAACTCTTGTCTTTGTTATTTTGCTAAATTCAGAGCAGCCGTTGGCGGGACTCCCACTAGAATTCCCAAGTCCTTACAAAATTGGTGATGTCCTATTCTCTGGAACAGAGTGTAAGGCATTTTTGAATTTTCTGTTTAGCACAAAGCTGAATTCCACATGTTTCATGTTTTTGTCCCAAAGCTCATCCAAGATGGTCCAGGCATGATTTGGTATCCCACTCCCCAAGTAAGTGTCAAATCCAAGAAACAAGATGAGGTGCATATGTGTGGTGAACTGGAGAATTTATACAGGCTGATTCACATAAAGAGGATTAACTTAGTGGAACTTGCATATATTCATATATAAACAGCAGGGGTCCAGCTCTGTGGTCCTCGGACAGTCAGTTTTCCACATCTGTTACTCTAACCACAAAATCGCTTCTGTTATATGGCAGAAAGTCTTATATAGGAGTTTATTGCCTGTATTCTCCTTAACAGCAGTGCCTTGGGAGCCATAACAGCAGAGGACTACAAACTCTTATCTAGGCCTACCAGTTCTTCATATCTGAAATAATGGTAGCATACAGACGTGGACAAATATATTGGTACCCCTCCATGTAAAAAGGAGAACCTATGATTGTTTCAGAAATAACATGAAACTAACTAAAGTAACTGGCAATTACTTCAAATTTACTTAAAATTACAATTAATTAAAATTATTCCATATTTTAAAAAAATCAGACTTTGCTTTAGAGTTTTGATTCAACTGAATATTTCAAATAATACCAATGAAAATGTCTTGGACAAAAATAATGAGATGCTTAACCTAATTTTTCACTTCACAACCTTTAGAGGCAGTCACTACAAACAAGCCATTCCTGGCGCTCTCCATGAGACTTCTTTACCTGTCTACAGGTCGATTGGCCCACTAGTCCTGAGCAAACTGTTCCAGCTGTGTCAGGTTTGGTGGGAGTCTTCTCCAGACTGCATGTTTCTGCTCATTCCATAGATGTTTAATAGGATTCCAATCGGTGGTCATAGAAGGCTACTTCAGAATAGTCCAGTGTTTTGTTCTTAACATTCTTGGGTTCTTTTAGCAGTTTGTTTTGGGTCATTATCCTGTTGAAGGGTCCACGACCTGCAACTAAGACAGAGCTTTTTGACACTGGACAGTGCATTTCACTCCAGAATGTCTTGATCATCTTTAGATTTCATTTTTTCCTGCACAAACTCAAGTAATCTTGCGACAGGCGCAGTAAACCAGAGTGTATTTAACAGAGCCTGCAGCAGAATACCTGGTTCATACTTTGGTTTTGTCACATCTAGACTATTGGAACTCTCTGCTGTCACCAACACACTGCGGATCATTAAAACTGCAGTGGCGGTTCTGGTGTTCAATCAGCTGAGGTGGGCACATGCCATTCCTCTTCTCAGATCACTAATATGGCCCCCTGTAGCAGTATGTATTAACTTAAAATCCTTGATGCTTGCTTGCAGAGTAGTCAATGGATCAGTTCCCATATATATAATATACAGTATATGGAGACATTTGTGAGATCCTATGCTGCTCCTCAAGTACTCGGGTCTGGTGATGCTACATCTGTGTGGTATTGAATCTCAGTCCAGATTCTATTCATGTATAGCTCCTAGCTGGTGGAATGATCTTCCCTCCTCCATTTGGAATTGTGCCTCTCTCCATATATTTAAGAAACGTTTTGGTGAATTTCTGTCTAGCTCAGTGGTTCCCAATCTTTTCTATGCCCCGCTCCACTAGAAAATGTTTGATTTATGTTTGTACCCCTTACAAAAGTAACATCACCTTTCAAGATGAAGAACTCGTATTTTTGAACAGCAAACCACATATGGTACTGCAGGTGAACAAATTGAACTAAAAATAAATACACTTTTTAACTTGGTGCATAAAATTTAAATATAAATTAAGCAATTTAAGCTCATATAATAATAATCTTGTAAATGTGTTTCCCATGAAGGTTGGTTGATGGTCTGGGGCTTGGGGTATCCTGTGAAGCATCAAGCACCATAAGGAAATGGCACAAGATCAAGGGGCTCATGGAGACTCGAGACTGGAGACCCGCATGAAGCAATGAGAGCTGGTGTGCCACTAAGCAGTGAAACACAGTCGACAAGCTTTGTCCCCTGATAACACCTGCACTACAGTTCATTAAAAGATGTGCCGCACAGTTAAAATTGCTGCACCACTGCCAGGACTGCAAACAGGAGAGGTGGACTGAGTGTAAGCAGCAGGTGTTGTGTACAGTTCAGTCCCCCTTGTCCTCCCTGGCAAAAATGTCAATCAAACCTCAAAATCAGTGACATTTCATGATCAGGGCTTATAAAGAACTCCTTGGCCTTCTCTCATTGCCAGGTCTAATTTCCATTCTCATAGAGAAAAGCCAAGCAAAATGACACCTTTTATTGGCTAACTAAAAAGATTACAATATGCAAGCTTTCGGGGCAACTCAGGCCCCTTCTTCAGGCAAGATGTAACCATTCTCATAGAAAAAGCTATTTGCCTTTACGAACGCTACGTCCGCTGCAAGAAACCCACAAGAATCTGCATTTCTCTCCTCATTCACAGGTGACAGTTGTGCACGCAATGCCTGATTCTTTTCATATCATAGAACAGGAGCACTAACTAATAAATGACCTACAAATGACGGCACACTGCAAGAGACTGGTTGGACCATGATAAGTCTGACAATGCACCCCACACAGCCTTTTTCTTTGTCCCCCACCCTGAAATGCCATCTCACACCCCCTGATGTAAGCTATTAGATTTTATAATCTAGTAATTGTTACTAACTTGTATATTTGTTCTACCCTGCTATATCCTAACTACAGGGTCACAAGGGTCCGCTGGAGCCAATCCCAGCCAACACGGGGTGCAAGGCAGGAAACAAACCCCGGGCCAGCCCACCACAGGGCACACACACACACACACATACACACACACACACCAACCACATACTACGGACAATTTAGAATCGCCAGTGCACCTAACCTGCATGTCTTTGGACTGTGGGAGGAAACTCACGCAGACACGGGGAGAACATGCAAACTCCACACAGGGAGCACCCAGGAAGCGAACCCGGCTCTCCTAACTGCGAGGCAGCAGTGCTGCCCACTGCGCCACTGTGCCACCCTTACTCGAATATATTGACCTCTATTTTTGAGTCGCTTTGAATAAAAGCATCTGTTAAGCAAATACATGTAAATGTTTGCATGTTTTCTCACATTTGCATGGGCACCTTGGTTTTAATCCTGTAGGTGTTTAAGTTAGAGAGACCGGAGACAGTAATTTAGCATATTGTATGGAAGTGTGCATTGCCATCCTTTACAAGAAAAGTCCTTGCCTTTCACCCAATGTTGCCAGGATAAACTCTACAAGTAAAGCTACAACTGCATTTAGGAGACTCATACTATATCCTGTACCTGGTTACAGTCTACGGTGCATTTCAGTGCACTTCCCGTGTCTGCATTTACTTTCTCTGAATACTTCAGGTTTCGTCTTGCATCCCAATTCATGTTTGTCCTAACTGGTAATTCTAAATGTGTCTGAGTGTTTGTATGAGTGACCTTTGTAATAGACTGGTGCCTTGGCCAGCATTGTTTTCTGAGATAGACTGCGGACCACCACAAACTCTACTTTGGATTAAACATGTTGGAGATTGTCATGATATGTAAATGATCTATAGATGACTGATCTCAAGAATGTCATAAAAAACCTCAAATTGTATTTATTTTTTTCAATATTTTCAAATGTTTTGAATAAGCATGCTGTTTTCATATGAAGGATTTAAAAAAAAAAAGATATACAGTTAGCTGGAGA
The DNA here is from genome assembly GCF_016835505.1 of Polypterus senegalus. NCBI lineage: Eukaryota > Metazoa > Chordata > Cladistia > Polypteriformes > Polypteridae > Polypterus > Polypterus senegalus. The sequence goes on from NC_053160.1 coordinate 23,303,032, forward strand.
CCTAAATGAAAAAAATCAGAGGAAACTCAACAGAAGATCTTACCTGAAGGAAAGGGAAATTGAAAATCAATTTAGGAGCAACATCCATGATGTGAAAGTGCTTCTATGTTTAATACTGTAATTAAAAAAAAAAAATTTAAGAAAAAAGTGGACTAATTTATGAACCGCAAGATATTTTTTACCCAGATATTGTCTCCTGCAATGCAAGTCCTCCAAATGTCACCAAAAGCTTACAGTGTTACTACATCATTTTGATGACTTACGAGTAAAGTTGGGAGAATATGATACATAACGTGAATATATATTTAAATACCGATAACCTGGTAAATTTTATATGATGTTTTGGAGCTGTGTGTGGTAAGTTCATCATTGCTCCAAATCAATATTTGCACATTTTCACAGTATTTAATTTAAAAGATTTCAATTTCCTCCCACATCTTAAAGATGTGAGTAGTGTCATGGAAAAAACTTTTGTCTCTCCTCAAAGAAGTCCATTATAGAGCCCAGATGAGAATGCAGAACATTTTTTATTTGCACAAAGTTGTGCACAAATGTCTCAGTCCATGGAGTGAGCCCTGAATTAAAAAAATAATATGCTTTCATACTTTTTCTAATTACCATAATCTGATTTAATACATTACGTCCTCTAATTTTTAAAATGCAGAACTTTATCACCTCCCCCAATCAACTAAAGCCACCACTAATCTTGACCCCTGTTGATTCTCCCATTATTCTGAGCACCACTTTGTTATGAGGGGTGTTTACTGCTTTTCCCATTGATCTTTGCAACGCTCCATAGTTGGGGTGTATGGGCTTCCCAATCAATTTATCCCTACTTTTTGGGAGGGTGTTTGTTACTAATTTGCCTCATTCTAACCTTTGAAAATTTACATTGGTACCTTCTCTAAGACAAGGAAGAGACCTCATCTGCTTAAGCTTTAAGTTACATTTAGTTACTCCTGAGTTACATTCAGTCCTTTTCCTTATGTTTAATAATTCATTCTGTTATAGATTCATACTGCATAAATTGTATACTTTTAGATTTTAAAAAATTATGATATATTAACTAAAATTCCATAGTAGTTAGATAGTCAACATATAAGTTGTCCAGATGTGAAAGAGCAATTGTGAGGAGAAAAGGCCTTTCAACACAATAAGATTGTCCAGGACTTAAGGATATGTTTCTCTCTGACCGGCTCACAGAATTATTCTTGTTTAGTCTTCAGCAAAGGAGACTACATTGAGATCTAACACAGGTCCTTAAAATTCTCAAAGACATCAAAAAAGTAGATTCAGCTGAATTCCTTTGACTAAATGGTGAATCACATATGTAAGGACACCAGTGGAAATTAAGGGGAAATGTATTTAGGACTGAAGCCAGAGAACATTTCTTTATGCAAAGATTGATGGGAGTCTGGAACAAACTACTGAGCCATGAAAAGGAAACAGAAACCCTAACAACTTTTAAGAAGTATCTGGATGAGATATTGGGACAGCTTAGCTATTACCTAAACAAACAGGCTTGATGGACTGAATGGTCTCCTCTTGTTTGTCAGAATCCGTATGTACTTATGTCTATCCTTTTCTCTAGATTTACTAAAATAACATTGAATCAAAGTTTAAAGGTCCCTTAAGTTTTACTCTCCATCACACTACTTGGTAATTTTATTCCATGTGTCTGTGGTTATTTGCATAAAGAAAAACTTTCTAAGATTTGTGCAAAATCTGCCCATACATGTTTCCAACTGTGTCCCGTTGTTGTTGATGAACAATTTATTTTAAAGTAACAGCTAGGATCCACTGTACTAATTATTTTTATACTTTTAAACTCTTTGATCATGTCACCGATTAATCTCCTTTTGCTTAAACTGAAAATATTCATCTCCTTCAGTATTTTTTCATAGTTCATACCACATAATCCTGGAATCGGCCTAGTCGCTCTTCTCAGTCTTTTTTGTAATATAGGGACAAAAATTGCACACAGTACTCCAGTTGAGTCCTCACTAGTACGTTAATTTAAGTATAAACTCCCTTGACTTATGCTTCATACATTGTGTTAACATTCTGCTTGACTTCTTGATTTCTTCTATATACTGCCTGGATGTAGACAGTGATGAGTCCACAACGACCCCTAGGTCCTTCTCATGATACAGTAGAGTACTTTCAAATTTCAAACCTTCCATGTTCTATTCAAATCTAACACTTCATGTGTGTAATACCTTAGTATTGCTTGAATTAAATTTCAGTGCAGTACATACAGAAAAGCAAATGTCAAAGAATGCATCAGTCGGCATGTTTTTAGATATGAATTTTTTCCAGTTGTGCCAGTGACCGACATATTTGCGCCCTCTGAATGGCACATGTGGACAGGCCTAGCATGACTAAACAATAGTCACTCTTATTGCCTATCAAGAGGTACAAATGTGTATTATTATCGATCCTTATTTCATAGTCACTCTTGGTCCACCAGCCCTGAAAACATTTAATGCATAGAAGCTCTTGTACCTTCTAGAAATAATAAAGTGGCATGAACAATGCATAAGCTCCTACCCAAGCAAAGCCTGATTGTGCTGGGCAGGCCATTTATACTGTCAAGCATGAAGCCTGACTGAATAAATCCTTCCTTGGATAGATTTATGTAGCATCAGCAAAGGAAGCTATAAGGAGGGGGAGGTTGTGAGCTTGCACTGACACAACACATTGCCGTACCCACCACATGACGAACCACCTCAGGATCCCTAATTGGGACAGTCAGAGTTTAATTATTGTTACTGCATGTGAATTGGCACAGTGGTAGTTCTACTGCCTCGCAGTAAGGACATCATGGGTTTGTGTCCTGGGTCCTCCATGTTTAGTGAGAAAAGCACTATATAAATATAAATAATTATTATTAATTAAACATAAATGCCATATTTAGGTTATAGATAAAAGTCCACAGAAATATTAGTTATTTTCACAATTCAGTTATGGTAGAAATTAGTCTCTTTTTTTTCTTCTTCTTCTTCTTAATTGTCCATACTTTTATCTTCATTCCCTTTCTTCTCACTTTCTAAGCCTTAGATTTTAAGGCTTTAAAATGGTTTCTTGCTATTTTAAAAGCTGTTGGTATTATGGGAAAATCCAGATATGGAGAACATAGTGACTAATAAGGACAAATGGCTGCTACGTGAAAACTTTGAAACACTCCTGGAATTTGAAAGCTGCGTCTTCTCCAGTCCTACAACACATCATGATTGTGACGGTTTCAAAAGACTGATGATGGTGATTTGGCTAAGTTCGACTGCAAAATGTGAATTAGGGTTTACTAGACACAATAACCTTTCAAATACAGGTTATAGAATAAATTTAAAAAATATTTGAGATTTGGTATCCCTTATCTTCACTGTCCTCCTACTTCTTTCTAAGATATCCTTGTGTGCGTCAGCTTTTTTTGCCCAATGCCCCTTCTCATGGTAATGTTCCCATAAAGCCTGCTTCTCAGACTGTGACATTTTGACGCACATTGCTTACCTTCTGTTCACTTTTTGACTACCATCAGTAATAGGCAGGTCCCCATTACCTGCTGGGAAAACATCTTTCCTGTTCCAGCAAACACTTCCCATCATATAAAGGCGACTCTCCGCATTCCTCCTGCACCTTTAGCCATTATCCTTGTGTGTTTCAGCCTCTCTTGCCAGTTGCTTTCTCTGATGATTGTGTTATCAAAGCCAAAGTGACCAATCAGATCAAAGCCAAACTGACCAATAAGATTGCTTGAAGGGCCCAGACATGCATACAAACTCATACGGGACAGAAGAGTTTTATTATTTAGTACATTATTGTAGCTACTTTCTCAAGTTGATATTGCCTAAAACAGACCATCATTTGCTCTGCAGTTAACTTATTTTTTAACTTATGTTTTAGGATTTAAAGAGGATCCGTACATTTGTGAGAACCACATTTTTTTTTTAAATTTCTTGCTGTAGAAAGTTACCGGTACATTTGAGATGCTTCATAAATGACAACAGCACCACAAGCATTTTCAGTCATTGTTATTAAGGATGGTCTTGAATTATCAGTAAATCAATAATGGATCGAAGTGTCCGCTTTCTGTTCTTAGTTCGTTAATTGGTTTGTAGTCGTCAAAATGAGTGAAGGTTATGACAACAGGAGACTTTTGGGGTGCCAGCACGGACCTCCCTGTTTACTTGCAGTTACAAACAAAAAGAATCAAACAAAAATGAGTCCCCATGTAAAAAGGGTGGCATCTTATTAATCTGGCTCTGCTGTGGGGTTGACTGATATCGATGGTCATTCTTTTAGATCGTTTTTCTATTAAGTGACGCCTTTTGTAACCCAGGGACTGAAAAGGGTGTAGTCAGTTGCTCTCACTGGTCGTTTTCTCAGAACTGTGAAGGAACAAAATGACAAGACAGTTAGTGGTTGCACCAGTTCTCGGCCCAGGGTGGGGATCACATTCCTGGGAAGAGCTTCGGTGGTGATCCTCAGGCGCACATACCTGACAGGCTGTATATAATGTTTGTTGAAATACTATGCCTTTGTGAGAGAGGGCTTTGGCTGTTGTGCTCATGTAAAATAACATTATCAAAGTGTACAGTTCACAGGAGAGCTACTTTATTAGTAGTGTCAAATATGTGGGGGCTATACAGAAGAAAAATTAGTGAGTAGTACAGTTCTTGATTGATGAGAAATGATTCTGAAAGCATTTTCCAAATGGTATCTCGTGGTCGGTCAGACATACACTTGCAGTCATGAATTCTTTTTGGTACAGTTGGTTACATCTATAGGTCTTTTTGTAGTGCTGGAGTTTAGATAATGTAACGATGCTGATAATCTGTTTTACTGTGTTTAAAATTAAAGCAGTGTGAGTGCTGGTTGCATAAATGGTTTCTAATGAATCTTTCTATTACATCAGTGCTTGTGATTGCTTTGATTCGCTGCTCCATCGATTGGATTAGATTACACATGTGTATTCTCCAATCGATGACATGTGAAATCAGAATGCTTCTCATTTGCCAATTCTGTATTCAACCTAACCCTTATTAGCCAAAGCTCATTGCTGTATGAGCTATAAATCTAATATTTTCTCTTAAAAGGCATAGATTATGTACTCGTCATCTCTAGAATCAGGATTAGATCCTCACTGGTAGATAAACTTTACTGGAAGAAGCGACGTTTAGTTTTTAATTTCATTGTTTGTTGACCGCCTAATGATTTCTTTTTTTTTGTTTTTCTCTGTGACGTGTTATGCTCAAGTACATATTCATGAAATCTCTTTTCTGAAAGATACATGTAAAATTGCTGAAATCCAGTAGCTTTTACTGACATTATATCCACACCCAAAATTTCTTCTGCACAAAGGGATGATCAGATTTCTTTTGAGGTTAAGTCTGTCAAGTTGTGTTTCGGCACTTTTCTTCAAGATATTCCAGTTCACAGTTGGTATTTAGTAGTCACTTGATAATTGACACTGGCGCATTAGTAATTATGCCATCAGGGTATGCATACTTTACTTTCATACAGAACTATAGGATTTACCAGACTCTTAACTTTTCCATTTTTTTGTGGTTAATCAACTGTGTTGCCATGTGTCTGTTTTTTTTTTATTTTTATTTTTTTGTTTCTTTACACTTTTATTTGACTTATTTGTGAAAAAAGAAAACCTCTCTGTGATCAGATATTAATTTTGTGGTTTCTTTACAGATAACTATTATCTTCAAACCTTACCAAGATTGCACAGATCAGAAGGTTTACCAGGCTGTGACAGATGATCTTCCTGCTGCTTTTGTTGATGGCACAACAAGTGGAGGAGAAGGCGATACCAAGAGTCTGCTAATTCTGGAAAAGGCCGCTGGGCGGCATGTAGAAATTTTTGCTAGCTATATTGGAGCTACTATCTTCGTGAGGCAGGTGGGACGCTATCTTACTTTGGCGGTCCGCATGCCTGAGGAACTAGCTATTGCTTATGATGAAACCCAGGACTTGCAACTGTGCATGAATGGTTGTCCTACTTTGGAACGCATTGATGAAGGTGGGATCATCCCTCTTCCTGTCTTGAGCCTACATCAGCCAGTTCATCAGCACCAACACCAACACCAACAGCATCATCGCCATCAACACAGTGGGCCTCATCAATCTCACAGTGTGTTTACTTTGGAAAGCGCTACGGCGAAATGCCATGACAAATTGGAAGTGAAGGACATTTATTTCCACTCCTGTGTGTTTGACCTTCTCACCACTGGCGATGCCAATTTCACCTCTGCGGCATTTAGTGCACTGCAGGACTTGGAGGCACTGCACCCTCAGAAAGAACGCTGGCATATATTCCCTAGTAAAGGGAATGGTGGACCATACTTCTTCCATTGTTCTTTGCTCACTTTAGGACTTTTCTTTGTTGTACTTGTGGTTTTGTAGGATTTTTGTCATTAACAGAAAAAGTAAATATATATTGCCCTAATATATTGAAGAAATGTTAAAATGAACAAAAAAATTATATATATGTATATACCGTGTATATGAAGGGTTGTCCAATACTGAAAAAAAAATTGAAGGAAAGAACCTAAAAAAAAAAATCTTCTGATTGGTTGTGTACATACTGTCATAATTTGTGTATTTTTTTTCAGGTACATTGGATATAGTATTATTCAATTTTTTTATTGTATTTTTTAAATGTCCCTGAATTAGGGCTTTGATAAAAGAAAGCACTTTATTATTATTTTTGCTTTATTTTGCAGTATTGCAAATTTTTCAGACTAGGATTACTGAGTTGTGTGTGTCGGTAGCTAGGAGGGTAAAGAAATGAGTATTCAAGTGTTTTACTGGGCAGGGGAGTGTGAGCACTTACTTATATGGGAGGGTGGGCAGGCGGGCAGTGGTGGGGTCTTTACAAAGAACGTTGTTAGTCCCACAAACCTACTGATCAGACATCTGCTGAGCGGTGTGGGGGACATATTGGGAAATATGTGTGGTGTGACTCAGAGCTCTCTGACCACAGTTTTGAAGCAGAGGGCCGTTCTGTCACACTTAACAAGCACAAAAAAAATGAACCCAAAACTATGATGTAAAACCCATAAGAACAAAGAAAAATATAAATTGACTCTAGCCTTGAATGATGTTAGTGAAATAAGAAATAGTTAACACAGGAAGAGGGAAAGTGTGACAAATTATAAAAAAAGAAGAGTTCCCAATCTATACACAAATTTGGACAAACAAAATAGAAGACAAGAAAAAATGTTGATGAAACAGAGAACTGCAACTGCATACCACATTTCTTAAAAGAAAATTATGTTACACAAATGAAAATCGAAAAGATATAACATATATTTTGAAGACATTTTTCTTTATTACTATGAAAAAGAAAGCTCAAAATATATATATATATATATATATATATATATATATATATATATATATATATAACTACTTCTACTTGTGATAGAAATAAGACAGAATTTTTTACAGGGAAAAAAGAATATAGACCGAGTTCAAAGAACTTCTAACAAGGTGACTGCTCAGCCAATTTCATGATCATCAAGGGGTTCTAATAACCCATCAACAAACCCAGTTTTGTTGTCAACCACTTACCTGATGCGTTTTGGGAGTCAAGCTCCCTTCTTCAGGATTTGAGGTTAACATAGCTGAGTAGCTAATATGTGCACAAAAAGGACTGGCAACACGGTGTGTATAGGAGCTCTCATGATACAAAAATTGCCGTTGACAATCTCAGCAGTTCATTGTAATGTCGCTGATTAACAGTCCATTCACAGGAACAAACTCCTTGTTAATAAGTCTGTCAATATCAGAAAAAGTGATCATCGTTGTCTTCATATTCTATATTGCCTTTTCGATGTGGCTTTTTTCAGCTTGGAGGAAAACACATGTCCACACAGACAATTGCAGAATACCCCTTAGAAATATGCACTAGATCAACTCAGTATGATATCACTTGGCAGACTTCTTAACCACACCGTGGGCATGCACTTGCAGCATAACTGATAAATACACCCAACTCCCTTGCTATTGACTGATTCCAGGAATTATTGGGCTCCCGCTATATGTCACTGTAATAAAAAATACTATATAATCTTAATAAACTGCCTTTACCTGTATAGTGAAAAACCTACCTTTTAATAATAACTCAATTATAATATTCCATCTACTAAACGGCTGAAAACAATTGGTAATATGGTAAATGTATTCTGTGTCCAAAAAAACACAAACTTTATTATAAACCTATTAAGCTGTCCCTGTACATTACCTTTTTTGTTGGGTCAAGTTTGCGTTTATATTGAGAACTCTTGTTTTTTAATTATTCATAATTGGAGAACCCTGTTTGTGTGTTAACTATTTACTATTTAGTACTGCAGGTTTTCTTATGTTGTACTATGTTAGACGGTATTTGTATAGTGAAATAAACAATGTTTTGGGCCACAATGGGTAGTTAATTTGTTGATAAGACTTCTCTTTATTAGAAAGATGGCAGGTACAAACTGAACTTTTATGCTGTTAACTGATTGTGGTTTATTGCAAAGCTTTTTTGTTAAGTAAAGTTGCAACTTGTTGATTTTTTTTTTCTACCATGACACTGTAGAAACTAAGTTTGCCTATGTAACCTAAGGTTGGACCATTTGTAACAGATTTTATTCTGGCAGGTTTACATGCTAGCATACTGCAAGCTATTTTAGAATGAATGGGTTAATCTATCCAAAGTCAGGTGACCTTGTGTTGCCACCTCTCATATCTTAGACTCCAGTTATTGAGTCGGGGCTAGCCTTCCACGTATGCTATAACTGTTCTCCCCTTATTCGCTTGGATTTCCCTTAGGTCTCACCCAAATGTAGATGTTCAAGAATAATAATCAATAGCTGGCAGGTTCAGAAGAAGGATAAGTGGACAGATGGGGATTACTCTGTGTGTTACAATGGCCACCTCTTTGCAGGTATTTTCCTGCTACACTTGGTATTAGGGATATCTGTGCGAACATCGCTATTCAAATATTATTCAAATTTGTTTAGAAAAAGTCTTATTCGAAGGCAAAAGCTGACATTTGAATGTAAAAGAATGGTTGTTTGTTTTACCCGCATTCATTTTGGCATCGAGTTACTCCAGACATGGCTATGCAAGGCTGCAGTATTTTACAGATCTATTTTTTCACTTCACTTCCACCATCAGCTTGTTATCTTAATTAGTAAAACTTATAGCCAGACCCCTTCACAACATAGTTTTTTTTTTCTTTCCAATCCCACTACTCTACACTTTGATCTACAAGTGTACTCGGAGCAGATTTTCTAAACGCTTCTCCGATGTCGTAAAAGTTTTTCTGCATCTGATTCATTCCCTTTCACTCTTAAACCTGATTTTCTTAACTGTTATTTAATACAACAATATTTTCATTAAAGTAAATGAAAGATAGCGTTCATAATTCTGATTTCCTATTATTATAGCTCTCTGAAATTCCCACTTTATGTAGCCTTGTCAGTGTCAGACAATGCGTCGTTTCCCACAGTTCATCTGTGTCTTTCGTGACTGATGGTTTGACACATAACGTCTAAAACAATGAGGTGTAATTAAAAAGATTCTGACTACTTTTATTAAAATATTGCTGCATCTGTGAAGGAGTAAAAAAAAAAAAAGGGAAATTATGCAGACGCTAACTTAATACTGTGATGATCCAGTTTTTCCGTGCGAGTCCGCAGGTGTCGACTCGGTTTTTATTCTGAATGCTTTTCAGAAGTACCACGAGTAAATACAAAAGTAAAAATATTAATAATGTAGTGAAGCACGGTGTGAGCGTGTATGGTTTGCAAAGATTCAAGCTCCTTTTGTAACTGCTTTTATGGCTTGCTGTCCCAACAAGGACTTGTGCACCTAGCCAACAGTACCAGACTGAAGACAAGATGGCTATGCAGACACTTCCCTTTTATGATGGGGAGTTTGATGGCTCTGATATTTAAATAACAGTTGTCAGAGTACCAGCTGGGCTGCCACTGCATCCGTTAACTTGATAATAAAGTATAAAAACAACACTTACAAACGTAACATGTAACACCCTGAAATGTAAACTTAAGTTTAAATATACTGAATATTTAATTATTTTAAATTTGAACATTCAAAACTTATTTTTTGGCTAATTTGACTGCCCTACTTGGCATAGACAGACTCATATTCACCCATGACCATAATAGGACCATATAGACTGGAGAACCGTTTGCAAGTTGTTTTGATAGCATTCAATTTTCAAATTTTAGCTTGGCATGAGGAAAATTACAGTGGCCCTCAAATTTGTTAGCCCCCTCTTTTCTTGATCAAACCTTGGAATGCTAACAGATGGGCACATTTTTCCTTAATCTTGCAGGAGCCTTGTGCTATAGAGTTTGAAGATCATAGCCTAATAAGCTTCTGTTGTCTTTTTCTTTCTATTTTTCCCTACATGGTGGAACTTTTATCTGTGCTTTTGTACAATGTGTGACTCCTATGAAGTTTGCCAAGCTCAACAGGAAAAATGTCTGCAAAAAAAATATAACGCAGATCAATGCTGAATGTTTTTCACCAACGAGCACTTTCTGGCTTCTTTGTTACACAGGAGGGGAGAATGAAAATTGTATGGGGTTTGAATGAAAGTGTATTTTTAATCATGCTGATTGTTATAACATCTGAACACTGGCTGTGTTGGGCATCTCGACAGTTTAATTCATCATATTTTAAAACTAAGAGAAAAAAATTCTGTTTGCAATCACAGGAGCTGTGGTGTGGCATCCACCTCTGCATTGTGCCTGCAGCCCACCCACATTCATTATTCTTTTTCTTGCTTGCAATGGCCGATGATAAAGGTGCAAGGAAACCGTTACGACATTCTCTATTTTCTAGAACATTTTTTGTTCCCTTTATTTTCGATTGTGATGTATAAGTCTCCATTACTTGTTTTATAGAAAGCGTGACTGGTCGATGTGTAAATACTTAAGTTATTTATGAACTTGGTGCCCCATTAGAAGGACTAAAGCTTCATTATATTGCTGTTGAAACTTGTTTCAGATGTGATTGTACTGCCACCTAGTGGACCACAATTGTTATTTCAGTGTTTCCTGTTTTACTGGCAGCAGTAAAAGAAATGGAGTGTGCAAGTGTTTTATTTATAATATTATAATAAAAAAAATGCGTTTCTATCCTGCCTGTCTTGTTGGAGACTTCAGTTTCAGTTCAGTTCTTAGTGTTTGTCTGTCTAAATAAAATCTCTTCATGTGTTTGTTTTTCTCCCCTTCCCCTTTTTGCAGATCATACAATATAAATAGTAAAAGTGAAATTCAATACGAGGGTTCTCCACAGAGCACTCTGGCTGGATACACACTGGCAAGCTGAAAAGCATTGACTGACCTTTTAAAGCTGAAAGCAATTGATTTTCTTTAGTGTCAGTAGAGCACATGGGTGGCAGCACACAGGATCTTTTAGTTTTCAGTTTATTTACTGGTATCTGTGTTAAATCACATGTCTTTATTCTTTCTTTGTTAACCAGTTACAGCTGATGTGGCTTGTGTCCTATGCAGCACCACCCTAGGCTGACTGGTGTGAAAATGACATAAGGGACTGGGAGGTTTGTGGCATGAAAACAGTGCTGAAAATGTTCCACCCAGAAGAGCTGAAACACTGTCAAGCTACAAAGATCGTGAGAAGGAACAAGCCACCAAAGCAATTGAATTAAATCATGACGGGGCTGTGTGACTGTGCTGGCCAAAAAAAAGCAAACTTGTGAAGAATATTCTGGAAAATGTTTTATTAAAAAGTGCCCTCCATAATATGTTAGGGACAAAGACGCTTTTTTTCCTTGATTTACCCCACTGCTCCTCAGCTTAAAATTATAAATCAAACAATTCAGATATAATCAAAGTGCACAATGCACACTTTCATTTAAGGGTATTTGCATATATTTCAGTCACAGCATGTAGAACTGATAACACTTCTACAAGGTCCCTCCACTTCAGGGCACTATAATGTTTAGGACCATTGGCATCTCAGGTGTTTCTGATTCCTCGGGTGGGTTTCATGGCTTCATAAGATACCTCGGCTTGCTTCTACCCTTTGGTGCCTGTAGCTACCATTGTTCAGCTTGAGGACAAGAGCTATGCTGATGAATGTCAAAGAAACCATTATGAGGCTGAAAAACACCAATAAAACAGTAAAATTTTAGAATGACCAAAATCAACTGTCTGAAATATCATGAAGAAGAAAGAACACACTGGTGAGCTCAGTAATCACAGAGGGACCGGTAGGCCAAGGAAGACCTCCACTGCTGATGACAGAAGAATCCTCACAATGGTAAGTAAACACAAAGCCCCAAACTCCCGTCTGACAGATCAGAAACAGTCTTCAGGGGGCCGATGTGTGTGTGTCAGAGACGACTATAAGCGGAAGACTTCATGAAGAGAAACACGAAGGCCACACTGCAAGATATAGATCACTAGTTAACCACAAAAACAGGACGACCAGATTACAGTTTGAGAAAAAGGACTTCAAGGAGCCTGCAGAGTTCTGGAAGAAATTCTTGTAGACAGACGAGACAAAGCCGAACCTCATCAGAGTGATGGCAAGAGCAAAATGGGGAGATAAAATGGAACTGCCCGAGATCGAAAGCAGACCACTGCATCTGTTAATGATGGTGGTGGGGGTGTTGTAGTTTGGGCATGTATGGCTGCCACAGGTCCTGGCACACTTCTCTTCATTGATGATGGAACTGCTGATGGCAGACGCACAATGAATTCTCAGGTGTAGAGAAACATCTGAACTGCTCAAGTTCCAGTAAATGCCTCCAATCTCATTGGATTGCGCTTTAGCATGCAACAAGATAATGACTAAACATACAGCTAAGGCAATGCAGGAGATTTTCAAAGCTAAAAAATGGAAACGTTTTGAATGTCCAAGCCAGTCACCTGATTTAAATCCAACTGAGCAGGCCTTCCATATGCTGATGAGAAAACATAAGGGGACGAGCCCCCGAAACAAGCAGGAGATGAAGATGGCTACATTAGAGGCTTGGCAGCGCATCACCAGAGAAGATCCTCAGCACTTGCTGATGTCTGGGAATCACAGACTTTAAGCAGTCATTGCATGCAAGGGATATGCAACAAAGTACTGAATATGGCAGCTTTAATAGACCTGCCATTGCCATGCCCCAAACATTATGATGTCCTGAAATAGGGCTTCCATTTAGAAAATGTGTTTTAATTCCTACATGGTGTGACCAACAAGTATACAAATGCACACTTTAAGCCTGTGTGAACTCTTTGATTTGTAATTTTAAACTGTGGAGTAGGAGGGTAAATCAAGGAAATATGTGTCTTTGTCCCAAACATTACAGAGCTCATTGTAGTTTGCTTCTTTATAACTGCCATATATTTGCCATTCTTTTGCTCCACTAGTTGACTATAAAAACAAACCCTGAGACAAACATGCAGGGCATTTAGCAGCTGTTGTGACTGCGTTAGACTTATATTTGTACAATAAAACCCTTTAATGGTGTCATTAGTAGCACATATTTTAAATTTGAGAAATAGTTCCTAACTGTAGATATACTTTCTAGAGTCTCACACCTCTACTCAAACACACAGTAGCTCATTAGTTGCACTTTTGTCCAGCCAGGTCCAGGTGGAATAATGACTGATCAGGTCACTTTTAAAAAAGCCTTAACAAGACAAGATGAAGTCCAAACTTAGTCTGTTTTCTGTGCATCCCATAACATCACCAGAAGCAAGAGATGCGGGCAGCCACATAATGTGCTGGCATTGCCAAATGCTATTGATTAAGTGACTTCACTGTGCCTGGTCTGCAGGCAAGGCTTTAGCAAACATTAGGATAGGTAACCATCAAAGATCTGGTCAGCATCAAGTGACTACAGCAGAGCTGGATTTAAACATCACAGTCGTCTTAGGGGAATTCTCCTAAATAACAGCCAAAGTCACCTCCCTTTTACAAAATGGATGTCCTTTATTACATCAAATCTAATGAAATGTGTATGTGTATAACTCACAGGACAGATGACCTTCAAAGTACCTACAACAGAGCTCGATTAAAACATCAGATTTGTGTAATGGTAATTCTCCTAAATAACAGCCAAAATTACCACCCTCATGGTTCCAATGTGGATGTCCTTTATTACATTGGATCAAATAGACTATATATATGAAACGCACCATTCGTTATGAAATAACCAAAGAAGAACTTTATATTATGAAAGCCAGGATAATTCTCATAACATTTCTAAAACTCACAATTAACGTTGAGCAGCCAAATTCGCCAAAGCAGTTCTCATAGCGAATATGCTGTGTTCTTCAGTGTTTGGCTTAGATGAATAAGTTTTTCTCAATGCCCCATGATGCATTGCAAGGTCACCATAATATCACAGAGCTGCAGAAATTTCATTTGTGTATACTTACTATAAGCATACCCTACCTCATACTTTACATTGCTGCCTAATCTGCTTCACATGTGTGATGTCACTACCCAATCTGAACTCCAACTGGATTTCTACCATGTATGCATTGAAAAAGAAAAAATAACATGCAGTATTTTTGTTTATGAGGTACAGTAGCTGACCATAATTTGAATATTATGAGTACTTCCCTTTGCATGTTGTACCTGAATGACTGCTTTTCAGACATGGAGTAGAACATTAGAACATTAGAACAATCTAGACGAGAACAGGCCATTCAGCCCAACAAAGCTCGGCAGTCCTATCCACTTGTTTCCTCCAAGAAAACATCAAGTCGAGTTTTGAAAGTCTCTAACGCCTTACTGTCTACTGTCTACCACACTACTTGGTAGCTTATTCCAAGTGTCTATCGTTCTTTGTGTAAAGAAAAACTTCCTAATGTTTGTGCGAAATTTACCCTTAACAAGTTTCCAACTGTGTCCCTGTGTTCTTGATGATTTAATTTTAAAATAACAGTCTCGATCCACTGTACTAATTCCCTTCATAATTTTAAACACTTCAATCATGTCACCTCTTAATCTTCTTTTGCTTAAACTGTAAAGTCTCAGCTCTTTTAATCTTTCCTCATAATTCATCCCCTGTAGACCTGAAATCAGCCTAGTCGCTCTTCTCTGGACCTTTTCTAGTGCTGCTATGTCCTTTTTGTAGCCTGGAGACCAAAACTGCACACAGTACTCAAGATGAGGCCTCACCAGTGCATTATAAAGGTTGAGCATAACCTCCTTGGACGTGTACTCCACAGATCGTGCTATATAACCTAACATTCTGTTAGCCTTCTTAATGGTCTCTGAACACTGTTGGGAAGTTGATAGCTTGGAGTCCACTATGACTCCTAAATCCCTCTCATAAGGTGTATTCTCGATTTTCCGACCGCCCATTGTGTATTCAAACCTAATATTTTTACTTCCTATGTGTAATACTTTACATTTACTGACAACATTAAATTTCATCTGCCACAAATCTGCCCAAGCCTGTATGCTGTCCAAGTCCTTCTGTAATGATATAACGGATTCCAAATTATCTGCTAATCCACCTATCTTGGTATCATCTGCAAACTTAACCAGCTTGTTACTTATATTCCTATCTAAATCATTTATATATATTAAAAATAGCAGCGGCCCTAGCACTGACCCCTGTGGAACACCACTCATAACATCGGCCAGTTCTGATGAGGTTCCTCACCCTCTGCTTCCTGTGTTTGAGCCAATTCTGCACCCATCTAAAAACATCACCCTGAACTCCCACTTCTTTTAACTTGATGCCCAACCTCTCATGTGGCACCTTATCAAATGCTTTCTGAAAGTCCAGATAAATAATATCATAAGCTCCACTTTGATCGTATCCTTTTGATGCCTCCTCATAGAATTCCAACATGTTAGTAAAACACGACCTTCCTCTTCTGAACCCATGCTGACTGTTCAGAATAACTCCTGTCCTTGCCATGTGTTGCTCAATCTTATCCTTAATAATTCTTTCCATTAATTTTCCTGTGATGCTTGTTAAGCTTACTGGCCTATAGTTGCTTGGATCTGCCCTGTCACCCTTTTTATATAATGGGATGATATTTGCCATTTTCCAGTCCTTTGGAATCTCTCCAGTGCACAGTGACTTCCTAAAAATATGTGTCAAGGGTTTATATATGTACTCACTAGCCTCCTTATAAACACGAGGAAAAATATTATCTTGGCCTGGTGATTTAGTATAAGAATGTTCAGTTCTCACCAGTGTAATGGTTATCAGACCTTTGCAGGAACAGGTTACAGAAATGAGGAAATAATCTTGAATTAAATTTCTTTCAGAGCACCATGGTTTCTTCTACTATAGCATCCCTACAAACATTTATTATAGTCGGGCTATTATAAGGAGGCTGCTTTTTAAGAAGTTTGGAGTGTTGCAGGACATGATAATCTTGTACAGGTCCATTTTTTCAAACAGTTTTGGCTTTCGCCATTACAATTTTCCAAGGAGAGGATACAATTGGTGAGAGAGTCAAGTGAAATGGTTCTAAAGCCAATGGTTTAGTCCTTCTTACTGTGGATTCACTTTGCTTTTTTAGAGAAAAATGGAACACCATTGAAAATTTTTCTGACCTATCACTCCTCAATCATTTTCTTAAATAAATGACCACTCTTGTCTTTTTATCATCATGGCCAGGTAATGAAGAATTTCAACTGTTAGAGCATCACGGTGTCTACTGCTGTAGCATCTCTAGAAACATTTATTATGGTCCATAAAGCTCATCTGAGGCTGCTGCTTATGAAATGGTTAATGAAGTTCAGAGTGTTGCAGGGCATGATGATTTTCTACAGGTCCATTATTTGGAGTGTTTTGGCCTTTTCCATTACAGTTTACCCAGAAAAGGATACAATTGGTGAAATTATTCTAAAACCAATGATTGGGGCCATCTTACTGCCGATTCATTCTACTTTTTAGACAAAAATAATACTTCATTGAGATCTCTTCTGATCCATAACATCTCACTCACTGTTCATACTCATTCCATCTGGTCATTCAAGATCAGGATTACCAGATTTCATAATAAAACTAACACACAAACTAAGAGGTGCATAAATGTAACAGCATGACCTTAAACACCATCTATAATGATCTGACAAGTATGTCCAAGTATGTTTTTGTTAAATTGATTGTGCGCTGTTGAAGAATGATGATTATCACCATATGTTTGTAGTAATGTTTAATTGACTCAAGCTTCACCACAGCAGATTCCATGCAAATGGTGTTGTTATGGCAATACATTTTGAGCTTAATAAACCTAGCGATAAAAATAGTGAATGCTAAAATGTCTTCTACAGTTGAGAATGTGGCACAGGATAAAATATCTTGTCATCCTTTACTTTTTGTTTTTTAATCTAATTGATTTTATTGTAATCATTCCATACAGATAGGTAAAATTAATACAAAAAATTGGATTGAAAACAAATCAACCCAACCCCCACCCCTGAGAAAGAGAGCATGGCCAACGAAGTAAAACTTAAAGCTGGTCAAAATACATAAATTGATGAGTTTAATAGGCACATAAAAAAAAGAAATGCGAAAAGAATTATTTTCTCAGTGCTAAAATATTATTGATTAAATCCTGCCAGGTTTTGAAAAAGTTCTGCACAGATCCTCTAACTGAGAATTAAATTTTTTCCAATTTCAAATAATATAAAACATCAGTTACCCACTGACTTAAAAGAGGAGAGTTAGGATTCTTCCAGTTTAGCAAAATAAGTCTGCGTGCCAATAGTGTAGTAAAGGCAATCACAGTTTGTTTGTCCTTCTCTGCTTTAGGCCCATCTGGAAGAACACCAAACACAGCTGTTCGTGTTCGATATATAATTTTGAGTTGAATAATTGTATGATTTGCGCATATGGAGCTCGAGTGAATTCTCTGCATTGCTACTTCCCACTCCTTTTCTAATATGTTGAGTGATAGATCTTTTTCCCATTGTCCTCTTGGATTTTTGAAAGGGAGGAACTGTAAAATAATTTTATATATTGCAGTAATGCTGTCTGAGTCCTCCAAACTGAGCAATATTTTTTCCAGCATAGAGGAAGGTGCGAGATGAGGAAAATCGGGCAGGTTCTGTTTGACAAAGTTTCTAATTTGAAGATAGTGAAAGAAAGTTAAATTTGGAATGTAATTGTTCATAGGATGCAAAGATGTTGTCTATAAAAAGATCTCTAAGCAATTTAATCCCAAATGTTTTCCAGATATTAAAAACTGCATATGTTTGTGAGGGTTGAAAAAGGTGGTTCTCATGCGGAAGTGCCACAGATAAAAGCTTCTCCATCTTAAAATGCTTTCCAAATTGGTTCCATATTCTGAGTGAGTGAAGCACAATTGGGTTTATTAGTATATTGGCGATAACTTGCATTTATTGGGGCACAAAGTAGGGAATATAAAGAAGTACTGCAGAATTTTATTTCTATTGCGGACCAAGCCTGTGTATGTTCATCTATTTGTGTCCAGGTTTTTATAGCTTGCATGTTTGCTGCCCAGTAATAAAACTGAAAGTTGGGTTGAGCCATGCCGCCTTCTGCCTTAAGTCTTTGTAGGGTCGTTCTTTGGATACGTGGATGTTTTGAGTTCCAAATAAATGAGGTTATGGTTGACTCTAATTGCTTAAAAAATGATTTATTGATGTATATTGGAATGTTTTGAAATTAAAAGAGAAGCTTAGGAAGGATATTCATCTTAACAATGTTAATTCTTCCAGCTAGAGTGAGATGAAGGGTTGACCATCTATGGAAGTCTTGCTTAATTTTTTCCATACAGAAGGCAAAATTTTGTTGATAAAGAGCTTTATATTTACTTGTGATACTTACCCCTAGGTATTTAAACTGATCTGCAATAATAAAAGGGAAGGTGCAATCTAATACTGTATGCTTAAGAATTCACTGGAAAGAGCACACTTTTATTCAAGTTAATTCTAAGGCCAGAGATTTTTTGAAATTCTGTAAGTGCTGTTAAAACTGCAGGTACAGTATTTTGTGGGTCTGATATATACAGTACCATATCATCTGCATATAGAGAAATTTTCTGTCCAAGTCCTCTGATGATCCCCTTTATCTGATAATCATTTCAATAGTGAACTGCCAGTGGTTCAATGGTGATTGCAAATAGCAGTGGTGACAAGGGGCATCCTTATCTGGTACCATGTTCTAGTTTAAAGTATTCTGAACAAATGTTGTTAATAACAAACTGAAGCTTCTGGATTGGTATACAGTAGTTTGATCCATGCATAAATATTCGGGCCAAACCCAAATTTCTCTAATGTAGTGAAAAGGTAGTCCCATGCAATCATGTCGAATGCTTTTTCTGCATCCAACGATAATAATATCTCTGTGTTGTTTGACTTTGCTGGTGAATATATTACATTAAACAGGCATTGAAGATTGGAAGCTAAGTGTTGGCCTTTAATAAATCCAGTTTGATCTTGTGATATTACCGAAGGCAGCACTTTCTCCATCCTTCTAGCTAGGACTTTAGAGAGTATCTTAACATCATTATTCAGAAGTGAAATTGGTCTGTATGATGCACATTGTAATAAGTCCTTATTTTGTTTAGGAAAGACGGTGATTAATGCTTGGCTAAAAGTTTGAGGTAGAATTTGATTGTTTGTAGCTTCTGTAAATGTTGCTAATAAGAGGGGAGCTAGCTGAGTGGAGAATTTCTTATAAAATTTTACAGGGTAGCCATCAGGGCCTGCTGCTTTCCCGCTTTAAAATGACTTTATAGCATCTAGTAATTCTGACAGCATCAAAGGTTTATCCAGTTCCTCTGTACTAAAAGTATCTATTTGTGGTATCTGTAATGTATCTAGAAATGCATTAGATTGTGTGTTGTCCTCTTTAAACTCAGTAGTATATAAGGATTTATAGTAGTCTCTGAATGTATGCATTTTATTTTTATGGTCAATGATTTTATCTCCGTTCATGTTGGTGATTGCTGGGATTGCATTGCGAACTTCTTGCTTGTAGATTTGTTGAGCTAAGAGCTTATTAGCATTCTCTCCGTGTTCATAGTAATGATGTCTTGATTAAATCACATATCTCTTTTCAGGATCAGATACTACATCTGATACCACAAATGAGACTGTTCTATGTATGAGAATTCCCGCACCTCTAGTTTTCTTTGTAAAGCAGGAATGGAACATTTGGCCAGTCCAGTCTTTTTGCA
This sequence comes from Polypterus senegalus, assembly GCF_016835505.1. Lineage (NCBI taxonomy): Eukaryota > Metazoa > Chordata > Cladistia > Polypteriformes > Polypteridae > Polypterus > Polypterus senegalus. The sequence goes on from NC_053160.1 coordinate 23,323,197, forward strand.
GCCAGAACTGATCTTTGCTTAGTAAGTGGGTCTCCAGTAAGAATACTATTTTAGCATTTAAACCTGTTAGGTGAGAGAATACTTTCTTTCTCTTTAATTCGTGATTCAGGCCTTTAACATTCCAGCTCACAAAGTTAACTGTCCATTCATGGAAACATTGATTCTGAATTTTTGATGTCATTTTGTGGAAATGAGACAACTTTAACCTTAATTTCCAGTTTTCCCACGAGTTATTGCCATGCAGCTTATTGTTACGTTGGTAGTTATCATTATAAAGATTACAATAATAGATTAGATATAGCTTGCTCTCTTTCTCTCCCCCCCTTATCCCCCCCTTTTTGCCTCCCAACATGAGGCTGGACCCCACTTCACAAAGTCCTGGGGCCTCATGTATAACGCCGTGCGTAGAACTCGCACTATAACATGGCGTAAGCACAAAAGCTGAAATGTGCTTACGCACAGAAAAATCCAGATGCAGGAATCTGTGCGTACTCCAACTTCCACGTTCTTCCGCTACATAAATCCCGATCAGCGTGAAAACTAACGCCGGCCGCGCATTATGTAACGCCCCAAATCCTCCCAGAATTATGCCTATTTGAATATGCAAATCAATATAAATCACCCTTAAGCGCAGCCTTCTGTGAAAAGACAATGGGAAAAGCACGGGGGGAAACATAAGAATTTCAGCGAATACCAAGTGGAGGCAAAGGAAAAACATACTATTTGTTCAAATAAGCCGTGGTATAATCAACAAAAGGAAGTTGATCAAGTGGCATAGCGTGCTGGAGAAACATGAAAGCTCACATCCACAAAATCGCACAGTGCCGGAAATAAAAAAGAAGTCACATATCAAAGTCGCCGTGGAAAGCCGAGTTGTAAGCCCACTGTCTGAGTGTCATATGAAAGCTTATTAGGGTACAGAGAAAAAAGCCACACGGTGGGGAAAAAGCACGAAATGTCCACTTCAGTCTCGACATTTCCACTTTAATCATGTAGTTTATTTTGTCATTAAAGTAGAACATCATAAAATTCATCTTAAAATTGTTTAATTAACCAGTTTCTAAAATCACATCGTAATTAAAGTAGCACGTTAAATGCTTTGTTTTGTATTTGATTTTCTATGTGCTCTATGTGTGTGAATCACTACTTGCTTCTTAAACCGGCTCTCTTCCTCCAACTGGACACAGAATCAATTACATTCGTGATATTACAGCTCGCTGAATACCTAAAATACTGAGATGTATACGTGATGTCATTTTCATGATGATAGGAGTTAAAGCACGTTATTAAACATGTTTCACTTCGATGAAATAATTTATTGCAGCATTACTCAGGGGCGGCTCTAAGCTGGTGGTGGCACTGGGCAGAGGAAGAATCGGTGGCTCCTTCGCCCGCCAATGTCATGCACGGTGGATGGCCACGTATGTTGCAGACACTAGCCGCCTCGTGCTCATGACACAAGCATTTAACTTTTGCTGAAATTTGTTGCTGCGTTTTTAGCTGTGTTGTTATTTTATCTTTCTGTTTTATATTTAATATATATTGGCGTAGCCGTCACTGCAGTCAGTGCTTTTCTTTCCCCAAGTAACCGATCGCCATACAATCAGCTCTGTAATAGACGTTAAGCCATCTGTAAGCTTAGCGCCGATTCTTCAAAACGTTTAAAGAACATTGAAATATCTTCGTAGTACATGTTTAATTATTCTATCCTTAAAGACACTCCCAGTGAAGAATATAGATTATTTAAATGAAGTTAAAGTTTTATCTGTATAATTTAACAAACATATTTTGCTGCATTTCACCTTAAAAATGATATCGTCATCATATGTAAATATGCGCTTTATAAAGTGGCTCAGGTTGTGCGATATTATAACTATAGTGCAAGTCCTCTGACATACCTAGAGACAGAGCACATCCAAAACAAAACAAGCCCACCAGCAGTGGCATTTGGGGAATAAAAAGTATAGATATCCATTGCCGATAAAGTCTAAATACTATAAGCATAAACTATAATCATTAACAGACTATAAGCATAAAATATAATCATCAACAGTTATGAAATATTAAGACAGTAAACCCAGGGAGTGGTGTTAAAAGTGGCCCTGGATAAGCATAGTAAACCCTAATGCAATAATAACAATAACAATAAACCAAGGGTATGATGTTAAACAGTCTCCTTGAGAATAGTTAAAAAAAAAAACCTGCTTTAATTTCTTCCACACATACTGTATGCCTACAATTCAACTTAAAACATAAACATAAACAAAAAGTGTCTGAGAGAAGAAAAGAATGTATAATTCTACTAATTATGGTAATATCTTCTTGCCATACCATGACTGGATGTGACTCACTTTCATATTTCAAAAAAGCGCTGGGATCATCTTTCTTAATTCCATTTCTGCTTCATCCGTGGAGGAGAAGATGTGATATTTGTCTTGAATTTCCACTTTCAGTTTGGCAGGATACAAGAGGTTGTATCTGATATTGGCTTTCTGTAGCCGCTGTTTAATGTTGTAAAAAGCTGCATGTTTAGCAGCTGTTGAGGGTGAGAAATCAGGGAAAATACGAATGTGGTTATTTTCAAATATAATCTCTTGTTTGTGTCTGAGAAGTTTCATTACATCAATCTTAAATTGTAATCTCTCGAAGCGGACAATTAAAGACCTAGGTTTAAAGGTATTTGATCAACGTATGTGATAAGCAGCAACTATTTCTGTATCTGATTTAAAGTCCTTTCCAATTATTTTTGAGAATAGTTGAGCTACGGATTTCACTTGGTTTGGACTTTCATGATTCTTAGGTAGACCTTCGATTCTAATATTATTCCTTCTGTTTCCATCTTCCAGAACCGCAAGTCTGTCTCAAAGTTTTTTGCATTCGGAATTCACAGCTGTAGTTTTTCCATTGGCGTTAGATGCCAAATGTTCCACTGTTTCAATTCGAGCCGTGAATGTCTGCTTAACGACTTCAAGCTGATCAGCAAGTTCTCTCAGTTTAGACTCATTTTCCTAAATGTGTTCCTCAATTTTTCTCAGCATATCTTTAAGGACTGCGTCAAAACAATTATATATATGTTTTTCCAAGTATTTATATTCCATCTCTTGTAGCTCCAGCCACAGGTTCTCGTTTGTCTTGAGCAAGCCATTTATTTCTTTCTTCATATTTTTCTTAATGTCTTTCTTCAGCTCACTTAACAATTTTGCGATTATTTCCTTCAGTTCGGTCAAATCGTTTCAGCTTTTGTGCTCCGCGGGTGAAGTGGAATCTCCAGCTACAGCCAATGCTTCGGGCTCGTGAGGATTCGATGAATGTGCGGACTTCAAGGCCATCTCTAGTTTCAAGTGATCTTCTGGAATTGGCAAGCTATCATGACCTGCATCACTTGCACCTTAGCTCCCATTTTCGCTCTTGACTGTAGATGTTGCTGTGGAGCAGGATGCTGGGAAGTCTGTGCTTTCACCTGCCTGTTCCAGGTCAGTCTCTAAAAGGCTGTACCTTGCACTTGGGTTTGATATCTGTCTAGACTTGGGTGTAGTTTTACGTTTCTTTTCCATTTCTTTCTGACAGCCTTTTTTGTTACTCCTATTTATATACTGTAGTAGAAATTACTTGGGTTGGGTAAATACAGGATACCTCGGGATAATAAGATATAAGAGAAAAAAATAAGCCACCGCTAACAGAGCTCCGCTTCAGAGTCCATCTCCCGTAACGGACGAGACCAACCTTGTCATCCTTTACTAAAAGTAGGATGATGCATTCACTGGAAATCCCTTTATCAGAACCTAAACCTTGAACTGTTTAACCCCATTTACAAAAAGACTGTAAATTCAGATTTCTTTGTGAATAATCGGTTTCACTCATGTGTCTGTATTTATTAATACTGACATAATTTACAGCAGAATAAAAACCCCATGGGCGGCACGGTGGTGCAGTGGTAGCGCTGCTGCCTCGCAGTTAGGAGACCTGGGTTCGCTTCCCAGGTCCTCCCTGTGTGGAGTTTGCATGTTCTCCCCGTGTCTGCGTGGGTTTCCTCCGGGCACTCCGGTTTCCTCCCACAATCCAAAGACATGCAGGTTAGGTGGATTGGCGATTCTAAATTGGCCCTAGTGTGTGCTTGGTGTGTTGGTGTGTTTGTGTGTGTCCTGCGGTGTGTTGGCACCCTGCCCAGGATTGGTACCTGCCTTGTGCCCTGTGTTGGCTGAGATTGGCTCCAGCAGACCCCCATGACCCTGTATTCGGATTCAGCGGGTTAGAAAATGGATGGATGGATAAAAACCCCATGATGTTTCCAATACTACTTTTTTTTAAGAGGTTGCACTTGTCACTGTTGGCACTCACTGAACCATCCCTTCTCTTTCTTTAAACTGGCAAATAACTTAATTATTTAATTACCAAAAGTAAAGTATAGAACATCCTCCTACCCATGTTTATTTGTTTTCTATCATATGTGTCCTTCTTGGTCATAACTCTACTGTTGTGGCCTAACTTTTAATTTAATTTATTGTCACTATACCATACAAATGGTGAACATGGTATCTTGAAGGTTCAAATTCTGTTACTGCCAGAAGGGATCCTACCCTGTTGGGCCCTTGAGCCAGACCCTCAAAGTTGAAAATTGCTCTGGGGTGCGGTACAATGGTTGGCCCTTCCCTCTGACCCCCAAAGGACATGTGAAAAGACAATATCCCTTCAGGAATTAACAAAAAAAAAAAAACACCTATTTGCAAAAGCATGATGTTACTATACAGCGCAGATACACAGTATAACGTCACAGAAGACATGCATGACTAAACAATGAAATTGCAGCAAAAAGTAACAACTAGTAATAATCACATAAATGTACCAAATCATAAATAATAAATAACGTTCTCAGATCCATTTACACTAATTCAATTAGCAGGCAAACAATGATGAGAAGCAAGATGAATCAACACATGACCAGTTAACCTGTGTCCATCATACAAAATCTGAAAATAAAGAAAGCTGAAGGTCTCAGTAATGTGGAACTTCTCAGACCCACAAAACATTTTCATTGTGTTTTTAGAAAAGAGCAAAATAAGCAGCTTTGGAAATGTCTGCTGTGGTAGAATAAGAGCACCAGAAAGCCATGGAATTAATTAGCAGGTTTAATTAACAACAAGAATTGACTTCTAAATAGGAAACTGTTTGGAGTGAAATTGGTTGGAGTTTGAGGCACCGATTTAACTGGTCATCTATTGGCGCACTAACTTCACATCTGATTTTTGTTCAGGTGCTGTTTAAGGAAAAAATTAATCGATTCTGGGACTAAATGTTAAAAAATAAGTCAAATAAAATGAAGGGAAAAATGATAATTAGCAGCAGAAACTAACCACTAATTAAGAAAATGGTTAGAATTATAATCTGCAGCCACAGTAGCAGCCTAGGACAGAGCTGGATACCACTGGAATAAGACTATTATGACAATATTATTCACAGATTATATTGTTTTGCCCACCACTATACTTTATAATACCTATCAGCATTTTGAGAAGCTATTTTAGTCATGTATTTTCCCATATGGTGTCTTCAGGGAGTAGTTTAATGTTAGCCCCTCCAAAATGTTCAGAAGCATGTTCCTTAAAATCAACTAAGGCTTGTAATCCCATGATAATGAATATAATCAAATGCAATGGTATGCACACTTACTTAATCAAATTGTCAGTTCGATTTATGTCTTGCATGGAGGATGTATTTTCAACTGACAGAATTTAAGTTAGGCCTGAAAGAATTTGTCAAGCTGGATAGGACTGAAGTGTATTTTGGGGAAGCGGAAAGACAAAGCAGGAACTTAGAATGTTTTGTGTAGCCAGTCTGTTTACAGCTTAGTGCATCTTATGATTCCCATGGGAATCAACCATGAGCTTGTGTGATAAATTTAAAGTGATTTGAGAAATTGTAAATGCATTGGCCGCTTTACTAGTAGACAGTAAGCCAGGTTTCTGCACTTAATTCGGGAGGGAGTGGCTACCCTTTATTAAACTTTTTTTCCTCTTCTTGAAGAGCCCAGTTCAGTTTTTATTTAGTTCTGGTTCTGTTTGGTCCATTTACCATCTTTCTGATACTTTGAGAGAAGATATAGACATTTAAATAAAGTTCTCTGTCTGCTTAGCTACTGGACACTTTCCAAGGAACTCTGTCTCCTGGAAGAAATCTGTCTTTTTACTTTTAGATTAAGGATATATAATCTAATGAACTGGAGCATTTGGGAAATGCCTTCTGGAAATGAATAGAGACTGAAGGAACTCTCTCAGTTTGTATAATTCTTTTTATTGCTTATATTTGCTGCTATTATCCAATTAAGTATAGTTCTTAAGTAAAAGCTTAAACTCAATGTCTCTGTCCGATTATAAATTACTAGTGTTACAGAGTGCAGGATTTTTATTGCCTAGCTGTGGTCACAAGGGCACAAATGACACTTTGTGGAATCCTCTATTGATGGAAAGCTGGGCTGAACAAAAGGAGTGAAAATCATAGACAGCCTTGTCAACTTGCAGCCTGCCATTAGAGGTCCTGAAATTTGATTATGCAGGAACAATAAGGACATTAAGACAAGTAAAAGGTTACAGATGACAATTACATAGCTGGTTTTGACATTTTTTCCTATCCTCCATGAAGAACAAAACCTAGGAGGTGTGTTGGTATCGTCTGTGTTAGGTGCATGTGTGATTCCCAGGTTGCCCACAGCTGGCATAACTCCCTTTGAAATGGGGTATCGATAGTCATAGGCTGAGATGGACTAGGGCGAATGAGGACACATTTCAACAAGAGGATGATGTTAACAGTGTGTGAAGTGCTTTCTGTTCTCATACAAAGCACTTAAAATGAACTACAGTGCAGTTTCGCTCAAAAAGTAAATAGTCGTGCATAAAATTAGTGCATTCCTTGAGATAAAACCAGCAATAAATTAGTTCTTTCATTATGTTAAAATCCAAGACTTAAACCATAATAACATCAGATTTCCTTTTCTTGTCTTTCCTGCCAGCCCAGCATGTCTTTCTCTCTCGCCGACAGCTGCGGTCACCCTCTCTGGCTCTCATCCTGACCACCAACCTTTGGCATCCGCTGGCGTGCTCTAAGCTGGACCTCCTTCTTTAAATTTGCCCTCCTTGGCATCTACAGGATCCCTAGGAGTCCCTACAATTGTCTCCATTTCTCCAGACTGTTCAGCATGGGACGATTAACCCCTAGAGCATGGTTCCTCTCACTCCCACGCGGGGCCACTGACCACCTGCCTTCTTACTACCACTCTGGCATGCATCCCCAATTCTGCCTTTCACTGATCTTTAGTTTCTCTTTCTCCACCTCTCCTCTAGCCTGATCAGGCTCTTTTTACATAGCCGTAAGTGTGATGTCCTAATTATGACCCGCAGCTCATCAATGAGGAAACTGAAACCCACCACGCATTCGCATGAAAACGCAATTAGTCCAGTCTCTCCATTAAATGTCTTGCATGTTCCACATGACCACACACTCCCATGGAGTCTGAGGGTATTTTTTTTATTTTTAAAAAACACCCTACACCACACACCCCTATAGTGCTGTACCACACCAGGTCACAGGTGATCTGATAACTCAATAAAAAAGTCTTGTCATATATACATTCATTATGTAACTGAGGGCCTGGGTATTTATCGAGTTTAGATTGTGCTTTACCATCATCCTTATTTTTAAGACAAGGAAATAGTTTGGAAACAGACGCTAGCTACAATGCCAACAGTCATATGTATTAATGGCCAGTGGTAAGCTGCTCTATGCCATATGCCATTGTGTGGCTTCTACCAAGATGCACAGTGTAATTTTTGAATTAAATGTGCTCAGTGAAGTCAATGTTGGCATGCCAAGAAAGAAATTATAAACATATAGAAATTTCACAAGCTTTCTGAAAAAAAATGAAATTTTAAACATGAGAAAATATTAATCATATGTACCAGAAAACAACACAAATAATAAAAAATACAAATGATGTTTCTACTCAGAAGGACAACTCCCTGTCAGAGTGGTAGGGCTGAAATGTGGGGCTTAGATATTACCTGATACTCTGAGTGTAGTATATAATCATTTCTTGTTATCTGCATGGGTTACACTCCTGAAAATCCCAGCAGTTACAGAAAGTACAGTTACTGAAGCATTGATCCTATGGGAAAAACGGGTTTAGGTGCTGGCAGGATGCTATCTTGTGGGGAGGAACGATGGGAGGATACAGGATCAGGTGGATGCAACTGCCCTTCGCTGTGGTTCCTCACAGCTCGGTGATCATCCTTCCACTGTTTCATTTACCTCTTTAGTAAAGTTTGATCTTCTTCTAGGTGCTATGCCAGATTGTAAGAAACTACAGCAGAGCTGATCCAAGGATCTCACTAAACCATCCAATCGATAGTAGCAATGGGCGTTGTGTACATAGGGCCCTTAAGGGACTTAATCAATCTGAGCTTCTGACTTGCATTTCATAGGAATTCCTCATTTGTAGGGAACAATTGCAGGATCTGGTCCCCGTCATGAATTGGATTCAATTGTTTACCCACACCATTTGGAGCTGGGTAGACACACGCTGATCCATTCATAGTATCATGGATACAAACCCAGACTTCTAAGGGCATCCCAGACCTGTTACTGCTCAATCTCATGTGGGCCTCTATGGTTTTTTTTTGTGCGTTGCATAGGCTGTGAATACAACCCCCTGTCCTCGATCCATCCCACAACCCTCAGAGAGGACGTAATCCGTGAATAGGCACAATTAGACTGCAGGTGTCATGAACGACATCACACTTTTATAATAGTGGATAAGCAAATCTGTGGTAGTTGAACCCATGGATTTCCTGTTTTTCTCAGATATGGGAGAAGTGTGCAGACAAGAAGCTACCATAGATAGATAGAACTTTGTCCCCAGGTGAAAATTTGGCTTTTTAGAGAAACTCTTTAAATAAATAAATGCATAAACAGATAAATAAATATTTATGCACACATACCATGGTCTGAACACACACCAGAATGACTAAAAAGGAGGTACATTTTAAAAGAAAGAAAAGATAACTTCTGACTTGACACTCACAGTCACAGTGTGGCATTATGTAGGCATATATTATGTTGGTATAAAGGGGCCCCAGCAGCATTTCTTGACACACTTCTGTTTAATAATTTGTTGGCTTAAAGTCCTCAGAGTTAGTGTGTCACAGAGAGGATATGCAGCATTATTGTTCATAATGGCACTCAGTTTTGTTTAAATTCTCTCCTTTGCTTTGACCTCCAGGGAGTAGAGAGTGCCTACCATAACTGAGCTTGCTCTTTTTTATTTTGCTTGTTGATTCGGTGGCATCTCTCAAACTGATGTTACCAGCCTAGCACACCACAGCATAGAAAATCACACTGGCCATCAGTTATAGAAGATGTGAAGGATGCCATTTTCTACATTAAAGGAACACAGTCTCCTAAGGAAGAAGAGCCTGCTGTGCTCTTTTTTTATATTATTCTTCTGTGTTACGAGAACAATCCAACCTGTCATTGATGTGGACCTCCAAGTATTTGTAGGAGTGGACCACCTCTACCTCCACTCCTTGAATAGTGACTGGACATAGAGGCACTTTGGTGTAGCACAAGTCAATAACCATTTTGTTGGTTTTGCTAATGTTCAGGTTCAGATAATTCTCTTTACACCAAGAAACAAAGTTCTCTACCTGATTCCTCTCCTCTGTCTCACCCACCTTATCGATACACCCCAAATGTGCAAATGACATGGCTTGCTGTTATACAGTATTTATAGTCAGAAGTGTACAGAGTGAAGAGAACATGAGACAGGCCTTTTCCTGGTGGTGGTCCTGTGTTACTCACATCTATATCAGAGACTCCTTCCTTGAGTCTCACAAACTGTGGTCTCCCGGTTAGATAGTCCATTACCCGGGACATCAAAGGCTCATCCACCTGCATACTCTGAGTTTACTCCTTAACAAGGATAGCTGATGCTATTGAAGGCACTGCAGAAATCCTCATAGTGCTGCCAGCTTTGTCCAGGTAAGAATAAGTCTTGTGGAGCAGATGACTATTTGCATCCCCCACTCCAATCTTTGTCCGACAGGCAAAATGTACAGTTGGTCCAAATCTCACAGGTCTCCATAATGTGAGATGAAGGACCAATTACGAAACACCTTCTGTTGAAGTGAATGTGATCCTTCTTAATGGGTTTCTTTCAGTTGTACTTATTTACCATCAGAATAGTTAAAAGCTAAGTGCATATCTTCATAGCCTTTTACTGTCCTTCATCCCTTTGGGGGTTAAAACGTTTAACTCTATTACGATATCTAAAAGAAAAATATTAACAGGAAACTAGTGCCTTATCTGCTGACAACAACTTCAGTGTCCTGTGCTATCCCTTGTACCACACATGGATTTGTTTTGTTTGTTTTTTTCTTTTTACTTCCACTCCAACAAATGGGGTGCCTATAAGATTCTCAGATCTTCTTCTTCTTCTTTGTGTCACTCCAGGTCATTTTTCTTTTATAGCCTCTCCCAAGCAAAATGTCCCACAGTGTCATCCTCACTATTCTAAGCTCTGTGGCTCGAAGCCCAGACTCACAAGCCATTTATGGTCAAATATTAAACCTTAGCAGAAGTCATTGTCATTTCGAATGGCCGCCAAGAGACAATCAGAGCATCTAAGCAGCGATTACACCAACAGAACACAAAAAAGAGTAACTCTCCCTCTTGACTTTGTTAGCTAATTTTAGACAGACCTCTCAACAGCAGAAGTCGGCGCCGTTTTAGCCTTTCACAATTTGAAAAAGTGTGTAGCGCATATGTTTTAAATAAATGCATAAGCCTGCATTCAAGTGCATTCCCCACTGTATATGCTGTGCCACATACATTATATTCATGGACTAATTTAAACCATATGAATAGGCTGATTTGACCTTTCTCATTGCTACAAATACAAGCACAGAAGAAATAGTTTGAAAAGATGCTGATTTGTGTTATGTGTTTTTATAAACCACACGCTGTTGTAAGAGACTCTGATTCAAAACCGCCTCCTTTAATTGAATTATTTATACAGGGTGAGATCACATGCAAAAGTCACCACTTAGGAAATGTCTGGCCTCAGTAAAAACCTAGTTTATTCAAATTATGAAGGCTAATAATACAAGGTAAAGAAGACAATGGCATATGGAAATCTTCATGCATTCAAGACCTCCTACTGTTTATTTTGTAACTTTTTAATATTTCATAATTATAAAGTGCCCTAGTGTATGGTCCTTCAGGACTAGATGCTGTAATGGAAAAAAACTTTTCAGGAAAAAGAACAACAGAGGTAGTATATAAGCAGAGTGTGGCACCACACTGGTTCATCTTCTTATTACTCAATAGTGGTGGCCCCTTTGCCGCTGTGATATGGATCCCATTTTTGCTTAATATCATTTTGACAGTGGTGTGATGAGCTTTGACATCAGCTGAGGTGAGACAAGAGGTCTGCATATTCTCAAATGTGGAAGACAACCAGATTCCAGAAGCAAAAGGTGAAAACCAGAAAGGAACCCTGGACAGGACACGAGTCATTCAAAGGCCAAACTGACCCTTGCTCACTTACACTAGACCAATTGGATGAAGAATCTAAAAGACACATCTATAGACTTCTGAAAACACCCACTGTATTATTGTTGTATTTCCCTCTACTTGCCCTTTACCTGTTTTGCCTCAAGGATAATTGTTCTCATCAAGTTCGTTATCGGGTTGGTCTACTGTTGTACTTTAAGATGAACACACACACACATAGATAAATACACACACAGACCCTAACCACAACAGTGCCCCATGAATGACACACACACGCTGATTAACTTCTAGTACTTTAAACCACGCAAGTGCTTTAGGAATAACACAGCCTATCACTCAGCACTTCAAGAGACTTACTTATTATCGACACAAACAACATACGATGTTTTAGTGATATCTCAGACCTAAATATTACTTTTGGTCCACAAGAATACATTTAAACATACAAAGTCTCAGCACTCCTGACTATAGGCCATTTATCAGCCAAGAATACCTTCTTTTCGAACTGTTCCAACTATTGAGTGGCGCTCCTCAATCTCGGCCTTATAAACCTTGCAGCACAGATATAATGGCAAATAATCTGTCTAAACCAGGTGCTCAAAAAAATCTAACATTTTAATTCAATCACTCTAGACATTAAGACAAAGCATAGAAAGTTAAAAGCAGCATGTTATTTATTACAAGAATAATAATAATAGAAAATAGGTACTGATAGGAAAAAGCTTATGAAAAAGTTACAGATGACAAGGATGAATGTCCCAGGGAGGCGTTTAATTTAGCAATCGATGTTCATGACGCTTTTCTGACGACCACTGCCTTCTTCGTCCGTTCCTCTTCTTCTTCTACTTCTCCCCTACTTTCTTTTTCTTCTCCTTTGCTTTCTTCTTCTCTGTCTGACGTTGCTTTCAAAATGAGGCATATTTATTATGAAATGTCATGCCGTGGTTTCACAATACATGCACCTGATTGGCTGGCTGTCAATGTAACTGATGAATTTTGCTCAAACTCTTCCCAGATAATAAAGTTCTTTGATATTGCCTCATGTCCTCCTTTCCCATGCTACAAACCAAATTGTTGTCCAAGATGTCCATCCATAAAGCAATCAATAGCCTGAGGTGTCGACTCAGTCTTCCTTTCCCAGGTTATAAAGTAATTGAGCCACCAGCATGTCTTCCTTTCAATGCTGAAACAGCTGTTTTAAAAGTGAGGTGTAAGAAAACCTGCTTTGATTTGTCTTAAATGTAGTTCATCTGTTGTTTTTATCTTGACCAAAATATAATGGAAAATTAAACCAAAATGTACAGATTTTATACACCATAACACCCACATAAACATGAGGACAATGCAGAAGTTGCACACAGACTGCCACTGCACCTACAGTTGGGTCCATGTTCTTGGAGATAAAGTGTTCAACCCTTTTTAGGTTTTCACATTTTATTGTTATACAACATAGAATTACTGTGTTAATTTAACTTGGCTTTTTCGTCACTGATTGTCAGAAGAAAACTCTTTAATGTCAAAAAGAAAACAGATCTCTGCAAAGTTATCTAAATTACCGTACATACTAATGTATAACAAGGGTCTTGAAACCCGAAAAATCAGTCATAAAATCAGACCTCGACTTATAGGCCTATTCAAAAATGTGATACTTTTTTTATTTTTTTTTTATACTTCTTCTTGCCTCCTCCAATCAGAGGCATCGAATTTTGCTGCAGCAGTGCAGTTACCAATTTCTTTCGTTACTTCAATGACGTTTAATTTAAAACCAGCTTCATATTTTCTTCTGATCAAATGCTCCATCGTAGATAAGGGATGCTCTTACGATAAAGGTGTATGAGGGTGTGAGATACAAAAAACACAAATCTGTGTAAATGTTGCATTGGAATAGTTTGGGTATTACCGTGTAGTCACATAAGCACAATACATAGAAAAAAAAGGCAGTGTGCTCCGTGGTTACTCTCTCAGTTGGGCATTAGCAAATAGCGTGAGTTTTCCGCATTCAATTTATATGATCGGCATAATAAAACACCGTAATTGATATGGTAAAATCAAGCCTAAACGTGAGTATATACGGTATATATATATATACTAGCAAAATACCAGCGCTTAGCGGTGAAATACTGTCTGAATATTTTTATTAATAAAAAGTAAAATTTTTAGACTGAAGGAAAATATGTAAAAAATTAATTGTTAAGGATCTCTGTATACCACGTTGTCAGTTCGGCCCTCTGGTTGTAATATGACTAAGCTGTGTGCTGAGCTCACTCTTGAGCATGCAACATACAGTTGGCCATGTGAAAAGCAATCCCGCCTCAAATCAATACCAACCTTTTGTAGTGTTTGTCCCTGAGACTTATTAATTGTCATTGCGAAGCAGAGCCTTACTGGAAATTGAACGCGTTTGAATTGAAATGGGAGATTAGATGGTATAACGGGGATGCGAGGAATAAAAACTGTGTCACCTGAGGCACTGCCAGTAAATATAGCTGCTTCAATTAGGTTGTTTTGTAGAGATGTGACCTGAAGTCTTGTGCGTTACAAAGTTTCGTGGTTGTAATTTTCTGCTTCCTTGGCGAAGGTCGTAAGCGAAAGAAGACACCGCAGTGAACACAGATGAGAACCCGTGGATTAAATAAAACCTATACAATAACTGTAACAATCGTAACAAATGAACAATAAAATAGAAGAGAACCCGTGAATTAAATAAAAAGGTTGCTTCGTTGGTGAAGCAAGGAAAAAGCACTTTCTTATATGTCGTTCGTTTTTAAATCAGTGCAGAAGCTGTGAGAAAGCTGCTTTCTTGGCGAAGCTCGTAAGCGAAAGAAGACACCGCAGTGAACACAGAAGAGAACCCATGGATTAAATAAAACCTACACAATAACTATAAAAATCGTAATAAATGAACAATGAAACAGCGGAGAACCCGTGGATTAAATAAAAAGGCTGCTTCGTTGGGGAAGCAAGGAAAAAGGACTTTCTTATATATCGTTCGTTTATAAAACAGTGCAGAAGCTCTGAGAAAGCTGCTTCCTTCACAAAGTAAGGAAACAACTGAAGAGACGGCGGGGCGCAGTAATTGTTGCAAGGCAGCTGAAGCGCTGCATTATGGGATCTGTAGTTTATTGTGTTACCAGTGCTTCATATCCCCGGGACATTAATAACAATAATACAGTATATAAAATGATCTTGCGTGCGGATATAATTACACGCCGGGCCGGATGTTGCCTGCGGGCCTTGAGTTTGACACATATGGAGTAAATAGAACTTGAAAAGATATATTTTTCGTACATCGAGCCAGCGTGCTATTGTGGTTTTGCTTGCATGCCTCAATAAGTCATCCTCCCCTCGCTCTTACTTTTTTACCGTTCATCTAATGAATACACTGAGTATGGCTTTACCAAAACAATCATTGATGGCGAATAAAGTATCCATTATTCGAGTATGTAGATCAGGTATATATATACATATATATATACCCGCGTATCGCAGCGAGACGTAGTGTGTTAAAGAAGCTATGAAAAAGAAAAGGGAACATTTTAAAAATAACGTAACATGACTGTCAATATACAGTATTTGTTTTGTGAGTGTTACTGAGTGTTGCTGTCATCAAGGATTTGATTATCATTATTTCTTTCAATCAGGTTCGTATTTGTAGGATGTGTTGTGTTCAAGTTACATTCCGTGTTTGTCAATCGTTGTAAAGATGACAGGTTTCATTCATCGATTCGTTTCTTACTGCATCAATAAACAGCTCGTCTTCTTCTTTATCTGAGACCTGACACACTGCATGCACGGGTTTTTTTTACATTGTCTTCCTTTAGCGGGACATTGACTTTTCCACCGTGTGCTTTGTTTCCACAGTAGCTGCATTTATGAATATGCTTGTATGTATCAGACGCTTCATATTTTTTGCTGCCTTTTCAATTGTGTAATTCGGTTTTTTGTTCAGCGCTCTTTGGAACTGTTGCTTTTGTCTGTGCACTCGTCAGTTCACGTGAGCCTTCGGTGTACATGCATCGAAGTTTCCCAGCTGTGCTGGTGCCATGTCGTGCTATGTCCATGGCTGTATCTAATGTTAGCGAAGTCCCGGCACTTAAAACTTTCTCTGCAGTTTCGCTGAGTTTGTGCCAAACAACACCCTGATCATCTCATTTTCCTCTGCATAAGGACAGTCCTTCACCCGTGAATATTTACCCGTGGCAGTTTGCTATTGGATTGCCGCTGACGGACGGCCTTATATGGGTAGGCACTAAATTACAACGCCAGCGCAGCCTGTCTATGAACTTAATTTAAAGTTTAGGTTTACATCGTGCTTTGTTTCCGAAGTAGCAGAACTCATGAATATGGTTTTATATGTCACTCGCTCGCTTCTTATTGTTTCGCTGCCTTCTCAATTATATAATGCATGTTTTCTTCAGCGCTTTTTGGGCCTCTTACTGGTTTTCTACGTACTGCGTGATTACGTGGAAGGCGTGATGATGTCACACGAAACTCCGCCCCACGGGTTTCAAGCTCATCTCCATTACAGTAAATGGAGAAAACAGCTTCCAGTTATGACCATTCGCGTAGAATTTCGATATGAAACCTGCCCAACTTTTGTAAGGAAGCTGTAAGGAATAACCCTACCAAATTTCAGCCTTCTACCTACACGGGAAGTTGGAGAATTAGTGATGAGTCAGTCAGTGAGTGAGTCAGTGAGGGCTTTGGCGTTTATTAGTATAGATTCTATATATATGGAGACACTTGTGAGGTCCTATGCCCCTTCTTAACTATTTAGGTCTGGTGATTCCATCTCTGTGTGGTATTGAATCTCAGTCCGGACTCTATTCATGTGTAGCTCCTAGCTGGTGGAACGAGCATCACTTCTCCATTTGGAATTAAGCCTCTTTCAATATGTTTATGAAACATTTTGGTGAATTTCTGTTTAGCTCAGTGGTTCCTAATCATTTCTATCCCCCACACCACTAGAAAATGTTTCATTCATAAGTAGCGTCACATTTCAAAAAAAAAAACTCAAGTTTTTGAACAATAAACCAATAGCGTGAGTTTTCCGCGTTTGACTTATACGACCTACATTATAAAATACCAGAAATTACTGTATATGGTAAAATTAAGTCCCGACTTATCCACGGGAGAACTTATCCGTGAGTATATATGGTAAATACCATTTATAGAACACAAAATAATTGATCACATAAGTATTTATCTCGTTCAAGTCAGCACTTAGTCGATGTACCTTTGGCAGCCATTACAGCCGTGAGTCTGTGGGCACAGGTATCTCTTGATTGGCTTTACACATCTGGGGCCTCATGTATAAATGGTGCGTATGTACAAAAATGTTGCGTACACCCGTTTTCATGCACACATCAAGATGTTTAAAAACTAACCTTGGCGCAACACCACACAAGTTTTCACGGCAGCCTCAGACCATGCGTACAAAACATGTTCTGCTCAGTTTTGTAAGCAGGCGGCACCCAGCATCAAAGCAGTGCTACTGTTTAGGTGTGGTCTCCCTTTCTTTTTTATATTCATATCCACAACATGGGCTTTATTAAATACACCAACATTAATTTCTTGTTTACAAATTTAAAGCACTTGATTGTAATCAATCTGTAACAATATAATGGTGCACGAAATGGCCAAACTATTCCAACTACCATGGCTTATTTAGTGTTGTTAGGACACATTGCAAATGGAAGAATTAGAAGAGAGCACATATTTACAGATCATACTGATTTCTTGTCCCATGATGATGACTGGCTTTCCATTTCCAAGACCTATCCTCTTAGAGCTGTGTGCTGAACTGGGGCCGGCTTAACAAAGGCAGATTTTTAGGAACTGTGCTCTTCCTGCTCCTTTACAAGTTCTGTTGACCCTCCAGTTTTTCAACTTGAACTTGCTGACGAATCTTGTACTTCCCAGTCATCACTGTGTCACGCCATGCCACCTGTATGGGATAGTATTATCTGCTTCTCTTCCAGATATATAAGATTTCTTTACACTGTGGTTGAAAGGGCAAACATCAAAGTGCAATTCGCAACAACATCCATTTTTCCAAATGTAATTGGAGTGATCAGCTGCATGCACATTGCTATAAAGGCACCTTCAGAAAATGAATTTGCTTACATAAATAGAAAGCATTTCCACTCTATTAATGTGAAAATTACCTGTGATGCGAAAATGTGTGTCATTAATTAATATTGGTGAGATATACAAGTGTTTTGCCAATAATTGCAGCAGCTCACTGATCAAACGGTGTGAGCCCCTGTAGTGTTGACTGTTAGACAGTGGGCTGCGACTCGCCTATTCACATTGACTTTGATATCTGACCACTCTCAGGCACTGTGCGACTTTCTGAACTTGAAATTTTGATTGCCTTCGCTACACTGTACCTATCCACCAATTTTCTTTTGTTGCTTGTACCACTACTGAAGCCACCAAATACTATGCTTTTCCTTGCCTCCACTTCACTGAGCAGGACCTTCATTTGTTATTCGCTGAAATTCGTCTTTTTCACATGTGTTTTTGCCATTGTCTTTGAACAAAATACTGAAGGGTACAGGCTATTTATTGATTTGCTTATTCAAATAGATTATGTCAGGGATGCCAGGGGCCATGACCCGGCCGGGACGTCACGAGGGACCGGATGTGGGTCTGTGCTCACCCTGGATCACGTGGGGGTCGCCTTCCTGGTTGCTTTGGGGGCCATGGGTACAGGGCATGGAAGCTCCACCCTGTAGGGGCCCGTGGTCACCGCCAGGAGGCCCCCAATGCCTTGGGACCTGTTACCCCAGCACTTCCGCCACACCAGGAAGTGCTTGGGGGAAGACTTTGGACGGCACCCGGAGAGCTGCCGGGAGGACAACCGGCACTTCCGCCACGCTGGGGCGTGGCCAAGGGAGGAATGCCGGGAACAGCTGGTGCTCATCCGGGACTTGTATAAAAGGGGCCGTCTCCATTCATTCAGGGCTGGAGTCGGAGGAGGAAGGAAGCTCAGAGCTCAGGAGAGCTGTGGAGGCTGCCCAAGAAGGCAGTGTGGCCAGGACTGTGACTTTGGGGTTTGTGTGCACTATTTTGGACTGGGTCTGAGTGACCAATTGTTGTAAATACTTGTAAATAAACGTGGCTGTGGGTGACATGAACGTGTCTGCCTGTCTGTGTCCGGGCCGGGTTCACATTTATTAGAATATCTATATATATAATTCACTAAGGCAAGACAACCATGAAAAGCACGCCGGAAGGGGCGTGGATTCACGCCGACAAGTGAGACACCTATGGCGCGCAGAGAACCACGCCCACCAACTCCAAGCCCATTGGATATGACAACTCAGGGCCACGCCCACCAAGTCGGACGCAAGGACACAGAAAAAGTGGCGTCATTTATATTCGCTGTCGTGGAGGCCACATGCGGTGCAGGTCAGGTTAATGTCATGTGCATGTCGCACCTCCGAGCTACGTTGACTGTTCATAGAGGCATGTTTCTGCGGAGGTGAATCGCCATATGCAGCGTATGAAACGGTTTTGCAGGGGTATCTCATGGGATCTTTAAAACAATCCTTTACAACTGAGGTTAAAACACAATGAAGTAAGCAGTCTACTGAGTTTTGGTTACAACGCATGACCGCTTGCACCATAGCAAACTGTTTTACGCTACATACAGCAATTCCCATCCGCGACAAACATGCGTCTTCTTAGATGCTCCTGCACTTTGTACACACCCCCCTAGCATGGCGGAGGGAGCGGAGTGGTTGTCGTCCTCCTCTCCTCCCGTTCTACCCTCTGCGCCTGTGCACCGCATGCAGACGATTGTGTTGTTCGTTCCGTGCATTGGTTAAAACCCAATGAAGAAAGCAGTCTTTAAAAACCAATAAGCTCTGTGCCTCTGTTTCATTACCGTCTCATCCTGCTTCACCAATGCAGGCCCGCAACAGCCGATCCGGGCGTCAATCAATCAATCAATCAACATTTATTTATATAGCACATATTCTTAAAACAAAATGTAGCTCAAAGTGCTTTACAAAATGAATAGAAAAATAGAAGACACAATAAAAATAAACATAAGTCAACATTAATTAACATAGAATAAGAGTAAGGTCCGATGGCCAGGGTGGACAGAAAAACAAAAACTCCAAAGGCTGGAGAAAAAAAAATAAAATCTGTAGGGGTTCCAGACCAAGAGACCGCCTAGTCCCCTCTGACCCCAGTTCCCATGACCCTTGGCGCAGCCAACGGGTAACCAAAGTCTTTGGGTTCAGGGGAGTATGGTTACAAAGCTGAAACTTAAAGGAGTTGGCGTAAGGGCACCACCAGGTGTGGAGCCTTCGCTTCATTTGACTCAACACAGGAAACCTCACCCGGCCCGGACACGGACAGGATTGACAGATTGATATCTCTTTCTCGATTCTGTGGGTGGTGGTGCATGGCACTTCTTAGTTGGTGGAGCGATTTGGATGCTTATTTCCAAAACGAACGAGACTCCCGCCTGCTAAATAGTTACCGACCCAACAGCGTCGGCGTCAAATTCTTAGATGGACAAGTAGCTTTCAGCCACGTGAGATTGAGCATTAACAGGGTCTGTGATGCACTTGCATGTCCGGTACTGCGCGCTACACTGAATGGATCAGCGTGTGTCTACCAGGGCGGGTAAGCCGTTGAACCCCATTCGTGATGGAGACCGTGGCTTGCATTGTTCCCCGAACGAAATTCCCGATGCGTCGCGGGTCATACGCTCGCACTGATTACGTTCCTGTCCTTTGTAACCCCATCCCACCCCGGTCGGGTGACTTGGTTACAAAATAATATGTTTTATGTATATATTGTGTATTGTATTTACCCCGTTTTTTGACACCCATTGCACACCAAATTTACCTGGAAGGGGGTCCATCTCCCTGAATTGCCTTTCCCATTATTTCTTCCATTTATTTTTCTCATGCAAGGGTTTTTTTTTTCTGGGGAATTTTTTTTTTTTGTCTTTTTAGGGAGTCAAGGCTGCGGAGCTGTCAAAAATCTGGGCCTATTAAAGTCCATTGAGGTATTCCTTGTGTTAATTAGGCCTATACAAGAAATAAATTGTTGCTGTTATTGTTACAGTGTTGATCAGAATTTCCTCCAGGAATTTCTTGTACTTTGCTGCATTTGTTTTATCTTCTCAAACCATCCAGGACCTGTTGCAGAGAAGCATCCTCATAGCATGAAGTTGAAGCGGTGCTACATGATTAAAATTGTCTTAAATGTATTCTGTGCTGAGTTGTGTCTTTCGCAGCGTTGTCCTGTTTAAATGGGCTATGTGTCTGTGTAAATATTGTCCCCTGGAAACAAAGGGGGAAGGATAATGCCATGGAACCATGTTCCCTCGTGATAGTTTGTCCTGTCAATCCCATCATTTGCATCCAGGTCATTTACCATTTAAACAGGAGGACGTAAAGATCCAGTCTACTACACTGACACTTCATCGCAGAGCTAAGAGAGAGCACTGATCGAATCACCTACACAGTCTCACCAATCTAATCTACTGTAGCTTGTAAATCCTTCAGAGTTCTCATAGGTTTCTTGGTTGTTTTCCCTCAGTTGTCTTCTTGCACCATCAACTCAATTTCTGCCGACAGCCTCCTCTAGTTATATTTACAGTTGTGCCACATTATTTTGATTTTTTCATGACTGATTTAACTGGACACCAAGAGATATTCAGTGACTTTTTTTGTCTCCATCCACTGACTTGCATTTTTCAATGTCGTTATTGTGTAGGTTAGGCAACCACACTGACTCACCACAAGTAGGCCCGTCCAGATAAGGTGTATTTATAGACAGACAAGTGATCTCCATTGAATTAATGATATCACTTCTAAAACTAACTGGCTGACCCAGTGAAGATTTAGGTGGGGACTTTTGTGAACAATAATTTTGTGTTTTATATTTGCTACTATTTTAGACCACTTTGCAGAGATCTGTTTTCGCTTTGTCATTAGAGTCTTTTTCTGCTGATTAATGTCAAAAAAACAAAATTAAATCCAGTTTCATTAAATGCTATATAACAAGAAATTATCAAGGGGCAAATACTTTTCACGGGCATTGTATGCGGCAGCAACACTAACCAAAACAACGCTATATTATCTATCTAGCCACCATGCAGATAATACCAGCCCACCTCAGTGCCATAAAGTGGTTCTCCAGAGCAATGTCCTTGGGCAACCATTTTTGTTTCTCTAAAGTACCACCTACATGAAGGTTCCAGAAAGAGCTTTTACTTATTCACTTCAATAATAGTCTCTATATATAACCAGGAATAGATAGTAACAGATTTTTGAAACTCGGTTAATTTTCTTTTGTTCATGAAAAGGTTATCAACAGCTTGACATTATCTCAGCAGCATCAGGTGCAAGGCAGGACATAAAATAACCTTATGAAAAACTATACAATTCACTTAATCCAACTTCAGGAACTGGTGCAGTCACAAAGCAAGAACAAACTCTGGAAGGAATGTCCAAGGCCACACTGACCTTTGTTCACTTACACTAGACAAATTGGATGAATAATGTAAAAGACACATCCTTGGGCTTTTGGAAAATTCCACATAGACATGAGGACAATACACAAGTTGCACTCAGACAATCACTGCACCTAGAGTTGGATCCATGTTCCTGAGATAAAGTGTTCACCTCTTTTTAGGTTTTCACATTTTCATGTTTTCACAGGAACTGGTGCAGTCACAAAGCAGGAACAAACTCTGGAAGGGATGTCCATCTATTGCAGGTCACAATCTCACATACACCCAAACTAACTTATGCAGCAGTCTACTCTTAAAAATGAAGGGGCCAAAGTGGTTCTTCAGAGCAATATCATAAGAGGAACCATTTTTGGTTCCCAAAAGAACCATCTACCTGAAGGGTCCAGAAAGAACCGTTGCTTATTTAGTTCCATAACAGGCTTTATAAATGACTGTGAATAGATGAAAGCAGACTTGAGAAACACCAAGGACTTCATGATTTTTAGGTGGACTCTCACTGCATACAAAAAGACAAGGCTCAGTTCAGGTTTCCTTGGTCTGTTTGTATCCTGTGTCATCAAAAAAGGAAAACACTAGTCATGTAGAAAATGTTGAGGTACCAACTGCGTCTCACCTTTTAATAATTACAAAGTCCTGGAACTGAAAGAGGAGTGCGATGGCACGTCAAGCAAGACACAACAAAAAGCAGTGGAACCAAAGAAATAAACAAGATGATTTAGTCTTCTCTTGGCGATGTCAATGTTCTGGTAGGAGCTCAATTCATTGGTCTGCTCTATCCAGAATGAGACGAGCCATGCCAAGAGAGTCTTGGTTTTATAGTGGAGGGACCAGAAGGGGTAGGGTCAATTTCCCTCACAAATCACTGGGCAAAGAAGGAGCTGTTACCGTAATCAACAGTGCCCTCTCATGTCCTAGAGTGGTAGTGCTTACCTCATTTGAGCCGGAAGGCAAGCGTCAGGCGCACATGCATGACACGTGATAGGTAACCTATTGTGCATTAAAGATTTCTGTTTTGTTCACATATTATGACCCTTTTCAAAGAACAAAAGAACTAATTTCAAAAGCAATGAACTCTCCCATAATGTGTGTTTTTTTGCCAAGCAGTGGTTCTACAAGGTATTTGACACTTTAGAACCATTACACTTTTAAGAATGTAGTAGTAGTAATTCTGTCATGTGTATAGATTACATTGCGATCCTCACTTGCATGTGTGGCCAATGTGAAATACGTTTCCAATCTCCAACACCATAATAAACAACTAGCTGTGCTAACCGTCTAAGATGGGTTGAAATCTAAATAGTCAACATAGGCCTCACTTTGCAGTTCACCATGCACTACATATGTCTCTGTTATATGCCAATGGGTACAGGATTTGTGTTAGTGTTTGTGATGTGCCATCTGTTGGTAATGACAAATGTGTTTTCTTATTTCCAAAAAGGTCTGAGATACACCATCTTTTGGAATGACAAAAACCTAGCAGTCGGATGGACACACAGACACTTATTCTTTTACTAAAGCAGATAAAGTATTAAAGTATTAGACTTAACTTTATTTAATCGAAACAGAAATCATCGCAGATAATGTCAATTCTGCTAGCATGCTAATGAAGTTTAGCTCTTAGATTCCTGTTGATTTTATGGATGTTAACATGTAGTTTGGTTATTTTTATTATTAAACTGTATGCTAGTATCAATCATTGGAATCATAATAACAGATATTTCATTTAGATTTTACTTTTAAACTAATACACTTCACAAACGATAAAAAGATGACTTCTGATAATTATTGTAAAAAATTAGCTATCTTCTGAAAAACCCATAAGTGAGGGTAGGATGGTAAAGTTAAGATCCAATGGACGAATATCCGTGTGGGCTCACCCCACTCCTGGTACCACTTGTCAAGCTTGGGTCACAGAATTGCACAGAAACACAGGGGATTGTAGAGACAGGAACTTTATTTGAACACTTCAGATGAACAGATGTCACTTTCAGAAGTAAAACAAACTTTGTATGTAGACAGAGGGGACAGTTTCATCCCTCAATTAAAAGAATGTACAAATATCTTCCTCTTCAAAGGGGTGCACGTCGGGAGTGGGACCCTCAACAGGAGCAGAGGATGTCTGGGGGAGGAGAGAGAGAGTCAAAGCAATGAGCAAAAAGGGCAGGTGCTGTACAGGCTTGTAAATATACAAAGTGCTGTGCGAGAAGCAGATCACGCGACACAGCAGCAGCAGCAGCAGCCAAGCATCTAACAGAGCAAGGAGGAGGCAAACTGTATTTGTTCCCATTGCAACAACATTCAAGAGGGGACATCGGAGGAGCAGCCGCATCCTCCAGGGTTGTAGAGAGCCCCCTTCTTCACAATCTTTATAGATAGAAAGATAGATACTTTATTAATCCCAAGGGGAAATTCACACACTCCAGCAACAGCATACTGATAAAAAACAATATTAAATTTAAGAGTGATAAAAATGCAGGTAAAACAGACAATAATTTTGTATAATGTTAATGTTTACCCCCCGGGTGGAATTGAAGAGTCGCATAATGTGGGGGAGGAATGATCTCCTCAGTCTGTCAGTGGAGCAGGACGGTGACAGCAGTCTGTAGCTGAAGCTGCTCCTCTGTCTGGAGATGATCCTGTTCAGTGGATGCAGTGGAATCTCCATGATTGACAGGAGCCTGCTCAGCGCCCGTCGCTCTGCCACGGATGTCAAACTGTCCAGCTTCATGCCTACAATAGAGCCTGCCTTCCTCACCAGTTTGTCTAGGTGTGAGGAGTCCTTCTTCTTTATGCTGCCTCCCCAGCACACCACCACGTAGAAGAGGGCACTCGCCACAACCGTCTGATAGAACATCTGCAGCATCTTATTGCAGATGTGGAAGGATGCCAACCTTCTAAGGAAGTATAGTCAGCTCTGTCCACTCTTGCACAGAGCATCAGTATTGGCAGTCCAGTCCAATTTATCATCCAACTGCACTTGCAGGTATTTATAGGTCTGTACTTTCTGCACACAGTCACCTCTGATAATTATGGGGTCCATGAGGGGCCTGGGCCTCCTAAAATCCACCACCAGCTCCTTGGTTTTGCTCAGGTGTAAGTGGTTTGAGTCACAACATTTAACAAAGTTCTTGATTAGGTTCCTATACTCCTCCTCCTGCCCACTCCTGATGCAGCCCATGATAGCAGTGTCATCAGCGAACTTTTGCACGTGGCAGGACTCCGAGTTGTATTGGAAGTCCAATGTATATAGGCTGAACAGGACCGGAGAAAGTACAGTCCCCTGCGGCGCTCCTGTGCTGCTGACCATAATGTCAGACCTGCAGTTCCCAAGACGCATATACTGAGGTCTGTCTGTAACAAAGTCCATGATCCATGCCACCAGGTGTGAATCTACTCTCATCTCTGTCAGCTTGTCCCTAAGGAGCAGAGGTTGGATGGTGTTGAAGGTGCTAGAGAAGTCAAGAAACATAATTCTTACAGCACCACTGCCTCTGTCCACGTGGGAGAAGGATCAGTGTAGCATATAGATGATGTCATCCTCCTCTCCCACCTTCTCCTGGTATGCAAACTGCAGAGGATCAAGGGCGTGGCGGACATGTGGCCTCAGGTGGTGAAGCAGCAGCCGCTGCATGGTCTTCATCACATGTGACGTCAGAGCGACAGGCTGGAAGTCTTTCAGCTCACTAGGATGTGATGCAAGATGTTTTCCAAAACCTTGGGATTCTCCCATGTTCCAGGCTCAGGTTGAAGATGCGCTGTAGAGGACTCCCCAGCTCCAGCGCACAGGCCTTCTGCAGTTATGGCAATACTCCATCTGGATCCACTGCTTTGCTGGCACGGTCTCCACAGCTCTCTGCTCACCTGGACTGCTGTAATTGTGGGTGGGGATGTCTCTCCTATGCTGGTATCAGCAGAAGGATGGGTGGATGGTGCAGAACTTTCTTTTATGACTTTCTTTTAGCTTTCACAGCCCTGTGTTAGGAAAACCTTTGGACTTTATGTTGAACCACACTTAGAGTCGCTGAATATTCTAATATGCATGTGGTAGAATAACAAGAGGAAAACATGAACAGACATGGGAGATGGTTCAGATTCCACACAGGCTGTGACTTGGTTAGTAATATTTACTATCCAAATATCCAACAATTTCAGAAATAAGATGGGAACAAATGACTCTTCACAGCACTGTATCTTAAAAAAAACTGTAGATTTCTGAAGAAAGACAATTCACGCCTTACAGACTGCTCGTATATTTGCAGTTTTTTTTAAAGAATGAAAGCCAATTTCTATTGTTCAGATTGGATTTAACAGATAAACAGCAGATGAGGTCAGCCACTGTTTGTGCTCCTTAAATTGCTCTTACAAATTTCCCCCCACTACGCTTCTTCCTAAAAAGAGACGCAGGTGGTATATTTTCTCAGAGGTCACAACCTTTGGCACAGATGACCTCATCCTGGTCACTTTATTCTCGCTTGTGACTCTTTTGTGTCATGTGGGTTAAGGCAGAAATTAAATTAGAAAGGCATCGGCCATTGACGGCTTAAGGTCATTTTTTATTATTTGACACATCTTTTAAACACTCATCGTAGAGAAATAGCATGAACAAATTCACCCTGTGGTGATTTTTGACAGTTTTAAGGCTGTTTAGATCTTGATAAAGCATGAAAGGAAAATAAAGTTTGTTCATCTGCTGGTCTGTTCTAGTGATAAACAACCCAAGCTTCAATAACTGACAGTTACAAATATCTCATGGATCAATATGGCAAAATGTCATGTAAGCCAGCAGTGGTTAGACATAAAAAGGCAATGCAGTAGCTGCTAGTAACAAGAACACAAAGAAAAACACACATAGTTTGTACATATTTATATATATATATATATATATATATATATATATATATATATATATATATATATATATATATATATATCCATCCATCCATCCATTTTCTAACCCGCTGAATCCGAATAGGGTCACGGGGTCTGCTGGAGCCAATCCCAGCCAACACAGGGCACAAGGCAGGAACCAATCCTGGGCAGGGTGCCAACCCACCATATATATATATATATATATATATATATATATATATATATATATATATATATATATATATAAATATGTTGTGAAGCCCAGTGCCTTCTGCCTCCAGTCCACCACACAGGCTTTGTCTTTCTTCCTCCAGACTCTGGCGATCAAATACTGGCAGCTGGCCCCTTTTTTTAGGACACCCGGAAGGACTCCAGGTGTCCAACAACCTTCTCCCGGCAGATCTTCCTGGTGTGGTGGAAGTTCTGCCAAACAGGGCCCAGGAAATGTTCAGGCGCCCCCTTTTGGTGGCCACAGGCTCTAGGCAGGTTGAGCTTCCATGCTCCAAACCTGTGGCCCCGTTGTAAAGTCAAGGGGGCTGCCCTCTGTTGGTCTGGGGAAGAGAGTGTCTTGCAAAAGCTCTCTGTCTCGGTCCTTCCATTGTCAGGGTGGGTAAGGGTCCCAGCCATCTGCCACTATATATATATTGTGACAGATTAGGGCTTTCTCGCTCCCTTGTACCATCAGACCACACGTCAGACACCAGGTAAAAGTCCAAATAATTATTATTTATTATAATAATGTGCACAAAGCACGCTCCTCTCCACAATTCTCCAATAAACAATAAAACAATCACAATAACAATCCTCCTCTCCCAGACGCTTAGCCACCCTGTCTCAGCTCGTCTGTCTGGGATCTCCCACAGTCCTTTATACTCCTTGACCCGGAAGCGTTTCACCCTCCCTGTCCATGTGACCTGGAACACTTCCGGGTCAGATAAAAATCCTTCTTTTCTTCACCCAGGAAGCACATCATTCCCTTTGTCCACGTGACTATGACGTACTTCCTGGGCGTAAGGCAAATAGTCTCTGGGCCTCCCTGCAGCGACTCCTGGCGGTATGGTATCAGCAGGGCTGTGCATTAAAAGTCCATTGTCCATAATTCTCTGCTGGCATTCGTGGCACCTCTATGCTGCAAGGAGGGCTCCATCTGGCGGCCTGGGGCTATTGGCCAGGATGAACGGCCGGCCATGTACCACAATATATATATATATTTATATATATATTGTGATGAAATTAATTCCACACAATAAAATTAAAGTGTTGAGGAATTTCCCCTTATATTGCTTGGTTCCAATTTGGTCAAAAAGATGATTCAAAATGAAGACATTCGACAACAGAGGTTTGGTGAGAGTTGTTTTTATACAGTAGAAAGTGGCTGCAGGAAATGATCAGGCAGGAAGTTGGGTATAAAGGAAGTAACATCATCAGTGGTGGACCGGAAGTGACGTCATCAATGATAGACCAAAAGTGGCGTCATCAGGACTGGGCAGAAGTGGACCAGAAGTGACGTCATCAGGGCTGGACGGAAGTGTTATTGAAGAGGTGCCATTTTCACCAGTAATTGTAGTTGATAGTGCATGGATATGGTCATTTTTCTTTCTTGTTTCAATAAAGGTAGAGAGAGAGGCATGATTACCACAATTCAACCCCCTATCTGTTACAGTAAGGCTCACCTCTGGGCCTGTTGACTGTCTCCTAAGCGTGTATATGAAGAGGTGCCACACACAGGCGGACAACATATTTTGCACCCAACACACCATTTATTTACAATATATAGTTGATAGTGCATGCACCGATTTCCCTATGGTCATTTTGTCTTCTCTCCAGCTCTGTTTCAATAAATGACTGGTAGATAATGCTCCCGGATGAGATGTGTTTCATGATTACCACAATTCAACCTCCTATCTCCGGGCGCCACATAAAGTTAGCACTTACTGGTAAGGCTCAGCTCTGGGCCTGTTGACTGTCTCCTAAGGACAGCACTGTCTGGAGACTATATGGTCCTCATATATATATATATATATATATATATTCCATATATATATATATATATATATATATAATATATATTGTACATGTCACATGGGCTGGACGGACATCCTGGCCAGGAGAGAGGATGGTTCCTCACCCAGATGGGGGGACAAAAAGGGATGGACAGACAGCTCACTAGAAAAGAAATACATTGCTAGAAACTTTTTATTTCCCCAGCACTCAAGATGGCAGTAGGCCCGGATGTCGGTGCCCCCTGTAGTTCAGCAGTGCAGACCTGCTGGAGTCACTGGGGGCCACGAGAGAGTGTTGCAAGAAGACAATTTCCATCCTAGTCGAGGTGATCAACTAATGGATGGACAATGGACACATGGACAAATCGTGCCTTAGCACAAAAGATGGCAGTGCTCTCCTGGCTGTAGCCTAGT
Source organism: Polypterus senegalus (assembly GCF_016835505.1). Taxonomy (NCBI): domain Eukaryota; kingdom Metazoa; phylum Chordata; class Cladistia; order Polypteriformes; family Polypteridae; genus Polypterus; species Polypterus senegalus. Next base: position 23,352,546 of record NC_053160.1, read on the forward strand.
ATGGATACCCAAAGGGCTGCCTGAGTATTATAGTATGGAAGGGTGACCCAGTTGGGGTCCTTGGGTGCCACCAGGGGGCGCTGTGAAGAAAGGAACTGCTTTTTTTTTTGGGAACTTCCATATAACCCAGAAGTACTTCTGGCATGCAATGTCAACACTGGAAATGTTCCCAGGTCCAACATAAAAGGAGCTGCTCTGCTTTATCCAGGAGGCAGAAAGGAAAAACTCACATGGAGGAGTAGAAGTAGTTGGAGGAGGAGAAGGAGCTTCATTAATCATAAATACATTGTAAGAGTGTTAAAAAGCCTGTGAATGTGTCTCTGGGTAATAAGAATCTTTATTTTATCACTGAACTGTGTTTGGTTGAGTTGTGTCTGGTGCTCAGGTCTGAGTGGCCCCCCTACTTGTGGTCACAATATATACTATGAATACAGTATATATATACTATTCACCCTCTGGAGGTTTTTACATTTTATTGTAATATAACATTGAATCACAGTGGTTTTCATTTGGCTTCTTTGACAATGATTAACAGAACATGACAATTTAATATCAAAATGAAAACAGATATAGACAAAATTATATAAATGATTACAAATTTGAAACATTAACTATATCTATCACATAAGTATTCACCCTCTTTATTGTGAGAGTCCTCACTTGTACAGGCAATTACTTTATGAAATCACAGAATTAGTTCAATGGAGATCATCCATCTGGGTTTTCAATTGATTGCAGTATAAATGCACCTGAATGTAAAGGGTCCAACTTGTTGTGTGCCAGTATGGTGGCATAAACTACACAATGAAGACAACATAACACACCAAGCAACTCCCTGCAAAGCGCAAGTTATGGGGAAGGAGACAAGAGAATATCCAAGTCACTGAATAACTCTCGGAGTCCAAGAAATGGAAATCTGCCTAGATCAGGTCATCCAGGAAAACTTGCTTTATGGAAGAGTGGCAAAGAAAAATCCACTGTTTAAAGAAATGCAAAGACAGTTTGCCAGAAGGCACATGGGAGCCTCTGAAGTCAGCTGCAAGAATGTTCTATGGTCTGATGAGACCAAAATTGAGCTGTTTGGCCGTCAGACTAAATACCATGTTTGCCAAGGACACTGCACATTTTCAGGAACACAGCATTACCACCATGAGGAGTGGTGGTGACAGCATTATGCTGGAACGGATGCTTCTATGCAGCAAACCATGGAAGGGAATGCAGGGAAAAGGCAGGGAAATTCTGGAGGAAAACCTAATGCAGTCAGCAAGTAATTTGTGTAAAGAAGTTTTGCTTTTTGGCAACTCATTGACTCCAAGTATAATGCCAAAGTTACAGAGGAATGGCTTAAAAACAACAACGTTAATATCCTGGAGTGGGCAAATCAGTGTCCAGATCTCAATCCATTTGAGAATGGCTGGACTTGCTACTTGGGGTTGGATTGGTGCCTCTGAGGCTATGGATCTGCACTGGCAAGCTGAAGGTTGTTGGTTTGAATCCAAAAGTGAATTCCAAAATGCCAAAAGTGGCTCTACTTCCTGGGTATGACATTAATCTGCATCCAGCCCTGCATGTAGGCCCTTCAACCTGCAGGGAAAAACCTGGAGTTGGGGTTTAGTGGCAGAATTGGCACTCCAGCCACCATAAAAACCTCACACTGGTTCCATTCCATCTGAACTGAGGTGTCACCCGTTGCATAGCTGCACTCGGGTTCTAATCTGGGATCCTGAGTTGGTTCATCATGTGGTGGGTACGGCAATGCACTGAATCAGCATGTACTCCTAACCTTACTAAAGATTGTTCACTCACCATCACTATGAGACCTGACAGTGCCTGAGAAGTTTTTATAGAAGAATAAGGAAAATGTCCACATGTGCAAAGCTGGTAGAGAGAGGAACCTGTGCATGTAGACTCAATGCTGTCATGGCTGCCAAAGCTAAATCTACTAAATACTGACTTAAAGTGAGTACTTATGCAACCAATTATTTTGTGATTTATATTTGTCATTAATTTAGATCATTTTGCCAAGATCTGTTTTCTTTTTGACTATAAATGGCCTTTTTACAGTTATCATTGACAAAAATAAACTAATTAAATCCACAGTGATTTAATGAAGTAGAACAGTATACAGTGGAACCTTGGATTGTGAGCATAATTCGTTCTGGAAACGTGCTTGTAATCCAAAGCACTTGTATATCAAAGCGAATTTCCCCATAAGAAATAATGGAAACTCTGATGATTCGTTCCACAATCAATCAATCAATCAATCAACATTTATTTATATAGCACATATTCATACAAAAATGTAGCTCAAAGTGCTTTACAAAATGAATAGAAAAATAGAAGACACAATAAAAAGATAAACATAAATCAACATTAATTAACATAGAATAAGAGTAAGGTCCGATGGCCAGGCAGTGTTTTAAAGTGCTCTACTGTATCAGCCTGGCGAATTCCTATTGGCAGGCTATTCCAGATTTTAGGTGCATAACAGCAGAAGGCCGCCTCACCACTTCTTTTAAGTTTAGCTTTTGGAATTATAAGGAGACACTCATTTGAAGATCTAAGGTTACGATTTGGAATATAACGTGTCAGGCATTCCGATATATAAGATGGAGCGAGATTATTTAAGGCTTTATAAACCATAAGCAGTATTTTAAAGTCAATCCTGAATGACACAGGCAACCAGTGTAGTGACATCAAAACTGGAGAAATGTGTTCGGATTTTCTTTTCCCAGTTAGGATTCTAGCAGCTGCATTCTGCACTCGTTGCAAATGATTTATGTCTTTTTTGGGTAGTCCTGAGAGGAGTGCGTTACAGTAATCTAGTCTACTGAAAACAAAAGCGTGAATTAATTTCTCAGCATCTTTCAATGATATAAGAGGTCTAACTTTAGCTATGTTTCTTAAGTGAAAAAATGCTGTCCTAGTGGTCTGATGAATATGCATTTAAAATTCAGATTACAGTCAACGGTTACCCCTAAATTTTTTACTTCCGTCTTAACTTTTAATCCTAGTGCATCAAGTTTATTTCTGATAACCTCATTGAATCCATTATTGCCAATTACTAAAATTTCAGTTTTCTCTTTATTTAGTTTGAGAAAATTACTATTCATCCATTCAGAAATACCAGTAAGACATTGTGTTAGTGTATCGAAAGAGTCGGAGTCATCAGGTGCTATAGATAAGTACAGCTGTGTGTCATCAGCATAGCTGTGGTAGCTCACGTTGTAACCTGAGATAATCTGACCTAACGGAAGCATATAGATTGAGAATAACAGCGGACCCAGGATAGAGCCTTGTGGAACACCATATCGGATATCATGTGTCTTTGAGATTTGATTACCACAACTCACAAAGAATTTTCTCCCTGCCAGGTAGGATTCAAACCAATTTAAGACACTGCCAGAGAGGCCCACCCATTGACTAAGGCGATTTCTAAGAATATTATGATCAATGGTGTCAAATGCAGCACTCAGATCTAAGAGGATGAGAACAGATAAATGGCCTCTGTCTGCATTTACCCAAAGTCATTTACTACTTTAACAAGTGCAGTTTCTGTGCTGTGATTTGTTCTGAAGCCTGACTGAAATGTATCAAGAATAGCATGTTTATTGAGGTGGTCATTTAACTGCATAATGACTGCCTTCTCTAGAATTTTACTTAAGAAGGGCAGGTTAGAAATGGGTCTAAAATTTTCAAAGGCAGAGGGGTCAAGATTATTTTCTTAGCAGGGGTTTAACTACAGCAGTCTTAAGACAGTCTGGAAAGACCCCGTATCTAATGACAATTTACTATGTCCAGAATATTGTCAATTAGCGCCTGATATTTCTTTGAAAAACCTGGTTGGTATTGGGTCAAGGACGCAGGTGGAGGGTTTCAGTTGAGAGATTATACTATGTAATTCAGGTAAATCTATCCTGGTGAAAGCATTTAATTTGTTTATAATGGAGTACCGGGGCTTTGGAGGTTCTGCAGTGTTGGGGAGATATACTATGTTATCTCTAATATCATTAATTTTTTGAGTGAAAAATACAGCAATGTTCTCACAGGTTTCACTGGAAGTATTCTGGGGCATTCCTTTGTGTTGCCTGGGTTTAACAGAGATCAATTGTTGAAAATAAGACTCTGGGATTACTAGCATTGTTATTTATAATATTAGAGAAATAGCGCCTCTCAAGACGGACAGTGTTATTGTATTCTGTTATTTTAACTTTTAATATTTCATAGTGGATAGTTAGTTTAGTTTTCCTCCATTTACGCTCAGCTCTACGACATGTTCTTTTTAAATCAGACACTCTTTGGGTCTTCCATGGAATAACAGTACTAGAGATTTTTAACTGTCTTTTCAGGTGCAACTATGTCAACAGCAGTTCTTACTTTAGAATTAAAGTTTTCCACTTTACTATTTACATTATCCTCGCTATTATAGTGGCATTATAAACGGACTGATTGCTTAGAATAGTTGTAAGCTTTAAAGCTGCTGATGAGTCAAAGAAGCGTTTTTAACAAAATGCTTCTCATTTCTATATTAAATAGTAGAAGGAAATGGTCTGATAGACCGATATCAATGACCTGCTTTATATCAACTTTAAGTCCTTTAGTAATCACTAAGTCTAACGTATGACCTGCTTTATGTGTAGGCTGATTTACGAGCTGCCTCAAATCAAAAGAGTCCAGGAGGTTCATGAATTCCTTTACCTTTTGGTCACACTGATTGTCGACATGAAAGTTAAAGTCGCCGACTATTAAGAGTGCATCATAGTTTGTAACTAAAATTGACATTAAGTCAGAGAATTCCTCAAGGAAAGACGCGTTATATTTAGGAGGTCTATACACGGATAATACTAGAACGTGAGAATCTCCATGAATAACAACGGCGAGATACTCAAAGGACTTAAATTTACCAAAACTAACATCTTTACATTTTAATCGCTCGAGTAAATGTTTGCCAAACCGCCCCTTTTCCCTGGCGGTCTGCACGAGTAAAACTGTAATCCGGGGCGCAGATTCGATTAAAACTGCCGCCCCATTGAATTAAGCCATGTTTCATTTAGCAATAAAATCAATGTTTCTATCACTAATAAGATCGTTTATAAAAATGTCTTGTTAGTTAAAGCTCTAACATTTAATAGTGCCATATTTAATGTTTCTGAAGGGCAGAGCTGAATTTTATGCGTGTTATTGGTAATTGGAACAAAAATTAAGTTATTTTTGTTACGCCGCTCTGTGTGTACTTTTATGTAATCTACAATCCGTTTTATAGTCTTAATGCAGTGTTGATCTGAAGTAGTAATTTCAATTAAATTATTGGTGTTTATGCCGCACTGCCTAGATTTTTTACGTGCATTAAGATTTGTTATTAGATTATTAATGATGTGCACTTTAACGGAAGACTCTGTTAAGCCATTATGTCCTATCAAACCAGTAGCATTACGTAAGGGGTTAGCAGTAGAAGTAGACAGTCAAGATAGACGAATTACCTTAGCGATGTTTTCGGAGAGGACCCGGCCAAATCTATTCGGATGCAGTCCATCCCGCTTGAAGAAGCGCGCCTTTCCCAAAAAGATCCCAGTTGTCTATAAACCCGATGTCTTGATTCTCGCAGAAGCCTCTCAGCCAGTTGTTTAAACCCAGCAGACGACTGTAGTATTCATCGATCGTCTGACGAGAGGTAGTGGACCCGAGATGAAGATTTTTGCGGATGGGGTCCTCTCCTTCGTGTCTTCAACTAGTGCTGCGAAGTCAGCCTTGAGAACCTCTGACTCTCGGTGCCTTATGTCGTTTACGCGGCATGTAGAATGATGGATCCAATTGCCCTCTTGTGCTTCTGGTAGAAGGTCGGCGCCCGCCTCATCACATCTCGAACTCGAGCACCGGGAAAACAAGAAACAAAGGATTTTCGATTAGGGCACGTGATATTCAGGTTTCGTACAATGGAATCACCTACCACGATTACATCACCCGGGTTTGAAGGCAGACTGGGGACGCGGAGAGGGTCGAATCGATTCTGGATTTGAATGCTCGCCTGTGCCGCTGGAGGTGTTCTAGCCTTGAACCCCCGCCTGCAAAGCTGAAACCCGTCGAGGTCTTCATCAGCGTTGTCGTTGTTCCTACGAGGCGCGGGTGCGAAGCTTACTTGCCCTTGGACTTGAGCGGCACGAGGTGGGGTTGATGTTACGCCGACTTCAGTTGTTTGGTGTGGTTTGTCCAGCAGCCGAGTCTTCAAGTCTCTGAGGTACCTTCGTCTGGACAGGAGTTTCTGAATCTGTTTGTCGAGTGCCTGGAGTTCCTCGACAACGACGGCAACGCGATTCATCTCACTGTCGGCCATTGTCTGCTTCTACTTCGCTTCGCGTCACACTCAAAACTGTTCATATAAAAATAATTAATACAAAATATAAAATTAAAATACATAAAACAAATTAACCTGCGCTTTGAAAAGAATCATGGCTGGTGTGAGTGAGTTTCTAAACTCTTGTGGGATTCCACCCAACAGTACGACACACGGATGAATGTCCCAAAGCAACCGCAGACTCCCAGCGCTATAGCAGTTCGCCGTAAAAGCAAATCCGAAATGATCGCGGACATACTAAAAGATACTACCATTGATGGGTGATACAAGGAACATTATAAATGCAGGGCACAGTATTACTTGGCCACTAACCTGGCCCCAACCTTGCCTGACTGCTGTGTCTGTGTATAGGAGAGTGGCAGATCCCGCTACAATAAATAACAGTGCTGTTCCGGTTTAAAGCTGAATAAAGCTGGTGTTGCTAAAGTACTGAGACTCAGCTTCGTGTTTTGGGGTGCAAGACAGAGACTCACACGTTACAACACACATACGTGGTCACAATGCTGTAGTAAACGGTATCCGCTCGTACAGATGTTGACTATATGAGTGAGGCACGTCAACTGAAACCAAGAATGGGACACAATTACCCACAATCCTGCACCATGAGAGAGAGAAGAACCATCAGCTCAGTTGTGATTATGTGACGCTCGGCAGACAAAGCATATATGTACTACTCGTATTACAAGACCTCACTCATTTATCAAGTCAAAATTTATTCAAAATTTTAGCTCATCTTGCAAAACACTCGCAAACCAAGTTACTCGCAATCCAAGGTTCCACTGTAATGTGAAAACGTCCAAGGGGGTGAATACTTTTCATAGGCCCTGTTCATTGTTCACTTGGGTTGCATGGTACTGGCATTTCTGAAGTTCAGTTCTGAGTTGAAGTCCCTGCAACGCATAGTGGATGTGGCCAGTAAGATCATTGGTGCCCCACTGCCCTCCCTCAAGGGCATTTTCCACACCCGTCTCACCCGTAGAGCCATCAGCATTGCTGGTGACTCCTCCCACCCCTTTCACTCCCTTTTTAGCCTCCTTCCCTCAGGGAAAAGGTACCGGAGCCTTCGGGCCCACTTCACAAGACTGTCTAACAGCTTCATCCATCAAGCTGCCAGGATGCTGAATTCTGTCCACTAACTTCCCCCCTTGCCCTACTGCCCCTGGATCGTAACAAGAGTCACTATCTACCAAGTACCCTACCTCAGCTGGTATTATATAAGGACTCAATATTACATCTGCTGCTAACTGTCCGTCTTTTTGTACATCTCATAAGCTATTCTATAATGCGCCTTCTCATTTTTTGGCTTTTGCACTAATGACTATTGCACATTGTACACAGGTCTACTTTACAAGTTCTAATGTTATTTATCTTATATGTTATACTTTATACTTTTTATATTTTATTGTACTACGAAGTTGAGAGCGAAACAGCATTTCGAGTCTCCTGTATGTTCTGCACATATAGTGAATTGACAATAAAAGGCTATTTGATTTGATTTGATTTGATTAAAGTGTCCTCATATGAGTGCTTGCCCATCCACTGTTGCTTCCAGCCTTGGACCTACTACTGCAAAGACTGTGTCAATACAATATACTGTGTGCTGTATACACTCACTGTGCAAATTATTGTGAACAATATGCTAACACTTAGTAGGACATCATTTTGCTCTCAAAATAGCACCATTTACTCATGGCATGGATTCCACAAGATGTTGGAAACATTCCTTTGAAAGTCTGTCCATGATGACATGACTGCATTGCACAATTTCTGCAGATTTGTCAGCTGCGCAGTCATTCTGTGAATCGTCCGTTCTGCCACATCTCAAAGGTGTTGTACTGGATTCAGATCAGGTGACTTGGAAAGTCACTGTACAACTCTGAACTCATTGTCATGTTCATAAAACAAGTTTGAGATGACTTTTTTCTTGTGACATGGTGCATTATCATAACCATTAGAAGATTGGTAAATTATGCACATGAAAAGATGCATATGGTCAGCAACAATACTCAAATAGGTTCTGGCATGATTGCCAGTGATGACTGATTGCTTTTAACAGACACAAATATTTCCCATACCAGTACATTACCTTCACCAGCCTGGACTTTTGGGACACGGCAGGTTGGGTGCATGGATTCATGCGGTTGGCACCAAATTCTGAACCCATCATCTGTGTGCCTCAGCAACAATCGAGATTCATCAGACCCAGGATGCATTTTTCCACTCTTCAACTTTCCTTGGTGAGTCTGTGCCCACTTCAGCCTCAACTTTCTGTTCTTGGCTGACAGGAATAGAACCCAACATGGTCTTCTGCTCTTGTTGCCCATTCACCTCAAATTTTGACAAGCTGTGTATTCTAAGGTGCTTTTCTGCTCACCACTCTTGTACAGAGTGGTTATCTAAGGTACCGTTAGCTTTATGTCATCTCAAACCAGTTTTCTGTGACTTCCCTTATCTCTGGATGTTTTTCATATTTCGCATCCTTCTGGGTAAACTCTAGAGGTGCTATAGAAATAAGTGTTGTTGTTGTTGTAGAGACTCCTGTATGTGAAAATCCCAAGAGATCAGTAGTTACAGAAATAGTCAAACCGCCTCGCAACAACAATGATGCCAAAGTTATATTCTCAGAGCCAGGGTCATCCTAGCCTGTTTGGTACCCTGGGCGAACACCCCCTCTGGCGCCCCCCTTCTACCCACCCAGCATTTTAATAAACACTGAATAAAATCAGTGCAATAAAACAAACTTTTGGAAATGTAATGTCTAACAGAGACAGAATCAAATTTTATATTTATACAGCACCAAAATATTTCATTATAGTGTAAAGAATTTTCACTTTAGTACCATCTCCAGTCATCAGTTCACCAGGTCACTAACAACTACATAAACCTTTTCTCTCAGAGCTGCAGTCAGTTTATTATTTTGGGTTAACTTTCCCCGCCTACCACTCTCCACTACACAAGTCAGTTGCATTAGTAAGTTAGCACGCAAACATATATATCCATACAAAAAAAACTCTTACTAACTCAAATCATTTTATCAACATGTTCAAAATCGCATTGGACGATATTTTACTGTTTTAAAGCCTGTAATGTGCACTCCAATTACGGCAAATTTACTAACCTGTGATAAAGAATAGAGAGAGCACATGCATTGAGCTGGCGTCAGCTTCACACAGGAGAATCCCCTGCCGCCCCACCCCTCTCCTCCCTGTGCGGCAAGCAGCAGGCGCACCTCTCAAATGGAGGGTGCCCTTACTCCCCGCAAATAGGCAATAGAAAACCGATTGGTGCCCATGCAATCCCAAAACTGCGCTGGCATGATGTCGGGGCAGCAAGGGCCCGCGGGTAAAAAAAAAAATAAAAATTTTTGCCAATGCCAAAGATGTTGCCCCCACCATGATGCCGCCCTGGGCAATGGCCCATGTCGCCCATATCAAAAACCGCCGCTGCTCAGAGCTCACACTTTTTACCCATTCTGGTGTCTGATGTGACCATTAACTAAAGTTCCTGACCTGTATCTGCATGATTATATGTTGCTGCCAAGTGATTGGCTAGTTAGATCATTGCATGGATAAGCAGGTTTTCGGAGGATCTTAATAATTTACACAGTGAGTTTATGTGTATACTAATACCTCTCTATAGATAAAATGCATAAATAATATCTATATCTGTATTTACATGCTATCTGAGTACTCTAAACTGGCCCAGTATGAGTGAGTTTATGCTTCAGTGCTTTGATTCTCACTGAGATGAGCCCCCCTCTGATACAAAAACAGATTAAATATGTTTGATGGCAGCTGATTTGAGCAATTTTTATATTGATGCAACATTTTATAGTATTTATTGTAGCTATTTTAGAAGAAGAATAAGAAGGCATTGCACTTATAGTGCTTTCAAGACACTCAAAGCACTTTACATAGAGAGGAGGAGCCACCAATAATGTGCAGGATCAATGTGGATGATGTGACGGCAGCCATTTTGCACCAGCACGCTCACCATAAATTAACTATTAAATGATGAAGAGGTGACGCAGTTAGACAAATTGAGACAGGGGATGATTAACAGGCCAGAATGACCATGATGGGCAATTTAGCAAGGACATTGGTAAACACCCTTATGACCACACGGGGTCAGGACCTCGGTTTTATGTCTCATCCAAAAGACAGTGCCATTTTTGCAGCTTAGTGTCCCTGGCACTACCCTGGGGCATTGGGATCCACAATAAGACCACAAGGTAAGAGGTCCCTACTGGCCTCAACAACACCTCTTCTAGCCGCAAACCAAGCTTTAACTACAACCCCAATTACAATGAAGTTGGGGTGTTGTGTAAAACGTAAATAAAAACAGAATACAATGATTTGCAAGTCCTTTTCAGCCTATATTCAAATGAATACACTACGAAGACAAGATATCTAATGTTCAAACTGATAAACTGTATTGTTGTTTTGCAAATCTTCACTCATTTTGAATTTGATGCCTGCAACACGTTCCAAAAGCTGGGACAGGGGCAGCAAAAGACTGGGAAAGTTGAGGAATGTTCAAAAAACACCTGTTTTGAACATTCCACAGGTGAACAGGTTATTTGGAAACAGGTGTTTGTCATGATTGGGTATAAAAGGAGCATCCCCAAAAGTCTCAGTCGTTCACAAGCAAGGATGGGGCGAGGTTCACCACTTTGTGAACAACTGCGTGGGCAAATAGTCCAGCAGTTTAAGAACAACGTTTCTCAACGTACAATTGCAAGGAATCTAGGGATTTCATCATCTACTGTCCATAATATCATCAAAAGATTCAGAGAATCTGGAGAAATCTCTGCACGTAAGCGGCAAGGCCGAATACCAACACTGGATGCCCGTGACCTTCTATCCCTCAGGCGGCACTGCATTAAAAACCGACATTATTCTGTAAAGGATATTACCACGTGGGCTCAGGAATACTTCAGAAAACCATTGTCAGTTAACACAGTTCGTCGCTACATCTACAAGTGCAAGTTAAAACTCTACCATGCAAAGCGAAAGCCATATATCTACAACACCCAGAAACACTGCCAGCTTCTCTGGGTCCGAGCTCATCTGAGATGGACTGACGCAAAGTGGAAAAGTGTGCTGTGGTCTGACGAGTCCACATTTCAAATTGTTTTTGGAAATCATGGACGTCGTGTCCTCCAGGCCAAAGAGGAAAATGACCATCCGGATTGTTATCAGCGCAAAGTTCAAAAGCCAGCATCTGTGATGGTATGGGGGTGTGTTAGTGCCCATGGCATGGGTAACTTACACATCTGTGAAGGCACCATTAATGCTGAAAGGTACATACAGATTTTGGAGCAACATATGCTGCCATCTAAGCGATGTCTTTTTCAGGGACGTCCCTGCTTATTTCAGCAGGACAATGCGAAGCCACATTCTGCATGTGTTACAACAGCGTGGCTTCGAAGTAAAAGAGTGCGGGTACTAGACTGGCCTGCCTACAGTCCGGACCTGTCTCCCATTGAAAATGTGTGGCGCATTACGAAGTGCAAAATACGACAACACAGACCCCGAACTGTCGAGCAACTGAAGTTGTACATCAAGCAAGAATGGGAAAGAATTCCACCTACACAGCTTCAACAATTAGTGTCCTCAGTTCCTAAACGCTTATTGAGTGTTGTTAAAAGGAAAGGCGATATGACACAGTGATAAACATGCCCCGTCCCAGCTTTTTTGGAACGTGTTGAAGGCATCAAATTCAAAATGAGTGAAGATTTGCAAAACAACAATAAAGTTTATCAGTTTGAACATCAGATATCTTGTCTTTGTAGTGTATTCAATTGAATATATGTTGAAAAGGATTTATAAATCATTGTATTCTGTTTTTATTTACATTTTACACGATGTCCTAACTTCATTGGAATTGGGGTTGTATTTTAAGTTGCTGTGCTTTTCCTGTTTTTGGGCTGTGTATTCTGAACAGAACTGCAAGGAATGGCCTGATTAAGCTTTTTCTACGAATAAGTAAGAGAAAGGAATGTGAATGTATCATGATGGGCAGGAATGTAAGATCGAAAGTGAAATATTTTGCTCAGAAATATTTAGCGACCCTGCAGTTTTCTTTGACTTCTGATGTTAGTGGTGATAACCACCTAAACACCTGCAGACAAGCAGGCAGCTGATGTGGTTTAACCAACTTGTACTCGCCCTCACTGTGCTCGACTCAAAACATATGGATGATGAAGGTCTTAAAACCGCAGCTGACAGCAAGCTGTGTGGCACAAATACAAGTAATTTGAATGGCACTTTTGAATGTACAGTAGGTTGTGAAGACAAGAGGGCACAACTGAGCACTGCTATATCTTAAAAAACAAAAAAGAACAATAAGACTATGCAGGAGGGTTATGGGTATTTGGAGACACAAGATACAAAACAAAAGTAATCAAAAGCCATACGTAGCAAAGGCCTTCCTAACACAGGCTCATGTGCTTGTGGTGGATTTTAGGAGGCCCAGACCCCTCATGGACCCCATAATTATTAGAGGTGACTGTGTGCAGAGGGTGCAGACCTATAAATACCTGCGAGTGCAGCTGGATGACAAATTGGACTGGACTGCCAATACTGATGTTCTGTGTAAGAAAGGACAGAGCCGACTATACTTCCTTAGAAGACTGGCGTCCTTCAACATCTACAATAAGATGCTGCAGATGTTCTATCAGACGGTTGTGGCGAGCGCCCTCTTCTACGCAGTGGTGTGCTGGGGAGGCAGCATAAAGAAGAAGGACGCCTCACGCCTGGACAAACTGGTGAGGAAGGCAGGCTCTATTCTAGGCATGGAGCTGAACAATTTGACATCTGTGGCAGAGAGACGAGCGCTGAGCAGATTCCTGTCAGTCATGGAGAATCCACTGCATCCACTGAACAGGATTATCTCCAGACAGAGGAGCAGCTTCAGCGACAGACTGCTGTCACCATCCTGCTCCACTGATAGACTGAGGAGATCGTTCCTCCCCGACACAAAGCGACTCTTCAATTCCACCCGGAGGAGTAAACGTTAACATTATACAAAGTTATTGTCTGTTTTACCTGCATTTTTATCACTTTCTAATTTAATATTGTTATTTATTGTTTTTTTATCAGTATGCTGCTACTGGAGTATGTGAATTTCTCCTTGGGATTAATAAAGTATCTATCTATCTATCTATCTATCTATCTATCTATCTATCTATCTATCTATCTATCTATCTATCTATCTATCTATCTATCTAAAGGAAAAAGAAACAGTTAAGGGGTCTAGAGAGGAGAGGAATGAAGGTCAGTAAGAACAAGACAGAATACATTTGTGTGAATGAGAGGGAGATCAGAGGAATGGTGAGGATTCAGGGAGAAGTGTTGATGAAGGTGGATGAGTTTAAATACTTGGGATCAACAGTACAGAGTAATGGGGATTTTGAAAGAAACATGAAAAGAGAGTGCAGGCAGGGTGGAATTGGTGGAGAAGAGTATCAGGAGTGATTTGTGACAGACGGATATAAGCAAGAGTGAAAGGGAAGGCCTACAGGACAGTAGTGAGACCAGCTATGTTATATGGGTTGGAGACAGTGGCACTGACCAGAAAGCAGGAGACAGAGCTGGAGGTAGTAGAGTTAAAGATGGTAATATTTGCATTGGGCGTGATGAGGATGGACAGGATTAGACATGAGTACATTAGACTAGAGGGTCAGCTTGGGTTGGACGGTTGGGAGACAAAGTCAGAGAGGTGAGATTGGTTTGGACATGTGCTGAGGAGAGATGCTGAGTATATTGGGAGAAGGATGCTAAGGATAGAGCTGCCAGGCAAGAGGAAAAGAGGAAGGCCTAAGAGAAGGTTTATGGATGTGGTGAGAGAGGACATGCAGGTGATGGGTTTAACAGAACAAGATGCAGAGGACAGGAAGATATGGAAGAAGATGATCCGCTGTGGCAACCCCTAATGGGAGCAGCCGAAAGAAGAAGAAGAAGTCTTCAAGATCAAGTCAATTAAAATTAACTCAAAAGACATTAATTAAAAGCAAAAACAGGTCACTAATTAAGAAAAGGGTTAGAATGAAAACCTGCAGCTATTGGTGCCCTCAAGGACTGGTGTTGGGGACCCCAGTACATACTGTACTGATTTTAACTCTGATTTCAGTCTGTCTTTTGTCCTGAATGTACCAGTTCTATAGGAATGACCCCCAGAATATCAGACTAAGCTGTATGCGACACCTTGTAAATGAATGGCTATTAAACTGCATTTTTTTCAGATTATAAAGATTAAAAATAAACCTATTCGGCACTCCCTGTTATTTTGCCTACATGCCTGGTGAGCACATGTAGAACAAAATAATTCAGGTGTGTTTGACTTGCAAATGTCTACTGTAATTGTGCTTTAAGCAGAGGAGCTCCACTTGCTTCTTCTGGTTTCTAAGAGTGGCAAAACATTCTAATAGAAGATTCTCATATTTTGAATGTTGCAGAGCCGTTAAATCTAACAAGCCATTTCTTCCTCTATATTTTATTTGCTGTGACAACAGAATGATCAGGTAAGTTCCAATTTATTTTTTCAGGTTTTTGCATTAAAGACGGAGCCGTTACAGTTTATTTCTTAACTGGTCATTATAAATAGGAAAGATACTGGGCAGCCAAAACACATCATCTGGAATAAATGACACAGGAATGTGAGCTTGTAGGGCTTCACAAGTGATTCTGCTTTATTTTCCTTTCTTAACTGACACTTTTCTGTTGCTGTCCATATTTTATTTGATTTGCAGTAGATGTTGTATCCCTGTTGCTATGTTTCATAGGCATTTGCTCCATGATTCCTGAGTGATATTTTCACTAGTTTTTCCATATTTAAAGAGTTAGTTGGTGTCATGTTTAAGCCAGGGTTCCAGCTTTTTTAAAGTTTTGTTTATGTCTTATTTGTTCATTTTTGCTGCTTTAAATACTTTTGATTATGTACATATTGTTATGCATTTTTATTATTTGTCTTATCATGTGTTATATATCAATAATATTGTGTTTTGTGATTATTTAGTTTCTGTATGTATATTTTTGTCTGTCATGGTCCTTGTATTTTGTGGGTAGATCCTCAAGAGCTGGGACCATCCTTAATTCACCTCCAGCCTTTACAGCCATGTGATAGAGTAGGTACACCCCATGGACATTATTGACCTTTTCAACATATTTGAACAGGAAAACAATAGATTTTCATTCAAACAGTGGCATTACAATTAAGGACTTGAACAAACTGACATGTTGTATTCATTCTCATTATATAAATTACTAAGAATACAGATTATTCAAGTGGAAATAGTAAGTACCTCCTGTAACAGATGACCGGGGCCCTTGACCAGACAGGACGCATCTTCACTGAGAGGACTGGGGGGAGCAAGTGTGGGCAGCATAGTACCTCCCCCGGGACATTAGATGGCAGCCCCCATGGGTTGTAGTGGTGCCTCGGATTCCTGCAGGGCTTCATGGGAGTTGGAGTTATCTACAGCCCTGTTGTGATCCATAGGTGCCGCCAGGGATGCTGCAACAGCAAGGGGTTTTTCCGACACACCCGGAAGAGCTGCTGGAAGTAGGCAAACGAGCACCAGGAGTACTTCTGGTGGCGTTATAAAAGGAGCCAGCAGTCACTACTCCGGGAGCCAGAGTCGGGAGGAGGGAGACAAAGCTTGCCTGAGAGGAGTGGAGGAGAAAGAAAGAGAAAGTATTGTGATTGGGATAGTGCTTACACTTATTGGGACTGTGTTGTGCCTGTGGGAACGGGGGAGGTGTTGCCCACAGGCGAAGAAAAGAAAATAAAAAGTTGTATTTTTATAAGTGTGCCTCCCGTGTCTGTCTGTGTCGGGTTAAACGCTGTTATAGCGCCATCTACAGTTACACCCCCTACATTTATCAGGTTTGCCAGATTAGTTGTTAATGATTAGAACCTCCTTAGGGAGTATGCAGGTAGACCCTGCCTTATTTAAATCACAGATATCGAGGGTCTGATGTTCTCTTTGCTATTGTCATCATGCCAAGATCATAAAAGATCTTTAATGTCCTCTGAAAGAAAGTTGTGGATGCCTTGGAGCCTGACAAAGGATTTAAAAAGGTCACCAAATTATTTGAAATTAATCATTCTACTGTGAGAAAAATCATCTTCAATGGGTGTAGACTGTCTGGCCCAGCAAATTCAGCCCTTTAGCCGACTGCTGGATACTAAAAGAAGTCCCCAACAACTCCAAAATATTTCATTACGGTATCTGCAAGTAACCCTTGCAACAGTTGGTGTCAACGTTAATGCATTTACTATCAGAAAGAGATTGTACCAATATGACAATGTGTGCCAGGAAGAAGCTTTTGCTGTCCAAAAAGAACATTAGAGCTAGAATGCTGTTTGCCGTTGGATATCTACGTAGTCAAAGAGCACTTTTCTTCATGAAAAATATGCTCTGGACAGATGAATCAAAGATAGTTGTTTGGCCACAGTAACAGTAGATACGTTTGACACAAACCAAAGACAGCATTTCACAAGAACGTCCTACTCAGTTGGTAGAAATGTTATGTGTTATGGGTTTCAGGAATTGCTTTGTTGTCTTAGAGTCTATTCAGTTTACAGCCATTGAAGTAACTATGAATTCTGCATTATTAAAGCATGCCTGAGAAAAATGTGAGGCCAAGTAGAATTGGAAATGAACCTATCAACATGATAATGACCCAAAGGACACAAATTCACCAAAAAGAATCAATGGAGGGTTATGGGCTTCCCTAGTCAAAACCCTAATATGAATCCTGTTGAAACATTGGGGGATTTGAAGCAGGTGGCACAGGAACAAAACCCACAAATTTTTTGCAAATGAAGGAATTTTGCATGAAGAAGTGGTGAAAAATGTCACTCAGTCAATGTCAGAGACTGGTGGGCAATAGTGCAGAATGCCTACAAGAAGTCAATTTCTGCTAAAAGGGGCAATACCAGTTTCTGAGGCCAAGGGTATACTTACGTTTTCCCCAAAAGGCCATTGCACCTATTGATATTTTTGTGTGTAAAAGCACCAAATACATACTGTGAGACTGTTAGGACCTGGACAGGAATGGTTGAGGAGTCAGAGGCCACTATAGGAAATGCATTGATTCCTACTCTTGAATGTCCAATTGGCACAAAAATGGGTGAAAATCACATATATACCAGGGCAAAGCAGTGGTGTGAGTTCCACCTCAGCCACAGCAGCCAGAGGTCCTACCTGAAAGACTGAGCCGCTCACTGCATAACACAAGAAGACTTACCACCTGAGCACTAGGTACATTGGGTGTGTGGCCTTCCACAAGAAGTGCTGCTAGCCATCCAGGTTGTATCTGGAGTAAGTGCCACACCTTTATTTAATTGCTTTGATTCAACATTAGGCCCATTTTAGGGATTAAGGACATCTATGGTTAAGATGTACCTGCTCTCCTGCTTGATTGCTGTACACTCTGTTAATGTCTCAGAGTAAGTTAATGATGAAAGACCCATGCAGGAAATCCTATTTTGGTCCATGATCGGTGTCAGTGAGAAACAGGGGATTTCATAGGTGAGTGGGGTACCTTTGTGATATCTCCAAATCAAAACAATAAGCTAGAACCATTAGAAACAAAACACAGCGAGAGGAGGATGCAACACTAGAAAAGCACAGAATGTGCCCCCTCTGGTGCCATCCTTCCACACTTGGGATTCACTTTGATTACGATGAGAAGGCATTCATTTCAGCCGAACAAATGCAATTACATTCGCCTCTTGAACTATCCCTATTACTTCCTGAGAGTGAAATTTTACCCAACTTCGTATAACAACACTATAGACCAGAGGTTCCCAAACTCAGTGTCTGGATGTCCTCAATAGCCTTCTCTGCAACTAGTTTTATAATTAGAAGCCAATTCTTACTGTTAATGATACATGTTACATTATTTAATTATATGGCATAGCAGTGCACTCAATCTGACACAGACATTTCTAATTTTGTTTGTTTTCTTTCTCTGAGAACAAAATCCAAATATTTTTTTGACCTGGAGCAGTTTAGTGCTTATTGTTATCTGGCAGCTGGTTAAGGAAAAAATAAGCAATTTAGATTTTGGAATTTTAAAAAGCAAGTTAATTAAAATCAAGGCAGCAAAGTATGTTCCATTAGAGCAGCACATATTAAGAATGTGGCTCTAATGAAAGCTTGCAATCCTTGTGGCCCTGCAGTAACTGCTGTAGGCAAAATAATAAGTTTAGGAGTTAATTGATAATTAAGTTTAGAGAATACAATGGAATTCTTACATGTATGTCTACCATACGTTGATGATCATAATACAATGCAAATTGCAGATAATGGAAAAAAACACATTACATATAATGCAACATCAGATAGTATAAACTGTATAAGAAATGCTGATGTACTTGACAGTAACTGTGGTTGATGAATAGCTTTATAACTTGTGGATAAAACTGTGCACTGAATCTAGTGTTGCAAGTGTTAATGGCCCTAAACAGGAAAGTAAAAGGGAAAGAAAATAATGAGTGTACAAGATGGCTGAGGTCTTTAATAAAATGGTGTGTATTTAGATTTGATTTACTAAGAATATGTTTTATTCAGTCAAATATAACTGATTAATGCAGATGGCACAACTTCTAGAGGGGATGCCAACCTGGATGATTGGTGTTGCTTATCTCGATCTCAGGATATGTGACTGGAAATCACAGACTACCGTATATACTCGAGTTTAAGTTCTCCCGCGGATAAGTCAGGGCTTGATTTTACCGTATAATTTTTGGTATTTTATAATGTCAGTCATTTAAGTCGAATGCGGAAAACTATTGCCCCAAATGATTATGATACGTATGCTAACGCCCACCTGATAGAGTAGCCACAGAGCGCATGGCCTTTTTCTTTCTAAGTACAGTATTGTGCTTATGTGACCACATGGTAATACCAGAACTATTCCGAAGTGACGTTTGCACGGATTTGTGTTTTTTGTATCTCACACCCTCTTACACTTTTATGGTAAGAGCATCCCTTATCTACAATGAAGTGTTTGATCAGAAAAAAATATGAAGCTGGTTTTAAATTAAAAGCAGTTGTAGTGGCGAAGGAAATTGGCAACTGTGCTGCTGCAACAAAATTCGTTGCATCTGAGAAACTGGTGTGAGATTGGAGGAAGCAAGAAGATGTAAAAAAAAATGTAAGTGTAGCATTTTTGAAAGGGCGTGTAAGTCATGGTCTGAGTTTATGTTTTTTACGGATTTCAAGACCCAGCTTATACGTGAATATATACGACTTTCCAGTACTATTTTTCATTTTCAAAGTATAGCAAGCTCACCCTTTTTCTTTACAGCCAATAAGGTGCTACCTGACAGAGCTAGAGTCTTTATAGGCATGGTGAGCTCAGCTGCAATCTTTGCCATTTTTGTTCCCCATTTCGTCGACATCAGACAAAATGAGTTTCTCTGCTGTTTGTTAAATCCAAAATACTCATGTTCCTTCTATATATCCGTTGTGCATCTGGCTGAGTACTCATTGGTTATCAGCTCTCACATACAGTACCCAGACCCTGCCTCTATGGCTCAACACAATATCAAACTTTGTTTTCATCCCAACAAAATTAAACTGGTTTTATTTTGTTGAGATGAATACCAGACTGGTGCGATTGAGTCAAAGTAGACTAGAGATCAAATCAGTGACATGAAACTTACCTGATACAACCTCAAGAATCAGGAGAACTTATATGTCAGATACAGGAAAAGCATGTAACATAGGTGGCAACCAGTGATTAGCACAACAGACACATTTCTATTTACAGTTTCGTAAAACTGACACAAAAATTAATTTTGCAGGCGATTTTACAATTGTGAAATGCAGATCTTGCTAAAAACTGAACTCACTGGTAAAATCATTTCTGTTTCTACATCTTATTTACATCTCTTCTCCACATCTTCCACAAAAACACACCAAAACTCACCATTGTGCACATTACTATGTTTTCTCACAGGAACTTTCAAAACATGGACCACTGTCAAACCCCCACTTCCCTTTTCTTCACAAACCCCGTTTACTACCTGAAGATATCTACACTTCCAGTGATTTTTTTTTCCACAAGAAATATTTACTTAAATACTAAATGACAGGCAGACACATGGGAAATTAATGCATGAAACACTTCTAGACAGGGAACTAAATTCATTTTGTCTTGTATGAAAGGCACACATTTTGCTGAACACTGAGTTTCATTGTGAATTCATAGGAATAGATGAAGTGCACCATAAAATCCACTGATCTAGCAATGTGTGTATAAAACTGGCTCAATCACATGTAGCAAAGGGTGAGGGGAACATTTTCAGAATTAGGAGATGTTAAAAGTGTGCCCTACGGGGATCAGTGCTGGGGCCGCTGCTGTTTTTCATATATATAAATGATCTAGACAATTATATAATAACTTGTAGTTTGAAGATGATACTAAACGAGGTGAAATGGCAGATAATGCAGAATCAGCTAAATTGTTACAGGAGGGACTTGTGCTGGCCTGTGGCACATGGAATTTAATGTAAGTAAAAGGCTAAGTATTGCAAGTATTGCAGAAAATAAAAAAGTTAAATTTGGATACGCAATGAGGGAGTCTGAAATTTGACAGTACACCTTATGAGAAGGACCAGGAGTCATATTGGACACATCACTATCTTCATCAAAACAGTGGACAGAAGTGATCAATAAAGCTAATAGGGCATCAGGATTTACATCATGTAAGCTTTATAACACATTAGTGAGGCCTCACCTGAAGCAGCATGCTCAGTTTTGTTCTACCTATTACAAAAATAGACATCCTGCATTGGAGAAAGTTCAGAGATGAGCAACTAGCCTGATTCCAGGACTAAGAGGTATGAGTTATGAGGACAGATTCAGTGAGCTGAAACTTTTCACTTTAAGCAAATAGAGATTAGGAGTGGGAAATATTGAAGTGTTGAGAAATATGAAAGGAATTAGTGCAGTAGATCCCAGTAATTATTTTAAAATAAATTCTGTAATAAAAATACAGGGATAGGATTGAAACTTGTTCAAGGGCAGATTTCACACAAAGTTTTAGAAAGTTTTTCTTCAGTAACAAATGACCAAGTAGTGTGGTGGAAAGAAGAATTTTGGAGACCTTTATATTTAGGGCAACCTTGATGCATAGGATGCTTGTTGGGCTGAATGGCCTGTTCTCATTATAACTTTTCTAAAGTTCTAATGAGGTTGATGAACTGGCCTTACCAAGACTGGGCTCATATGAAACCTTTGTGCATCTGAGAAGTGGTTTGCTCAGGCATGCTGATGTAACTGTGTAAGTGTCCCAATATCAAAATTACCCCACCCTGTTTAGTTATCACCTTTTTATGGGAATCTTGATGCCACACCCTTTAGTGATGGCCTTAGGTATATCAAACATGCAAAATAATCATTTGCAAACTGGCCAAACAGATCCCTCATGTCAGGTTTTAAAGTAAATTACAACACTGCTTCTGGGTGTGACTGTTTCTTGTCACAGACCTGCTTTACATCATTGAAAAAAATGTTACACAGAGGGAAATGGAAGGAACTGCATCTAGTCTTACATGCACTAATAACTACAACTAGTTTCAACTAATTTTTACAATTGTGTTTTTAACCTGAAGCCCTCTTCTTTTTCCACCACATCCTAGTTGTTGTTGATAGTTCTTGCTACTTTGCACTCCACTGAGCAGTTTTTCCTCTTGGTGTAATCATAGCACACTCCTGGTGCCAACTTTATTGTCTGTTGTTATATTGTCCAGTATTTTATGTTATAACACCCCTGCCAAGACCAATTCCTATACGCTTGTCATACTACCAATTAAGTGTTCATCCATCCATCCATCTTGTAACTTATTTATGGCTGTATCGTAATGTCGTTCGAGCCCATCCCAGTCATAAGGCGCAAGTCAGGAAGATCACATGTGCAGGGCAGCAATCCATCACAGGGTGAACATACACAGACATCAGAGATAATTTAGTAATGCCAATCCGCCTAACCTAAGTCTGTGGACTGTGGTGTTACGCAGTTACATGCGTGTATGTATTTTATTGTTATATCTGTTGTTTTTTATCTATTTTGTATTATGTTTTGTGAGAGATGGCCAGCAGTTTAACCCGGCCAACACCAACATGGCCGCTAGATGGAGTCCTCCCTGCAACATGGAGGTGCCCTGAATTCCCGCAGGGCATCATGGACATTGGAGTTCGATTTCACAGCCCTGCTGGATACCTTGGGGGCCACCAGGGGATGCTGCAGGGAGGCACGAATGTTTCTATTATAGCCCGGAAGTACTCCCTAGTCACGGGGATGGAAGAAATGAAGTACTTCCTGGCTGAAGAAAAGAAGTAGTTTTCATTTGACCCAGAAGTGCTATGGAATCATGGACTGAAGGACAGAAGCACTTCTGAGTCACGAACTATATAAGGGACTGCGGAAAACCCAGTTGACGGAGTCAGAGTTGGGAGGAAGTGCAACAGAGCTGCTGGGTGGAAAGGAGGATTTATTGATTATTATTGTGTGTATTATTGATTATAATTGTGTATTGTGGAAGTGGAGGTGCTTTGTGCATGTTATAGAAGATATTAAATTCATTTCTAGGACTTTTATCTGGTGTCTGGACATGTTGTCTGCGGGTTTCACAGGGCAACAGCGACCCCTACTGTCACAGTGTATAATTATATTCTGTCTCTTTAAATATTCTTCATTTCCATGTTCTTTTTTGAATGAAGCCACAGGAGGCAGGGCCACCCTAACGTCGTTGCTTCTGAGTCCTCTCTCTGGCTATTTAAGTCAGCTAAGAAGTCTCAGGAGTAGGAAATCTTTATGTTTGTGTGAATTGTTATAATTGTATTACTACTGTCTAATTAGCCAATGAAATAAGATTTGTATTTCAAAGTAAAAACAAGTAAATTTTAAAATATATTAGAGATTAGATAAATTATTCTGGGCGTCACATGCAAGTTTGTATGTGAATTTTAATACTTTATTATTATGGTAACAGCAATAGCAAGAAAAAAAGTGCTGCTCGAGCAACTGTTATTTAAATATAAGATAACCGTCCATCTGCACCCTATAAAAGGGAAGCATCAGCACCGGTGTCTTGTTTTCAATCTAGTACTGACCTCAAAGTCTGCAAGTCTTAAACCACTCAGCCTGTTGGGTATGAAAGCCCTATCTATTAATCCTGTCACTCAACTCTGGCCCTGTGCCTTCACAAAAAGTTAATTCCCCTGCTTCCCATTCTTCATATCTGTCCTTGCAGCAATAAGACATGCCACAATATGTTTGTAGTGGAGGACACCTGCTGAATGCTGCAAACCAGCCCCATACAACATTCTCATAAGGTTTTATTCTTGACTGATGCTTAACTAATAAAAATTAGTGCAGCTCAGTGCCTGCATATGTGGCTCATAAGGGTTTAAGTTCCTTTTCATGGCATATTTTATGATTTACTGTCCTGAGAAGGATCTGGAGGAATACAGGCAAGGACAGGGAAAGAGTAGTGAACAAAGTAAAAGAGCAGGCAAGAGGCAGGCAGGTCGAATACAAACTTGTTTTATTATTCTCAAGGTGTCTGATGGACAGCAGCATTCAGAATAAAATGCCAGTCAGGTCCTGTGGACTCACCCAGAAAACTGAGGTTGTCACACATTTGTAATTCAGGGTCCACGTAGTCTGGCTATGGTTTTACTCTTTTAGAGATACAGCAATATTTTAAAAAAGGTAATCTGAAGATTTTTTTAATTACTCCTCGTTGTTGTAAGCATTATGTGTCAAACCAACACCCATGCAAGATGGAGACAAATTGTTGGACACAGAGTGTTGCCTGACACTGACAAGGATCGTTAAACTGGGGATTTTGAATTGTATAATAAAAGGAAAATCAGAATTATGATCGTTATGTTCCATTTACTTTAATGATGAAGTCTTAGCCTTAAACAGTAGTCAGGCATCTCAGGTGTAAGAGTGAATAGCACAGAATGAGATGTCAAATGATATTTTTAGGGCACTTGTAGATCAAGGGGCAAAGTAGTGGGCTACAAAAAAAACATTCTTGTGAAGGAGTCTAGAGCTGCTGTAAGTTTTATTAATTAAGATAAAATACTAACCATTTAAAATTATGAAAAGGCTGATCATGAAGGTGAAATAATTAAACAAATCACTAAAATACTGCAACTTTGCATAGCATGTCTGAAGTAACTCGATGCCAAAATTAGTGTGGGAAAAACAAAGAACTGTTCTTTGACAACCGAATTTCAGCTTTTGCCTTTGATTAAGACTTTAAGGCAAAAAAATTAAACTACGTTTGAATAGCGACGGTCGATCTGACACTCCTAGTAAGTACTGCTATTTTTGTTGGATTGTCTTTAATAACTCTCTGCTCTTCTTGGAACTTGCTTTTGGATTATTTTCTTTGGGAGCTGTTCGCTTAATATTGCCTTTTACTCAACTTATTTTTTCTTTTGCTGTTTTGGGCAGTCTGTTGTGCCTTTTTATTTTTTCTACCCGGGGCAAGAGATCTTTGATTTATTTTGTAGTAAGTATTGTGTTATTTATGTTGGATTTTCTGGATTTCTCGATTTATAGTGCTCTGCTTTAAGTATTTTGGATTATTTTTAGTTTGATTAGAATTGATTATTTAGAATATTCCTTTGTGTCTCTTTTTTGCTCAGTTGAGATTTGTCTTTGTATTATCTAGTTTTCTGTGAATAAATTCTTGATTTATGAATATTTTCTGTTTGACCCTTTCATTCAAGCCAGGGGTTTATGGTCATCCCTCTCCTTCTGGGGCTTTTCTAACATTGTTGCTGTATTTATAGTTGTTTTGCCAGCTTTCCATTTTTCGACCTGCTCCATCTGAAGCCAGCTGGTAGTACTATGGGACTGGCTGAGTTCATGTCAGGCCAGTTAGGATTCCGGCCGGCTTCATTGCTTATTTTTGGTGGCCTCACACCCATTTTGCCATTGTGGAAAGTTTGTGTCATAACATGTGGGAGGATATGAACCTGAATAAAGTGTTATTAATATATGAATATTAATATATGAATTTGTTCATATCCCAGTCGTGTCTGAAACTGCATTCACTTCCACATAATAGGCTTATACTGTATGTAGTGACAGGGACTGAACTGACTGATTCTGACAGACAAATTCCACCGTAACTGTTTTATACTAGGCATCATGAACATGCAACATACTATATTGTGCTGATGTGCTGACGTGTGTTTTGCAAACGCTAGAGGCTGTTAAGAGTTTTTGGTCTGTTCTGTGGTGTGAGATTTAAATAAAAAAAATACATTTTGCTCTTAAAAACTTGGGTTTTGGTTGCCGCTAAGGAGCTGTGTGGGAATTTTTAAAGCTTTTTTCCCCTTAGAAGGGTTTTTTGCTTTTTTTTCGCCCGCACAAGAGCAAAAGTAGCTGGGTGTTTGGAGGTGCGCTTTGAAAAGTTACTTGTACTTGTTCTTGTACCTGTTCTTGTTCTTGTTATCTGTATTTGAATTAGCATCCAGGAGTCAGGATAGAAATCAGCAGCAACTGATATCTGCATTTGTAAGTAAATAACCGCTTCGTTGTAACAGTGATTCCTTAGTTTAAAGGAAAAGGAAAAAAAAAGGCCGCAGCTGACTTCAATGCAGTAAAAGGGAAAGGCTCAGCAGTGCACAGGTAAGTGGCCAGCGTTAAGACGCCAATCAGGCATAAGGGGCTGTAGGAGCAAATAAAGTAGTAAAGTTTTATTTATTAGTTTATTTTAGATTAAACAGTCCTTCGCGGTCCGGAGGAAGAACAGTTAAATGGGTGAGAGCTTAAGGGTTCATTAATACGGGGAAATACAAACAGTGTGAGTGGAGAGCTTATAAGTAAGAGGAGCACAAAGTTAGGAGAAGAGACAGAGAAAAGTAAAGTTAACCTCATAGAAAGACAAATAGCAGGCAGCTGAGAGGGAGAACAGTACAGGAGCTTAAGGGGAAAAGGTGTAAAATATCTGTAGCAGATCTTAGTGTTACCATTTAAGATACAGAGCAGCTGAAAGAAGAAGAAATTTTAAGAAAAAAAAAAGTTAAGGCAGTTTAGTAATCCCAAATCAAATTTTAATAATGAGGCCAGTGCAATGCAAGGGCTGTTGGATGTTGGACTTTTGAGATGATGGTTTGGAAGAGCCAGCTGTCTATGAGGGCTACATCTGCAAGAGATGCCAGCTCATCCAGCACCTCGGGCTCAGGGTCGCTGAACTGGAGGAGGAGTTGGCTGACCTGCATTGTAATAGAGAATTGGCAGACTTGGCCCAGGTGTCCTTTAGAGAGATAGTGTGCACCCCCAAGGTGGCGCGGGAGGAGATTCCAGACCAGACAGGTAGGAATAGGTGGGTCACGGTCACAAGGCGTAAGGTAAAGGGTACACACTGTCCGGGGTCATCAACCCCAGAACTAGAAGTGTCAAACCGTTATCATGTGCTTGCGGAGCTGGACGGTGAGTACATATATAAACCCTTGACACATATTTTTAGGAAGTCACTGCACACTGGAGAGATTCCGAAGGACTGGAAAATGGCAAATATCATCCCATTATATAAAAAGGGTGATAGGGCAGATCCAAGCAACTATAGGCCAATAAGCTTAACATGCATCACAGGAAAATTAATGGAAGGAATTATTAAGGATAAGATTGAGCAACACATGGCAAGGACAGGAGTTATTCTGAACACTCAGTATGGGTTCAGAAGAGGGAGGTCGTGTTTTACTAACATGCTGGAATTCTATGAGGAGGCAACAAAAGGATTTGATCAAAGTAGAGTATGATATTATTTATCTGGACTTTCAGAAAGCATTTGATAAGGTGCCACATGAGAGGTTGGGCATCAAGTTAAAAGAAGTCGGATTTCAGGGTGATGTTTTTAGATGGGTGCAGAATTGGCTCAAACATGGGAAGCAGATGGTGATGGTGTGAGGAACCTCATTAGAACTGGCCGATGTTAAGAGTGGTGTTCCACAGGGGTCTGTGCTAGAGTCGCTGCTATTTTTAATATACTGTATATAAATGATTTAGATAGGAATATAAGTATCAGGCTGGTTAAGTTTGCAGATGATACCAAGATAGGTGGATTAGCAGATAATTTGGAATCCGTTATATCATTACAGAAGGACTTGGACAGCATACAGGCTTGGGCAGATTTGTGGCAGATGAAATTTAATGTCAGTAAATGTAAAGTATTACACATAGGAAGTAAAAAAGTGAAGTTTAAATACACAATGGGAGGTCTGAGAATCGAGAGTACACCTTATGAGAAGGATTTAGGAATAGTGGACTCTAAGCTATCAACTTCCCGACAGTGTTCAGAAGCCATTGAGAAGGCTAACAGAATGTTAGGTTATATGGCACGATGTGTGGAGTACAAGTCACAGGAGGTTATGCTCAACCTTTATAATGCACTGGTGAGGCCTCATCTTGAGTACTGTGCGCAGTTTGCGTCTCCAGGTTACAAAAAGGACATAGCAGTGCTAGAAAAGGTCAAGAGAAGAGCGACTAGGCTGATTCTAAGGCTTCAGAGGTTGAATTATGAGGAAAAATCTAAAGGAGCTAAGCCTATACAGTTTAAACAAAAGAAGATTAAGAGGTGACATGATTGAAGTGTTTAAAATTATGAAGGGAATTAGTAAAGTGGATCGAGACTGTAATTTTAAAATGAGTTCATCAAGAACACGGGGACACAGTTGGAAATTTGTTAAGGATAAATTTTGCACAAGCATTAGGAAGTTTTTCTTTACACAAAGAACGATAGACACTTGGAATAAGAGACCAAGTAGTGTGGTAGACAGTAAGATGTTAGGGACTTTCAAAACTCGACTTGATGTTTTCTTGGAAGAAATAAGTGGATAGGACTGGCGAGCTTTGTTGGGCTGAATGTCCTGTTCTCATCTAGAGTGTTCTAATGGTTCATATGACTTCCTGCCATTGGTTGTCATTCCATCCTTTCTCTAATGGTTTACCTGGAGTCCTGGAGGCACACCAAAGAAATTCTGAAGTGAAATTGTAAGGCCTGGGCCAGTGGACAATTAACCACTGCAGCTTAATACTGTAACATTTGTGTCCACACTCCACAACCTTTCCAGAGCTTTAAAAATGTATTTCTTTGAATAATGTTCTTACAAGTGATGTAGAAGGGAGTATTTCTCTTCTTACATGATAGTATGAGGTTTTTGAAACAGCTGCCTTAGAAATTAAAGATGCTTCCCTGTTAGTGAAAAGTATAATTAAAAGATTAACACTAAAGGTTGAAATTATTTAAAACCAAAGATATCTTCTGCAGGTTGGATGTATGTTGGTTTCAAACTGAGCAATAAAGGAGCGCCAGCAAACCTAAAAGAGACTATTTGCTGGAATTACTTAAAAAGGTAGCTGGTAAATTGGCTCCATTGATGCCCTGCACTTTATCTTCATCAGCCTCACTATCGCTATCCATGGGACTTTAATTATTTGATTATACTTTAGTCATGCTTCATTTTCATAAGCAGTTGCCTTGCAGCCTTTTTTATTTACTATTTATATGTTGCTGCTCACAGGTAGTTGTTTAAATATGACTTTGACGTTAAAACTTGTAGCGGTTTCTTTTAATGGAAATAAGTACCTTACACTTCTGCCAATTCTATTGGCTACTTTCTGTGTTGAATTGATTTCGACTGTTTAAATTGCCTTCTGTCCAGCCATAAATCCTCATTTGAATTGACATCTGGACCCTGACCCTGCCAGTCCAGGACATTAGCATTGTTGTTTTGAAGCCAGTCCTGTGTCATTTTGGCTTTATTCTTGGAGTTGTTATCTGGCTGCAAAACAAATCTTCTCCCAAATTGTAGGTTTTTTACAGATTGTGTTGGCATTTTCTCCAGGATTTTCTTGGATCTTCCTTTTTTCCATTTTATTCTTTACCCTCACAAGCCTTCTAGGGTCTGCTGCAGAGAAGTATCAGACCACAGAATCTCATTCCAGCTGATTTCAGAGTTGCCAATGTGCCTTCTGGCAAACTCTAGCCAAGATGTTCTGAACATTTTTTAACAGTGGCTTTCTCTATGCCACTCTCCCATAAAGCGGCACGGTGGCTTAGTGGTAGCACTGCTGCCTCGCAGTAAGGAGACCTGGGTTCACTTCCCAGGTCCTCCCTGCGTGGAGTTTGCATGTTCTCCCCATGTCTGTGTGGGTTTCCTCCCACAGTCCAAAGACATGCTGGCTAGGTGCATTGGCAATCCTAAATTGTGCTTGGTGTGTGTGTGTGTGTGCTCTGCGATGGGGTGGCTCCCTGCCCTGGGATTTGTTCCTGCCTTGCACCCTGTGCTGGCTGGGATTGGCTCCAGAAGACTCCCGTGGCTCTGTGTTAGGATATAGCAGGTTGGACAATGACTGACTCTCCCATAAAGCTGCAACAAGTAAAGCCCCAGGACAACAGCAGTTGTCCCACAGTCTCTCCAGTCTCATCAGTGTAGCTTGTAAATTCTTCAGAGTCTCTTGGTGGCTTTCCTCACTAGTCGTCTTGTGCTGTCACTCAGTTTTAGTGAACAGGCTGCTCTGGCTGTGCCAGAATATTTCCATTACATTTGATTCATTTAACTGGACTCCCTCCACTGCCAACTGCTTTTCAATCTCCTTTTCACAGAGTTGCTTGGAGTGTTCTTTGGTCTTCATTGTGCAGGTGAGGCCTCCATACTGACTTACCATATGTCAGACCTTTCGCATTTAGGGTTATTTATAATACAATCAATCAAAACCCTAGAAAGGTTATCGCCACTGAACTAATTCTGTCACTTCATATTAAAGAAGGTGAATACTTTTGTGATCAATTATTTAAAAAACTTAAATTTCAAATTAATTAGACCATTTTGCAGAGATCTGTTTTCACTTTGACACTCTTCTTCTTCCTCCTCTTCATCTTTTCCCACTTCTGTGTGGGGTTGATGTGTTTTCATTTTGATATTAAAGAGTCTTTTTCTGTTGATCAGTGTAAAAAAGATATATTAAATCTACAATCGCACCACATGGCCGTAGTGCCGTAACTGACGCTCCTTCACAGTGCAGGTAATGTGCCTCATTCGGGACTCCATGCGCAACACAAAGTCAAACCAGCGGTACCCAAGGATTCTCCAAAGAGACACAGTACTGAAGGAATCCAATCTTTGTATTTCTGAATATGGTACAAAAAAATAAATAAACAGAAAGTTAAACATTGTTCAGATTTAAAATATATGTATTTTTTTTATTTAATCAGAACCATAAAAAAGTCTAAATCAATTAATTCATTTTCACAACCCACTTATTTCATCACAGAGGTTGAAGGAGGGAAACAAAAAAATGGGATAAAAGGCCTTTGCAGGGCACATTCAAGTTCAAGTTCAAGTTTATTGTCATGACTACGTAGGTCAATGAAAGTCTTACTTGCATACAGGGTACGTCACTATGTACATACAATAATTTCATGGAGGTGAGCCACATTCCTCACCATGCACTTTGAGCTGTAACAGAAACCATTGTGTCACTTGCAAATATGTCACCAAAAGTACCCTTGTATCTGGTCCCTCTGGTAAATTCAATATTAAATAATGCCCTTCTTTCCAGTCTAAAATCTTATTTATTATATTTTTTGTAGGAAATGTCCAGCCATCTACCTCATTAAAACAGGGAACATGTTTCAGGGAACAAGTCAAAGCCTTTAAAATTAAAGACCTTACAAAGCTTATTGCTGAACACTTTACAGTCCTCGACCATAGCCAGACTAATCTCTCTGTCTGGGTTCTTTCACAGATTTTCACAGACACTTTTCAAAGAAGCTTAGCTCATTCTCAGCCTAGGATCACATATTTCTCCAGGTCTTTATGACCAACTAACTTTTTAATCTCTCCCTACGCCTTCTCTAACGGCAACTTTTCTTACCTACTCTTACCTTTTCTCCTCTCTTCTGCCCTCGCTTTCTTCCCTCTTTCAACTTCTATATATGTTGCCTGCTTTTTCCTTTTCAGTTGTACACCTGTTGAAGGCTATACAGTTGAAATATTGTTTCTTTAACCTTCTTTTCTTTTTATCATGGAATAAACCATTAACCTTTTTATAGTACGGTATTCGTTACTATGATTAGCTGTTCAGTAACTTTGCATGCACGTTATGATTGACTTCTCAGAAACTTCATGATCCATGGATAGAAACTGTTCCTGTACTGTTTGGCAAAAGGAAGCAGAAAGAAAAGGAACAGTGCAGAATGGCAGAGTCCTTTACAAATCCCATTTGCCTTTCTAAGACAGGGAGTGTTGTATGTGTCCTGAAGAGAAGGTAGTTAGTGTAATGGTTAAGAAACGTAGGTAATGATTGAGCTGCACAGGTGCCATACTAGTATACAAAGTCGCCAGTGAGTATTGACTCTGCTGTTCACCTGCAGTTTAGAGTTACTAACAGGCTGAAAATGAACATTTTTGGGTTTACACAAGAGTATCAATGGAACGCTGGGAGTAAATTACAGGGAGAATCAGAATTCACTTTATTGGCCAGGTACAAGGAATTTGTCTTGATAGTATTGGTGCAACATACAAGGACAACACAGAATATAAAAGATAAAATGATATAATATGATACAGTATACACAAAGAATGCATAAAATAAAGTGATGAAGTAGGATTAAAATGTCCAGGTAGTCTAGTGTGCAGGTATACATAGATTTGAGTAGAAATTCAGACCTGACAGGTCAGAATAACTGCACTCTTTAGGTGACATGTCTTTGGCGTAGCAGATGCCCTGGGTGAGTCGGATCAACAATAATCTTTACGGCCACTTCCTTACCTTGGACTCATATAGGACTTCAATGTGTGGTAATTTAAGGCCTATGATTATGTCACAGGTTCTGATGATGTGTTGCAGAGTGGTCTTAGCCTGAACAGAGGCAGCACCAAACCAGATACTAATACATGAGGTCACAATGGACTCAAGGATGGCTTTGTAGAACTGGACCAATGTTACTTGAGGGAGATTGAATTTCCTTAGCTGGTGCAAAAAGAACATTTTCTTATGAGGTTTCTTAACAATACATGTAATGTTATTGTCCCACTTAAGATTCTGTGACACCAGAGTGCCCAGAAACTTAATTGTCCCAACGGCTGAGCCATTTTGTAGCAAGTGATAGGTGAGCAGGTGTCTGTTTCTGGAAATGTATAATGTCCTGAATTTTAATTGAATGTTAATGTCCAAATTATTATGGCTGCACCACAATGTCGGATTTTCCACCTCTGGCCTATATCTGGACATGAGGCCTATGTTTGAAATGAAGCCTATTAATGTGATGTCATCTGCAAAACGTTTAAAACGTTTCAGAGATGAATCACCAGAGGTACAGTCATTTGTATAAAATGAGAAGAGTAATGGGGAAAGGACACATCCCCATGGTGCACCAGTACTTATTGTTAATGGGTCATAAATGTGTGTGCCCAGCCACACATATTGCATAAGAAAGTCTGCAATCCAACTGAAGATTGAAATGGCTGAGTGTCTTACACTGCAAAAAACGAAATCTAAGTAATTGGAAAGTTTTATATCATGACTTTAAATCTTGTTTTCCTTATTTCTGGAATTATTGGCTTATCAAAAAACTTGCATTAACAATTATTTAGCACCAGTAACGGCGTACTGCACGATAACATACAGTGAATACACCTGACGTGAGCCTTCCTAGTTTTCATCCTCTTTCTCTGTACGTTGAACATTTGTTTGCTCAGAGGTTGATGCGCTTGCTCCTTCCTGAGCAGCTCTTCTTTTCTCCACCCTAGCGGCCCGCTGCTTCTCTTCTTTCGCCTGCATCTTTTCGCGTTAAAACTGATTAAGTTAGTTTTTGTGTTGCAATTACTTAGTACGTTTTCTTTAATTTCTCACTTAAGCTGGCGCTTAAGTATTCAATCTGCCTCAAGAATGATTCGCGAAGGTGGTAGGGAATGACAACGGCGCCCATACGCATGCGCCGCACAGCCACCCTGCTGCGCGCTGCCGAGAGTTGATTCTACAATAAAATAAAATAAAAATAAAAAGAGTAATAAAAATCATCACCCCAAAAGCGGATATTAGACGTCATGTAGTATATGTGTACCAAATTTCAAGTCAATAGGTAAAACGGTTTGCGAGCTACAGGTGATTTAAAATCCTGGACAGAGAAACGAACAGCCATGGTAGCGTATTATATAGGAAGATACGTTAAGAAATCTTGTCAAGTAAAATTTGCTTACCTTATTGACAGCTTTTTTGCTAAATAGGCCTACATGCAATACAAGTTTTTTTGTCTAGTTTTTGCTTGTGCACTTTTTGCATTGAATCTAGGAGCTCTGGTGTGATTGTATGTCATTATATTGCCTATTTATGACAATAAACTTGAAGTGGGAAATAAATTTATTGCATTTAACTTTAGGCAGGTGACTACTTCTAACTAGTGTCACAATTTACACAAGACTACAACATTGTATAGCCTACATACAGTGTAGCTTAAAACAGTACTACAAATCTCTGCATTCTTACTTAAACACAGGCAGGATCAGTCGGTTAGTTGTGTGGATCTGAACCTTTTATTTTCACTTCAGATTTTCAACTAGGGAATCCAATCCCGGGCTCCCGTTTACCAGGAAACTGCTGTAATTCCCGGGAAACCGGGAACGGCCAAGTTCGCATATATAGCGTGTAAAAGTGTAAAAATCGATCAAGAAATAACAGTTATAGTTGAAAACTGAAGACTTCGTTGACGTCTGTCAAACAACAGCTTTGAACAGCAACTTGAAATTGCAATGCATCAGTCTGTTGCATTCGCATTATCTGTGCCAAGAAACTTGCCATCACAGAATGATGACAAGAAACTGGATGCATCAGTAACAGCTGAAATGGCGGTGTTTCACAGCAACGGCAAGCGCGGGTGTTGTTTAGATCAAATGTATCTGTATCTGATGACTGTGTTGTCTACTTCACTGGAGGCAAAGCGTGCTTTCTCAGCAGCTGGTGTACTCTGCACGAAGTAGGCTACTCTCTCACCTGGACGACCGCACGCTGGACGAGTTATGCTTTCTATGCTCTTATTACCGCAACTAACTAGATCAGGGGTGCCCACAGTTTTTCGGCTTGCGAGCTACTTTTAAAATAACCAGGTCGAAATGATCTACCTACATTAAAAAGTAGATATATATACACTGAGTATACTTTATACATAAAATAGCCTATATGTTGTCGCACCTTGCATAACTGAGTAACCTTTATGGCACAATAACAGTATTTTGATTTAATAATCTTCATGTGGGAAAAGGGTGACTCGCATAAATAAGTAGAGCCGAATAATGCAGTCAAGGAGCTTTTGAATTCAGCCGAGTGAAAAATTGCGGCTGTCCGATTAACTGCGATTTTAGTTCCCTCTACTTCTTCTTTCTCAGTTCGTTTTTTGGAAGGACGTCAGTTTCGTAGTTTTTATGAACAGT
The DNA here is from genome assembly GCF_016835505.1 of Polypterus senegalus. NCBI lineage: Eukaryota > Metazoa > Chordata > Cladistia > Polypteriformes > Polypteridae > Polypterus > Polypterus senegalus. Next base: position 23,387,378 of record NC_053160.1, read on the forward strand.
TCGAAAGCGCCTTTTCACATTTTCCTTCTTTGGAATAGCAATGATAGATTGACAGATCAGACAAACGCACTTCGATTGTGACATTGTGAGAGAAAAAAATCCTCTTCTAATTCCACATAAAGCCCATACCCTCCCCAAGCAATTTTTTAAAAATCCCTTCTTTAGTCGATATAAATTGGAAGGCTAACTAGAGGAGTTTTGCTGTAGCTCGCGCTTTTGATCGTGCGTGCCGGATGACCAGTGACTGGCCTGTATGTAAATCAGGTGGCAAATGCCATAGGGAGGATATATGAAAGACTAACATTTAAAAAAAAAAAATTAAATGCAACACGATCTACCCGCACTACCTTTGCGATCTACCGGTCGATCGCGATCGACGCATTGGGCACCCATGATACAGATACATGTACTTATATGACAGCATGAACTGCTTGTAGATAAGGTTAGGCTTTTATTGGTGTCAACATACTGCAGTAGTTTTATTAAAAATAAGTGTCAGTCGTTCTAAAACCGTTCACATGTGAGATGCCCGTGCACTGTGTCATTCCGGAAAGCCCGGGATTCCCGGGAAAGGATAAACCCGTCCGGGAATGGATTCCCTATTTTCAACTTCTTACTTTTTTGTCTTTTATTTTTAATTTTTACTGCACTTAACAGAAATGAACTTATTTTTACATGATATGTTTAAGCTATTGTAAACCCACTTCATCACTATGAATATATTAAGAAATAACCAAACACCAGTCACGTATCTCTATGATACAGAGGCTGAGAAGTGACAAGAGCCAGCAGAACATGCATGTTGTCTACGGTGTGTGGAAGTGTGTGAGACGAAAAGATTTTTAAAAAGTCAAGTACCTTCATTTTTTTTATTAATGTGGGTTTTCATCTGTAAAATAGCACGCTTATTTTACTCTGATACTTTTATACTTTAATACATTTACACATTAAATTACATACATTATAATGAAAATAATTTGTTTGAGGCTTGAACTGCTGCTGTTTAATAAGTGACGACATTTCTGGCATGCATTTTTATTTCTGGCAAGCGTTTTCAGAAAAATGCTACATGCCCTTTCTTCTAAATGCTGCTCATTGTTTATTACAAAGTATGCTCTGCCCCTTTATAAAAAAAGTTCACACCCCCTTTTGAATTTGAACACACCCCTCCTCTTCTCTTAGGTTTACCACAACGCCGCCTTTGAATTGTTGCCGCCCACTTTCACACGCTGTAGATGTTAAAAGCAAGCAGCCTCTTTGCACTTCACGGCCACCATACTTTGATGATCTGTGCACTGCAGCGACAATACAGAATATGCCAGTATCGGACATAAACTCCTTTTTCTGCTGTACATTTTTTTAGTCATAGAGGTGGTGCTTTGACTGTAATCTGCTCAAGTGCACAGTATAAGGGAGCACAATGGTTGCCACTACCTGTGGTTGGTCTCAGTGGCCCCTCTACATCTATAAAGTGAACAGCTGGATAACTGCCAACGACACAGGCTAAAAGTTACTGTTACGCTGTACAGCTTTTTTAGTCCACAGTTCAGCAGTCAACAAAGTAGATTAATGGTGTTTCTCTGAGATGAGCTGAGCTCCAAAGGCAAACCTTCCATCTAGAAAACAAAAGAATAAAGAAAAATTAATTTGTAAAGCGAGCCATAGATAATGCAGTTTAACGCTTTGTCATTGCAGTAACTTCAGTGCTAATTGTAAGGGGTGCATTTTTGTTGAAACCTCATTTGAGAAAAGCTGGCGGTGGGGGGGGTGCATACAATGCAAGTAAAAAGAGAAAGCAGTCGATTTAACCCTTTAAATTCAGACCCACTGGCAGTACCGAACAATAATGCAAAATTTTAAATTAAACTTCTTAGAATCATTGATTTGCTCATTGCTATTGATAAAGTACTGTACTGTGTTTTGCCATTAAAATACCATATTGCATACCACAATACCACATTGCAAATGTTTTCTTTTCTTCCTTCAAAGATAACCCACTTGCTCTGTCACAGCAATACCTGTCCTCAATGGCTTTCTTGAACATCCTGATTCAATTGTGTACAATCTGACAGACGGATTGCTGTCTAAAAAACGAGAGGGGTGTTTCAACATTCAGACGACACCACGTTCCACTTTCTATGTTTTCCACTTTCTATATTTCAGAGGTTTTTTTCTTGTTTGTTTTGTAAAGATGTATTTGAATCTTGCAACCACTGGTGCTGTAATTTGTATAATTTATTTATCCTTTCCTCTTTCTCACTCCGTTTGAAGTAGACAGGGGTCTTGTTCAGAAAGTGGATGCCACTTGTTTTTAAGATTGGGCACCCTTACACAATTTTAAGATTAGGCACCTACTCTAAAATTTTAAGGTTAGGGACCCTGGTGTACCTGGCCTTACCCCCACGAACCTTAAGTTCAGGGTTCATAATAGGGGTAGGCCAGTCAAAAACAAACAACATGAAGGAGATGGCGTCCGCTTTCTGAACAAGACCCGTGGACAGGACTCTTCCTTGTGGCGCTCCAGTGTTGCTCACATCCACATCAGATGCACAGCCCTTGAAGGTCACAAACTATGGTCTGCCCAACAGATAGTCCATAGACTCATCCACATGCATACCTGTATCTCTGAGTTTACACCTTAAAAGGGATGGCTGGATGGTACTGAAGGCAATGGAGAAATCAAGACATGTAATCCTCACAGCACTGCCAGCTTTGTAGAGGTGAGAATAAGCCTTGTAGAGCTGATAGATTATTGAATCTTCCACTCCAAACTTTGTTCTATACAAATGTTTTTAGTCAATAGCTATTTGCACCCCTATTTTTTTATTCAAAAACTAATTTTAATGTTAAAGCTTACATAAATGTAATGCGAAACACCACAAACATGTGTCCTCTTGCCCTCTCTCTGAATAAATACAAGTTGACACAGAAAAACGGGAACTTTTGAAATGCGTAGTGGCAGCCATGTACAGTTGGCAGCACTGCAGAACAGGGACCTTGAGCTGTAAACAATCTCACCATTTAGTAATTTAGTAATCAATTGCAAGGCAATCAATGGCAGCTGTGCGAGAATTGTTCGGTAACCGTGTCATCTCAAGATTCGGTGACATTCCCTGGCCCTCAAGATCACCGGATTTGACCGTTTGTGATTTTTTATTGTGGGGCTACCTTAAGAGTCGGGTCTACACGACTCAGCTAAGGACACTGAATGAATTGTAACAAAGAATTCAAGCCGAAATTCATGGCATCCCAGCTGAGATGTTGCAGCGATCAATGGGGAACCTCAACAGCAGATTGGAAGAATGCATACGTACAGGAGGATGCCATCTACATGACGTAATTTTCAGACATTGATAATTTGGATTACTGTCTCTTAAAAGGCAAGTTGTAGTGGTTCAATTGCTGTCAATAAAATTTTTTTGTTGGATTTCTTCTATTTTTATTGGGTTTTTCAAAAGTTCCTGTTTTTCTGTGTCACCCTGTATATTGAAGCCCCCCTGACTCAAACTACAGTCTTTTTCCTGCAATACTGGTACATCCATGAGGCGATACTAAGAGTTCCCAAAGTATCTCTAAGTGTTAATTTTAATCGCTCCATTGTGAAGTCTGTGGACAGTGATGAGTTCCCTAGGCATCACATCTCCTATTCATTTGGTTAATGTTCTAACTTCTAAACCTACATAGCCTACGAAATGTATAACCTTTTCATTTCTGCATGAAAATATGTCTTTACATGAGCTTCAGTTGGCCTGCTTGTGGCGCTATGGTTATTTCTGCCAATTCACAGCTCTGACTCAAGCTCAAATCCTATTTGTAAGTTTTTCATGTATGTATGGATTTTCTCTGGGTGCTCAAATTTAGATATGCAAACACAATGAAAGCATTTGGGGCTAGAAAATAAACCACATGAAGAAGACTTGAAATTCCTAGTCAACTCATCACTGTCTTCAAACTGTACAGACAAGAGATTAATATACATTTATGAAGACACGCTGGGAATTCTTTATGCTACGAGATGAACGTAACAACATTAGATTGAAAAGAATTACTAGTTTTTTTGGTTATTTGATTTTAGGGCTGAATAATGTGAGTCAAGCAGACTTGAACATTTACAGTCTATGCAAATAAAGGCCAAAGGCCAAGTTGAAAATGATGTGATAACCACAACGGATAGGCGCTGACGCAACCCAAGTTCACAGTAGTTTATACACGCACAGCGCAGCACTCTGCCATTAGCCTTGTTGAAGCCAAGATCAAATGAATATGGATGCCCCACTACAGGATTGAAACCAGGGTCAAATGAACATGGACTCTTCAATTTAGGACTGCACCGTTGTTGAACAATGCACCATAGTGAGATTTCTTTGGGCAAAGAGAGTGAAAACTGTTGAGATAAAGTCATTGGGAATGTGGGAGAGAAATTGGAGTACCCCAAATAAAACCCATACAGACACGAGGAGAATGTACACAGTCCACACAGACAATGTCCAGGCATAGGTTTCAAACACAGAATGTTGGGCTGAAATAACCTAAGGATATGAATCTAGGATATGATCTGGATCTAGAAGTCAGTTAAATAAGAAATACTTACCACTCCAGAAGCAATATGACTGTCATTAGAACATTGAAAACAATTGTCTTCAACAGCATTAGTCTGACCACCAACAGATTAGCAGCCTGTGTCTGAGCCTTTATATCTACAAAAGATAAATCAATATGAAAATGTTTTAATTATGCATACATAATTCTAGTTTCTTCAGGATGATTCTAAGGTGCCTTTAAAGAGAAATTGAAAAGCACACACTTAAAATAATATATAGTATGCAATAAATGTTATGATTGTTTTGTTTGCAATGTCACATGTGTCATTTTTGAAAGATGCTGCAATGACTCAAGGTGAGGCAGTGAGGTTTTGTAAGTGGACAATGAGACAGTCAAATCACATGCTGGATTCATAACTTAAAGTTCATCATAAATCTTCGGTCAAACCCAAAACACTAAAAGAATTCAAAGTTTTTAGACAAAGTGAGAAGTCAGATACACCAGGAATAACACATTCCAAGTAGAGTTATATTGTCGGGCTGACCTTTATATCTCTTCTGATGCTGTAATAAGCATCTCACACTCGAACATCTCTCTGTTAGAGCTTCATTGAAATGTGCCAGTACTATTGGCGTCACTTTTAATTGACACATTCTAGAGTCATATTTGGATATCCTGGGGGAAAAAAACCCTAACTAGCCAGATGTACACTTTATCATAAAAAGCCATGTACTCCTATTAAAAAAGGAAAGAACAAATGTTTTACTTTCCAAGTGATGTTCAACTTCTGCGACTCCACACTTAAAAACACAATTCAGATGATTTCTATATCTGTAGCATGTCACATTGACATCATGTTCCTTGTACACTGATGATACATGAATACAGTATCATGGCTATAGCTACTCAAAGTGGAAATGGCAAAGATTTAATCAGACACTGGAAAAGATGTCAGACTGCAAATCAGTAATAATCAAATAATAAAAAAATTGTAACCATATACTAAAGCTCTTTATTTAAACCACAAGCCTACCAGGTAGCTTACAATGATGATTTAATTTAGGTTACTGCGATCAATTGACAAGCTTAATATAATGACAAGATTCAGTGAAATTTAAGTATTGTTCTGTCAGCACACTGGTAGATAAACTTTTTGAGCATGACTGGAAAATGCAAGTAGGAAAACAAAAAGCGTCCAAGGGGAAAAGGAAACTGAGGCCAAAAAAGAGACGAGATTTAAGATCGAAAGAACAAGCACGAGGATAAAACCGAAAGTAACACACAAGAAGTTTTAAACAAGGCTTTAGATGAGAGTTTTTGGTATCCGCAGACCAGATAAGGAAATGGCTTCCCATCTGTCCGTTTATTCCATTATGTCAATTAGGCACAGGCCACGATCTTAGAGCCCTCGCTCCTAGAAACATGGGGAAGTGGATGTAATGACAGGATTACAAAATGGCAGCAATTGAAGACCCAAAAGAATTTCAAAACCAAACACTACATCTGAGTTGTTACAAAATTCAAGCAAAAAATAGTAGAAACAGAATCCTCGATTTCATCCATCCATCCATTATCCACCACTTATCTGAGGTCAGGTCGCGGGGGTAGCAGCCTAAGCAGGGAAGCCCAGACCTCCCTCTCCCTGGCCACCTCCTCCAGCTCCTCTGGGAGGACCTTGAGGCGCTCCTAGGCCAGCCGGGAGATATAATCCCTCCAGTGTGTTCTGGGTCTGCCCCGTGGCCTTCTTCCAGTGGGGCATGCCCGGAGCACCCCCCCAGGAAGGCGTCCAGGGGGCATCCTGACTGGATGCCTGAACCACCTCAAGTGACTCCACACTCTCAATGTGGAGGAACAGCAACTCTACTCCGAATCTCTCCCAGATAACTGAACTCCTCACCCTATCTCTAAGGGAAAGTCCGGCCACCCTGTGGAGAAAACTAATTTCAGCCGCTTATATCGGCGAACTTGCTCTTTCAATCACTACCCAAAGCTCTTAGCGATAGTTGAGGATAGGAACGTAGATCAACTGGTAAATCAATAACCTTGCCTTTGGGCTCAGCTCTCTCTTCACCACGATGGACTGTTGCAGAGCTGCATTACTGCGGATGCCGCACCGATCCATCTGTCAACCTCCTGCTCCATTCTTCCCTCACTCGTGAACAAGAGGCAGTAATGTGTTCCCAACCCAGAGAGAGCATTCCACCCTTTTCCAGCTGAGAACCATGGCCTCGGATTTAGAGGTGCTGACTCTCAACCCTGCCGCTTCACACTTGGCTGCAAACTGCTCCAGTGAGAGCTGGAGGTCACTGTCCAATGAAACTAACAGAACCACGTCATCCGCAAACAACAGAGATGAGATTCTGAGGTCAACAAATCAGACCCCCTCCGCTCCTTGGCTGCGCCTAGAAATTCTGCCCATAAAACGTATGAACAGAGTCGTGACAAAGGGCAGCCCTGGTGGAGTCCAACCTCAACAGGAAACTCGATTTCAATACAGTAACGCCAAATACAAGAACAAAAGTATTCTAAATAATAGCATACAACCCAATCATAAAATCCAGTCATGACAAGCATAATGATTATCCTTAAACATCTACCCATCATTCCTATTTACTGTATTCTTCTTATGTTTGGAAATACTGTACTGCAGTCAAACTATCTAATCAATGCACTACCTCAGAGAGTTTTTCCATTGAGAGATGAATTATGCAGAGCATTTTTTGGCATGCCAAAAGCAAATGTCATAACTTGTGGAGAACATCAGAGAGCAACATTTCCCAAGTTTTAACACAATTTTAATGTAATTTAGGAGATGATGACTGTTTGAATGAAATCCTTAAATGCTTTTTGACCATTTAATTTAATTTTGCTGTGTTAAATGGTATAAAGAAGGTCACAAAGTGAGTAAACATCTTAAAATGATCCTACAGTTCTAAAGTTAACAAGATGCACAATATGTCTGTAAATACTCAGAGAAAATGTCATTGTTGATTGCATCATACAAAAGCAATAGGCTTTTAAGCCAGCAATATTTATTTTATACGTAGTGTCATCTTTATTAACCTCTGTAATTACCTTCTGTTATAGCCCATTTTTTGTTGCAGCATGAGTTCTTCCCATCTTCATCTGTAAAAAAATATATAGAGAGGGGTGTATGAGCTATGAGGAGAGACTGAATGAACCTTTTCAGTTTAAGTAAATGGAGATTAAGAGGTGACTTGATTGAAGTGTTTAAAATTATGAAAGGAATTATTACAAGGGATCCAGGCTGCTACTTTAAAATGAGTTCATCAAGAACATGGAAACTTGATAAGGGTATATTTTGTACAAATAGAAAAAAATGTATTCATACAGAGAACTACAGACCCATGGAATAACTTACTAAGTAGTGTGGTAGACAATAGGACTTTACAGACCTTCAAAACGCAGCAATGTTATTTTGTAGAAATTAAGTGGATAGGCTTGGCGAGCTTTGTTGGTCTGAATAGCAAGTAATCTTTTTTTTTCCTGTTTCTAATGTTAGTGTTAACTGTAACTCACCTGAGACATGCTTCAGAGGTGAAAAATGCTTTTGAGGCAGGCAGGTGGACGTGCCATTTCACAGATGAACACAGATTTACACAGGTATAGTAAGGTTTGCTGCTTTGCATTTATTAATTTGAAATTTGACTTCTTCAAGGAATCAGCCCTCCCTTGAGATCCCTTTATTAATAAAGTCATCATTTTGTTACCCTTTCATCTCCTTGATGTAATTCTAACAAGGGTTTCATCCTATCATAACAAATTAACTACAAAGTATTCTTTAAGACTTACCAGCCATCTCGGCATAATTCTTTCTGATGACCACGTCTGTGCTTCTGTGTCTTACAATGCAAGAGTACAAATCCAGTTCATATGAGGAGACAGAAAGTAATGAAAGCGTGCTGTGTGTTCCATCTTCTTCCTTAGTGATACTGTATGTTATATAATCCAAAGAATCATCTCTTCCATTTGTTGTCCAAGTGACCTCAAAGTCATCATGAAGGAAGTCACCAATCACACACACTAGAAGAGTTTTAACATTACCAGATTCATGAGTATGGACTGAAGGTGCTAGGGTTGCAAAGGGTTCAGCTCCCAGCTTCACTGCTTCAGCCAGTCAGAATAATGGAAAAAAAAACACAAATAGTGAAGAGCACATACAATAAATTAAACAAAAATAGCATAATATCCCATATACTGTAATCCAGCCATCCATTATCCAACCCGCTATATCCTAACTACAGGGTCACGGGGGTCTACTGGAGCCAATCCCAGTCAACACACGGCGCAAGGCAGGAACAAACCCCCGGGCAGGGCGCATATACTGTAATTCAGCTAGATATTATATAATAAAGAGTGTGATACAGTAGCTGCCAAATAATACAAAGAGTACATGACACGTGTTTCACCCTAATTCTTTGTATTATTTGGCAGGTACTGTATCACGTATCTATGATCTGCTTCTTGCAATTGAGAGGACATGGCAGATGTCTGCTGACTGGCTGACCAACCACATGCATTACCTAGTAGGTAGCCATTCCAATAATCAGATTGTGATTCAGACCAATAAATGTAATACTCTGATCTTCACCCTATCAAGTATGCAAACCAGCTGCCATGGGGTAACGTCAGAGGCTTTGCCTCTGGCATTGACCACTGAGGTTCAATCCCGTAAGGGGAAGCAAAGATGCATACATCTGATGAGTCCCAATTCGGGCGAAACACTTGTCGTGTACTCTTTGTATTATTTGGCGTGCACTGTATCTCATATCTATGACCTGCTTCTCACAACTGAGAGGCGGATGTTTGCCGACTGTCCACCAACCACACGCATTATACCTGATAGGTAACCATCCAAATAATCAGACTGCAATTCAGACTTATGAATATAATAAAGAGTGTACATAGGTGGCCAGCTTGCAAGAGTTTGTTATGATTAAGGGCATCCCTGAGGCAACTCAAGTTTAAGAATATGGTTAGGACAGTCTCACTAGACTAGACATGATTCTGGAACAAGAACACACGTCAGAGGACAACTTGCTTAAGAGTGGTGAAATATGCTTCTAGAAATGCTCTGCCCACAGAATTTCTACCTAAGAACCCACTCCTTAAATATCGTCCAGTCCATGCACTTTAAACATTTGGCGTTGCAGTGTCCTGTTTTTCCTCATGTATTATATAAATACGTAAAATAAGTATGGAAAGGCAGGGAGAGAGAAAAGTAGCTAAGCAGAACATTTGACACTTGCTGTTATCAATTCAGTAACTCAGTACCTGAAGCTTAATGATTAATTTATGAATTTTAGCAAAGCAATGATTAGAATACAGATGATAAACTGCTCAAAAAAATTAAAGGAACACTTTGAAAACACATCAGATCTCAATGGGAAAAAGAAATCCTCCTGGATATCTATACTGATATAGACTGGGTAATGTGTTAGGAACGAAAGGATGCCACATCGTTTGATGGAAATGAAAATGATCAACCTACAGAGCCCTGAATTCAAAGATGCCCCAAAAATCAGAGTGAAAAAATTATGTGGCAGGCTAGTCCATTTTGCCAAAATTTAATTGCAGCAACTCAAAATTGTACGCAGCACTTTGTATGGCCCCTGTGTTCTTGTATACATGCCTGACAACATCGGTGCATGCTCCTAATGAGATGACAGATGGTGTTGTGGGGGATCTCCTCCCAGATCTCGACCAGGGCATCACTGAGCTCCTGGACAGTCTGAGGTGCAACCTGGTGGCATTGGATGGACCAAAACATAATGTCCCAGAGGTGTTCTATTGGATTTAGGTCAGGAAAGTGTGGTGGCCAGTCAATGGTATCAATTCCTTCATCCTCCAGGAACTGCCTGCATACTCTCACCACATGAGGCCAGGAATTGTCGTGCACCAGGAGCCACTGTACCAGCATAGGGTCTGACAATGGGTCCAAGGATTTCATCCTGATACCTAATGGCAGCCAAGGTGCCTTTGTCAAGCCTGTAGCGGTCTGTGTGACCCTCCATGGATATGCCTCCCCAGACAATCATTAACCCACCACCAAACTGCTCATGCTGAATGATGTTACAGGCAGCATAATGTTCTCTATGGCTTCTCCAGACCCTTTCACTTCTGTCATGTGCTCAGGGTGAACCTGCTCTCATCTGTAAAAAGCACAGGGCACCAGTGGTGCATCTGCCAATTCTGGTATTCTATGGCGAATGCCAATCGAGCTGCATGCTGCTGGGCAGTGAGCTCAGGGCCCATTAGAGGACATGGGGCCCTTGGGTCACCCTCATGAAGTCTTTCTGGTTGTTTGGTCAGAGACATTCACACCAGTGGCCTGCTGGAGGTCATTTTGTAGGGCTCTGGCAGTGCTCATCCTGTTCCTCCTTGCCCAAAGGAGCAGATACTGGTCCTGCTGATGGGTTATGGACCTTCTATGGCCCTCTCCAGCTCTCCTAGAGTAACTGCTTGTCTCCTAGAATCTCCTCCATGCCCTTGAGACTGTGCAGGGAGACACAGCAAACCTTCTGGCAATGACACGTATTGATGTGCCATCCTGGAGAAGTTGGACTACCTGTGCAACCTCTGTAGGGTCCAGGTATCGCCTCATGCTACCAGTAGTGACACTGACTGTAGCCAAATGCAAAACTAGTGAAGAAACAGTCAGAAAAGATGAGTAGGGAAAAATGTCAGTGGCCTCCACCTGTTAAACCATTCCTGTTTTGGGGGTCATCTCATTGTTGCCCCTCTAGTGCATCTGTTGTTAATTTCATTAACACCACAGCAGCTGAAACTGATTAACAACCCCCTCTGCTACTTAACTGACCAGATTAATATCCCATAAGTTTCATTGACTTTATGCTATACTCTGATTAAAAAGTGTGCCTTTAATTCTTTTGAGCAGTATAGTTTACATATTTAACTTTCAATAACCAATCTTCTTAGAGCTACCGACTCTGAACACATGAATAATATCTACCTTTTTGCATCCATAAAACATAAAATGTCTGTGAGATTTCCACAAGAATATAGACTTGTACAAAGATGAATGATGAATATATGGAAAGATGATGAAATTCTAACCCTCGTAGTAGCAGGGTGTTTCTCATAGTGAAACCCTTAGCTTTGAGTTGAATCCTATAGTGTACCATTGGATTTCCATGGGGCACAGGATTAATAAACAATAGATGGATGGATGAAGAAATTCTAACCCATATAATAGATAGTGGGTTTTCATAGTGACCCCCATACCTAGAATCATTAGAAAGAGGGCAAAGAATATCAAGTTTTTTCAGTTCATTATTTCCCTTTTCTATTTGAATCATTTCACTTGTAACTCTGTGTTTCTTCAAACTGTTCAAACTTACTGCAAACCTTCAACATCGTTATTGACTCCCTTATAAGGGCCTGGCCTGGCTGTACACTCCGTTCTTATCTGTTTGACTCATATTGTAGGTGTCACATCCCATAAATAAATGCTAACTCAGTATGCAACATACAATACTTACAGTTTTTCTGCAAAAATCTAAAATGTAATAGGCTGAATGAATGAAAATGTATTGAAAATAGTTAATTTCTAAACATTAAGAAATAACAGAAGGATATAGAAAATTAACAGATTGTTCACAAATTCATTAATTGTGATGAATAAATATAAAGAGCGTTGCTTACCCATCGCAAGGTGAAAGACGAGCAGTCTGTAAACCATGATGATGTACCATTACTGAATGTCACACTCATGTAAAGGAAATTGTTGATATCAGACCAGGTGATGCCACCACAGCTTTAAAAACCACAAACGAGGAGGATTCTGTGACAGGGCAACATGCCAAAGACATTTCAAAAGAAACGTTATACCACTCAGTTACATTTATTTATTTTGCTGTAAAGATGTTTCAAATGTTAAACAGTATGTGCAAGATGATTTTTCTCTGTTTTTTCTTCCATTGAAGAAGCAGAAACTCATGGCTCACCTTCTTCACAAAAAGCAACATTAGCTTATAATGTTCCTGCCTAGAAAGGTGTAAAGAGTTGCTCAGTGGGCAAGGGGTTGCTAGACAGTGTGAAATGAACAGCCCAGCCGGACTCTGACAGACACTGAGAGGAAAAGTCCAAATGCACACTATATTTATTTGTCCTTTTGCACAACACACAGTGTACCAACCACCACAACAGAATTTTTACTTTCTTTTACTCTCAAGTCTCTCTCCTCTCCTCACAAGTTCTGTCCTTTTCCACCCAATTCCAGCCCTTGAATGGAGTGAGGCGGCTCCTTTTATACTGCACCCGGATGTGCTCCAGGTTCTCCCTGGTGGCCTTCCTGCAGCACTTCCTGGGCATGGGCACCTGAAAGCACTCCGGGTGTACCTGGTTCCTGTTCCAGCAAGCACTTTTTGTGTGGCGGAAGTGCTGAAGTCCATGGCTCTGGAACCATCCAGGCGCCCCCTGGTGGTAGCCACGGTCCCTCCTCAGGGTTGAGCTTTCAAGCTCCGTGACCCCCATGCAATCCAGGGCGGTTTCTCTCTTGCGTCCCGGGAAAGATACTGCCCCTCTCCCGGTCCTTCCCTTGTCCAGGCATCCCGATGCGACAAGGTCCCCAGTCATCTTTTACAACAGATAAGGTTGGTACAAAACAGAATCACATCCTAGCAAGACTGTAAGAGAGAAATAAGGCAGTCATGACACATATTGTTGTGCCATTGATGGAGGAAGGGCACCAGTGGTAGGTGATAAGCTTTCTAAGAGTGCTAGATGTCCTATAAAGGCAATTGGCAGAGAAACCACTACAGGAGAAAGGAGGTCATGACCTGAATGATGTGAAAATAAAGAACGTTATTTGGCAAAGGAAAGAAGTTGAAGTACAAGTTGGACAGCACCATTGTACTTTTTTTAGCAGTCTTTTCTAGGCTAATTTCTTGTTAGATTAGTGGCTGATTGTAAGGCATAGGAACTGGACAACATGGGAATGAAGTTGGGCTGTTGTCAGTTCGCGATTCTCCTTCTAGGTCCCAGTTTTCTGGGCTGGAGATAGAAGAGATAAATGGTGAATTGTCACATCAATATGCTTTCCCATTCTGCCTTTAAATGTGTTCCCATTGGAGTTGTGCTGTACTTGACATGTCTGACCTTTAAAACGTACAACTTTCCACCATGTGAAACTATAGAGAAGATGAACAATGGACAAGGATGTTGGAAAGAGACAGGGAGAGACCATGGAATGTAGGCAAGAAGGTAGAATACTGTCTGCCTGACAGAGAGTAGCATGCAGTCCAAATTCAAGCGTGGGATTAACTGCGGTTCTTTTATAGCTGAGGACCAGGACCACTGGCCAATGGCCCATCAGCTTATTAAATTGAGGAGCAGAGTCCCTGGCATGAAGGAGTAGAATTGTGTGGTCCTTTCACGTAAGGCAGCCAGAGAATACCAGTGAGTCCTCATAGCTTATGGGCTGTGGAGGCCTATGGAAGGATCATGGGTGCTGTAGTCTCACTGACCAAATCTCAGAGGTAATTCTGAACCTGGCCAGTGATGAGAGGTGCATGGGATGTAACGCTACTTTAAAATAAGAAACCAGTTTGGGTTACAGTTTGGAAAGGTCTAAGTAGTGGGAGGAAAAGAGAAAAAGTGAGGCATAGGAGAAAGGGAGGTGAGCAAGGGACTATTTATTTGGGCATTGGATGTCTGGGCAAGAGGGAATGCTTTTCCACCTAATAAAAAAACACTCTGGATAGGAAAGCCCAGAGATGCAACAGGGTTTTTTTTTCTGGAATTTCTTTTCATTCTTTGATTATCATTATGTATTTTTAATTTTTTGGCCACCTTTTGATCATTCTGGGCTGGGAGGCGCCATTTTTATTAGTCATCTCGACCACAAAGGCTGAACATGTGCTGATGGATGGTGGTTTTGGAAGATGAAGTGCATTAACCTGGTGTAAGTGTTCTTGATTTTCATAGCCTATGGACAAAAGCACTTCAACTAATGGACAAGATGAAGTTCTCAGTGTGCCTGATTGGGACAAATGACCTCCTTCTGTTTCGACTCGTCAATGTCATTATTTTGGAATTTTGACAGCATTTAGTTAGCTTAAATGAAGTAAGGAAATATGATTTTCTTAATATCTATACAGAATCTGGTGATGAGATGTTGCTAAGGTTTGATTCTTGTCCTGGTCACTTCCTTTGCAAAGTTTACATGTTCTCCCTCCATCCATATGTTGCATTGTGGGGGAATTCCAGCGTCATTATATATAACAAAAAATGCGTGTTTTATATTGATTGTCAATTCTGAATTAATTCAATATGGATCTGTTATGTATGGACTTGCTTCCTGCCCAGAGTTGGTTCCTGCCGTGTAATTGACGCTGCTGTGACTAAAAGTCTACAATTATGATACCATGTTCTGAATGCCCACGTGCTTAGTTTTGATACAATAGATGAACTTTGTGTAAATTCTCTGGGAAACACACTAGCAACAGTCATTTGCTTAGCTGCGTTTTTGTCATCAGGATTTCATCACTTAAAACCCTAGCATTAGTTCAGGCTGGCAGGTGTCACACAATTGATAAATAGACCACAGAAAGGTTTGGGGCAGCCATCCGTATATTACTTTCTGGCTGCAAAATAGGAATAATTATTGTAATGATGTGGACAGATCAGAGTCCAGAACAGAATTGATTTGATAGCACAAAGATGGCAGCTTTAAAGGCAAACAGAGGAAATGATGTCATCAATGGGGCCGGTACAGGAATTGGTGTCATCAAGACTGGGATCAGAAATGGCATCATCAGGGCCAGGCAGAATTTTCCCTATCTGGTCTGCAGAGAAGTGATACAAAGAGTCAGTGTACTTCAGGCCCTTTATCTGCAAGCGTGTGACACAGGATAATGGTTTAGTGGTTGTGGCACATATAGCTTACCTATCATCGTAGGCACCCAACCTCTCTATGACATGATTAAAATTCATATCACTCTTACCATTTCAAATCATTTCATTTTCTGAAAGTGCTTTTCCTAGTGTTGATCACAGTGATAACAGCCCAAGCAAGTCAGCCCAGGATTTCCTGGGAATTCCCAGGCATTTTCAAGCCAGCCAAGAGATATCATCCATCCAGCATGTCCTGGGTTTGCCGTAGGGTCTCCACCCAGTGGGGCATTCACAGAGTAGCTCTGCAGGGAGCTGCCCAGAAGGGAGTATCCTTATAGCAGGCCCAAAACAACTCTTCTGACTCCTCTCAATCTGGAGGAGCCCTGACTTTACTCTGAGGCTCTCCTGAATCATTGAAACTCTCAGTGTATCACGGAGTGTTGTCTCAGCCACCCTGCAAAGAAACCTTATTTCTGCTGCTTGTACTTGTATCCTCATTCTTTCGATTATTACTCCTAGCTCATGACCATAGGTGAGGACAGGGGTATCGATCGACTGGTTAACCGAAAGCTTTCTCTGTAGACTCAGCCTCTGCTTCACCAACACGAACTAGAACAGTGCCCACAAAGTATCTGCCGCTGCTCCAATGCATTTGTCAATTTCACGTTCCCTTTTTCTATCACTCATGAACAAATCCCAAGATACTTGAACTCCTCCACTAAAGGCATTTGTTCCCCTTCATGTTAGATAGCAATCTACTCTATTCCAAGAGAGAGCCATGAATTCAAGCTTGAAGGTGCTGATCTTCATCGCAGCTGCTTCACACTTAGCAGCAAATTGCTAGTTTGCATACTGAAGGTCACAGTCCGATAAGGCAAATAGGACAACATAATCTACATAAAGCATAATGTCACTCTTAGCCTACCCAACTGGACATCCTCAGCTATGCCTTGATATCCTGTCCATGAAAGCCACAAACAAGTGGTGACAAGACAGCCTTGACAGAGCCTGAGATCCACAGCAAATGAAATATGACTTAATGCCAAGATGAACAGCATGCAAGAGCGGTCATGTTACCCCTTATTCCTGCAACACCTCCCACAACAAATGCCGAGGGACATGGTCATATGCTTTTTCAAAATCTACAAAACACACGAAGACTGGGTTATGATACACCCGTGCACAATCCAGAAACTGTGTAAGGGAGAAGGAAGGAATCCATGTTGTTTCTTCTGTGTCTTTGCCTCAACTGTTGGATGGAGTCTTCATTCCAGCAACCTTTCATAGGCATAACCAGGGAGGCTGAGGAGTGTTGGACTTTCTCCCTGAATTCCTTAATTTTTTGTTCTCTCCATTCATTCCCTTTTTCTTCATTTGCTTGTTGGTTAAATTTAATGGCAATTTATTTTTATTTGGAATTTAGCTGTCTTATTGCTAAGCTGCATCATAATAATTTCAGTTATTGCTACAGATATATCAAGAAATATCAAGAAAAACACTACAATAACATAGATAAAGCTTTAACTCTTGTACTAGTTTTAATTTCCTCTGATGCAGGAAATGCCACTGTGATGTCTTTTGTTTATAATGCAGGCAGATATTTTGATATATTTGCATTCACTGTGCAGTATTTTGCTGACAATTTGAACTTTCTTTCTTGTCACTTAATTCCTTCTTAACAAACTGAGGCCCTGTGTTTGACTTATCCGCCATTCCCTTTCAGAGACTTTTGAGTCTCTCTGTCTGTAAGTACTTGTTTATTGTCCAGTTTAAATATCTGTCTTATTACCACAAGCCTTACTGCATAATGTGTTCAGCTTATCACAGACGTGGCTTTGGCATATCGACATTATAACAGAGATAATGGTAATTGGTTAGCATACAAATAAAGTTTCACTGTTACGTTACCGCTGATTTGATCTGCTTTAACATGCGGTTTAGATATGTTCATTTACAGGTTTATAGAGTTTACAGAGTAATAATTGTTTCATGTATAATACAGTGAAATTCATACTTGCAAATGCTATCAACAAGCAACATTTAGCCACACTTCACCACCCTGATTAATGGTCTTGCAAAGCTTAAAGAAAGTTTGCCAAAAGAAAAGCTTGTGTAAGAGCCATTTGCTAATTATTTAAGTTATATTAAATGTTTGCCTGTGTATTAGTGCATAGTCTATGAAGGTACTTATAACCTTCACAAGCTGAATTAAATTGGTATATTCTAACTATTTCTTGTCTCTCTGACTATAGATTAGTCTCAGTTAGTGACCTGCCCTGCCGAGAGTAAGGTATGGAAGCCACACGGTTTTAAACCGTGCTTTAACGTGTCCCATAGGATGTAACGCAACGTGCTCTGTTGAATGTGCTGTGCCGTATGTTTAGAGCAGGGGTCCTCAATCACAGTCCTGGAGGGCCGCAGTGGCTGCAGGTTTTTGTTCTAACCTGGTTGCTTAATTAGAAAGCAATTCTTGCCAATAATTTAATTTCATGGCTTGTTAGTGATTTAACTCTGCTACGTCAGGTCATTCTCATATCCTAGATTTTCTTCCCCTTTCTAAGGATATCAGCCAAATGATTTGAAGGCTAAAATGGATGAGTAATTCTCAGTCCTTCACTTTTTTCTCTTCACTTTCCTTCCAAGTATTTCATTAAACCCAATAGTGCATACTAAATACACACAGGTGTAAATGGTAACAGGCTATATGGAGAAATGATGGTCTCTTTTGTCATTTGCATGTTATTGCTAATTATGTGCAATTAAAAACCAAGAATACAGCTGTTTAAGACTAAAATAACCAATAAGGGTTTAAAATCTTAAGGATTGACACAGCTAAAGTGAAGCAGAAGTGTTACTTGAGCAATAAGTGCTTCTTATTAGGCAATTGGGTTGGAGCAAAAACCTGCAGCCACTGCGGCCCTTTAGGACCGTGATTGAGGACCCCTGGTTTAGAGTGTAGTGAAGGTGAAGAAAAACGTCTTTAAGTGTAGAAACAGTAAGTTTGACCTTTTTTTTATTCTGATGTGGGCTATTTTCTTTGAATTTTCACAAAATCTTTTAAAACTAAGTTTTGAACTGAGAGATTTTATGCGTTTGACCCGTTCTTAATCCTTCCTTACTTACCAACACCTACAGCTTGAACACACAAAAATGTACATTGAACCTAAAGAATATTCAAGTGTTTTACCATGAAAATGTTTTGGAGTGACCCTGTCCAAAAACATTAGATACTTATATTTCCACACCCAGATTCTTTGTTATGTCAATCCACACATACTCTATGTTCTTCACTACAACTCTTGTTTTCTTATCCTTACACTCACTTGGCATGGAAGGAGAGACAGCCCAGAATTCTCAATGCACTCACCGCAGGAACTACGGATCTGATCTACACTCAGAATTGACTGCCACTGTACTTCACTTCTCCCATTAGAGAATGTCTCTTCTTTATTCATTTATACCCAAGATGGCTGGAAAGAACAAATACTAAATGTAAGCTAAAAGAGCAGGCAATAAACTTTTATTCATTCATTATAGTCAATAACATCTGTAATATGCCAAAAGGCAGAAGCACAACAAAGAGGTGTGGCAAATCAATGGATACAACATGAAATACTGTCATAAACGATGCTGGTCCACACATTCTAATGTATGCTGGTTTAGTTATCATGGCATGTGTCAATGTTCTGCTTCTCCTTCATACTGGTTTTTGTCTTCACTTCACTACATAATAGACCTTTGAGAAGCTGGTCGTGGATCTATATGACTCCACCAAGTCCCACTGCAGTTTACCTACTGGACAAAGACTGGAGTAGATGATGCAATTATCTGTCTGCTCCACAAGGCTTATTCTTAACTGGACAAAGCTGGCAGTACTGTGAGGATGATGTTGTTTTTTTGTCTTCTTCAGTGCTTTCAGTACCATCCAGCCATTTCTGTTAAAGGGTAAGCTCAGGGATACACAGGTGGGTAAGTCTATGTTGTTCTGGATAATGGAACTCTGTTGGGCAGAGACTGTGTCTCTTATACAGATGTGAGCAGCACTGGAGCACCTCAAGGAACGGTCTTGTCTCCTTTTGTCTTCGCTCTGTTCACCTAAGTCTACAAGTATAACACCCGGTCATGTCAGTTTCAGAAATTTTCAGATGATTCTGCACATGTGGGGTGTATGATAAAGGGGATGAGACAGAGTATAGACAGAGTATAGGAGTCAGGTGGAGAACTTTGTTTCTTGGTGCAGAAAGAATTAAACTAAACATTAACAAAACCAAGGGACTGGTTACTGACTTTCACCACACCAAAGGGCCTCTATGTCTGGTCACTATATAGGGAGTGGATGTAGAGGTGGTGAAGTCCAACAAGTTCTTGCTGGTCCACATCAATGACAGGTTGGATTGGTCTTGTAACACAGAGGAACTATATATGAAAGGGGAGAACAGTCTCTTTTTGGTTAGGAGACTGTGTTCCTTTAATGTGGGAAGTGACATCCTGCACATCGTCTACAATTCTGTAATGGCCAGTGGGATTTACTGTGCTGCGGTGTGCTGGGTGGGTAACATCACTTCAAGAGTGACCCACCGAATGAACAAGCTAATTAAAGGGCTGGCTCAATTATAGGACACACTCTGGATGCTCTGATAGTCAAAGCAAAGGAGAGAATGAAAAAAAAAAACGAGTGCCATTACGAACAATGCCGCAAATCATGTCTCTGACACACCGACACTGAGGACTTTCAGCGAATGAATCATTCAGCAAAAGGTGTGTCAAGAAACGTGGCTGGGGTTCCTTTATAGCAATGGCAATACACTTGTGTGACATTTCACTGTGATTGTGACTGTCAAGTTAGAAGTTTTTGTTCTTTTTAATGTTCTTCCTTTTTAGTCATTCTGGTGTGTGTTTAGACTATAGTGTGTGGTTGAAAATTTAACATCTTATTAAAGAAAGAAACATCCTCTAACAGGACAATTCAAGTAATCAGGCAGGAGAAAAGCTGTTCATTGTATCTTTTAATTACTCCTTAGCAAAATGTCTTGGAGGGAGCATTCGTCAGAAGCAGTCCATTACATCAGGATCAGAATGATTAGAAAAACAAAGAATAGAGGTTCATTTTATAAGCTATTGAATTTACACACAGGGTCAATCAATACATACATTTTACTTTGGTTGGCTCATTGGTTTACACCCAAATGATGTATATAAAATTAAAGTCTATCATATTCTGGTTCTTTTTATACTTTTTGAGATGAGCTACCACCCTTGAAATATCTGTGCATATAACAACTGTCCATTCTCGTTGTTTATAATAATTCTTTGTATTTATATAGTGCTTTTCTCACTACTTAAAGCACTCAGCAATTGCAGGTTAAGGGCCTTGCTCAAGGGCCCAACAGAGCAGAGTCCCTATTGACATTTATGGGATTTGAACTGGCAACCTTCCGATTGCCAGTGCAGATCCCCAGCCTCAGAGCCATCACTCCACCTTATAGGCCATCTGCTGATTTCTTAGTCATCTCTTATTCATCCTTCAGTGCATTTTGTATATTACATCAGCTTTTCTTCTGGTACATTCTTTATTTACTTGACCATCTCAGCATTTTTCCTAAACCAATTCTTTTATTTCACTGTACATTATGTTGTTCACTTGACATTTATCTGGTTTCCTGGTGTGCCTGAACATACTTCTGGCATTTATTAAACCTTTATGCTATTTCTTTAAGATAATTGCTATCTTCTTCTTCTTTCAGCTGCTCCCGTTAGGACTTGCCACAGCGGATATTCCAAAATTGTTGTCCGCATATTGATTTGGTAAAATTTTACACCGGATGCCCTTCCTGACGTAACCATCCCCATTTACCCGGGTTTGGGACCGGCACTAAAAAACACACTGGTTTGTGCATACGCTGTGGCTGGGTGCTTTAAGATAATTGCTATGTTTCACTAAAATTATTCTTCCACAAGTATCTATCTATCTATCTATCTATCTATCTATCTATCTATATTATCTATCTATCTATCTATCTATCTATCTATCTATCTATCTATCTATCTATCTATCTATCTATCTATCTATCTATCTAATAGATTGATTGAATGATTGTCTTTAACCTGAAGGCTTTATGAAACTATTCAAGGCCAAAGCTTGACAGACCATATTAGTACATGTCTATGAGATGTGCATGCACAAAGATAACCAATGGTTTGAGAACTTTGCTTTTATGTATGAGGAAAGTCCAGAAAATAACCATTAGAACCTGACCTTTCTTAAAATATAATTTTATTGTTTAAAGTTTTACCAAGACCTTTAAATAAATGTAAAATACTTATCTGCATTTTTCCACAAATTTGGAACAAATGGGCCTGCTCTTCTGACTTCATGTTGTAACCCCTAAAGCAACCAGGACCTGTCTGTGAAACCAGCCTTTCTTCTGCACTAAATACTTCCTCCTTCTATTGTTTAGACAAGTTTCGAATCCTTTAAAGTCAAAGAAATGTGTGTTATTAACTAAAGCATACAGCTGTAATAACATAAAAATAATCTATAATGCTGTTAACATTTGTCAAGACCCAACTCCTGATTGCCAGTATTCTGACATCAAGAAGGTGACCGAGAATTTTTAAAACAATCATCAAGCCAAAATCAAAAACTCAAAATCACAGTCAAAATCGTTACCAAGAGCATTAAATAAATGAACATACACTATTTTTGGTAATTTTTCCACAAATCTGGATACAAAATTATTGTCGAAACATTTCACCAACTGACCCCTCGATGTTGTGATCCCTAAAGCAACTAGGAGCTGCATCTAAAGTGATTATGAAAATAGTAACCTAATAAAATCACCTTCCTCTACAAACTGCCTAAAAGGTTTATCTCTGGGTTATTGAAGTTCCATTTTAGTTTCAAAATCAGAATCCTCAGTATGAAAATCACAGAAAAGGCACATAAATTGCCAGGATCCATTCAAGATAAGGCACAAAAGCGAATGAAATAATTAAAAGTATAACAGCCATCCATGGTCACGGAGGGCACAAAGTTTGACTTCAACCGCGCAAAAGGTTAAAAGGTACAGTTTGCAGATATATTCCTCTGTTATCACGCAAAATGTTTGAGTGAGTTATTTTACCTCAATTAGTGATTTAAGTGAGTGATTAGTGGTTTACTTTTGAAAAAGGACACCCATGTTAACATGGGCAAACACAGAAGGCACTCTAATTGGTACACAAACCAAGACCAACAACTGTGATTTGGAAATGCTACCAACTGTGCCATCATACTGCCCATTATTAAATTTTTGCCCTTTGTAGTAGGTTGCTTGAGAACATTCCATAAGTTAAAAAATCAGAACTAAATAGTATATCAGTTATCACAGCAATACTCTTCTATCAATTATCAAATTTCTGTGTCCATTTTAGGGTGAAAGGGGTAGAAGCATATCCTGGCAGCTTTGGGCTCAAGGCAGAAATCATCCCCAGGATAGGATGTGAAGGCACAATTACACACACAAACACCAACCCACACTCACTCAAATTGTCCCAAACTGTATGTTCCAGTGAACTGAAGATGTATGACTTGACACTGGAGTCATGAGACAATGTTAACACTGCACTGTTAGAAAGACTACAAACACAATATAACATAGAGTGCATCATATTTAGCGCATTTTAAGAGAAAAAAACATGCAAATGTGATGTAAAGAATATAATCATTGGAAGCCAGCCTTCCATACCTGCGTCCTCTCTGTGTGGAGAGAGTTTTGAGCAGTGAGAAAAGCACTCTATAAATCCATCCATCCATCCATTTTCTAACCCGCTGAATCCGAATACAGGGTCACGGGGGTCTGCTGGAGCCAATCCCAGCCAACACAGGGCACAAGGCAGGAACCAATCCTGGGCAGGGTGCCAACCCACCGCAGGACACACACAAACACACCCAGCACACACTAGGGCAAATTTAGAGTCACCAATCCACCTAACCTGCATGTCTTTGGATTGTGGGAGGAAACCGGAGCGCCCGGAGGAAACCCACACAGACACGGGGAGAACATGCAACTCCACGCAGGGAGGACCGGGAAGCGAACCCGGGTCTCCTAACTGCGAGGCAGCAGCGCTACCACTGCGCCACCGTGCCGCCCATCACTCTATAAATGTAAAACATTATTATTAATATTATTATTATTACATGTATCCATCCTTTTTGCCTCCTAATCTCCACGGGATTGAGGGTAACAGGAGTACAAACAATGATCACAAAGTGTTGTAATTAGCCATTTCTGCAAATTTTTTGTGGGTTCACCTGGACTGATTTTATTAAAGTATACACCTTTTTAGGAGTTTTGGATCACAAGGATTATGAAAATAAAGTTTATTTCTATATATTCAGAAAGAAATCCTCGAGTATGAAAATCACAGAAAAGGCACATAAATCATCAGGATCCATTCAAGATAAGCCACAAAAAATGAATGAAATACTAAAATTATAACAGCCCAGCATGGTCATGGATTTCATCTGTCAATACCCAGCTCTTGATTGCCAGTATTCTGATATCAAGAAAGTGACAGAGAATTTTTAAATAATGAGCTAGAAACAGAGACAAAATAAGCCACAAAAATGAATGAAATAAATCTAAAGATAAGGCACAAAAGCAAATTATAACAGCCCAGCATGGTCATGGATTTCATCTGTCAATACCCAGCTCTTGATTGCCAGTATTCTGATATCAAGAAAGTGACAGAGAATTTTTAAATAATGAGCTAGAAACAGAGACAAGAGTCAGAAAACCAAACAAAGAATCATAATCAGGAAGTAAATGAAATACTATCATCATGCCAAAATCAAAAATCCAAAATCACAGTCAAAACTTCGAATTACAGAAGTTTTTACCAAGAGCGTTAAATAAATGTAAAATACACAATTATTTGGTCATTTTTCCACAAATTTGGATACAAATTGACTGTCGAAACAACCTTTTAACGTTTCAACAACTGACCCCTCGATGTTGTGATCCCTAAAGCAACTAGGAGCTGCATCATGACGATGTGATTAAGAAAATAGTAGTACCCAAACAAAAACAAAACGTCTTCATGGAAAAATGCTACTAAATAATAAGCTCCTCAAGATTGCATTGAACTTCCATTTTAGTTTCAAAATCAGAATCCTCGAGTATGAAAATCACAGAAAAGGCACATAAATTGCCAGGATCCATTCAAGATAAGGCACAAAAGCGAATGAAATAATTAAAAGTATAACAGCCATCCATGGTCACGGAGGGCACAAAGTTTGACTTCAACCGCGCAAAAGGTTAAAAGGTACAGTTTGCAGATATATTCCTCTGTTATCACGCAAAATGTTTGAGTGAGTTATTTTCAGGTTTTAGAAACTTTAGTCCTGTTATTAGGTACCTCAATTAGTGATTTAAGTGAGTGATTAGTGGTTTAAATTTGACAACAGATCAACTTGACTTTTGGCTCGTTCCCTGGCTACGTTCCGTCTCCTAATTGTTAACATTTATAGCCCTTATTGTTTCACTCAGAGTTAGTACACAAAGCAGCGATTAATCTTGGATTAAATACAAATCCACACTTCCACACTCACACATCATTTTTACCAGTGTAATAGGCAGGATTTATGTAAACAGAAGTAAAAAATGGAGTGAAATATGTCTCAATCTTTGGCAGGTTAAATATAGCATATCATGTTTTTGGGGTATTTGTTCTTTTTTTTTGTTCTTGAAAATTAGCTTTATTTATCTTTTCCATTGTTTTTGCATGCTGTGTTGATGGCATCGTTTTGTGAATCATGTCACATTATACATCCAAGGACACTTTCCTATTGCAGCAAATTACTAAACATCTGTTAATTGATGACGTGTCATAAACCCATTTTAGAGGCTGCTCTACACTTAAAAAATAAATACTCATCAATAAAAATGTAAACTTAGTTTTTGCTAAGAATTTCACATTACCAGCTAAATACTCTTGACTGTGATTTCTGGTTTGTGTATTTTTTCGATTGATTTATCTTTACTTGGCCCAAGGTGACAGCCTGCTCTTATCTGTCACCCAGAAAATATTTTACTGTCCATTCACTCTTTATATGTAAAGATGCTTTCACTGGTCACAAAATGTAACTTACGAGTTTACAAACTCCACAGAAGATGTCCATGCCACCATTCAAACCTGCAACCCAGATGGTGAGGAGCAGGAATGGTGACAGCAGCCATTAATCAGCTACAGTATTTTTAATTGGTTAATTACCATGAAATTCATCTGGAGCTCAAGTGTTTTGGGGAGACATTTTGTTCCAGGCTGTCTAGTATGAATGTTGCAATCAATAAAGTCTAACATGCCAGACACATAAATCTTGCTAATGGCTGGCCAGTGTAAAAGAAGACAGACTCAAATTGGCAACTGTGGGCAGCACTTCATGAGATGTAAAGAGATGCTTTGTGTCCAGCATGTCTATGTGTGCTCCGGACATAATTTTTCTGACAAATGGCTTGTTTTATTAATATTGCAATGTATTATACTTTTCTGGAGTAGTTTTATGTGACTCCATGGCCATGATTAGATTAAGCAGGTTTTAGCAAACCAGTTGAAAAATGGATGACTCTTCACTGTGGTTAGTGTGTCCACTGGCAGGGGCACTCGGCATGTGTACTAATAACTAATGTGGCACTGATGCCTGCAAGTCATTGTTTTATCTTGATGTGATTCAGGACAAAGTGGCTGGATTCTCTCTGGTGTTAGCAGGCTCTCAAATGCAGCATTCCCAGGGGATGTAGATTAACATGTGGAGAGTAGATTTAATAGATGTGTAGTAACGTATTTCATTGCTGTGCTGCAAGAGCACAGACGAGTACAGTCAGGTCTGCAGCAGCTGCTCACAATGGCTTTTGGCAGAAAATGATGGCAGAGGAGAAATGATACTCTTTCACTGGTGTCTCCACAGACCAGTAGTACAGAATGGCGCTGACAGACATGATCACTGTCTCAGGGCAGCAGCCACAAGGCTGGTGTTGGCAAAGTATTATCAGAGAGAAGAATGACAAATTGAGAATTGGGGATTCATTTCCTGAGCCTCTGGGTCTCTGTCTTGGTCCTAGAGCGCACCCTGGTGGCTAGTGCTTCTCAGCGCAACCAGCTTTAGAATGACAGGCCAACTAAAGCTTTCAATTGAATTTCTTATTTAGCACATTTCATTGGGTCTGGACTTTGTTTTTCTGCTGTAGATCACTTTACTCTGTGTGTTTTTTTATTTATTATAAAAGAAGAATGGAAGCCATGGTGGTTAGATAGTTTAGATTAGATTAAATTAGATTCAATTACATTAGATTTCATTAGTTATACAGTTCTCCCTTGCGATTCACTGTGATTAAGGGTGCAGGACATCTGCAAATGTGAAAATCTGCAAATACATTTTGAGCCCATGATTACTTTATACACTAAACTTATTGCACTAAATAAGATGCAAAACGTTGTGAGCAACACGAGATAGAATGATCACTATGTAAGCAAATGACATGTGTGAGGCTGGCTGCCAAAACAAAGATGCCTTACGTCCCACAGACAAAGTGTGTTATTCAGCAGTTCTTTAGTGAACTTGTAACTTTTTACACAATCTATATATATAATTCACTAAGGCAAGACACCCATGGAAAGCACGCCGGAAGGGGCGTGGATTCACTAAGCCGCCGACAAGTAAGACACCTATGGCGCACGCAGGAAGGAGCCACGCCCACCAACTCCAAGACCATTGGATACGACGACAACTCGCAGAGCCACGCCCACCAATTCGGATGTGACGACACAGAAAAAACGGCGTCATTTATATTCGTTTCTCGTAGAGGCCACATGCACCTCCGAGCAACGTTGACTGTTCATAGAGGCATGTTTCTCGCGGAGGTGAATCGCCATATGCAGCGTATAAAACGGTTTGCAAGGGGTATCCCATGGGATCCTTAAAACAATCCTTTACAACTGAGGTTAAAACACAATGAAGTAAGCAGTCTTTAAAAACTGAATTTTCGGTTACGACACACGACCGCGTGCACCATAGCAAACTGTTTAACACGCTATAGGTCGGGTGTCTTGGTGGATTATATATAGAAAAGCAGCCAAAACCGCACAGAGCAATGAAAAGTCTACGTGAGTCACAGGTGCATGTGGACTGTGCAAAGACGACAACGACTCGAGTGACGAGTTGGAGGTGGGCACATGAGCAGGCAGGACGCGATGACAGTCCGGCAGTTTTCAGTCACGGACGATTGTGTGTTGGTTCGTTCCGTGCATTGTTACAATGTTGCTTTTCTTGCTTATTTATTACATTACATAATTTTCTCCCTGTGCTTAAAAATCATTAAAAAAAACGCCTGATTATGCGGCGTATGGTACGCTGCGGGTTGGCTAGTTTAATTTATTATAATAAAGTTGTGTGTATATTTATGTAATACACACCAAAATGATTACTACTACAGATACAAAAGAAACTCAACAAAATACTAAGGTCAAAATGATAAATGGTAAGCACGCACGACACAGTATAGTTTTCCAGATGCAGATGATGATGGTGTAGTTATGAAACGAAATCCCCCCTTGTGAACATCCTGAAAGATTATGCACAGTTTTGTCCCACCATGATGCCAATGTACAGCTGCAGCCAAAAGTTTTGAGAACGACACAAATATTATTTTTAACAAAGTTTGCTGCTTCAATGTTTTTAGATCTTTTTGTCAGATTTTTCTATGGTATACTGAAGTATAATGACAAGCATTTCAGAAGTTTCAAAGGCTTTTATTGACAATTACATAAAGTTTATACAAAGAGTCAATATTTGCAGTGTTGGCCCCTCTTTTTCAACACCTCTGCAATTCACCCTGGCATGCCATCAGTCAATTTCTGGGCCAAATCCTGACTGATGTCAGCCCATTCTTGCATAATCAATGCTTGGAGTTTGTCAGAATTGGTGGGTTTTTGTTTGTTGACCCACCTCTTCAGGATTGACTACAAGTTCTTAATGGGATTAAGGTCTGGGGAGTTTCCTGGCCATGGACCCAAAATTTCAGTTTTGTTCCCTGAGCTGCTTAGTTGTCACATTTGCCTTATGCCACGGTGCTCCATCATGCTGGAAAAGCCACTGTTCGCCACCAAACTGTTCTGTGTTAGGCAACACATCGATGAACGGCTGTTAAAATTAAGAAATCGACATGCAATACTTTCATCACACAACAGGAAAAAAAAAACATTAATCACATTTCTGGATTCCAAACCAGAAGGTTATAATTAAGTGAAGCAATGGATTTGTTTGCTCCAGTTCAAAACATAGGCACGGTCACCTCAGTTTATCAGCTTTCATGGTTACTTTTTCACTCCACAAACTATTTTTCAATAAACAAACCTGATATTATTATTGAGAACTTTTCTTAGCATTGAGTAGGAGTATGTAGGAATTGATGGGAAATTAAGCAGTCCAGGCGAAGCTATGGTGGTCTTTCTGAGAGTTATATAAGTCTCGAAAAGTGGCATTTTCATATGATCTTTACGTGCTTTATCTTGCCAACTGTCCATCCATGTTTCATAAAATTTTTATGCCTAAGATATGCATATTTTAACTGATGACATTCTTCATTTAACTAATTTATTGTGTATTCCATAGCACCAGTGCAAGATTTCACTGTTCAGACAACAGGATTCCCCCAGTGACCTGTTATATTTTTCATATGGCCACAAGACAACTAAGGTAGATCTGTCAGTCAGTCAGTCATTTTCCAAGCCACTATATCCTAACACAGGGTCACGGGGGTCTGCTGGAGCCAATCTCTGCCAACACAGGGCACAAGGCAGGAACAAATCCCGGGCAGGGTAGCAGCCAACTGCAGGACACACACACATCTGGGACAATTTAGAATCACAAATGCACCTAACCTGCATGTCTTTGGACAGTGGGAGCACCCGGAGGAAACCCACACAGACAAGGGGAGAACATGCAAACTCCACACAGGGAGGACCTGGGAAGCAAACCCAAGGTAGATCTCCTGAGGTAGAAATAATCATTTGTAGTAATGAACAAAAATAAGTAAGTGAAAAAGGGAGTCTCAAAACATTTTGTTATTATCATGTTAACGCCACTGTAGTCCATCCATCCATTACCCAACCCGTTATATCCTAACTACAGGGTGACGGGGGTCTGCTAGAGCCAATCCCAGCCAACACAGGGCGCAAGGCAGGAAACAAACCCTGGGCAGGCTGCCAGCCCACTGCAGAACACCACTGTAGTTTTCCCCCAAAATGCAAGAAATTAAGAATAGGCAGGCATAATAGGATCTTTGAAAAAAAAGTTTGACTATTTTCTCACTTTAGCAGAGAAGCAATCGTGTTTAAAACAAACGTTTTATTTTTTCTTTTTTTTTAACGTGGTGGACCACAACCTCCACTGTTACTGTCAATAAAGAAAGTGTAAGGGCTGAATTTGTGAGAGAAGGTGCCAAACACGCACCGTGCAGCTGGTTTTATATATTCTATTACATATTCTAATAAAAGAGTCTGCTATGTTGTTTCCTATAGAAGACTGACAAACAAAGCCCAAAATACCAGAATGACATTACCCAAAGGTGGATGTGAACTGCAATGTAAAGTTGCAAATCTTTTAATATTTTACATTTCTTATTTTATGGAGCTCCCTCTCACAGAAAAGATGACTGTGGGGTTAATGCCTACAGGCCACAGTTCTCACAAGCTTCTATGATTTGTTACTTATGTTCTTCTGCTTTATATTAAATTTTTAAATCAGCTCACTATGAAAACAATAAAACTATACACCATACCTTATCTTGTACATGAAGTGCTGCCAATATGCTGTAGCACAAACAGAATAATGCTGCTTTGCTTCTATTGTTTCATGGAGATTTATTATCTCTTCCCATGACAGCACGGTTTTACAGTTTATACATTAGGTTTCTTTTAGTTTTAAAACCTAAACTCTTCCTATTTAAGCAGTATCCTTTATATTAAAAAGGTCCTCATATGAATCTTATTACATGATAAAAGCACTAAGTTTGAATGTTGAATGCTAATTCAGACTGCCGGTTCCTGCCAAGTACAATATTCAAAAGTAATAATAACACAACAGAAATGCTGAACCTTCCTGAATTGTGGAAAGTCATCAGCATTGTAACCTGGCAGTCAGCGGGCCGTTCAGAGGTCTAGAGCAGTACAACATGGAGCAGCTTGTGGAAATTAGGCTATTTGGAACTGGATCAATAGGATTAGCATCGGAAGGAGTCTTAGGTAAAGGACGTGAGTTTTGTTTTAAATAGGTTTAGACCCAAAGCTTTTTTGGCTTTTATATAAGTAACATATAAATGTTTTTTATATAAAGACCATCACAAACAGGACATTTCATGATACCTTGGCAAGCTCTGTAAGCCCTGCTGTTTTGTTGAAGGACATACGTGTGGCAGGTTCACTGGCAGGATGACGCCCAACCTCTTGCTGTATCCAAAAAGTGTCCATCTTTCGCCTTAATGCCTGGTGCAGCTGTGTTGTTCTTATGTGTGAGTGGACGTTTCTTGCAGGGAGGGCTTCTCTTATCTTTATCCAATGTGGAACCCTCATCCTCATCTGAGTTCACCTCTGTTATAGCACATCTTCATTTGAAAACAGCAGTGTCAGATCGGAGAGAGTGTGAACGTGACTGAGAGAAAAAACTGAATAAAAAAAAATAAAACATAGATAACCTTTACAAGTACCGTACATTTACACCAGCTGTAACAGACACAAATCAAATGTATGCTTATATTCTATAAGAGCAACAATAAGAGCAGCTCACTAATCAAAATGGTAAATTTGGGAAGCACCCAGAATCAAACCAGCAAACCTCTTGATTATGAGTCAACATTTCTTACCATGTCACCACCCAAGCGGTTGTGCCAGTATTGTTCCCTAACCCAATCTCTTTTTCTTCAGCTATATCTACTCTCTATATATAAAATCCTAAGCCTAAAAGTGCAACGATTTTGTGCAATGATTTTGTGTCATGTTTTTTGTCACGCTTTAAATCTGGCTTATTTTAAAACCTACATATATATATATATATGTTTGGTATCATTCTTTTCAGAATTAATTGAACTTTAATGTGATGTTGTTAGATTTTCAGATTCTTATTCCATTTTTAAATTATAAACTAAAAAATATCAAGAACTCGCGTTCCCCGAGATGAGACTTAACCAACAGTGCCCAAGAGATTTAACCACACCCAGGGCTGGAAACAAAAGACAAAGAATAGGAGAGCTGCTGCGCAGGCTTTTAAATGGTCAAAGTGCCACACAAGATGCAGATCATGTGGCACAACAGCAGCAAACCAGCAACTGATCAAACAAAGAGGAGGTAAAAAAAAAACTATTTGTTTCCCATTGTATCACCGTATAAGAGGGGGTTTCAGAGAAGTGACTGTATCTCCTTGGGGTGCGTTCAGCCTCCCTCTTCACAATGCGAGTGGCAGACTCGCCACAACTGGTGGTTGGGCACCAAAGGTGCCGGGGGGCTTGCCTCCTTAGTTCTTAAATAAAAGCATACTTGTTTTGTTTTATGTGTAACTTTTGTGAAAGTGTTTATTCGATATTTGGACTTCAGTCTTGAAACATTACACACTTCATGTCAAAACTTTGTCATTAGTACTAAAACATGAGAAATGTTTCTCTTTTACGTATGTGCCTTGCGTTTCCTGTCATCCTACATTTACACGGATTGTTGTAGACACGGAACACACATGAAATGCATGTGTTCCAAATAACGATATATTATTTACCCTCTACAACTCCAGGCACCTCACACCCAGATAAACAGACTTGATCTGGGAGAATTTTTGCCCGAGTTCAGCTGCGGCAGTGGTGAGGGGATAGCAGGCTGCTTGCTGCTTGTCCTGATCGAAATATTTTACAAAACAAATGATGCTGATGGAGAGATGTGAAGGAATTTAGGTGGGCTGGGATTATAAGTTTTTTGTAGGCTTCAGGGTTATAGTGTTAATGGACAGATCAGGGATTCCCTAATGGAATGGTTTGACTTTCTGTTGGCCATGCAGTATTGCAGGTATGAGATATGGTTTCATGGGCTCCTTATCTTATAAAGGGATTCAGGTTGTGTTCGCATACTGTGGTTATTATGAGGAGTACAAGCTTCCCAGTAGGAAATTTCATGTAGATATCCTTTAAAATGGTAGCTGTCTTTAGGGCACTTTAATTACCAACTTTGTTAAGTTGTGAGGTAATCTAGACCACTCACCTTGTTTCATTGTATAAAATTATTTTATTTCATTGATCTTCTAGATGCCTAGGATAAAATCCTGCTCTCTGTGACCCTGAACTGGATTAAGTGAGCTACAAAATGCTATTTTATGTTATACATTTTGTTATAGATATCTAACTAACTTTCTAGGATAATTATTAATTTAAGAATTACTTATTTTGGAAATCATCAAGTTGTTATCTTGTTTTTAGTGTGGGCACCACCATTGTGTTTTCTGATTGCTATGACTCATTGTGCAGTTGCCGGGGGTCTTGTGGAGAGACATGAATAATGAGACAGTTTAAGTAGCAGCTGGTATGCAGCAATCCATTTGCAAGATCTGCTTCTCGAACCTGTTTTCTAAGTTTTTCAGATTTTTCTGATTCAAGCCTTATGATTGAATGGCGACGATTTATGACAATGAATTTTAATTTGCGTTCTGGTTTTGATGATAAACAGGTTTGATTCTCTGATTTTGACCCTAACTCATTTATTTTCACATTTTATCTTCTAAAATCATAACCCTAACCCTATCTGTCAGTGTTGAGGTTATGTAAGTTAAAAAATACATATTTAATTAGTTAGCAAAATGGTATTTGACTTTCATATAGTGTTTGGAGTGTCTGATTAAAGCATTGCTGGAGGTATTTTTTAATATGTTTTGTGTGGATTGAGCAGCAAATCAACAACCTAAAGTTTCTCTAAAAACATTTGAACAGAAAGAAGTAGGTGTAGTGCTATGATGGAAATAGCAGCAAAAGGTCCAAATGATCGAGAGATGAGTTGCAGTCAAAGAGTAAAACACAACTCAAAACAGTAAAAAAGAGATCATCCAGAGCGAATATATATTTTCCACAGTAAAGTTTCCACACTTTTTTTTAACTCTATTTATTATCCATCCATCCATTATCCAACCCGCTATATCCTAACTACAGGGTCACTGGGGTCTGCTGGAGCCAGTCACAGACAACACAAGGCACAAGGCAGGAAACAAACCCCGGGCAGGGCACCAGCCCACCACAGGGCGCACACACACACCCAAACACCAAGCACACACTAGGGACAATTTAGAATCGCCAATGTACCTAACCTGCATGTCTTTGTACTATGGGAGGAAACCGGAGTACCTGAAGGAAACTCACACAGACACGGGGAGAACCCAGGAAGCGAACCCGGGTCTCCTAACTACGAGGCAGCAGCACTACTCACTGCACCACCATGCCACCCTCTATTTATTAAGAATTTAAAAAAAAATAAATTACATCAGTTTTCTACATAGTCACCTTCGTTTGCGATGCAATTTTCCCAGCATCATACAAGCTTTTTAATGCCCAATTACTATACCTTCCACCTTCACCATTTTCAATGAAAATATAATAGTGCAGAAACTTTTTGAACGTCCCTCGTATATATAAATCACATAATAATAGTAAAGTGACTGGAATCTTTAAAGTTTGTGGTAATTACCTATCGTTGATGTGTGTTTAAGCACAAATTAAATGATGACAAAGAGAGAGAGAATGGTTGGGAGCATGTGCTGATACAACACGTTGACGTACCCACCAACATGACAAACCACCTCAGGATCCCAGAAAATTGAAGAAAAATCCATTGATTCATTTACATAACCTGTGTAAGTCAACTTTCCAATCCTGGAGGGGGTGGCTGTCTATTACAGACATATACATAAACACACTCAAAAATTACATTCAGTAATCTGCCTAAACTGTTTGAGTAGAGAAATCAGAGAAAAGGCCATGTAGATAAGGGAAAACCTGCAAACTCCAAACAGACCTGGATTTGGTCCCAGGCTCCTGGAAGTCCTCTTCACCCTATATGTGAGAAGGAATAGACTAGATGTATAAATAAGATAAGATTAACAAATGTTAGCTAGGAAGAAAAATATGTAAGAACAAACTGTTGTACTAAACCAGTAGGTTTGATATATTGGCACACATTTGACATCAAGCTGGTTGAACACTTGCTTGCTGTGGCAAATGTGTGAAGCTGGGCCCAGATCTTTCAAGGTTAAGTCGTCTGTAACAAATGCAACCTTTCCTTTACCACAATAAACGAATCCACTTACACACAGCACAGCAGCTGCTCACTGTACCACCATGGTGCTTTTAGAGAGCAAAGTACTGATGCCGATATATTTTAAAATGCATAATTTCCCCTTGGGATTAATAAAGTATCTATCTATCTATCTATCTATCTATCTATCTATCTATCTATCTATCTATCTATCTATCTATCTATCTATCTATCATATAATGCTCTATCTATCTATCTATCTATCTATCTATCTATCTATCTATCTAAAATTAGAGCACAGTGGGGCAGTCTCTACTGCTGCTGCCTCATAAATGCAATGTCCTGGGATCAAAGTCTACATTTGAGCCCATATTTGTGAAGCATCTCAGAATTACTCCTAGGAATTGCACTAAAAGTCTAACTAGTAAAAATATGTCCTACTTCAGAGAAGGACATTAAAGGTGTTTATGAAGTACCCTACTCTTACTCCCAGCTAGGAGTAGGAGTTCATTTTTGAGAATGAATTATGTGATTTTACAGCACCATGTGCATTCATGGAAGCATTTCCTTGAAAATCATGATGACATTTTGTAGTTTCTTAATACTAATGCTAAGGTTTCACCACAATAATAATAGAAATAATAATCATCATCATCATCATCATCATCATCAAAGCAGTAGGAGAAGAAGAAGAAGGATAACATAATAAGGTAGGATATTGCACTAAACTGCATATAATTGTTTCCACTTCTCAACAAAAATCACAAGTAATACTGTAATAAGCACTGCAACTGTAAAACCAAGTCACAAACACAGAGTGAGATTAAAGGGTACGTTTATTTAACAATGAATGATTCGCAGCTTTACTTTCAGAAGAATCATCTTCCCACTGTTATGGCCACGAGAAATGTCTCATACAATAACAGAAACTAGCCATGGCTTGTGTCTGTCAAATTGATATCTTTTTTACAAGTTCAATGTTGTCCAGTGTTTCCAAAACATTTTGTGTACCCAGGAATGTATTTTGGCTGCACCTGGTGAGTTCGGATAGCTCATGAGCTTTCCTAAATTCTGGTGACGTTACGAGTAGATTCCTAAATTAGGAATACTGCTAAAATGCTATTATTCCTACTCACAGGAGTAGAAAAAATTTGTGTCATTATGAGGTTTCTGAGCCAGTTAGGGCTGTTTTCCTATTCTGAAACGCTTGATAAATGCAGACACTCGTTTTTGTATGTGTGGAATTTGCATATTCTACCCAAGCTTACATGAGAATTCCTCCAACATCCTAATAACATACAAGCTAGAAAATATGGTGGCTATGGATGTGTGGATATGGATAGGGCCTTGTTGCACAGCTGCACTTGGGTCCCAAACCGGGTGGTTCGTTGTGTGGTGGGTACGGCCGTGCACTGTAATCAGCACATGCTCTCAGCCTCCTCCTTCTCATCATCTATCTATCTATCTATCTATCTATCTATCTATCTATCTATCTATCTATCTATCTATCTATCTATCTATCTATCTTTAGCTAGCTAGAGTAAGTTTTTTTGGCTATTAAAAACATTTCAAACAAGAATTTTCTTGAATATTCTAAACAAACAGTTGTAAAGGTTCCTTAGAGTTTAAACAGTGGTAAACTATTTGCAGCACGGTGACTAAAGGGTGTAAAGCAGTAAGTCACTTGAGAAAGGCATTATGGGCCATCATGAATGAAAGCGAAAGTAAAACTTGTGCAGAGAGAACGATATGTCAGCATGAGGTGAGAGAGCTCAATAGGAGAGATGTTTTTGTATTGTTTGGATATAAATTTGAATTAATTTCTAAGGTGACTCTTTGTATCATACCAAGGTGACAGTTCAGGTCGCTGTGGAGGTGTGATTTGTGTTACTTTATGTATAATCAGTGCATGAAATCCGATGATAAGCTGTGCCCTGCTGGGTCAGTGCTTTGGTGCAGTGCTGTGTCTGTAAGGTAATTTATAAATCTTCCAGCAAATGCTCCTTATGTGCCTGCCAACAAGAGTCAGCTTTATAGGGAATATTCAGCATCTATTAAGAGTTAGAATTTGTTAAAGTATACTGTAATATGAGATTGGATGCCACAAGGTGAAGAAACTGAAATGTGTGGCCTAGTAAATAACAGAGGGCTGTTGAATATCCTCCCCTGCGCGCTTCACTAAACTTGCCTTCTCTCCAAATGTACAAATGTGGAAGCAGGTGTAATTTGCATTTGTGGTTTAAAAGCTGCTTTGGGCAAAAGTGTATGCCAGATGAGTGTTACAGCTTTAAAATGAAAGGAAACTTAAAACAAAGCTGTAATCCTAAATTATATTTCATAGCTGCCAACCGGAGTTTAATGCTTTTGATTCATTTTGCACATTTGCAGCAGAGTTGCAGTGGCCATCATATTTGTATTTTTCACTTTTTTCTTGGTTGCTTCAGAATAAAATGTGCGTATGCATATGAGGCAGATATCAAATAAGACTTTGTATATATTCAAGAGCATTAAATATAAATATTGTGAACAGAAAAAAGACGGTAAAGCACACTGGGTCCCCAAGGAAATCCTTGTTTAACAGCAACTAATTAAGACTAAAGAGCTGAATGCCAAAATGTTTCATGATCGTCAGCCTGCAGGCAATACTGGCTCAGATAGCCACGGTCGTTGAAATGAATGCCAACTTCATGGCGTTTATGTGATTTCTTTGGTATCTAGACAACTGCGAAGATTCCAAATGCAAATCGAAAATGATGTCACTCATCGTTGTATGGCATCTTCTTGATTCTCGCCTGGAAGAGGAAGAGAGGGCAGTAGCTGTGTCTCGTCCCTCGTTTCCCTCAGTCTTTCACTTGCTCCCATGGCACACATGCGTCACAAAACACAGTATTCATGTATTTTTTGCTCGCCACCGTGTTCTGGCGATCAGGCCAACTGCTTAACAACTTCAGGAAAACGGGCTCAGCGATGGGTTCCGTTTTTGTTGAGTTTTGCAAGTTCTTCCCATGTTTTGTTTTTTCTTCCACATCCAAAAATCCTTTCATTTTAAAATAGCTGGAGACTCTAAATTGCACCTATGGAGTATTCTGCTGTCTTCTTCAGCGTTGGTTCCTTCAGTGTGCTAATGCTGTAGGGACAGCTGTGGGCCCCCACAACACTAAATTGGATCAAGCAGGGCTGAGTCTGTTACATTGTTATATTTATTTATGGGTGGCCCAATGGTGCAGTTGATACCTTATGGTGGGCTCATTTCCTGACTTTGTCACTGTCTATGCAGGGTTGGCAAGTTCAATCCATATCTGCATTAGGTTTTCTCGCTCATCCCACCGAGGTGCTTCTTATTTTAGCAGCCATACATCAGAACAGGTCATCCACCTGAAGCTAAGCATGTTTGGGCCTGGCCAGTACTTGAATGGCAGACCAACCAGGAAAGCTTGGGTTGCTGCTGGGAGAGGTGTTAGTGAGGCCATCTGAGGGTGCTTACCCTGTGGTCTGTGTGCGGATCCCAATGGCCCAATGCATTGGCTATAGCTGTAAAAATTAATGTTCTTCTTTGGATAAGACATACAATTGAAGTCTATACTCTCTGTGGTTAGAAAAGATCTTTCAAAAGGAGTAGGGTAGACCTGATGTCCTGGCTAAATTGTCCAGCATGGCCTGATCATTCTTGCCCCTTGATCATCTAAGATGTCCTTACCTGGCTAACTATCTCTCTCATCCCTTCACTGCTTAATAGCTAATGTATGGTGAGCGCACTGGCACAAAAAATGGCTGCCATTGCATCATCCAGATGAATACTACACATTGGTAGTAGAGGAAGTTTCTCCCTCTTGCTTATATAAAGTGCTTTCAGTGGTCAGAAAAGTGTTTTATAGATGTAGTTAATTCATTATTGCTTCATTCCTCAAAATTGAGTTTTGAGTGAGTGTATGTGTGCATGTACGAGGGGGGACCCAAAAATAACTGGAATTTTGTTGTTGTTAGGTTGGTACTTGTAGTACGTGGTTGGGCGATGTAACTAGGGCTAGGGCGATCTAGTTACACTGCTCACAAGTCAGTCTGCCAAGTGCCATCAGTCTGGAAGGTTGTGCTTGTGTTCAGTGAATTTTGTAAAAGTAGTTTTGTGCAAGCGTCGTTTTTTTTACGATGGACGATTATTGTGAGCAACGCGCGGCAGTGAAATTTTGTTTTCTTCTTGAAAAAAGTGTTGCAGAAACTATTGTTATTGAACCACCCACCCTACTCACCAGATTTAGCTCTGTTCTTTTTGTTCCCTTGGATGAAAAAAGACTTGAAAGGAAGTTGTTTTGCTGATGTCGAAGAGGTAAAACAAGAAACGACCAGAGCATTAATGGGCATTACTTCAGGCGAATTTAAAAAATGTTTCGAACAATGGAACAAATGGTTAGATAAGTGTATTTGCGCCAATGGAGAGTACTTTGAAGGAGACTAATTGTAGTTTGTACAGAAAATTAAACACATTTTTAAAATATTTCCAGTTATTTTTGGGTTCCCTCCTCATATGTACCCTGTAATGATCTTACATGTAGCATAGGGATGGTTCCAGCCTTACATTTAGTGGTACCAGGATCAGCTTTATCTATTCTTAATGCTAATACTGAAATAAGAATATTATGTTAGAGTCACACTAAGAAATCTGCTGAACCCCTCTCAGTTGTACATCTTCACTTGGAGCTGTCGGCACGAACACGGAGAACTCAATGAGTGCTCCCCTTGCTCTAGTGACCACTCCGGCTTTATATTACAAGGGTATTTTCTTTTTTGCAACTGTCTCTTTGCATGAGTGAGTAGATATCTATTCATTACAGAGCAGTCACCACAGAAAGGAAAGACAACACGCTGCATCAGTCACTTTGACAGGTTCATCTTTAAGCCATCTTACACTCTATATACATAAATGACAATGACTCAAAATCCAAATGAGGTGAGCACATCAGCAGAAAATGGAGAAGAGGATATTAAGGTATCAAAAAACGTGAGCCAAACCAGGGACTCACTGAGTCTTCTTCCCAAAATAGGCCTTAACCACAGGCAGGTAGATCCCAAACTCTACTGGCAGGCTTCAATCTGTCCAGGTCTCAAAAATGGGGAACAGATTTTTAAAGATCAAAAACGTCTAAAATGTATCCAAAATGCCCTTCAAGAGAGAGTAAACTATAAAAATCTCTGGCTTAAAAGACAAAGCCAATGAATAATTTTATATAAATCAAGAATGTATTTACATTAAACAACATAAAAACAAAAATTGAAAAGCATGAGAAAATTATGGAGAACAGAACAAGCAATAAGGAAAAATCAGTAAGTCCAAAAAGACAACCCAAGGTAAACAAGTCCAGTCTGTACTCCAATAGAAAAATCCAGTTAATACAGCAACAACAACATTTATTTATATAGCACATTTTCATACAAATATGTAACTCAAAGTGCTTTACAGGACGAAGAAAGAGAAAAAAGACAGAACAAATAATTAAAACTAGGGAACACTAATTAACATAGAATAAAAGTAAGGTCCAATGGCCAGGGAGGACAGATAAAACAAAAAAAAACTCCAGATGGCTGGAGAAAAAATAAAATTTGTAGGGGTCCCGAGGCCACGAGACCACCCAGACCCCTCCAGGCATTCTACCTAACATAAATGACATCAATGAGTCCTCATGGTATTCAGCGTTCACATGGAAGAATTTGATGATGATGGTCATCTGGATTTCTGGCCTTTAATCCAGGGGTCTCCAAACTTTCCAGCCTTAGGGCCATACTAATTACTCCAATAAGTTCCAAGGGCCAAAACCGTTTAAATTTTCCTGCCATTATCTATAATTTCTAGACTAGTTGCTGAGTACGTGCCCTGAGCGAGCATACGCTTGCTAAATTCGCTAGCTCAATTACTATTGTGTATTGTTACGACTGTGACACTTGACAAAATCTGGTGGTCAAAAGCAGAAATAGGTAGTGGTAGTACCCTCTATCGCTAACAGATGGCGCTAGTAGTACTTTCGAAAGCTCAGTAACAATTAAACATTTGTGAATAACCTTGTTGGTTCAAGAAAGGTCTGGTGTATTCCACTCACTTCGAGATGGCAGTAATTGGAGTATAAAAAGGCTAGCAGCGCGACCATGAGTCAGTCTGCCTAGGGAAGGCGAAGGAAGCGAAACTGTCTGTTGTGAAATAAAGTAGGGCGTAACCCCGTTTAAAAGACATCTTCGAACCGACCAACGCTCGGGTGTGATTTACTAGTATGGAAAAGAAGCGAAAAATAGACAGTGAATGCAGAACATTCAAAGATCAATGGAGCTTTCAATATTTCGTGATTGAGTCCAGTAATAAGGCGCTATGTTTGATTTGCAATGAAACCATAGCCGTTCTCAAAGAATATAACATTAAACGTCATTATGAAACGAAACATAATAAAAAAATTCCTCAAAATATACAGGAAGTTTGCGGACATAAAAATTTGAAGCTTTGAAGCGTGGATTGAAATCGCAGCAATTTTTGTTTACAAAAGTCAATAATGAACAAGAGACTGCAACTCGTGCCAGCTTTCAAGTGGCTCTTGAAATCGCAAAACGTGGAAAACCATTCACCGATAGAGAAATGATCAAAGAATGCGTAATTGCAGTAGCCGAAGAAATGTGCCCCGAAAAGGTAAATTTATTTCAAACTGTCAGTTTGTCAGCAAACACCGTGGCTCGGAGGGTACAAGACATTGCAGAAAATATATCATCTCAACTATCTGACAAAAACGG
Organism: Polypterus senegalus; assembly: GCF_016835505.1. Classification (NCBI taxonomy): domain Eukaryota; kingdom Metazoa; phylum Chordata; class Cladistia; order Polypteriformes; family Polypteridae; genus Polypterus; species Polypterus senegalus. Next base: position 23,428,877 of record NC_053160.1, read on the forward strand.
ACATCTTGAGTGGTTTTCTCTGGCCTTGGATGAGTCAACGGATGTGTCAGATCCTGCTCAGGTGTTGATTTTTATTCGAGGAGTAGATAAAAGCTATGAAGTGTATGAAGAACTTCTTGATAGTGATAGTATTCATGGCACGACTACTGGGGAAGATATTTTTAAGGGAGTTGAAAATGCCATTAATAAAAAGAACCTTCGATGGAAAAACTTGAAATCTATTACAACTGATGGAGGCAAAAACATGTGCGGTAAAAATAAAGGAGTGGTTGCACTTGTGTCAAAAGCTGTAGAAAATGATGGGAGTTCAAAACCATTAGTCTTACATTGTATCATTCATCAACAGTCCTTGTGCGGAAAATGTTTGGATATGTCTGAAGTTTTAAAACCAGTCATATCAGTTGTTAATTTCATCAGATCCACTGGGCTGAATCACCGACAATTCCACGAGTTTATTGAAGAGATTGGAGAAAATGACTTACCATATCATACTGCCGTACTGTGGCATAGTTGCGGAAAAAGTCCTTCAGCGCTTTTTTGAACTTCGAGCAGAGATCGAAATTTTTTTGAATGAAAAGCATCGCCCTCTTACCGAATTACAAAATAGCGAATGGCTGTGGAAGTTAGCATTCTATGTTGATTTGACAAAACATATGAACGAACTGAATTTGAGATTGCAAGGAGAAAAACAGCTTCTCCCTGATTTATACACTAATATCAAATCGTTCCGGCAGAAAATATTACTGTTTCAATCACAATTACGTAAAAAATGTTTCATACATTTTAAAACATGTGAAATATTCAGGTACACTACTGAGACTGAGTTTCCCGTCGATTTTGCAATCGAAGCTTTGAGTGCTTTGAAGATAAATTTTGATACTCGTTTCTCAGACTTTGATGTCATTGCGAATGAAATTAAGATTTTTCAAAATCCTTTTGATACTGACATTGAAACCCTATCCCCGGAACTTCAAATGGAAATTATTGATTTACAGTGCAGGGATATAATTAAAAACAAATATCAAAGCTCATCTTTGTTGGAATTTTATAAGAGTCTTCCACTGGTACAATTTGATAATTTGCATAAATTTGCTCGTGGGCTGTTTTCTGTTTTTGGTACTACTTACTTGTGTGAGAAAACATTCTCCAAAATGAAGTACACAAAGAATGTTTACAGATCTAAGTTAACCGATGAGCCTCTTAAATCTCTTTTAATAATTGGTACAAGTAAAATTGGTCCACATCTTACAAACTATTGTCAGTGGAAAATCACAATTACATAAATCTCATTAGTATTTTTTACAAGTGGACACCCCGCGGTTTCATTCGCATTAATTTAGCTTTTCTATTCCTAAGGGATTTTCAGGATAAAAATCATATGTGTGATTCAGGTTATATACATTCCAAACATCGATATACATACATATACGATACTCTTTACCCCAACATAACTACTGAGGGTGAAACCGCGGGATGTTCACTAGTTTATAATGTTAGTGGGATTCATTTCAATTATTTGTTAGTTATTATGCTTAAGTTAAATTTTCTGCGTATTATACAGGGTACTTGTCATTAAGCTTTACCTAGCAAGTAAATAAAACCGAACTATTATCATTCTGTGTTTTTTTATCCAGCAACAATAACAACAATAAGCCATTAGCTGTCGCAGGCCGGATTGATGACACTGGCGGGCCGGTAGTATTTATTTATTATATCTGGTGCACATTGCAAGTATACTTCTATACTTCTTGTCCCGCGGGCCGTAGTTTGGAGACCCCTGCTTCAATCCATCAATGTAAAGACATCACGGTGTTTTGATCAGGTGGTGGTGATGCAGATCGCCACCCCAGAAAACCAGAAAAAGAACAGCAGAGAAAGTAGGGGTTAGTATGGATTTTGGAGCCACCATGAATGATATTGATAATTAAATGCATAAACAGAGTATCAGGATTAAACTTAAATGAAGCTTTGAGAAAGCCATGTTAAAGTAATGTGTTTTTAGCAGTTTTTTAAAGTGTTTACTATAATAGCAAAAATTTAATAAAAACAGGAAATACAATAATACACAGAACGAATCTTCACAAATGTTGATGCTGGACTGGACTCTGTCTCAAATAAAAATGCAGAAGGGGGCCCTCCAGCTGATTGGCATTGTGGTCTCATCCCATGATATTTTATTTTAAGGGTACAGGGCACATACTGTAACTAAACATAAATACATTTAAAAAAATAAACATAAGACACATGTTACATATAATTCTCATCTCATTTTCTTAATTGCTGCCCCAGGTGAGCAAACTGAATATTTAGCAGCTGTCACTCACAGTGAGTAATAATTGTCACCAGTTTCAATCATTTTGTTTTACTTTTGTGTGCACATGTCCCCAAATGTAACCCGCAGTATGAGCAGCCACAAAATAAGCTGTGTCACAGGTAACAAGCTAGAACAGTAGCACGTGGGTTGTGTTATTACTCAATATTATTCTTAGTTTGGCATGATATTATACTCATTTCTGGGATTTTTTTAAGTCAGAGAATCCATTTCTGGCAATTACATTTCATTTCTCCAAATAGTTTAGGAGTTGTGTAATTTTTTACAATAATTTGCACGTCATTTTAATTTCCCATGGTTTCTTTCCATTATTAGGTCAATGTTGTCAGGTGTGTCACCTCAGAGGTTGTAACCAATTGGTCAATGGCACAATGGGTTAAAAGGACAGCCACAGGTGCAATCCCTTATCCAATCTGCAGATTCCAAACACTTTAAAATCTTTTTGTTAATATTTTTTCTTGTTATCATCCTTCGGTTCTGACCATTTTGCTTCATCTTTTTGACCATGATTTTTTTTCTGAGACTCTGATTTCAATGCAGCCTAATGGATCTTCCAGCTTTGACCTTTTGCTGTTTTACTGTCCATCTCCCAGTTTCTCACAAAATAATTTTGTCTGCCATCCACAAGAGGGCTGCAATGTCCAATGAACAAAGTCAGCGAGACATACAAAGAAAGAGGGGCATAAGGGCTAGAAGTCCGATGAACAGTAACAACAAGACACAAAAAAAGAAAGGGAGAAGCAGAGGCTAGAATGTCCGATGAACAAAGGCAACAAGACACACAATGAAAGAGGGTATAATGGCTGATATATCCAGTGGGCAGAGGTTCGTAAAAGCACGACTTATTCTAACAAATGGACAATCCATTGTGAGTGTTTTACTAAATTGTCATTTCACTGGGCTAGTAAGTAAATATATGAAGAAAACACGTACACTGAATTTCTGTATTACAATTTAAAGCATTAATTATAGGGATGTACAAATCATTTATTATATCTGGTGCACATTGCAAGTATACTTCTATAATATATATCCATCCATTATCCAACCCGCTATATCCTAAATACAGGGTCACGGGGGTCTGCTGGAGCCAATCCCAGGGTGCAAGGCAGGAAATAAACTCTGGGCAGGTTGCCAGCCCACCACAGGGCACACACACACCCCCTAGGGACAATTTAGGATTACCAATGCACCTAACCTGCATGTCTTTGGACTGTGGGAGGAAACCGGAGCACCTGGAGTAAACCCACGCAAATACGAGGAGAAGATGCAAACTCCATGCTGGGAGAACCCAGGAAGTGAACCCAGGTCTCCTAACTGCAAGGCAGCAGTGCTACCCACTGCACCACCGTGCCGCCCTCTATAATATATATTCACCAGATAAATCTTCTTTTCCAGCACAGAAATAACTTGTATCCTAGTTTTCATAAATATATAAACAGATTTGAAACAAAAAGTTTGCAATCTGCCATTTGTTTGCATGAGAAAAAATCAAATAGACCTTAACTAATTAGATTTATTTTACTAGCTGAAAGCTCATATAATAAAATAAGGATATTTAAACAGTACTTCCTGTCCATGCAAGACTAATGTTTCACTTTATCTTTGTGCTTGGCTAATTTAGATTTATTCAGGTCTTAGAGACTAACAGAGGATATATAATTTTGGCAGTTATTTATTTTTAAAAATACATTTGAGTAGGTGCCATAGATTTGTCTGTATTACCTTGCCAGGCAGCAGGCAGTATTGCATGGTGACTAAAGCACTGAACTATAAAACACAGGGTCGCTGATTTCATTCCCATCACTGCCTCACTGTTTGACCTTGAAGAAGACATTTAGTATGCTGCTGCAGCAGCTGCAGAAAGGATATAAATAAAAGTAAACTGCTGTAGTTGTTTTGAAAGGAAAATGTGTCATCTAAACAAATGAGAAAAAACATAATAACAAATGTATTAAAACATCAAAACAGATTGCTTAGCTACCCCGTACATTTTTAAAAAGTATCCCAGCAGATTTGTTCAATTTTTAAATGAAATTTTCATAGACATGTGGAGGACATGCACATCCCACCAACACAGTAGCCTTGCTGGGAATCTATCCTAGTCACTCCACTGGAGCTGTTTGGCTTTATTTCCATATTTCAAAAATAAACTGCTCAAAAAAATTAAAGGAATACTTTGAAAACACATCAGATCTCAATGGGAAAAAGAAATCCTCCTGGATATCTATACTGATATAGACTGGGTAATGTGTTAGGAACGAAAGGATGCCACATCGTTTGATGGAAATGAAAATGATCAACCTACAGAGCCCTGAATTCAAAGACGCCCCAAAAATCAGAGTGAAAAATTTATGTGGCAGGCTAGTCCATTTTGCCAAAATTTAATTGCAGCAACTCCAAATTGTACGCAGCACTTTGTATGGCCCCTGTGTTCTTGTATACATGCCTGACAACATCGGTGCATGCTTCTAATGAGATGACAGATGGTGTTGTGGGGGATCTCCTCCCAGATCTGGACCAGGGCATCACTGAGCTCCTGGACAGTCTGAGGTGCAACCTGGTGGCATTGGATGGACCAAAACATAATGTCCCAGAGGTGTTCTATTGGATTTAGGTCAGGAAAGTGTGGTGGCCAGTCAATGGTATCAATTCCTTCATCCTCCAGGAACTGCCTGCATACTCTCACCACATGAGGCCAGGAATTGTCGTGCACCAGGAGCCACTGTACCAGCATAGGGTCTGACAATGGGTCCAAGGATTTCATCCTGATACCTAATGGCAGCCAAGGTGCCTTTGTCAAGCCTGTAGCGGCCTGTGTGACCCTCCATGGAAATGCCTCCCCAGACAATCATTAACCCACCACCAAACCACTCATGCTGAATGATGTTACAGGCAGCATAATGTTCTCCTTGGCTTCTCCAGACCCTTTCACTTCTGTCACGTGCTCAGGGTGAACCTGCTCTCATCTGTAAAAAGCACAGGGCATGGGGCCCTTGGGTCACCCTCATGAAGTCTTTCTGGTTGTTTGGTCAGAGACATTCACACCAGTGGCCTGCTGGAGGTCATTTTGTAGGGCTCTGGCAGTGCTCATCCTGTTCCTCCTTGCCCAAAGGAGCAGATACTGGTCCTGCTGATGGGTTATGGACCTTCTATGGCCCTCTCCAGCTCTCCTAGAGTAACTGCTTGTCTCCTAGAATCTCCTCCATGCCCTTGAGATTGTGCAGGGAGACACAGCAAACCTTCTGGCAATGACACGTATTGATGTGCCATCCTGGAGAAGTTGGACTACCTGTGCAACCTCTGTAGGGTCCAGGTATCGCCTCGTGCTACCAGTAGTGACACTGACTGTAGCCAAATGCAAAACTAGTGAAGAAACAGTCAGAAAAGATGAGGAGGGAAAAATGTCAGTGGCCTCCACCTGTTAAACCATTCCTGTTTTGGGGTCATCTCATTGTTGCCCCTCTAGTGCATCTGTTGTTAATTTCATTAACACCACAGCAGCTGAAACTGATTAACAACCCCCTCTGCTACTTAACTGACCAGATTAATATCCCATAAGTTTCATTGACTTTATGCTATACTCTGATTAAAAAGTGTTCCTTTAATTCTTTTGAGCAGTATATATTGGTTAGGTTAACTGATGACTCCAAATTGATCCTTTTGAATTTGTGGTTTCTTGTGTGACTGGCACCACCACAACCCCCATACCAAAAGAGCTTGGGTCCTACCTTGCACATGATACCCCTAAGTTAGTTTCTTTCTTTCCATGTTTGTGAAGTGAAAGAAGTGGATTCAGTAATTCAATGAATGGATAGATTTCACAGAGTAATCAGATTACAACTGGATGAGGTTTCATGTGGCCTGTAGGTGGCAGTCTTTTCTTTAAACCTGAAATTCAAAATAATTACAGTGGTAAGGTAGACTGTGTGAAGCTGTGTGTCTTGTAGGGTCAGACATGATTTTCAAAGGACAGCACACATTTGGAGGCAAGTCACTAAAACTTAAAATGAGGAAAAATCTGATACAGCAAAGGCTCTGTCAATAGGGTTTCTTCAAACGAACTCACCCCCTATTTCCTCTAGTCTGTGCACTTTAAATGTTTGGGGTCGCAGAGTCCAATTTCTATTGATTAATTAGACAAATACATAAAATAATAATGAAAAGAAAAAGACAAAGAACAAAAAAATGAATAAATAACTTGACACTAAGAGAAAATAGAAAGGTAAAATCAGTGCTATCAATTCAAAAGCTTAATATATATATATATATATATATATATATATATATATATATATATATATATATATATATATATAGTGACGTGTGAGGTTTCTGTCTTGCACCCCAAAACAGCTGAGTCTCAGTACTTTAGCAAAACCAGCTTTATTCAGCTTGAAACAGGAACAGCACGGTTTTTTATTGTAGCGGGATCTGCCACACTGCTATACACAGAGACAGCAGTCAGGCAGGGTCGTGGCCAGGTTAGTGGCCAAGTAATACTGTGCCCTGCATCTCTTATAGACGACAGCACTCATAGCGCGACCGCGGTTGGCTGGGATTTGCTTTTGCGGTGAGCCACTGCAGTGCTGGGAACCTGCGGTTGCCCTGGCAATGGATAAGCTGTCTTCCAGCTGTGGTGCGACTCAAACCACCTACAACTGAACACCAGCAAAACTAAGGAGCTGGTGGTGGATTTTTTGGAGGACCAAGCCCCTCCTGGACCCCATGAATATCAGAGGAGACTGTGTGCAGAGGGTGCAGACCTATAAATACCTGGGAGGTAGAAGTTGTGGCGCCCTCTTCTACACCGTGGTGTGCTGGGGAGGCAGCATAAAGAAGAGGGACGCCTCACGCCTGGACAAACTGGTGAGGAAGGCAGGCTCTATTGTAGGCATGGAGCTTGACAGTTTGACATCTGTGGCAGAGCAATGGGTGCTGAGCAGGCTCCTGTCAATCATGGAGAATCCACTGTATCCACTGAACAAGATCATCTCCAGACAGATAAGCAGCTTTAGCGACAGACTGCTGTTACCGTCCTGCTCCACTGACAGACTGAGGAGATCGTTCCTTCCCCACACTATGCGACTCTTCAATTCCACCCGGGCGGTACACGTTAACATTATACAAAGTTACTGCATTTTTATCACTCTTTAATTTAATATTGTTTTTTATCAGTATGCTGCTGCTGCAGTATGTGAATTTCCCATTGGGATTAATAAAGTCTCTATCTATCTATCTATCTATCTATCTATCTATCTATCTATCTATCTATCTATCTATCTATCTATCTATCTATCTATCAACAACACTGACTTAATCAATTTTAACACAAAAAGATGCTTTTCAGATTTTATCGAACTTTAATGTGATGTTGTTATATTTTCAGATTCTTATTCTGTTTTTAAATTATAAACTAAAAAATATCAAGAACTCATGTCCCGCAAGACGAGACTTTGTGCCAAGAGATTTAACCACGGCTGGGGCAGAAATAAAAGACAAAGAGTAGATGACAAAGTAGAATGTCGTAGAGACAAGGCAGTGAGACAAAAGGACAGCTGCTGTTCAGGCTTTTAAATGTTCGAAGCGCTGTGCGAGATGCAGATCACGCGGCACGGCAGGAGCAGCAAGCAGTAGCAGAAACATGAAATGGCTGGCGCATAGCATAGGCCCAGTTGGCAAGCATAGCGAGCAGGGGACGAATCCCCTAGTACAGGGGTCCTCAATCACGGTCCTGGAGAGCCGCAGTGGCTGCAGGTTTTTTCTCCAACCCAGTTGCTTAATAAAAAGCACTTATTGCTAAAGTAACACTTCTGCTTCACTTTAGTGATTTTGAGCCCTTATTGCTTAATTTTGTCTTAAACAGCTATTTTAATTGCTCCTTATTATCAATAACATGCAAACGACAAGAGAGAGCAGCATTTCTCCATTTAGCTTATTTACATTTACACCTGTGTGTATTTATCTGCACTATTGGGTTTAATTAAATACTTGGAAGAAAAATGAAGAGAAAAAAGTGAAGGACTGAGAATTACTCGTCCATTTTAGCCTTCAAATCATTTGCATGATAGAAAGGGAAAGAAAATCTAGGATATGAGAATGACCTGACATAGCAGAGTTAATTTAATGTCATAGCTTGTTAGTGCTTTATTGGCAAGAATTGCTTTCTAATTAAGCAACCAGGTCAGAACAAAAACCTGCAGCCACTGCGGCTCTCCAGGACTGAGATTGAGGACCCCTGCCCTAGTACATTATAAATGTAAATCTTTGTCACTCAACACCATTCATTGCTACATCCACAGATGCAAGTTAAAGCTTTTCTATGCAAAGTAGGAGCCATACTTTAATACTATACAGATGCAACACCAACTTCTCTGGATTTGGTCTCATCATGATCTCTCATGTGGTCTGATGTGTCAACATTTTAATAGCTTTAGGAAAACACAGCCATTGTGTTCTCCAGGCAAAAGAGGAAAAGCACCAGGCAAGCTGTTATCAGCATCAGGTCCAAAAGCAAATGTCCATCATGACATGGTAGGGTATGTCAGTATCCATGGTATGGGTATCTTGCACATCTGCTAGGGCACCAGTAATACAGAAAGATATGTACAAAGTTTGGAGTAACATATGATACCATCCAGAAGCAATCTTTTCCAGGAGGGCTACAGCAAACCACATTCTCCCTGGATTACAAGTGCATAGCTAGGTAAGCAGACAGCACAGGCATGAGATTAAAGACTCCGTACAGTTGCACAGCAGAATAATGGATTAGTGGGGAATAACTTAACCAACTTGTGTCTTCAGTGTTCAAATGCTTAAAAAGAAATAGTGATGTTACACAGCGGAAAACACTCATTTACGGAGTGTGTGACAGTTATCTAATAGTAATCTAATAGTCAACTATTAAATTTACAAGATAAAGCATAAAATATTTTAGTAGTGTTTTCCATAAAGTACAGGATGAACAGAATTTACAGATCACCCACTTTTCTTTTAATTAGCATTTTTCATCTCATCTGCCAGTCCACCTGTCTTGGTATCATCTGCAAACATAACCAGCTTGTTATTTGTATTTTTGTCCAAATCATTTGTGCTGATTAAAAAGAGCTCCGGCCTTAGCACTGATCCCTTGGGACACCACTCAGCCAATTCTGATGAGATTTCTTGCACCATAACACTCTGCTTTCTGTGTCTGAGCCAATTCTGCACCCCATCTACACACCACATCCTGAACTTCCACTTCTTTAAGTTTGATATCCAACCTCTCATGTGGGAGCCTATCAAATGCTATCTAAAAATGTCAAGATACATAATATCATCTACACCATTATGGTCATATACTTTTGTTGCTTCCTCATAGAATTCCAGCATGTTTGTAAAACACGACTAAAGCCCCCCCTGTCCCGTCCCCCCACCCGTCTAAACCCATGCTGACTGTTCAGAATAACTCCTGTCCTTGCCATGTGTTGCTCAGTCTAATCCTTAATAATTCCTTCCATTAATTTTCCTGTGATGTTAAGCTTACTGGCCTATAGTTGCTTGAATCTGCCCTGTCACCCTTTTTAAATAATGGGATGATATTTGCCATTTTCCAGTCCTTCTTAATTTTCCCTGTGTTCAGTGACTTCCTAAAAATATGTGTCAAGGGTTTATATATGTTCTTAATAACAGCCTTAAGAACTCAAGGATAAATATTATCTGATCCTGGTGATTTATTTCATTGCAGCCTATTTAATCTGAGCAGCACTTCTCCCTCTACAATATACAAATCACCCAGTACCTCCTTAGTAGTGCTTTTTACCACTTTTATCTACTTCCTAATGTGTAAAGACCTCAGAAAAATGCAAGTTTAGACTGTTTAGACTGTTTTTCTTTGTTTGTTTTAATTCCCATTTATTATTCCTGATGCACTTTGCCGGCTCCTTTACTGTTATTTTACTACTATAATACTGAAAGAATCTCTGTGGGTCATCTTTTGCTTTTTCTGCTATAGTCCTCTCTAACTACCTTTTAGACTTCCTAATATCCTTCTTAATTGTTGCTTTCATGCTCTCATACGCTGTATAATTCACTTTGGAGTTAATAGTCTTTTATGCCTTATATAGCTGTTTTTTCCTTTGCAGCTTAATTTTCAAGTTTAGTTTTTACTTTTGACAAAAAGCTTTTTGGCAGAAGAGAACATTCTGCTCACTTAGAAAAGTTGCTGTGGGATTGCCTGTACTTCGCCTCACTCTCCTCGCACATACTAGTGCATCCTTATTTCAGTTTACACATACAGAGTCAAGCAATAGACAACGGACTAATCAATTGTGTGTTTCTCTTTATAAAGACTGACTCTTTCTTTTCCAAATGTTTATATGTGTGTAACCAGTTGTTTTTTATTGTGTCTCTTTGTTCCAGGACCTGGTTGTAATTGGCTGAGAAGTATTCCTGTCACCCCAATATTGTTATGCCCCTAATGTGCTGCTACATCCTACATATTGATCCATAAAAGCATTCTGTGAAGTTACTCAGTAATTAAGATGAAATTTACAACTACATTTTTGCACCTACTTCTGATTTTTGCCACTGATGCTGTGTATGGCAGTCACAACTATGCTACAGTGGCTACTAATGGTCAACCATTCCCATGGGCTGAACGTAGACTCCCTGATAACATTTTTCCAGTCCATTATAATTTGTTAATACACCCAAACCTTACAACTCTGAAATTTACTGGATCCGTCAAGATTGAAGTTGATGTGACCCATAATACCAACACGGTGATCCTGCACAGCAAGCACCTCCAGATCATCAAGGCAAGCATAGAAGATGAAATGGATGACAGTTCACTGGGGGTAGCCTTGCAAGTGCTGGAGTACCCACCACATGAACAGATAGCCCTACTCTCAACAAATACATTACTGGCAGGGAAAAAATACTTTGTGTATCTCAGTTATGCTGCCAACTTATCAGAGGGCTTTCATGGGTTCTATAAGAGTACATATCATTCAAAAGATGGTGAAACAAGGTAAGTAATTGTTATTGCGAAATATTTTGTGAAATATCACTGTCCAATATGAATATAAAATCAATTTTCAATTTTAATGGTGTTGACTGTCTTAAGTAATACTGGGCACCTCTGTTTGCCACTTTGGCCAGCCAACCAAGCCTAAAATAGCCAAAAAGTTTAAACTTTTAACATGTATAATGGAAGAATCATTATAAGGGGGCATACAAAAACTAAAGAGAGGAGAAAAATAATGTCAATAAACTGCAGAATCAAGAATAACAATATTGTAAACTCCTACATAAATTCAATGATCTTCTACTGGATCTCTCCTTCTGACTACCAATTATAGCAAGAGGGAGAGCCCAGCAACAGTGACTTCCGGGGGGCCCTACCCAAAACGTACAAGGAATGGATGCTACCTTAAAGAAGCTACATAATTAACAAATTTAAAGGAAACTACCAGAAATAACACAATTACATTAAAAATAATAATTCAAACATAACATAAAAAACAATAAAATTATTTAAAAAAATAAACAAATCAGAGGAATACAAATAACCTGGCTGTAATACAACAGCTTTGCTATGTTTTTCATTTTTTTGTAAATCATGTAAATTTCCTCTTTCTCTTTGTAATTCTACCCTGACCCTTTTCTTTGCTATTAATGTAAAAGGGCATTCAGGTGTGGCCTAAGTAGACCTATATACACTGCCAGTTGGCCTCAGTTTGGCTGACTACAGCTCCTGCTTATGTTTGTTTCAATCTCTTCTTTGAAGTTTCTATGTGATTTTTGTAAGTTTTCTTTTTTGATTATTTCAGTTTTTATTAACGTACTGCTGTTGTTGATATTTTTGTCATGTTTCTGTCAGGGCTCCCCTAAAACGCCGTTCAAATGCGGTTTTAATGTCTCTGTTGTCTGTTTTTGTATGTTAAAATTGCAGATTACTTTGCCCCTGTTTGTGAAAGTATCTTCAGTTATGTTGATTATGTCTTGTTGGTGGTCCCTCAAGAGGCTGGGACTGCTCATTACCACAATAGACTGATATCTATCCTACAAAGCCTGAGGAAAATCCACAGTCCCTTGCGGTTCATTGTTAAAGCACCTTTGGTGTAATGAGCTTAGTTGAATCTGTGATTATTCTAAGCATTTGTGATATTCTGTATTTCTGTGACGTTATGCTGTTTTTGACTTCGCCTCTTGGATTTCATATCGGGACTGAGTCACCGTGATTTTTTTTTGCTCCTTGGAGGTTATTTCATTACACAGCTTTTTTTAGATGAATAGTCTTTTTATTCATGAAGTTTCTAGGTTTTCTGTTTTTTGACTAGCTTTGGATGACAGTTTCCCTCTCCTCTGGGCATTTTTCAACCATTGAGGGACCTTTTCTTATTTAGGAACTTTCTACTTAATAAAAGGTTTTAATCTTACAACTTGGTTTTGGTTATTTTTTGTTTCCTTTTTTGAGGCAACCTTTTGTATTTTTACTTTATTTCATTTCTTCTTATATAATCTTTATAATCTTTAATAACTCTTTTTTTTGTTCTTTAGTTTTTCTATGTGCCACCATTACAGGTTGTAAGCTTGGCCTTGCTATGTATCACTGTTAATTTATGTATATTTTATGTTTCATTTTATGTTTTTTGTCAATTCTGAGTTACTATTTTTCATGTCTTTATGTTATTTCTATTGGTTTCATTTGTACTTCTACAATTATATACTGTTCCTTTTAAAAGTTCTAAAGTTCTGTGTGGTTTGTGGGTGGTTGCCCAAGACGTAGGGCATCTCTGACATTACAACTCCTTAGACCTCCCTCTGGCTATAAAAAGTGGGCTGTGAAGGCTCAGGAGTAGGAAATCATTTGTTTATTGAGTAAGTATAGTTTTCTATTTGGATTCACTGTTTTGCTTTTTTTGCCTTTAGCCTTTTTCTTGGATTAGTCTTCTGAATAATAAACTGGGACTTGTTTGCTGTGATTTTCCTATCCTGGGGCGTTGTACAATGCCTGACCGTGCACTCTAACCTCCAGACTTCATGTGAAAAGACAATTTCCCCTTAAGGATTAATAAAGCATATCAAAAAAAGCCTGAGGAAGGCTGGGGTGAGCCATTTTCTAGAGTCTAGCTGCAGACCTCCAAAGCTTTGCCTGGTTACACTATGGCTAAGATTTGGGTTGTGGGAGAGTTATCTGATTCAAATAATGATGACTGTCCATTAAGTCAACGCAGGATACTTGGAGCTCCAGGGTAGAAGCTTTGAGCTACAGAGATACCAGACTCGATAAAGGACTCTCTAGTAATGCTCTATGATGTCAGAGACAGATTACATCAGTACATGGCTTCTTTTAGCTTATGGAGAAAAATATTTCAGGAAAAGCTTAGGGAAAATACCTAAATAATATTTCCATGTTGAAAAGGAAGGAAAGCTAAAAACACAATGTTATAGCTATATACCTGTTTTAAATCATGAAAGGGATTAGTACAGTAGAGTGGTTCTCAAACTCAGTCTTGGGGACCCCTGGGGGCTGCAGGTTTTTATTCCAAACCACTTCTGTTTTTAATTGGACTCCTAGCCTAATTTAAGTGAGCTGTTATTTTGCAGTTTCTGTGTTTTGGGGTCATTGAAGAAATTAAAAAAAGTGTCTGTGTTAATACATTTTAATAAAAAAGACCAGTTAACTAAATGAGATCAATTATTATCAATTTATTATCACTTACAGGTACACACATTTGCTGCGTCTCATGGGCAAATGACAGTTTTCACCACGCTAGCTCTCTATGCCATGACTCATTCATCTCTGTCTCAGTTTATTACCTGCAATGGTTTCGACTACCTACGTTCAGTTACATTTGTCTTACAATTACAGGAAAAAAGGCAATTGATCTTGACACAAAAATTAAGGTGATCAAGCAGTATAAGGGAGGAAAGAAAGTGAATGCAATTGCATGTGACTTTAAGTTCTTCCATTGTTACTGTTGTTCACTGCACACGCTGTACTGCTGCGCTCTGACTTTGAATCCGCTTAACCTCTGAAACTTCTGCGTTGTAACTCATAATGTGCCGCTTCGTGTGAACGGCCAAAAAAGGGGTAATGAAACCACACTGAACTCCTTTATCTGTTAATATTTTATTATTAATAGGCTGAAATGTTAAAACAGAAAATATATGAGTGCTCAAACTCTGCCAGTACAATTCCTCCTCTTACAGTTAACACAATAAACACTGGGAGAGGCTGACACTGATGACGTAATGTAACACAGACAAAGAAAGGATTTGTGAAGCTGTAAAGGTTCGTCACCCATGTAAGCAACAGTAATAACAAAACTAAATAATAAAACAAAAAGAAAAATTACAAAAAAATAAGACAGAAAATCTACACAATGTGCTAATAATGATGATAAAAAAGGGATACAAAACAAACAATACGACCTAAGGGACTTATTTAGTACTACACATATGGTCAGGTTTGAAGACATATACAGTGGTGCTTGAAAGTTTGTGAACCCTTTAGAATTTTCTATATTTCTGCATTAATATGATATTATATATTATATATTTGTGAGTGGCAAAAGTATGTGAACCTCTAGGATTAGCAGTTAGTTTGAAGGTGAAATTCGAGTCAGGTGTTTTCAATCAATGGGATGACAATCAGGTGTAAGTGGGCACCCTGTGTTATTTAAAGAACAGGGATCTATCAAAGTCTGCTCTTCACAACTCATGTTTGAGGAAGTGTATCATGACACGAACAAAGAGATTTCTGAGGACCTCACAAAAAGAGTTGTTGATGCTCATCAGGCTGGAAAAGGTTACAAAACCATCTCTAAAGAGTTTGGACTCCACCAATCCACAGTCAGACAGATTGTGTACAAATGGAGGAAATTCAAGACCATTGTTACCCTCCCCAGGAGTGGTCGACCAACAAAGATCACTCCAAGAGCAAGGCGTGTAATAGTTGGCGAGGTCAAAAAGGACCCCAGGGTAACTTTTAAGCAACTGAAGGCCTCTCTCACATTGGCTAATGTTCATGAGTCCACCATCAGGAGAACACTGAACAACAATGGTGTGCATGGCAGGGTTGCAAGGAGAAAGCCACTGCTCTCCAAAAAAAAATTGCTGCTCGTCTGCAGTTTGCTAAAGATCACGTGGACAAACCAGAAGGCTATTGGAAGAATGTTTTGTGGATAGATGAGACCAAAATAGAACTTTTTGGTTTAAATGAAAAGCGTTATGTTTGGAGAAAGGAAAACACTGCAGTCCAGCATAACAACTTTATCCCATCTGTGAAACATGGTGGTAGTAGTATCATGGTTTAGGCCTGTTTTGCTGCATCTGGGCCAGGATGGCTTGCCTTCATTGATGGAACAATGAATTCTGAATTATATCAGAGAATTCTAAAGGAAAATGTCAGGAGTCTCAAGAGAAGGTGGGTCATGCAACAAGACAATGACACTAAGTACACAAGTCGTTCTACCAAAGAATGGTTAAAGAAGAATAAAGTTAATGTTTTGGAATGGCCAAGTCAAAGTCCTGACCTTAATCCGATCGAAATGTTGTGGAAGGACCTGAAGTGAGCAGTTAATGTGAGGAAACCCACCAACATCCCAGAGTTGAAGCTGTTCTGTACGGAGGAATGGGCTAAAATTCCTCCAGGCCAGTGTGCAGGAATGATTAAAAGTTACCATAAACATTTAGTTGCAATTACTGCTGCAAAGGGGGGTCACACCAGATACTGAAAACAAAGGTTCACATACTTTTGCCACTCACAAATATGTAATATTCGATCATTTTCCTTAATAAATAAATGACCAAGTATAATATTTTTGTCTCATTTGTTTAACTGGTTTATCTTTATCTACTTTTAGGACTTGAGTGAAAATCTGATGATGTTTTAGGTCACATTTATGCAGAAATATAGAAAATTCTAAAGGGTTCACTAACTTTCAAGCACCACTGTACCAGTCCATCAGTGTTGTGCAAGTTCACACCTCACAAGAACTAGCTCAGAGTTTCAATTTTTGCGGAGTGGTGGCTCTGAGGCTACGGATCTGCACTGGCAATTGGAAGGTTGCCAGTTCGATTCCCGTAAATGCCAAAAGGGACTCTGCTCTGTTGGGCCCTTGAGGAAGGCCCTTAACCTGCAATTGCTGAGTGCTTTGAGTAGTGAGAAAAGCGCTATATAAATGCAAAGAAATATTATTATTATTATGAACTAGTTCATGTTCAGTTCAATTTGTATTTTTTAAGGAGTGAGAATAAATGACCCATGAGTTTACCTTTGTCAATTTTTCATGCCTTATATTAGGCTATTACAATGTTCTTGAATAAAATACAATAATTATGAAGACTTTTTATTTAAATACACCTTGAGTTATACCCAGCAACAAACACATATAATCATATATGCTGATATCCACCTGGTCAAAAAAGAAATTAAATAGATGAAAATATACATATAAATTACCGCCTTATTTCCAACCATGTGACACAAATGGTGACTGTGGAACCAGCGTGTAGGTGAACTAACCCATTACACTACCAGTCAAAATTCGCGTCACATATTGCATGTCCAACGGAGGAAAACTATAAAGTGGCCTCGTGAAGTACATTTTCCTAAAAACGAAAGCGGAGCTTCACCGCGTGTTCGTGTCAGCGTGGGTGCAGTTTAAGCACAAGTAGGCAGACACAGACAGTGCCTATTCGATTTTACATTATTTTTTCCGAATACAAATAAATGGCAAACAATTTGTACAAAATAAATATCCATCCTATGTCTAGATCTGCTTGTTCTGGTCCATCAGAACAGAATGTGGCTGTAAGTCAACAACTCCCTGCATTGTGAATCTGGTTGAAGCAAATACCTGCAGCCACAAGGCGTCCCCATGTCTGAGTTTGAAAACCACTGGTACAGTAAACCCAGCTGTTACCTAAAATAAATTCCGCAACAAGAACACGGGGACACAATTGGGCACTTGTTAAGGGCAAATGTCATATAAATGTTAGAATGCTTTTCTTCACACAAAGAAGCATAGACACATGGAATAAATGACCCAAGTAGTGTGGTGGAGATTAGGACTTTAGGGACCTTCACTTCTTGACTTAATATTATGTTGGACTATCAGGTGAATAAGACTGATGAGCTTATTGAGCTGAATGGCCTTTTCTTGTCACAATTGTTCTATTGCTCTAACGAACATCAAAATATTTTGTAATGCATATGTATTTATCAAAGTATAACCTTTAAAAATCACTTCAACCAAGAATTAGAGATTTGTCAGTCAGTCAGTCAGTCATTGTCCAACCCACTATATCCTAACATAGGGTCACAGGGGTGTGCTGGAGCCAATCTCAGCCAGCACAGCGTGCAAGGCAGGAACAAACACCAGGCAGGGCGCCAGCCCATCACAGGGCACACACCAAGCACACACACCCACACACCAAGCACACACTAGGGACAATTTAGGATCGCCAATGCACCTAACCTGCATGTCTTTGGACTGTGGGAGGAAACCGGAGCACCCGGAGGAAACCAACGCAGACGCGGGGAGAGCATGCAAACTCCACGCAGGGAGGAACTGAAAAGCGAACCCTTAGAGATTTATATTAAATAAATTAGTTTTTTGTTTTTGTTTGAAAAAATCAGTAAATATCAAAACCTAATAATTTTATGCTTTGTTTTCAGAATATTAGCATCTACCCACTTTGAGCCCACCTCAGCACGAATGGCATTTCCTTGTTTTGATGAGCCAGCTTTTAAGGCCAACTATTCAATAACGATAAGACGAGGGGCTGAACACATTGCATTGTCCAACATGCCCAAGGTATTTACATCTTTTTGATTTTCAATTTATATATATATTTTTTCCAAAAGGCAAAATATTCTGAATCTATAAGCATAATAATTCTCACAATAAAATAAAAACTTTTGTGAATCAACAAAGTGTCTGGTAGCCAAAATCTTTCCTGGTGTGCAGATCAGGACAAGCTGACTTGAAAAGGGTCATGTTGAATTAACAAATCTAAAGCAGTTTGTTAAAATTGTCTGTAAGCTATCTATTATATAATAAAATGATAAGGTCTGTATGTCCTGTCTCTATAAGCAATGTGACTGGTCAGTTTGGCTTTGGTTTGATTTGTCACTTTTGCTTTGATTCCTCAGTTAATATGATTGGTCAATTTGGAGCTGAGTTCTATGATTAGTCAGTTTAGCTTTAGTCTGATTTGTGATTTTTGCTTTGGTTCCTCAATTAATTTTATTGGTCAATGTGGCTCGTAGGTCTCTGATTAGTCAGTTTGTCTCTGATCTAATTTGTCACTTTTGCTTTGGTTCCTCAGTCAATTTGATTGGTCAATTTTGCGCTAAGGTCTCTGATTCATCACTTTTGCTTTGGTTCCAGCTTCATTAGTTAGTTTAGTGTTGGTTGCTTAGTGGTATGGATGAAGACAGGATAGTTTGTGGGTGTGAATTTCAAATCCTGAATCTGATAATTCCATGGAGAATTTCAATGACAACAAATCGAGGTTAAATTGTACAATACAATCCTATCTCTTAGCATTATCCAACTATAATGATGGTGTGGAACAGTATCACTATGTAGAGATGAGTAGCAAATGTGAATATTGCAGGGTTATATATTTTGAGGGAGAGGCTACCATAATAGGGGTGTACACAAGATGCTGTCAAAAAGGAAAGGTAGTATAACATTGAGTATGTTGATACAGTACATGATACTATTGTTTGATGATAGCATTAATAAAAACAGAATTATATATTTTTACTAGGGGGTTCTCCCTGCTTGCTTCGCTCACCAACCCCCCTGACCTGCACTAGGTGCCAGCCACTTTGCGTCTCTGCCACTCGGGTTATGAAGAGAGTGGCTGAATGCATCCCAAGGAGACGCGGTTGCTCCTCCGAAACCCCCTCTTAAACGGTGATATGATGGGAAACAAATACAGTTTTTTTTTTATCTCCTCTTTGCTGCTGCTGCCGTGCCACGTGATCTTCATCTCGCAAGGCACTTCAAACATTTAAAAGCCTGCACAGCAGCTGTCCTACTCTTTGTCTTTTATTTCCGGCCCCAGGCGTGGTTAAATCTGTTGGCAAAAAGTCGCGGGACGTGAGTTCTTGATATTTTTTAGTTTATAATTTAAAAATGGAATAAGAATCTGAAAATCTAACATCACAAATAAAGTTTGATAAATTCTTAAAAGAAATGATGCCTAACATATATATGTAGGTTTTAAAATAAGCCGATTTAAAGCGTGACAATAAAGTGACATAAAAATGTCACATAAAATCATTGCACAAAATCTTTGCACTTTTAGACTTACTGTAGGATTTTATATATATATAGAGTACATTTTTTGCATCATTTACATTTTTTACATTATTTACATTTTTTAAACTATGGGTTGCAGACCAAAATGAGATTTCAAAATGCGTAGCATATGGTTTGTGAAGTACAGTGCATCCGGAAAGTATTCACAGCGCATCACTTTTTCCACATTTTGTCGTGTTACAGCCTTATTCCAAAATGGATTAAATTCATTTTTTTCCTCAGAATTCTACACACAACACCCCATAATGACAACGTGAAAAAAGTTTACTTGAGGTTTTTACAAATTTATTAAAAATAAAAAAACTGAGAAATCACATGTACATAAGTATTCACAGCCTTTGCACAATACTTTGTCGATGCACCTTTGGCAGCAATTACAGCCTCAAGTCTTTTTGAATATGATGCCACAAGCTTGGCACACCTATCCTTGGCCAGTTTCGCCCATTCCTCTTTGCAGCACCTCTCAAGCTCCATCAGGTTGGATGGGAAGCGTCAGTGCACAGCCATTTTAAGATCTCTCCAGAGATGTTCAATCGGATTCAAGTCTGGGCTCTGTCTGGGCCACTCAAGGACATTCACAGATCTTGGCTGTGTGCTTAGGGTCGTTGTCCTGCTGAAAGATCACCCCAGTCTGAGGTCAAGAGCACTCTGGAGCAGGTTTTCATCCAGGATGTCTCTGTACATTGCTGCAGTCATCTTTCCCTTTATCCTGACTAGTCTCCCAGTTCCTACCGCTGAAAAACATCCCCACAGCATGATGCTGCCACCACCATGCTTCACTGTAGGGATGGTGCCTGGTTTCCTCCAAATGTGACACATGACATTCACACCAAAGAGTTCAATTCTTGTCTCATCAGACCAGAGAATTTAGTTTCTCATGATCTGAGAGTCCTTTAGGTGCCTTTGTCAAACTCCAGGTGGGCTGCCATGTGCCTTTTACTAAGGAGTGGCTTCCATCTGGCCACTCTACCATACAGTCTGATTGGTGGATTGCTGCAGAGATGGTTGTCCTTCTGGAAGGTTCTCCTCTCTCCACAGAGGAGCTCTGGAGCTCTGAAAGAGTGACCATCGGGTTCTTGGTCACCTCCCTGACTAAGGCTCTTCTCCCCCGATCACTCAGTTTAGATGGCTGGCCAGCTCTAGGAAGAGTCCTGGTGGTTTCGAACTTCTTCCACTTACGGATGATGGAGGCCACTGTGCTCATTGGGACCTTCAAAGAAGCAGAAATTTTTCTGTAACCTTCCCCATATTTGTGCCTCGAGACAATCCTGTCTCGGAGGTCTACAGACAGTTACTTTGACTTCATGCTTGGTTTGTGCTCTGACATGAACTGTCAACTGTGGGACCTTCTATAGACAGGTGTGTGCCTTTACAAATCATGTCCAATCAACTGAATTTACCACAGGTGGGCTCCAATTAAGCTGCAGAAACATCTCAAGGACGATCAGGGGAAACAGGATGCACCTAAGCTCAATTTGGAGCTTCATGACAAAGGCTGTGAATACTTATGTACGTGTGCTTTCTCAATTTTTTTATTTTTAATAAATTTGCAAAAACCTCAAGTAAACTTTTTTCACGTTGTCATTATGGGGTGTTGTGTGTAGAATTCTGAGGAAAAAAATGAATTTAATCCATTTTGGAATAAGGCTGTAACAGAACAAAATGTGGACAAAGTAGTGTAATGCGCTGTGAATACTTTCTGGATGCACTGTATGTTGCCATAGGTTGCTGAGTGCTAATTAAGGCTGAAAAAAATACAAAACAAAGTCCAGTGAGGCCCAATGCTTTTATTTCCCCTCCTCCTCCTATCACATGATGGTTGATAATTAGAAGTGCATAGCAAAAGACACAAAAGGGAGGGTTCAGGGTGAGAAGAAGGCAAAAGGAAGGATTACAGAACTCAGACAGTTCCTTGCATGGATTAACTTTCTGATAAAAAAATATTTTAGTAGGTTTTACTCTTTAGTCAAGACTTTAATGCTAACAAGCACAGAAGATCTAATTATAAGCCTCCTTGTACAGAAAAAGTGTCAATTATGGTTCAGAGAGCCCTGTAGTGAAGGAAACTAAACACGTAACATTGAGAGACAAACACAGAAACACAAAATGGTAAAGATACATCCATTGCTTTTAAAATCTCTTGTCTATTGATGTGTGATTTGTTTTCAAAACACTAAGTTATAAATTCAAACCATTTATTTAATTATTAGTGTTACTAAGACATCCATCCATCCATTATCCAACCCGCTACATCCTAACTACAGGGTCATGGGGGTCTGCTGGAGCCAATACCAGCCAACACAGGGCACAAAGCAGGAAACAAACCCTGGGCAGGGTGCCAGCCCACCGCAGGGCGCACACACACACACTAGGGACAATTTAGAATCACCAATGCACCTAACTGTGGGGGGAAACTGGAGCACCCGGAGGAAACCCACACAGACACGGTGAGAACATGCAAACCACACAGCGAACCCGGGTCTCCTAACTGCGAGGCAGCAGCACTACCCACTGCGCCACCGTGCCGCCCTCACTAAGACATTTAAAGCCCAAATATTTTTGATGACCATTAGAAGATCAAAACAATTGTAACTAGGGCAGGCCATTCAGCTCAACATGTTTGTCCATTTTTTTTACCTAGATTGTCCAAAATAACATCAAGTCGAGATTTGAAGACCCCTAAAGGCCTATTCTCAACCACACTACTTGGCCATTTATTCCATGATTCTGTGGTTCTGCACATGGGGAAAACTTCCTAACATTTATGCAAAAGTTGCCCTCAAAAAGTTTAAAACTGACAACAACAAAAGTGACAATTGGGATCTACTGTACTAACTCCCTTTATAATTTTAAACGCATCAATAATGTCACCTCTTAATCTCTGTTTCCTTAAACTAAAAATGTTCAGCTCCTTCAATCTCTCCTCATAACTCATACCTTTTAAATTGCTGAAATGTAATCTTGGAATTGTAGAAGGAAAAATGATGATGATGTTGATGAGTGTTGCATTTTCATTTGTCTTTTATTTGTTTAGGTAAAAACAGTACACTTGGGTGATGGTCTTTATGAGGACCACTTTGATATCAGTGTCAGGATGAGCACCTACCTTGTTGCATTTATTGTTTGTGATTTTAAATCTGTATCTCAGATGACTTCAACAGGAGTTAAGGTAAGCTGTCATTTATGGTATTTCTTTAAATGTACATGCAGTGACAGAACTTTGATATGTGCTGTAGTTGGTGACAGGTTCTTTTTCTTCCATCTCTTTCCCAAATAACATATTCAAATCTGATTGTCTGTCTTGGCAGTGTTAATGTATGTTGTTAAAAGGTAATCCATTTTATAACTTGCTAATGCAGTTCTGGGTTGTGAGGAGCTGATATTGAATTTTGGTCCTGTCACATAAGGTTCTGCCTAAAATTAGTAGTCTTCTAGTATTTTATAACAGTGGTTGTCAACCAGGGGGCTGTGGTTCCACTAGGGGTTCTCACTGAACATCTGGGGAGGCTTCAAGATGACTGAAAATAATTATAAAATGGCAAAACACTCGAATCAAAAAAAATTAAGCAAGAACAGAGGTATCAAATTTATCTTTTTAAAGTGATTCGTTTCAGATAGATAGATAGATAGATAGATAGATAGATAGATAGATAGATAGATAGATAGATAGATAGATAGATAGATAGATAGATAGATAGGCACTATATAATAGATAGATAGATAGACAGGCACTATATTATAGATAGATAGATAGATAGATAGATAGATAGATATGTAAGGCAGTATATAATAGATAGATAGATAGATAGATAGATAGATAGATAGATAGATAGATAGATAGATAGATAGATAGATAGATAGATACTTTATTAATCCCAAGGGGAAATTCACATAATCCAGTAGCAGTATATTGAAACAAAAAACAATATTAAATTAAAGAGTAATAAAAATATATGTAAAAACCGACAATAACTTTGAATAATGTTAGCATTTACTCCCCTGGATGGAATTGAAGAGTCACATAGTGTCGGGGAGGAACGATCTCCTCAGTCTGTCGGTGGAGCAGGACAGTGACAAAAGTCTGTCACTGAAGCTGCTCCTCTGTCTGGAGATGACACTGTTCAGTGGATGCAGTGGATTCTCCATGATCGACAGGAGTTTGCTTAGTGCCCGTCGCCCTGCTACAGATGTTAAACTGTCCAGCTTTATTCCTACAATAGAGCCTGCCTTCTTAACAAGTTTGTTCAGGCGTGAGACGTCCTTCTTCTTTATGCTTCCTCCCCAGCACACCACCGCATAGAAGAGGACACTCGCCACAACCGTCTGGTAGAACATCTGCAGCATCTTGTTTCATCAGTATCCAGAATATGAAACATACAGTGCACAATAACTATCAGTTTTCTCAAAGAACCCCTTTAATGTTCATTTCATAGATTGTAGCCTTATACAAATAACTGAGCAAGAATACTTTTATACCTGCCATAAAAAGAAGTCGCCAGTGTTCATTCACTGTAATCTGTGCAGCACGACGCACAGGAGCTTCAGGACTGTAGTTAGAATGGGAACGGGCTGCACGTAATGATTCAATAAGAAGAAAAGAAAAGAAGGTCATATGCCATGTTTCCATAAAGAAGTTAAGTGTTTTTGCCTGATGCCAAAGACGTGACAGTCTCACAAGGGAGCCACCACTGTGCTCATCTTTTAAAGCTGCACAAGTGTCATGGCTGGCCACCAGTCCTCCCTTGACTTTTCAGACATGATGCTTTTGTCTTTTCCACCGACTTGATTTTTGTATGGGGAAAGACGCATGGTCTTCATATCAAGATGATTGAGACTTTCTACTCTTTCACTGCATCTGTCTATAAGGTGGTTGGTTTTTTTTCACTATCAACACTACACACAAACATGATTTGAGTCAATTCAGTTTTATTGTAAAAACTGATGTTTCTACTTCGCTTTCCATCCATTCATTATTCATTATCATGTCTGCTTAATCCAGTTCACACTCACACAAGCCTTTAGTCAGTCAGTCATTTTCCAGCCAGCTATGTCCTAACACAGGGTCACGGGGGTCTGCTGGAGCCAATCCCAGCCAACACAGGGCGCAAGGCAGGAACAAATCCCAGGCAGGGCGCCAGCCCACCGCAGGACACACACACACACCAAGCACACACTAGGGACAATTTAGAATCGCCAATGCACCTAACCTGCATGTCTTTGGACTGTGGTAGGAAACCGGAGCACCCGGAGGAAATCCACGCAGACACGGGGAGAACATGCAAACTCTGCGCTACCACCGTTCCGCCTACACAAGCCTTTATTTGTGTAAAATTGATCATTCTCTGATGTGCAATATGTTTTTTGTTTATGTGCTTTTAAATATCCTTAACTGTAAAGTAAAATTGTTAAAATATCATGCTTATAATTATGTTATTGGAAAAATGTTAAATAATACAATTGTGTGTAAATGTTTTAAAAGATTTCAGTTTATGCTGTACCTGACAAATGGAACCAGACCCATTATGCTCTTGAAGCAGCAGTGAAACTTCTGGAATTCTACGAGAAGTATTTCAATATCTACTATCCACTGCCAAAGCAAGGTAAGCTAAGACATACTGTAGTAGAGTTAATTGCATTCATTCGAAATTCACAAACTCTTTCGTAATTCACTACAATCCACCTACAAATGACCTTTTTTCCCTCAGATCTTGTTGCCATTCCAGACTTCCAGTCAGGAGCAATGGAAAACTGGGGCCTAACCACTTATCGGGAGACTTCCCTACTTTTTGATCCTCAGACTTCCTCTGTCTCGGATAAACTGTGGGTCACCTTGGTGATAGGTCATGAACTGGCTCATCAGGTAAGACGCCTGTTTACAGTTCTGAAGATATTGGAAGTGAAGCAATGCCTGGTTCGCATTTTGCTAATCATGTGTTCTTATCTATTTGTAGCAAAACTACAACAAAAAAGATAAAAACGACATCCATTGCTTTCTTTCTTTCTTTCTCTATAATCACTACATGAAACATGTAAACTTTTATCTATCTATCTATCTATCTATCTATCTATCTATCTATCTATCTATCTATCTATCTATCTATCTATCTATCTATCTATCTAGAGTCTGACATTTTCCTATGCAAAAGTAGTCTGACATAATTTGGTAAAATTTTGAACACTCAGTGACTGTAGAAGAATTTATATCTTTCTTACATATTCCTTTTTCCTTATTTCAGTTCTGATGAAAGCAATGTCTATTTCTCTGCTTTCTAAAATTCTTAAATGCCGTTAAATGCATGCTGTTGGCTATTATTTGATCGCTTACTGTTAGTTGTGTGTGACTCTGTAGTGGTGTTTGCTGTCAGAGAAGCTTTATTGTGATTGGCTATGCTAATTGTTTAGATCACCTAAAGTGGCAGGATTGGGTGAACAACTTCTTACTTTGCTTCAACAAATCTGCTTAATAAAATACCCATCTATATAGTAAAAACCCTTGATAGTAATGCCCCTTTAACAAGTACTATAATGGAGAAGGTAAAATAAACAATCCTGGCGTCTTCATAGAGGGTTATATTTTCAGCACACTTGCCTGACACCCATAATATTCACTAATTAAGACTCTAAGTATATAAATGCAATGATTATCCCATAGTGATCTCCACTGTCAAACAGTCATCAGGCTTTCAAAGTAAACCCTTAACTCCCAAAAAGACTTAGGAACCATTAGACAAACCATTTTTTGTTACTTTATTTCATAGCATAGCTAAACATTTTGCTTTTTTTCAGTGGTTTGGCAACCTGGTCACAATGGAGTGGTGGAATGATATTTGGTTGAATGAAGGATTTGCCAGATACATGGAAATTGTTTCAGTTGAAGCCACATATCCTGAACTGCAGGCGGTAAGAATTTTCTACACCATACAGTGCATGCCTTGGTTAGTTCAACACTCACAACTGTGCAGGAATATACAGTAAATGCAGAGTCAATTGCTACATCATCAATCTTCATGCCTCATTACAATTTGATCAAGAAGGTCTAAAGCGAGTTCCTGGGACTTCATGGCTTGGTGTTTGTCCTGACATGTGGTGTGCTTTATGGGAACTAACTGTACAGGGTGTGCACAAAGTCCGTTTACCCCTATCTTTATTAGCATTTACAGGAATAACCATGACAATTTGGTTCCTGTGGATCAGCCCATGTCTTCCTGGTATTTCGAGGTGTGTTTCTGACATCCTGTCTGGTGCTGCCACCTGCTGCTGATCAAGAAATCGCAACAACATGGCGTTCGTTCCAAGACGAAGCGATGGGTGACACAAGTGTTTTCACGATTGAGGAGCGTTTGGTGGTCACTGTGTGGGTTCATGAGCGGCCTGTTACTGGGAAATCGATCAAAAATGTCATGGATGACTTTGTTGTGCATTTTGGGAAGGTATTGCCGACAAAGAGGATGTTGTTGCAGTGGGAGAAGAAGGCTTTTGCAATGGGCAGTATCCGAGATGCGCCGCGAAGTGGAAGACCATCCACAAGGCATGAAATGTGTGCAGATATGGCAGAGTATGTCCAACGATCCCCAATGAAATCCACTCGTAAATGTGCTGCTGAGTTGGGAATAGCGGAATCGACAATGCGAAAACACATCAAGCAGGACTTGCAAGTGAAATGTTGGCGTCCATTGCACGTTAACGAGTTATCAGATGCCGACTTGGACAGACGTCAGGAAGCTTGTGATCTGATGTTGCACCACTTTCCAACAAATGCTGAGAAGGAAAAGGTTATGTTCTCTGACGAGTGCGCGATTTATCGCAGCTCCCACAATCAAAACGTGTTTTTCTGGGGAAAAGAAAATCCACATTTCTTTGAAGAAATTGAGCATAACCCACCACACGTGAAGATCTGGGCTGGAATGACAGCACAGCATTTTGGCCCTTATTTTTTTGATGGTTCTGTTAACCAAATCAGTTATCTGGAAATGCTGAATGGCTGGCTCATCCCGCAACTGAGAAACCAGGGCGTCCTTGACAGTGTTTGGTTTCAACAAGATGGGTCACCTGCCCATTTTGAAATCACTGTGCGTGATCACCTCAACAAAATTTTTGGGAATCATTGGATCGGACGAGGATCAAACAACAATCCCACTCCTCTTCCGTGGCCTTCGAGAAACCCTGATCTCACAATTCCAGATAATGCACTCTGGGGGTTTATCAAAGAAGACGTGCGGAAGTGCCGTTATTCATCGAACAATGAACTGAAACATGCGGTTCATGCAACGTTCCAGAAAGTGACCCCGCAAATGTGGCAGAACATGAGCAGGAGAACCTGGCGGCGCATTCGGCTATACAGAGATCATGGAGGGACCCATACAGATGTTTTGGATTCCTAAGAGGTAACCTTTAGCTTTCAAAATCCTCCAAAAGATAGGGGTATGCAGACTTTGTGTGCACCCTGAATATTAACAGGTGTGTGCATTTCTAAATGATCTCTAAACAATTCTGGACACCAATCAAGTTCTAGACACATTTCAGGGAGAAATAAATCAAACAGCACACATCTGACCGCAATCTGGAGTCTGACCACAAAAGGGTCTGAATACTTACAGGAATGAGAGATTTCAGCTTTTGATTTTTAATAAGTTTGCGAACATTTCTGAAAACATGTTTTGACATTGTCATTATGGGTTGTAGTTTATCTGAATGAGTTTGATGAGCAAATTCATCCATTTAAAATTAAATCTACAATGCAATAAAGGATGCAAAAAGTGAAGGGTTCAGAATTTGTTGTATAAATGAAGACTGACCGATTGGAAAGTTGTTGCGTCATACTTCAGATCAATAAGAGACCATCAATGAGTCTTATCACTCTTTATGACAGTAACAAAAGAGATTTAAAATGGGAATTTGTTTTTAGTTTGGACCACAAAGCTGGTATGATGACAAAGCAGTAAAAGGTTCCTTCGTGTGTATATTATATATGATGACTAAAGGTGTCTCATAAATGAGAGAGAGTTATAATACTGCCATAAATTGGGTGACAGCCATTATCATACTGTGCTTTGACTGTCTCACATCTTCCAATGTTTTAAGAGAACTAATAACATAAGAGAAAGTGAGCTGCTCGAAACATGCTGGCTCATGACATCAACAGTTATAAACACTCTGTAGCTCAGCACTCTGTGCTCTTCATCATGGATTGTCTCAGTAACATCTGTCACATCAACACTACCTAAAAGAGCGTGCTTCACTTAGGCTGCCACTGACTTGAAAACAGATTTCTTCCTGATGATGTTGTTTAATTGTGATACTGAATATTTATTTTCAGGATGACTATTTGTTGGACACTTGCTTTGCTGCCATTGGTAGGGATTCCATGAACTCATCACGTCCTATTACAACTACAGCAGAAAGTCCCACAGAGATCAATGAGATGTTCGATACTGTGTCTTATGAAAAGGTAAAATGACGGTATGCTCTACTAGATATCAGTGTGTAATGCTTCTTGAAAGGTTTTGCCTTTGTTTTCCAAAATCTATTAAAATTTGATATTAACTCTTATGTTGCCATTATATTTTGATATGAAAAAGAGCTTGTGTATCATTAAGATATGCCTTATGGCGTTTCTCTGCAAGTGGAAAGTGGAATAATGCCAGGAGAGCCAAAGTAATTATTAAGAACAACGCATTCAAGAAAATATAAAACAAATACAGGTACTCGTCAACTTACAACCGCGAATGGTTCCGACTGACCGGTTGTAAGTTGATCTGGACGTAAGTCGGCCTATGTTAAATAAAGGTAAGAATATTAGACTGGGTAATGATATTGTAATCATCTTAAAGTAATATTTTATTAACATTTTCTTACTTTCTAAGTCAAACACAGCATACTACAGTACAATTGGTTTAATATGTGGAAAACGTACAAAAATAAGAAATACTGTACATTTAATTCCTGGCACCATTGGTGCTTGGCTGCGGGTTGTCGATATCGCCTTCATCAGGCGAGGCTGCGGACGGGGTGATGGGAAGAGTTGCTCTTTTCATAAACATAGTGTAGTGAGCTTTGTCTGAATTATTTGTTTTTTTTCTCTTCAAAAATTTCGTAATAAGGACGAAATGTGTCACATGCCATCCGTTCAATCCTCGCAAATCGTTCAATATTTGGGTCCATTTTTTCAAAATGGGCGAGGAGTTTATTCAGTAGAGATAAACCTTCTGACAATCCCTTTGTGGTAAACATTCGTTGTACGCGGCAACACTGCTGCGTATATTATTACTGCTGCGTAGCGAGACTTGGGACTGCGGGAAACAGGCGCTGCCAACAGCTGGCGGGGGAAACTGTCGAACACGTCGTAAAGTCTACCAGTCATAAATTGTCTAGGTCGTACGTCGATGAGTACCTGTATACTAATAGAACCACATAGAAATTAAATTCAGCCAACCATATGGGTCTGTCATCACAGGTACTGTATTTAATCCCCTTTAGTCATTTACTCTCCTTGCCAGTACCATCAAAACACTTCCTTCTCACCCTTCATTTTCTCTCTTTTCTTTATCTCTGCCTCTGTCACGCAACTATGGCCTCTGTCTTCCTCCTGCCAGTGAGCCTTTGGTCCTCCTCTCCTCCCAACTCTAGTCTAAATTAGTATTCTGGCCCAAGGTTATATGTTAATTGTTTGTGAGTGTATAAAACCCAAACAATTATAGTCTATTACTAGTGAAACATATGGACCTACGATCTTAAAATAAAAGGCAAATAAAAACCGTGTTCAAGATACCAAGTCCACATCCCCAGTCCAGAAAAGAAAACCAGGGGAAGGAGCAAAATAAATCCAGAAAATCAGAAAATTCAAGAAAAATAGCAATGCTCACAAAAACTTTGTAAACAATGTTCTCTTATTCCAGAGACTTTTCTGCTTTGGTTAAATAGTCAGAGGGAGAGCTCAGTACTTGTGATGGCAGGGAGGCCCTGCCTCCTGTGGCTGAACCCACAAAGCACAAAGAATATCAGGTATTTAAATGAGCGGTACAAATTTACACCACAGAAGATACATAAAAATATGAACTATAATTATTCAAAACCAACAAAAGTAACAAAATAATACAAACACATGTTAATACCTGACAACTGAGTATGTCACACTATGTGACTAGCAGTCATAGAAGCACACCTAAACTGCCCGCAACTAGCCTTACGTAAATGAAGTCTGTGACCGAAAATCGGTGAAAAAGTTGTGTAATGTAACATGGTCTTTACGTTTCTGATTCACTTTCTTTGACTTCCTGATTTCTACCTCATCTTTTTATCCTTTCACCTTGTGCCTGCCACTATTCTATCATCTTGCAGTTCAACTATATAATAGAAAATATAATAGTGTAAAATGATACAGATCCTGATAGTCAGTTCTCCCAAGCTGGTTGACTCCCTTTAAAATGCAACATGGTCACAATTCTGCCAGTGACTGCTTGCTATCATCAAGTGGACTGGAGTTTTTTCCCATCCTTCTGCCTCCTGACTTTACCTTTACAACATTGACATGGTTCCATATGACCCCATTACTGTATAAGGTCATGTACTGTCTCCAACCGCCTAGAGGTTTTCTAACCTCTTGTCCATTTGTTCTTTCTTCATAAGAATCTCTGACATCTCCGGCATTTGCTGGGGAGATATAGAGTAGCTTATACAGATTGTTGCTTACTGGTGGCATCCTTTTTTCACACTGTCATTGTTTTGCATTCCCACTGGTAGTGAGGATTTGTGTCTTTTCTCTGTCTTAGCCCAGACTGTCCTGTGCTACACTAGTGTCAACCCCTTGGTAGGTGGGCAAACTTTTCAACTTCTAAGAAAATATATACAATCAAATTCTTTAATTCTCTTTTAACCAGTTTGTAATATATAGGGAATGTGATCTGCCAAAGCAAGCTAGTTCAGATATCTGCACACATATTATATAAAACTATTTAAGTTGTATGGTACTTGTCTAATGAAAAGTGTTATATGCAATACTTAACTGATGCATTCAGATTAACATGTAAATGTCTATTTTTATTGCAAAAGATACTAAAACCAATAGGCTTTTTACTTTGATCAAAAAACAGGGGGCATGCATACTTCACATGCTAAGGAACTATTTGTCCAAGGACGTCTTTCAGAGTGGGATTGTCCGCTACCTTCGGAAATACAGCTACAGAAATGCGAAAAATGAAGACCTCTGGAACAGCATGGCTAACGTAATTTTCTTATTTACTATATTGGACCATTTAGTCTTGATGCTTTTAGAGAATTTTACTCCAACTTTTAAAATAATAAAAAAAGATTTGTTGCTATCAAGTGACTGTTGAAATGACTTTTGATGCAAATGTAACTAGAATGCTAGAATATTGTTAGAAAAGACACACAACAAAGTCAAAGTTTTGGGGACCGTCCCCGTTGAGTGAAGGTTTGTCGAAAAAATTATAGCTTGGTCTTTATAGACTTCAGTCCAAAACAGAACTGATCAAACTAAGAATGGTGGACATTGAAGTTGAACTGCTATGAAGTAGCAGGAAGTGATGTATTAAGCAAGTGGCATTCTGGGAACCAGAAGTGACATCATCTGGAGGTGGGACTTGCAGAGTTGGAACAAGAAGTGACATCATAGGCCGGAAGTGGTTATTATTGTGGTGATTCTTCAGTTGTTCTGTGGGGAAAAGAGGAGAGAGAGTTAAAGTACAGCAGCAACCCCCAGTCTGGCGAGCAGTTACCATTAGTTGAGCCCATAAACTGTCTCCCCTTTGTGCATGTGTGACAATATATATTAATGTTGGGGGACTTGTGACTCATTAATGGTTAGATGGGTGGATGGATAACAAGTTAGTAATTTTACTAACACATATGAATGTAAAAAAGTAAGTGCACCACATGAAATGTTTTTGCTTTTTTAGCATATGTAGACATATCGAGATCTGATCTTCATTTAAACAATAGCTATAGATAAAAGGTGATATAACAGACATCATGCCACATTTATATTTTTTAAATCCATTGTTTAATTTAAATAAACATAAAATCTCAAAAGTGGAAAAATAACCACACCCCTAAAATTTGCCAGGTCAGATTAGAACATCATTAGAGAGGATCTTGTCTAAATCAATTTCATTTAAATTTCAGACATTTAGTTTTGTTTGCTCTTTGTTATTGAAGTGTGTGTTAACATCATCTCGAGATCGAAAAGCTCCCTGAGGCCTTCAGAAAAAGTTTATAGATGCCTAGGAGTCTGAGAAGTCTGAGTCTTAGAAGGGATATAAAAAAATCTCCAAACAATTAGAAATTAGCCACTCCACTGTCTAGAACATCATCTGCTGCTGAAGTGCTGAAGATTTCAAACAACTGTCAACTTGTCCATGCTAGGCTGTCCCGGAAAGTTCAGCCTGAGAGCGGAACTCAAGATACTGAAAGAAGTCTCTAAGGACCCCAGAATTTTATCACAGGATGTCCAAGTAGCTGTTGCCACTGTTGATGTTATAGTGCATGAGTCTAGCATTAGATACAGGCTACACCAATTATTTGCACATTGAAGAAAACCTTTGCTGTCCATAACGAACAGGTCAAAGATCAGGACAAGACTAAACTTTGTCCACAATCACCTACACAAAGAACAGGACTTTGGAACAATGTACTCTGAACAGACAAGGCAAAGATAGAGTTATTTGGTCACAGTACAAGGATGCATGTTTGGTGAAAAACCAAAGTCAGCATCTGACCAGAAGAACCTGATAGCAGCGGTAAAGTATGGTGATGGAAATGTTCTGAATTGGGGGTGTTTGTTGCATCATGGCCAGGGAAGTTCACCATCACAGAATGCACCATGAAGTCTTTATTTTACCAGAGGGTGCTTGAATAGAATGTGAGACCATCTGTCAATAGTTTGAAGCTCAACTGAAAGAGGATCTTGCAACATGAATATGACCTGAAGCAAACCAGTAAACCCACCAATAAATGGCTGAAAAGAATGAAATGAAGGGTTCTGGAACGGCCATATCAAAGCCTGGATTTGAAACCCATCGAGATGTTGTAAGGGTGATCTGAATAGGACTGTGAGCACACAACACCCCTCAAACTTTGCACTGCTGAAAGAATTCTGTATGGAGCAGTTGGAAGAACTTTCTGTTCGGTCAGTGGACTGGCAAATAAACGTTTGAACAAAAACCAGGAGATGCACATAAAAACCAAAACAAAAGAAAATATAAAGTGAAATGAAACCAAAGTCCAACACAATAGACCATAATCATGATCCAAAGAACAAGATTGTCCTACCCAAAAGTGCACACAAGAAAAGAGTACAAAATAAACATTAAATATTTCAGAGATTTGGTTTCCGCAGGTCTTCTTTTTATCCTGTTGCATCGATTATGCATGGGTCTCATCATCAGAGGCCACATCCCTAGCAGTACTGGAAGTGGACCTAACAATGCAAAAAACACTGGAGGTCTTTGAGGACCCAAAATCATATAAAGTCGTGACACTCGGCATCAGAGACCATTAGGAAATCCTGACTTGAGGGTACAATACCAGGTTTGGAGCTAAGGGGTGAATCACTTTTTCACAAATGGAAGTGAAATATATGTTCATTTTTCACTGGATAAATTATTGCAAAGTCAAATTTTTTTTTTTTTTTTCAATTACATCACTCTTATTTAAAGCTACTGTTGAAATGAGTATCAACCTTTGAAATGGCCACATATGTTAAAAATTAAAAAACATTTCATTCCATGGGATGTACTTACTTTTTCATATGATTGTAAATGCTGAACATACAAACAGTAAAAC
The DNA here is from genome assembly GCF_016835505.1 of Polypterus senegalus. NCBI lineage: Eukaryota > Metazoa > Chordata > Cladistia > Polypteriformes > Polypteridae > Polypterus > Polypterus senegalus. The sequence goes on from NC_053160.1 coordinate 23,463,335, forward strand.
ACAGTTGAATGAAACAGTTGGGTACCCTAAACTTAGTATGGAATTTTTTTTACAGACCTGCACTGATGAAGATTTCACCTCAGGAGAATTCTGCTACAGCAGCAATCAAGCATTCAAAAACAGAGTACGTAAAAATTTATGAGATGATCCATTTGAATGTAACTGTGGAAGTTGTGCTTGTGCAAACAGCAGCATGTTGTAGTTATCAAAATGGTTATTTAAAACTGGAGATAGGCCAAGACATCATAAATTATTAAAAAGGCAACAGATCAAAAAGCAAAAGAAAACCTCCAGATGATTAAAGCTGCTCAACAAGATAGCCTTTGTGTGTCGATGAGTTTTTCTTTTAAGAGAACTGCTGACACAGAAGAATATGGATTCTGCTTTTCTGAAGATGACCACTGTTATGTCATGCCAACAATGCACAGCAGAACAGATAGACAAAATGGCACTGGTGGGCTCATCATCAACATAATTTGTCAAAATGGTAAAAATAATTAAAAAAAATGATAACAAATTACTTAATTCCTGATATTGGAAAGAAAGCTAAAATGGAACCAGAAAGTATTTATGCTGCAAAGAGAACTGAAATACATTGCACTGTATACTGTATTTGAATGCTGCAGCTTGGGTCAGTCTTGAAGTCTGAGTTAGAGTACATAGAGTGGACATTAGAGGTTGGGGAATACTTAAGTGTTTGAATGACACAGTCACTTAAGAATAATAATCTATATATATATAATTCACTAAGGCAAGACAACCATGTAAAGCACGCCGGAAGGGGCGTGGATTCACGAAGCCGCTGACAAGTGAGACACCTATGGCGCACAGGAAGGAGCCACGTCCACCAACTCTAAGACCATTGGATACGACGACAACTCGCAGGGCCACGGCCACCAACTCGGACGTGACGACACAGAAAAAATGGCGTCATTTATGTTCGTCTGTCGTAGAGGCCACATGCAGTGCAGGTCAGGTTAATGTCATGTACCTCCGAGCTACGTTGACTGTTCATTGAGGCATGTTTCTCGCGGAGGTGAATCGCCATATGCAGCGTGTGAAACGGTTTGCGAGGGGTATCCCATGGGATCCTTAAAACAATCCTTTAAAACTGAGGTTAAAGCACAATGAAGGAATCAGTCTTTAAAAACCAATAAGCCCTGTGCCTCTGTTTCATTACCGTCTTACCTGCTTCACCAATGCAGGCCCTGCAACAGTCGAGACGCTCTGTCAGCAGCTGACATTCTCTGTGCCTGACCGGTTCACACAGAGGCAGCGCAAGAGAAAGCCATGCCAGAGACAGACAGAGGCACACACATAGGCAGCTGGTGGGCGGCTCTCCGTGAGTTTCTCTTGCGAGCGGACACATGACCAGGCGGTGTGTATGCTTCGAGAACGAGGCTGGACGCGGCTTGCGACCGGGCACATGAGCAGGCAGTGTGTATGCTTTGAGTGCGAGGGTGGACGCGACAGGACCATCTAGGAAAAATCATGTCGCGGATGTCATTCGCTGTATGCAGTGTGTAAAACAGTTTGTTTGTCGCAGATGTGAATCGATGTATGCGGTGTGTAGAACAGTTTGCGAGGGGTGTCCCTGTGTCTTTCCAGAAGTGTTCAACCATCAATAAATAATTATGCGGCATTTGTTATGCCGCGGGTTCACTATTGTGTTGTATTTTGCTCTCTCCAGAGTTCCATCTTTTCATTCACTTACTGTTGTATTCTCACACTAACCTGTTTTAGACAACCGTGTCTTTCCAGAAGTGTTTACCATTCAATAAATAATTATGCATGAGATTGAGCGTGTGTCTAGGCGTGGGTAAGCCGTTGAACCCCATTCGGGCTGCAAACCGTGGAATTGCCACTAAGTGCGACTCATACGCTCCCACTGTTTTCGTCCCTACCCTTTGTACACACCCCCCTCCCACACGTTGACTGTTAATAGAGGCATGTTTCTCGCGGAGGTGAATCACCATATGCAGCATGTAAAACTGTTTGCGAGGGGTATCCCATGGGTTCATTAAAACATTCCTTTACAACTGAGGTTAAAACACAATGAAGTGAGCAGTCTTTAAAAAACGAGTTTTCGGTTACGACGCACGACCGCGTGCAGCATAGCAAAGTGTTGTACACGCTACATACAGCAATTCGCATCCGCGACAAACATGCGTCTTCTTAGATGCTCCTGCACTTTGTACACACCCCCCTCCCACCTCGCTACGCCGCACGGACGATTGTGTGTTGGTTCGTTCCGTGCATTGTTACAATGTTGCTTTTCTTGCTGATTTATTACATTACCGATTTTGCAAATGTTAAATTTTCTCCCTGTGCTTAAAAATTATTAAAAAACCGGCCTGATTATGCGGCGTATGGTACGCCGCAGGTTGGCTAGTTCATTATAAATTACATTTATATTTATGGTATTGCTCACATAATAAGACTAGACTTTTCTCCTAATGTGAAGCCTATTTTACAGGTAAAAAAATAATTTTTTTCTGTCTTGATTTAAAACAGTGGTTATTAAACTTTTTTATTGTGACCCTATTTTGCCTTTCTTAGGCCAGGTTTATACGCTCCTGCTATGTAAGCGTTTTACTGTTTATACTTGCGTGCATATGTTATGTAAATCTGGAGGATTCCAGCAGGTGGCAGTGCAAGATATTATCACAGTGAGAACAGGTTCGGCTTCTCTGTGTTGTGAATTGCCTGAAACACCCATTAAATTCCGATGACACCTTGCTGCAATATCTCTGAAAAGGATATTTAATGATTAAATCCATTAGTCCAGGGATGTGTCAATTCCAGCAAGTACTGGGCACGAGGCTGAAACAATCCCTGGATGGGGCCTCAGCTCATCGCAAGGTGAAGCACACACATACCCTGGAGTCATTTTAGTGACACAAAATCCCAAAATCTGCATATCTTTGGAAGGAAACCAGAGCACAGTGTGGAAACCCACCAGGAAAACATGTAAACTCCAAGCAAGGAATACCAGCGACGTGACTCCCTGTGAGACAGCAGTGCTACCACTCCGCCACCGTGTCACCCCCATGTGTGTAATTATTAACAGTATTCATTATTTAAGCAAAATTAACAATTTATCTGTAAAATGTAACATACATACTTTAATGCATTTCATCATGAAAGTGATATCAAGTATAAATCTAAGGATTCTAAATGTGCAGAGAGTTGGAATATCATACATTTAATGTGTTCTGTGTGGTGATCTATTGCTGCTTGCCGCTGCTGTCAGGTACAAGAAGCTTGTATCAATTAAAAACTGGGATGACGTTTACGATGGTCTGCTTTAATGATAAAGTAAACTACGAGGTTAAAGTGGACATTTCGAGATTAAAGCCGAAATTTCCACTTTAATTACAAAATACACGTTTTCACCGTGTCCTTAATTTTTTTTTCTCTGTGGCTCAAATACAGAGCTGTGCATTATGTTGCTGTTGTGAAGCTGCAATAAAAAACGGCACAAAAAATGGCATGTGACATTTGTAAAATGTATCGTGTCATTACGATCAGGAATATGTGACGCTTGAATATAAAAGCACCACGGATGCATCTGTATGTCGGCATTTTGTTTCACCACTTCGAACCATTCATCAAACATTGAAACGCGCACATCGATCCCGTAGGATCTGCATAGAGGCTTTCTGTCACATGTGGATAGTAAACAGTGACTCTGACGTCACATTCCAACTTTTATCACACTGCACCCCCTGACTTTTTGCTGGTACTGCAACTCGCACATGCGTCACGGTAATTTCTGAAGACCTGCTCAGAGGACGTGTCAAATGAATGCTGGGAACGCGTGGCAGCCATGATGTGTGCATGTACGCGTTCTGAACGTGAAGTATAAACGAGCCCTTAGTGTCTTCAAGACACAGTCCAGAGCCAGGTTGGGGCTGCCTACAGTCATATCTGGGGAAATTTTCTGCCAACAATCACAACCGATAGATTAAGAAACAATACTTTAGAGTACTGCTGGCATGATAGGTGCTAGAACAGAGTTTTCAGTCACAATCAAGGATGTAGAAATACACACATACATACAAATGTAACACAATTCGCATAAAACAGCTCACACAAGTCAATCAGAGCAATCTTGGCACCTAATCCAGTCTTAGAGCCCATCTATCACTATTTAATTTGCCTTTATTACAATAATTTTCCATCACAATACATTAAAATTCTGCAGTCGATTCTGGTGTCAGTATTCAGTGTGGCTCAGTGAGTCTGTCACAAAACACACAACATTTTGGAACTTACTACTCCAGTTATGCACTCGCTGGAGTGACAGACACACATCACTATATTGAACGGTCATTCACAGATGAATTTGATAGATTTTACCACTTCATTGATCAAAAAGCAGATGACAGAGCTCTGCTCCTCTTGGGTGCATGTTTCTAGTAGGACTGCCATGTTTATACTGCTACTACGTCAACATGTAACTCGTCTGCAGCATACTTCCATTTGAGGGATATTCCTAGTTTCATTGCTAATGATGTTGCCAACTTATCAATGCCTTGTTTTTACATCCCACATCATATTACTCTGTTCTCCCAGGGAAACAGAAAATATTTTATGAGAGAGGACCCGGAGATGAATATAGTCAGAAAATCAGGACTTCAATAGAATCAATACTACTTTTTGTCTAGATCACAAACCAAAAAAAACAGAATAAAACATTTGTAGACCAAAAAGAAAAGTAATCATAAAGAATTGCTAACTTGAACTTTGTTTATACTATCTCAGATGTTTAATAGATGGGTGCTTCAACCTTTATATGGGCTCTGTGGTGAGGTCACACACTGCAAGCCCTGCAATGCTTTCTGGGAGCCGTTGCCAAGGAAACTGCATCGCTAAAACACAAAAAATGATGGTGTCCATAACAGAACAAAATGGTGCCATGTAATAATGATAAAAAAATATATACATTTATTTAGGAAGGTTCCAAGAAAAAATAAAAACAAATATGAATTATTTTGGGGAGAAAATCCAGATAGACACATAGATTGTGGACTAAGGATCACAAAATGCAACATAAACATTAAAGAAAATGCCAGTTCATATCATTTATAGTTTGACAACTGTTGGAAGTTTAATAAAACAGTATTAGGGTTAATTTTATGACAATGAAATTACCTTCCGGGATCTTGTATAGTTCCTATCATCCAACACAGAGAATTAGTCACTTAAGTGTAATACTGAACTGCTTATTGACTAAATGAGATCAAGTATGACTTTTAATGTCCAAACATTGTATCTTTTTCATTTTTTCTTATTTCTTACAACACCTTTACAGTATATGGTAATACAAGTACAGTATGAAGTAATATAAAGGAATAAGAATACTACATTTCTTTAAAGTAATATAAATATAGAATTAATAACCATAAAAGTTGAATAAGCTGTTTTCTAATGCTGTTTGTTGCTTTCTCTAGTATAAATATGGTGGTGAACATCTCGATCTAAAAACAATGATGAATACTTGGACCTTGCAGAAAGGAATTCCTTTGGTCATTGTTGATCAACAAAATAACATTGTCAGGATCAGACAAGAGAGATTCCTGAAAGGAATTTTCCCTACTGATCCAGTATGGCCATCTCTTCAAGAAGGGTATGTATAAGTGAACCATTATTTTGATCATACATATCACAAGTCAAAGATGGGCAATTTAGGTCCAGTTGAAGCCACATTTACATTTAAATATGGTAAATGAATTGCTTTAAATATCAAATTCATTCACTCATTTTCTAAATGTTCTGATTCTTAAGTCTATCCCAACAGAATTCGTTAATGGTGTGAGGTGGCCGAACACGGGTTCAAGCCAAGTCAGAACAACTCAAAAAGGTTTGGGACTCCAGCAGGGTAGTCCCTTTTAATTCCTTCAAATTTCACAAACTTAAACAGGTGCCGTCTTGTAATACTTAACATATGGCAAACAAGAACAAAGTCAAAACTACTATAGCGCTTGGAAAGCAAACACAACAACAGAAAGTATTCTCAGAGCTTTCACTCTTCAGAACTGGTCTCATCAAGATAAGACAACTTAGTGGAGGCACCTGGTCTTTTTATAATGGGATGACTGGAAGGGGTGGAGCTAGTTTCCTTCACTGGGAGATTTCTGCGAGCTGTGGGGAAAAAAGGAGCAAGTTTAGTGACAGCACCCCCTCTTGCCCTCGTGGGTTACCATTTACCTCAAATGAGCCTTCAAGGAGGTCCTCAGATGCACATGCGTGACAATGGACAAGCCATTCCTGGGATGGAGTCCAGCACATCACAAGGCATATGGCCGACAACAACTCACAAATTGATCTCATTAACTTATGTTTGGGTTCTAGAAGGAGACACGAGTACCAGGATTCTTAAGAATATACATGAACACCGTTACGAAATGCATCCACTCAGTTTGGTCTTTTTCTTTTACATCATCTTGATGGAGCTATTCACATTTTTTCATGCTGATATCTAGTAGTAATTTCAATTGTTTAAACACACTAATCCTCGGAAATTCACAATTTAACTAATCCAGGAGTTTAATGGACTTTCACATCAATTAAAACATTAATACAAACACGCCACCTTAGGACAAGAGCATTCATCTCGCACAAGCACAGAAAATCTGTTATTTTAGAGTGTTTATGGTGTTTTTCATTTAAATGTATTTTTATTTTTTCATCCTGTCTTTGATGACATCATCAGTAGCATTAATTTCTAAGGAAGCATTCCCACTGCTTTACTGCCACTGTGCCTGTGGCATTGGTGAGGTGTCAGATGCCACGTTATGTAAGTGTGAGGTGCTATTGTCTGAACTTGACATAGAAATAAAAGGAAATGCTCTCTCACTCTCACTCTTTCTCTCTCACTCTCCTTCACACACACACACACACTAAAAGAATTGAATGTTTTTTATTAAGAATTTAAGTTTCCCAAAATAATCACTCACAGCTATAATTCTTGTTTTAAGTTATTTGGAAACCTGAATCAAATTATCAACCTGTGCTTGTTTTTAGATTTCTGTTCTGGTTACGTTTTCAACCTTTCTCATTCAGAAATACTAAGCCAATGATATCTTGATTTCAATGGACAATCATTCTGATTGATCACACAAACTTACTACTGGAGACAACTCTTAAGGTCAAGTAGTTCAGGAATCTCACAGCTTGTGAATAATCACCTTAATGCTTTTCTTTAGTTCTGACCTTGTGAATGTGAAAATATTTGAGCTAACCATAGACTTGTGAAAATAACTATTATGATTGGTTCACTTGCATAAACATTGGCCTGTCTTCCATAAGGATGTCATGACATTTTGCTAACTTAAGATAGAAATTTTATTTTTTATGTTTATATAGTAACCAAGAACATCACATGAATATTATTTCTTCTAAGGATAAGAACACAGATTTGACTTACTCATACCCTTAAATATCTTAGAATATCCTACATGTATTGATTACACTATGGGTTCTCTGCTCCTATCCATTCCTATTTAATAAGGGTCTGATGACACTGCATGGATGCCATTAGATACTGACACAAAGGCTATGTCTGCTGATTAATGAAAAATGTACTGTATCTCCTGTATTGTCATCATCTGTTTATTGAGGACAACACATTATATGTAAGCATTTAATTGTGTTAATTCAAAACAATTGAATTAAGAGGTCAGTTAACATGTGTGACATTAACTTTGAGTCACATCTCACAGACTATCATTTTGTTTGTAGCATTTGATTTGTTTAGTCAGTCATTATCCAACCCGCTATATTCTAACACAGGGTCACGGGGGTCTGCTGGAGCCAATCCCAGCCAGCAAGACAGGGACAAATCCCGGGCAGGGCGCCATCCCACCGCAGGGCACACACACACACTAGGGACAATTTAGAATCACCAGTGCACCTAACCTGCATGTCTTTGGACTGTGGGAGGAAACCCACGCAGACACAGGGAGAACATGCAAACTCCACGCAGGGAGGACCCGGGAAGCGAACTCAGGTCTCTTTACTGCGAGGCAGCAGCGCTACCACTGCGCCACCGTGCCGCCCTTTCTTTGTTAACTAAACATAAATTGAAATTAAATCTCCTTTTTCAATAGAAAAATATCTTATTTTGCAAAACAAATTCCAAAATACAAACATGAGATTTCTACAGAAATTTAAACTCTGATGCTAAAGTTAAGAGGAAGAAATGAGCAGGAATGTAATTTAATGGCTAAGGTGTGGCACAGTAAAATGCTACATCAGCCCCTACCTTTAATTCATTCTTAGGACTGTGAAAGGGTCACTTAACTTGCTAAATATTATTTGTACAGGGCAATAAGGTACATATAGGAAGGCGTGGTGTTCACCACTGCCACTTCCTAGCTACAGGGTCCTGGGTTTGGATCCAGATGCTTCCTTTGTTAATTTGGCCTACAGTACATGAGTTTTGCCTTTGTCACTCCAGTTTTCCTGTCTCATACCTAATATAAGCATATGTTGCTAACTGGAAACTCTGCATAGCCACGGGAAGAGTGAATGTTGAGTGGTCCCTTCGATAGACTAGTCAGGGTTGCGTCCCACCTTGCTGCATGTATGGGTGCCTGCAACCCTGATCTACATAAGCAAATTAGAAAACTAATGAAGAAATTAATATTTGTAACTTGCTTATGCAGAATGTAGATCTTATATTTACCATACATGAGTAAGAGACTAGATTATTTCAGATGACTTCAGGGGTAGATCTACCATCAAGAGTATTATGGGTGTGCATGACGGCAAGTGGTCTTTTTACCAAAAGGATCAAACATCTGAAATGATGTTGTATCGATGTGTCAAAATGATCAAGGGATAACCTGGTCAATGTAATTATTGAAAATAACATTATGCTGTATAAAAGCATGAATATATGTCTATGTGCTTTGCCACTCATAAAGTAAATTGTCAATATTCATGAGTGGAGTGGAATTTTAATGACCCCTCCCAAGCTTGATGAAATGACCGAGTATCCAGGCACTGAAATGACCAAGGGGCGATCAAGTCTAGAATAGAAACAACAAGTGGGAAATAATATGCGTCATTAAATGATCTTGTGTCTGTTTGGTCAATTCTCTGTTAAGGAGCTAAGTGAGACAGGGGTCTGTGGGGGTCTTAATCCAACCTTGGACAAAGTTATAGTAAAAAATGTGTAGATACTCAAAACACAGCTTTGGTCCAAGCATTTAAAACATCTGCTGTTTTTACATTAGCTCCTAATAACTAATACTACTACTGCAACTTCTAATACAAATACTACTAGTACCAATACTACTACTCATAATACTACTCCTTTGACTACTTCTTAAAAAGTGAAATATATTTTAATACTTACACTGGATACACTATAATGTATCAATTTATCAATACATTTCTCAACTCTTTTCAACAATATTTTTTTCAATAACACTATAAATGAATTTCATTAACACTTCTCAGCTGTTTTTAACAATATAACGAATACTTGTTTTTTGTTTCCTAGGTACCTCTGGCATATACCTCTTACATACATTACAAGCAACTCAAGAAACGTTGAAAAACATTTGCTTGAAACAAAATCAGGTATTATTACAGTATTTTTTATGTTAAACATTTGTTCATTTGTACATTATTGATGACACCTAATCCAATTCTTAAAAATAGATAATCTTTTTCTTTTCTCTCTTCTACGTGAGGTTAATATGCTTGATCCTTCTCCATATACCTCTGTCCTGCACCTCCTTGCCAGTCAAGCCCTTTTCTTTCAGATCTTCTTCTGCTTTTTCCATCCACCTCTATTTTGGCTTCCCTCGCTTTCTCTTCCTCTGTACTTCCATTCCTATCACTCTTTTGTCCACATATTTCTTGTCTCCGCACATCACATGTCCATACCACTTAAATCTACTTTCCTGTACTTATATCTGTCCCACATTTGCTGTACCCCTGATTGTCTTCTTTCTTATTATTTCCTTTTATTGTAACTCCACACATCCATCTCAACATTTTAATTTCTGCCAAATCTAACTTCTTCTCCTGCGCTCCTTCACTGTCCGTGTCTCATTTTTGGTGTTTACCACTGTCTTAAAAACCTTACCTTTAACCTTCACCTTATTTCATCGATCACACAATACTAGCAGTATTCTTCCAATTGTTTTATCCACACTGTATTCTATGGGTTATCTCTAATTATCCATGTCGAGCTACCACTGATCCTAGATATTTAAATATACCCACTCTTTTCAATAGCTTTCCCTGCAAGTTAATTTCTGTATCCTGATCATCATTAAGTGTTGTGTATTCTGTCTGCTTCCTATTTATCTTCAATCCTCTGTCTTCCAAAGCCATTCTCAATTCTCCCACCTTGCTCTCCATTTCCATTCTTCTGTTGCTACACAACACGCTATCCTCTGCAAAAAGCATGCACCATAGGGATTGGTCTTTTATCCCATGACTCAACATATCCATAAGCAGATCAAAGAGGTAAGGACTTAAAGAAGGTCCCTGGTGCAGACCTACTCTAACTGGGCTATTACGCCAACATAGCTTTTAACCTGAGCTCTCACTGCTGATACATATTGTGGTCAATCTTAACATACTGTACTACCCCGGTACTCCTTTGTCTCTATTGCACCTCCAGACCTCCTGATGTGACACTTTATCATTAGCCTTCTCCAAATCAATAAACACCACATGCAGACCTGTCTGTTTTTCTCTGATCCTTTTCTGTGAGTTGTCTCAATGCAAAGACTGCATCAGTTATTTCTCTCCCTGGCAAGCTATAGTCTGTTTAAGTTAAGGCATACTCTGACCTTTCCTGAATCCAGATCTATGCCAAGAAGATGATATTATTGCAACAATAAAGTTTTTTTTTCACAGAAAAATATAATGAAACAAAGCAATCACAGAAAAATAATCCTAAGGTTAACAAGACTCGGTGTGAATCTTTTACAAGGACTCAATTAATGAATCCTGCAGAATGAAAGAAGAGGCCTCAAATCTAATAATATTTTCTACCGAGTAGATTTGTCACTCATTTTCACTCTCTGTGGGGATGAGTAGAAGGTGCAAAGTCTTAGGGTCAAACCATGATTTGGGAATGTGATGTGTTACAGCTTAGCAGAAAGTGATTTTGTGCTTTACTGTTTTGTTTTTCTGCCGTAGGAGTTATTGATCTAAGGGGAAATGTCAGCTGGATTAAGTTTAATACAGATATGAATGGATATTATATTGTCCATTATGAGGGAGATGGATGGGGCAAAATTATTAAATTACTGAAGGAGAACCACACTGTGCTGAGTCATAAGGACAGAGCCAACCTCATTCATAATGTTTTTCAACTGGTCAGGTAAGGGGACATCAAATTCTGTGTTTTATAAAAACACTCTAATTTAAAAGCTTGGAGAATTATAGCTTTCTGCTTGATTGTGATTTTTGTTCTCACCTCTTCACTTTTTATTTGCATATAATATAAACAGAACAACGTGACACAGCGGCAGGGTGGTACAGTGAGAAGTGCTGCAACCTCATGGATCCAACTTAAATGAGAATGATCAGTATAATGAGACACTGGTGCAGCCTCATGGATTCAGCATCCTGGATTTAGATCTCATGCACAATAGTTGGCTGTAGGAGGATTGCATGTTCTCAACATGACTACCTGACATTGATGCCTAATTTTTCCTCTCACATACACAATGATGTACTGCTTAGTATAACTATTTACTCTAAATTAGCCCCGGATTTGGTGTGTTTATTTACTGGCACCTTGTCTATATTTTTCCCTACTTTGCACCCAGTGTTCCATGGATAGACTCTGGTCTTCCACACCATCAAATTGCTTTAAGTTGGTTTTAACGCATGTGAAAAGGTACGTCCATAAAATGCTGTTTTTAACATAAGTGGAAATATTACAATTTGATCTTCATTTAAACAGTATCTATAGATAAAGGGGATGTAATATAACAAACATCAGGTCACATTTACATTTTGTAGTCCATTGTATACTTTAAATAAATATAAATACAAATTCTGCAATTGGAAAAATAAGGTTACCCCTTCATTTATCACTACCTCAAATACCTAAAATTAGAATCAGGTGCAGCAGATCAGGGGCAAATATTTAGAACACCATCTTGAAGGAACTTGTCTTATTTAATCCTCAGATGTTTAGCTTGGTTTGCTCTTAGTTGTTGAAGTGTGTGTTATTACCATGCCTACTGTAGATGGAAAGAGCTCTCTGAGTCCTTCAGAAAGAATATTATAGATGCCTGTAGGAAGAAGATAACAGAGGCCTTTGAGTGTGGGAATATATATGAATAGATCATCAAACAATTGGATTCAACTATTTTAGTGTCTGGGAGATCATCTGCAGATGCAAAAGATTTCAACCGATGACTTATTTAGCCCAGACCTCCCCCAGCAAGTTCAAGAGCTGAATGCAAGATGCTGAAAGTAGTCTCTAAGAATCCAAGAATTTCAAGACCTACAGGTTGCTACTGCCACTGTTGATGTCAAAGTGCATGAGTCTACCGTTAGAAAGGGGCTGCACACATTAGATTTACATGGGAGGTGTGTTAGAAGGAAAGCTTTGCTGTCCAGGAAGAACATCAGGGCAAAACTGAAGTTTACCCATCAACACCTAGAAAAAGAACATAAACATGATGAATCAGTCCGTCAAGTGCTCTTTGTAGAGCTCTTTGTACTTATAAGTACAATTACCTCACTGTAAACTTGCGATAGTTATTATATTGCACAACCTGAGCCACTTTAGCGCATATTTATATATGATGCTGATATCATTTTACGATGAAATGCAGCAAAATATGTTTATTACATTATACAGATAAAATGTTAACATCATTTAAATAATCTATATTTTTAATAACTAAACATGTGAGGACACGGTGTCGCAGTGCTAGCAAGGAGCTTGAGCTTTCGAGTTTCTCTGACACTCTTTGTCACTCGATCAAGTCCTTTCGTTGTTTACACCACTGTTTAAACCAGTTGGGGAGTTACAGCAGGAGCGTACACATGCGTTACTTTTCACGCTGACTGGGATTTATGTAGCAGAAGAACGTTTAAGTTGGCGTATTCATCTGGATTTTTTTGTGCATACGAACATTTCTGCTTTTGTCCATACGCCATGTTTTACTGTGAATTCTACGCATGGCATTATGCATGAGGCCCCAGGACTTCTGGAACATTGTGTCCTTGACAGACAAGACAAAGACACAGTTAGCCACACTAGCAGAAGACATGTTCAATGACAAGTAAAGACAGTATTTGGCCAGAAGAACCTTATACCAACTGTTTGGTATGGTGGTAGAAATGTAAAGGTTTGGTGCTGCTTTGTTGCATCAGTAATAGAGGGGACTTGGGGATAATGTGAGACCATACATCCAAATTGGATCTAAAAAATTGACAATGATCCTAAAACTACCAGTAGATCAAACAAGGAATGGCTGAAAAGAAAGAAATGAAGGGTTCTTGAATGGTTTTCAAAGCCCTGATTTGAATCCCATCCAAATGCTGTGTTGGGTTTGAAATGGGCTGTACATTGAAGACACTCCTCAAACATCTCACAGCTGAAAGAATTCTTCATGGAGGATCGGAATAAATGTATATCTGTTAATTTCTCTATGAATAAATATTCCCCAATTACATCACTTTTATCTAAAGAAACAGTGTAAGAGCTGATCAAACCATGATAAGTCTACATATGTTAAAAACATTTAATGGGGTGCACTTACTTTTTCACATGATTGCATACAATGTGTAAGCACATTCTCTGTGCTCTGTAAAAATAAAGTGAGAATGCATGCAACATATTAAATGAATGCCTAACACAGCTTTGTCACAGGCAGTTGGCTAAATGTGCTCAGCAGCAAACATGGATAACTGAATCTCGTATTTTTGTAATTTGTTGCATGTAGCAATGTGGCTTGAAGTTGATTGTATTTTGTAAATTAAAATGAAAAAGTACTTTCTTCTTCCCCTTTATCTTTTCCCACTTCTGCATGGAGTTGATGTGCTTGTTTAACATTCTCCAAATAGCTTAGTCCTGCACCGTGTTGCCAGTCCTACGTTTTTACTTCCTATCTTCTTTTACTTTATGCATCCAACTCCACTTTGGCCTTCCTCACTTTCTCTTCCCATGTACTTTCATTCCCTTCCCTCTTTTGCCCACATATTCATTGTCTCTTTATCATATATCCATACTACTTCAACCTACTCTTCCTGTGCTTTCTTAAGTATGTCTCCCACTTTTGTTGTACCTCTGATTGTCTCAGTTCTTATTCTGTCCTTTTTTGTAACCCCACAGTTATTCTAAATTTATTGAAACAGTGGTAAACACATGCAATATGAACTATTTCCACATTTAATTCATCTTTTTGTTGATAATTTGATTAAGAGGGGCACACTGTGTTTAGTCTTGCTGCCTCACAGATTCTTGAGCATAAAGCAGTGTTTCTTGACCTTTTTTCTTGTGGTCCAATCTTGCCCTACTTAGTGTCTTCGAGACCCAGTCCTTGATGACCATCAGATCTGAGGGCCAGGCCACCTTGCAGAATCGCTGTCAACCATCATAGCAGAGCAATGTCAATAGCTTAAACTGCCAGTAGTAACCCATTACGAGACCCTTCACAAACTACACTCAACCCTTTCCAAATGAGTACAACCCAAAACTCATTTTGGGTTGCAACTCATAGTTTAAGAAACTATGGTGTACACTGTTTGAGGCTCAAATTCTACACCAAGTTTGTCAGTTATTTGGAGTCTGCATGGGCTTGTCTGGATATTCTGGTTTTTCCCTCCACATACCAAGGATGTGTATGTTTAGGATTAGTCTGTGCCTTGTACTCAGTGTTGCCAGTATAGTCCCCATGCCGCAGGATTAAGCCAATGAGAGTGTTGAATGTTTATAGGGTCATCATTGTCAACAAGACATAATCCAGAGCCTAATCCTAATTAACATGTAACAACAACATTTACTGTATTTCTATAGAATATTTTCATATATTGGATGTAGCTCAAAGTGCTTTACAAGATGTCAAAGAAACAGTTACAAGAAAAAAAAAGAAATGAAATTAGGTAAGAATAGTAATAAATAAGTAACATAAAATAAATCAATATGAATGTACATAACATAGATATATAATTAGTAGAAAAGTAAAGTCCTTATGTATAATATCGTATTGTAAGTCTCTAAACATGAGTCAGCTGATTGGGTCAAGAGGTCAGGAAAACAGGAAAAAAATCTGCCGGGGTTCCAAGGCCAAAAAACAATTCAGCCTACAATGGTCATTCTACCTAACATAAATATTCTTAAATTGTTCTGCATTGTTTCCAGGCTTCATTCCAAAGGATTCAGTGAATTGGGTCTTGTGGAGAGCTGGGGCACTCGTCGTTAGTGAAGTATCTGTGATAGAACTGGGCCATCAGCAAGCCCCAAACCCCAAACATAATCACACAATCACAGTCCTGGGTTCAAATAAAGGTGTGTTTATTATACACAATTTCAAAATTGACAAAACACAGATTCTCCTCTCACCACCGCACTGCCCTCCTCCAGTTGAGTGTTGCCTTCTTAACATATGTTTGTATGGTTATTTTTATATATTTTAAGCCCTTATAAACTCTCCCACACTGTTAACGTTATTAGAGCCTTCTAGACATGAAATAACACCCTTTAGTCAAAAGTTTAAACTGTGCTCCATGACAAGACAGAGATGACAGTTCTTTCTCACAATTAAAAGAATGCAAATATATCTTCTCTTCAAAGGAGTGTCTGCATCTGGAGCAGAGAATTTCAGAGAGAGACAGAGAGCGCTCGCAAAGAAAAGCAAACAATCAAAATATCAATGCGTGTGCTTTTAAGTTTGCCGAAGCACCGCAATAAAGCAGCATTCTTTAGAGGAGCGTCAATATCTTCTAAGCAAACAGCCTCTGTGCAAACAGCCCCTCTGCTCACATCTCCTCCATCAGGCGCAGAGAACGTCAGAGAGAGAGAGCGCGAGATTAAAGCAAACAATCAAAAAATCAATAAGTGTGCTTTTGTGCTTTAAAGTATGCGGAAGCACTGCAATAAAGCGGCATTTCTTAGAGGAGCGTCTGTATCTTCTAAGCAAACAGCCTCTGTGCAAACAGCCCCTCTACTCACACCCCCTCCATAAGGCGCAGAGAATGTCAGAGAGGGTGAGATAGAGGCAGAGACAAGCAAACAATCGAGCACCGCGCAGGAAGCATATCTTATAGCACTGAGGAGTTTTAGTTAATATGTAATACATGCTCTGATTGGGTAGCTTCTAAGCCATCCGCCAATAGCGTCCTTTGTATGAAATCAACTGGGCAAACAAACTGAGGAAGCATGTACCATAAATTAAAAGACCCATTGTCCGCAGAAATCCGCGAACCAGCGAAAAATCCGTGATATATATTTAGATATGCTTACATTTAAAATCTGCGATAGAGTGAAGCCGCGAAAGTCGAAGCGCGATATAGCGAGGGATTACTGTACTTGCCTACTGTACAGTTTAGGATTGTTAGAAACCTGTGCCTTACAGTGACTTGTATTATTATGAAATAGGAACTGTCAAACAAAGTAATACAATGTGCCTACTATGTTGTGCAATACAGATTATTGTTCCTATATGCATTTCTCTGCTTTCAGTGCTGGAAAACTCTCATTGGACCGAGCACTAGACCTGTTCCTGTACCTTCGTTTTGAAACGCACAATGTTCCCCTGCTTCAGGGCCTGGGATACCTTGAAGCCATTTTTAGAATGATAGAAAAGGCAGGCAATCCTGATGTTGCACAAAACCTAAAGGTAAGTACATCTGTTCATATTTTATATACGGTGGATTCAGAAAATATTCAGACTCCTCATTCTGCACATTTTATTGTGTCGTAGATTTAATTTTAAAGGAATAAATTTGCCATTTTTGCCCATCAATCTACATTTAATAACCCATAATGACAAAGTGAAAACATGTTTTCATTAAGGTTGGCAAATTATATTAAAAATCAAAAACTGAAATCTCTTGTTTACATAAGAATTCAGACTCTGAATAATAACATACATAAGAATTCAGTACTTTGTAGAAAAACCATTGGCAGCAATTACAGTTTTGAGTCTTCTTAGGTAAGTCTCTATAAGGTTTTCAAAACCTAATTTTGGACAGTTAATCCCATTCTTCCTAGCAGATCCTCTCAAACTGCATTAGATTGGATGGGAAGTTTTGTAAACTGACATCTTCCGGTCTCTCCACAGATGTTCTATGGAATTTAATGAGGAGCTGTGGCTGGGTCACTCAAGAACAGTCAGAGATTTGTCCTGAATCCAGTCTAGTTTTGTCCTGGCTGTCTGCTTCAGGTCATTGTCATGTTGAAAGGTGAACAATCACCCCAGTCTAAGGTTATGTGCACTTGGGAGCAGGTTTTCGTCAAGGGCTTTTTATTTGATTGCATTCATCCTTCTCTCAATTCTGATATGTTTTCCTGTCCCTACCTTTGAGAAGCCACCCCATAACACAATACTGGCACCACCATGCTTCATTGTAGAAATGGCATGAAGCAGATGAGGAACAGTGTCTGGTCTTTGCTAGACATAGGCTACTGTAGTGCATGGAGTTCTGCCCAAAGAGTTCAATTTTTTTTCACCGGCCCAGAGAATCTTTTTCCTTATGTTCTAATTGTCCTTTAATTGCCATTTAGCAAATTCAACGTGGGAGTAAGCAACTTGAACATTAGAACAATCTGGATGATAACAGGTCATTGAGCCCAACAAAGCTCTCCAGTCCTATCCACTTAATTCTTGAAAAAATGTGTTAAGTCAGCTTTGAAGGTCCCTAAAGTCCTACTTTCTGACACACTACTTAGCAATTTATTTCATTTGTGTATAGTTTTCTCCGTGAAGAAACATTTTCTAGTGTTTGTGTGCAATTTACCATTGACAAGTTTCTAGCTGTGTTCCCATGTTCTTGCTCAACTCATTCTCAAGTTACAGTCTCAATCCATGGAACTAATTCCCATCATAATTTTAAACACTTCAATCATGTTGCCCCTCAGTCTCCCTTTGCTTAAACTGAAAAGGCTCAGCACTTTTAATCTTTCCTCATAACTCATCTCCTGCAGTCCTGGAATCAACCTATTCAACACTTCTCTGGAGCTCTGGCATAAATGTCTGATTGATGAAGAGCTGCTAAGATGGTTGTCCTTCCAACAAGTTCTCCCATTTCAGAAGATAACTTCTGAAGTGCAGTTAGACTGACCAGTGGGTTCTTGGCCACATTCCTGGCCAAGGTCCTTTTTATCCAGTGTGGCGTCCCTGGGAACGCTTGGTGGCAGCTCCCCTGGGTTGCTTCGGGGCCACAATTGTGGAACACCGGAGCTGCACGGCTCCCTGTGCCTGTGTGGGCTGTGATGCAGCCAGACCCGGAAGTGCTCCCCTGAATTAGGTCAATCATCACCTGGAACACTTCCACGTGGGCTATAAGAGGAGCCGGCAGCCACCTACTCTAGGCATCAGAGTTGGGAGGAGGAGGACAAAGCTGCCTGGGAGGAAGAAGAATGTATTTTGGTGTTTTTCTTTGGGTGTGTTTTGGGGACTGTGTAGGGCCTGTGAGACACGGGGAAAACATGCCCCACGGCTGAAGAAAATTAATTTTTGTTTAATTTTCACATACCTCCAGTGTCAGTCTGTGTCGGGTCTGTGCTGATATAGCAACTTATTTCACACCAGTTACTTAGTTTGGATAGACAACAAACTCTAAGAACTCTAAGAAGAGCCTGGTGGTTCCAAACTTCTTCCATTTCACAAACATTGAGGCCATTGTGCTCCTGGGAATACTCAAAGCTGTTAAAATACTTTTATTCCTTTGCCCTTGTCTATGACTCACCACAGTTTGCCTGTGGAGATCCTCTGAGATTTCCTTGGACTTCATGGTTTGGTTTTAGTCCTTACATGCAATATGAATTGTAGGACCTTATATGCACAGGTGTGTGCCTTTCCGAATGATGTCCAATTAATCCAATTTGTCACAGGTGGGCTCCAATCAAATTCTAGAAACATCTCAAGGATAATAAAAAGCAAACAGGATGCACTTGACTACAATTTTCAGTGCCAAGACAGAGAGTCAGAATGCTGCTCTTAAGTGAATGAGATTTCAGTTTTTCATTTTTAACAAATTTATAAACCTTTCTGAAAACATGTTTCATTTTGTCATCATGGGTTATTGACTGTAGATTGATGGACAAAAATGTCAAATGTGTCTGTTTAAAATTAAATCTATGTATAATACAATAAAGTGTGCAGAAAGTGAAGGGGACTGAATGCTTTCTAAATCTACGGTAGGTACCTTTTTTGTATTGCTTCATTTTTATAAAACTTTATAAGCTACGGCATAAAAAATAGTAATTTTCTAGGTGTTAGAGAATGATGGGGACCTGGTGTTAAGGGTAGAAGCCACCTGTGGACTTGGTGCTGGTCCATTACAGGGCACAATATCTCAGGCGATCTTAATCTACTGTACATGTTTGTTCAAGAAAACTCTGGTGGGAATGTAGAGAATATGTTAGAGCCGGTCCACAAAGAAAGCCCAAGCCCTTGGTACTTTGAGGTAGACATACTAATAATTGAGCCATCATTCAAATGTATGTTGTTTTTACTAAATGTATCATACTGTGACATTGTTTTACATGTTACCTATTATAGTGGAGAAATGGCACCCTTCCTACAAGGAACAATGATATGTAGGCTACAAAATATCTTCTATAGCTCATCTGCTTAAGTCATTTATCTGTTTTGTCTATAATGAGGCTGTGATTTCGAGAGTCATATTTAATCTTGCAATATTTGAAAACATTGAAACTATAAATTTTAATTTCCTAGGTTGACTTAGTGATACTTAGGATGCTGGAAAATTGTTTCTGTGTTCAGCATTAGCTCCATGAACTATGAAGAAAATATTCTTCTTACAGGGCCACCTCAAAACCACATTAGAGACAAAATAAGAACATCCAAAACTCCATAAATCATTCACAGTTCAAAATAGACTTTTTAATACTTAGATTGTAATAAATAATATTTTAGCCCAGAAATTCACAGAATTTGCTGAGATGCTCTGATGTCTCCAAGCTGCTGTCATCCTCAGATTGCTGCTGGAGCCTGCACAGATTTGAAGGGTGGACACATAAGGAAGGCTTCATTTCAAAAGTCCCAGTTTTTAGCAGGACAGCAGCTGTGGTGCTCCAGTGTGTCTCAAAAGCCACTGTAAAACAACACTTTTTTTTATATAAATTCAACATAATATTATTTTGGTACAATAAACCAACCAGCGTTTAACTGGGAGCATCACCGATTTCCTCAATGCTAGAATATCACTGGAAACAAAAGACCATATTGGCATCTCTCCTGGCAGAGCCCAAGAAACATTTTCTTACTGACTGATACAGTATAATAATGAAAACAAAACCCAGAATGTATCATAAAAAGGAAAAGCAAACGTTGTAACATAAGTAGAAATTGTACATGAAAGAATAATGTTTCATAAGCAGGCTATATATGAGTGAAAAACTTATTAAATACACAGACCACAGAGGCAGACAAACTGAATATTAATTGAATATATTTTTCTAGTATGTATATTGTGGACGATTGAAAGGACACTCAAAAAAACATCAAGGAAGTCACCCCTTTTAAATCCCAACAAAATAATTCTAAACAGAAAGAATGCTGGATGGCATTTAAAAATAATTCAAACAAAAAGAAAGAGGAGTCTTCATGACTTCTTTTAAAGATAACTTGGTACAGTCTTTGGGAGCTCCTTGTTGCTTGCAGTTCAGGTCCAATATGAGACGCCATCCACTGGGGTGTTCGCTCTTTTATAGTTCTCCATCCAATAAGGGCAGAGTCAATTGCCCTCTGTGGGCATCTTCTCGCTCCCGTGGGTGACAAAAGAGTCAAGAATGTTAACGACTGCACTCCCTCTCACCCAAGATGGTATTGTTTAACTCCGATAAACCTGGAAGGTGATCCTCCGGCATGCATGCGTGACAATATTCATTTTGCCGCTGAGACCCTGACCAAGAAAAGCGGTTTGAGATAATAAGATGAGAGATATTCATTTGTATTCTAATTACCTGTTCTTTACTTATATTTCTTATTTACAGTATATTTACTGATCATTGATATATTAAATTCCTGGTCTTGACAAAGTGTGTGGAGTTTCCAATTTCTCCTTTGTCTTCTTGCTACCACACACATTAAAAAAATCTGTATGTTTGCCCAGTTGTTGCCCCTAAAGCATCCAGTTTTGAGTAAATGTGTCCACATATAAGGGAGCTTATGTGTAGTTTCCTATGTTTGAAGGATTGGCTCTGTCTCTCTGCAACTCTGTCATGGAAACATCAGGGTCCAAAAATGGGATAGACAAAAGAAATGTAAATGTTAAATAACACATTTTTAGAAAATGACTGTTATTTGCTACTTTATAAATAAGCCTTGAATTTATAACTTACCTTTCATGGTGGACTTCATTCCCATGTCACTTCTAACATTCAAGCAAAAACACCTGCCAAATCAAGCACAAATACTACTGGGTATGCAGCTAGCTGAAGGTGACATCCTATAGTTTCTTCCATCTATCCTGTCCACTTTCTAAAACTGTTTTGACCTGGTCATGAGTTTGCAAAGATGGAACCCATCCCAGCCAAACTGGCAAATAATGTGAAGCCTCATTGTATGCAGTGACAGCCTATAACCTAAAACTCACTCACTTACTCATGTACAGTAGGCAGTCATATTACAAGCATTTCATTCGACTGTGTTAGGAGCCACCAGTGCAAAGAGGAATCAAACTGGGATCCTAGACTACCAATGCTACCTTATCCAGCTTCTTTCCGACTGAGTAAATACTATATGCTATTTGCCCATTTTCCAAAACTGTTACCACAACACCCAAAAACAACAAGCAAAGCCCTGAGGCACACCGTACTACAACCTTAGCCAGATGCCAGTATGTTACAGGCCATGTAAATGCGCAAAAAGTCTTTGGTACAAATTGACCAAACTTTGCCACTCTGTGTCACACCACACAGCAAATTAATACTTAAAAGTGCATTTCAGATGTTAAACACTGACAATTTTGCTGTTTAGTATTATATTTTAAACATCGTTTGAGTGAATTTATACACTGGTGAAATATACAAGTTAAAATATAAATTAAGTTTAAAAATAAAACACACTGAGGATATAATTTGATGTCTTTTATATATGTCCTTAATGGTTACTCATTTATAAATATAATTTATATTATCAAGGAAAGAGAATTCAGAAAATGAAATAATTTAATCACTGAATGTTATATTAATGTTCATGCATCTCATATAATGAACCTGCTGTATGCCTTGTTTTGTCTATGCCAACTAATCTAGTCTGAATGCTTTCTAGAATTACATACTGAAATACTTCCAAGATGTTATTGACAAGCAGACATGGAGTGATGAAGGGTCCATTTCAGACAGGAGACTTCGATCTGAGGTCCTCAACTTAGCCTGTGACTTTGACCACCCTATGTGCGTGAAGAAAGCAAATGAACTCTTCAAGGAATGGGTCAGATCCAATGGCACTCTCAGGTTTTAGTATTATTCTTTTCTATGTCTTTTTGTTATACATAATCAACATAGACTTCAGTGTTATGTTTGCAACGCACCATCTCTTGGAATGCATTTTGTAATGTATATACCATATATACCATAAGTTCTCCTGCCGATAAGTCGGGACTTTTTTACCGTATAATTTCTGGTATTTTATAATGTTGGTCGTATAAGTCAAATGCGGAAAACTCACGCTATTGGTCCAAGAGATTATGATATGCTAACGCCCACCTGAGAGAGTAACCACGGAGCACATGGCCTTTTTTATTCTATGTATTGTGCCTACATGATCACACGGTAATACCCAAACTATCTGAAGCAACGTTTGCACTGCTTTGCGTTTTTTGTATCTCACACCTTCATACACCTTTATCATAAGAGCATCCATTATCTACGATAGAGCGTTAAATCAGAAGAAAATATGAAGCTGGTTTTAAATTAAATGTCATTGAAGTAGCAAAAGAAATTGGTAACTGTGCTGCTGCAGCAAAATTTACTGTGTCTGACAAACTGATGTGAGATGGGAGGAGGCAAGATGATGTAAAAAAAAAACAAAATTAAGTGCCGCATTTTTGAACGGGCATGTAAATTAAGGTCTGATTTTGTGACTGGTTTTTCATGTTTCAAGACCCGACTTATACGTGAATATATACAGTAATAAGAAAAAGTACTACATTTACCATTGCAACAGATGGCGCATTACAAAGATTAGTAGCAATAAAGTGCATATCTACAAATGTTTGTGATGTGCCATCTGTTG
This sequence comes from Polypterus senegalus, assembly GCF_016835505.1. NCBI lineage: Eukaryota > Metazoa > Chordata > Cladistia > Polypteriformes > Polypteridae > Polypterus > Polypterus senegalus. Next base: position 23,486,761 of record NC_053160.1, read on the forward strand.
GAATGAGAAATGCAATACAATTTATTACTAGAAATGTTTGTGATGCACATCTGTTTAATGACAGAGACATAAAAATGGGACGGACACACAGACACTTGTCCTTTTATTAAGGTGGATACTTATAATCATTTTTTGAACTGGAGTGTTTTTGTCTAACATCTATAGCTGCATTAGTCAATAATATTCCAAAATAGTTCCAAATACAGCTACTTGAAAAGTTTCAGCATTAGTATTTTGATATTTGGCACACTGTACTAATCCTGAGGGGAAACAAAACAGATTGCAATATGTCATGTATATATAAAAAAAATTCTACGGTCCATATGTCTTCATTTTAAAAGTTTTGGTGAAATTCAAAGCAAAAACAGTTTGCACAAAAAATAAAGAAAAAATTGATAATGCAGACAAAAACAAGTTAGAAAATGTAGTCATGGTGTGACATTCAGGTGCATTCGAGGGTTGTGCGCACACTGTAGCCCTCAATGGACTGAGTTTAGTAGACGGGTTACAGGACCTTCTTGATCCATTTTTGGGTTGTGTTGGCCAGAGGCTATCCCAGCAGAATTTAGCAAAATAGACAAAACAGGCCTGGGCAGGACTGTAGTCCATCGCATGGACCATTCTCACTCACACAAGCACATAAACACACACGGACACACACACACACACTGCCCATATTAATATACAGTGACAATTTGTGATTGCCAATTAATGTAATCTAAAGAAAAAAATGTGTAATTGATTCCTTGAGCAAGCCTGGCCATAGTTATTTTCATAAAGTGGGACTTGCAAAGCTACTCATTTATGACAAATGTTAGGTAATGTTGAGTCTGTTTGCCATCAGTAATGGCTATTAGAAGTGAAAAATTGGAAAATATACAAAGTTGGTGTAACCACTATCAAGGTAAAATTGAAACAGTAAACTAATCTGTAGTTGAAATCGCACAAACTGTTTCTCTGTTTTAAGATTTTGAGGTTTCAAAACTTTGTAAAGTGCAATCTGTTTGAGATATCTCAAAAAATGTAATTGTCTCAGCAGATTTTCTTGAAGAATAAGTCTGCAACATTTCAACAATATTGGTCTACTGGGGGCTGAGTTGTTTAATGCAGACAGACAGACAGACAAGGCTATCGCAATAGGTGCTTCATGCATTACATACAAATGCAACTAAAAAATAAATAATTACATTTCTTTAAGTTTCAATATGTTATCACATACACTGAACACTATATGCCTCTGTACCTTTCAATCTAATCTGTCTAACAGCTCATGTTTCTTTGCAGTTGTTAATATAAATTTAATAATAGTTTATGTAGATTTGTGGGCTGTTTGTCTGCATTTTCTCTTCTACTCATAAGAATATTTCTTTGACACTTTTTCATACTTTCTACTTCATATTAATTTAAAAACTTGGCAGGCAGTGTAGTGTAGTGGTTAAGGCTTTGGACTTTAGACTCTGAGGTTGTCGGTTTAAATTCCGATACTGATACTGTGTGACCCTGAGCAAGTCACCTGACCTGCCTGTGCTCCAATTGGAAGACCAAAAGAAACATAACCAGTTGTATCATAAATGCTGCGTCACCTTCGATAAAGGCATCAGCCAAATAAGTAAATGAAAAAAAAAAATCCTCATAATAAAGCTGTGTATTAAAATCAATGCTGCTATATGCTTTCAACAGTACTCTTGTTTTATAAATAAATGTTAAAGTTTCCAAGCCCAAATTTCCTTTTTATTGGTTCTGTGTGAGTACACCTATCACACCTCACAAACTGTGACTCAGAACTGGTCTGTATGTGTGAGTGTAAATGTGAGTGTGAGTAGGCCAATTCTAGATGGGGCAGCTGTCCATTGCAGATGCACTGAGTCACCCACCCATACTCACTCCAACCAGACAACAACAACAACAACATTTATTTCTATAGCATATTTTCAAACAAATGATGTAGCTCAAAGTGCTTTACAGGATGAAGAAATAGAAAAAAGACAAAATATATAAGAAAATAAAATTAGGCAATACTAATTAACATAGACTGCAGTGGGCTGGTGCCCTGCCCAGGGTTTGTTTCCTGCCTTGTGCCCTGTGTTGGCTTGGATTGGCTCCAGGAGACCCCCGTGACCCTGTGGATATAGCGAATTGGATAATGGAAAGATAATTAGCATAGAATAAAAGTAAGAAACGATGGCCAGGGAGGACAGAAAAAACAAACAAAAAAAAAAGTCCAGACAGTTGGAGAAAAAAATCTGCAGGGGTTCTGAAACCACTAGTCCACCCAGCACCCTCTAGGCATTCTACCTAACATCAATGACCTCAGTCGGTCCTCATTGTATTCAGGGTTCTCATGGAAGAACTTGATGATGACGGCCATGGGGACTTCTGGCCTTCAATCCATCAATATAGGGACATCACGGTGCTTTGATTAGGTGGTGGTGGTGCAGATCACCACCACAGAACACCGGAAAAAGAGCAACAGAGAAAGTAGGGGTTAGTATGGATTTTGGAGCCACCATGAATGATAATAATAATTAATTGAATATAAAGAACATCAGGATTAAACTAAAATGAAGCTATGAGAAAGCCATGTTAAAGTAATGTAGCTTAGAGTCACCAGTCAGCTTAATCTGCATATTTTTGGAATGTGGGTGGAGCATCAGAATTCATTTTCTTTATTCAAATTGGGCCGTAATTAATGAATAAATGGATGAACGAATGAATGAATTAATTAATTAAACAAGCCCAGAAAATGGATGTCTAGATAGACAGATGACTTGATGGACGTATGTTACTCTAGCTTGGGCAGGAAACTGGGTTTCAAGCCCTCGGTTTACAGTGCATATCTGATTCTTTATTATTTTGAATTATAAAACATGAATTGAACCTTTTCAGTTCAAATCATTAACAATAGTGCTGTATAAAACACTAAATGGATATTCTTTGAACTTGGTGAAGAGTCAGTGTGATTCCCTGTGGGTCTCAGTTTTGTACCTGTAAGGATCACTAACTAAAATTTGACAAACTGCATCTCTTGTTGCTACTGAGACAAAAGAATATCTTAAAATAAAAAGTGAATTCCGTTATAGTGAAAAATGTATTGTGTCCCAATGAAGTTAAACCGGGTTTAGTTTTTAGCAGCAAAGACATAAATGTAAACTTTGCTTTTGTAGGCTAAGTGGCTTTAAAATAATGAATAAATCAATGAATGTATTATTTAAAGTTCTTAACTTGGTCACTAACAGACTTATTTTTTGACAGTTTGCCCACAGATGTTATCATGACGGTGTATTCTATTGGAGCTAAGAGTGCTGAAGGATGGGATTTCCTCCTGGAAAAGTACAAAATTTCCCTGTCAGGAGCAGAAAAATCTAAAATCTTAAGTGCTTTAACAAACACAAAGGATGTTGACAAGCTCTTGAGGTATTTGTAGAACATTTACTGTATTAATCTATCACTTCTAATCACACCTTTTCATCTCCCATACAATCATCTACTTGACTTGTGGCTGCCACAATTATGTTGTAAATTTAAACTTTTTCTACATATCTTAGCGTTCATTTAATCATGTTGGTGATATCATCATTTGTTAGTGTTTCTTTGCTTGTAGTATTTGATTGCTATCATTAGGGGGACATGCTTCATGCATGCAACATCATGTTGGCATAGTTATGTGGATGTGGTGGCCAATTAGCAGTGGACTTGAAATGCAGCAGAGTGTGGAGACTCCCAAGTGGCCTCATATGTGATTGTCCCTGAGAGTAGACTGGTACCCAACCCAGCGTTGTTTCCTGCATTCTGCCCAGTGCTGCTGCAGTAGGCTCCTCCTCCCATAACCCTGAACTGAAATAAGCAGGCTTGAAAATGGATGGATACATTCACTTATAGTGGAGTTTAACTTTTATATTAAATTGCAGCCAGGAAAAGAGAGCAGTGAGTAAGTTTTAAAATAATGATATATCAGCTGCTATAGGTTTATATTGTGATAGGTTCCTGGGTGGGAAAGAAGGTGCCAGGAATGAAATTGGAACAAGGAAAGGACGGAAGCAAGCAAGCAGAACCAGTAAAATGCATCCTGGAAAAGAATGATTGAGTCTTTGCGATTGCCAGTATGATTAAACAGCTACCAGGGGGCTTTATCTTAGCATTTGCCCAACAATAATTAGTAATTGGACAGTATAATTGTACAGATGTTTCTTGACAGCTTCAGGTCATTGGCTCAGTCACAGTCGGCATGGTATTTGCTCATTCTCCCCATGTTTGTATATATATTGTTTCAAATGGATGTGTCACAGACATCATGAAGGTTTGGGGAAGCCATCCGTATATTATTTCCAGGATGTTTACATGTTTGAGTCCAAAAATAGCACTGATAGTATGGAGGTAAGATGGCGGCTTTAAAGACCGGAAGTGATGTCATCATTGGCACCGGAAACGGAAGTGACATCGTTGGGACCAGAAGTGATGTCATCAGTGGCACCAGCAACAGAAGTGACATCATCAGGACCAGAAGTGAGGCCATCAGTGGCGCCGGAACCCAGCAGGATTTCCCGTGAATGGTCTGCAGGAGATTGAGAGAGACAGTCAGCGCACCCCACCGCCAGTGGTGTAGCGTAGTGGGGGCGTCACTTTTAGGGGGCGGCAAAGAATTACTGTATATTTTAGTCTTTTAAATTGAAATACCTAAATAAGGGGGCGGCGAAATTTTCCTCCACCCCGGGCGGCTGACACCCACGCTACGCCACTGCCCGCTGCCCCCTGGTCTGGCATGCAATTACTATTATTTAGGCCAGGGGTGCCCAATGCGTTGATCGTGATCGACCGGTAGATTGCAAAGATAGAGCAGGTAGATCACGTTGCATTAAAAAAAATTTTTTTTTAAACGTTAGTCTATCATATATCCTCCCTATGGCATTTGCCACTTGATTGACATACAGGGCGGCCAGTCTGAGATCTCTTCTCTTCTAACACACTGGTCATCCCGCACGCACGATCAAACGCGTGAGCTACTGCAAATTTCCAGCTGTGATGTAGTTGGCCTTCCAATTTATATCGACTAAAGAAGGGGTTTAAAAAAAAATTTGTTTGGGGAGGGTATGGGCTGGACGTAGAATCGGAAGAGGAATTTTTTTCTCACAATATCACAATTGAAGTGCGTTTGTCTGATCTGTCAATCTATCATTGCTGTTCCAGAGAAGGAAAATGTGGAAAGACATTTTCGAACTGTTCATAAAAACTAAGAAACTGATGTTCTTCCAAAAAGCGATCTGAGAAAGAGAAAAGAGAGGGAACTAACAGTTAACAGTTAATCGGACAGCTGTCATTTTTCACTCGGCTGAATTCAAAAGCTCCTTGACTGCATTTTTTGGCTCTACTTATTTATGCGAGTCAGCCTTTTCCCACATGACGATTATTAAATGCAAACAGAGCAGTGACCATAAATGTATTGAATTGTTATTGTGCCATAAAGGGTATTCAGTTATGCAAGGTATGACAACATACATTTTATGTATAAAAGTATACTATATATATATATATATATATATATATATATATATATATATATATATATATATATATATATATATATATATATATATATATATATATATATATATAGCATTTTTAATGTAGGTATATCATTTTGACCTGGTCATTTTAGAAGTAGCTCGCAAGCAAAAAAGTGTGGGCACCCCTGATTTAGGCCCTTCAGCTGACTCCCAATCACACGTGTGTGACACTTGTAAATATACAAATACCAAAACCATGTCTTTTAATTGGTTGTTGTAAATGTGACCTAGTGTACACATTTGTACATGAGGGTGACCTGCTATAGACAGCTGCCCTGCACCAGGCTTGTTTCTTCTTTGTATCTGCAACTGGGTTAGCAAAGCCTATATATCTAATTATTAATACTTTATTTATATATTGATTACCATTATGTTCTTACTAATTTAAACAGTACAATGTAATCAGTTCAATACTAAAAATGAAATTAATATTCCAGGCTTATGCAACAATATACGATATTCTCATCCAGTGTTGCTCACATCCATATCAGAGACACACTCCTTGAGCTCATGTACTGCGGTCTGCTGGACAAACAGTCCATTATCCAGGACACCATAGGCTCATCCATCTGTATCCTCACCCATCTTTGAGCTGACCCCTTAACAGGGATGGCTGGATGGTACTGAAGGCATTGGTGAAAACCAAAGACATAATCCTCACAGTGATGCCAGCTTTGCCCAGGTGAGAATAAGCCTTGTGGAACAGATAGACAATTGCATCCTCCACTCCAGTTTTGTGGTGGGTATAGGAGGTCTATCACAAAAGGACACTTATAGTCCAGGGCTGGCCTATCAAAAGTCTTTGCAATGTGATACGTACATGTCGCTGGTTTATAGTCATTAATTGTAGGGGTGCCTGTCTTCTTTGGAAGTGGAACAATGCAGGATGTGTTCCATGGACTCAGCAGTTTTTTCAGCCATAGTGACTGACTGAACAGGTAGCACAATATACCACAAAGGTAGTGTCGTCGACCGAGGGAACACACTGGTCACAGAAAAAATGTTGGGATGTCAACCAAATCGCCCCTTTCAATCTTTGCAAAGTCCAGCAACTTAACGAGGCACTCGGTTGTGCTTAGAGAAATAACAGTATGTAAAAATAATAAATTAAAGTAATCAGCCATGTGCAAGGCTCTGTAGAGTACTCTGTAGAGTACTTGGGTGGGAGTTCTGTTCTCTGTTCTTGGTGTGCTGTCTCCAGAATGAGGCAACCCTTTCTGGGAGCGTTTAATCGTGGAGGGATCGAAAGAGCTGGAGTCAGAGGCCATCAGTGGGTGATTTCTAAACTCCTTTCTTCTGTTTTGCTCTTTTAGTTGTCAGTTCAATTGGTCAACAGTTATGGACAGCCCATTCTGATGATCACAGTGAAACTCACAACTGGCCATACTAGCTGAAATGGTAGTAGTTGTCGACCTAGTAGGGATTGTGTGGGAGAACTGTTATTTGGAACATAGTGGCAGTGGGAGGGAAAATCTATTAAATAACTGGTTTTAGGTATTAGCCTGGTACACATTCATTTCAACCACCAGAACCCTGAATTCTTGAATTCAGCAATTTTACTCAGTCCACATAGTGTGTCCCATAACCAAGCCTGCCCTTTTCAGTAGCTTGTTGATATAATGGGCTTCTCTTAAGGGGTATTTACCAGCCCAGCACACCATAGCATAGAAAACTGCACTGGCCATCAGAGATCTACAGTATAAAGGTTGTCACTTTTCACATTAAATGGGACCAATCTTCTAAGAAAAAAAAGCCTATCCTGCCCTTTTTTATATAGTTCCTCTGTGTTATTGGACCAATCCAGCCTGTCACTGATGTGGATGCCCAAGTACTTATAGCGCTGTTTCACATCCACAACCACTCCCTTAATAGTAATCACACATAGAGGCTCTTTGGTGCAGTGATGGTTAATAACCAGTTCTTTGGTTTTGCTGATGTTAGGTTGCAGACAATTCTTTCTGCGCCAAGAGACAAAGTTCTCCACCTGCCTCCTATCCTATGTCAATACACCGCATAAATACAGTATCATCAGAGAACCTCTGCAAGTCCTAGTGCAATTATGAACAACGCTGCTTATCCTCTCTCTGATACACAAGCACTGGGGTCTTCCATCCAACAAATTATTCAGCAGAAGTGTGTTAAGAAATGCCACTGGGGCTCTTTCACACAAACAGCAATATGCCTGTATAATGCCTCACTGCAACCGTGAGTGCCAAATCAGAAAGTTTCTTTTTTTTAAGTTTGTCCTTTTTTTTCAGCCATTCTGATGTGAACTTGGCAGGGTTTTATTGTTTATCACCATATAATAATATTTTTTTTATTGGGCTTCTGTAAACTGCCAAATTTCTCGTCTGATCTATTTATCATTTTATACAGTATAGTGCTTTTTCTATCTGTTTGTTTTCACACACATGCACATGGGAGACAGCTAAAGAGCTTGAATGAGGGTAATTCCAAGCCAGACCGGGATGCAACAGAATGTGCTGACTCTTTTTGTTGCTTTTCTACAGACAGTTCACGGGAAATTCCGGTGCTGATGATGTCAAGTCTGTTTCCGATCCCTTTGACATCACTTCCGGGTCCGAGCCAATGGATGAAGACCATTCCGGTTCCAACCCCTCTGATGTCATTTCCTATATTGGTGTTTAAAAGCTTCCACCTTTCCCCTATCCCCTCAGTTCTATTCTGGACTCCAATCTGTACACATCAGTACAAATATTTTGCAGTTCTTTCTATCTATCTATCTGTCTATCTATCTATCTGTCTGTCTTTTCATTACAGATTGCTACATTTGGGAATGAAAGAAGACACAATCAGAATGCAAGACCTACCCTCAGCTATTTACAGTGTGGCAATAAATCCAGTTGGCCATTCCCTAGCATGGAATTTTGTAAAGAAATACTGGAATGAACTGGTGGAAAAGTAGGTTGTCTTTTTGTTAATGTAATGGAATAATGTAAATTATATTGAACTAAATTCAATATTTAAAATACCAGAAAAAAATGAAGGAGATTTTGTTATATTTGGAAGACACGTTTACTCAAGATAACATTTTTTTGATTTTAGTTATTGTTTACCAAGTGGAAAATACACTTGTTAACAAGCATTGTTCCTCCATTTTCAAAGAAGTCAGGCACAGTGTCAGATGAGAATGCAGAACAATTCTTTATTTGCACATAGATATGCCCAAATGTCTCAGTTCATAGAGTGATCGATTAATTAAACAATCCACTCCCTTTTATACTTTTCTATGACCATTATCCTATATATTATGTCGCATCATCTGACTCTTAATAAGCAGAATTCTGTCATCTTAACCAATCAACTACAGCCACCAGAATTTTCAGACTCCTGTAGACTCTCCAATTTACATGGATGCTGCCTCGTTGAAAGGGGAGTCCTGCATACTTTACTATTGACTTAGTGCTGCTTCTTAGGAGGGGTCTTTGGGCTTTCCCATTAGTTTACCCTCGCTTTCCACAGGGGTGTTATTTACTCATTTACCTCATTTTAACCTTATTAACTACTTTGGTGGCTCCTCTAAGATGAGGCAAAAGCCTCACATGCTTAAGCTTTAAGCTATGTTTAGTTAACCCTTTAGTTACCTTCAGTCCTTTTCCTTATGTTTTAATTAATTCATTAACACAACTTCATATAAGAATATATTTGTAATAACGATAAAGATTATATACATTAAGAAAAAAATTCCATAGCATCTGTGTGTTCATTTGTACAGTTCTGTAGCCACTAATGGAAAAATGTTAGAAGAAAGACTTGTGAATTGTTGTGAATTCATTGCATGCAGATCATGAACGTAAAAGACGCATACAGTAAGACATTTATACTGTGCCTATAAAAAGTATTCAGACCTTGGATGTTTTCACATTTTATTGCTATACAACACTGTTCAACAGAAAAATATTATTTAAAGGTAAAGTAAAAACAGACCTCTGCAAATGGGTCTAAATTAACTGATTGTACAAATATTCGTCCCCTTCAAGTTAGTACTTAGTAGATGCAGATTTGGCAGCCTTGAGTCTACTTGCATAGGTCTCTTTCAGCTGCTTAAGCTCTGTCAGGTTGCGTGGGTTTTTCATTCCCTAAAGAATGTCCTTTCTATGGGTCTTTTAAGAACGCAAATCTGCTTAATCATTCCAGTATAGTGGTACATGTGATCTTTCACAAAAATCAATATACAAGGTGTGGCAGAAAAGTAATGAGACTGGCAACACTGCAAGCGATCTGGCAACGCTGCTCTGTTGTCCTTGATAGAGCACGTGTATCAGTACCCTCCCATAGCTCAGTGCGAGTTTCAACTCCTTCCGTTAACTACGTGATTTTTGTGACTGTTATTAGCAAAGTTGTGTTTTTGGTTGTGCGTCACACAAAATGGAACAGCGGAATTTGGAGCAACGTTGTGCCATTACGTTTGAAAAGTTAAAACAGGCCTATGGGGAACATTCTTTATCCCAAGTTTTTCGCTCGCACAAATCATTTTTGGAAGGCAGAAAACATGTTGAAGATGAACACCGTTCAGGGAGGACTTCAACTTCGAAAACCAATGAAAACAATGAACGTGTGAACACTCTTGTGAGATCAGACCGTCGTTTAACATTAAGAATGTTGAGTGAACAATTAAATTTGAACAGATTTACTGTTCATCAAATTTTGACTGAACATTTGCACATGCGAAAGGTCTGTTCCAAAATGGTGCCGAAAAACTGCCCTCTCCATAACAGAATTTTTGACCTCAAAAGGCATTCCTGTGGTTCCCCAGCCCCCTTATTCACCTGACCTCAGTCCATGTGACTTTTTCCTTTTTCCTAAACTGAAAAATGTCCTCAAAGGACGTCATTTCGGGACTTTAGAAAACATCCAAAAGAGTGTAACGGACATGCTGAAGACCATACCGGTTTAAGACTTCGAGCGCTGCTACCAACAGTGGGAACAACGTCTCCATCGGTGTGTAGCTGCCCAAGGGAACTACTTTGAAGGGGATAACATTGATGTTTGAAAAAAATAAAAACTTCGGTAAATAAAAAATCAGTCTCATTACTTTTCTGCCACACCTCGAAAGGTTTATTGAGAACATTCAGCTCAACACTGTTACTAAGTATTTATTTCTTTAAAAAAAATATCAAATCTTGATTTTAGGGTCCCCAAAAGACCACCATGTACTGGGGTCGCAAAATCAGCTCCAGCAGGGTTGAAGTAAATGCAGATTTTCATTCCAGGAACTATTTTAATTTGCAATTACTACTGCTAATACATTATAACATACATTTTTGACTTAACTTTATATCACATTTCTTAAGATTCCAAAGTACAAAGTTGCTTCAAAACAAAAAACATTTGGATGATGTTATCAGGAATAAATCATAATATTAAAAAATGTCTTGCATGTCAGAATGAGTACCTTGCCAAGTCATATAATTAAATTAAATATCACATATCCTTAACACAAAGAACTGGCTTGTAATTTATAAAATTGGTTGCAGAAAAAACCTGAAGCCATTGTGGCCCTCCAGGAAATGACTTCTCATAAGCAAACACTACGCTAAAATAATTAATGCCGAGGGCTGCCAAACCTCGTTAATATTTCGAGACAGATAATGCCAGAGTCTGGGAGCTTTATAACTAAAAGCTCTGCCTCTAACACTTGTTTTACTTGCCCTTGGAATTTTAAGCAGCTTCGCACCCTGAAACTGCAGTGTACATTCTGGAGTATAGCTTTCAATATTGGTAGATTGTTTAGGACAAACCTCAAAAAAGTCAACTGAATTGTGGGTCTGACTAAAATCATCCGTTTCCTTCTACCCAATTCATTTTTTTCCTGAAAAATAGAACAGACAAGTTCTTTAAAGTCTAATAAAAATCAGCCCTCAAATCACTGAATGTTCCAGAAACAGATTCCTAAGTATGATGTCCCTTATTATTCATGCTGAATAAAGGCATTGTAGGAAAATTTCACCTTTTTATCTCAAGCACCTTACACTTTTAGACTCCAGAAGCAGTTACCTTGTATTTCCTGATATTGGGTATTCATTTTCCCTCTCTCTTTTTACTATATATTGTCTCACTGACATAATAAAATAAAAATGATGCAGGATGTTTAGTATATCTTTTGTGTTATTTACCTACCCTTAATTTTTACTTAAAAACTGTATTATCTCACTGAATGAAAGAAGTAAAAATGTCTGGGTCATAAACATTATTTTAGGTTAACTAAAGGGTTTAAGTTTACCCAGTATGATTGATTGAGTGAGTTTAAACTGGTATTCCATTCATGGTTAGTCTCTGGCATGTATCCAATGGGGTGCCAAGGTAGGTTCTCATTTTTTATGATCATAAATTTAATTGATTTATGGATGGGTGGCACAGTGGTTAGCACTGCTGTCTCACACCTCCAGGAGGTTGGATTCAAATATCAACCCAATCATTTTGTGGCGTTTGTATGGTCTAAAAGTGTCTGTATGAGTTTTGTTTTTCCTCCCAGATTTTTAAAATTGGGCTCTTAGATTAAATGGTGACCCTAATTATTCCTGGTATGGGTAAGAGTGTGTGCAGGATTGGTCAATATTCTGAATTAAATGTTGCTAAACCAAGTGTTCGATGACCATGAGAATGATAGATATAGATAGATAGATAGATAGATAGATAGATAGATAGATAGATAGATAGATAGATAGATAGATAGATAGATAGATAGATAGATAGATAGATAGATAGATAGATAGATAGATAGGTAACGGTCTTATAGGCGGCAGTAAGATGTGATCAGATCTTCCCAGTGGTGCCATAGGTTTACACTTAAAGGAATTCACATTTGAATAGGGCAGGTCCGGCTTGTTGTCTCCACAAACAGAATATGCCACATGCTGGTAGAGGTCTGCTCCTTCAAAAGGTCCCCAAGATTGAAGTCACCAGCATTCCAGGCTCACAATGATTCATCATTAAAATAAAACAGAGATAGCGCTTCTTTAATGACTTTAGACACATGGTTTAAAAATTAATTGATGGATTCATTTTCTTTCATGGACTATTTAGGTTGCTTTTTCTTTTAATTTTTACTTCCTAATCATAAATTACTGTTTTATAATATTGAATAATAAATATATTTTTTAATTATTCTATTCCTGCATATATCTTCTGATCCATCTTACTTCAATTCAGATAAATAAAGTTTATATTTTTAATTTTCATATCAACTGTGCCTTGTAAATGTGTATGCACTGCTTGTTCAGTTTCATTATAATGGGGAATGAAATGTAATTTTTTCTTATACATTACAGATTTGAGCTGGGCTCTTTTTCTATAAGAACCATCATTGTAGGAACTACATCTCACTTTTCATCTAAAGAAGACCTGAATGAGGTACAAAATGAATATCAGATACATTATGTTTCTTGAAGCTGACAGATAAATAACAATGGATATTTAAAACAAAGTGTAAAATAACTTTAAGTAAGATTTTTCAAAGGCTTTAATTATTGTCCTAATAATGCACAACTTTTTCATAAACTACCCTTTACTGTAAAGTTCATTGCAGTACACGATTCTTCTAATAGTCTTGTAAAGCTTCCCTCATAATTTAAGAAAACATCCTTTGCTAGCTGTGCTTCACTGTTCTGAAAAATTTTTAAATGGTTTTGATTGCTTCTAAGACTGAAAAAAAAATTGTATATGTGCATGTAAAGGTGACAAATAAGTCTAAATTGACCTCATAAGGGTTTGTTGCATGCAATGGACTTGCCCTCTGGTCCAGGTCTGGTTCACATCTCTCTCTCAAATGCTGCCAGGATAGGCTCTGGGTCTGCACAACTAAACTGGATTAAGTGGATTTGAGAATATTATGGCATATTATACTGTACGTACATTATATATATACTGTATATATGTAATATACTGTATATATATATATACACACACACACACATACTAGGGGGCTTCACCCACTGCTTGCTTTGCTCGCCAACCCCCCCGGCCTGCGCTGCGCGCTAGCCACTTTGCATCTCTGCCACTTGCATATGTGGATTTCACTTTCGCCAAACAAGAAATCTTTTAATTCTCACGGATATGCCTTTTCATTGGGAAGAAACAGTACTTATCCCGGATGGCAACACGAATTAGATGATCTACAAGTCTCTGACTTAAAGTTCAAATCTGAACAATATATTTAATCTCTTTTCGCTGTTCCGTTATTTCACTGAGTAATAATTTCAGTTTGTTAGCGCTAATGCGATCTTTACTATCAATTTTTGAGACTTTTGAATTTTAGTACTTTCATTATCTCTAACTGCTCTGCATGTGTATCACGGCAACGTTTTTGAATTCTTTACGACATTCTATTTTGTCATCTACTGTTTGTCTTTTATTTCCGGCCCCAGGCGTGGTTAAATCTCTTGGCATAAAGTCTTGTCTCGTGGGACGTGAAAGTATCTCTCTGAAAAAGTCACATCTCATCCCAGGCTAAAAAGTCTTGTCTTGTCACAGGATTTTTTTATAAAATTAGAAAATATATATATATATATATATATATATATATATATATATATATATATATATATATACTCTATATATAAAATCCTAAGCCTAAAAGTGCAACAATTTTGTGCAACAATTTTATGTCACGTTTGTATGTCACAATTTTTTGTCATGCTTTAAATCTGGCTTATTTTAAAACCTACATATACAGTATATGTTTGGTATCATTCTTTTCAGAATTTATCTAACTTTAATATGATGTTGTTAGATTTCAGATTCTTATTCCGTTTTTAAATTATAAACTAAGAAATATCAAGAACTCAGTCCCACAAGACAAGACTTTGTGCCAAGAGATTTCACCACACCTGGGGCCCAAAATAAAAGACAAAGAGTAGGACAGCTACTGTACAGGCTTTTAAATGTTTGTAGCACTGTGTGAGATGCAAATCACACGGTACGGCAGCAGCAGCACGCCAGCAGCTGATCGAGCAAAGAGGAGGTAAAAAAAACCTGTTTTTCCATTGTTTCACCATTTAAGAGGGGGTTTTAGAGGAGCGACCGTGTCTCCTTGGGGTGCGTTCAGCCCTCCTCTTCACAACACAAACGGCAGAGATGCGAAGTGGCCAGTACGTAACGCAAGCTGGGGGGGTTTGCGAGTGAAGCAATATATATAATATACATACGTATATTTTATATATATATATTTACATACATATATATACAGTAATCCCTCGCTATATCACGCTTCGACTTTCGCGGCTTCACTCTATCGCGGATTTTAAATGTAAGTATACAAGGGATGCTATTGGCGGTTGGCTTAGAAGCTACCCAATCAGAGCATGTATTACATATTAACTAAAACTCCTCAATGCTATAAGATATGCTTCCCGCGCGGTGCTTATTTGCTTCTCACTCTCTCTGCCTGACGGAGGGGGTGTGAGCAGAGGGGCTGTTTGCACAGAGGACACGGACGCTCCTCTACAAAATGCCGCTTTATCGCGGTGCTTCTGTATACTTAAAAGCACGTATTAATTTTTTGATTGTTGGCTCTTCTTAGCTAGCGCTCTCTCTGACATTCTCTGCTCCTGACACGCTCCTTTATGACGGCGCTCCTTTGAAGATAAGATATGTTTGCATTCTTTTAATTGTGAAAAAGAACTGTCATCTCTGTCTTGTAACGGAGCACAGTTTAAATGTTTGACTAAAGGGTGTTATTTCATGTCTAGAGGGCTCTAATAATGTTAACAGGGTGGGAGAGTTTATAAGGGCTTAAAATATATAAAAATAACCATACAAACATATGGTTTCTACTTTGCGGATTTTCACCTATCACGGGGAGGGTCTGGAACGCAACCCCCGCGATCGAGGAGGGATTACTGTATACACAGTATATATTATATTGTATGCATATACTGCCATATACTCCAAAATCTGTAGATATGCCATCTGTTAATAAGTGGTCATTTTTTAATATTAACATATCACCAGCAATGAGAAACAGAAAGTAAAAATATTCATGTTAGCAAATTAAATAAGACAATGTTTACTAGTAAAAAACAGATGTTATTTTTTATGAAGTAAAAATATATGTGCCTTGTTAACAAATTAAATCAGGCATTTAAATTGTTGACTGAAAGCATGAAGATCTTAATTTTTGGTGTAATTTATACTCATCAACTGTTGGAGAGTGTTGTGGGTAACACTTAAAAATTAAAAATAAAACTCTTTCTATATATCAATATTGTGTTATTGTATATAGTAACATAAGCTAGTAGTGAGTGAAAACCTTCTGGTCACTCATGTAATAAGACAGCACAGTTTCTCTCACACTAAAGGCTAATCTTTAAAAACAAAAAAAGAAAACACCAGTATGAGCCTCATCTCAGCACAATGAATTCAGCTACATGGCCACCTATGACCAATCGGCCTAATTACAGTAGCTCAGGCTACAATATCAACAGGTGGGGTGTCACAGGTCTCACAGAACCAACATCTTGCACAGTGTCTGTTCTGTTTCCATTCTGCCAATGTCTATGTGGTTTTATTTCTGGGTACATCCCATTGTGAATGTGCCAAACAATGGTCTGGTGCCAATGCTGCTTCGGTGGGCTCTGCATTCAACAACCCTGAACTGGAAGTAAGTTTACTAACATTAATTTTAAACTTTATCACTTTTTCTTTTTATAGGTCATACACTCCTCAAATGATTGCTACAATGTAATGGCTACTAACATATTAGGTGCCTAATATTTTTCGAAATAATTAAAACAAACAAAATATGACATTAAATGAGTTGTCTAAAAATACACTCCATCCATCCATCCATTATCCAACCCACTATATTCTAACTACAGGGTCACGGGGGTGTATAAAAGTATACCACAGCCATACACACTTTTCTAGATTTCCATGACAGATTTTAGGCCAACTGGAATTACCTGCAAACAAGAACATCAATTGAAGCAGAAGTGGAATAATTGATAGGAATCGTCTTCTCATTGTGAGTTTGATTACAGTGAGTAGCTGCAACTGCACCCTCCTGTACTGTGGTTGGTCAATCCTACAGTAGCTGTTAGAGCAGTTGTTTCAGATTTGATTCCTTTGGGGCTGAAGTGTTTTTTTCTTAATAATAAACCAGATAATGAAAATTTAAATAAGTTAGAAGGCCTGCTTCTCCTCTCAAGCTTCTGTATAAAAAACTCTCAACCAGCTTAAATTTAACTTAAGAAAAAAAAAATCTATATAATAGTAGAGTGGAGTAAATTAGTACCATTCAGTCTTTGTCCTATGTTATCATATTTCTTTTAAGGCATGGCATTCAAACAGTTACTTTATGATAAAGAGAGTAATGTGTAAAGAGACTATATCAGTTGTGTCACTTCTGGCTACCATACTATTCATTAATCATAGCCATCTAGTAACTGAAAAACATGAGGTATTGTCTTAACAAAAATGCTAAATGAAAGGGAAGAAGCACTCCAACCACCAACACACATAATTGCAAAGTCAGAAGCTGTCGCTGCACTTAACTTCTTTATACTTTAGTGATCCTTTACTGCCCTCTAATGGATTCAACCGTACTTGCAGTGCCCTGCATAATGTTTATGACAAAGACACATTGTCCCCTGATTTATCCCTCTACTTCACAGTTTAAAAATACAAATCAAGCAATTCAGATGTGATTAAAGTGTACATTGCAGACTTTCAGTTAAGGGTATTTGCATACATTTTGACCACAACATGTAGAAATGACAACACTTTTTAAACATGGTCCTCCTATTTCCGGGCACCATAATGTTTGGGACAATTGGTGTCACATGTATTTGTGATTTCTCAGGTTTATTTCATTGCTTCATTAGTGCAGGCATAAGACTACCTTTGGAGTCTGTAGTTACCATTGTTCAACACAAGGACAAGAACTGTGCCAATGAAAGTCAAAGAAGCCATTATGAGGCTGAGAAACAAGAATACAACCATTAGAGAGATTGGAAAAACCTTAGGATGACCAAAATCAACTGTCTGGAATATCATTAAGAATAAAGAAGGCACTGGTGAGCTCAGTAATCACAAAGGGACTGATAGGCCAAGGAAGACCTCCACTGCTGATGACAGGAGAATCCTCACTATGGTGAAGAATTATTCTTGTAAAACAAAGACTAAATATTATGGAGCAGACTTGAATAGTTTAGCATCATTTTATTCCAAAGTGACTTACAATTTTTTGCATGTACTTTTACAGTAGTTGAGTGACTTGTGCAAACCACATAGAAATTCTGTGGCTGGAACTGAACCAACAACCTTATGGCTTGGGGTTCTATGCCTCAGCTACTATGCCACACTTATTAAAGGTAGAATGAAAATGATCACCAGACTACATTAGACAACATAGACTTCATCTAACAGTAGACTCTACATATTTTCATATAATAATGCTGAGTAATTGAACACACGTTTAGTAATTAGTAATTCTAAAAAAGATGTTAAATAATTCAACAAATATTGTTCGTTTTTTTTAATTTTTGAAATAATTCTGAGTAGCAACATGGTGCACTGTTCTAGTCCCTTAGGTCTGCGCTCCTGTGCCCCAGTTACAGTATCTGTTTGGAGTTTGCATGTTCTCTCCATGTCTGTATAACTTTTCCTCTGCCACTCTTCCCACCTCCCCAGAGATTCGGTAATGTGGTGACTCTAAATTGGCCCCAGCATGGCACTTACGTGACTTGCAAAGGTCTGGTGCTCTCTGCCTCCAGGACAGTTGACACTAAATTAGATTAAAAGAGTTTCAAAATTAATGTATGTATGTTAATTATGTACTTCTCAAAAGAGGAAATACTTTTATATAATTATATCTTTTTTGAATTTTTTTCAGGTGAAAATGTTTTTCGAATCTATAAAAGAACACTCTTCCCAACTTAGAGCTACACAGATTTGCCTGGAGAATATTGAGAAAAACATAAGATGGCTGGAAAGAAATCTTGAGACTCTGAGGACCTGGTTGTTAAAGAATATTATGTGATTTTAATGGCCTAAAGAATGGAAAAGAAGAAATAGGCAGCTGACACACACACATGAAATCAATTTGTGCTTTTTAAGATGTCACCTGGAGGAATTTCTGGTAAAAATATACAATCTACAGGACTCAAAAGTGTTTGGAAAGGTTGCATTGTAACACCCCATAATTCTGTCTCTACTGAACTGTTGATTCTACCTGCCTTAATTTGCTTTCCTTTACAAAAGTACAATTAACTTGACAGAGACACACCCTGAAAGGTGAAAAGGCATGCTTTCTTGTGAGACTTGAGTGTCTGACTTTGTATAGTTTACCTCTATTTAATGCGGTACATCATGGTGTCAAATGGTGGAACTCTTTGTGCTCAAGCAAAATATTTTTAAAGTGGAGTTTGGGTAATTGTCAACTTGTAATGTTTAATCAGTGAGTATAGATTTCTGAAAGACAACCTTGGTGTTTTTCATTTTGAATTTGTACATAATTGTGGCTGGTTTGGTATAATTGGGTGTTTTTAATGGTTAAATAAGTATGTTGTGATGTGCCTCTCAAACTAGTACCTCAGTATTCAAGTAAATTAGTAATGGTGCTTAGACAATTTACAAAAATATTTTTTCAGACTTTCCATTAACTAATATTTCCTAACTTATAACCGTACTTATATTTTTGGTCTGCTTGTACTGCTCATCTTAAACTTTAGTGTTTTTATTTGCTGCCTAAAGAAATCATAAAGCCAGTTTTCATGTGTAACTTATTCTCCTCAATATTCATATTTTACTTTAAGGGTCTTTCTAAACATTTGCCTTGCATCTAAAAGTACAGCCAGTGATGCTCACCTCAATGCCATGTTATCCCCATATCCATTATGATACAGTATCTAATTTATTTAATGTCCCATCCATACATCCATATTTTTTAGCCCGCTTTTCCTGTTAATGAATTATGGGAAGCTGAAGTCTGAATGGGATGCCAGCTAATTAAACAGCACATTCTCAAAATCTCATTCTTATAGGAACATTTTACTGCTCTTTGACAGCTCATTAGACTTAAGGAGATTCTCGTTTTTAGTTTATTTAAGAATCAACTCTGTCACAGATATTTCTGCTAAAATTCCTTAGAAGAATTAGCTTTAGATAATACGTAAACATAAGATACAACTGAGGTAAAATGAGTCAAAAATGAGAATTTGGTTTGAAAAGGATGTGAGATTTCTTGCTACTCTTGTTTTAATCTCCTTTAAGACTTCATATTTTTCACTTTTTGTTGGACTGATGCCATTATCCAAGGTGACATACAACATTTGAGATACAATTAACTACATTTAATTTATTTTTCTATTCGGAGCACAGGCAGGTGAAGTGACTTGCGTAGGGTCACATGGTGTCAATAGTAGGAT
Organism: Polypterus senegalus; assembly: GCF_016835505.1. Classification (NCBI taxonomy): domain Eukaryota; kingdom Metazoa; phylum Chordata; class Cladistia; order Polypteriformes; family Polypteridae; genus Polypterus; species Polypterus senegalus. The sequence goes on from NC_053160.1 coordinate 23,506,709, forward strand.
TTGAACCCACAATCTCAGAGTTTGCAGGCTTAACCACTATGCTACACTGCCTGCCTTTTCTTAAGAATGAGTATGATTGGAGTACAGTAATATAAATTAGAGCAACTATTAGTGTTATTCAGACACAAGAACTGCTGTTTTGTAATTGTAAAGTGTGTTATTACCACAAACAATTGTCTATACATTTCATTATATATTAATAAGCAGATACTGCAGATACTTACAGTAGTGAAAGAGGCCACCAAGAGACCCACAGGACCTCTAAAGGAGTCAACTAAAATGAAATCCACTGTAATTCAATGTTGTGATAATAAAATGTGAAAACTTCCAAGGAGTGAATACTTTTTGTTGGCACTGTATCTTGACAATCCTTATTTACATAACCTTTGTAAAATACCATTGAGTCAAGATTTGAAGATCCCCAAAGTAATATAATGTAGTCCAGTGGTTCTCAAACTGTGGGGCGGGCCCCCACGAAGTAAAAAATAGGGGGACGCAAAGATGTGAAAAAAAGAAAACAAGAATCGAAAATATGAAAAATGCGTCTGTTGAAACCAAAACAAATTAACTTAAACTACATTTTGATACTAGAAAAATAAATATAGAGTTAGATAAATGTCGATGAAAGTTAAGTAGGTATAATAAAATATGCATCTATGATATATCATTAATTAAAAAAGAACAAATTGGTATTAGTGGGCTCCTTTCAAAAAAATGTTAGAGGGGCGCGATTAAAACTGTTATGAAAACTTGGGACACACATACTTAAAGGTTGAGAAACGCTGATGTAATCCATGATCTGTTAACAATTTATAGTTCATACCCATATTCTTCTCTGGAGTCTCTCCAGCATGGTCATATCTTTTTTTGGAATGCAGAGACAGAAATTTATCTACTCTATATATATAAAATCCTAAGCCTAAAAGTGCAACGATTTTGTGCAATGACTTTATGTGACTTTTTATGTCATGTTTTGTGTCACGCTTCAGGCTTATTTTAAAACCTACATATACAGTATATGTTTGGTATTATTCTTTTCAGAATTTATCGAACTTTAATGTGATGTTGTTTTTCAGATTTTTCAGATTCTTATTCTGTTTTTAAATTATAAACTAAAAAATATCAAGAACTCATGTCCCGCAAGATGAGACTTTGTGCCAAGAGATTTAACTACGCCTGGGGCCGGAAATAAAAGACAAAGAGTAGGACAGCTGCTGTACAGGCTTTTAAATGTTCAAAGTGCAGTGCAAGATGGAGATCATGCAGCATGGCAGCAGCAGCTGACTGAGTAAAGAGGAGATAAAAAAACCCTATTTTTTTCCCATTGTATCACCTTTTAAGAGGGGGTTTCAGAGGAGCAACCACATCTCCTTGGGGTACATAAAGCCCCCCTTTTCACAATGCAAGCGGCAGATATGTGAAATGGCTGGCACGTAGCGCGGGCCGGGGGAGGGTTGGCGAGCGACACGAGCAGGGGGCGAACCCCCTAGTCTTTCTATATAAATCAGGAAAATGTCCTGCATCCACAAGACGACTATTGAACAAAGACACCAAAACACACAATGAAAGACACATAAGCGCTGCCATATACAATGAACATGATTGAAAATTGGTCTTACATTTGTCACCACTGTGCCCATTTTAATAAACATGTGTTTTGCTTTGCTCATAATACATAAAGCTAAATAACATGCTTTAGTTATTTAATTTTTTTTTGAAAGATGTTTAATATATATTGAAGCACAATTGCTCAAGAAAGTGTAATTCATTTTTCAACACCTTTCGCTGGATTCTAGTTTCCTTAATGTCTAAATTTTCCAATATTAAAGCTTGTGATGGATAGCTCACATAGGCAGATGTCCCAGCCCGGGTGAGGCAAGATTTATTTTCTGGACAGGAGGCCACCCCTTTAGAAATATAAAAAGGAAGGCAAGGATCGTCCTACCTCAGCCAGGAGACAGACATAAGATATCAATGTGAAAGTCGGAACTCTGGTTTCCCTGGAGGGATGGACCAAGGAACAATACCCAACAGGGTGGGCAATATGATGCAAGTACAGGGGGCAACAACCTGTCAGGGCTACATGGTCCCACAACATGTTAGGTGGCAGCATCCCTGGGCAGCGCTACCAGTACAAGTATCCACAAGGTATACTGGGAGCTGTAGTCCAATGGGGCAGCCTTGTTGGTTTCCATGGGTTCCGCCAGAGGGGTGCTGCAGGGATCCGTGGTCCTTACTTTGTAGGGCTTCCACATGACCCAGATGTGCTTCCTATAGGCCATGCCCTGTCACTAGAAGTACTCCCGGGTATCAGATAAAAGGAGGCGCTTTGCCTCATCCAGACGAGTTGGATTCAGGTGGAAGGGGACAAATCTCACCTGGGAGGAGTAGATTGTAGTATTTTGCTTGTGCAAAATCATAATAAGAAGCTTTGGGAAAGGTAATTATAGCTTTCTTTCTTGTAGTCCAGTTTGGTCTCACCGGAAAATATACTGTAACAATAAATCGGACAATTTGTATGAAATATACAAAGTCTAGAGTCTGGGAAGATTTTCATATTTGATTACAGGAATACTACATCCAAATATTATAGGACTCTTGACCAGTAAATTAGGGGGAGAGGTGAAACCTTCAGTTCAAAAGCTGAATCTCATGTAAATTATCTTTCCTGTTTATGATATGTGTTAATTTTTCTGAGAGTCTGTTCAACAATATTTAAGAAAAAACAAATGCATGTGTTTTGTATGATGTGAGCACACAACTAGATAACTGACATATAGATTATACCACACAAGTAACGCAAGCTTTTTTTCTATTGGATGTTCTCCACATGGTTTTCTATTATGCAGCATGGGTCACCACTGGCTTGTATTATACCATAAATGTTTTTATTTCCGTTCTCCAAGAAAACATGAGATTCAAAACGTTTCCCAATCACAACAAAGGGTAAGTAACATATCAAATGAATAATTTCTGGGTGGAGTATACATTTAATTGGCAAGTCTATTTTGGACTGGTGTTGTTTATAACAGTTTTCTGATTTGTACCAGATACTGCTTGGGTAGGTACTGAAAAGAAAAAAGCAGGTTAAGCAAATGGAAGACTGGCTGAATGAACTGTCCAGTTCAAGGCAACGCTGCAGCAACTCCAGGAGCTTTGGTCTCTGGCTAAATTATCAGTTAGAGCGCCTTCTGTGTGAATATCCACAGTGGTTACCACAATCCTGCTGACTATGCCAAATTACACCAGTTTCATCTCAAGCAGGTAAGACTGTGTGGTGACCTAATCCAGGTATTTAAAATCCTCAAAGGCACTGATGAAGTACTGTAGATGTATCAACATTCTTTCATCTTAAGGGAGAATCACATACTTGAGGACAAAGTGGAAATTAAGGGGAAGTACATGTAAGACTGAAGCCAGGAAAAACTTCTTTACACGAAGAGTTGTTCGACTCAGGAACAATCTACTGAAACACGGAGTTGAAGCAGAAACCTTGGCAACCTTTAAGAAGAATCTGGATGAGATATCGGGATAGCTTAGCTGTTTGTTAAACAAATGAGCTTCATGGACTGAATTGTCTCCTCCTGTTTGTCAAATTTCTTATGTTCTTATCTGTGAAACACACTAATTGGTCGAAATGTGAATTTGTCTGTAACTCTTCTTAGTGATGTACTAGTGTAGTGTGTAGGGTAACCTCTGGCCTTGTGACTACTGAGCCAAGACAGAGTTCAGCTCCCTGTGACTCGCTCCTGAAAAAAGTAGGTTTAAATAATGGATGGGGATTTTCACTGTTTATTTAAAAAGAATAAATAGGGATTGTATTCAGTGTTAAGTCACTTAAAAATACGAAGGTTCTAAAAACAAACTATCTATCTCGTTAGTTTTCTTGGGCATTAAATTTTTTACGGAGATTCATTATCTCTAATTGTAAAATCTGTTACTGTAACATTTTAACTACAAGATATCCTAACATTAGATAAAGCAATGAAATACAAACTGTTTTATCCACTGAGCCATCAATCCATTTTTTAACCTAACTATTCAGGGTCGTGGAGAAGTTGGAGGTTATCTCAGCAAGCATCTGGCACAAGACAGAAATAATCTCTGTACATGATGCCAGTCCATCACAGACTGAACATACACACACTCACACGCACACACACACACACTAGGACCAATTCACCTAACTGACACATCTTTGAACTTCAAGTGAAAACTGGAGCATCTAGAGGAAACCAACACATGCACATGAGGAGAACATGAAAACTCCATGCAGGGATCACCTGGTACACGAACCACTGTCTCCTTGTTGCAAGGCAGCAGCATATTCACAGCGCCACTGTGTCACTCCAACCTGTTATATGCACAGTAATAATTTAGAATGGTGTCTCTGAATCACCATGGGCTGCTGCTGGTGGGTCGCAAGTTGCTATTATTTATAACAGAAGTGGCTCATGGTGGGTCGTAATTTGGTGGCAGTTCCAATGATCGCACATTTTCCCACTGCTGCTCTGATGATTGTGCTCAATTACACTTAAACCATCAGGGAATTTGCTCATTTCTCCAAAGGGAATGCTTGCATGGGAAGAAATGCATTTGCGAGACCAGAAAGGTTGAGAAATAGTTGAAACTAACCATGTCATTTTTTGGGTACAGTTTGTTAGCATGGATCTTTTTAATATTGTTTTAAAGAAGTCACATCATATTGAGCATATGCACATGCAAGGGACGCTGGACCTACAGTAGCAACTGTCTTTTAAGATTGTCAGTTTTATTTAGCATTCACTGTAAACAAGCCTTTATAACAAATAAATAAAATGTCAGAAACTCCATCAAGAAAATGCAAAGAAATATTAGTTTCTAAACTGTTGATTATTTATTTACATAGGAAGCATACATTTTCTGGGTGAGGAGCATCTTCTTTTTTTCTCGGCTACTCCCGTTAGGGGTTGCCACAGCTGATCATCTTCTTCCATATCTTCCTGTCCTCTACATCTTGCTCTGTCGCACCCCTGTCATCACCTGTATGTCCTCTCTCACCACATCCATAAACTTTCTCTTAGGCCGTTCTCTTTTCCTCTTGCCTGGCAGGTTTATCCTTAACATCCTTTTCCCAATATACCAAGCATCTCTCCTCTGCACATGACCAAACCAACGCAATCTCGCCTCTCTGACTTTGTCTTCTAACCGTCCAACTTGAGCTGACCCTCTAATGTCCTCATTTCTAATACTATCCATCCTCGTCATGCCCAGTGCAAATCTTAGCATCTTTAACTCTGCTACCTCCAGCTCTGTCTCCTGCTTTCTGGTCAGTGCCACCGTCTCCAACCCATATAACACATACATTTTACATTTTCTGGGTGAGGAACATAGTGATACAATAATTAGCACTCACAGTTTTAGAGATCTGTAGGGATTCCAGACCATTAGACTGCTCAGTCCCCTCTGGGCATTATACCTAACATAAATGAAACAGTCCTCTTTGGATTTAGGGTTCTCATGGAAGGACTTGATGATGATGGTCATGCAGGCTTCTGGCTTTTAGTCCATCAAAGTTGGAGCATCGTGATGCTTTGAGTAGATGGTGGTGGCGCAGGCCGCCGCCACAAACAAACCGGAAAAAAAACAGAAGAGAGAGTAGGGGTTAGTACGGATTTTAGAGCCACCATGAATAGTTATTATAATGAATTGAACATACAGAGTATCAGGATTAAATTAAAGTGAAGTTATGAGAAAGCCATGTTAAAGTAATGTTTTCAGCAGTTTTTTTAAAGTATTCCACTGTATTAGCCTGGCGAATTCCTATTGGCAGGCTATTCCAGATTTTAGGTGTATAACAGCAGAAGGCAGCCTCATATCTCAGACAGATATGAAGGGCACTATAAAATAGAAAATACACTATATGACATATTGATAGATAGAGAGAGAGATATGAATGGCACTATAAAATAGAAAATTCACTATATGATAGTAGATACATAGATATGAATGGCACTATATAAGAGATAGAAAAGGCACTATATAAAATGATAGATAGATGGAGATAGATACAGTGGTGTGAAAAACTATTTGCCCCCTTCCTGATTTCTTATTCTTTTGCATGTTTGTCACACAAAATATTTCTGATCATCAAACACATTTAACCATTAGTCAAATATAGCACAAGTAAACACAAAATGCAGTTTTTAAATGATGGTTTTTATTATTTAGGGAGAAAAAAAAATCCAAACCTACATGGCCCTGTGTGAAAAAGTAATTGCCCCCTGAACCTAATAACTGGTTGGGCCACCCTTAGCAGCAATAACTGCAATCAAGCGTTTGCGATAACTTGCAATGAGTCTTTTACAGCGCTCTGGAGGAATTTTGGCCCACTCATTTTTGCAGAATTGTTGTAATTCAGCTTTATTTGAGGGTTTTCTAGCATGAACCGCCTTTTTAAGGTCATGCCATAGCATCTCAATTGGATTCAGGTCAGGACTTTGACTAGGCCACTCCAAAGTCTTAATTTTGTTTTTCTTCAGCCATTCAGAGGTGGATTTGCTGGTGTGTTTTGGGTCATTGTCCTGTTGCAGCACCCAAGATCGCTTCAGCTTGAGTTGACGAACAGATGGGTGGACATTCTCCTTCAGGATTTTTTGGTAGACAGTAGAATTCATGGCTCCATCTATCACAGCAAGCCTTCCAGGTCCTGAAGCAGCAAAACAACCCCAGACCATCACACTACCACCACCATATTTTACTGTTGGTATGATGTTCTTTTTCTTAAATGCTGTGTTCCTTTTACACCAGATGTAACGGGACATTTGCCTTCCAAAAAGTTCAACTTTTGTCTCATCAGTCCACAAGGTATTTTCCCAAAAGTCTTGGCAATCATTGAGATGTTTCTTAGCAAAATTCAGACGAGCCCTAATGTTTTTTTTGCTTAACAGTGGTTTGCGTCTTAGAAATCTGCCATGCAGGCCGTTTTGCCCAGTCTCTTTCTTATGGTGGAGTCATGAACACTGACCTTAATTGAGGCAAGTGAGGCCTGCAGTTCTTTAGACGTTGTCCTGGGGTCTTTTGTGACCTCTCGGATGAGTCGTCTCTGCGCTCTTGGGGTAATTTTGGTCGGCCGGCCACTCCTGGGAAGGTTCACCACTGTTCCATGTTTTTGCCATTTGTGGATAATGGCTCTCACTGTGGTTCGCTGGAGTCCCAAAGCTTTAGAAATGGCTTTATAACCTTTACCAGATCTCAGTTACTTCTCTTCTCATTTGTTCCTGAATTTCTTTGGATCTTGGCATGATGTCTAGCTTTTGAGGTGCTTTTGGTCTACTTCTCTGTGTCAGGCAGCTCCTATTTAAGTGATTTCTTGATTGAAACAGGTGTGGCAGTAATCAGGCCTGGGGGTGGCTACGAAATTGAACTCAGGTGTGATACACCACAGTTAGGTTATTTTTAACAAGGGGCAATTACTTTTTCACACAGGGCCATGTAGGTTTGGATTTTTTTTCTCCCTAAATAATAAAACCATCATTTAAAAACTGCATTTTGTGTTTACTTGTGTTATATTTGACTAATGGTTAAATGTGTTTGATGATCAGAAACATTTTGTGTGACAAACATGCAAAAGAATAAGAAATCAGGAAGGGGGCAAATAGTTTTTCACACCACTGTAGATAGATAGATATGTAATGCACTATATAATAGATAGATACACCAAAAAGAAAACATTTTATGGTAAAGAAAAAAGGCTAACCTACAACAGGTTCGCAATTAGGGCTGTTCTAAAAACTGTACAATAACCGCATTTTTAAAAAGTAAACTTTATAGCGGAAGTTTGGTACTGCTTTCAGCATTGCTGAAATTGTCACTGGATCTCCTGGAGAAACAGAGTTTAAAAAACGAATTATTGTGGTTGGACAAGGTTTGACAAAAAGCAACAGACGTTTTCTCGTTATTACCATTTTGTACTTGGTCCCTTCGCAGGGTAACTACGGTAGCCTATGATTACCAAAAGAGTACCAACGAGCCACATCGTCATTAGCCTATGCGCTCTATATTTTCATGGGTTCCGTTTCAGTTATCAAATGCAAATGTCCTGTGTGGCGGTACCATATAATGCATACAAAGGGTTATTATAACGAGTTATAGAAACTTTCAAATACAAGTACATACGACAAAATAAATTAGAAACTAATCTAATTTGCACAAATTTAAGTTTCACGATCACAAGCGGACAAGACACTCGTGGTACAAGACTAAGTAATAAATATTTTTCTAACAGCAGAATTTTCAATCCGGGTGAATACCCTAAAAACGAAACCGAAAGAAACTCATCTCCCAATCTTCTGTACCCGTATGTACGGGAGCGGACACGTTACCTTTTGAATAGGATAAAGAGAAGATCATTCGGTTATTAGGTAAACTCCTAAGGTAAAACAATGTTTACTAATATGGCCAAGCCAAGCTGTAGTCATCCTATAGACAGCAAGTTCCTTTCCTTGTGCCGCTAGCTGCTCCTTCCGTTGGCGCAGGTGTTCTTTTAGATGTGTGTGAAGTTCATTGGCGACTTTGAACTGGGCCGATGTGAATGTAGCCTGCAGCGGACAGCCCGTCCTGCGCTGCTTTCTACCCCTGCGATTGTTGCTACTTAATGCGGGTACAGAAAATGGACGGAAATATTGCTACAGCTTCGTTTGCAGTCGTATATAAATCCCAAGTACAGTACACGTGTCATATTCGCTTGGACTTGTGAAATGGAGAGTTGAATGTCCATTAACCTGGCCATTTAACTCAGTTCAAACATGATCTCTAAAGTTGTATTCGGGGTGTCGTTTCGTAACTCTTATTTATAGCACGCAACTGATGATAAACTTGACTTGAACCTGCAACACGGCATCGGGTGATAAGGAGCTCTATTACACAGTGCGTTGCAAATCTCGGAAGGAAAACCATTAAGGGTGCGTTTAACTGTGGGAGCCACGCAGAGATCAGGTAGCCTACTTGACGAACCTGGGAACGCGACTGAGGCTACAAGGCACCGAGCAAAGAAATGCAAACAAGTGATGCAAACTCGATTAATTAATCATCAACTGATGTTTTCAGCAATTATGGTACGTTTTATGAAAACCTTGACACGATACGGGACTGGTAAACACCAAATTAATCAAAGATTTTAAATGTGGTGGTCTACAAGCTGTAAGATCACACAAGTAGTAAGATGAAGTGATTGGAGTCCTTTTAACTAGCAATACCTTTGGCATCATATTACTGTACTAGTGAAAAGGTATTCGTTTTCTTTTACTTTGTGACTTTAATATACACAAACTATAATATACACAAGTTACCTTTAAAATGGTCTTGTTTTCACCAGCAAGCATTACTATACTGGAAACAGTTTACATGTTCACAATTTAACACCGGACAATACAGGGAGTTTTTTTGAGGGGAAATTGTCTTTTCGCATGACCTTTGGGAGTCAGACCACTGTACAGCAACCCCTGAGGGAATGTTCAGGTTAAGCACCCAACACAGTAGGATCCCTTCTGGCAGGAACAGGATTTGAACTGGCAGCTTTCCAGATACCAGCACTGATCGTTAGCCACAGAGCCACTACTTAAGCTTTTTTGCTTTTTCAAAATTTCCATTCAAAAATATACATTTAATGTTAGTCAAAAAAAATCATAATTTGATTTTTAAGGCCATCCCATTTACAGTTTTAAGAATGGTACATACCTGTAGTGGTATTTTTCAAATTCTGCAGTACTAATTTTCCATTGTTCCTCATTAATTCAAGCACTTGACTGGAACAGTAGTGTTCTTTCAAATAAACTGAGATGTCATTCTTTTAACAACCTATTATATTCAACTTATACAAATACTATTAAGAAATGTCCCACTGTTGTCCAGAGAACATTTTGTATGCATCATTTAAAAACTAAACATGTAAAGTTTCTTATTTATGCAAATTCTAACGAAAATTATTTTTAAAATGATATATAAACCTTTATGGAAATTTTAAGACCAATTTGGTTTTGATTACAATAACTGAATTTTGTAATGATATTGAAGGAACTGATTGTTTATTTTTCTTTTGTACTTGTTTCAACAAGTGCATCCCTTTAATGAGGATGGTGACATCCTTCACATCTTCTATAGCTTTGATGGCCAGTGCACAGGTTCCTCTGCCGTGGTGTGCTGGGCTGGTAACATCACTTCAAATGAGGCCCACCTAATCGTCAAGCTAATTATAAGGGCAGCCTCAGTTATGGAATACACTGTAGACCCCCTAGAGATTTTTAGCAAAGGATTGAATTAAAATAAAGCTTATGAACAATGCTGCATGTCCTGTCTCTGGCACAGTAACACTAAGGACTTTCTGCTAACAAATCTTTCAGCAAAAGTGTGTCAAGAAACGTGATAGGGGTCCTTTAAACCAACAGCAATATGTCTGCGTAATGCTTCACTGGGACAGCCGAGTCAGGCGGTTTTCTTTCTTTTTTATTTTCTTCATTTCTAGTTGTTGTGTTCAGACTATAGTGTGCGTGAATGTATATTTATTTGTCTATTTATTTATTTAAAAAGCCAAATTTCCCCCGGGGACAAATGAAGTTCATTCTAATCTAATTTAAAACAATTCTTACTTTGATAGTTATTCTACAGATTGTATTACTTTTGGTTTTTATAGAAAACAAACAAGATGACCTTTCAGATAATGTTCTTATTATTTTAGGTATATCTTTATTTTAACTACTACTTCTCTCTCAGTTTTCCTTAAATGACTTGAATAATTATTTTTCTGCCTTAAAGTATGTGAAAAAACTATAAGGGACTGTCGTGGAATTGCTTTTCTCACATGCCCTGTTCTTCACAAACTCAATATATTCAATAACATTTCTGTCTAATGGTTTTATTCAGCACATTTATGTCATTCTATGCAGGTTTATTACATTACAGGGCGCTGTAGTTCATTTAACACATAGTGTATATCTGTGCAATTGGCAGAGTGGATTCTTGCACTTAACTTCAGTGGTGCCATTTATGTTGCAAAAAGGTTTATTTATGATTTTTTCTTGAATACCAGTGTGGTAGACATTTGAAAACCTATAAAAGGGGGCCTCGAGAGGAGCTGTGGTATTATATGAAGAAGTTGGGAGTTGCAGAGAAGTATTTAAGAGTTGTACAGGATATGTACGAGGGAAGTGTGACAGTGGTGAAAACTGCAGTAGGAGTGACAGACGCATTCAAGGTGGAGGTGGGATTACATCAGGGATCGGCTCTGAGCCCTTTCTTATTTGCAATGGTGATGGACAGGTTGACAGACGCGATTAGACAGGAGTCACTGTGGACTGTGATGTTTGTTGATGACATTGTGATCTGCAGCGATAGTAGGGAGCAGGTTGAGGAGACCCTGGAGAGGTGGAGATATGCTCTAGAGAGGAGAGGAATGAAGGTCAGTAGGACCACTAAGACAGAATACATGTGTGTGAATAAGAGGGAGGTCAGTGGAATGGTGAGGATGAAAGGAGTAGAGTTGGCGAAGGTGGATGAGGTTAAATACTTAGGATCAACAGTACAGAGTAATGGCGATTGTGGAAGAGAAGTGAAGAAGAGAGTGCAGGCAGAGTGGAATGGGTGGAGAAGAGTGTCAGGAGTAATTTATGACAGACGGGTATCAGCAAGAGTGAAAGGGAAGGTCTACAGGACGGCAGTGAGACCAGCTATGTTATATGGGTTGGAGACGGTGGCACTGACCAGAAAGCAGGAGACAGAGCTGGAGGTGGCAAAGTTAAAGATGGTAAGATTTGCATTGGGTGTGACAAGGATGAATAGGATTAGAAATGAGGACATTAGAGGGTCAGCTCAAGTTGGACGGTTGAGAGACAAAGTCAGAGAGGCGAGATTGTGTTGGTTTGGATATGTGCAGAGGAGAGATGATGGGTATATTGGGAGAAGGATGTTAAAGATAGAGCTGTGTGGTAGACATTATTTATTATTTAGTATTGTTTTTGATGCATTTGAACATCACACATCCTTGTATTCTGGACTATAAAATATATAAACTGTTGTTATTTATCAGTTGATTCTCCAAAAATTGTTTTTCTTTTTTGACACTCGGTGCCACTTCTAGAGTAACCAAAGTAGTGTGCCAAGCATGGCCACAGAATTAAACATCAGAGTGGTTAGGAAACCTAATGGTTAACTCTTATAGATATAGTGTAATGAAGCACATCTGTAATGGACTGGCACTCCTCATCCACTGACTGTTTCTGTCTTGTGCCTGGTTCTACTGGGATAGGCTTCAGCTTCCCTATGACCCTGCTCTGCATAAGAGGGTTTGGAAAATGGATGGATTATCATGCCATACTACAGTTACAGTATAGAGTTAAACATGCTGTGCCTCATGTTGTTAAATACTCAATAGACAGTGGGCTGCTGGTTGGCATAGGTCAGCTGAGTTGTAACTTTGTTTATTCCAAAAGACAGTGAGCCTTTTATCTGCATGGACGTGGCTAACTGCAGCTTTTGTTTTTCTGTACTGCTCAGATGATTTGTTAAATGGATTTTCCACACAACTCTGAATTGGATTAAGTGGATTTGGTAACATTATGTGACATATATTGATTCTTAGTATAGTTAGAGCCAGTTAACCTTTTGCTTGTTTTCAAGGTTTTTGCTTGTAGTGTTGTTGTGTTGTAATGTTGTAATTTTAATTCAAGTATTACATTAAGAATTTGTCATTTCAGTTATATTCTACATTCTATTTGACTTCATAGTTAAATGAATTTTATTTATTCTTTCATTTCATCCTTTTTGTTAAACTGACTCTGAATACTGCACCATAATGTTCACTGTGCTTTATAGTGTAACATTTATTGATTAAACATATTTATATACAGTATTCAAAGACGAAATTATGAAAAAATAGACACACAGTTAAAAGTTTACCAAGATTTATTTCTAAATATACAGTACATTTATAATAGCCGGGTTTCTTTTGTCTAGTACTGTATTTAACTGGCAAGTTTGATATTTGACTTGCAAATATAGACAAATGAAGGAACACTATCTTTCAGTGACACTTTCACTCATTTTTTTGCTTGTAAAGTACTGCAGTGAATGACACTTTAATTTTGGGGGGATGCATTCTGATACAGTATAAATGTGTTTACCCCTTTAAAAATCTAAGAGAAGCTGTCTTTGCTATACATAAACCTTACCACAGACTGCCATATTGCTCTTCTAGCATATTGTCCTAATAGTAAATAGAATGACAGACCTTTATTTGTCCCGGGGGAAATGTAGTTTTTTACAGAAGCTCAAGAAATGTTATACAAAACAACAGCCCCCCTCAAACACACAAGAATTACAAAAAAAAGAAGGAAAAAAAAGAGAGCAGTCCGAGTCAGCCGTTACCAATGCATGTTAACGCAGATATAAAGGAGTCTGAATACGCACTTTGAGCTACTGTTTGTATGAAAATGTGCTATATAAATAAATGTTTTGTTGAATAGCGTTACTTGGCACACTTTTCTTAAGTAATTCATCCACCTGAACCCAATGCAATTTGCCTGTCGGACAAATATTGGAGTGGAGGATGCAATTATCAATCTGCTCCATAAGGTTTACTCTCACCTGAACAAAGCTGGCAGCACTGTGTGGATTATGTTTTACAAATTTTCTAGTGTATTCAGTATCAGTCCTGGATAATGGACTGTTTGTCAGGCAGAGCACAGGTTGTGAGACTCAAGGACTGTGTAAGCAACACTGGAACACCACATGGAACAGTCCTGTCTACTTTTCTCTTCGCTCTGTGCACCTCAGACACTTGCAGAATTTCCCAGATTGTTTCTCGGATTGTATTTGTGAAGGGCGTGAGACAGAGGAGTCAAGTGGAAAACTTGGTTTCTTGATTCAAAGAGAATTGTCTACATGTAAAATCAGCAAAACCAAGGAACTGGTTATTGATTATTGCCACACCAAAGAGCCTTTATGTCCAGTCACTATTCAGGGAGTGGATGTAGAGGTAGTCCACTCCTACCATTACTTGGGGTCCACATTAAGGACAGTTTGGACTGATCTAAAAACACTGAGAAGCTACATAAGAAAGCATAAAGCAGGCTCTTTTTTCTTTGGACACTGTTTCTTTAATATGGGAAGTGACATCCTTCACATCTTCTATAACTCTGTGTAGACCAGTGCAATTTTCAACACTGTGGTGTGCTGGGCTGGTAACATTACTGTAAGAGAGGTCCACTGAATCAACAAGCTAATTTAAAAGGAAAACAAGGTTATAGGACACACTCTGGACCCCCTGGAGATCGTCGCAAAGGAGCCATTTTTGCCGTTTTGTGCACCTTACTACTCACTAGAGTGCAGGGAATATCGGTCAAACCAATGAATCTAACTTTCTTTTTAGCAACGAGAGTCCAACTAAAACGTAATGGTTGGTATTGTCATAGTTTACAGTTGATTACCATCGTCAACTCCTCCTTTTGACAAAAGTCGACATCAGCCATGATAGAGTTAAAGGAACAAGGTGTCCTAAGGCATAACATTCTGCCCAACCCTTGCTTATGTAACTTTCATGTTAAATAAGGATTTGAATACAGAGTTGCAAGGCAATACCCTTTATCACAGTGTTGCCAGGTAGGTTAGAAAATGGATGGCTCTTCAGTTGTATTTGCTGTTAGGTAAGCTTGGCAGTAAAGATATGTTCTGATTTTATGTAAGAAGTTGATAGAAAAGCACACTTTTACAAACTGAGGGCCATTATGAATAATGTTACACATCCTCTCTGTGATACAGCAACACTGAAGGCTTTCAGGCAACGAATAATTCATCAGATGTGTGTCAAGAAACGCTATGCGGCCTCTTATACCAACAGAAATACTTCTGCATAAGACCACACTGTGACTGGGGCTGCTAAGTCAGAAGAGTTCTTTCTTTTTAATTTATGTATGTATGTATGTATGTATGTATGTATGTATGTATGTATGTATGTATCTATCTATCTATCTATCTATCTATCTATCTATCTATCTATCTATCTATCTATCTAGTAAAAGTACTGTAGTTCAAGTTAGTATATTACAGGGAGGAAGTAAATAATTGTCCATAAAGACCATCAGATTGTCTTCATTCTCTCCTCTGCTACTACTGTACTTCTCCAGCAGATCCAGTTTGCATCCCATAACTGAGCCTGCTTTCATAACTAGCTTGTTGATTCATTGGGCCTCATTGAAGTGATGTTACCGGCTCAGTACACTACAGCATAGAAAATCGCACGGGCAATCATACAGTTGTAGAACATGTCAGTGATGTCATTACACATATTAACTCTTTGAGGGCTAAATATTTTTCCCAAAAACAATGGCTTCACTCAGAAATCAGCATAATATGTCTGTTGCTGCATGCTGTGGCTGCCAGTTTGCCAAGAATGTGTGGCAGGCTTGCTGCCAGGCTCTCTTCACATGGCTGTGACAACAGCAGTGGTCAAGGTTGCAGTGCATTACAATCTGGTTTCTACCTCTTATCATTGTTAAGTGGCAGTCCTCCCTGACGAACATTGTCAGTACTATGACTTGCTGTAAACGATCAGCTAAAGCTGGAACCTCACCTTCATTTTCAATCACTTGTATCAAAAACTGAGTCTGACAAGTCATAGTCCAGTTCGGAGATAATAGGCAAAACATTGTCCACAGAGTATTTTGCATTACACATTCGCTTTGATCTCTCGGCAGATGTCAGTGCCATTTTTGCCGTTGTGTGCACCTTGCTACTCACTAGAGTGCAGGGAATATCGGTCAAACCAATGAATCGAACTTTCTTTTTAGCAACGAGAGTCCAACTAAAACGTAATGGTTGGTATTGTCATAGTTTACAGTTGATTACCATCGTCAACTCCTCCTTTTGACAAAAGTCGACATCAGCCATTAAAAAGTTAAAGGAACAAGGTGTCCTAAGACATAACATTCTGCCCAACCCTTGCTTATGTAGTTCTTGGACTTTCATGTTAAATAAGGATTTGAATACAGAGTTGCAAGGCAATACCCTTTATCACAGTGTTGCCAGGTGGGTTAGAAAATGGATGGCTCTTCAGCATAAACGTTTATAGTTGTATTTGCTGTTAGGTAACCTTGGCAGTAAAGATATGTTCTGATTTTATGTAAGAAGTTGATAGAAAAGCACACTTTTACAAATGAATTAATAGTACCTTGAGGACTGAATAATCACATTCCACATGTGAAGATTTTCACTTTTTTAATTTTGTGATCTCTTGTCTAATTTACTTTTTTTTTTTGCTTTTAGGATCAGCAGATTTGATATTGTGCTTACTGGACAAAGGACAACTTTGTGTTATGTTTATAGAAGTGAATTGCAACAACACTTTTTTACCTTTCGGTTTTTAATATGTCAAGCAACATTTGG
The DNA here is from genome assembly GCF_016835505.1 of Polypterus senegalus. Lineage (NCBI taxonomy): Eukaryota > Metazoa > Chordata > Cladistia > Polypteriformes > Polypteridae > Polypterus > Polypterus senegalus. The sequence goes on from NC_053160.1 coordinate 23,523,122, forward strand.
GTGTTCGTTTTTATAATACTGTCAATGGTATTAAAGTTTCATTATGGAGTGCCATGTGAAAGTAAACAAGGAAAATTCAAAGTTGGTAATAATGACTCATTTCCTTGGATTAGTATGCGCCTTCCTGATAAAGTTGTACCCCTACACTATGATATTCTTATCCACCCAAATCTGACTAGCCTTAAGTTTAGTGGCATGGTCGTAATTGAAGTTCTGATTAAACATGATACTGACTTCATAGTATTGCATAGCAAGGGCTTGGAAATCACATTTGCAAGTATCCTCCTAGAAGCAGACTGGAAAACGGATAATGAAGAAATGAATCTTAATGTATTAGAGCATAAAGCTCATGAGCAAATTGCCATTATGGCTAACGAGACTTTGCTTACAAACCAAAAATATCGCCTTCATATCAGATTTCAAGCCAGTTTAGCAGATGGATTTGATGGCTTCTACAAAAGCACATATCTAACATCAGTGGGAGAAGAAAGGTATGTTTTCTTAAGATTATATGGTATACATGTTTTTCTGTTGATTTTAAAATTTATAAAATGTTACAGTATAAAAGCATGTCAAATCGAATATATTCAGTTTAAATTAAAATGCTCATTTCTTCAGATATTTGTAAGCAGTAATGAAATGTAACATGTAATAACTTGACAAATCATACACTGTATTATGATATCCTCACTGAGAGAACAGTGGTTGACTGAACTAGATGCATCTCATGGCTTTTGACATTTGTACAAGAGCTTGATGACAAAAACGCAGAGCCCTGTACCTTTGTGTGGAAGCCCCAGAGTGTCATCAAGGTTAACACATGGCCTTACACAACCCAGAAATGCTAAACAACTTTTCATCATCTACAGATGATATCATGCCTAAAAATAATGTGTCTGAGGCCTTTACCCAATATATCTTTTGTTTATAAAATGTTTTATAAACGATTCAATCATCAAAAATGCTCTATAAGTAAATATATTATCGTTATACTATATTAACTTATTCGCTTTTCCTGGTGACGGTCGTGGCTGTATTCTTATTGTCATTATTAGCTCTGCTATCCATCTAAGACAGGTTGAAATCTAAATAATCAACATAGTCCTCAGTCTTATCATTTGCAGTGTGCCATGCAATGCTTATGTTTCTGTTATATGCTTTTTGGTATGTCAGTCAGTCAGGCTGCTGGAGCCTGTTTGCGCTAGTGGGACCTTATCTGGAGTACTGTGTGCTCCGCCCCCTGCTCGCTTCACTCGCTCACCCCCGGGTTTGGTTTACTGCATATACAATTTAAAGAGATTGTTATTTTCATGGGAATTGTTACATATTCATTATTTTCACTTTTACTTTAAAACTTTTGTAAAAACAATACTTGTCCTTTATTTCCGGCCCTGGGCGTGGTTAAATCTCTGTCTTGCAGGACGTATAACACTGCTCATGTTGTGAAATTCGGGTGGCTGAACGCATGCTAAGGAGTTGCAGTTAGATCATCTGCTGGCGAGCTGCATATTCTGTTTTTCGTGCTTTGCGTAGATCATTTCAAAGCCTATACAGCAGCTGTTCTTTTGTCACTTTGCGTCTCTGCTTGTCGCATTGTAAAATTAGATATATACGCACGTTAAGCTATGCGGTTGGATCATCTGCTGGCTTCCTGCTGCTGCTGCTGGCAAGGTGCGTGTTCTGCTTGTCACTTGTCGTTGTTTTAAGAGCTGGGAGCACATGATGTCTGTCTGCCAAAAGCATTTCAACAACTGCTAGGTTAGATGCCCATGAACTTGTTTTAAATGATGTCTCACTGCCTTGTGTCGCGTGACGTTAAAATGTCTCTTTGGGTGTCTATTCTTCGTATTGTTCTGATACGCTTTATATGTGTTGAGAGCGCAGTATGTGTCTGCACTACGTGCTTTTACACGACTGACTGTTTTTTGATGCATGTGCTCTTGTATGATATCATTTGTGAGTAGGGCGTGTCTTGCAAGAATCTCATGTTCCACTTGCCCATGAGACGACCCTGGCATTGTCTCTTGGTACCAAGTCTCCTGTTTAAGGTCCCTGCGAGATGCTCCGTGGCCAGTCTCTTTCATCTTGTGGGTCTTTAAAGTGTCTTCTGAGAAGATCACGTATTGTCTCCCTTCCACCAAGATTTTTTTTTAATAATAATATAGATATTTGAGCTATAAGCTATGAAGAGAGATTAAAGCAAACTGAGATTAAGAAATGACACAATCAAAGTGTTTAACATTTTGAAGGGAATTAGTACAATGGATCCCAAGTGTTACTTTAAAATAAATTCTTCAAGAGAAGCACAAAGACACAGTTAAGAACCCTGTTAAGGGCAGACTTCATACAAATACTGGAAAGTTTTTTTTACAGTATATATAGCACAATAAGACAAGTGGATAGTTAAATACTGTGATGGACAGTAGGACATTAGGGACCTTCAAATCTCAACTTGATGCTATTTTGAAGAGTCTTGTTGAAAAGGACAACAAGCTTGTTGGGCTCTATGGCCTGTTCTTGTCACAATAGTTCTAGTGTTCTAATGTAAAAAAAAATGTTTATTTTTACCAATGTTAAAATGAAAACATACAAGTCTAACTAAGACGAAGCAGTACAGTCAGCAATTGCTATGTATTTTAACACAAAATAAGTAAAGATGTTTTAAAAGATCATTCAATCATTCCTGCTATTAAGACAATTATAAATGAGCATCCTGGTCATTTTTGTTTTATGTTTTCAGTTTATTTTTGTTTTTATCTCTAAAAAGGGTATTGGCTACAACAGATTTTGAACCGACTGCAGCAAGAATGGCATTTCCCTGTTTCGACGAGCCATCTTTCAAAGCTACATTCTCAATCAAAATACGAAGGGAGAGACAGCACATTACATTATCCAATATGCCAAAAGTAAGTCTTTTGGGTTTTTTTTACGGCATATAGCACCATAATCATCAGTTTCGCAATCCGTGTCGATGTCTGATAATCAATTCACATTCTCATCACTATCGCTTGATTCAACTAATGGTTCAGTTTCAGTTTGTTCTAAAACTGGCTTTACAGCTTTTCATTTATACACCACTGTGTATTTTTGTTGAAAACTCTGCTCCTCTCATGAAAACTAATAAGTCGCCATAGCGTAGAAGAATGCAGAGAAGTATTCATAATTTTTTTTTTTTTTTTTGCAGCATGGTTTTATTTTGTTTATCGTGGCTGAGTGCAGGAATAACAGGCTTGGCAAAGAAAATTTGGGGCCCCACTCAGGTTGTCCCATTTAATAAACAGTCCATACAAAAAGAAAACGCTCATTAGGCATTGTTTCCTTTGTCCTCAGGCTAACAATAACCAATTATAAGGCTCAGTTCTAGCTATGGATTAGGCTCACTTTGCTCAGGAAGCTTGGGTAGCTGGGATTCTTTGAGTCAGGGAACCAGAAATGGTGGAGTTAGTTGCCCTCTCTGGACAGTTTCTCAAAGCCCAGTTTTACTTTTTTAAGTTCCTTGACAATCCACAGACAGTATTGGAAGGGAGAATGAGTGGGATTCCCCAATGCAAATTTACTGCGATTCAAAGACTGGGGGGATTTGGTCTCCTTGGTAAAACAAACACATTTAAGATTGGGGTAAAATATTTTGTTTAGCGTTGTCGATTGCTTCTGCATACCTGGGGTTTGTCACGAGTAGCAATAAATCTGAGAGAAACTGATTGCATTTTTTTATCATCACATAGCCTTGCATTTTTTAAAAAGCCAACACTGTTGTCCACCTGCAGATTTTCATTACGTTTGCAATGCCAATCAATTGTAAGAGTTAAGTGCTTTTTGAAGTTATAAAAGCAAAGAGGAATTAGAAGAAAAAAAAAACTGCAAGTCAATCAAGTTAATCAATAGAGCCAAGCCACAATTGAAGAGAATGACACTCAGTTTCATTCTACAGCTGATGGAAATGCTGTTTTTCACAATGTGATAAGACGAGAACAAGTGGGAGCTTTTAAATGGGTAAAAGACTATCTGAGTGACCATTATTTCTGTGTGACTTGAGAGTAAATATTGTAAATAAACGTGTTGGTTTGTGCATTTATTCAAATCAATCCACCGTATTCAGAACCAGTACTAATTTTAGACTTTGGTACTAATGGAGAGTCGAACACATTTTAGCTTTGAATGAATCAACTTTAAATCACCTTTGTAACATTACAGAATACTGCTTTAATTAATACAGAGTTCTGCTGCAATCTTTTTCACACCAGCACTATCAAAGACTGTAATATAGAATTTTTAACAATATGCAGCACAAGTGAACTAACAATATTAGTCTCTACAACAAATACTGCATTCAAAAAAGTATTTACTTACATAGTATTTCCGATACATCTGAATAACTATAACTGAGGCCCATTTAAAAATTTAACACAGCTAGTCTAATCTAAAATCTGATTGAAAATGAGCTGAGATTAAAAAAAATAATTTGACAAAAATTATATTTTTGTCAAGGGATTAGTAATTGAGTCAGCTGCACTTCCTTTGACAAATGTTAAAAATATATGATTGCATAAAAGGACAGTTTACTGCTGAACTGTTTTTAATGGATAATTTTAGCACAGTAAATAGTAAGTTTATTACTATATATATTTAAATCTGACATTATGACAGTTTAGTAAGATGTCTTACTATATGTTATTTTATTTGTATGGTAACCTAAAGTCATATTTTTGCTTTTGCAGATTCAGACCCTTGAACTTTCAGATGGGCTGGTAGAAGATTATTTTAATGTGACCAAAAAAATGAGTACATACCTTGTAGCTTACATAGTATGTGACTTCAGATCTGTTAGTGCTAATACTTCTTCAGATATCAAGGTAAGGATACTTTAAAGCAATGTATTAGTAAGAAAAGACATTGGCCACCTTATATTTTATGTCCGTTCTGGCATGTAAGTGGACCATATTCATTGTCATCGCCCCCAGGGTTCACGCCAGCCTCTCACTTACTGTACAATTTTAGAAATATACATCACTTCTAGTGTCCTTTATTTATTCTCCTATTTTGCATTCTTTGTTTTGTGTTTACTGCCAAAATCTCCATTTTAAGAATGACAAACATTCTTGCTATCTAAACAGTTTATTATGTACTCTTTTTTTTCTTAATCAATACTTAATTAAATTAGAATGGCTAGTGCTGTCAGCACTATGCATAGCCTAGAAATGGTTTAATTAATGACCCTGGTAAAAGTACTTTATTACTGTCAATTTAATTTACATTGCTTACTGTTCATAGTTGATGAAACATCAATACTTATATTCATTAGTACGATTTAAGTTGCCCTGGTTATTGTAAGTCTTCATGAGAAGTAATCTGAGTGAAAATACCATATATACTCACTCAGCAAATTATAAGGAGCAACTGTACACTTGCTTATCTAGGAAATTATTTTATTGGCCAATCATGTGTCAGCAGCACAATGCATAAAATCATGATGATACAGGTCAGGAATTTCAGTTAATGCTCATTTCAAACACCAGAATGGAGGAAAAATATGATCTCAGTGGTTTCAATCATGGCATGTAACTGAGTATTTCTGTAACTGCTGATCTCTTGGGAATTTCATGCATAACAGTCTCTAGAGTTTACACAGAATGGGGAGACAAACAAAAAATATCCTGTGGGCACCAGTTTTCTAGATAGAAACACCTAATTGATGGGAGAGGTCAGACCTGAATGGTCATATTTGTTTGAGATGCCAGACAGGCTACAGTAAGTCAAATAACCCCTTTGTACAAATGTAGTGAGCAGAAAAGCATCTCAGAATGCACAGTAAATTGCACATTGAACTGGATTTGCTACAACAGTAGAAGACCACTTTTGGTTCTGTCGGCCAAGTACAAACAGCTGAGTCTGCACTGGACACAGATTCAACAAAACTGTACAGTTGAAGACTAGTATAACATAGCCTGGTCTGATGACTCTCAATTTCTGCTGAGAAACAGAGATGGTAGGGTCAGAATTTGGCATCAACATCATGAATTCATGCACTTAACGTGCCTTGAGTAAACTGTCTAGATCAGTTGGTCTTGGCAGACCATGGGCCCATTAACACCAATCAATTGGCCTTCAATGCTACGATCTATTTGAGTATTGTTACTGACCATGTGCATCCCTTCATAGCCATAATTTACCCATGTTCTAATAGCTACTTCCAGCATGGCAATGCACCATCTTACAAAGCAAAAGTTGTCTCAAACTGGTTTCATGCGCCTGACAATGAGTTCAGTGTTCCTCTGTGCCCTTATTAGTCACTGGATCTAAATCCAATAGGTCACCTTTGGGATGTGATAGAACGGGAGATTCACAATATAAAAGTGCAGCTGACAAATCTGCAGAGATTGTGTGATGCAATCATGTCAACATGGACCAGAATCTCAAAGGAATGTTTCCAACATCTTGTGGAATTCATGCAATGAAGAATTGAGGCTGTTTTGAGAGCTAAAGGAGGCCATTCTCGGTATTAGTTACAGAGTTTTCAATAATTTCCCACTGAGTGTATGTCTGCATCTTATTTTATATTTTTACATTTGTTGACAGGTTTCAGTTTATGCTGTTCCTGAAAAATGGAATCAAACACAGTATGCTCTTGAAGTTGCAGTAAAAATTTTAGAATTTTTTGAAAATTATTTTAACATTAGCTATCCCCTTCCTAAACTTGGTAAGTACCAAAGTTTAAATATTCATAAATATTATGTAATTCCTTTAAAATAAATAATGACTAAGTAGAATTTTTGACTTGTTATGCAAGGCTATGTTGGCTATTATTTAATGAGAATAAAGTGAAGGTCAGATATGTCTAACTATGTCCATTTATTAATTATTATAAAGGAAGTACCTTTTCATCCCTCAGTAAAAAATAAATTATTGTGTGACATTTCCAGTTTTCAGTTTTGTGCCAAGTGAGCACAGTGCCTGGTTGGGATTTTATGTAAAAAATGTTCTTTGAAAGTCTTCATAGGAGGATAAAATGTCACATCCCGATTAATTGCTTTGGTAAGTTGCCTGTTAGAGGAACAGGGGGATAGTAAGCCTATACTGTACTGGCTGCACCATAAAGCAAGAGGCAGCAGCACCACCAGTACAATACAGAGAGAAAGTTGAAACATGGCAAAAAAACGTATTAGGGGTGGGAATTACCTGGAATACCAGCTATATATTTAAAATGGTAAGGGTTGTCTGTTTGTCTGTCATGTAAAAACACTCACACCCCTGGCCTTTGAGGTTGATCTTGGTCTTAATTGACAACTTAGGCCCTGACACATGCTATGTGCCCCATGATTTGGACGCCCAGCCCATGGTGGCCCAGAAATTGGACTTAGACTCCCTCTCATAGCTAGCAAAAGCATTGCAACAGGCATCATCTCACGAGAAATGCAAACTAATATGCACCTCCATGAACTTATTAATCCCTCAGTATAAGGGTGCCTTCGTGTTAAGAATTCATAATGGAGGATCGCTGGAATCATGGGAAAGAGTGGTCCTTTCATTGGATTGGCTGGCCCAGCACTGTTTCAGCTGTGGAATGGCCAAATGGGGGAGGCAGCTTGATGGATGAGGTCTCCAGGTCTATAAACAAATCCAACTCATATTATGTGATGTCATCCATTGTTAAATTCTGCTACGTACTTCTAAAATTTTTATTTTTATGCTGTATTGAGGATTTGTTCTGTTCTGTTCTGTGTATTGTATTGTATTGACCCCCTTCCTTTTGACACCCACTGCACGCCCAACCTGCCTGGAAAGGGGTCTCTCTTTGAATTGCCTTTCCCGAGGTTTCTTCCATTTTTTCCCTACTGGGGTTTTTTTTGGGAGTTGTTCCTTGTCTTCTTAGAAAGTCAAGGCTGGGGGGCTGTCAAGATGCAGGGTCTGTTAAAGCTCATTGCGGCACTACTTGTGTGATTTTGGGGTATACAAAAATAAATTGTATTGTATTGTCTAATCAGATTAATCATTACCGTATAATGGAGGACTGCACCCTTTCAATGGTCATCCTGTAGCGTGTGCCAATTTTTACATTATAAATCCTTATGAAACTTTTGTAGAATATTTTCAAGTCCTGAAAAGATATCTCTCCTCATTTTCTTTGAAAAATATAATCATCAATGAAATATTACAAAGATGAACAACATAAAAAACAAAAGTCACAGACAGATGACAGGAAAGTTCAACAAGTAAAAATGTGCTCCCTAACCAGTTTTACACAACACCGACGACATTATAATGTGTATTGCTGTTGTATTCACTGTCGTACAAACAGGCAAACACCACCAGATTTAGTCATTAACTACAAACAATGACAAACATCCATTACAAGCCCTCATGTCAGTTTGATTGTGTGTCCTTTACTGACTCAATTGTGTGAACAAGATTAGAATCCTCATCTAAAAACAATAGATGGCCATCACACAAGACTTGCCCCTTATTCATAAATACAGCGAGCAGCATGTACAGTATCATTAGTCCATGAAAGCCTCTCTTGATAATCCCCCAGAACACAATGCCTGCATGTTCATCATTCATAATTAAGTTATTATATTGGAGGACTTAACAACTTTCAGTTTTCTTTTATTTGAGGACCAGAGGTCCAAGTGTTTTACTAATAATATAATATTATCATGATACCTGGTTTATGAAATTATACTATTTTGTCTTTTTTGTCATGTATTTAGTACATTTTTTTTAATAGTGATATGTTCTTGTTACTTTACGATAAATAACATCACTGCCTTGTCTAACATTATTACAGGGTTATTCCTTGTGAGTCCTTATGTCTGTAATAGGGCAGTCAACCAGTAATTGAGATTAGAATGTTTCACATTTAAACTATACATTTGCTTAAATATATACTACTGCATTTAAACTTCAGAAACTTTATATGTCAGTCAGTCAGTCAGTCAGTCATTTTCCAACCCGCTATATCCTAGCGCAGGGTCACGGGGGTCTGCTGGAGCCAATCCCAGCCAACACAGGGTGCAAGGCAGGAACAAACCCTGTGCAGAGCACCAGCCCACTGCAGGACACACAAACCCACACACAAAGCACACACTAGGGACAATTTAGAATCGCCAATGCACCTAACCTGCATGTCTTTGGACTGTGGGAGGAAACCGGAGCACCCAGAGGAAACCCACGCAGACAGGGGAAGCGAACCCAGGTCTCCTAACTGCGAGGCAACAGCGCTACCACTGCAGCATCGTGCCGGAGACTTTATATGTGTAGATTAATATATACTGTTTTTAAAATTCCCCAAGTTCGGAGAAGTAAGAAAAAATTGCTTTTTTAACCTTGTAAACTAGCAAGAGGCCAGTCGTGAGCTGCAACCTATAAAAATATAGTTTATAGTTCTCACTTGAAAGAACAGCAACCTAGTAGCTGTTTGAAATAACCAGCCCTTTAACTGGCTACTAAGGTCTTCGTGTAGGGATTCTTTGTCCCTTTGGCTAATGAATGGCAGCCCCTCACTTTTGAAGTGATTCCTTAACTTTACCCTTAAAGGAAGGAGTTTTAGAGCCCCCTTTTATCAAGAATTTAGAGTAGCAAGGTCAGTCGGGGCATTCTCTTACTTATTAAGAAGACAGAAGCTCGACTTACTTAAAGGAGAGAAAGAAGAGGTGAAGAAGAGAGTATTTTTGTGGTACTTTAGTTGTGTGGGCAAGTTGTCATGCATCCCACAGAGGTTGAAAACCTACATAGAAAGGGTCAGAATTTTGGCAAAGTTTGCTTAATCTATTATTTTTTCCTTTGTTTAGTCTACCCTTGTGTGTTTAGAAAAATAAACACACCTATTGTTACACATACTGTATGCCCTCATTATTATAAATGTAGAGAATATCCAACAGGGGGCCATCTCATATTTAAATAGATATTATCATTTTTAAAAGCACTTTAATTATTCTCTCTTTTTTAATTGTGATTTTTTTTTCTTTGTATTTCAGATCTAATTGCCATCCCCGATTTCCAGTCAGGAGCAATGGAGAACTGGGGATTGATAACCTATAGAGAGACATCTCTTCTGTACGATGCTCAGACATCATCTTTATCAGATAAACAGTGGGTAACCAAAGTCATAGCACATGAACTAGCTCATCAGGTACTTTACCTATATTATTTGACAACAGTAGCTGTTTTTATTTGGATCTTTCTGTGTGTTTTTGAATATGTTAAGACTGAAACAAAAAGGTAAAATATTAACAAATAAAGATAGATATAACTAACTGACTAATTTTATTTGTCGCCAGAGAGAAATTTTTATAGAAGCTCATTAAGTAAATAAATACAGTACAAAATAGATAAATAAATAAGACTAATAACTAGTAAATAGGTTTAGACATAAATTTACTAGAGAGGTGCAGGTTTTGACATTTCAGCACAGAGTTTGAAATTTGTTTTTTGCCTGAGTTCTTAATAACAATATGAATGCTATTTTTATGGTCTTCAGTTGCCACCACAGGGGGCACACCAGATAGGATTATTGTCTCATAGTGCTTGGACACTTGTTTGAATCACGGGTAGGTTGTCTTCTTTGTGATGGCTGCATTTTCTCACTGTATTAAATGGTTTTAACCCACATTTCCTCGGAAAGGACATGTAGGAATATGCAGGAGTGTTTCATGAAATAGGTAGGTATCCCATCTTGGTTCCTACATTTCCTAAGTATGTAAGATCTGTGAGGCAGCAGTTCTAACCAATACACCACTGTACTAACCTTGTTAAAAATGTTATGGAGTAAAAAGTGTAGTAGGTCCATTGCTTCTTTCCATGTGAAGGTTGGCTGTGGCAGAGAAATGTCATAGTAGGATCTTTTGAGCTTTATATCAATGCTTCTTGAATTACAGATTTTGACATGCAGACTGTTTGACAAGTGCTGTCCTTACCTTAGTAGTGTCAATCCTTGGACAGTTTTACTGTCTGAATATTGAGGAATTTGGTACTGTGGATTACGGTATGTAAATTGTCTTTCCTTCCAGCCTAATGACTTTCTAAACTGAATTAATTCTACTGCTGGATGTCTATTTATAATATATCCCCTATACAAGTTAAAACAATGCTTAGTACAAAATCGATTTGTATTGCAAATAGGCCAGTTGAATCTGTAATGTACTGAATTTATTACTCCAAACTTAAAGAAATATTCCGCTATATTTTTATGTTATATACTTGTAGTGATCTGAAAAAAATTTTTAATTTTAACATTTTGATACAGACCGACCATCTATGGAGACCCAATACTGAACCACTGCATACAATATGAAAACTTCCCTGAAAACACAGAGAAAACACATTTACACAGGGATAAGCAGAATTTAAGACCCATATTCATTGGTCAAGAGTCCTGGAAGCTCACTTCTGTGTGAATTCAGTTTCCTCTGTATTTAATTAAAATATTGTAGAAAAAGTACATTTTTTCCCACCATGAGTAACATGAGATTTTTCCATGGATGTTTTTTATATTGTTTACATCATAAAATTTTGTATATTCCATATTTTCTCCAGGGGCATAATGGTGGTGCTCGCAGTAAAGTCCTCCATGCGTGGAGTTTGCATGTTCTCCCATGTCTATGCAAAAACATGCAAGTTAGGTGGATTGATATGCTTGGCCCTAGGGTGTGTGTGTGTGTGTTTGCCCTTTGATGGACCTGCCTTGCTCCCTATGCAAGATGAGATAGGTACCACTGGTCTGAGCTGGTTTGAAAATGACATGACATATTTTCTGCTTAAAATGTGAGATTGAAAATTTGAATCAGTCATCACTACAAACTACACAGGGTTGACAATAAAATAATCTAATTTTTGATTGGACAGGAGTTTTCAGTGTGTTTTTCCCAATAACCCTGTTACAGTGAAAATAAGAAAAATTCAGTAGACCTCATGTTGACCAAGAATGTGACAGAAAGATGTAAAATGAATAAATAATGGAACTAAAGTTAGTTCATTGGAAAAGTTTTTTTCCATATAGTTGCTGGAATGGAAGTGGTATCATGGGGTTTCATGGAAATCACAGCAGCAATAATTAGGCAAATAGGCTATAAAAGGACAGCTATGAGGAAATAATTCCAGAAAGTAGAGTCTTAGAGGTGATCATCCCTCTAGCTAATGTTGGAGATAATTAACAACTTGAATTGCTCCACAATTTACCTTCTAGTTGTGCTTGTGTGCCTAGGGTCATAGAACTAATAACTGAACTTTTAGGGCTTTTGGTTGTATAGTTGTAATTCCATTTGAGAATGATTTTCTGCAGTAGCAAGTGAGAAATCCAATTTCCTTTTGTCAATAGCCCTCGACTTTTTTTCATAGAGCTTTATGGTGATACAATTGTTATTGTTACTTTTCCACTAGATCTGAATCTCTGTCTGGGCACTACCTATGTGGAAATAGTTTGTTCAATGAGTTTTAATCTGGAACACATGCCAAACTGCATTTTTGGGTTTACAGTGATCCCTTGCTATAGCGTTCACTCCATCGGATTTTAAATGTAAACATATCTAAATATATACAGTGGTGTGAAAAACTATTTGCCCCTTCCTGATTTCTTATTCTTTTGCATGTTTGTCACACAAAATGTTTCTGATCATCAAACACATTTAACCATTAGTCAAATATAACACAAGTAAACACAAAATGCAGTTTTTAAATGATGGTTTTAATCCAAACCTACATGGCCCTGTGTGAAAAGTAATTGCCCCTGAACCTAATAACTGGTTACCCTTAGCAGCAATAACTGCAATCAAGCGTTTGCGATAACTTGCAATGAGTCTTTTACAGCCTCTGGAGGAATTTTGGCCCACTCATCTTTGCAGAATTGTTGTAATTCAGCTTTATTTGAGGGTTTTCTAGCATGAACCGCCTTTTTAAGGTCATGCCATAGCATCTCAATTGGATTCAGGTCAGGACTTTGACTAGGCCACTCCAAAGTCTTCAGAGGTGGATTTGCTGGTGTGTTTTGGGTCATTGTCCTGTTGCAGCACCCAAGATCGCTTCAGCTTGAGTTGACAAACAGATGGCCGGACATTCTCCTTTAGGATTTTTGGTAGACAGTAGAATTCATGGTTCCATCTATCACAGCAAGCCTTCCAGGTCCTGAAGCAGCAAAACAACCCCAGACCATCACACTACCTCCACCATATTTTACTGTTGGTATGATGTTCTTTTTCTGAAATGCTGTGTTCTTTTACGCCAGATGTAACGGGCATTTGCCTTCCAAAAGTTCAACTTTTGTCTCATCAGTCCACAAGGTATTTTCCCAAAAGTCTTGGCAATCATTGAGATGTTTCTTAGCAAAATTGAGATGAGCCCTAATGTTCTTTTTGCTTAACAGTGGTTTGCGTCTTGGAAATCTGCCATGCAGGCCATTTTTGCCCAGTCTCTTTCTTATGGTGGAGTCGTGAACACTGACCTTAATTGAGGCAAGTGGGGCCTGCAGTTCTTTAGACGTTGTCCTGGGGTCTTTGTGACCTCTCGGATGAGTCGTCTCTGCGCTTTGGGGTAATTTTGGTCGGCCGGCCACTCCTGGGAAGGTTCACCACTGTTCCATGTTTTTGCCATTTGTGGATAATGGCTCTCACTGTGGTTCGCTGGAGTCCCAAAGCTTTAGAAATGGCTTTATAACCTTTACCAGACTGATAGATCTCAATTACTTCTGTTCTCATTTGTTCCTGAATTTCTTTGGATCTTGGCATGATGTCTAGCTTTTGAGGTGCTTTTGGTCTACTTCTCTGTGTCAGGCAGCTCCTATTTAAGTGATTTCTTGATTGAAACAGGTGTGGCAGTAATCAGGCCTGGGGTGGCTACGAATTTGAACTCAGGTGTGATACACCACAGTTAGGTTATTTTTTTAACAAGGGGGCAATTACTTTTTCACACAGGGCCATGTAGGTTTGGATTTTTTCTCCTAAATAATAAAACCATCATTTAAAAACTGCATTTTGTGTTTACTTGTGTTATATTTGACTAATGGTTAAATGTGTTTGATGATCAGAAACATTTTGTGTGACAAACATGCAAAAGAACAAGAAATCAGGAAAGGGGCAAATAGTTTTTCACACCACTGTATCATGGATTTTTTGGCTGGTTTGCGGATTTCTGCAGACTGTGGGTCTTTTAATTTATGACTGAGAAGCTACCCAATCAGAGCACATATTACGTATTGAATAAAACTCCTCAATGATATATGATATGCTTCCCACGCTGTGCTTCACATACTTGAAAGCCCGAATGGCACGTATTGATTTTTGATTGTTTGCTTTTCTCTCACTCTCTCTGACATTTTCTACTTCTGACGGAGGGGGTGTGAGCAGAGGGGCTGTTCGCACACTGGCCTAGAGGATATGGACGCTTCTCTAAAAAATGCTGAAAGACTACCTTCACATTGCTCCCTTCTTTGCAGCTGCTTTGTCCGGCGGTGCTTCACATACTTAAAAGCCCAAATAGCCTTATTGATTTTTGATTGTTTGCTTTTCTCTCTCTCTCTCTCTCTCTCTCTCTCTCTCTCTCTGACATTCTCTGCTCCTGACACTCACTCCTTTGAAGAGGAAGATAGGTTTTCTTTTAATTGTGAGACGGAACTGTTATCTCTGTCTTGTCATGGAGCACAGTTTAAACTTTTGACTAAAGGGTGTTATTTCATGCCTAGAGGGTTCTAATAATGTTAAAAAAACTTATTTAGAAGGTCATAAACAGGTTTTCTATGCTCTAACTGCGAAAATATTCGATTTATAAACAAAGAATCCTACTGTGCGGAAATTCATTTAGCACGGTAGAGTCTGGAATGGATTAACCGTGATAAATAAGGGTTTACTGTATTGCCAATTTAGTTTTGTGTGAGTGAGTGTTGATGTTCACATGAGTGTCGCTTGTGATAGACTGGTACCCCATCTAAGCTTGGTTCCCACCTTGTTAACTATGCTGCAGGGATCAGTACCTACCTACTATAACTTTGATCTTGGTAGTTGGGTTAGAAAGTGGATGAATGAATTGTACTATATATTTATTGTTTATCAGCATTTTAAGTATAAAAACCAACTCTTCAGAAACATAAATAAATAATTATTGTTTTTATTTTTAGTGGTTTGGCAATCTTGTAACTATGGATTGGTGGAATGACCTTTGGCTGAATGAAGGATTTGCCAGATACATGGAGCTTGTTTCAATTAACAGTATTTTTCCAGACCTTCAAATTGTACGTATGCTCTTTAAGTGTTTCTCGATTATGGTTTCTGCAATTATAGCAATAGTCTTAAAGTGCTTTTCTAATATAGAATCACACACCTTAACTTTCCCAAAGCAAAAATTGAATTCCAAATGCTCATAGGTGTACGCAACATTATTGAATAATCTTACAATGGTTGGCAGACGGGCATGGGTTGAAAGTATTTGCCAAACAAATAGCATGAATTTCCTATTTGAGGCTTATATGTAGCTTGGATTTCAGGAATTCCACTATGTTGAAGAATCTGCTTTCTATGGTAGAGTAATTGTCTATACTTATTTTCAATTAAATACAGAATTTTGTAATATGCACTCCTTTGCATCACTGACGTCTTTGCTTATGTACCTGCTAAAAAGTATTATTATGGTTTGAAAAGTTATTTTCCTTCAAACTGTTGGCTGTATTAGTTAAAAATGTACTCTTTGTTATGGTGTATTTATTTAAGGAGCAGTGTTGTGCTGACTGAAAGCAAGTTTTATCATACATGAATTGTAGAAGTGGAGAAGTTAATCTACTGTATAATAATTGTAGTTGCATTTATCCAAAGTAACCAAAGTTCTGCAGTTTTTGTTTACTTCATTGAATGATTCCAGCAATAGAGTGACACACATGTTCAAATAATTCCACAGACCAAATATCTTCATTTTAAAAGTTTTGGTAAAATTTCAAGGCAAAACAGTTCAACAATGTAATCAATGCCACAGTCCTCACACCTCTCATTCGTGTGAATGCTTTTGTCAGACACAGTTGCTGCGCACTCAGCTGTTATAAATTTTTACATTTTCCTCAATTTAAGTTCCCAATAAAAGAAGACTTATTATGTCCAAATCTTATTGAAGAATTTTATCCCAAAGGGTTAAACAGAAGAAGTTAATACACGGGCAATCCTAACACCAAGAAACGATGAAATCAAACAAATTAATGTGAAAATTGTTGATCATGGCATGGCAAATGCAAATGGCAAATTGGTTAAATATGTATCAACAGACTATACTGAAGCAGTTGGTGGTGATGGCGCAGAAGATGTAAACATCAACTTACAATATCCCATAAAATATCTACAACCGTTAACAATGTCTGGTTTTCCATTGGCCGAATTACTGTTGAAAGAAGGATGTATTGTAATGTTATTGCGTAATTTATGTATGAGTGATGGGCTATGCTATGGGATAAGATCAGTTGTATTGAAAATTGATATTACATCAATGCTTAGTTGAGCCTCCTTTTGCAAATATAACAACCTCTAGATGCCTCCTATAGCCTTTGATGAGTGTCTGGATTCTGGATGGAGGTATTTTTGACCATTCTTCAATACAAAATCTCTCCAGTTCAGTTAAATTTGATGTCTGCTGAGCATGGACTGCCTGCTTCAAATCATCCCATAGGGGACTGTGACGGCCATTCCAGAACATTGTACTTCTCCCTCTGCATGAATGCCTTTGTAAATTTTGAACAGTGTTTTGGGTCATTGTCTTATTGGAATATCCAACCCCTGCATAACATCAACTTTGTGACTGATGCTTGAACATTATCCTGAAGAATTTGTTGATATTGAGTTGAATTCATCCGACCCTCGACTTTAACAAGGGCCCCAGTCCATGAACTGGCCACACAGCCCCACAGCATGATGAAACCTCCACCAAATTTGACAGTAGGTATCAGGTGTTTTTCTTGGAATGCGGTGTTCTTCTTTCACCATGCAAAGCGCTTTTTGTTATGACCAAATAACTCAATTTTTGTCTCATCATTCCAAAGCACTTTGTTCCAAAATTAATCTGGCTTGTCTAAATGAGCATTTGCATACAACAACCCACTCTGTTTGTGGCGTGAGTGTAGAAAGGGCTTCTTTCTCATTACCCTGCGGTACAGATGTTCTTTGTGCAAATTTCACTGAATTGTAGAACGATGTACAGATACACCATCTGCAGCAAGATGTTCTTGCAGGTCTTTTGGAAGTGATCTGTGGATTGTCTGTAACCATTCTCACAATCCAGCGCATATGCTGCTCCTGTATTTTTCTTGGCCTGCCAGACCTGCTGT
Organism: Polypterus senegalus; assembly: GCF_016835505.1. Classification (NCBI taxonomy): domain Eukaryota; kingdom Metazoa; phylum Chordata; class Cladistia; order Polypteriformes; family Polypteridae; genus Polypterus; species Polypterus senegalus. The sequence goes on from NC_053160.1 coordinate 23,540,406, forward strand.
GTTTAACAGCAACTGTGCCTGTGGCCTTCCATTTCCTGATTACATTCCTTACAGTTGAAACTGACAGTTTAAACCTTAGAAAGCTTTTTGTAGCCTTCCCCTAAACCATGAGAATGAACAATCTTTTTTTTCAGATTTTTTGAGAGTTGCTTTGAGGATCCCATGCTGTCACTCTTCAGAGGAGAGTCAAAGGGAAGCACAATTTGCAATCAACCAGCTTAAATACCTTTTCTCATGATTGGACACACCTGTCTATGAAGTTTAAGGCTTAATGAGCTAATCCAACCAATTTGGTGTTGCAAGTAATCAGTATTGAGCAGTTACATGCATTCAGATCAGCAAAATTTACAAGGGGTTTTTCACATTTAATTTCAAACAACTAAATACTGCTTCACTAAAAATCTTTCTTCGGAAAACACCCCAGTACTCAGATGTTCCTAGGAAATGAAAGACATACCAGTGTGATCTTTTTTGTTGAACGCCTCTCAGTCGGTGTTCCCAAACTTTTTCATATGACTGTATCTCATGCCTGTTCTTAAAATAAGCCTTTCCAGACACTGTTGCGGCACTTGTTAAGTTTCTGGCATGCTGAAAATATTTTGGTTATAATAGCAGTATTTTTTATGTTAAATATTGATATGTTTCATTCTTGGTCTGCTTGAGCAGGTTTTCTTTGTAAAGTTTCTTTTTTTGTATACAGTGTTTTTCATAGATTTATTCAGAAAGTGAATGTTAATCAGCACCCAAATAAAAAAAGAATAAACAAGCAACGGTGCTTCCATCCAGACTAAGGTCTTCTATGATGCAGTAAAGCCCAGCTCAGCATTTCTTTGTTTGTCTGCTTTTTAATCAGGATGAGTACTTTTTAAGTGTCTGCTTTGGAGCAATTTCAAGAGATTCATTAAAATCTTCACATCCGATATCCAATGCTGCAGAGACACCAACTCAAATAATGGAAATGTTTGACTCAGTCTCATATGATAAGGTATGTTTCTTATGTATTCATAGACCAATTACACGTAAAATTACCATCATCCAAATGATTTATTAAGTAGCCATTCATCCGTTTTCATAACCCTTTTTTCTGGTTACACTTTCAGCAGCCAGTTATGCTTTGTTCTCTTTTTTGTGTATACATTTTGCAAAGAGAGAAAAAGGAGAACAACAGGATAAGAAAGTGACATATCATAAAGAGAATAAAGTTCCCATCACACCAGCACCCCACCCAATCCCACCCTATTCAAATAAAGGTTGAACAAGAAATAAAATCATGTAGCCTAGATTGTTGATAGTGGCACTATGATAATTTCTAGTTCAGGTACATTCTGACTAAAATTAATGTGTAACTCGTGGCACAGCAGCATATCTCTGAGGGCCGAAATTGCCAATTTTTTTTCTTTATCCTTTTATCAATTTCTAGTTACTAAAGCAAATCAAAGTAGTAGACTCTACTTCATTTGTATACTCCCCCCTTACTATACCTAGAAGATGTGTTTGTTTCTTGCTCTACAAGTAACAGCTCTTCAGCTGTCATTTTAAAGCTTTTTTTTTAATTTCACACTTTTAAATTAGCACGCAGTCCAAATAAATATGTAAGCTCCTTTGATTGAAAATAAATGGGTGTGTTTAAAAGCACATCTGCTGTGCCGGCTGCCATAGCAGTTAGCATTGCTGCCTCACAGGCCTAGCATCATGGTTTGAATTTCAGCCGTTGTCTGCATGGATTTTTTTCTTCATACTTCAGTCAGTTCTGAAGTGAAGGGGACCAGAGCATGCAGTATCCAGCTACATCAGATGCAAATCAGAAACCAAACCTAAATAGTCCATTTCAAGGCTCACAAATGAACACTCACACAGGATTATTTTATATTTACCTAGCACACACATCTTCAGAGGAGACCCAGAGAAAAATTCACACACACATAAGGAAGTACATGCACATTCCACACAGACCTTGCACAGGATCTGAACCTAGGATTGTGCCATCCATTCATATAATATTGCCTGGCCCATCTGTACATTTTTTTGTATGTATGAATATAATATATCGTTTATGTTCAAAGTTTGAGACATTTATCCATGCACAGAAACAACACATTTTTGAGGTCAGCATATAAAGTGTCAAATGTTTATGTTATGAAATAGTTTAGTCATCTTAGTTACTTTTTAATCAGATTTGCCAGTTTGTCTTAAATACAGTTTTAAGAAAATAATATGTTCAAACGTTTTTATACCTACAGGGGGCATGTTTACTAAACATGCTGAAAGATTTCCTGACAGAAGAAGTTTTCTGGGAAGGAGTTACTCGATATTTAAAAAAGTACAGCTATAGAAATGCAAAGAGTGATGACTTATTGAATATCCTATCACTGGTAAGTTAGGTTATATTCTTTTGTTTTTGTTTTTGAATTTCATACATATCTAACTGTGGTGAGATGTTAAACAAAATGACACCTTTTACTGGCTAACTAGAAAGATTATAATACGCAAGCTTTTAAAGCAACTCGGACCCCATCTTCAGTCACCTGATTTTTGCAAATTTATTAAAAATAAAAAAAACTGAGAAAGCACATGTACATAAGTATTCACAGCCTTTGCCATGAAGCTCAAAATTGAGCTCAGGTGCATCCTGTTTCCCCTGATCATCCTTGAGATGTTTCTGCAGCATAATTGGAGTCCACCTGTGGTAAATTGAGTTGATTGGGCATGATTTGGAAAGGCACACACCTGTCTATAGAAGGTCCCACAGTTGACAGTTCATGTCAGAGCACAAACCAAGCATGAGTTAAAGGAGTTGTCTGTAGACCTCCGAGACAGGATTGTCTTGAGACACAAATCTGGGGAAGGTTACAGAAAAATTTCTGCTGCTTTGAAGGTCCCAATGAGCACAGTGGCCTCCATCATCCGTAAGTGGAAGAAGTTCGAAACCACCAGGACTCTTCCTAGAGCTGGCCGCCATCTAAACTGAGCAATCGGGGAGAAGGGCCTTAGTCAGAGCTCTGTCAGAGGTCCTCTGTGGAGAGAAGAGAACCATCCAGAAGGACAACCATCTCTGCAGCAATCCACCAATCGGGCTGAATGGTAGAGTAGCCAGACGGAAGCCACTCCTTAGTAAAAGGCACATGGCAGCCAGCCTGGAGTTTACCAATAGGCACCTGAAGGACTCTCAGACCATGAGAAACAAAATTCTCTTGTTTGATAAGATAAAGATTGAACTCTTTGTTGTGAATGGCAGGCCTCACAATTGGAGGAAACCAGGCACCGCTCATCACCAGGCCAATACCATCCCTACAGTGAAGCATGGTGGTTGCTGTGGGGATGTTTTTCAGCAGCAGGAACTGGGAGACATCCTGGATGAAAACCAGCTCCAGAGTGCTCTTGACCTCAGAATGGGCCGACAGTTCATCTTTCAGCAGGACAATGACCCGAAGCACACAGCCAAGATATCAAAGGAGTGGCTTCAGGACAACTCTGTGAATGTCTCGGAGTGGCCCAGCCAGAGCCCAGACTTGAATCTGATTGAACATCTCTGGAGAGATCTTAAAATGGCTGTGCACTGACGCTTCCCATCCAGCCTGATAGAGCTTGAGAGGTGCTGCAAAGAGGAATGGGCAGAGTTGGCCAAGGATAGGTGTGCCAAGCTTGTGGCATCATATTCAAAAGACTTCAGGCTGGAATTGCTGCCAAAGTTGCATCGACAAAGTATTGTGCAAAGGCTGTGAATACTTATGTACATGTGATTTCTCAGTTTTTTTATTTTTAATATATTTGCAAAAACGTCAAGTAAACTTTTTTCACATTGTCATTATGGGATGTTGTGTGTAGAATTCTGAAGAAAAAAATTAATTTAATCCATTTTGGAATAAGGCTGTAACATAACAAAATGTGGAAAAAGTGATGTGCTGTGAATACTTTCCAGATGCACTGTATATATGCCATATATTATTCACACACGCACAAAGCAGATTGGGTAGCACACTAAAGTGTGAGGTGGAGTATGCTTACAGTATGCATGCTTAAACCCTAGGCATGTGAACAATGCAAATTTGGCAAATGGCTCAGATCAGACAGTAACATCCTCATGCAACATGGTTGCTACAGCTCTCTGAAGTCACGCTGGCCACAGGGTTACTGGCAAAACCAGCAAACTCTTTGTGAAAATGCTTTGCCAAATTTCACCAATCAGCACTGGTGGAAAGCTTACAAGGTGTCAGCCTGCTAAGTAAAGCAGTGCAAGAGTAATCTTAACTTGAAAAGAAGATGTAGACAAGGTTAGGAGAGCCGTGATTTTCCTTGTTGTGTGGATTGTTTTCGAGATTCTCTCTGTGGAACTAACCAGCTAATTTTATTTAGCTGTTATAAACATACTGTTTGCCTTCCTGGTTTTCATTACACTTTAATGCCCTTGAATGACTTAGTCAAAGTACCAAGCTCTACTCTATTGAGCATCTGTGACATAATTTGAAAATAATTTGCCACAAGCTCTTTCCTAAACCTTGAAATATGTGGAGTAAATGTATCAAGAGGAACTGGCAAGAAACACTCCTAATCAATATGCAAAGCTGTCAGAACCAAAATACCTCTGGCAGTTAATGCAAGAAAAGTAACATAACTAAACATTTCACAGTGTTAATTCAATGCGTATTTTCAAAAGCCAATACTGTTTAATTTCACAAAATTTGACAAAATGGACAGGGATCAAGTTTTGAATGTGGAGATGGTTAAGGAAGCTCTACCTCATGTAACACATGGCAAGTTTACATCAAAATTTAGAAGCCGGTGCATATTTCAAAGAAATCCTCAGGGGATAAATATGATATGAGACAGAGAAAGAAAATACAGAGGAAAAAAAAAATTTTATAATTTGTGCATGTCAAACAACTGTAGCACTAACAATAGGGCTTATGTGCACATAATAACAATTAAAAGGAAAATTTCAAATGCTGAAAAGCAGTTAGAGAATAATATACAGAAGCTGAAATTAAAAAATCCAGTCCTGAAAGGTTTTTTCAGGTTTTTGGCAGTAAGAGAATGGTCAAAGAAAGGTTTGTTAGGAATAGTCCTTCTATATAAAAGCGGTCGGGATTGTCCTTCCATCCCGTGAGTGCTACGCAGGCGCGGAGTTTCACACACGCCCTGTCCATTTTGCAATGCACGATGGGATTTGTAGTTTCATTTTTCCAGGTAACAGATGATTTTCTACTCCAGACTATGCGATATCTTCTTCTTCTTCTTTCTTACTATATAAAAGCGGTCGGGATTGTCCTTCTGTCCCGTGAGTGGAAAGCGTAGCGGTATTCTGCTTATCACAGACTTACTACTTGCAGCTTGTGGTACGAAGCGACATGATGTGAGCAGAGTTCTGGTGCTCCCATCGTCCCCTTGCTTTTGTGCTTGATGCTCAGGAAAAATAGACAAAATTATGTCTCTGGAAATAATTAATGTTGATAGAGTCCAAATGCCTCACCGCGTAGTAAATATCAGGGGGTTCAAAAGGGCGACCTCAATATAGAAAAAAGTTTCAATTTCATCACAAAAATAACAGAAACTACGAGTATTAAAGTAATACCGCTCAAATGCAATATAACCAAATTAATGAGTTTGTATAAAATCGGTGATCTAAAATTGAATCAGCCTAGTAAAGAAATAAAATGTGCTGAAGAAGATGTGGAAAACGCTGCCAAAATGTCACTCTACTGATGTCTTCATATTTTAAGTAGCTGGAAGTCCCCCAGTATCTGGTGGGAATATTAATGATGTACTAAATGATGTGAATAGTTCAGAGAGAAAAGTGCTGCTTCAGTATAATAAAGATGATGTCAGTTAAATTCCCAGGACAACATAACATTTACTTAAGCTTGCTCAAGGAAGCTACTGATTACAATGTATATTTAAATGCTTAACACATCTACACAATTGTTGTCCCTTTACATAATAATGTGATTCAGCTTGCCCTAGTAATTAGAGTAAATGCAGGTGATCTATTGATTAAAAAAGACCATTTAGCATTACCTAAAGAAAATCTTGGCACCATAATTTGCTGCCTACAGAGTTTGATCCAATTTTGCTCCCATTTGCACATTCTAAGTTGAATTCCTGCCGTTTTTAGACTGATCACTAGCATCTCAAGTGGTACATTTTTAAAAAATTTTAACCGTCAAGATAAATATTATCTGATGCACTATTCGGATCAGATGCTTTGTTGCTTCTTTTTGAAACATAATTTCATCTGTCTATTCTTCATATGTGTTCCTCAATTTTGCAGTTAGTCAAAATGAAAGTATTGGTAACATTTTGACCACAGTGAATATGTAGCTTTGCAATAGTGATGATTTGTGTAACCAACCATTTTTTGAATTTTGGACCAAGTTTTGAACACCCTTTTTACTCTTGAGGCAGTACACAGATTATACATTTTCCCGTGACACCCTCTTCTTCTTCTTTTGGCTGCTCCTGTTAGGGGTTGCCACCACGGATCATCTTCTTCAATATCGTCCTGTCTTCTACATCAAGCTCTGTTATACCCACCACCTGCATGTCCTCTCTCACCACATCCATAAACCTTCTCTTAGGCCTTCCTCTTTTCCTCTTCCCCGGCAGCTCTATCGTTAACATCTTTTTCCCAATATACCCAACATCTCTCCTCGGCACATGTCCAAAGCAACACAATCTCACCTCTCTGACTTTGTCTCTCAACCGTCCAACTTGAGCTGACCCTCTAAATACTCATTTCTAATCCTGCCCATCCTTGTCACACCCAATGGAAATCTTAATATCTTTAGCTCTGCCACCTCCAGCTCTGTCTCCTGCTTTCTGGTTAGTGTCACTGTCTCCAACCCATATAACATAGCTGGTCTCACTACTGTCCTGTAGACCTTCCCTTTCACTCTTGCAGATATCCGTCTGTCACAAATCACTCCTGACACTCTTCTCCACCCATTCCACCCTGTCTGCACTCTCTTTTTCACCCCTCTCCCACAATCTCTGTTACTCTGAATTGTTGATCCCAAGTATTTAAACTCATCCACCTTCTCCAACTCTACTCCTTGCATCCTCACTTCCTCTCATTCACACACATGTATTCTGTCTTGTTGTTACTGACCTTCATTCCTCTACTCTCTAGAAAATATCTCCACCTCTCCAGGGTCTCCTCAATCTGCTCCCTACTCTCACTACAGATCACAGTGTCATCAGCAAACATCATCATCCACAGGAACTCCTGTCTAATGTTGTCTGTCAACCTGTCCATCACCATTGCAAATAAGAAAGGGCTCAGAGCAGATTCCTGATGTAATCCCACCTCCACGTTAAATGCATCCGTCACTCCTACTGCAGTTCTCACCACTGTGACACTTCCCTCGTACTTATTCTGTACAACTCTTACATACTTCTCTGCCACTCCTGACTTCCTCATAAAATACCACAACTCCTCTCGAGGCACCCTGTCATATGCTTTTTCCAGGTCCACAAAGACGCAATGCAACTCCTTCTGGGCTTCTCTATACTTCTTCATCAACACCCTCAGAGCAAATATTGCATCTGTGGCACTCTTTCCTGGCATGAAACCATACTGCTGCTCACTAATCATCACCTCCCTTCTTAACCTAGCTTCCACTACTCTTTCCCATAATTTCATGCTGTGGCTCATCAGTTTTATACCCCTGTAGTTACTACAGCTCTGCACATCCCCCTTATTCTTAAAAATCGGTACTAGTACACTTCTTCTTCACTCCTCAGGCATCCTCTCACTTTCCAAGGTTACATTAAGCAATCTGGTTAAAAACTCCACTGCCATCTCTTCTAAACATCTTCATGCTTCCACAGGTAGGCCATCTGGACCAATTACTTTTCCATTTTTCATCCTTTTCATAGCTGTCCTTGCCTCCTTCTTGCTAATCCATAGCACTTCCTGATTTACTATCTGCACATCATCCAACCTTCTCTCTCTCGTTCTCTTCATTCATCAGCCTCTCAAAGTATTCTTTCCATCTGCTCAACACAATCTCCTCGCTTGTGAGTACGTTTCCATCTTTATCATTTATCACACTAACCTGCTGCACATCTTTCCCAGCTCAGTCCCTCGGTTTAGCCAATCGGTACAGGTCCTTTTCTCCCTCCTTATTGTCGAGCCTCTCATACAACTCATCATACACCTTTTCTTTAGCCTTCGCCACCTCTCCCTTCACCTTGCACCTCATCTCCTTTTATTCTTGTCTACTTTCTGCATCTCTCTGATAATCACACATCTTCGCCATCCTTTTCCTCTTTATACTCTCCTGTACTTCCCCATTCCACCACCAGGTTTCCGTTTCCTCCTTCATCTGTCCAGATGTCACGCCAAGCACCCTTCTTGCTGTCACTCTTACTACTTCTGCTGTAGTTGCCCAGCTGTCTGGCATCTCTTCACTGCTACCCAGTGCCTGTCTTACCTCCTCCCTAAACTCAGCCTTGCAGTCTTGCTTTTTCAACTACCACCATTTGATCCTTTGCTGTGCCCTCCCTCTCCTCTTCTTGATCTCCAACGTCGTCCTACAGACCACCATCCTATGCTGACATTAGTTGATATTAAAGCAAGCTAAATTCATACACATAAAGATCATTGCCCAAAATGTGCAAAAGAACACATATGTGATAGCATATTATCAACATACAGGCAGTCAGGAATGCAAACTGTACTATAGTTGCTGGTATATTATCCTGAAGATATGTGGGGATGGATGAGTGACTGACAGTGAAATTTCACACAGGTATGCTAAGCTTTGCATTCCACAAATCCAAAGAACTATTCACATTACACTTTATAAGCCCGTGAAGGATCAAGAAGGCAGGCAAAGTCTTCTGGGGCACTGGATAATTACAGACACTCAGAAGAAAAAAGGTGTGGGGTGGATTGGCCACTAGAGAAAAACACATCATCTTTATGATAAAGCCTTAGTGTTTATATCAGAAAACTACAAGACGTCATTATGAGAGGCAATTTATGTCAAGGAGTACAGTAAAATCATGATATTTTTCATTCTCTGATGTGAATTCCTACTTGTAGCTGAGACTGGGACTATGACGCTTCACAAATACTTCTTATATCCTACTCTGAGGTAGCACAAATTCTTATCCTGATGTGACTTTTAGTGCAATTCTAGGAGTAATTCTATGACACTGGTCATTAGGATGGTCATTAGGGTGGTCGGTTATATAGATTGAAGTGTTTAGTACAAATCAAAGCAGTTTAGGTTTACTTCGTACAATGCCCTTGTGAGACTTCATCTGGAATATTCAGGGCACATTTAGTATCCATATTACAAAAAAATGAGTTTCTATATTGATGCCAGGACTTTGGAGTAAGTGTATTGAAGAAAGTTTAAATGATTTGCATCTCTTCACTATAAGCAATCAAAGATCAAAACATGACATCACAAAAGTGCTTGAATCATGAAGGGAAATTGGTATAGTAGATACAGACTTTTACTTTAAGACAAGTATATCAACAAGAGCACAGGAGCATAGATGGAAACTAGGTAAGCACAAATTTCACATTAGTATTAGAAACTATTTCTTCTCACTTGAACAAGAGAGACACAGAACAAGTTACCAAGAAGGACAATAGAAAATAGTAGCCTAGAGACACTGAAACCACTTACCTGAATTAGGTGAGTAGAAATTGAAGAGCTATGTTGGGCTTAATGACCTGTTCTAGTCAAAACATTCATATTTTCTGATACTATCATATTTTCTTATACTAATGTGGAGTATGAATATTTTTTCCCAAGTAATATATTTTAGATTTTGACTTTAATATCTCTTCTGGTAACTCATTTTTGTAATTTTCCTTTGTATACATTTGCAATAAAATAAAACATGTAACAAGATGTATAAGTGCCATTTGTAATCTTCCCAAAAGTTGAAGACTTTTAAATCAATATTTTACAAGGCACCATATAAAGAAATTTGATTAACAGTGTATATGTTAACCCCTAAAAATATTTGTTTTTAAGTGCTGCCACCTCATGGATATAACATTCTGAGTTTGAATCCCATGCCCGCTCTCCAACTGTGTTGGGTTTTCCTCTCACTTTTCAAAGACATGAGCACTGTGAACTGGCTTTGTGGCATTGTGTGCATGAAATTATCCCTGTAATGTACTGCTGTCCCAACTTGCGTTCTTTCATGGCTTGCATTCAGTGCTGATGGAGGAGCATCCCCCGGCGATCCATAATAGGGTTAACTGGATTTTATATGTTTTGCTTTATATATGTATCTGATTTTTACTGCATGTGTTCAGTGTTATATGATATGACTGTGCTATCATAAGTTAGTATGCTGTATTTTTTATTTGAAATTTACAGACTTGCCCAGAAGAAGATTTTATATTAGGACACAGTTGTTACACATCTACACAAGTAAGAAAGAATGCCGTAAGTAATAAATGTGAGGTCAGATTTTTTTAATTAGCTTGAGCTCTCCTGTAATTTAAAAAGAGTAATTAGATGTAACTTCAACATTCCAGCTTGTTGCCAAGATATCAACATGTGTTAGCCTTTCAAGACAATGGTAATCAATTAAACATTATACTGCATGATAGCAATATAATAAGGTTGTCATGCTTAATAAAAATACTTCACTAATACCTAGGTTAACAAAGTAGATGTGTTCAGGACCTTAGTTCATTATAAAAAAACTTTGTTACCTGAGGTAGATAGTAGGTAGCCGTAAGAGGAATATGGTTACGTACAGAAGTTGCGTAGGTGATATCGTCGCAGGGCTTGTGCCATCTTCTGTCTCTCCTTCCTTGGCTGCCGTCCAACATCACCCAGATTTTCCACAGCTTCTTTCATGCAGCTCTACATGTTCTCATCCTTTCCATCATCAACCTACATCTTACGAGAAGATCTAAGAATCATAGTGGACTCATGACTTTCTTCATGGAGATAGTGCTGCGAGATTTTTAAGTTATATATCACGATGTGTGGAGTGCAACTTAAGGAAGGTTATACTTCAGGTATACAACACACTAGTGAGTCCACATCTTTAGTATTGTACTCCATTTTAGCCTCCATTTTACAAAACAGGTATAGAATTGAGAGTATATCCAGAATATACAGAGAACAGTAGCGGGGCTCATTCCAGGACTAAAAGATAAGAGCATTGAGTAAAACAGGAGGACATAGATTGGTCTGCATCATGGCCAGGATAAATGTGCCCTTAACCAGCCAGAAGGCCCTCATAATGGGTTGTTCATTTGAATGGTTGGTTGTCCCTGCCAGGATGGCTGTTGTTTTCTTTCTGTAAGGTAATCAGTGTATTATAGTGACAGGACGGAGGGAGTTGCCTCCTTCGAAGAGCCTTAATATGCTGATTATCAGCATCCCTCTGGTGGGACACCTATTTGCACACCCGGGGAGGTGATGTATGAATTGTAGTCCCAATGGGCAGCCTTTCTGGGATCCTGAAGTGTTGCCTGGGAGTTGCCAGTAGAAGGATCCTCTCTCATAATAAGATGCTGCCTGACTCAGTAGTGCTTCCTGGAGGCAACATTCTGGCACCACAAATACTCCTGGGACCGCATGGAAAGGAGACACTCCACCTCACCTAGGCAGGGAAGAGAATTATTATTGAGTTTAAAAGAACTTTTGTGTTTAATATAAGAGTTTGTTTGAAACAAGGACTTGTGTCTGTACAGTTGTGGTCTGGATCTGTGATGCCCTGTCGTGTCTAGAAACTGATGCAGTGGATCCAAGCTATTATTTAACAGAAGTGAAGACACAGATAGAAACCTGTTAATTGTAAATTTCAAAAAATATTTCTTCAATTTCTTCACCTTAGACACATGAAATCAGTTACAAGGTTGTGTGAAAGATATTAAGTCTTTAGGATCAGAGCTCAACTCAGTGTCATTTTAGAGCAGTTAGGAAAATAACATTGACTAGCTTTGTTAAGCTTAATGACCTCTCTTCAGCAAAATAATTGTATTTGCACAAAGTAATGCAACTTACTAAGTTTGGTATTTTGGTTTAAAGTATGTCTGCTCTTTTGTTTCAGCACCGGTATTTTAAAGAACCTCCACATTTAAAGGAAACTATGGACTCCTGGATTTTACAAATGGGCGTTCCACTTATTGTTGTGGAGAACAATGGTAATCAAATCATAGTCCATCAAGAGCGTTTTTTAAAGGGAATATTCCAGGACGATCCTGAATGGGAAGAAATACAATCAGGGTAAACAGGGATATTTAATTTATTAACCAAACTTTTCTCTTAACAAAATCTTATCCAGATTTTTCTTTAAGGATGTCTGTGGTTCTGCTTTAACTCCATATCTCGGTAGTTTGTTCCAGAGTCCCACAACTATTTGTATAAAGGAGTGCTTCCCAGCTTAAGTCTTAAATGCACTTCGCCTTAATTTCCACTGGTGTTCTCATGTACGTGATTTACCCTTAAACTGATAGAATTCTGCTGGAATTCTTGGCACAGTACCACAATGCCACCCTACATTTTATTTATTTAATATGTACTGTATATAATTTAAGCATAATTTAAAGAAGAGCCAAGCAAAATTACACCTTTTATTGGCCAACTAAAAAGATTACAATATGCAAGCTTTCGAGGCAACTCAGGTCCCTTCTTCAGGCAATGACATCTTGCCTGAAGAAGGGGCCTGAGTTGCCTCAAAAGCTTGCATATTGTAATTTTTTTAGTTACCCAATAAAAGGTGTCATTTTGCTTGGCTCTTCTCTACATTCATAATGGCTAACACGGTACAACACCCTAGTACTACAGCATAATTTAAGCAGTTTAACATAAAACTGTTTTATTGTCTAATAGATATCTGTGGCATGTTCCGTTAGCATACATCACCAGTGACTCTGACAATATTGGAAGGCATTTATTGAAAACAAAGTCAGGTTAGTTATATTTATAAATACCTTATATCAAAAGAATTTATATACATTACAGTATTTAAGCATTGCTACTTAATGCATGTCCTTTTTGATGTGCAGATATTATTCAATTGGAAAAGGAAGTGAAATGGATAAAGTTTAATCCTAATATGAATGGATACTATCTTGTGCATTATGAAGGCAATGGATGGGAAACATTGGTTCAATTACTAAACCAGAACCACACTGTCCTCAGCAACAAGGATCGAACCAACCTCATTCATAATATATTTCAGCTGGTCAGGTACTGTAATTATATTTAATTTTCTGTTACCAACTACACTTTATGGGAAATGTTCAGTCTTAATGTGACTGATACTGTTAGAATGCTGTCTTTTACTAAGAGAAATCTGCAAATACAGTGTAATGCTGTATACAAACATGAAAGTAAATAGTTTGGATAGTATATCAAAAAAAAAAGGCCAAGTGAGTGTGTATGTTAAGTTGGAAACTTTGATGAAACCAGTCTTACTGAGTAGGTAGACCAAATGTGAAGCAGGGCGTAACTCTCTCTCTCACCGTTTAGCCCAATAGAGAGATACCTCCTCGTAGATACCGCAAAAATGAAATATTGATAATCCCGAGAACTAAAATTATATTGTTAATTTATAGTATTTGTGGACGAAGGTTCAAAACAATAGCAGGCAGACACCAATTCAAACAAACAATTCTTTTATTTCTGACTTCTTGGTGAGTAGAGCGGCTTTGCCTTACAGAGCTCCATGTGCAAAGCCCAATCAAGTATTTTATAACAGAAATCTTAATAGAAAGCAGTTAGATAAAATAAGCTCAGTTTCATCCAAGGTCACAGTCTTTACACAATTTGTTGATTACAACAGAAAGCAGAAATTCTTGTCTTATATTTTTAATGAAGCTTATCAGAAAACTTGTCATACGTTTGGCATCTTAATTGGACGGTAATCTAGGCACTGCTAAAGCAGCCGGGAAGAGCCAAGAACTGCACTCCACACCTGCAGCCCTACTCCATGCAAGCACGCTTCTGTTAATAATAATACCTAGCCACACAGAGAGCATGTAGATTTTCATACAGAAGCTAGCAAAAGATTTTAACTTCCATTCCACATATTTCAGAATCAAAAACTTTTACAGTGAATTCTTCAGATGCAAGTTAGAGTGGAAGCACCTAATGACAATGAGTTTTTAAACAAGATACTGTAATTTCCAAAATGAAGTTTATGTGGTTTTATAAAATGAAAGAAAATTATAATGGAAGTTATATGAATTATGCAAGAAGCAAACTTGTATTCAAACACAAATATTGTAAACTAGCTGACGCCCGCCGTAGCATACGGCATTGTAAGAATAGGAATGAAAAAGGGTAAGAAAGGAATTAAGAAATCAAGAAGAAAGAAATACTTCTTGAAAGATGCAGTTGTGAATAGGTGTTTTGCTGGTGACGACAGATAATGAGTTGAAAGATCTAACCGTAGAAAAAGCCACGTACAACAATAGTTTTGTTGCATGTATCTTGGACTTCCTGGAAATGCGTAAGATAATATAATCATTTTGCCTACACGTACATTGTTATTTTCAGCCTTTGCTTGCAGTGAATCTGATAGTCCTTTGTATTGTTCCACGCGCAGTTCTGTTTGATGTAATCTGAGATAATTGAGACACGTGCTCTCTGTTTTAACATACGCATCTACAACTTACTGTTGGAAAAGTTTGCCACTGGAGTGCAAAATACTAAATGTATTCCTCATTGATAATCTGTACGCGTAAATGTCATTGAGTAAGCCTGATGCGATTGGCAGTTCTTTTATCGGGAACATGCTGTAAATCTTTGTGCCAGCTAATATCTCTGTAAGGGAATAAAAGTGGGTAAACCATAGGATCACAATTCATTTTGATCGTGGAAATCTGTTTACAGGAGTTGCCTCTGGGATAGATGCAAATGTCCATTTCGGCAGGGGGTTCGCCATCTTCTCCAACGAAAATCGCTGGAACATCGGTGTGACATGTCGGGGCATTTTATCGTCGTAAATCCTGCTCAGGGTTTCCCTTGAAAACCATTCGTGCAGATGCTGTCGGATTGGACTGAGCGATTTAATGCATGTGTTTGTATGATTTAGCGAAGGGGTTGATGTTTCTGAGCATGGAATCTAGCTGGAGAAGTAAATGTTCGCTGCCTGCAGAGTTTGCATTATTTTGTAAGCGTACTTCAGCTTGCGCTGTGTCAAAAACATACAACTGTTCATATCCTGGAGAGGTAAAAGTGTTAGCATATAGTGGAAAGATTTGGTGATAAATTTGCCCGTGTATTTTAAAACTGCATGGTCCGTGGCCAGGAGGTTGAATTATCTGTGGAAGAAGATGAATAGGAATTGAGAAATACCGTGTCGGCTGCGTATGGGCAGGACCAGTTAGTGGAAGCAGGACGAACCAGAAGAGAAATATATATAAGAGATGGAATACAATTAGTGACCCTCTTTATGGCCAACAGGGGGCATCACCAGATGAATTTGGCACTTCAAACAGCCGTAGGTTAAATAATAACAGGATATTCTGGAATTCATTTTAAAACTTAGGAGTTCCCCAAGTTGGTAGATGGCAGTGTGGAGCCTTGTTACTGTATTCTTGAAGAGGCAGTAAGGATTTTTTTGTGAAAAGGATGAAGAGAGGAGAAGTAATCAAAGCACAGCAAAAGTTGGTTAACAGGGATTCAAAACCTATCTTTTGTCAATCCGAAGTACTATTTTAAAAAATCTAAATTAAATAGTCAGAAAAGTTTTATAACCAGAAATACAGTAAAAAATCATTACAATGTACAGTTTTTGCCCTATCATGGATACTATGGATGTTTTTCTGCTGACCTTTATTTGGTTGTTTTAATGATATCATACATTGTGCCATCCCAGACAATTCTGGGAAACATTGCTATGGCAACCACCAATATTATTATTATCTGGGAACAGCACACAAAATAAAATAAAGATTGAATGCCTCTAAAGACCCACAAATCCAGGCCAGTGCCTTCCCTAGCATACCTAGAATAGAGTGGCTTAAGTGACTTGACCTCCAAACTCTGCAGGCAGGCTTTTAGCCTGGAAGACTGGGGAAACAAGCTTTTAAAGTTCAAATGTCCCAAAATATATCAAAATGCCCTTCAATGGAAAGATTAACCTTAAATTGTTTTTGGCTTTAGAACAATCCAAATCAAGAATCAATATACAAATAAAAATATATATGTGAAAATGGAACATACAACAAAAAAGGCCCAAAAATCAAAAAGAGTTGCCTAAAAGGCAACCCAAAGTGAGAAAGTCCTAAATCACAATCTGTAAGACAAATCTAATAATCTAAACAAAAAAAGTCAGTAGTCCTGCAAATCCAAATGAAAAGTAATGCTCACAATAAACGCCTACAAACTCCAATGAACCACCACTGAGGCCTCTTCCCGGACTGAATATATAGCCAAGGAGGAGGTGTCTGTAGCAGCGATGTCAGTGTGGTGCCACCTCTTGGAGAACCACCCTCAATACACAAGGGACATAAAAGAACATTGCATTTCACATACAGTATATACTAAGCAAAACATAAACATAACAAAGTATGTAAAAACATGCATAATGTTAAAAAAATTGTAAACTTTATATATATATATATATATATATATATATATATATATATATATATTATATATATAAACATAAAAATGAATTCACTAAGCTGGAAAACCCTTGAATTCACACATAGATGGTCATAAATACTTCAGGGAAGTGCATAAAAATTTACAGAATAACCCCATTAACAACAGTCACAGTATAGTTGTGCTTTTCCAGAACAGCCTGCCTGGCTCTCTCTCCTTGATATCCGTAAACTGGAAGTGAAAGAGCACAGGGCTTGCTAGGTGGGAGTTCCTTAATAAAGGCTGCCATGTATTGTCTGTGACCTGGAAGTATTTCTCAATGTGTACCCAAAAGTAAAAATGGGCAGAGTCTTAAAATCCTTGTCCAGTCAACAGACCATTGTGCTTAGAGTCAGAAGTTGAGCTTTAACAAGGGCTTAGCTGTCAGGAGTAAGAAAAAACAGAGTACAGAAAAGGAGATTAATTCTTGGAACCTGAGCAATTAGCATTATAGGAGTACTGTGGGTAAGTGGACCAGTCATAACTCCATGTGGTAGAAAGAGATTATTTCATGTGTAGGCTCTGTGTGATATTAGAGCTTTAATATTTTATCCTTTTTGTTGAACTATCTATTGTCAGTCAGTCAGTCATTGTTCAACCCGCTATATCCTAACACAGGGTCACGGGGGTCTGCTGGAGCCAATCCAGGGCGCAAGGCAGGAGCAAATCCCTGGGCAGGGCGCCAGCCCACTGTGGGGCGCACACACCCACACACCAAGCACACACTAGGGACAATTTAGTATCACTAGTGCACCTAACCTGCATATCTTTGGAATGTGGGAGGAAACTGGAGGAATCCCACGCAGACATGGGGAGAACATGCAAACTCCACACAGGGAGGTCCCGGGAAGCAAATCCAGGTCTCCTTACTGCGAGGCAGCAGCGCTACCACTGCGCCACCATGCCACCCACTATCAGTTGTATTAAAAAAAAAAAAAAATACTTTCAGATTTTTTACATCCTGGATCCTTAATTAGGTTTGGGGTCGACTCCAAAGTTCTCTACCTGACTCTTGCACTGTCTCAGGACACTTATGAATAAAAATCCCATTAGTGCAGAATTATCTGATTTTTTCAGCAATTGACACAGCCAGGTGTTATATTTATAGTCCGAGGTGTACAAAGTGAAAAGAAAAGGAGACACAGCTATTCTTTGTGGTGCTCCAGTGTTGTTCACACCCATCAGGTACACAGTGTTTGAGCCTCACAAACTGCAGTCTGTCAGGTAGATAGTCCATTCACTCAGGACATCATACGAAAATCCACCTGCATATTTCTAAGATTACCTTTAACAGGCATGGCTAAATGGCATTGAAGGCAATTGAAAAATTAAAAAATATAATCCTCATGTACTACCAGCTTTGTCTAGATGGAAGTAAGTCATATAAATGTGTCTTCCAATCCAGTCTTTGCCCATTTGGCAAACTGTAGTAGGTCCAAGTGGTCTTTTACAAGAAGACTCATCTAGTCCAGGAAAGCTTCTCCCAGGTCTTCATTATGTGGGATGTAAGGGCCACTGGCCTGTAATCATTAGTCTGGAGCCTTAGTGGCAGATTGAAAAGGTAGCTGAGAATACCACAAAGTTGGTCAGCATAGGCCTCAAGTACTTGAGAAGGTGAAGTCACAACAGATCACTAGCTAGTTCAGTTGTTGTATGGTGCTTTCCGAAAATTTGCTTATGTACAGAAATGTATTGTACAAATTTTAGTTTTGTTTCAAAAAAAATTGGAGTGACCTCTGCAAAGTTGAAATCAGCAAAATTTAAATTTGCTTAAGATGCAACAACACCTATATACAGTATGTACAGTGTGTGCGGTATATAACATACATGTATATGATAATAATAATAAAGTTTATTTATTTAATAAAAATACACTCAGTGTTTGAAATAGTGAAGGATGAAATTGTGAACATTAAGAAAACCCAAATCAGCTAATAGAAATATAACTTCTAAGGTGAAAACTCTCCAGATCAAACTAAGCTGATACTTATGTTTAAAAAATCATCTGTTAGGGGCAGATAAGATTATTATTCTTGTTTAAAATCTGAGCAGATGTTTATTAATTTGTAATGGGGACAGAAAGACAATGAAAATTTAAATATGTGTAAGGCACCGAGGGATATTTTAATAGTGCTACCACTGAATTTTTTGAATTCTTTCCAATTATACTTAAATGGGGAAGTTATTGGAGAGAGAAAGGGGGAAATGAGCAACCATAATGATACAGAAGATAAATAAAACTCCTGGCAGAAATAAAATTAATAAATAAAATTTTCTAACCTATGCTGAGGGTGATATGAACTTGAATCATGAGGTTTAAAATTCAAGTAAGTTTCTTAAATGAAATGGCTGAGAAACGGCTGTGGATTTAATTTGTGAAATTAAACCACTGCATCACAAGCCTCATTTTTATAGCCTGGAATGTTGACTTGTTAAATAAAAAAATGGTCACTGAAAGCCTTGTGACACATCTGATAATTTCATTAAAACTTGTGAAAAGGATTTTCTTTTATTTACCAACTAGCTGTGCTACCCCTCTAAGATAAAATCTAAGTTTGCAGTCCACCATCTATTAGGTTGTATTTTATCATGCATGTAAATTGTAATAATAAAATGTATTGCGTTTTTTTCATTTCCAACAAATGATGTGTCACTAACATTAGTGCAGCTTTTGCAAATCAAATTCCTAATGGCAAATATAACAGGCATAGCAACCAGACCGACAGACACACACACACACTTGCCGTTTTACTAAGGTGGGCTCCCACAAATATAAAACCAATACAGAGTCATTATTCAACCTAATCTCATTTAGTTTTGAATATAAGAAGAAACTAGCAATGCACAATGCTGTAGTAAACAGTATACGCTCGTACGGATGTTGACTATATGAGTGAGGCACACAGACTCAGACGGAGAATAGGAGACAATTGCCCTCAAGAGAAGAGAGAGACGCGCGAGCAAGAGAGATAAGGAGAGAGAGAGAGAGAGAGAGGCTCTGTGCGAGCAAGAGAGATAAGGAGAGAGAGAGAGGGAGGCTCAGCTTCCACAACCCAAAACTATTCATATAAAATGATTAATACAAAATATAAAGCGAGCAAGAGAGATAAGGAGAGAGAGAGAGAGACGCGTGCACGTGAGAGAGAAGAACCATCAGCTCAGTTGAGATCACATGACGCTCAGCAGACAAAGTGTATCCATACTGCTCGTATTGCAAGACATCGCTCGTTTATCAAGTCAAAATTTATTACAAAATTTTGCTCGTCTTGCAAAACACTCGTAAACCAAGTTACTCGTAAACTGAGGTGGCACTGGTATTTGATTAAACTTCTATACCGGTATGTAAAACATATTTAAACATAAAATACAAAATTAGAGTGTGGAATGATATTGAAAATGTGATTAGGTGTCGGTGTATTAGTTCCTCAAAGGTAATGATTTTATGTATCAAATTTGCTTGTCTACTGCACCTAGAAATGTTACCCTTTTATTTTGTTTGAATGGTATAAAAGCTAAACAAAATGAACAATGGCTAATTAAAAGTATAATCTTCATGGACAAACAGTAAAGAAACATCATTAAGACACACAGAAAGTTTAGAATTTTACAAAATTACAAAAAAATTTAATGTACATATTTTTTCCCTAACCATTTAATCAAACTAATTTCTTATTTCTTTTCAGTGTTGGTAAAGTTTCTCTTCACCATGGTCTTGATTTGCTGCTATATTTGAAAAATGAGACTGATAATCTCCCACTTCTACAGGGAATAGGTTATCTAGAGGTTTTATACCAGATGATGGAGAGAAGGGGCATTTCAGATGTTGCAAATAATCTAAAGGTTTGTAATCAAATTGTAATGTAAAAGAGTTTGAATTAAGAACAAACTCTACTTCTACTTTATGCCTTGCATTAAATTGTGCATGTGTGCGGTTATGTTTAGGTGTCATGCTTTATTAGAATTAAGCAGTGGCCCTTTTAGAATGAAAATTTTGGTATCGGGTGACACGGATCTTAGACACAGAGAGATTCACTATCAGAAGGGTTCAGAGTCATACTGAGAAACTGTGCATAGGGTAGGTGTGGTTGAGTGAATGTGAGCGAGACAAGAAAAAGAGAACTAGGGATCAACCACTAAAGGGCAGCACTTATGAAACCAGCTTATTAGCCTAAATCCATTGGAATGGGTACAAGACCCATCAGCGAGTCCTACCTTGGCTCAGCTCCCAGAGAAGAGGAAAACATGTGAAAGATGGTGTTGCCTTCTAATCCAAGTTCGCAATGTGCAGTGGAGCCAACAGCGAGAACGTGATAGTAGTGGACGTGGCAGAGAGAAGATCAGTAGTGCAGCACGGAAAGAGTCATGTAAGATCAGGGTGGTGTTGGAAGGCAGCCAATGAAGGACACAGCCATCAGTAGACCTTGTATGAGGAAGTGAGAGAGAGACAGCGCTTCACAATGTATTAGGATATGGCATCAGTGATGATTACATGCCAGACAAATAGCGTTATAAAAAAAAATCACACAAAACGAAGATCTCTCATCATATTATTAAGTCATACAATACAGCCACAAAATAACAGTATTTAAAGATATCTCATTATCAAATACTCAACAATTATAAACACTCATAAATTTACAGTTTTTCTTCGTTGGACAAAGTTGAAGAAAAGAATGGAAAAATCATATGCTACTGTGCATATAAAATCAACATTCAAGATGACATCTATCCGAAATAGCAAGATATGCACGTTCATCACTGTTTAAATTTCATTACAAAAAAAATCCATCAATGGGTTACAGAATTGGGTACCAGACAGGAGCCAAATCTGGATGGGGTGCCATCAATCTTTGGAACATAGGAAAACCACACACAAATGTTTTGACTTCAGGAGTCACTGATTCAAACCCAAGATTGTTCTGAAAAAGAACAGCAGGAAAGATTTGAAATGAGGACAAGGCTTTTCATCAGAAAATCAGATTGTTCTTTTGTTAAGCAAAAATAAAGTCATAATTTTTAGTCAAGGAAATTTAGAAAAAAGTTATATTGCCGGGAAAACAATAACTAAAGCAAACACAAAATCTTACAGAGACAATCCATCAAACTCAAGTAATAAAGAAGTGCCAAGAACTACCTTTTTACAATCAACCCTGTGATGTCGTGAGTGCATACTTTTGGTGTTGTTTCCGTAGCAACATTTAGACAACAATTGTCACAAAAAAACTCCAATCAAAATAAACAAGACAATGCTGAGATGCAAAAGATTATGAACTATATTAAAATGAAGACAAATCAAAAATCTAATGTCAGGAATGGGTTCAGGATCCAAACAAACCATTAATATCTGTGTAATCAACATAAAAATGTTTTCAAAAAACAAGTTAAAAATTATAAACAAAATATATTGACAGCAAAGTTGAAGTATGTGAGTTGGAAACACTAACTTTTGCACCACTGCGTCACCTATGGGAAATTATATATACAAGTTTACTCCCGTTTCTTTGTACTTTATGCACCGTTGCAACTTTCAGGACATTCATTTTATAAAATTCAGAAACACACGTTTACTATTTTTTAAATGACAAACACCTTCTAAGAATATTAGATTATAAGTATTTTTTCCTTCAATGTAGTATTTTAGCTTTATAAATCATTTTGATTCTTTTTTCAGAAATTTATTTTACAGCATTTTGGTGATTTCATTGAGAGGCAGACATGGAGTGATGAAGGTTCAATATCAGAGAAAAAACTTCGGACTGAACTCCTGCGACTTGCATGTCAGCTTCACAATAAGCAGTGTATAGAAAAAGCCAAACAACTCTTTGATAACTGGATGGCATCAAACAGCTCTTCGAGGTTAGTAGCTAGATTTTATTTAAACCATCAATTGAAATACTTAAAGAGAATGTTTTTTTGTTACATTAGAGACAGATATATCATAAAACTAGCTTCTACCTGTCAATCTATTTGCAAGTGATTACAATTTTCCAACTTAAAATTAAGGAAACTTGTACATTACTGTTAAAAAATAATTCAACAGCATATTGTCAATCTATACTAATAAAAGGCAAAGCCCTCACTCACTGACTCATCACTAATTCTCCAACTTCCCGTGTAGGTAGAAGGCTGAAATTTGGCAGGCTCATTCCTTACAGCTTACTTACA
The DNA here is from genome assembly GCF_016835505.1 of Polypterus senegalus. NCBI lineage: Eukaryota > Metazoa > Chordata > Cladistia > Polypteriformes > Polypteridae > Polypterus > Polypterus senegalus. The sequence continues at coordinate 23,563,154 of NC_053160.1, forward strand.
AAAGTTGGGCAGGTTTCATTTCGAAATTCTACGCGTAATGGTCATAACTGGAACCTATTTTTATCCATATACTGTAATAGACTGCAGCTCAATGGCCGTGGGAGGCGGAGTTGCGTGTCGCATCATCACGCCTCCCATGTAATCACGTGAACTGACTGTGAACGTAGTACAAAGAAAACAAGGAAGAGCTCCAAAGAGCGCTGAAGAAAAAATGCATACAAGCATATTCATAAGTGCAGCCACTGCGGAAACAAAGCACGGTGTAAACCGTAAGTTTAAATTAAGTTTATAGAAACGCTCCCGCAGCCGTTTGTCATGCCTACGACGAATACCATATTCGCGAGATACAAGTTTAATGAGAAGACACAAGGTATAAACGAGACTTTGGATCACTTTGTAACGGAGTTAAAATTGCTGTAGCGAGAAACTTTTAAGTGCCGTGTCCCTCGGGGAATCCTGTGGGGGGGTGCTCCGGGAGTATGGGGTACCGGACCCCCTGATAAGAGCTGTTCGGTCTCTGTACAACCGGTGTCAGAGCTTGGTCCGCATTGCCGGCAGTAAGTCGAGCCCGTTTCCAGTGAGAGTTGGACTCCGCCAGGGCTGCCCTTTGTCACCGATTCTGTTTATAACTTTTATGGACAGAATTTCTAGGCGCAGCCAGGGTGTTGAAGGGGTCCGGTTTGGTGGACTCAGGATTGGGTCACTGCTTTTTGCAGATGATGTTGTCCTGTTTGCTTCATCAGGCCGTGATCTTCAGCTCTCTCTGGATCGGTTCGCAGCTGAGTGTGAAGCGGCTGGGATGAGAATCAGCACCTCCAAATCCGAGAGCATGGTCCTCAGCCGGAAAAGGGTGGAGTGCCCTCTCAGGGTTGGGGAGAGATCCTGCCCCAAGTGGAGGAGTTCAAGTATCTCGGGTCTTGTTCACGAGTGAGGGAAGAATGGAGCGTGAGATCGACAGGCGGATCGGTGCAGCGTCCGCAGTGATGCGGGCTCTGCATCGGTCTGTCGTGGTGAAAAAGGAGCTGAGCCGTAAGGCAAAGCTCTCAATTTACCAGTCGATCTACGCTCCTACCCTCACCTATGGTCATGAGCTATGGGTAGTGACCGAAAGAATGAGATCGCAAATACAAGCGGCTGAAATGAGTTTCCTCCGCAGGGTGTCTGGGCTTTCCCTTAAAGATAGGGTGAGAAGCTCAGTCATCCGGGAGGGGCTCAGAGTAGAGCCACTGCTCCTCCGCATCGAGAGGAGTCAGATGAGGTGGCTCGGGCATCTGATCAGGATGCCTCCTGGACGCCTCCCTGGTGAGGTGTTCCGGGCACGTCCAACCGGGAGGAGGCCCCGGGGAAGACCCAGGACACGCTGGAGGGACTATGTCTCCGGCTGGCCTGGGAACGCCTTGGGATTCTCCCGGAAGAGCTAGAAGAAGTGGCCGGGAGAGGGAAGTCTGGGCCTCTGCTTAAGCTGCTGCCCCCGCGACCCGACCTCGGATAAGCGGAAGAGGATGGATGGATGGATGGACATCACACAAGAGAGCAGCTCACGTGAACTGACTGAACGCAGTACGAGTGATCACTACCATGAATCAAACAGCGGAGAAGCTGTGTAAAGGCTGCTTCACAAAAAAACAGCGGAGCGCCTTATATGAGCAGGCAGTCAGCTAAAGAAGGGAATCAATAAATAACTATAATCATAATAAACGAACAAAAAATAGTGGAGAAGCCGTGGATTAAATAAAGGAAATGGGTACCTGAACAGTAAAGTAAGTCTCAAATAGCTACACAATAACTATAACAATCGTAATAAATGAACAATAAAACTGTAGAGAACTGCAAAGCAAGGAGAAAGGGCGGCCTTATATGGCGTTCATTTATAAAACAGCGGAGAAGCTGTGTAAAGGCAGCTTCACAAAAAAACAGCAGAGCACCACACTCTGAATGTATTCCTCGCATCACCGTTATACCCTCTGATCTCCCATTTCAATTCAAATGCCTCCAATTTCCAGTAAGGTTCTGCTTCGCGATGACAATTAATAAGTCTCAGGGACAGACCCTACAAAAGGCTGCCATTGATTTGAGGCAAGATTGCTTTTCTCCTGGACAACTATACGTTGCATCTTGAACAGCTTGGTCATATTACAACCGGAGTTCTGAACTGACAACGTGGTATACAAAGAGATCCTTAACAAATAGTTATTGGTATATTTTCCCTCAGTTTAACAAGGTTTTCTTTTCTTCTTAATAAAAATTTAAAAGCAGTACTTCGTCACTGCGAAGCGCGGGGATTTTGCTATACAGTATACAGTAAATATATATGTAGATATGTATATATATATATATATATGTAGGTATGTATGTATGTGTATATATATATGTAGATATGTATATATATATGTAGGTATGTGTGTGTGTGTATATATATATATATATATATATATATATATATATATATATATATATATATATATATATATATATATATATATATATGACAGCAACACTCATAACAGTGACAAAACAATTACATTGACAGTCATGTTACATTATTTTTAAAATGTTTCCTTTTCTTTTTCATAACTTCTTTAACACACTACTTCGCTGCGAAGCGCAGGTATTTTGCTAGTAGTCAATATGGTCAACACGTTTTATGGCTAGTATTGGAAAATACAGGAAAGTCTGAAAAAGTACACCAAAACTCATTTGTATCCTTCAATTTTTGACACATGAAGCAACCAAAAACGCAGTTTTCAAGTATGTAAAGTTATCAGCCTTAATTAGTTCAACATAATTAACTATGCAGTTAAAGTTAACACTTGTCCAGTGTTTATTCCTACCTTTAGCCCTTGTGGACTCATACACCACAGTACTCTTGGATTAAGTGATTTCTGAAAAAAAAATGCGTGAATGTTTGACTAGTTTGGCTTATCTAGTTGTATCCACATTTTCTCTCCCCCATTTTTCAAAACTTGTCAAAAGAATCTATAATTCCCACACACTTTGAAAAGACAGTATTTATTCTAGTGCCAAAGAAAACTAAAGTGGACCGTCTGAATGACTATGAAGCAGTAGCACTAATTTCAAATGTCCTAAAATGTGCTATGACACTGATGCAGGGACACATTAAATGTAATATTCTTTGTAGTTTAGACCACCTCCTTTAATACATATTGTTACAACTGGCCACAAAAGATAGATATCCTTTGCACTTAATGCCATCCTGGCTCACCTGGATAATAAGGAGTACTGTCCAAGAGTATTTTTTATAGACTACAGTTAAGCATTTAACATCTGAGCCATTGTATCTGATCACAAGGCTCTTAGACTTACGACTTAATATCACCCTCTGTGACTTGGATTTTGTACTCCAATACGTGCACATTAGCTGTGGCACCTTCTTTACACTAATCTTGAGAGCTGACAACCAATAACCACTCAGACAGCAGTAGAACGCATGCAACCAGAAGAAAGTGACTCATCTGCATGATGATGTGTGTTTGTCTTACCACAACAGGATGTACAGAGGGAAAATGATGGTCCAAGACTGCAGATGAACTCACATTTGTATAGCCATCAGCGATGTGATGCTACAAGTTAATTGGCTGTCAGACTGCAGCAAGCTAAAAGTACTTTGGAATTTTGCAACTGTGCTGGAATTTTGACTTGATAAACGAGCGATGTCTTGCAATACGAGTAGTATGGATACACTTTGTCTGCTGAGCGTAATGTGATCACAACTGAGCTGATGGTTCTTCTCTCTCTCACGTGCGTCTCTCTCTCCTTATCTCGCTCGCTCGCACGCTCGCCTCTCTCTCTCTCGCGTCTCTCTCTCTCTTCTCTTGTGGGCAATCGTCTCCTTTTCTCCGTCTGAGTCTGCGTGCCTCACTCATATAGTCAACATCCGTACAAGCGTATACTGTTTACTACAGCATTGTGACTGTGTGTGTGTGTGTGTGTGTGTGTGCGCTGTGAAGTGCGAGTCCCCATCTTGCGCCCCAAAACACGAAGCTGAGTCTCAGTACTTTAACAACACCAGCTTTATTCAGCTTAAAACAGCAACAGCGCGGTTATTTATTGTAGCGGGATCTTTATAATGTTCCTTGTATCACCCATCAACGGCAGGCTTATAGCATGTCCGCAATCTTTTTGGATACACTTATACGGTGAACTGCTACAGCACTGGGAGACTGCGATTGCTTTGGGACACTCTTCCGCATGTCGTCCCGTTGGGTGGAATCCCACAAGAGTTTAGAAACTCACTCACACCAGCCATGATTCTTTTTAAAGGTAAAGTGCAGGTTAATTTGTTTTATGTATTTTTACTTTATATTTTGTATTAATCATTTTTATATGAATAGTTTTGGGTTGTGGAACAAATCATCTGAGTTTCCATTATTTCTTATGGGGAAATTCACTTTGATATACGAGTGCTTTGGACTGCGAGCACATTTCCGGAACGAATTATGCTCGCAGACCAAGGTTCCACTATAATGCACTACAAATGGTGACACAGTTAGCTCAGAATGTCACTAGCATAGCAAGCAAGCATTAAAAACCGCTTCCTTCTGTCTTGAACATATATAGCCCATCCATCCATCCATATAAAGCAAAGAGTACCATTAAGGACCTCAGCCATCGTTCACAGTCATGTTTTTCCGTTTGTCATTCTGACAGATATTATAGGAACATTGGCCCTCACACCATGAGATTCACAGGCAGTGTTTAGTGATAGAACATAAAGCTGCTGAACATCCACTTACATTGACAACTGCTGCATGAGTGTGTTTAATCCATGATATGTTTTCATTGTATGTTGATAGTATTGGACTAATGTTATTAGAATGTAAGAATTTCATTTTACTTTGTACACATAAGAATACATTAAAACTTGAACTTGACTATTATTTTGGTGTACTATGTAATACCTTAGCCAGATTACTTTTTAGTAGTTTATTTTCATTGGTTCTTCAGATGCTCCACAATTTTACTTCTTATAAGTCTCATAAATCCCTTAAGAAAGTAACCTTGCTGACACTTTTAATAAAATATGCATTGTTTTAATTACAAATATGATGTTTTCTTGGTCCCTCAGCATTCCTACTGATGTACTAAGGACAGTATACATTATTGGAGCACAAAGTCCTGATGGCTGGAACTACCTCCTAGAAAAATATAGACTTTCATTGTCATCCTCTGAAAAAAATAAGATCTTATCTGGATTGACCCGCACTAGAGATACAGATAAGCTGACAGAGTAAGTTATCCTAATAATCACTATAAAACTTGAATAGCATTCACTTGTACACAGTGTTTTATTTTATATTGTGCCATATTAGAATGCAATAAACATCTGGTTTTTCACTGACATTCACTATTAGAATGTTATATTTAGTGCAGAATAAAAGTTTTTTCATTTGTTTTCCTTTATATACCAAAATTTAAAGATGAATAATGCTGAAGGTTTATGAAAAAGAAATAAAGCATACTTATGCAGTGTGTGAAGAAAGGCAAATCTATAAAGTAATATTTTACATCATGTTTGTCAAGATTTAGAATTTGCTTTGATTTTTAGTTGCTTATTATTTTTTACAATCTTTTCCTTGGTTTGTAAAAATAATGGAGGTATAATTTTGGGGGTTTTAGAGGTTAAGGAATGTAATGTGTGTTTTTTTTTTTTTTTGATTTAGAACATTTTTGCAAAAAAAAATAAATAAATCTTTCCGAGGTGCAATTTTGTTGCATCAGAATTGCTTGCTGTTTTTAATGCAGGTTTGCCAAGCTGTTACTAGGCAAGGCGTCCAAGTCAACATCATACGCTCCTTTACAGTCCCAGTTTGTGATTTATTCAAAACTTGAAACTGTAGTGTCATTATTTTAAAGGTCTGTCTAACTACAAGTTGTTTTCCGTTCTTCAACTTTGATTTACATTTTGCATTTTGGCTTAGGGTATGTGTAATATTCTGGTATATCACTCTGTCACTACCACTCTCGACTTATGATTTTGTCTCACATCCTGGCCATTGTTTATTTGTATCACATTTTACTATCACACTACATTCCATCCTACTTAAAACTGCTGTTGCCCTGTGCAGCCATTGCAATGTTTTGCTCTATTTTGAATGTGGCTGCACAATATGAAAAGGTCAAGTCAGGTCGGGATCCTGGTTGGCAACCCCCCAGGCAGATAGTTGGTCCAGTCCCACCCTCCGGAAATGACCATCTGTCTGCCACAGCCAGGTGTTATGTGGGCATCCCGTCCGCCTAGTCCAACCAACCAGGTCACCCTTGGGGGCCATAGTGCCATAACTGACGCTCCCTCACAATGCACAAAGTCAAACCAGCGGTGCCCAAGGACACAGTACTGGATGAATCCAATCTTCTTCTCAGGTCACTGGATTGTTGCACCCATGTCTCACAACCATATAGCAAAAAGGGAAGCACCAGCAATATGGAAAGGAAGAAAGAAACATTTGTAAAAAAAAAAAAACAAAAAAAAAAAACCTTATAGGTTTATAGGCCTGTTCACTTTCACAGTCATAGTTGAGCTGAATTAGGATCATTTGTGTTTGCTGAAGTGCATGATATTGTTAACCCTTGATCACAGTGAAGTAATACTCTGTCAATCATACTACTAATTATTTATAGCCTGTGCCATAGAAGACGCGGGTTGAGTAGAACACTGGCCATGGTAGACGGTGCCTTACCAATACAGAAAGACATGATAAAATAAATACAGGAAGACACTATACCAAAATCACCTCTAATCAGTTGCAACCATAACTTTAGACCAAGGGGAACTGGGATGACTCATCATAAAACCACTATACTCGCAGATCTGCAAACACAAATGAAATAATCAAAGGGTCACTCCATCTGACTTCACAACAAATATAACAGAAATCTATGAAGACATTAAACTAAACCTACAATAACCACCCTGAAGATAGACACATCACCACCACTTATGGCTCAGTCTCTACTCAGTCTGGCCCTGTGTTTAGTCCTGGCACTGCTTTTAAAACATCAGCATACCTTCCACACGTGTGAAAGACAACCAACAGGGCAAGAGAAGAGACCCTCGAGGGGGGTTTGGATGTGAGTACTATTCGCTGCTTTTTCCCTCTATAATGGTTATACTCGTGCTAGTAGCGATGTGACGCTTGGTGTTGTATGCTGATTGATGGCAGTGCTGCTCTCTCCAGATATTCATTACTCCTCGTTAACTTCGTGGTGAGGCTTACTGCATCACAAGAAAGACAGACCTGTTGAGGTAAATTTGTTACACTTACTAATCATTGTGATGTATTGCATGTTTATTAGCACATGCAAAGAAGAAATTCACTGTACTCGATAATGATCCAATAAACCGTAAGCTGGAATTTAAAAAAAAAGGAAATTTAGGTACTGCTGAGAGGATATCCTGTATGATTTTTTAAAACTTGGGTCTTGCCAAATGCTTGTTTTAAATTTATGCCATATCATGTTTAATCAATGTTTGTATCCATTTGGTATGTTGGTTGTCATAATGTTCTCTGTAGATGAACTATAAATATTGTAAAATGTAGCTCTGTTCAGTTATTTAATACAGTAAATGCTTAAAGGATAACAACCTACAAATAATATAGTTTACTGCTGTCACCACAGGTATTGTTAGCACATTTCATTTTTGGAATGTATTAGTTTATTAATTGTGTGATATGAAATGAGATATTTAAATAATAATGATTTGATTTTCTTGGCTTCCTTTGTTTCCATTTTGCCCTCATTCATTTGAACCATTTATTTGATACTGTTGGTTTTATATACTGTACACACAAGTCATAGTTTAAATAAAATGGTATATTTGCACACATACCATTACAGAAAGGCTTTAAAAGTGCCATGAACACAAATATCCCTTTTCTTTCTTCTTTACCCTATCCTCTAACTCCTCCAGGCGAGCCTCGTCCCACTTCCACCCAACTCCAACTTACCTGGATAAGGTCAAGTGGCTTATTTTATGTTGGACCTGGGAGCACTTCCAGTGCCATAGCACTAATGACAGAAGCACTTCTGGGTCTTGTGGAAGACTCACAAACAAGGAGTGGCAGCACCCAAAGACCCCAAAAGGGTTAGCCCTCAGGAGGTCATGGCAGAAGAGCACTGCTATCTGTTTTACAGGGGAAGTAACTCCTCTTGACAGACAATCTTCCCCAGTCCACCCACCGATCTTCCACCTCGACTAGGATAATAAGCCAGCGCCATCCAGACCGGGTAATGTTTCCATATGTAATTTCCATCCATTATGGCCTCCCATCTGGGCCAGGAATAGCTCTACATTGCCCATCCTTTAGGGCGGCATTTACTATATATATATATTTATCAGTCACATCAGCCTTTTGTATGTTCCATATTTCACCTAGATATTCTGGAAAAACAAGCTTCGCTCTGTGGTTGTCAGGTGAGTGATAGAATACTTTATTGATTAGCTTGTCAACAATTACAGCAAAAAGACAGTATTATTGCAATCTATCTTTTAACATTGTCTGACTGTCAGCAGACCTGTGGTTACGTAGAATACACCTTTCATGACTAAAAAAGTCTCCTAAAAAACCCTGTTAAACCTGTAAGTGTGTGGCATGTGCCTGGAAAATAAACATAACCTATTACAAGAGAGAAACCTTCCTTTTAAACAAGATTATACTTTCGTATACAAAGACATAACTGGTCTAGTGGAAAGGTGATCAATGCAATGCCGCCGGCTATATGTGGACCCTGTCGCTCAGTAATGTAACTATACAGTCAGAGTCAATGTGATGTTCAAAGAATTTTCAGCTTACATTCACAAAAAATGATGAACTGTAAAATATGCATTCAAAGTAAACGGTTACCTGAACTTCTGTTAAGCGCAATGATAACAAAGAGACGCAGATTTTGGTACTCAATATACCTGAATTCGTAAATGCACCCTATGACACTCGCACAACTCAAGAAGACCCACAGATGAGGCTGCCCATCTAAATGAATAACTAAAGAAAGTTAGATTTACTGTCTAATAGAAAATAAGAAACATTCCATACCAGAATATAGTTGCACCATTTTAACAGGTATAGTATCTTATATTTTAGACCACAATACTTTTCTAAATGTTGTTTGCTGCTGTTATGCCATGTAGTGATGCAATAGATAAAATGACAGCAAGATATATAAATTAATGAAGCTTTATTTACCTTGTTTTACTGAGCTCTTGAATGGAAAATAGCCATTGTAGTTTTTTTTATTTTCTGCCAGTGTCAAGTCTTTTGCTCTCTCCCTATTTATTTAACATATTTATCTAATATATGAGTTGAAATAGAACACTGCAACTCTGAATGTTTAAAGTGTTTAAAGTGCACAGGCAGGATCAAATTGGGGGCAGATTTTAATGAAGAAACCCCAGTGGGCATAGCCTTTTCAGCCACTATTCACTACAAACTTTTTTATCCATAGACATGCTTGTTTGGGATAGGTGGAGATCCACAGCACCAGCCCTGATTCAAACCCAAGATACAGTCTCCATAAAGCCACAGCAGACACCACTGTGCCACCCTGCCATCTATAATAAATAATATAGTTAATGCCATTGTATGTACTGATATTTTTTTGTATTGCCAAAAATCCTGGATATCACTTACTGTAACTTTAGCCAGTGTCCCACTGCAGATAGACAAGTACTTGATATTTTTTGCATTCTGACTCAATGCAACTTCATTCTGGAAAAAGCAGTTCCAAAAATAGTTGGATGAGTGATATACTATATGTGAAATGCCATGCTGCTCAGCATTTTGTCTCAGAATTGTTGGGCACACTAAAGTTTCATCCATGCATTTATAAGTTTCTGTGGTTTTGCCTTGCACATTTGTCAACCTGTAACAATAACTTGTCCTTAAAGAAATTTTAATAGAAAATAAATGTACAATTACATCTAAATTATTTTTTTGCAGTTAAAATTTTTAGTAATACTTTGCCTTAATTGTACTGTTTATTAATTTTTTCCCTTAGGCTCTTAGAATTGTGCATGAAAGGAGATGTGATTAAAACACAAGATCTTGCATCTGTTGTTGCCACCATAAGCATAAATCCTGATGGACAATATCTGGCTTGGGAGTTTGTGAAGAATAATTGGAACAAGCTGCTAGAAAAGTAAAAATGATATTTATTTCCTTTATCCACTTAGAGATATAATTTAGCCTTTTCATTGTTTGGTCTTGAGAATTATTTCTTAAAATATAGCAAATATAAAAGGTGAGAAGTTTTAGGATAACCAAATAAATAATGCTTGAAAGTTTAAAATTCCTTAGTGTTATTTTAAGCTATTTTGTGGAGTACACACAAGTCACTTGTTGGGTCAAGGCCAGTCTTTCTGAAAAAATTAAACAAGACCAATTAAAAAAAACATTAATGAAAAGTAAGTCCTATAATGTAAGATTGTAAATACCATTCAAAGTGATCATGAATCTAACATTTAAAATTACATTAGAAGTTGACATTAGGTAAATACTTTGCTGCTAAAAGATATAATTTACCGTCTTAAGCTGTTACTGTAGTACACAACTTCTAATCGGAGGTGACATCAAACTTATCAACTTCATTTGCTGACCTTGACTCTTAAGGATGTCAGGTTACACAACTAGGAATTGGAGGTGATGGCCGTGACAACAAATCCATGATGACTTTCCAACATAGGTTCACATTTTCAAAATGTTGCAAGCTCTCCCATTTTTCTAATAACCAGTGCTGTCTGAATGCTTTTTAGGTAGGGGAGTTCAACTGCAACATGAGCCCTTTATTTTTCTTTTTTCCATTCTTTCTTGGTAAGTAAAACACAATACATCAGACAGACATGCCATTCTCTTGTTTTCAAGATTCAAAATAAACTGTCCCTTTTTTCTTGTGGGTGCATTGCATTCATTTTACTTCTGGGTGAGTGCTCATTGGCTATCAATTCTGACATGGAAAGGCTCCACTCCTACGATTTAAGACTAAATCAAACCTTTTCACTGTTGTAGATGACACAGGTATTTGGTGTTTTTTTAGTGAAAAAGCCAACTAAGGACATGTAAGCCATTTGTTTCTCATGCTACACACTTGTGCTCCCCTTTTATACACTAAGGAGGGTTGCAGGTGCAATTGCCTGATTGCCACTTGTTTTGTCTTGGTAGAGTAATATATTACTCTGCTTTCGTCATTTCTATTACAAAGTATTAATATGTAGCCATTATCAGAATGTCTCAAATCTCACAGACTTACCACTGCTTATAAGGTATTGTATCATATAACTTCTCCTCACCTTCCTTTCTACATTTATAACATCAGGTAATTAGGTGTAGTAAAAGACAAGCAGGAGTTAAGTTACACTTTAAATAATGTATTATTGATAATATTCATAAATAATAACAATATGCAAAGTACATTTGAATATTGGCAACTATACAATCTGATAAATGGTTATGTGTAGTTTCAGGGAGCACACAGACTTGTTACTTAAAATGTATCTAGTTAAGTCCTCATTTTTTGTCAGCTTTCTTCAGAACAGGCCGCATGCCTGTCTCAATATGGCTGCTGAGCTGTGCTGTTCATTGTGTTGTCCTTTTCAGTTCATGGTGTGTGAAATGGTCTTTCACGAGATGTTTGTAAGAGAGAGAATAGAGAGAGAGAGAGGGGTAAAACAAGTACATTTATAGATTTTCTGTCCAACCCCTACAGCCAATATGGTGTCAAGGTACTTAAAGGCTTCTGATACAAGCCAATTCCAAAAAGCCATATTTCAGACCAATGGGGGACAGAATACCTTCACACCTACCTTACAAATAAAGACATACATAATATTTATCAACTTGTATGCAAAATTTCACACCACAACACCACCCTGGGATGATAATGAGAAAATCAGACCAGCTGTACATGTGAACAAGGCAACTCATGGTCTACTGACTTCCTCACACCACCCCAGAGATGAGACGTCTTTTCTGCAGATCGCCTACATCTGCTCTACTCCCCAGCACAAGTGTGTCAGTTATTTATTTAAAAGATGCCAACATCCCGCAGACCTCTCATACCATATGGGCCACAATCCTGGTCGCCCCTTTTAATGTTTACAAAGCCCTGGAACTGAAACAGACACTCAATGGCACATCCAACAAGGAAAAACAAAAGCAATGGAACCAAAGAAGTAGTCAGGAGGATTGAATCTTCTCTTGGGGGCATCGGTATTCAGACATGAGCTCCACTCAAGCTCGGTATGCTCTTTCCAGAATGTGACAAGCCATGCTGGGAATGTCTTGGTTTTATAGCGAAGAGACTGGAAGGGGCGGAATCGGTTTCCCTCCGTAGACAGTTTCTCAGGGCTGTGGGAGAAAAAGGAGATTTTACTGTTTGCGACATTGACCCCTCATGTCCCAGAGTGGTACTGCTCACCCAAGATAAGCCCGGAAGGCAAACCTCATATGCATGCATTATAACACGTAAGAATCTTTTTCTGTACAGTATACACATGAAAATAAATTGAAACTTAAAAACACATCCTTTATTTCTAATTAATGTTTCAGATGGCTCAAACTAAATTGCCTGGTATTTGAACTAAATTGCCTGTCCTTAATCTTTTAAGTTCTGACATCAGTAATACAGTATTCAAAAATTAACTCAAATGTCCCATTTTGTTTTGCTCCAGGTTTGATGTGGGGTCATTTTCAATAAGAGGTATTTTGTATGGAACTACAGCCCATTTTTCTTCAAATAAAGATTTGGAAGATGTAAGTCTTTATATATATATATATATATATATATATATTGTGCTCATTAAAGTATTTCAAGTTGTATTTTTTGAATTGGCATCTTATTATATTATTTCAAAAACTGTTTACATTTTTATTTTTAACAAAAAATATTAAGAACCTCCTGGCACACTGCCCATCACTGGTTTCCACCTTTTGTCTTCATGTGGTACCAGGATAGGCTCCAGCCTCCCATAACTATGAATTGGGTTAAGTAAGCATAAAATGTGTTAATATTCAGAACAATGCTTTTTAGAACTTTCCACATTACACTGGAGTCTATGGGTTTGTTTATACATGATCTGATGTCCTCTTGCTGTTTTTCTAAATGCAAGACTAAAACCACATCTTATATATTGTATTTTCTTTCTTTTGTGACTTGATCTTCTGTACTTTTTTCCTGAAATCTGTTGAATGAACTTTTGATAAAAAATGAAGGAGTTCAATCTTTTTAGGTGAAAAAACTGTAAAAATGTTTTTGGTATTTGGTACGCAGTATAAAAAATGACAAAAGCATTTAAAATTATGATGGGGTAAGCAGGGTATGATAAATGCCACCTGTAATGTTACAATTGGTCCTCCAACACAAACACAGGGGCACAAATGAAATCTATATAAGGAACAAAATGTAGATGCATGAAATAAGTTATCAAGTATTGTGGTCAAAAGCAGCTTTACAGATCTTAAAACCCTATTTTAATGATATTCTGTAAACATTTGGTGAATAGCTATTAAGAAGCTTAGCTGAGCTGATAGTGTATCTTATGTAATAAAAGACATTAAATTTTCTTTAACCACATCTATAAAATGGTATCTTAATCACAGTAATGAAAACGAAAAGCAGACTACAACTTTAAATTATAATATTTTGACTTAGTGATAAAATGAAGTAGAAATATAATGGTAATAATGTGTATAATTATAATCCTATAATTTACATGAAAATATCATGCTAAAAATTATTTTATTTGAAATAATATGCATAATTATAATGCAATAATTGTCATTAAAATATTATGCTAATATATTTTATTTCAAATGTCATTTAAAATGTTTACCTTATTGGAATAATATTTGACACATTACACTGGTGCTAGAAGGTTTGTGAATTTCCTGTAATTCTGCATAAAAAATGTGACCAAATTTTTACATACAGTAAGTCTTTAAACTAAATAAAGAGAACCATCCAATGTCACATATTTGTGTATGAACCTCTAGGATTTGAAGTTAATTTGAAGGGGAATTTCGAATCAGGTGTTTCAATCATTGAGATGAGAACCACGTCACCACCCAGGTGTGTGGAAGTGTGTCATGCCTCAATGAAAAGAGATTTCTAAGGACCCCTGAAAAAAATGTTGATGCTCACCAGGCTGGAAAAGGTTGCAATACTATTTCTAAATTTCTAAAGAGTTTGGACTCCCCCTCTCCATTGCCAGGCAGTTCTTCTACAAATATAGGAAATTCAACAATATTATTACCCTCCCCAGGATAGGTAAACCAACAAGGATCACTCCAAGGGCAAGGCATGTAATTTTCCAGAAGGTCACAAACACCCACTGAAAGGCCATTCTTCCATTGGCTAATGTCATTGTTCATGAGTCTATCACTAGGGTTGCAAAATAAAAGCCACAATTCTCCAAGAACGACATTGCTGCCTGTCTACAGTTTGCTAATACCATGTGGATTACCCAGAAGACTATTGGAAGACTGTTCTGTGAGCAGATTAGTCCAAATAGAACTCGTTGATTTTCTTGAGAACCAGGGTGTTTCGTGAAAAATAAACACCTCTTTACAGCATAAGAACCTCATCCTCTAAGAAACGTGCTGGTGGCAGTATCATATTTTGTGCCTGCTTTGCTGCTTCTGAACCTGGACGGCTTGCCATCATTGACGGAACTATGAATTTTGAATTGTACCAGCATATTATACAGGAATTTGTCAGGGCCTCTGTTTGTGAACTGAAGCTCAAGATAAAGTGGGTTGTGCAGCAAGACAATGACTCTAAATACACAAGTCATTCTACCAAAGAATGGTGAATGCTGAAGAAATTTTGGAAGGACCATGTCACTGTCTTGACAAATCACAAAACTTACTTCCTAAAGCCTAAAGTCACAAGTAGTGTGCAGAGGGCATGCTCAAAAATGTGTGTAATGCCACGAAAAGTGCCTGCTGACACTTTAGTATGCAAGCAATGGTATGTGCATTCTTGCTCCGATGTAGAAGGGAGCTGAGTTTACCTCTGTTATAGCGCGTCTATGTGAAAACAGCAGTGTCAGATGTGGGGGTGGGGTGTGTTTGGGCTTGTGAACGCGGCTGAGATAATAAAACTGACTAAAAAAAAACCAAAGCTAACCTTTACAAGTATCATAAATTACACCGGCTGTTACAGACTGAAATCAAATGTATGTTTTTATTCTAAAATAGTAAGACTGAGAGCAGTTTACTTCTCAAAACGGAGTGGTGCAGGATCAAACTCACGACCTTTTGATTCCCAGGCAACAGCTGATTCTATTGGCCACAGAGGCAGTCATAATATACGGGTGTCAATGTCGCATGTTAAGGCGGCTTTTTGTTTCTGCAGTTATACGTATTTTTGAATAAAAGCACAATTGTTCTGTTAGATTTGTATCTTTGTGAAAGTATTTATTTGATACTTCAGGCTTCATGCATTATATAGTTTATGCCTACATTTTGTCATCTACTACTAGAATATAAAAAAATGTTTCTGTTTTAACAATGTGTTTACACAGATTACTGTAGAAACGAAACAGACATGAAATGTGTGTGTTCCAAATAACAATCTATTATTTCCACTCTAAAACTCCACTTCACTCCCAGAAAATCAATCAAGGCATGAGCTGGGAGAAGTTTGTGCACGTTCTAAGTCGGTGGGGGGATGGAATAGCCGACATCTTGCAGCCTGATTTTATCAGCACATTTAGATGACAAAAGACGCTGGTGGAGAGCTGTGAACGATTTTAAGAAGCGATTTAAGGTGGGGCGGATTTACGAGTTTTTTCGTAGGCTCTGGTAATTCTAGTGTTAAAACAGTTCATCAAGGAGGAATGGGCTTAAATTCTTCCAATTTGAAGTGCAGGGCTGATCAACAGTTACCAGAAACATTTAGGTGACGTTACTACAAGGGGGTCACACCTATTACTGAAAGCATAGATTCACATACTTTTTCACACACAAATATGAAACATTGGATCATTTTCGTCAATAAATAAATGAACAAGTATAATGTTTTTGTATTATTTGTTTAATTGGGTTCTCTTTATTGAGTTTTAGGACTTACATAAAAATATGATCACATTTTAGGTCAAAGAAACAGAAAACTCTGAAGGGTTTACAATTTGTTTTAGTACTACTATATTTGGTCAAAGTGGTGTAGTGTAGCAGTCCTTCCAGGCCTGTTCAACTGAAACACTGGTGTGTAAAAGTCTCTTCTGTTAGTACAACTGCACTGTTCAAAGGTAAATACAGTTCATACATTCTCAAGCCCTCTTCATCCAGTCTGAATTAATATCTGAGATGAAGGGGTGTCAACTTTGCAACTTCCATCTTGGCAGCACTGGGCACAATGCAGAAACCAGTGATGGACCGTTTAATATTTTCTAAAAACTAGGTGGCCACTATTTCTGTGACATTTTCAACATAACAATGAACTTTCTGGAGTGTCCCAGGGTTGGCAGCATAAAACTTTTATGCAGTGCCTAACAGCTTGTTCATGTTATTGCACAGGCAATATCTCATGATTGCTTTTGTTTCACTGGATAGTATTCAGAAACATATTACCTAGCCTAGGTAGAAATGGATCTTATCATCAAACACAGTCTTGTATTGACCTATTCATGACGCCAGGTTCTTCTTTACTTTTTATAATATATTGCAGTTATGAATTTTTCTGTCCTTTGGCTTCATTTACTGTAACATCTACTCAGTTTTGATCTAATTATGTCTCCCTGTTTGACTACAAAATCCCTTTCTGTATTCTGACTTTGATCTTTGATTCATCTCCTTAGATTATTGATTTATTTCACATATTTACGGTTTCAACCTTTGGCTTGTTCTTTTGACTTTGCAACTTCTCCTGATTTCCTTTTCATTTAATACTGTTTCTACCCAGTGTAGTAACAGTTGAATGAATGCAAACATTGTATGTGGTCATGTGGAACATACCACCAGTCTTAACGTGATGTTACAAAAAAGGTTTGTGTGCTCTGACCACTAAGCTGTGTAAAAGAAACATTACTGGAGTTTCAGAGGGTTGGCATCTCATGTGGGAAAATCACCATTTATCCCAGAGATTTCATGTTTTTCACAAGCACATTGCCGATGATTGTCATGTTTTGATTGTCCTTGTATGATTTATTTATTGTTTCAATACATTTATTTTGTTTAAATCATTCAGTTATGTGGGCAGTGGTGCAGTGGGTAGCACTGCTGCCTCTCAGTTAGGAGAACCGGGTTCGCTCCCCGAGTCATCCCTGCATGGAGTTTACATGTTCTCCTCGTGTCTGCATGGCTTTCCTCCGGGTACTCCGGTTTCCTCCCACAATCCAAAAACATGCGGGTTAGGTGCATTGGCGATTCTAAATTGTCCTTAGTGTGTGTGTGTATACCCTGCAGTGGGCTGCCGCCCTGCCCAGGGGTTGTTTCCTGCCTTGTGTCCTGTGTTGGCTGAGATTGGCTCCAGCAGACCCCCGTGACCCTATAGTTAGGATATAGCAGGTTGGATGATGGATGGATGGATGGTTTTGCAGTAGCCATTTCACGTCAGCATGTGCTCCAGAAATTGCTTACCTTTCATCTATTACAGTGCATCCGGAAAGTATTCACAGTGCATCACTTTTTCCACATTTTGTTATGTTACAGCCTTATTCCAAAATGGATTAAATTCATTTTTTTCCTCAGAATTCTACACACAACACCCCATAATGACAACATGAAAAAGTTTACTTGAGGTTTTGCAAATTTATTAAAAATAAAAAAACTGAGAAATCACATGTACATAAGTATTCACAGCCTTTGCCATGAAGCTCAAAATTGAGCTCAGGTGCATCCTGTTTCCCCTGATCATCCTTGAGATGTTTCTGCAGCTTAATTGGAGTCCACCTGTGGTAAATTCAGTTGATTGGACATGATTTGGAAAGGCACACACCTGTCTATAGAAGGTCCCACAGTTGACAGTTCATGTCAGAGCACAAACCAAGCATGAAGTCAAAGGAATTGTCTGTAGACCTAGACAAATCTGGGGAAGGTTACAGAAAAAATTCTGCTGCTTTGAAGGTCCCAATGAGCACAGTGGCCTCCATCATCCGTAAGTGGAAGAAGTTTGAAACCACCAGGACTCTTCCTAGAGCTGGCTGGCCATCTAAACTGAGCGATCGGGGGAGAAGGGCCTTAGTCAGGGAGGTGACCAAGAACCCAATGGTCACTCTGTCAGAGCTCCAGATGTCCTATGTGGAAGAGGAGAACCTTCCAGAAGGACAACCATCTCTGCAGCAATCCACCAATCAGGCCTGTATGATAGAGTGGCCAGACAGAAGCCACTCCTTAGTAAAAGGCACATGGCAGCCCACCTGGAGTTTGCCAAAAGGCACCTGAAGGACTCTCAGACCATGAGAAACAAAATTCTCTGGTCTGATGAGACAAAGATTGAACTCTTTGGTGTGAATGCCAGGTGTCACGTTTGGAGGAAACCAGGCACCGCTCATCACCAGGCACCATCCCTACAGTGAAGCATGGTGGTGGCAGCATCATGCTGTGGGGATGTTTTTCAGCGGCAGGAACTGGGAGACTAGTCAGAATAAAGGGAAAGATGACTGCAGCAATGTACAGACACATCCTGGATGAAAACCTGCTCCAGAGTGCTCTTGACCTCAGACTGGGGCGACGGTTCATCTTTCAGCAGTACGACCCTAAGCACACAGCCAAGATATCAAAGCAGTGGCTTCAGGACAACTCTGTGAATGTCCTTGAGTGGCCCAGCCAGAGCCCAGACTTGAGTCCAATTGAACATCTCTGGAGAGATCTTGAAGTGGCTGTGCACCGACGCTTCCCATCCAACCTGATGGAGCTTGAGAGGTGCTGCAAAGAGGAATGGGGAAACTGGCCAAGGATAGGTGTGCCAAGCTTGTGACATCATATTCAAAAAGACTTGAGGCTGTAATTGCTGCCAAAGGTGCATCGACAAAGTATTGAGCAAAGGCTGTGAATACTTATGTATTTGAGATTTCTCAGTTTTTTTATTTTTAATAAATTTGCCAAAACCTCAAGTAAACGTTTTTCATGTTGTCATTATGGGGTGTTGTGTGTAGAATTCTGAGGAAAAAAATGAATTTAATCCATTTTGGAATGAGGCTGTAACATAACAAAATGTGGAAAAAGTGATGCACTGTGAATACTTTCTGGATGCACTGTATGCAATAGTATAAATGTAAATGTGATGAAACTATGTTATTCACGTTTGACAAATTCCAATCTAAACCTTGCTTGCTTGTTTTCAATTATTTCCTTTTTGCCTTCATGACTTCTGACTCGTTGGTTTTGTTCTCAATTACGATTTTGAGTACAGAATGGGTTTTGAGGCTCACTTTAGGTTCCTGATCTTGATTTCTTGCTCGTTTAGCAATTCCTCTTCTCGTCATTCCTTTAAACTTGTTTGCATACTGGTGCTACCATAATAGTGATAACTGTTGTACTTTGTAATAACGTCTCAGATAAATACTGCCATCCAGACACTAGATACCAGGCAAGTGATGTGAATGACCTTTTATAGGCCTAGACAGGTGGGTGTAGACAAAGACAGAAATATAGGCAGATTCCCATTGACGTAATTCTTCTTCCTCTATGCTGACGACTCCCTAACTATGGAAGATACAGAAAACTGGTGTCATTTCAGCATTTTGTTTTTAACTTATTTTGTGAGCTTTACTTATGGAGCATGTAAGATCTTATCCAACAGTTGAATACAAACTTTTCTTGCCTCTAGGTAAGACTTATATGAACTCAGTCATTATGATTAATCTGGTGATTTACATATGCTATAATGATATACACAAATTCAGGGTTCCAGTGTCAGGGTATTTGGGGCTGGAGACTATCCTGGAAGCACTCGGAGCAATGCAGGAATTGGTCCCTGACAGGGTGCCAGTACTTTGCAGCTAATGTAAGTATTTTATTGTTTCTTCACAGGTCAAAATGTTTTTCAAATTCTTAAAAGAACAAGGACAAGAATTAACTGTTGCAGATGTTGCTGTAGAAATGATTCAGAAGAACATTAAGTGGCTGGAACGAAATCTTCAAGTATTAAGAAAGTGGCTTGAGAATGTATTGTCTAATGAGGCATCATGAAATACATAAAACTATAACCTTTGTTTTGCAAGGGAGAGACTTCATTTATATATCAAGGAATTTATGCCACAAACCATGAAAAATAAAAAGGTGTCTTCAATGAATGATGGCATAATAAAATTAATAGAACCTGATAATTAATAAAGCAAGTTGAATGTGCAAACAGTGAAGTATGTATTGAAAAGGAATCATCTGTCTCATTCTTGTTGGACTTGTATGTCTTGCTCTTGGGTCATAACTTGCTTTAAAGTGTGATGTAAATTTATTGTCCTTTCCAGAGTTCACAGTAGGGGATGTCACAATGCAACAATTTTTGTGTTCAGTACCAATATTAGTGAAATTTCAGGATAACCGAGCGCTATTCAGTACCACGGCAAAAACAGAAATCCCTTTTACTGATTTTTTAATTAAAAGTATCTCCATTGTTCAGGTGGACAATACAGAATATAAAATATATAAATACTATTAGTAACAACAAATTTAAAATAGTGGTAAATCAATTAAGCAGTTGCCCCTAGGGATTCCTACAGTGTGACAACAATTTGGGATGTTACAGTCTTGAGGGGATTTCTTTGTAAAGAATGACATATTTAGTGACGCAGTTTCCTCCCATGTTCCACAGTCCTATATGCTTGATTCTGGGTGCGTGTGATGGTTAGGAAATGGATGGATGCTTCTGTAGACATCTATAGATGTCCAGTCTGAGAATGAATACAAAGATGTTCCTTTATCAGGGCTGTATAGCACAGGGCATTACAAACCGATTAATCTCACCATCTACTAGTTTAAACAATCACAATTCACGTCTCCATAATGGGATAAAAGAGGTAATAATTATAGCTTACATGTGTGTGTTTTGCCTTTTTTTTAAATGATAAGCATTATTCTGGCAATCATGCACTGAAATTTTCCTGATTCAAACACAAAGCTGTACCAGATAGGACTTCTACTTGTTTTCTTTTCAAGATGTGTTAATGTGGTACAGTAGCACTGTGAGCCATTTTCATATATAATTTTTACTCACAAATTTTATTCACATATTATTTTGCCTTCCAAAGCAACGTATCCACTTGTAATAACTCACTTTTGGGGTAGCTAATTCTACCAAAACTGTAAAAAAGCAAGTTTTTCTTATGTATTCAGCATTCTGGTATTGACTTGGTACTGAAGTGTCAGTTCTTGTTACATCCCCAGTTCACAGTAAAAGATGATGTATTAATTGTTATGGTCCTTCTTAGCACTGAAATCTAAACAGTACTAACTGTAATGGATCCTGGGATGCAATCCATTTTCATTTTTGGACTGTTTTCATTCATTGTTGTGAATCTTTTGTGGATTTTTTTTATCAATAGGGTGTCACCATTTTAACTGTTGTTTTTTGACACCAATCATGTTACTTATGATTGCTGTGGCCATTGCCAATCACGTGACCTGAGAGTCTTGTGTCGTATTGCAAATCCTTTCCCTATGTAAGATGGCAGCGTGCTACGCCTGACATCCAAGTATTGGATTGAAGAAACAACTTTTTTTTTTTTTTCTCAAGTATTACCTTTTTTGTATTTAGAAATCAGGGAAAGAACATTAGACAATGGACGGAGTATTTTTGGCTTTGAAATTTTGGATGATGTTTTGATGCTTTTTTTTTTTTTTACTTAAACATTTGACTGTGTCATTTGGTGGTTTGCTGTATCAATGCATGCTCCCAACCTCCTCCTCCTTCTCCTCCTCCTGTTCAACGGCTGTTCTTTGATTCTCACTTTCAGACACTCTTCATTCCCTGGTCCATTTAATTTCACCATCTTTTGGCTGTTTTTTTTTTTCTACAGAAATAATACCACCTTTGTTACTGAACTTTGAGAACAAGTGACTGACTAGTCCTGCTTTTGTGCAGAATGTCCTCCCTGCCATACACTTCTTGATTTTTGCTTACATTGTCTTCTGATCAAATCCAGATGTCATGGAAGCAGCTTCTGTGCATGTCAGAGTTTAATAATTTACAGTAAGCACAATTTCTTAGTGTGCAGAGTCACTATGGTTGGTGGCATTAGGAGGTTAGTTGTGACTGTTATTACATTAAAAATGCATTGCTTCAAACTACCCATATTGAGCCCTCCAAATTTTTTAACTATTGGGCAGATGTTTTTCTTTCCTTTAAATACTTAATTTAAATTTTCTTTAAATAAATCCTCTGTTCAACTCAACTTCTTATCGCAGTGTTTTTGCAATGTGGAAATATACCCTCGACTGATCCTTCTTGATCTACAGGAACAGAAACTCCTGGTGTGAGTGGGCACAGATGGCGGGGGGTCGGGGTTATCTCATTATCTTGTAATTGCGTTTATCCAGTTTCTTTCTGTGCTTTACTTATTCTCTTCAATAAAGGTTTGTTTGCAAAAAAAGATCAGAAACTCTGCAGCAAGTAATTTAGCTTGTGTGGTACATTATTTTTGTTCTTTTTTGTTTTGTAAAATGTATATGTATGTAAACTTATAAACCCTTAATTACAGATGTGAATCTCTTTTGCATAACTTTAAATATTTTATTTATCTGATGTAAATACAGTACTTAGACTTGCTTATATGAAAAACGTTTAAAATTGTATAACTGAGAACCTTAATGTTCATGGATTTCAGTTATCACAGGTGGTACTGACACATACTACTGTATAGCTTCCCCCAGATACAGAGACCTTACTGTATTTATTTACACTTAACCTGTGAAACCTTTTCTACAAAACACACAATTTGTTTTTTGCAGCTTTATAAAAACTGGAAATAATTTGAATGAGCTAAAAGTCAATAATTCATTAATTTCTTTTGCCTTCACAGGGTCTGTTTAGAGAAAGCATATTGTCATATTTGGTAGAATTTTTAAATTCACCTGTTTTAGAAATCTTGGAAGGTTAACGTCTTGTATTAACTTTGTATAACTATACACATGTTGTGACATGATGTATTCTGCATTTGTTTTTTAAGGTTTTGAACCATTTTGGAATTTTATTTTTGATGTTTTGGAAGTTTTTGTTCTATTTATTTGCGCGGTTTGTCTAGGGATCGAGAGCCACATGTCACGTGACTGAGATTGTCCCACTTCTAACCTCACCGGACTTCCGTTATAAATATAGTCAGGATTCCAATTATAAACATTACTTGGTTATATAAAGAGTAACAAAAGCTTTCAACTTTGTCAGCAGTAGTTAGTTTTTCTGAGTCAGCCAAGTGTTACTCTCAGTTATTGAATCCCTCTTTTTCCTTTGACTTAGTTTCCTTGTTTTTCCCTTTGGTTTGGAGGTCAGTGCTATGTCTTTTATTTCCAGGTTTTCTAACTTTAGCCTGGAACTGACTACAATTACGGATTCATTTTTACATCTCTCAGTCTTTTGTCTTCTCCCAGTAATCCCTGGAAACACAATCTCACAACACTGTTGTGTGGTTATTGCTCAGTTGTTAATGATTAAAGGTAAACTTAATGCTAACATAAGAAACAAGGAACATCAGATTAATGTACTTAATGGAAGTTACCAACCAGTGTAGAAGGACAATTTCAAATGTCAATGACATTTTAGATGAACAGAGATTCTCAAGCTGTGTTGAGCAAAATGGCCCAAAGTATTTTAATATGAATTGTTAATCCCCTTAAGGGAATTGTCTTTTCTTGTGACCTTTTTTATGGAGTTCAGAGCACTGGGTCAGCCACTGTACAGTGCTTCTTTAGCAATTTTCAGTTTAAGGGCAATGGCCCAGTGGGGCAAGATGCCTTCTGGCATTAACAGGATTTCAACCCGCAACCTTTCAGTTGGCAGTGCAGATCTTTAGCCTCAGAGCCACCACTCCACCTTATCAACACTCTATTGAGCTAATAATGTGGTGTTGGGTAACATAGAATTGAAACAGTGGAAAGGAGCCTCAGAGAGGGCAGCATTTGAGCCTTAAAGCAAGCCTGAGCAACAAGACTCTACAGATAGAATCATTTATATGGTTAGATATGAGCACCTGGGTATATATAACTCCCTCTGAAGGGCTTGGATAATGCAGAATGCATAAGAAAGTTGAGGAATAAACAAGAACAAAAGCCACACTATGAATGAAAAATTTGTTCATCCATCTGTTAAACCAAATCAGTCAATCTCTCCAGAGAGCTTCTTCCAGGTCAAAAGAAAATGAGCAGGTCAGTTTCCTACTCTGAAGGGACAGAAGAAATACACACATCCAATTTTATTGGAAAGTAGATGGCCCCTGCGGCCCTGCCTACGTAGTAGTGAAACAGGACAGACTTTAAAAATGAATAAAAAAAAAAATTTAAAAATGTAATTCTGGCGAGGTGGAAGGCAGGTAGGTACGTCAAACATTGGCAATATATCTGATCGTGTTCAGCTCTGACGGGAGAGCATCCCCCCGCATGGGGAGAAAAGCACATAGCCGTGATATCTCTGGCAATTATCATCTACCCTCTAAAACACACATAGCTCTGATCTCTCTCTAAAAAACGTCAACTGTTACTCCTTAATAATCTGTAGATGATAATGTCTGCTGAACAAACTGCTATCACTAGCGAAATGGAGGCAAGGTGCACTCCAATACGTGGTGATTAGTAGAGCGACTCAAATAGAGGGTGGCACATGAGTGAGGAGGGCCCCACTATTCTTCTCTCGACCCACTCCGTCTCTCTCGGATTTGTGCAAATAAATTGGTACCGCAAGTGAACTATGATACTTAGTGCGAAGTGAGAAGTAGCAAAATCTGCTGGAATGTTCAAGCAAATTATAGACAAAAACCCGATCTAAATCTGTTAAGTAGTTCTCTCGTGAAAAGCAGCGAGACATACAGGCTGACGTTGGATTATATGTATATGTATATGTATATATATATATATATATATATATATATATATATATATATATATATATATATGGGGGCTTAACACACGCGAAGGAAATGTGGACGGATCGGCTGCTGGCTTGCAGCTGCTGCTACCTAGCTGTGTGTTCTGTATGTTATGCTGCACGTCGATCATTTAAAAGCCTGTACAGCAGATGTTCTTTAAGTTAGCTGCTGCTTGTGCCTTGCTGCGTGATGTGCATGTCACGCTGCGCGTAGATCATTTAAAAGCCTGCACAGAAGCTGCTGCTGCCGTGCTGCGTGATCTGCATATCGTGCTGCACGTTGATCATTTAAAAACCTCTACAACAGCTGTCTTTTTATCTCACTTCCTTGTCTCGCGGGACATTAAAGCGTCTCCAAGAAATTGTTTGTAAGTAGGGCGTGACGTGCAAGTAGTTCAGCGGGACTTCAAATTGTCTCTCTGAGATGATCAAGTCTCACTTCAAGTCCAAGATTTTTTTTTTATAATATACACTCACCTAAAGGATTATTAGGAACACCTGTTCAATTTCTCATTAATGCAATTATCTAATCAACCAATCACATGGCAGTTGCTTCAATGCATTTAGGGGTGTGGTCCTGGTCAAGACAATCTCCTGAACTCCAAACTGAATGTCAGAATGGGAAAGAAAGGTGATTTAAGCAATTTGAGCGTGGCATGGTTGTTGGTGCCAGACGGGCCGGTCTGAGTATTTCACAATCTGCTCAGTTACTGGGATTTTCACGCACAACCATTTCTAGGGTTTACAAAGAATGGTGTGAAAAGGGAAAAACATCCAGTATGCGGCAGTCCTGTGGGCGAAAATGCCTTGTTGATGCTAGAGGTCAGAGGACAATGGGCCGAATGGTTCAAGCTGATAGAAGAGCAACTTTGACTGAAATAACCACTCGTTACAACCGAGGTATGCAGCAAAGCATTTGTGAAGCCACAACACGCACAACCTTGAGGCGGATGGGCTACAACAGCAGAAGACCCCACCGGGTACCACTCATCTCCACTACAAATAGGAAAAAGAGGCTACAATTTGCACAAGCTCACCAAAATTGGACAGTTGAAGACTGGAAAAATGTTGCCTGGTCTGATGAGTCTCGGTTTCTGTTGAGACATTCAAATGGTAGAGTCAGAATTTGGCGTAAACAGAATGAGAACATGGATCCATCATGCCATGCCTGTTGGTGTAATGGTGTGGGGGATGTTTTCTTGGCACACTTTAGGCCCCTTAGTGCCAATTGGGCATCGTTTAAATGCCACGGGCTACCTGAGCATTGTTTCTGACCATGTCCATCCCTTCATGACCACCATGTACCCATCCTCTGATGGCTACTTCCAGCAGGATAATGCACCATGTCACAAAGCTCGAATCATTTCAAATTGGTTTCTTGAACATGACAATGAGTTCACTGTACTAAAATGGCCCCCACAGTCACCAGATCTCAACCCAATAGAGCATCTTTGGGATGTGGTGGAACGGGAGCTTCGTGCCCTGGATGTACATCCCACAAATCTCCATCAACTGCAAGATGCTATCCTATCAATATGGGCCAACATTTCTAAAGAATGCTTTCAGCACCTTGTTGAATCAATGCCACGTAGAATTAATGCAGTTCTGAAGGGGAAAGGGGGTCAAACACCGCATTAGTATGGTGTTCCTAATAATCCTTTAGGTGAGTGTATATAGATTGTAGGCTCTAATGACTGGATTAAGGTCCAGTACCATCTACAGGTCCAATGGTGTGTTATTTTGTCTGTCACAATGACAAGGGTTTAGCTTGTTACAAGCATAAAGTGAATTCTCCTTTTAGGGCATTCTTGTCTGAAGGATTCTTTGCAGATGTGTCAACTCATCTTTCATTACTAGATGAAACTTGGTAAGTAAGCTGACCAAATGTTGGTAGAGCTGCAGTTAACCATTCATTTTAGCGTTCACTCTGGAATGCAGGTGGTGAGAGCAGCTGGGTTTTTTTTATATCCTTTTAATTCTGCTCTAACATGCCCTGTGTGCCACTGAATGCCTATTAAAATGGAGGAATGGCCACTTTGTCCTACAACAGGTCACAATCAGAAGATTGAAATTCAGTACTCTACTGCTGAACTCACTACTCTAGCAGGGAGTGTGCTTTAGTGGCTAAGGCTTTGGACTTCAAACCCAGAGGTTGTGGGTGCAAATCCCACTACTGACACCATTTGACCATGAGCAAATCTCTTGACCAGCCTGTGCTTCAACTGAAAAAGCAAAGGAAATGTAACCAATTGTATCATAAATGTTTTAAGTCACCTTGGATAAAGGTATCAGCCAAATAAGTAAGTGAAATGTAATTTTATGTGAATATCATCATAAATGTAGACATTTTGAATTACACAGTTTATAGCCAGATCCTCATAGCAGGGTGTATTTAAAAGGGTAAGTCACCCTTTTGGGCCTTATTATAAAACAATACTTCTTATCATTTTCATATGCATTACATGTATACGTTTACATGAACCAACACCTTTTTCCCCACAGAAGTCATTATACTGTATTTCGAAACTAGGCTTAAATACATTACAAACACAATGTCTGTGGAGCACACCATGGAAAAATTTTGTCAGAAAAACATCTTGACAGAGGCACTACATGAATTAAATGATCTTGTGGTTTAATTATTTTTGGTGTAAATGCAAGCTAAAAAGAAGAAGTGAAGTGTGTTTGCTCAAAGCAAAGATAATCTGCTTACTGATCTCTGAGAAAACACTGGTCTTGTGAAATGACAGATCTTAAATAATGTGGTAAGCCTCGCTGTGGTCTGTTAAATGAAATGGGTGAGCAGAAGTAGCGCGCTTTATATCTCACCGAATCTTAACTGTTAGCAGGAAGCCTTTGTTGTTTGCTACAGTGCTACAATGTTGTTTGACACTTTATACTGCATAAAAAGTGAAGGTCCAGAGAGAGTATTTAACAAAGGAGACTTGAAGAGGACAATACTGAGTTTATTTAGGAAATCCTTGACGATAACCTAGAGATGCTCAGGTTAATCTACAAATATTAATGTAGCTGTCCCTCTACTTGCTCACTTTGACTGTCATCAACTTGTCTTCAGCATTGCGGAAGCTGAGGCTTATGGCTGAACTGACTTAATGCATCTTCCAAAAAGAAGATTCAGATGTGCACATTCAGAACATGAGCCTGAAAACAAGTCACGTGCATTAGTTAAACTGAAATTCACAGTTTGTTTCCTTTTTTTTTTAATTCATTAACAATTGGTGTCTATGTGTGTAAACAACCAAAGATCTGAAAAATTACACTAGAAGGACCTGAGCAAATAGTTGCTGTGATCTGCAGCACACAAAGTAGAGAGCAAGCATCTAAATATAGAAAAAACCTCACCAGCAAATTCACCTTATGTAATAAGTCTATATATTTAATATGTCACTGTGCTCTGTACAAAAATATTTTATGAATCTACTTTTCTTTCTACTCACATGTACAGCTAACACAAAGCCAGATTTAGCACACAGGAGTTCACCGTATAAGAACTGCTAGGCAAGCATTAGAAGATAAGACAGGGACAACTGCGAAATGGGCATTGTATACTATGCAGCCTGAAACGGTATCCTCTTTGCCTTGTTTGAAATGGCATGATTCACCTAAGTGGGGGCCTGCACGTGGAGAAAGAGTATAAAGCAGTGGAACATTGCCTGGCACACCTTTGAAGCCAATGGACGGAAAGGAAATAACGTCATCCAATCCGGAAAATCTATCCAATGCAACAATAAAAATGGCTGACTCTACACATCGGGCCCCCACTCCCGAACTGGGTTCTTGTCATGGTTTCCTTTGTCTGTAATGCAGCGTAAACCGTCATTAAAGAAAGCTATTTCTCCTATGTGATTTCTTGCCGCCGTATCGCTAAGGGAGGGGTATCATCTTTTTTTGTTATATCAATATAGTTTTGGGTTATGTAATATGTCGCAATTAAAAAAGAACTCATTTCAACAAGGGAGCTAGAGCCCCCTGCTGGATACATCTAAGAAAATGGCCTCATCACAGACAGTCTGACCCCTACTCAAGTTTGGGGTCAGGCTGTCTGTGATGGGGTACAAGCTTCAAAAGTTCATAAATGTTTTTAAATCCAACCAAATAGTCAAAGATGCCCATCAAAATGTGATGTCCCATGCCAGCAGCCCATGGCATTTTCACGTATTGGGGCACCTAGTAGTTCATACACCGAGGATGCACCATAACAAGTAAGGAGACAACAACAGTTTTAAAGTGCAAAGTGTGTATTTATTACATTTGTTGTCATTGTGCAAATATACACTCACTGGCCACTTTATTACGTACACCTTGCTAGTGCCAGGTTGGACCCCCTTTTGCCTTCAAAACAGCCATAATTCTTGGTGGCATAGATTCAACAAGTTGCTGGAAACATTCTGCAGGGATTTTGGTCCATATTGACATCATGCAAATGCTGTAGATTTGTTGGTTGCACTTCCATGATGCGAATCTCTTGTTCCACCACAAGCCAAAGTGCTTTATTGGATTGAGATCTGGTGACTGTGAAGGCCATTTGACTACAGTGAACTCATTGTTATGTTCATGAAGCAAGTTTAAGAATATCTGAACTTTGTTGCATGGTGTGTTATCCTGCTGGAAATAGCAATCGCAAAATCAACGGAATGTTCAAGCAAATTATAGAAAAAAAACAGATCTAAATCCGTCAAGTAGTTCTCTCATGAAAAGTGGACAGACATACAAACGGTTCTAAAAAACTATATGAAATTTCGTGCTTGGACAATGAAATTTTTAAAACCATTTCTTAGCGATCACCTATAGCCCAAGGGTTACCCTACATTTCAAGTTTCAAGTCCCAAGTACTCATGGTTCAGGAAATTTCGTGATGAGTGAGTCAATGGTATTTGGCTTTTATATATATAGATTATGTGTGAAAAATTATTGCTGTTTCTCTGTATATGAAAAAAGCACCCTGCTGTCAGTGCAACCAGCACATAGAGTTAGGCACTAGTCAGCTCATTTATCTTGTTCAGTTGAGTGCCTTTCACTTTATCCATGGCACAAAGTACCACACAGAAGAGAGGATACCAGAAAACCTCTGGCTTAAAAGAAAAAGGCAAAAAGACTGTTCTTCAGGTTCATATGTCATATGAAAAAGTTTGGGAACCCCTCTAAGCCTGCATAATAATTGACTCTACTTTCAACAAAAAAGATAACAGTGGTATGTCTTTCATTTCCTAGGAACATCTGAGTACTGGGGTGTTTTCTGAACAAAGATTTTTAGTGAAGCAGTATTTAGTTGTATGAAATTAAATCAAATGTGAACAACTGACTGTGCAAAAATGTGGGTCCCCTTGTAATTTTGCTGATTTGAATGCCTGTCACTGCTCAATGCTGATTACTTGCAACACCAAATTGGTTGGATTAGCTCGTTAAGCCTTGAACTTCATAGACAGGTGTGTCCAATCATGAGAAAAGGTATTTAAGGTGGTCAATTGCAAGTTGTGCTTCCCTTTGACTCTCCTCTGAAGAGTGACAGACAGCATGGGATCCTCAAAGCAACTCTCAAAAGATCTGAAAACAAAGATTGTTCAGTCTCATGGTTTAGGGAAGGCTACAAAAGCTATCTCAGAGGTTTAAACTGTCAGTTTCAACTGTAAGGAATGTAATCAGGAAATGGAAGGCCACAGGCACAGTTGCTGTTAAACCCAGCAGGTCTGGCAGGCCAAGAAAAATACAGGGGCGGCATATGCACAGGATTGTGAGAATGGTTACAGACAACCCACAGATCACCTCCAAAGACCTGCAAGAACATCTTGCTGCAGATGGTGTATCTGTACATCGTTCTACAATTCAGCGCAATTTGCACAAAGAACATCTGTATGGCAGGGTGATGAGAAAGAAGCCCTTTCTGCACTCACGCCACAAACAGAGTCGCTTGTTGTATGCAAATGCTCATTTAGACAAGCCAGATTCATTTTGGAACAAAGTGCTTTGGACTGATGAGACAAAAATTGAGTTATTTGGTCATAACAAAAAGCGCTTTGCATGGCAGAAGAAGAACACCGCATTCCAAGAAAAACACCTGCTACCTACTGTCAAATTTGGTGGAGGTTCCATCATGCTGTGGGGCTGTGTGGCTAGTTCAGGGACTGGGGCCCTTGTTAAAGTCGAGGGTCAGATGAATTCAACCCAATATCAACAAATTCTTCAGGATAATGTTCAAGCATCAGTCACAAAGTTGAAGTTAGCAGGGGTTGGATATTCCAACAAGACAATGACCCAAAACACAGTTCAAAATCTACAAAGGCATTCATGCAGAGGGAGAAGTACAATGTTCTGGAATGGCCGTCACAGTCCCCTGACTTGAATATCATTGAAAATCTATTGGTTGATTTGAAGCAGGCTGTCCATGCTCAGCAGCCATCAAATTTAACTGAACTGGAGAGATTTTGTATGGAAGAATGGTCAAAAATACCTCCATCCAGAATCCAGATACTAATCAAAGGCTATAGGAGGTGTCTAGAGGCTGTTATATTTGTAAAGGAGGCTCAACTAAGTATTGATGTCATATCTCTGTTGGGGTGCCCAAATTTATGCACCTGTCTAATTTTGTTATGATGCATATTTTCTGTTAATCCAATAAACTTAATGTCACTGCTGAAATACTACTGTTTCCATAAGGCATGTCATATATTAAAAGGAAGTTGCTACTCTGAAAGCTCAGCCAATGATGAACAAAAATCCAAAGAATTAAGAGGGGTTCCCATACTTTTTCATATGACTGTATATTATGTAATCAAATAAAAAGGAAGAGAAACAAGAAAAAGGCAAAAATAACTCAAAAAGGGTTTGCTTAAAAGGAAACCCAAGACAAACACAGATAATCTGTAATTCAATTGATATAAATCTTAAGACAGAACCAAATCACAAAAAACAAATCCAAAGATTTGGTCAAGAGCACCAAATTCCCTGGTGTGCACCTGGCAGCTGACCTTACTTAGTCAATGAACACCACCTCCATAGCCAAGAAGGTGCAGCAGCAGCATCTCCACTTCCTTTGGTGGCTGACGAAGACAAGGCTACCTCCCCTCATTCCTGCCAAATTCTACAGGGGCACCATAGCTGCATCGCTGTCTGGTTTGGGATCTGCCGTGTCTCTGGCCGTAGGTCCCCACAATGGATAATGCACAATGCAGATCGCTGGGTCCTGTCTGCCCTCCATTGAAGACACCTTTGCAAAGCGGTTTATTTGAAAATCTTACAGCATTGTGAAAGACCACTTCTACCTCTCCCATGGTCTCTTTGTTTCATTTGGCAGAAGGTACTGTAGCATCCAAACCAGTTCTGCCAGGTACTACAACAGCCTCTTTCCTTTAGCTGTGTGGACTGTGAACTCTGTGCTGCCCCCCCCCTTTGCCCTCGCCCTAGTGGCAGATTTATACAGTACATTTCTTACACTTGGCACTATGATAAATCACCTTGAACATCTGGAAACCAAAACCCTGACATGACTAGGCTAGAGTCACTACACCAGATCAATGCAATAGTGACCACTTCTGCATTTTTCCAGCAAAACAATTCGACTATAATGAGCAACAGCAAGAGGAAGTGGCAAAAACAGGCAGCTCTGTCCAAGAAAGAAAAGGCAGCCACTTGAGAAAAGGATTGGTTGTGTATTATTATACCAGACCAAATGGACAACCCATGTATCAAATAAAAAAAATATGAGGTCTATGTTGATTACGCAGATTTCAACCCATCTTAGTCAACAATAAAATGGTAACACAATGACATGACTAAAATGTTGTTAAAAATAATCAATGAACATAAATCTTAATAAAAGGATAAGTGTCTGTGTTTCTGTCTGGTTGCTATGTTTCTCTCATTCCAAAAAGATGGTACATCTCAAATATTTTTAGTAATCAAATGCATTGCATTTTTCATTCCAGCAGATGGCATCTCACAAACATTAACACTGCTTTTACAAATTCCATTCCAAATGGCATATAACAAAGACAGATGCATTGCATGGTGTGCTACAAATGTTAAAGCTGAAGTCTACATCAATTGCTTAGATTTCAACCCATCTTAGATGGGTAGACAATGCATTGCATTTTTCATTTCAACAAATGGTACATCACAAACATTAACACTGCTTTTACAAATCCCATGCTAAATGGTATATAACAGAGACATGTGCTTTGCATGGTGTGCTGCAAACATGAATGTTAAGGTCTGTGTTGATTGCTTAGATTTCAACCCATCTTAGATGGGTAGAGAAGCTAGTTATTTCATTATCTAACAGGGAAAAAAATGAATAATGGCAAAACTGAAAATGATGACATTATCTGTTCCAGTGCATTCTGATATATACCAATAAATCCTTCTTAATCCGTCAATAGGATGGAATTGTAGCTTTGTTCATTTAAACTACAAAGAGACAGTTGATGTACAGAAGAAATTAATTCTTCGGAGATCTGAAGCAGAGGGCTAGCAATGAACATATTATTAAACTATGGAAGAAATCAGAAATAAATGAGGCTTGATCAGCTCGGTTAGCCATGGAAAGGAAATCCTGCACTGAACATTTCCTGTTTGCTTTGCTCTGTGCACCAGTTTCTGTTATTTTCAGCTGAATAAGCAGAAATCCTGTGGTTCAACACTCACTCAGAGTATGGGAACACTTGAAGAATAAAGAGATGCAGTTAGTCGATGCCAAACTAGTCCAACATATATTTCCACCATCCCTCAAGTAACATATGGAATACTAATAGTACTGGGATCTTTAGGGATTTAAATATTGAAAATATATTTGCTTTGTATGAACAGCAGTGCTTCAAACTTAAACTTTTGTCTAAACATTTTTTACTACATGCGATGCTAGGGACTTTGCTAAAAGAAATATAACTTTCTTAACTTCCGTAAGTATCCAGCTAATGAAAATAATAATAATAATAATTCTTTGCATTTATATAGCGCTTTTACTCATTGTGGGAAGTTCATGTACATCGAACAGTACCACACATGTCTGTGTGTGAAGAAGAGATGTGACAGGTGGGGGAGGCAACGACATACAACATAAATTTGGTAACAACAACTAAAGCAGATGACATTTTACATGACTTTTAGTTGAGAGGTATGTCATTTTTTCCGACTACACTTGCTGTTCTCATAACCAGACCATGTCAATTTAAAAAACTGAAAATAGTGGGATAATATAATATAATATAATATAATATAATATAATATATATAAAAGCCAAATACCACTTACTCACTCATCACAAAATCACCCGAACCATGAGGACTAGGGACTTGAAATTTGGAATGTAGGTTACCCTTGGCCCATAGGTGCTTTTAAAAATTCTGTGGTCCAAGCGCGAAATTTCTTCTAGTTTTTAGACCTATTTGTATGTCTGTCTGCTTTTCTGCTGCGGGCCGAGGAGAGGGGGAAGAGTGACGTCAAGAGTAGAGAGCTGAGTCGGGCCCTCCTCACTGTCCTGTTTTACTAAAATGCAGGCAAAGCCGCGGGGATGGCTAGTATAATATATATGTATAAAACCCAATGTCTGTCTGTCTGTCTATCTGTATGTCTGTCCACTTTTCACGAGAGAACTACTTAGCGGATTTAGATCGGGTTTGTTCCTATAATTTGCTTGAACATTACGGTTGATTTTGTGACCTCTCTTGTCTCGTTAAGTATCAAAGTTCGCTTGTAATACCGATTTATTTGCGCAAATCCAAGACAGAGGCTGTGGACCGAGGAGAGGGTGGCAGGGCCTTCCTCACTTACAGGTCAGCCTCCGTTCAAGTCGCTCTATCTCTCGTCACATGTTAGAGCATACCTTGTGTCCACTTAGCTAGCAATACCTGTTTGTTCAACAGACGTTATCATCTACAGATTGTGAAGGAGTAATGTTTGACGTTTATGAGAGAGAGATTAGAGCTATGTGTGTTTTAGAGGGAAGCTGCTGATTGCCAGAGATATCATGGCCACATGCTTTTCTCCCCACGTGGGGGACTCTCTCCCATCAGAGCTGAACACGATCAGTGACAACGTTTGACATTGGAGTGTACCTACCATCTACTTGGCCAGAATTACATTTTTTTTTTAACTTGTTTTTAAAGTTTGGCCTGTTTCACTACTACGTGAATGGAGCCACAGGTGACAGCTAATATAATATAATATAATATAATATATAATATAATATAATATAATATAATATAATATAATATAATAGCTAAGAAGAATGCAAAGATGAAATGGTACTAATCAGGGAAGAAGGAAGATAGAGAAATGTACAGGCAGACAAACAAGGGGGCAAAGAGGGCAGTGGCAAGAATCAAGTCAGAGACGACTTTGGAGAAGGTGTATGAAAAATTAGAGACATAAGAGGGAGAGAGAAGGAGTTTTAGAATAGCAAAGACTAGAAGCAAGTTTGGAAAGCATTTTAGGTAAAACTGATGAAACATGAGCAAGGTGTGGTTTTAAATGAGCATGACAGGATCAAGAACATATGGAAGGGCACATTGAAAAACTGTTGAATACAGAAAATCCAAGGGTAGTATTTGAGGATGGAGTCTCCAACGAACGGCTGGTACCAAGAATAAGGAAGGAGGAAGTAAAGGATGCATTGAAAAGAATGAAAAATGGAAAGACAACAGGATTAAATGAAATACCAGCAGAAGTGTGGAGGAGTTTAGGAGAAGAGGGAGTAGCTGTGCAGATGGTCTATGAACAGGAGAGAATATCAGAGGAGTAGAACAACAGTGTGATCGTATCCATTTATAAGGATCAGGAGAATATTCAGCATAAATAATAAAGGGATAAATTAAAAATTGTCACATGCAATGACAATTTGGGAAAGACTTGTAGCACAAAGGGAAGAGAACACCATAAGGGAGGGATCAGTCTGATTGCATGCCGGGGAGAAGAGCAACCGATGCAATGAGAAAGCCAATAGAGAAGCATAGAGAAAAACAGAAAGGTTTGCATATGGTGTTTATTGATTTGGAGAAGGCTTATGATACAGTGCCACGTCAAGAGTTCTGGAGGTGTATGAGAGATAAAGGTGCTCCAGAGCAGTATGTGAGGGTTGTCCAGGATATAAGAGAGTGAGGTCTAAGGGTTAAAAGCAGTGCTGGGGCAACAGGCAAAATCCCAGATCTGCTAATGGGTGTGTTGAGTCAGGGGAAAAAAGACCAATCCAGCTTTTTCCTGGTGATATTGTGTTCTGTAGCTGCTGAAAAGAGAAACTGGAGAGGAAGTTTGAAAAATTGAGAAGGACTTTGGAAGATAGAGGGTTGTAGATAAATAGGAAGAAGACAGAATATTTGAGGTTTAATGATGAAAAGGATTCAGAGGTTAGCCTGCAGGGAGAGCTATTGAAAAGAGTGTATAAATTTAAACAGCTAGGATCAGTGGTAGCGCAAGATGGAAAACTACATGCACAGATAACCCACACAGTATAGTGTGGATGGAACCATTGGAAGAAGGTATCAAAAGTATTGTGTGATTGAAGAATTAAGGTAAAGGTTAAAGGTCAGGTTTTTAAGGCAGTGGTAAGATCAGCAATGATGGATGGAACTGAGACCTGGGCAGGAAAGGGAGCACATTAAAAGAAGTTGGATGTGTCAGAAAGGAGAATGTTTGCAATGGATGTCTTACAAATTGGGCAGAATAAGAAATGAGATGAGCAGAGGTACAACAAAAGTGGGAGAGATACGTAAGAAATAACAGGTAAGTAGGTTAAAGTGTATAGACGTGATGAGGAGAGAACAATGAGTACATGAGCAAAAAAGTAATGGGAATGGAAGTACGGGGGAAGAGAAAGTGAGGGAGTCCAAAGCGTTGGTGGATGGATAAAGAAGATATGAAGGAAAAGGGCTTAACTGGTGAGGAGGTGCAGGACCAAGCTGTTCGGAGAAGGCTGATCAAGCACTTCGACCCCACAAAGAAGTGGGAAAAAATAATAATAAGAAGAAAATAAATGTCAAATTAACAACAGTATTCCAACCTTCCAATACAGTCATGCTCATCCCTTTTTGTGACAGCCAATAATTTGCTGCCTGACAGAGGTGTGACTTATTTTTTTAAGGTGGTTTATTTTGTTAGGACCTAAAGAGTTCCTAGGCATAAGAATTCCAAAATAAATACTCAAAATACCCACTAGAGGGGGGGAAACTGTCAAACCCTGGTTAGTCACAAAGAGAAGAATGAAGAATCTTTATAAATGAAAGGCTTATTTTACAAAAATGCTCTATGTAATCACAGTTCCAAACAGCATAAAAAGCACAAGGAGTTACCTGCAAAGGACAATCTAATATCAAACAAGTCCCAATACATAAATCAAATTCAAACAATGGACAAATAATCTAAAAATCAGAAAAATGCAAAAGAAAATCATCACAAATACAAAAACTCACCAGAATCATCACAATTCAATGAACCACAAGGGACTGTGGGTTTTTTCTCAACCATTACAGGGCTGAAGTCAGTACCTTGCACTGATGGGCAAGTGGCCCTGCCTCTTAGAGGACCACCCACAAAACATATGGTATGTAAAAGAAGATGCATGAAACTAGAAACTAAAAGAACAACAATAGTAACATTAAAAAAATAAACATACGCATAAAAGAAACATTTGAATCTCATCCTGGCTGAAACATAACATCCTGTTCATCTTGTCTAGTGATTGACTACAAATACCACTCAAAATGGTGGTGCCCATAAGAAAAAGAAAATGGTGTGGTGGAAGAACACTCTTTATTTTCAACATTGTGTACCAAAACAGATGTGCTGACCATGAGATTTCTTAACCTCTAAAATTCCTAAAATAAGGTCTAAATAATTTTCAGGGGGTTATAAAAATCAGAAACAAGACCCCTCTCATGACATTTATTGGTTAGTTATTTTCAATTTTAGAGCCAGGAGGACACAGCCCAGAGTAGAATCATTGCTATGAGGTGCTGCACCCATTATGACTGTAGTCACCAGAGAGGAATATAAAAGACTCCTATTTTCCAAAGAGATTTCACTGTAGCATTAATTTTCTTAAATATTACCATACTTTTCACAGGTCAATGAGAATTTATAAAAACTCAAAAGCAAAAACCCTGACCTTGAAACAAACTAGTTTGAATAATGCTGTTCTTTAGTTTTATTACCTTCTGTTCATTTGTATTTAGCAAATTTTACAGAATTCAGTGTAATTAGAGATTTATTCAAAGTCTGAAGGTCTTTTTTGTTATTTTAAAATCCCTATTGTTTTTCATCTAGACTTCCCCAGCTCATAATATATTTTTTCTCATGTACAAGCTCCT
Source organism: Polypterus senegalus (assembly GCF_016835505.1). Taxonomy (NCBI): domain Eukaryota; kingdom Metazoa; phylum Chordata; class Cladistia; order Polypteriformes; family Polypteridae; genus Polypterus; species Polypterus senegalus. The sequence goes on from NC_053160.1 coordinate 23,601,496, forward strand.
TTTTAAAATGGTAAATTTCTTCACTTGCTCTTCTAGCGACAGAAATACATTTATTTATTTGACTGACACCTTTATGCAAGGTGACTTACAACATTTCAGGTAGAATTGGTTACGTTTCTGTTGTTGTTTTTCCAATTGGAGCACAAGTAGGCAAAGTGACTTGCTTCATGGTCACAGTGTCAGTAATAGGATTTGAACCCACAACCACAGGGTCTGAAGTCCAACTCCTTAAGTACCTCACCACACATCTCAAAAATGTAATACTATTCCATTTATTTTAATAATTTCAATATAGTTTAACTAAACTTTAAACATTTGTAGAGTGGTCCTGTTTATATGACAGGAAATGAGCATTTCAGATGATTCAGATGCAGAATCTGAGCTCCATTACTTGTATGTAGGCTAAGAAAAATCTAGGCATGGCTGTTATCTCACAAGAGGTCCTTCGTAAAAATAAAGTGCCACATCCAGCAGAAAACAAGCAAAAAACTGCAACCTTTGAGTCTCTAAAGAGTAAAGCAAACAAAAACGTTATTAAGTAACGACCTTATTATATCCAGACGTGATATCTGTAGGTGACAGAGTGTTGATCTTTTTGCTTAGATAAACTGTACAGACATGTGAAGCAGTAGCTGGTTTGAAAAGGAGTGAGAATAATGGAAAATTATAACTTGGTATCGCAGCATCATTTGTTAATATAAAGAAATGAAAAGGCTTTGGTCCAATGGTTTCTTAATTTGTAGATGTGGCTGCAACATATTATGGCCAATATACTATGAACTATTAAACAAGTACTCTGGTACTCCAGTTGATATATGTGTTGTACCCATATTATGAGACAAAGTGAAAGAAAACTGCCTAGCAGTAGGGCTCTAATTACAGTCAGATGAGTTTGTTTTTTCCCTGTAACCTGTTTTGTTTTATTTTGAGGCTGGTTGAAAAAAAAAATAAATACAAAAGATGCGACCATAATTTGTGGAAACAGCAAGATCATATTTCCCAGCCTTGCCCAATAGTATAATTTCCTCATTCACAAAGTGTCATTATTTTTCACTGAGAAGAATGAAGTACTACAAGTCTTTGTCAGTAAGCTTGAAGTTAGAACAATAGAACAATCTGGACAAGGACAGGCTAGTTAGGTCAAAAACCTCACCAGTCCTATCCAAATAATTCCTCCAAAATAACATCGAGTCAAGTTTTAAAAGTTCCCTAAAGTCCTACTGTCACCCACACTACCTGATAGCTTATTCCATGTGCCTACATCCTAAGGTTTGGTCAAAATTTACCCTTAACACATTTCCAATTGTGCCCCTGTGTTCTTGATTAACTCATTTTAAAGCCACAGTCTCGATCCGCTGAACTAATTCCCTTCATAATTTTAAACACTTCAATCAGGTCACCTCATAATCTTCTTTTGCTTAAATTGTAAAGGCTCAACTCTTTTAGTCTTTCCTCATAATGAATCCCCTGTACCCCTGGTATCAGCCTGGTTGCTCTTCTCTGGACATTTTGTAGCACTGCTATGTCCTTTTGGTAGCCTGGATACCAAAACTGCACCCAGTACTCCAGATGAGGCCTCACCAGTGTGTTATAAAGCTTGAGCATAACCTCCTTGGACTTGTACTCCACACATCAGGGCGCTATATAACCTGACATTCTGTGAGCCTTCTTAATTACTTCTAAACACTGTCTGGCAGTTGATAGTGTCGAGTCCACTACAACTCCTAAATCCTTCTCATAAGGTGGACTTTTCAGACCTCCCATTGTGTATTCAAACCTAACATTTTTACTTCCTATGTGTAAAACTTTACATTTGCTGACAATAAATTTCATCTGCCACAAATTTGCCCAAGCGTGTATGATGTCCAAGTCCCTCTGTGATGATTCAATGGATTCAAGATTGTTTTCCAACCTAACTAGCTTGGTATTATCTGCAAACCTAACCAGCTTTTTACTTATATTGCTATCCAAATCACTTATATACAGTATATTAAAATTAGCAGTGGCCCTAGGACTCACCCCTGAGGGGCACAACTTGTAATTTCACTCAATTCTTATGAGGTTCCTTACACCATAACCCTCTGCTTCCTGTGTCCGAGCCAATTCTGTACCCATCTACAAACATCATCCAGAATTCCCACTTCTTTTACTTTCATGCCCAACCTCTCATGTGTCACCTTACCAAATGCTTTCTGAAAGTCAATATAAATAATATCATATGCACTCATTAAACCATGCTAATTGTTCAGTAAAACTCCTGATCTTGCCATGTGTTACTCAGTCTTATCCTTAATAATTACTTCTATTAATTTACCTATAATGCACGCTAATCTTACTAACTTATAGTTTATTGGATCTGCCCAGTCACCCTTTTATATAATGGGATAATATTCATCAGTTGCCAGTTTTTTGTAATTTCCCTAGTGTGCAGTGACATCCTAAAATATGCATCAAAGGTTCATATATGTACCAGCTAGCCTCCTTAACCACTCAAGAATAAATATTATCTAGCCTTGGTGAACTGTTAGATTTCTGCCTATTTAATCTAAGTAGTAGACTGAAATCAAACAAATTACCAGGACAAGATAATCTTTATTCTTTACTTTAAGTGCAAAGTAAGCACCAATATATCTTACCCAGCAGGTCCTATTCAGACATCCAAACCAAAGCCGTAGTAGATTGTGCACCCATTCTTAGATAGATAGGTAGATTTTCTCCTCTGCTACCACCTCCAACAGGTTATGAGTGTATCCAATAACTGAGTCTGCCTTTTTAATTAATTTGTTGATGCAGTGGGAACCTAACCATCAGGAAATAACTGCAACATGCAGCACAAAAGTGAGAACACGAGCAATCAATGAAGCTTAGCCTAAAACTGGTTCATGTTAGAACAGAAAAGTAGGTGATTTATATTGTATGACCTGCAGGGGGCATTGCAGAGCCCTAAACCCCAGTCACAAATACACAGAAAATTGGTTGAAAGCTTTGCAAAAATTGCTGTATCATCTGACAAACCTGTCCTGGAAAATGCATTCGTCATTAGATACAGAGGTCTTCCCAGACTGTCTTAAGACTGCTATAGTTAAACCCCTGCTCAAGAAAAATAATCTTGACTCATCTGTTTTTAAAAAAAATTTACACCTATTTCTAACCTGCCTTTCTTAAGTAAAGTCCTTGAAAAGGCAGTCATTATGCAGCTAATTGACCACCTCAATAAACATGCTATTCTTGATAAGTTTCAGTCGGGTTTCAGAACAAATCACAGTACAGAAACTGCACTCGTTAAAGTAGTAAATGACTTGTGGGTAAATGCAGACAGAGACTTTTTATCTGTTCTCATCCTCTTAGATCTGAGTGCCGCATTTGATACCATTGACCACAATATTCTTTGAAATTGCCTTAGTCAGTGGGTGGGCCTCTCTGGCTGTGTCTTAAATTGGTTTGAGTTCTACCTGGTAGGTAGAAAATTCTTTTTTAGTTGTGGTAATTATACCTGAAAGACACATGATATTCTATATGGTGTTCCACAAGGCTCTGTCCTGGGATCGCTGCTCATTTCAATTGACATGCTTCCATTAGGTCAGATTATCTCAGGGCATAACATGAGGTACCATAGCTATGCTGATGACACCCAGCTGTATTTATCAATAGCGCCTGATGACCTCGACTCCTGATTCACTGACACAATGTCTTATCTGTGTTTCTGAATGGACAAGTAGCAATTTTCTCAAACTAAACAAGGAGAAAACAGAAATTTTAGCGATTGGCAGAAATGGATATAATGAGGGTATTAGAAATAAACTTGATCCTTTAGGATTAAAAGTCAAGACGGAGGTAAAGAATTTAGGGGTAACCATTGACTCTGGTATGAATTTTAAATCACATATTAATCAGATTACTAGGACAGCATTTTTTCACTTAAGAAATATAGCAAAAGTTAGACCTCTTATAACATTGCAAGATGCTGAGAAATTAGTTCACGCTTTTGTTTTCAGTTGACTAGATTACTGTAATGACTACCCAAAAAAGACATCAATCGATTGCAACGAGTGCAGAATGCAGCTGCTAGAATCTTAACTAGGAAAAGAAAATCCGAGCACATCTCTCAAGTTCTGATGCCACTACATTAGTTACCTGTGTCATTTAGAATTGACTTTAAAATACTGCTTATGGTTTACAAAGCCTTAAATAATCTCGCTCCATCTTATATTTCAGAATGTCTTTCACCTTACACTCCAAATCATAACCTTAGATCTTCAAATGAGTGTCTGCTTAGAATTTCAAGAGCCAAACTTAAAAGAAGTGCTGAGGCAGCCTTCTGCTGTTATGCACCTAAAATCTGGAATAGCTTGCCAATAGGAATTTGCCAGGCTAATATGGTGGGGCATTTTAAAGTACTGCTAAAAACTCACTATTTTAACATGGCTTTCTCATAGCTTTTTAGTTTAATCCTGATATTCTGTATATGCATTTAATTATCATTATCATTCATGGTGGCTCCGAAATCTGGACTAACCCCTACTTTCTCTTCTGTTCTTTTTCTGTTTTTCTGTGGTGGCGGTCTGCGCCACCACCACCTAATCAAAGCACTGTGCAGTCTCTACATTGATGGATTAAGGCCGGAGGTCCACATGACCATCATCATCAAGTCATTCCATTTGAAGCCTGAAAACCACGCGGACTGACTGAGGTCATTTATGTTAGGTAGAATGCCTAGAGAGGGCTGGGTGGTCTCTTGGCCTTGGAATCCCTGTAGATTTTTTTTTTTCTCTAGCCGTCTGGAGTTTTTTTTTTGTATTTTCTGTTATCCCAGCCATCGGACCTTACTTTTATTCTATGTTAATTAGTATTGCCCAATTTTATTTTTTATATTTTGTCTTTTTTCTCTTTATCCATCCTGCAAACCACTTTCAGCTACATCATTTGTATGAAAATGTGCTATATAAATAAATATTGTTGCTGTTGTTAGAGGCCAATTACTTGTACGAAAGTAGGAAAGCTAAATATTGATAAGGCCCTTTTTTAATGGATAATAGACATTAGACCTTCTGCCTTTCTATAGCAGTCTACCCAGAGCATGGAATCTCCTTGAGCATCGTGTTGACTGGAGCTCTGCCATTGTCTTTTGAACTCTAGAATACCTAGTTCAGGATCTCAAACTCACACAGCCTGTAAGAGTCCAATCATTACTAATGAACTCTAAAATAATCCAGGTCCACCATCTAACAGATATAGAAAGGCACTGCTGGGGAAGTACTGAGAAGGCGGTGGAGGTGTTGAGACTGCACTCACTGAGACAGGCTAACTAGCTTCTGCAAAGATCCATGCCACCCTTCCAGCTGAAGCTAAATTTCTTATTGGGAATTTCTTTGTTAGCAGTGGTTCACCTGAGACCTGTGAAGGCTTTCCTGTTGTGACTGTGCTAACAGTTGGTTTGGAACCTGAGGATACTGAAGTCATGTATGCACACTATCTATAGAATTGACCAGCTTCTTTAGACAGTGCTGTGGGGAAAGAGCTCTACAGTCTATATGTGCTGGCATGTCATCGGGAACCACTGAGCACAACACCAGAGACACCCTGGCAGAGCAAACTTGGTGTGTAAGAGCAGAGATACTGGAGCCATCTTGAAAAAACATATACTGTACGCCACCATTGAACAAAAGAACTGCCGATTTGCAATGGCGTGTGCTACTGTACATCACGTCATTGCTGTTAATTCCTATGTCTCACTACTTGATCCTTCAGTCACGTATTAATGTCCTTGCTGTGTAGAGACAGAAACTGTTTTCCACTGTTTTCTAGGTTTCTGCCTCTTTTAAATGTTCTTAACACTGTTTTTAGTGGTCTTAATTTGTCTTTTAATTATTGTGTATTTATTTATGGTGTTAATGGAAATATGAATAACTGAGATGAATGTCAGATTGGTTATTTCCTCTTTGGACAGGCCAAGCTGGCCATTTATAAATTCAGACCAGACCAATTGAAGACAAATAAACGACGTGACGCGATAAGAATATATCACTTGTAAAAGCCAGGGTGTATGTGGAACCTAAATTCTACAGAATGATTGGAAATGTGAATTCTTTTGGAGAAATGTGGTGTGTTCATGAGGCAATTTGTAAACCTGAAGATAATGAGTTGATTTTTCTTTGCTCGCCTCGCTTCGATCTTTTCTATCTTTTCTTTGATACTGTAGCGACTGACATGATAAAGTGTTACAAAAGTTTTAATTGAACAATCGCTGACTTCGTAACCCCAAACACAACTTTCTGGCACTCTCTCCAACCCCTTATCCCCTGCGTCACGCCCCCACCACCGCATCAATCAATACCCCGCTATCAGTCTTCCGTGCTGTACTCCGCACTCCGTAAATCGGACCGAACAGTCACTTAAAACCAAAAAGTCCGCAACCTGACTGGGACACTGCAATACTTTCGAATTTTACTGGTTTCATAATCTCTTATCTGCCTGTTTTTCTCTCCAACGCCTTTGGGTGTCTATTCTCCGTATTGTCCTGATACGCTTTATATGTGTTGAGAGCACAGTTATATGTGTGCACTACGTGTTTTTACACGACTGACTGTTTTTTGATACATGGGCTCTTGTATGATATCATTTATGAGTAGGGCGTGTCTTGCAAGAATCTCATGTTCCACTTGCCCATGAGACGACTCTGGCACTGTCTCTTGGCACCAAGTCTCCATGGCAAGTCTCTTTTGTCTCGCGGGTCTTTTAAATGTCTTCTGAGAAAATCATGTATTGTCGCCTTGATTTTGCATTCCAGGATTTCCTTTTATAATAGAGAGATATGAATTAAGTATTGTTTTCTTTTTTTAGTGAGTTGGGGTTTTCTTTGTTTGCTTTACTTTCAATATTTTACTGTAAATGATTAGTTGAGAATGAATTAAAAAAGTTCAATCCAAAATTTAAAAACAAATCTTTCTTTCTTTCTTTCTTTTCTCCTCTACTCCTCCCTAGGTGAGCATTATCCTTCTTCTTTCCCATTTCTGTCTCACCTGGGTGAGGTGAAATGGCTTCTTTTAAGTAGGACCCAGGAGTACTTCCAATGTGACAGTATTACAGCCAGGAAGCACTTTCGGGTTAGGTGGCTCCTCTTAAATTCAGAGACGTTCTTTCCCAGCAGTTCACCCTAGTGGCACCCAGGTAACCCAGCAAGGCTGCCCACCAAGCCTACAGCTCTCATGTTGTGCTCTGGGTGTACAAATGGGTGCTCCACCAGAGGGATTTTGCCACCCCATGTATCAAAGGAATGTATGGCCTTGGGAGGCAGTTTCTTTCTAACGATGCATTATTAAGGCCTCCTGGTTGGGAAACATACCTGCAACCAAGCTGGCTAGGCCATGTCTCTCCATTCTAAAGGCATCCAGGCCAGGTAAGAAATCATCAACTTAGCCAAGCTGTGTCGTCCTTGACAGTCGTAATACCTTTACCTTGTATCAGGCACTTCAGGTGGGTAACATATATGCATTTAGGGTACAAATTATTATTTCCTGTGTCAAATGATATTCTCAGAATTACGTGTTCAACCAGCCATTGCTAATTGCAAGTCTTTATTGATGCTGACCCCTCCTTTAAGGTTTAAGGCAGCATTTCTCCTTAGTCTGATTTGAGAAAAGCTGATCTCTGACTGTTTTGCATGGTGAGCTATGTTTTTATTTTAGGACATGAGCCAGTGATTAAAAATAGAACAAATACAGTAAAAAACCAAGATAAGAAGGTTCAACAGGAGTACATTTGTAATGTATTGCTTTTAGAAGCTGAAATGCGAAATTGTTTTTTCATTGCACAGTTGACTTTTACAAACCTGGGAGAAAAGGATAACCAAAATTACTTTATGGTATACAGTTAACGCTGCGCTGTTGTCCTTGATAGAGCACGTGTATCAGTACCCTCCCATAGCTCAGTGCGAGTTTCAACTCCTTCCGTTAACTACGTGATTTTTGTGACTGCTATTAGCGAAGTTGTGTTCTTGGTTGTGCGTCACGCAAAATGGAACAGCGGAATTTGGAGCAACGTTGTGCCATTAAACGGAAAGTGTGACGTTTGAAAAGTTAAAACAGGCCTATGGGGAACATTCTTTATCCTGAGCTCAAGTTTTTCACTGGCACAAATCATTTTTGGAAAGCAGAAAACACGTTGAAGATGAACACCGTTCAGGGAGGACTTCAACTTTGAAAACCAATGAAAACATCGAGCATGTGAACACTCTTGTGAGATCAGACCATCGTTTAACATTAAGAATGTTGAGTGAACAATTAAATTTGAACAGATTTACCGTTCATCAAATTTTGACTGAACATTTGCACATGCGAAAGGTCTGTGCCAAAATGGTGCCGAAAAACTGCCCTCTCCATAACAGAATTTTTGACCTCAAAAGGTATTCCTGTGGTTCCAAAGCCCCCTTATTCACCTGACCTCAGTCCATGTGACTTTTTCCTAAACTGAAAAATGTCCTCAAAGGACGTCATTTCGGGACTTTAGAAAACATCCAAAAGAGTGTAACGGACATGCTGAAGACCATACCGGTTGAAGACTTCCAGCGCTGCTACCAACAGTGGGAACAACGTCTCCATCGGTGTGTAGCTGCCCAAGGAACTACTTTGAAGGGGATAACATTGATGTTTGAAAAAAATAAAAACTTTGGTAAATAAAAAATCAGTCTCATTACTTTTCTGCCACACCTCGTACAGTGCTTTACAAATGCAATCAGACATTTGAAAGTGTTCATATTTTGCTAAATTAAAGACAATTTTAAACTGGTGCTTGAACTCTTGAACACTGCATTGTATTGGACAGTTTGCAGCAAGGGAAGGTGCAGTTCAGAAGGTTTTGTCGGCTCCTCTGACTATGCCTCTGGTGTGTTCATTTTCACAAAGTGGCTACTGTTTCTTGCATCAGCACAATCAATGCTGGGCTAATTTGTTACAAATTCCTCCCCATCTAATTTCAAACATTGGCCTGTCTTCATTACATTTGTTCTTATATTCTGATGGGCCACATGATAACACAGTGGTTGGAACTGCTGCCTTCTATTGTCGGTTCCACTTTCACATCCAGTTGCTGTCTATATAGAGTGGGCACACCCTTCCTGTGTCTGTGTTTGTTTTATTTTATTTATTCTGGTTTTCTTACGGTATTTCTAAAGACATGCAGGTAACTGATGATTCTAAATTGACCCTATGTGAGGATGAGGTGGACATTTTAGTAGTAAAAGAACAGTCAAGGAGGAGGTCAAGTGTATCAGAAAAAAGTAAAGGGGGATTAAAAGATACAGACAATGAAATAGCGGATGCCCTAAACTTACATTTTTCTGAGGTGTTTACAAGTGAGCAAGTGGATAACCTGCCAGAGGTAAACACGACTACTAAGGAGGTACTGAGGGATTTGCAAATTGTAGAAGGCGAAGTATTGCTCAGATTAAATAAAATGAAATCAAACAAATCACCAAGACCAGATAATATTTATTCTCGAGTTTTTAGGAAGTCACTGCACACTGGAAAGATTCCAAAGGACTGGAAAATGGCAAATATCATCCCATTATAAAAAAAAGGGTGACAGGGTAGATCCAAGCAACTATAGGCCAGTAAACTTAACATCACAGGAAAATTAATGAAAGGAATTATTAAGGATACGATTGAGCAACACCTGGCAAGGACAGGAGTTATTCTGAACAGTCAGCATGGGTTCAGAAGAGGGAGGTCATGTTTTACTAACATGCTGGAATTCTATGAGGAGGCAACAAAAAGATACAATCAAAGTGGAGCTTATGATATTATTGACTTTCAGAAAGAATTTGATAAGGTGCCACATGAGAGGTTGGGCATCAAACTAAAAGAAGTGGCAGTTCAGGGTGATGTTTTTAGATGGGTGCAGAATTGGCTCAGACATGGGAAGCAGAGGGTGATGGTGTGAGGAACCTCATCAGAACTGGCCGATGTTAAGAGTGGCCTTCCACAGGGTTCAGTACTGGGGCCGCTGCTATTTTTAATATATATAAATGATTTAGACAGGAATATAAGTATCAGGCTGGTTAAGTTTGCAGATGATACTAAGATAGGTGGATTAGCAGATAATATAGAATCTATTATATCATTACAGAAGGACTTGGACAGCATACAGGCTTTGGCAGATTTGTGGCAGATGAAATTTAATGTCAGTAAATGTAAAGTATTACACATAGGAAATAAAAATGTTAGGTTTGAATACTCAATGGGCGGCTGGAAAATCGAGAGTATACCTTATGAGAAGGATTTAGGAGTCGTAGTGGACTCCAAGCTATCGACTTCCCGACAGTGTTCAGAAGTCATTAAGAAGGCAAACAGAATGTCAGGTTATATAGCGCCCTGATATGTGAAGTACAAGTCCAAGGAGGTTCTGCTCAACCTTTATAATGCACTGGTGAGGCCTCATCTTGAGTACTATGTGCAGTTTTGGTCTCCAGGCTACAAAAAGGACATAGCAGCGCCAGAAAAGGTCCAGAGAAGAGCGACTAGGCTGATTTCAGGGCTACAGGGGTTGAATTATGAGGAAAGATTAAAAGAGCTAAGCCTATACAGTTTAAGCAAAAGAAGATTAAGAGGTGACATGGCTGAATTGTTTAAAATTATGAAGGGAATTAGTCCAGTGGATCGAGACTGTTACTTTAAAATGAGTTCATCAAGAACATGGGGACACAGTTGGAAACTTGTTAAGGGTAAATTCATACAAACATTAGGAAGTTTTTCTTTACACAAACAACGATAGACACTTGGAATAAGACACCAAGTAGTGTAGTAGACAGTAAGACGTTAGGGACTTTCAAAGCTCGACTTTGATGTTTTTTGAAAGAAATAAGTGGATAGAACTTGCGAGCTATGTTGAGCTGAATGGCTTATTCTTGTCTAGAGTGTTCTAAAGTTCTAATGTGTATGAGGAGGCTTGGTCATGTTTTGGGGTTGCTTTGCTGCATCTGCCATGGGGTGCCTTGAGTCTGTGTAGGGAACAATGAAATCTCAAGACTATCAAGACATTCTGGAGCAAAACGTACTGCCCAGTGTCAGAAAGCTCCATCTCAGTCACAGGTCGTGGATCCTCCAACAGATTAATGACCCAAATCACAAGCTAAAAGTATCCAAGAATGGCTGAGAACAAAACATTAGACTATTCCAAAGTGGCCTCCTATGAGCCATGATTTGAATCCTATTGAACATCTATGGAAAGAACTGAAACATGCAGTCAGAAGAAGACCCCCTTCAAACCTGACACAGCTGGCGCAGTTTGCACAGGACAGGTGGGCTGAATAATCTGTTGATACTAGCAGAATTTTCATTGAGAACTACAGGAATCACTAATTTGCAGTGACTGTCCCTAAAGGTTATGCAGCAAAATGTGATTTTTTTACTATGTCATTTTCATTTGTGTTATTATTTGAAATATTCTGTAGAATTAAAACTCTAAATCAAAGTCTAATTTTTGTTAAAGATATAATAAACAAGGATGGGTGCCAATTACTTTTGTCATATTTTCAAATAATTTCAGAGACAAGTGTGGGCACTTCATTTTTCATGAAGGGATACAAGCAAATTTGTCTACATCTATAACATGCCAATTGTCCTAATACTTGATAAGCAGAATTAAAGATGGCATTGTGTTCTTTTCTTTTCCAAGCATCTTCTAATTTTAAATCCAAATTACTTGCACATAGAGCCACAAAAAGCAGCTTATCGTTGAGTTGGTTCACCATGTCAGGAATTAAGCATGTTTGGAAAAGGTTATGGTATTGCATATTTGTAACAGCCCAATAACCAGTTGGAATAATTTCCAAGTTATTAATATATTTCAGACTTTATTGAAACAACAGGTACTACAAGTAGTATTCCTGTAATCTGGGGTCAACCCAAACACCTTGCTACACCCCACCAACAGACCCTTGCTGCCTGGTCTGCCTGCTTAATAATCCAGCACTTCTCCCCTTAAACTGACTTACCATCTGAGTAATGCTGAATTGGACAAAGAAGAAAACAATAACAAAAACAATAATAACAATAATCATAATTTATCAACTTTCTGTGCTCTGTTAAGTGCCTTTGCTTTGCAAACCTACTATAGATATAAAAGAATTCTATTCATTTTCAGAAGCAGTCTTTCAAATAAGTGTTTACCTCAGTCGAACAGTATATCTTTCAACTGCTGGAACTGTCTCTGCCCTATCTGTGTTCTTTAACTGTGGGCCATTGGGCCCTTCTATAGGTTCTGGCATAGAAAAGGAATTAATGACTGGTCGGTGTTCTGCCTGTTCTGTCCTCCAACTGTCATCTGCCAAAGGGACCAAAAGATCATCTTGCTTCGCTGCCTGCTATGCACATTGGCTGGTCATAGCATGGACGGATATGGTCTTGGTGTCATTTAGCCATATCACCATTTTCTGTCTCCACTCTCCAAGAAATAGGACCAGTCTGCTCAAATATTAAAGGTTTAATGGCCGTTTGTAGACACTTAATAAAGTATCTATCTATCTATGTATCTATCTATCTATGTATCTATCTATCTATCTATCATCTTATTCCTTTCATTTTATAGTGCCTTTAATTTTTATAAAGCCTATCTATCTATCTATCTATCTATCTATCTATCTATCTATCCATCCATTATATAGCACCTTTATTTTCTATCTATCTATCTATCTATCTATCTATCTATCTATCTATCTATCTATCTATCTATCCCTTCCATTATATAGTGCCTTTATTTTATAATGTATCTATCTATCTTCCGGTGGGTTGGCGCCCTGCCCGGGATTGCTTCCTGCCCTGCGCCCTGTGTTGGCTAGGATTGGCTCCAGCAGACCCTGTGTTTGGATTCAGCGGGTTGGAAAATGGATGGATCTATCTATCTATCTATCTATCTATCTATCTATCTATCTATCTATCTATCTATCTATCTATCTATCTATCTATCTATCTATCTATCTATCTATCTATCTATCTATCTATCTATCTATCTATCTATCTATCTATCTAATTCGTCCAAGAAGTCGTGTAGAACGGACAGCTCCAGGGACCTCTGCAACAATCTCTTAACAGCCACTCGGTAATCGTTTGCTTGTGTCTGAAAGAGAGGGCGTCACATGGCCGACTGTTAGAAAGAAGAAGGAAATCTAGCAGAGCTGAGGTTTAGAGTGGTCGTTTACGGCAGACAGTTGTTTGCATGTTGTTTGGAAAACTTCAAACGGGATATTATTTTTCGAGGCGTGGAAGCATTTTATTTCTTCATGCAAAAAGACCCGAGTACTTCAGACGTATTTTTGCCGTCTCTAATGAATGGTGAGCTTGGTACGGTGTTCCAAGCTTGGAAGAGCAGATGACTAGGGTGCTTCTGAATAGTTGGGCTGTTTAGCGCACAAGGAGGACGCATCTAAATGTGATTGCTTTAGGAGGACAGAGCTGTGCATTGAGTCAGCAAGCTTGGAAAAATATACATACACATTTATAAATCTCGCGCGGATTTAATTATCACACACAAACGAAAATACACAACAAGAAGACCCTCGCGTTAGGATGGAGTCGTTTCACACGGGTAAGTACTGCATTTAACTTTCAGTTTCTGACAGTTAGAAATGTGAAGATTTATTGCCGAACCCGGTAGTCATGGCATGTGCTTTTGGATGCTTTTGCCTGTGGAGTGCACCGAAAGTAGAAACAAGCTTGTCTAGGGCCTAAATAAGGACAGGGTTGCGTCTGTGCTGTGGGAATTGCCGAGTTTAGACAAACTGCCATTTACAATACGACTACAATCTGAGCACATATTTCTAGTGGAAGTCCATTTTTTCTCAGTTTTCTGATTCAAAGTAAAAACAGTGTGTTTCCTGTTAAAAAGAGGCATCCGATTATAATGTAATATGCATATTCAGATATGCTCTGTGCCCAACCATGAATATATTCACGTGAAAAAAATAAACGAGAGGTGATCAGATTAGTCTTCGAGTGAGACACGGTGGCCACAGGCTTTTGTTTTCTGCCACTGGTGGCACTTGTGTTTCGCATGATCATACTCCTCATTGGCCTGGATATACATTTTAAAAGGAAACGTCGGGGAATGTTCAGTTCCCACACCATTTTTAGGTTTCACAAAACGGTATTTGGTCTGGCAGTTTTCAGATCTCGGTGCCAATTTGGTGAGTTGGGTGCAGTTTAACATTAACATTCCAGATCATTCACCCAGGGGTCCCCCGATCCCTAAGAGTCAGATGCGCTTATGTGAGGTGGGAATGTGGCGTCCTTGGCTATTCTCTTTGGGATCAGCATAACAGGTTTTGTTGTCAAGCGGCAGAAAGTCTATAATGACATCGATGCTGTCATGCAAACAACCGATCCTGGCATGTTGGGAGATTTAAACAGCAAAAAAGTTGCACTAAAGTAGGAATTATTATGTTGGGTAGATCGGACTTTATTTGTCCCCCGGGAAAATTGTGCTCTTTTCAAAAGCCAAGTAGATAAACAGATAAATATTATTACAGCAGCCTTAGTCTCAAATATACACATAATGAATAAAAGGGGAAAAACATTAATAAAAAGAGAGGAAATCTTCTAGTTTGGTTAAAGATAAAAGCACAGTCAAGGACATAGTTGGAGGCATTATAAAAGCATATTGCTGGTGGCCTAAAGGTATGGAGGTATATTTTCGACAAAATAAATGAAATAATTACGCAAATAAATATAAATACCTTGAGATTGTTGCTTTTTAAATGTATTTATTTATTTCTGTGATACACACACACACACACAACATGAAAGTAAGCCCTGAAGTAAACCTTGCCATTCCTGAAAGTTGAGAGGGTGGGCTCTAGCAAGTGCTGTTTTTTGATTGGTGAAGAAGAAATAAATACTGTACTTACAGAAATACTTAACAAAAAATATGCTTTGTGACACATTTACAGTAGTTAGTTATTTTCACATTTTATTTGTTGTCTAATTTCACAGTACTTTTATTTATTTATTTGCTTTTGTCAGAAATGTTCCTCCATATAAAAGAGCCCTAGTAACCCTTCTTGTCTCACTTCTACTCAATAATTTGTTGTCTGAAAGTCCTCAGTGTTAGTGTGTCAGTGAGAGGATTCAGTGTTAGTGTGTCAGTGAGAGGATGTGCAGCATTGTTCATAATGGCACTCCCTTTTATTTTAATTTTCTCCTCCTCAACTACCGACAAGAGATCAAGAGATTGTCCTGTGACTGTGCTTGCCTTTTTAATTAAGTTGCTGATTCAGTGGGCCTCTTTGGAAGTGATGGTACTGGTTCAGCACACCACAATGTAGAAAATCACACTGACCATCACAGAGTTGTAGAACATGTAAAGGAAGTCACTACCCACTTCAAAGAAATGCAGTCTGCAAAGGAGCATGTCTGCTCTGAGCCTTCGTATATGGTTCCTCTTTGTCACAAAACCAGTCCAGCTTGCCATTGATGTGGATCCCCAAGTATCTCCATATCCGCTTTCGTAGTGACCGGGTGTAGAGGCTCTTTGGTGCATTGAAAGTAAATGGATTTGCTGATGTTAAATTGCAGACAATTCTTTCTGCACCTTGAAACAAATCTCCACCAGACTCCCATATTCGGTTTCATCGTCCTTGTCAGTACACCCTATAAGTGCAGAATCATCGGATAATTTCTGCAAGTGACATGACCTGGTTTAGTATTTATAGTCCAAGGTGTACAAAATGAAGAGAAAAGGAGATGGGATTGTTACTTGTGCTGCTCTAGTGTTGCTCACATCTGTATCAGAAACATCCATCCATCCATCCATTATCCAACCTGAAACACAATCCCTAAATCTCACAAACTGCAGCCTGCCCATCAGATAGTCCATTATCCGGGACATGTTAGGTGAATTCACCTGCAGATCCCTGAGCTTAACCCTTAACAGGGATGGCTGGATGGTATTGAAAGTGTAGCGTCAAATTTTTTTTCCCCTCTTAAAAGCATAAATGGAGCTCAGGTGCACCCAGGCTATAGGTTCAAATCAATCTTTTGTGCGACTGCACGAATGGCAGCTTCTGCTGTTTTTGCTTATAGACATAGGGTTCTATGCAAAAGTCTTAGGTCACCTAAGAAAATGATTTCTAAAGCTAGTAGTGTGGATTTTAAATGTCCAATTGCTAGGTAAACCACTATATAACACTGAATTAATACAATTGAATGTGGTTAGCTTGTTGTTTCAAACTGTCCGATGTGAGTGGCCCTTGCAGTGGACTGCTGGCATACCCAGGGCTGTTTCTTGCCTTAAACCCATTGCTGGTAGGACAGGCTTTTTCAACCCTGTGAACCCTGAAATGGATCAAGGATGTTTAAGATTGTTATGCTAAAGTATGTCTGAACAGGTGAAGCCTGAGAAATAACAAAAAGACATTTAATTGGATGCTGGCCACATAATAACAAGCTGAATAGACAGAAATAGAACTGAAGTGTGCTGTACCACAGTGGTTAGAAAAGAAAAACGGCTGAAAAGCTGTAATAAAATGAGTAATTTTCATCCTTGTCTTGTTGGAGTTAAGGTATTTAGTGTTTGGATTCATACCTTGTTTGTTGCAATTGTAAGCTGCTCAAGAACAAACTTGTTTTAAGAAATACTAAATACGCCTGGGCCAAATGCCACCATACTACTTTTGAAGAAAGAAAAAAAAAAACTTATATTTTAAGCTTAAATTAGGCTTCAGGTTTCTCCTTTCCTGTACTCCTGGAGTATAGAGATTATAGAATATCTTGTCAGCTCGCTCATCCTTTTGAACCAAAGTATTGAACTAAACAATTATGGGTTCCTGTAGAGCAGTTTGCATTTTAAAAGGAAAAGCCTTCATTTATTGCTGGGAAAAAAACTGTCTATTTTATCTACCCATCCTTGTCTTGTACTCAGTTAGTTGTTTATGGCAATAGTAGCTTTTCAGTCATGGAATGTTGTATGAGGAATACTGAAAAATCCTCAGAATGTGAAGAAACTGACATGTAGAGTAACATAGTGCTGTTCGTGGGAGAATCAGATTATTTCATTTGAATAGTCAAAACTTTTATACACATTCAAATTTATTTAAACTTCAGATCTGAATTTGGCAGCCTTACCTGCTAGTGCTTCACCTGTTGAAATATGTTGGCAGTTGTTTGTAAGTTACTTTAGATTAAAGAATTCGGGTAAAGTACATGTAATGTAAAAAAGAAGAACTTCATGAAATTGGCTCAGTGGGCAACTACAGGAGTGTTAACAAACAAGAGGGCAAAGCAGGTCCATTGATTGATTGTTTGTTTGGGTCCCTTTAACAAAGAAAGAAAGAATTCCTATAATAACTGCATATTTAATACTAAAATATAAAGTGAAAAATGCTGTGTTTTTTTCCCCCTCCCATTACCTTTTATACGCGTCTGTCTCCAAAGTGATTTTGATGTTTCGGTTATAAAGTTAAGGCAACTTCTCTCTTTTGGTTTCAGTGCTATCCACAGTATTTGTCTCAGGATGTTTTATATTAGTAAGTCCATTGCAAAAGGCTCATTTGCAGTCTTCATTCATTGGTATCTTTTGTTTATTCACATCACATCTGAAATGCGTAAAATAAATGGATACTCAATGTGGAGCACTTGATTTCCAATCACTAAATACAGCGTACAAAGGCTGGTTAACCTTTCTTTAACCTTGCCTATGAATTGATCCATTATTGAGCACAGCCAGTAGTATTAATTTTTTTGCGTGTTCTGCTGCTTCCACTTTGTCAAGGCCATACAGTACATCTCTTAACAATTACTGTCTGTAGTTAGGCATTGGTCAGCTTTAGTTCTACTTGTGTGCTACCTCTACCCTGTTTGGGGACATGCCTTATTAATATTGTTTCATTTCCTGTTTGAGATGCAGTGGTAAAGATGAAGCCGGTATGGAAGCACAATTTGACATTTTTATTAAGAATGTTTTGAATATCCGAATTCACACAGTAATTCACAACTTGGAAGGATGATTTAAGCCTGGGGTGTCCAGGGTCAGTCCTGGTGGGCCGCAGTGGCTGCAGGTTTTCATTCTAACCCTTTTCCTAATCAGTGACCCGTTTTCACTGCTAATTAACTTCATTTCCCTTCATTTCAATAGCCCTGTTTTCAAGATTCAGTCCACTGAATTGATTTGTTTCTTCATTAACTCTTTGAGGGCTGACTGTTTTTTCCAAAAAAATTATGCTTTCACACACAAATCAACATAAAACGTCTGTTGCTGCATGCTGTGGCTGCCAGTTTGTCAAGTTTGCTGCCAGGCTTTCTTCACGTGGCTGGGACAGCAGCAGCGGTCACAGTCGCAGTGCATTACAATCTTGTTTCTACCTCTTATCATTGTTAAGTGGCAGTCTTCTCTGGCGAATATTGTCAGCTACACGATTAGCTTGGGACCGATCAGCTGCAGCTGGAACCTCGCATTCGTTTTCGATCACTTGTATCAAAATCTGAGTCGGACAAGTCAGAGTCCAATTCAGAGATAACAGGCAAAGCATCATCCACAGACTATTTTGCTTTTCGCATTTGATTTGATCTCTCGTCAGATGTCCGTGGCATTTTTGCCATTGTGTGCACCTTGCTACTCGCGACAGTGCAAGGAATCTCGGTCAAACCAATGAATCTAACTTTCCTTCTAGCAACGAGAGTCTAATGTAACAGTTGGTTTTGTCACAGTTTACAGATGATTACCATCATCATCATATCCTTCTTTTGCAAAAAGTCGACATTAGCCATGAAAGAGTTAAATGGCAGCCAAACAGAAATGAGACACGAAACTAGCTCATAGATGACCAGGTAAACTGGAACATCAAATTCTAGCCAATTTCACTCCAACCAGTTTCTTAATGAGAAGCCAGTTCTTGCTATTAATTAAAGCTGTTATTGAATATTACTACTTGTTGCTGCTCTCATTCTGTCCCAGCAGATTGTTCAAGATGTTTTGGTGACCTGAGCAGACCAACTTGACCGAGACCTTCACCCTTCTCTATTTTCAGGTTAGCTGGTCATGTGGCGGCTTGTTTTGTGTCTCATTATTGTTTGGCTACTCATTAAGGAAAAAGGAAAAACTAAGGGGTCTGAGTCACGTCAATTAAAACTAAAGCAGAACAAGATAATTGGCAGCAAAAATAACTCCCTAATTAAGAAGATGGATAGAATGAAAACATGCAGCCACTGTGGCCCACCAGGACTTGAGTTGGACACCCCTGATTTAAGCAAATGAATTCAAGTGATGTATGAGGAAAATCTGTTTACTTGTTTTAACTTTTGACATTGATGGAGCTTCACTAAAAAAACCTAAAGCAGGGCTTGAAATTTTCTTTAGTTTTTTTTTTTTTTTAATTAATTTTATTGAAATCACACAACATGTCATACAAATAGATCAATTTTACAAAAATAGGATTGAAAGCAAATCAACCCCCACCCCTGAAATTCTCTTTTGAAAGGGGTGGTGGGAAATCCCCTTTTAAATTTAACATGGGGGGCTGGGGGTTTCAGACTTGGTGGAGGTCATAAACCCACAGTTTAAAAGGTACTTTGATATTCACTTTTGAGGCAATGTTTTAGCTTACCCCTTCTGATGTTTACTGTAGTTTTTCTCTAAAATGCAATGAATAAATTTTTTTTACATATAAGTTACTACATTTTGCATTCCCTGTAGCCTGCTGAGCCCTGGCCTATAACCCAGGTTTGCGCATGCAGAAGTCCGGTCAATTATTAATTCAGCCAAATCAGCACCCACTTTCCCACGTCCTTGTCCTTGAGCATTCTTTCTTACGTGTTTTTATGTGTCACAGAATTTACTTTTAAGATTAAAGTTTAAAGGAAGAAGAAATAACGATAACACATCTCAAACATCTCAATGGAGCCACGGATTGCGAGTGGTTGGTTCTTGAAATAAAAGGGAGTGAAATCGAATATGAATTTACTAAACAATCCAAGTCAATTTCTGGAAATTTTGTTTTGATTTTCGCATACAAATATACTTGAACCTGTTTTTAGCCTTAAGTTTAACAAAGTGTAGTCAAGTTTTTTCTAAAGCTCAGTTTAAACAAAGGGCACTGTGCGTTGTCTTTGACTCCTGCTGCACAGTTGAGCAACTTCACAGAAGATTTGAATTCCGCAGTTCCATGCTGCAGTCAAGAGTAACTGCAACTGGTAGCTAAAATCCTATGCATGGGAGCTTAATAAAATATACATTATGAAAAAATACATTAATACATGTTACAAATTAGGCAGAATTATAGTAATTCTAAAAAGACATTGAATATTCTGGCAACAAATAAGAAAATTGCTTACCAAATGTATGGGGAATTTGATAGATAGATACTTTATTAATCCCAAGGGGAAATTCACATAATCCAGCAGCAGTATACTAATACAAAAAAAAAAATATATATATATATATATATATATATATATATATATATATATATATATATATATATATATATATTAAATTAAAGAGTAATAAAAATGCATGTGAAAAACAGACAATAACTTTGAATAATGTTAGCGTTTACCCCGCCAGGTGGAATTGAAGAGTCACATAGTGTGGAATATTTGTAGGAATTACTTAATTTGTGTGGGATACCTGCAGTCCTGCACTGAATTTCAAGCCCTGTTGTGGCATAGCAGTATCTCTACAAAGGAAAAATGTGTTAAAAGTATGGATTTTGTGTACAGCCCAGGCAGACAGGCAAATGTGAGAGCTTTTACTCCCTTGGTCTGTCTGTGTTAATTGGCTGGTGTTAAAAAGACTGCATGCTCCTGCATTGCTCCTCAGAAAAAGTTATGTAGATGTGATTTTATGGAAGGTAAAGCCGTTTTTTTTTTAACTTAGATTTTTATCAACACATGTCTACAAGATGTATGTGCAAGCAGCAGTTGGCAGAATATTGTGCAAGCAGCAGTTGGCAGGACATTGCTCCCACATTACTAGCTTTGGTAAGAAAATTGACGTGCTTGGCTAGGTGTATTTTTGTGTCACTGCCAACTATATGCCTTTGCACTGAGTCACTTCATTTGTTGGTGTCTGTTGTGGCTGTAGCATCAGATCATTGTGTTTCCCTCTAGCATCACCATCTGACTGAATAAAATAGCACACATTTACTTTATTAAATAAACTATGAGCCTCCCAGGCTTCTGCTGCCAGGAAAATAAATAGACATTGAACTGCTTAAATTGAAAGAGGCCAAGAATTTTATTTTGAGTTATGGGGCTTTCAGGTGTGAAAGGACAGCTCATAATAACACAGAATGAACATATTAACTAAACACGCTGCATGATTTAATCAAAGTACTCTGGACCTGTGCTGCAGCATTAACCCTTCTGTGGCCTTGTTTCATTTCTCTACATACCCTCTCTGTAGTAGAACATTGCACCTTTTAAAAGAACGATCATTATATCCATGATGCCTTTCTGGGTTAGGGTGGTCCCCTGTTGGTCCTCTATTCCATGAAGTGGAAGGAGTAAACCTATGACTTTTGTGGTGTGGTGTTCCCAATTTTGTGCCTTTAGCCAAACATGGCAGGTTTTCCTCAAATCTTGGTGGTGGGTGAAGATCAAAAGGAACTCCACATTTGAGTTCTGATATTCATCCTGTCATGTAACAGGAATCATTCAAGTACAGGATCTACCGTTATTTTTTCAGGTGGTTGTGGCATCATTTAATGGAGCAAATAGTACAAGATTAGATTTTTTTTTGTAGTTCTTCAATGGTTATGTTGTAACTGGCCTTGACTGGCAAAGCCCAAGCTTGAAATTTAAACAAGCATTTAACATAAAAATGGTGGAACTCATTCTCTGCCAAGAGTAAAGTGGATAAACTAAAGGGCCACAGTAGAGATACAGCACTTTCTGTTTTTATTTATATATATATATATATATATATACAATGTTTAGCCATAACATTAAAATGACATGCCTGATAATGTCTAGGTTCCCCTCGTGCTGCCAAAACAGCACTAACACATTTAGGCCAAGACTCCACAAGACCTCTTGAAGGTATCCTGTAGTATCTGGCACCAAGAAGTTAGCAGCAGATCCTTTAAATCCTGTAGGTTGCGATATTCACTTTAACCTCATACTTTATTTTATCATTAAAGTAGACCGTTGTAAATGTCCTCTTAAAACTGACCCAGTTGTTAAATCGCCACGTGCTTCTTGGGCTTCCTCCTGAACTGAAAGCAGTAATCGCCACACAGAACACATTACATTTATGGTATTCCAGCTCTTTTCGCATTTAGAATCCTTAGATTTATGCTTGATATCACTTTCATGACGAAATGCATTAAAGTATGTATGTTACATTTTACAGATAAGTTGTTAATTTAAATAATGAATACTAATAATAAGTACACATGTGGGGGTGGCTCGGTGGCAGAGTGGTAAAACTGCTGTCTCAATGGGAGTCACGTCGCTGGTGTTCCCTGCCTGGAGTTTGCATGTTTTGCTGGTGGGTTTCCATAGTGTGCTCTGGTTTCCTTCCAAAGACATGAAGGTTTAGGGATTTGGTGATGCTAAAATGACGCTAGTGTATGTGTATGCTTGTGTCACCTTGCGATGGGTTGATGCTCCATCCAGGAATTTTGTTTCTCTCCGCACCCGATGTAATTATTAAACACCCATCCTTTTCAGAGATATTGTGGGAAGGTGTCCTTGGAATTTAATGGATGTTTCAGGCAATTCACAACACAGCAAAGCTTGATATTTCGCACTGCCACCTGGTGGAATCTTCCAGATGTACATAAAGTACATGCTCACATATAAACTGCCCCAAATACAGGCAGCTGTGATGCAGTGTGTGTGTTCTGACACCAATGGCCAGCATTACATTTTTCAGTAATTCATGCTACAGTATCTCTTTACCAGATGGGCTAGCCTTTGCTCCCCATGCACATCAGTGATTCTTGCGCACCCATTACCTGGTCGCTGGTTCACTGGTTGTCCTTCCTTAGATCATTTTTGTAGGCTCTAACCAGTGTATACTGGGAACACCCCATTAGACCTGCCATTTTAGAGATGATCTGACCCAGTTATCTTGCCATCACAATGTGGTGGTCCTTATCAAAGTCGCTTAGAAAATTACACTTGCCCACTTTGCATTTCTTTTTTGTGTTTTCAACATGTTACATTCAAGAATTCACTGTTCACTTGCTGCCTAATATGTCCAACCTCTTGACAAGTGCCATTGTAATGAGATAATTATGTTATTCATTTCATCTGTCGGGGCGGCATGGTGGTGCAGTGGTATCGCTGCTGCCTCGCAGTTAGGAGACCTGGGTTCGCTTTCCAGGTCCTCCCTGCGTGGAGTTTGCATGTTGTCCCCGTGTCTGCGTGGGTTTCCCCCCGGGTACTCCGGCTTCCTCCCACAGTCCAAAGACATGCAGGCTAGGTGGATTGGTGGTTCTAAATTGTCCCTAGTGTGTGCTTGGTGTGTGGGTGTGTGTGTCCTGTGGTGGGTTGGCACCCTGCCCAGGATTTGTTCCTGCCCTGCGCCCAGTGTTGGCTGGGATTGGCTCCAGCAGACTCCTGTGACCCTGTGTTCTGATTCAACGGGTTGGACGATGGATGGATTTCATCTGTCCGTGGTTTTAATGTTGTCTGAAAACAATCTTTTTTATTTTGCTGTTCAGGAGCATTTACTATGCATGCCCAGCTTTGCATTCTAAGTGATTCAAAGTTCTGACCGGAAAAAATAGATTTATAAAAAAGCTTCTACTGTGGTGTGGTTTTTTTTTGGAGCGGAAATAAAATTTTTACTAAAATGTAAGGCAGAATAACAACACCACATTAAGTAAGGCAAAGCTATGCTTCCTACACTTCCCCGCAGGATATATATATATATATATATATATATATATATATATTGTTATAAGTGGAGTAATGTTAGTGTAGAGATTGGTATTCATTGGTACAGTCTCTATAGGAAAAGAGTTATTTCTTGGAAGTTTTTCTGCTTTTCTCTAATTCCCCTGTGTCTGTTTTATTTTGAAGGTCATGGCCTGAAAACAGTGCTATTATTTACTTGCATTTATATAAAAAAAAAAAAAAACTGTTTATGTGTATGGTAAAACAGAATAAAAGTTTTGTTTCCTCCTTGTCTTTATACCACTTCACCCTATTTCATTAAAGAGCATTACCTTTAAACAAAGCATATTGTCCTGATGCTTGATGGTAACCCGAGAACAGCTTTATTCTGTACAGCTAAATTTACTTTCCAAGTAATCTTAACCTAAGTGTTTTTTTGGCATTGCATGTTCAGTTTCAAATGAAAATAACTAATCCAAATGAAAAAGGCTTCTTTCCACTTCCTCAAAGTAGGTTAACATTTTGTAGCTCATCATTGACCTACAATACATTTTATGATTAACAGCCCACTCATATGTGGCAAGAGCCAGTCCTAAGTGACATATAAATATCAACATCTGTACTTGTGTGCTTGTGCTCATATCAGGTCAGTCAATAGTTGCTGATGCATCTGATAGCACCTCTTCATACCATGGGAGGATAGTGGATGGAGAAAAAAAAACTGTTGATGGATTGGATTATTGTCTTTTGTTAATGTAATTCTAGAGCTTTGTTTTTCTATTATAGTAGTTTATATTTATACGGCTGTAGGACTAAATGATGATTTAAATGTTAGATTGCTGTTTTGTGATTTTTGGTTCTAGTTTTGTGTGTGTTTTTCTTTTGAACCCCCTTTTTATAATAATATTCTTAAACATTCGTAATCCAGTTCAGAGTGTGCGATGGGGGGGTGGTTTGGATGTTTTCCCAAACAATGCTAGGCTTAAAGCAGGAACCCCACCCCAGACAGTATACCAGTCCCTTTCAGGGACACCAATTGTACCAACTTGCACTTGCACAGAGCAAATTGGCATTGGCATTTTTGGAGGAGTAGAGAAAAACCCATATGGGCAAGGGATGAATATGCAACTTCCATATAGACAGCAGGTGTCGGATTTGAACCTAGGATACAGAATTAATAAGGCAGCAGTGCTTATAAATATACCATGCCACCTTCTAGCTCAGATAAGCTTTTTTTTTTTTATTCATACCGATACATTTCAGTCACATGACACTGTGCTCTGCTTTTACTATGATAGTTTCCTTGTGAATAATGCATTAAAACAAGTAGTTATAATGATTATACCAAGCTTAGCTCTATATGTTTATGTGAACAATCATGGAGATTTATGTTTTCATATCATGGCATGCTTCGAAAACATTACATAGAGACTCTAGAGATGTGGTTTAAGTGTGATTTTTTTTTTTGGTCTGCTAAGAAGGAAAATGTTTTCTTTTTTTTTTTCTTATCCTGTACTGCATTTGAAATTCAGCAATGACTCCATTTGCACTGTCAAAGCCAATTGCCAAGTGGCTGGCTTGAAAAAAAACTTTGCTATTCTGCTGCTACATCTGTAATAATTTATTGTATTACAGATATAGTTGTTATGTTGAAGTACCTGTTGATAAATGTAAGGCCTTGTTCACACGGGCGTTAAAATCGAGCGTTTTTGCGTTAAGTAGCGTCCGTGGCGCGTTCAAGTGCCGAGTGTTTTCTACGTAGGAGTCAATGAGAGTGTTCACACGGGCTTTGGTGGCGTCGTTTGTCTGGCAGCGCGTTTATACGGCATCAAAAAAACGTTGCATGCAGCTTTTTCTTGGCGTTCAAAACCCAACGAACGCAAGGAAACCGCTTCTAGTTCGTTTTCTCGCGTTTATTTTACGCTTCGGAGGACCGGATATTTTTATGTTTTCATATACAACATATATATTTTCATATTGCTTATTTTATTGTCTCATGTATTTTGTAAACCATGAACCTATTAATTTATGTTCTAATATAATATTTGATAATGATTATGTAGGTGGGGCAATCCAATTGGGGGGCATTTCAGTGCATAACACCGGTGTAAGCGCACACTCGACTACTGATTCCTTACCTCAAAGTGACAAGTAGTCTCTCTTCGGGGCTAACACCAAGTCGCATATTGGTTGATCGGCGTGCAATGTGGCATTGCACCAGCTGCAGCAGACAATCAAAAGTGGAAACCGACATCCGACAGTAATTAAAAAACTTGCGCGGAAATTTTTGCATTTCTTCATAAAGCACAAAAAAACTTCCTTTAACCCGACGTTGTGCAGTCAGAGGATGAACCTAGTAGCGGCGGCGATTTTTCTCTCCCTACGTCGCCGTATTATGAGTATTTTTAAAACAAGAAGATTAATATCTAACATAGCAAAATGGTCCATATTGAAAGGAGGCACTTCAAATAAAACGACAAGGGCTTTCATATCCAGTTCCCGACACTGCCTCCACAGGTTAACACACAAACTACAATTTGGGCTGCAGGCTGGCGTTAGACAGAGACAAACGAACGCCCGTGTAGAAGTCAATCGATCGCCACCACAAAATGCAACATAAACGTCTAGGACGTTCAGAGCAAGTTCGTTTATCCAAAAACTTAACGCCCGTGTGAACAAGGCCTATGACTAGTCAAGTGTAGAGAAAAAGCCTGGACATTGCAGCTTATCAGCTCCATATTGAGAATAATTATTGTATCGTTCTCAGTCAATCTTAGGCCAAATATGTTATCTGCTGTGTAGGAAATAATTTAATGAAAAAATGTTCATTACAAGTATATGTTTGAGTTCTGAGGAGAGAGAACCTACAGCAGCTGAAATGGGTAGGTGGGGGGACTTAAAGAAATTAATTCTGAAATACGGGTATGTTACAAACTAATTGAGCAGTTGAAATATTTTTAATGAGTAAAATAAATAAGAAACAAGAGCTTTTAAAGTTTGGTTTATTCCTATATAGAATAGTTTGGAAAGCTGCTAAAATATTTTGAAAGTAAAAACGTGCACCTTGAGATGAAAGATGAAAAAAGCAAACTTTTTCAACACCTCTGTTCAGATTCCATTCAGTGTTATATACAGGGGGTCCTCGAATTACAACATCTCGACATATAGTGTTTCGAGTTTACAATGCTCACTCCCATAAAAACGTAAACAAATTGAGATGTGGAATGAAATAAAGGTAAGGATTTTTTTTTTTTCTTTTCATTAATTTTTTCTTTTACTACAGTACAGTATATTTATGTCCTTTTCTGTAGCTTAGTTATGTTTTTGTGTTCTAGATTATGATTTTGCAAATGTGTTAGTATAGGTAAGTGACTTAGGCTAGGGTGTGTTTTGGCTTACACCAAAATTCAGGTTACATCACTGTTGTAGGAACGGAACTGTGTCATAACCTGAGGACTCCCTGTACAGTATCCTTAATATTATTGCAATTGCATTTAGTAGGTTTTCACATTATTGTGTATGGAATGATTTGTGAAACAGTTTTCAATTGATATTTAAAAAAAAAAAAAAACTGTCTAAGGTCTCTAGACAATGAGTGAGCAAAAGGGGTTAAAGTAAGCTGGAGGTAGCCATGCATTTGGATTGACCCTGTTTTCTTTTCAATTGGGTTCAAAATGGAAAGCTATTCAGTCCTGCTTCCACTGGGTAAGGTGTAATGTTACATTATGTTATGAAGTTAACATCTGATTATTGGCATCATAATTTACAGTGTTTTTATAAGTATTATTCTTGGACACTAAATGAGATAGTAGAATTTGGATGACTTTGTAAGGCTTAAAACAAAGGAAATGTTCCATGAAACTACACCTTGAAATATTTTAAGAGTAGTAGGACTTGTACTAAACAAATCATTTCCAGCTCAATAAAGCATGGAGGGAACTCAACATGCAAGAGTGAGTGAGTGCAGCACTTGATCTGTGCCAGCTCCATTTACTTCCTTGGAGACCAGTCCTAACTTCAACTTTTCATATGACTTGTTAACACCCCATAATTACACTTTTGTATTATGTCTTAAGTTTACCAGAGAGACAACCTGTTATGAAGAGTATGAGCAAAGACATTTTAAGTGTTGAACTGGTACTTCCTTCAGGGAGTCTTACTGATAAATGGTTCTTCCAGTTGAATTTATACAAAATAATTACCTTTTATTTTTAATGCTTTTATCATGATACTTCATGTTTCATTCATACAGTGGGTACGGAAAGCATTCAGACCCCCTTCAATTTTTCACTCTTTGTTATATTGCAGCCATTTGCTAAAATCATTTAAATTAATTTTTTTCCTCATTAATGTACACACAGCACCCCATATTGACAGACAAAAAAAAGAATTTTTGAAATTGTTGCAGATTTATTAAAAAAGAAAAACTGAAATATCACATGGTCCTAAGTATTCAGACCCTTTGCTCAGTATTTAGTAGAAGCACCCTTTTGAGCTAATACAGCCATGAGTGTTCTTGGGAAAGATGCAACATCACTTGTCATCACTTGTCCAATACAGTCCCCACAGTGAAGCATGGCGGTGGCAGCATCATGCTCTGGGGGTGTTTTTCAGCTGCAGGGACAGGACGACTGGTTGCAATCGAGGGAAAGATGAATTGCAGCCAAGTACAGGGATATCCTGGAAAAAAACCTTTTCCAGAGTGCTAAGGACCTCAGACTGGGCCGAAGGTTAACCTTCCAACAAGACAATGACCCTAAGCACACAGCTAAAATAACGAAGGAGTGGCTTCACAACAACTCTGTGACTGTTCTTGAATGGCCCAGCACAAGCCCTGACTTAAACCCAATTGAGCATCTCTGGAGAGACCTAAAAATGGCTGTCCACCAACGTTTACTATCCAAACTGACAGAACTGGAGAGGATCTGCAAGGAGGAATGGCAGAGGATCCCCAAATCCAGGTGTGAAAAACTTGTTGCATCTTTCCCAAGAAGACTCATGGCTGTATTAGCTCAAAAGGGTGCTTCTACTAAATACTGAGCAAAGGGTCTGAATACTTAGGACCATGTGATATTTCAGTTTATCTTTTTTAATAAATCTGCAACAATTTCAAAAATTCTTTTTTTTGTCTGTCAATATGGGGTGCTGTGTGTACATTAATGAGGAAAAAAATTAATTTAAATGATTTTAGCAAATGGCTGCAATATAACAAAGAGTGAAAAATTGAAGGGGGTCTGAATACTTTCCGTACCCACTGTATATAAGGTTAAAGATAGGTGAGAGAATTGACATTTTAGCATTTTTCAGTATGTTGTATGTGTACAGTACAGCATGGTTTGGTATAATGTATTAATGGAGGAAGCAGGTCCCGTTCAAGTTTAGAAGTCGCACTGTCTTTTTCTTTACCAGAGTAGGGTCACGTCAGGTTGGGGAGCATGCACTGGTACAGCACGCTCAGGATTCAGATTGACAATACCCCAGGCAATCCTCCAGTCCCGCCCCCCCCAGAAGTGACCATCTATCTGCCACAGCCAGGTGTTATGTGGTAGTCCCCTTGGTCTGGTCCAGCTGCTCGGATCCCCAACGGCGAGAATCCTGCGAGCCGAATCATCCTTGGGGAATCAAGCCACATGGCCATAGTTCTGTAACTGATGCCCTCTCACAATGCAGGTAATGTTCCTCATTCAGGACTCAATGGGCAAGTGCTCATTTGACACAGAAGTCAAACCAGCAGTACCCAAGGATTCTCCAAAGAGACTCCGTACCAAAGGATTCCAGTCTTTATCTCAGGTCTCTGTATAGCATAAATGTCTCGCAACCATATAGCAAAATAGTAAACAAAGTCGACACTCTCTCCTCAGACAGACACACTGCTGATGGCTTTGCCTAAAATGTCATTAAAGGCCTGGATCTTGGTTTTTATCCAGGACACTTGCAAGCCCAGACAGATTCCTCACTCCGCAAAGATCACAGCTTCATTGGCAAAGTCAAAATCCATGAATCTTTCTTTACCAACAGATGCCCCACAGCCGTTGGACCCCAAGACCCTGCCCAACACCCAGTCCATCTGCCTCCACTCTGCACAGCACTCACAGTACAAGTGTACAGGCCAGATGTGATATCCAACAACTTTGGGTGGATCTTTCAAAGTCTAGTTTGATCAGCTGAGTCGAACATTTTATGAAAATCAACAAAGGCTGCAAAGAAACTTTGCCGATATTTGTGTTTGCACTCCAAGAGAAACCTCAGTGCCAGGATGTGGCCAATAGTAGACTTCTTAGGGCCGGTTTATACTTCACGCTCAGAACGCGTACGCGCCCGCATCATGGCTGCCACGCGTTCCCAGCGTTCATTTCATGCGTCCTCTGAGCAGGTCCTCGGAAATTAACTTGACACGTGAGCGAGTTGCAGTACCAGCAAAAAGTCGGGGGGCGCTGTGTGCTAAAAGTCAGAACATGATGTCAGAGTCTCTATTTACTATCTACATGTGACAGAAAGCCTCTATGAAGATCCTGCGGGGATCGATGTGCGTGCTTCGCTGTTTGATATGGTGAAGCAAAATGCTGACATACAGATGCATTCGTGGTGCTGTTATATTCAAGCGTCGCATTTTCCGGATCGTAATGACACGATACATTTTAAAGTCTCGCATACCATCTTTTGTGCAGTCTTTTTTTGCAACTTCACAACAGCAACATAATGTATAGCGCTGTATTTGAGCCACTGAGAAAAAAATAAAGGACATCGTGAAAACGTGTATTTTGTGCATAAAGTGGAAATTGCGGCTTTAATCTCGAAATGTCCATTTTAACCTTGTAGTTTACTTTGATTAAAGCAGACCATCGTAAACGTCATCCCAGTTTTTAATCGCTACGAGCTTCTTGGACCTGACAGCAGCGGCAAGCAGCAATAGATCACCACACAGAACAAATTAAATGTATGATACTTCAACTCTGTGCACATTTACAATCTTTAGATTTATACCTGATATCACTTTCATGATGAAATGCATTAAAGTGTGTATGTTACATTTTACATATAATTTCATTTAAATAATGAATACTGTTAATAATTACACACATGGGGGGAATAATTACACACATGGGGGTGACACGGTGGCGGAGCGGTAGCATTGCTGTCTCGCAGGGAGTTATGTTACTGGTATTTCCTGCTTGTATTCCACACTGTGCTCCGGTTTCCTTCCAAAGATTTGGGGATTTGGTGCCGCTAAAATGACGCTAGTGTATGTGTGTGCTTGTATTCACCTTGCGATGAGCTGAGGCCTCGTCCAGGTATTGTTTCTCACTCGTGCCCAGTGCTTGCTGGAATGGACACATCCCCGGATTGATGGATTTAATCAATAAACATCCTTTTCAGAGATATTACGGTAAGGTGTCATCGGAATTTAATGTGTGTTCTAGGCAATTCACAACACAGAGAAGCCGAACATGTTCTCACCGTGATAATATCTTACAGTACCACCTGGTGGATTCCTCCAGATTTATGTAAAGTACGCGCGCAAGTATAAGCATTACAACGCTTGCGTAGCAGGAGCATCCACTGCAGCATGCGTCGTGTTGCATGAAGTATAACTCTGGCCTTAGGCATTAAATCAGATTGCTTTGGTAAATTTTGCCTAGAATAATAATAGTGTTTTAGTATCATGAATGCACTTCACTCGAATTTGTAACATATATTGGCAAAATATCAGACAGTTATAATCTTGCATCCATCCATCTTCCAGTCCCACTTTTCTTGAGTAGGATCACAGGGAAGCTGGGGCCTATGCCAGCTAATATAGAGCGCAAAGCAGGAAAAATACCTGGACAGGGTGCTAGTCCATAGCAAGATAATCACACTTACACACATTAGGGCCAATTTGGCAATGCCAGTTCATCTAATCTGCATGTCTGTGGACTATGGGGGAGAAACTGGAGCAACCAGAGGAAACCCACACAGCCATGGGGAGAACTTACAAACTTCGTGCAGGAAGCACCCAGAATGTGTACCCTGGCTTCTTCACTGCGAGGCTGCAGCATTACGACTACCCCACTGTGCTACTCTTTGGGCGACCATGCATTATTTATCAGAATTTTGAATTAAGGACAATCACTGAAATTGTATTTATTGTCATTTGTGTACCAATACAAATGTGCCATAAAAAATCTTCTGCATGTTATTTTGAATTTTTCAGATTCATTTTTAAACTTACTTTTAAAAAAGAAACATCTTGTCAAAGGATTTCTTTGTATTTTAATTGTAATATTGTAATTTTAATTTATTTTTTTATTTTTTATTTTTATAAAGTTTACATTTTTGCAGCATTCATTTTGAATAGAGACCCAGTTTGTACACCAGTCAGTCAGTGTTTCTCAACCATGGTCCTGGGGACCCCCTGTGGCAGCAGGTTTTTGTTCCAACCAGCTTCTTTTTTTAATTGGACTCCTGGGCTAATTAAGTTATGTGTTATTTCACAAGTTCTGTGTTTTGGTAACAATATAGAAACTAGAAAACTAGTTTGGTAAAATATATATATATATATATATATATATATATATATATATATATATATATATATATGTGTATATATATATATATGTATGTATATATATGTGTGTATATATATATATATGTGTATATATATATATATGTGTATATGTGTGTATATATATATATATATATGTATATATATGTGTATATATATATATGTGTATATATATATATATATATATACAGTATATATATTAAAATGTACCAAGCAGTTATATGGGACTAATGTATTTTTTTCTTTTTAATGTTATTTTCATCTTGATTTTCATTCTACTTTTCTAGGTGTTCTAATTGTTTAATTAAACCATTATTTACTAATTAGTGGGTCTAATTCTAAAGTAGTTGCAGCCTTTGATTATTCAGTGTTGTTTGCCTGGGTGTCTGCTCTGCTAATTTTTGTCATTAATAAGATGCAACAAAGGGGAAAAACTGTGCAGAGAAAGGGTAAAATATAATGAAATCAACAAAAGACAGTTAATCATTTAAATGTACTGTATAGCAAAAGCAGAAATATTTCTAAATGTCTTAAATGTAAAAAGCATCCTGCTGTGCCTTTCTGAATGTAGAATAAAAGAAAAATACCAGCTAATTAAATGAGATCAGTGTTATCAGGTGTTGTCACTGATTAGGAATCTGGTTGGAACAAAAACCTGCAGCCACAGTGTACCTCGAGGACCGAGGTTGGGAAACGCTGAATTACAATATAGTTTATAGCAAGTTAGATAATAAAGAAAAAAGCAAGATTTAAGGATCACTTTTAATGAGCCATCAGTTATGACTTCGACTACACATCCATCACCCCCCACTAGTTTAAGAATATTACTGATTTAAAATAATAAGCTTTAATAAACTTAACACTTTTTTATATGTCTGTCATTAATATTACTGGTACAGCTCTCAATACAATCCTTCTCTAAAAGGACCCCATCCTCTCTAAAGAAACTGTTCCATTTCTCACGTACAATATTATTAGAGTAACAAACATAGGATTTAATGGTTATTTATAGAGAAGAATTGGCAGGCTTGTTCTTTGACCTCTGAAATACATAATCCACTTTCTATGCAAGTAGCAAGCTATAAAAAGGTGCAGTTTACTGTGGTGGAAGGCTTTTAAACTAACAAGATTAATTTTAATTGTGAAAAGTTATGTGAAATTGCATCTTGATAAATTTTACTAATATTGTAGAGGTAAGAATAGCACAGTTCTGTCTTTATTCATAATGTAAGATTTTTTAGGTCAGTTTAGATAAACAAAGTTGCTACATTTTCAACTTCTGTATCACATTACTTCCGCATGATTAGATCTATAATTTGTGCATTTTAATATCTTTTTTTATTTTTTATTTGCAACAGTAAGGACATTTTTAAAATTTTGAAGTTTATCACAGTTACAATGTGCTTATTAGTGGAATAGGTTTACAGTACAGTGTTAAGCTGAAAAATTTGTGATTAAATTGAGGTTTATTAGGAGAAACAAGAATGCAATATTTAAATTACAGTACCTTGAATGAGTTTGGGAAGGATTAACAGACATCAAAAGCCAGGCACTGTGGAATATAAGAATAAACATTAATAGAACTGGAAAGGCTGACTCTTCAACCTTGATTTTAGCTTTAAACTGATGGTATTAGACCTAGGTGTGTTCAGTGTCATAACCTGCTATCGATACCTAGTATTCTATTTAAAGACGAGCCAATAAAGAATACCAATATGAGTACTTTTAAAATAATGAAGCTAGATTTCCAACAACAGACATATGTAAAGGATACAATTTCCAGGTAATTTTTTATTAAATTATTGAAGAATTTTATTAACATAATTCACAGTAACATGTGTAAGTCTGGGTCTGAATTTCACTTTGGCGAATGGATTCATATCTCATGCAACACATTTATAGACTTCAGGGGAAATTTCAAAGAGAGTTTAGAATGAGACAACATCATTATCGTCATAATCGCAGCCATGAGCACCACCATCTGTATAATTATCATTTTCCTAGTTTACCCAGGTTAGCCGATTGCCCCCCACCAAATCTTTTAATTTTTCTGTTTGCGGTCCATGACATCATTTTTTGGGTGAGACCAGTTCTTTTGAAATAGTCTGACGTTACCCATAACGATGTCTTGATTGTCTTCCCTCTGGGCCTTACCGCTTCAATTTTATGTAACAAAACTTTGCCAAATATAGATCATTTGTTGTTTTGAGAGTTAAATATGCATTTGTACATTTAAAAAATTACCTGAATAATAATAATTTATGAAAAGTAACATTTCATGCAATTTGTTTCTTGCTTCCCATTGTTTTATCTAAGTAGAGATTACTCTACTTTCCCCTTTTGTATTATTAATATGTGGCCTTTGTCAGAATGCCTCAAATCTCATAGACTTACCAATGTTTATAAGGTATTGTACCATATAACTTCTCTCCACCTTCCCTTCTACATCTCTTACCTCAGGCAATTAGGTGTAGTAAAAGACAAGCAGGAGTTACAATTTAAACAATGTATTATAGATAATATTCATAAATAATAACATTATGCAAAGTACATTTGAATATTGGCAACCATACAACCTGATAAATGGTGATGTGTAGTTTCAGTAGGCACACAGACTTGTTAGTTACTTAAAATGTCTCTACTGTAGTTAAGGCATCATTTGTGGTCAGCTTTCTTTAGAACAGGCTGCATGCCTGTCTCAATATGGCTGCCGAGCTGTGCTCTTCATTGTGTTGTCCTTTTCAGTTCATGGTGTGAGATGGTCTTTCATCATTTGGTAAGAGAGAGAGGGTGAGGTAAAGCAAGCAAATTTTATAGGTTTTCTGTCCAACCCCTGCAGCCAGTAGGACGTCATGGTACTTAAAGGCTTCTGATACAAGCCAGTTCCCAACAGCCATACTTCAGACCAGTGGGTGGATAGAACATCTTCACACCTGCCCCCAAAACCATATGTTAAGGTAAAGCTTGGCAGTTAGGCAGCTTGGCTTTATGTGGGGGTTGAGAGGGAGACTTTAGCAGAGAAACACTTGCCAAACTGGTTTGAGGCACTTCCCTCTCCCAAACCTATCATAAAATTCAAAGAGAATTCAAAGGGGGACCAGAAAGGTTCTCACTAATGTAACACTAATATTACATTGCTTTGCCTAATAAAAGCAGTGTGTGTGTGTGTGTGTGTGTGTGTGTGTGTGTTTTTTTTTTCTCTTTTCTTCTTTTGGTAACTGCATTTCATATACTGGTTATATTTTGGAGTTGTCCCTTTAAAAAGAATAACTGAATTAATTAGCATCCATCCATGTAGCTGATATTGCATACTACATTTCATTTACTCGTGTGCATGTAGCTACATGTGCATTTCCTCTTTTCATTGCATTTGTGTTGTTCTACTGTTGAACACTCAATTACCTTCAATACCACAATAAGCTGTAGAATGTTTGCATTTGTTACTTTTTTGTTTTTGGCAATGAACTAAGCTGTTTTTAGCTGCCCTGTTAACTTTGCCCCCCTATAAGGCTGAGCTGTCTCTGTTACCTTATATGTTAAATCGTTAGACTGGTCTGCCCTACCATAAGCTGTGCCATACAGTTGTCTTGATGATAATGAATGATCTGACTCTTGATCGTAGCTATAGTGGCTACTACTCATAGCTGAATGACTGGTCACATGATTACACTTTCACAGCACATGGAACATGTATTTTTACTGTAACTTGATACAAATAACAACAGGCTTTTAATTAAACAAAAAAGCAGCAAGTTTTTACTTTTAATATAAAGTACTCAATGTTAAAGTTGAAAGTAAAATGCTCCGTTATTGTAGTGCAACACTGAAATTCACAGCCTGTAAATAAAGTAATATTTAGATTACACTGGATCTAAATTCTCTTAACAATAACTTTTTTAAAAATCCTAATCATAATTCATACTGAAATAAACACATGGCTTATTAAATATGAGTCTGTGGCTTTTTTGTCAAGTCGGAAGTGGATTGTGTGCAAGATCACCACATCATGCCAAAAAAGTGCATAGCAACAAGTCTTCCTACTAAGTTCCATCTTAACACTTTCAAGGCCCTGTCAACATAAAACAGGAGAAGGCTAGGCATCTTTTGTCAACACTTAACAATTATATTAGAGTGTACTGTTTGTTTCCTCTGCTAGAGCACAGCAAAGACTGTAACATTGTGTATTCCAAAGTTGACTTTTTTTTCCTTACAGTATGAAATCACATACTGGCTGTCACTATGATCAACAGAAGTGACCTGCACAAGAGGCTTTCCATATTGTTGATGAGTAGGATTTTACACTGTCAGATAAGAATTTTGAGCTGGCAGGTGAAACATTGAAAGTGGCATTGAGAGAGTGGTAGTGACTTATTTCCAAGTGTAATACTAGGGTGTTGCACCATGTTAGCCATTATGAATGTAGTGAGAAGTCAAGCAAACTGACACCTTTTATCAGCTAACTAAAAAGATTACAATATGTAACCTTTCGAGGCAACTTGGGCCTCTTCTTCAGGCAAGTGTAAGTAAGAGAAAGGAAATACCATTACACCGATGTTTTATTTTCAGGTCCTTCCTCATCATGGTTCTCTTCCCTTAATAACTGAGCTCAATATTAACAGATCTTGCAAGAGATGCATTTGTTACTTGTTGAAAATATTCAATAAGTTCTTTCCTCTGCAACCTTCCACTATATTTACATTCCCCATCTCCTTCATATCTC
Organism: Polypterus senegalus; assembly: GCF_016835505.1. Taxonomy (NCBI): domain Eukaryota; kingdom Metazoa; phylum Chordata; class Cladistia; order Polypteriformes; family Polypteridae; genus Polypterus; species Polypterus senegalus. The sequence continues at coordinate 23,638,589 of NC_053160.1, forward strand.
AACATTTGCTTAACATTTCTCTTGGTTAAAAAAAAGTTACATAAGTAATATGTAACAAGGCAAACTATCAATATCTGTTGGCAACTATTTTCGGCATCAATTATTATTATTGTTAGATTAGTTTTTTCAGTGCTACTATTTTGATGAAAGAAAGTATAAAGTTCTTGCAGAATATATGATATTCAAAAGAGCATAGTGCCAGAGATATGGTTTAGCTTGTCTAGCCATTCTATGAGTAGTGAAGGGGACAGACTATGCTGATACTGCTGGAATAGGCATCTCATTACCCTTTAGGATAGGATTGACGAGCTTTGTGTGGATAGGAGTGATGAGCTTTGTTGAGCTGCTTGGCTGTTTCTCGTTCAGATTGTTCTAATATTCTAGTAATGTTTATGTTACATTAAATGGGTTCAGAAAGTAAAGGGATAAATGAATGTTTTAGTTTTAACTCTACATTCCTTCACTTGACACACTAAAACACAGCCACACTTGAACACCCACTGGGGCTTCTTTAAAATATTTAGTAAGTCAAGCAACTTGGTTAAAACATTGACATTAACAAACTTTTGGAGATTAATATATTTAATTTTTTGGTGTGTTATATACACTTGTATGTTAGCTACATAAACCTTTACTGAATTTGTTTTTTTTTTAATTATATGTGTTCATGTTTGTTCTTTTAGATCATATTGCTTTACCAAGGAATATGATTGAAAACAGCATGTTTGAAGAGGAGCCAGATGTTGTTGATCTAGCAAAAGAACCACCTCTCTATCCTCTAGAACCTGATGATGCTGTATATGAGCCAAGAAGTTCAAGACTGCTGGTGCGAGGGTTGGGAGAGAATGAACTTGACGAAGAGGAAGAAGATTGTGAGTCTTCAGCACGCCTTCTAGGAATGTCTTTCATGAACCGGACTTCAAGTCTACGCAACAATAACTCCTCCTACATTCGACAGGAATCTAATGGTTCTTGTTCTTTTCCATCAGCTAGAACTTTATTTGTTGGAGCTTTTGTACTTCTTGTTATTGCAACTGTTGCTATGGTGATATATTTTCTTCCAAAATGTAACTTTACTAAGGAAGGCTGTAACAAAACTGACCATTCAGTGGAACCTCTGTATCCCATTTCGACAAATGGTAAAATCTTCCCATGGACCAATATAAGATTACCTCGGAATGTTATTCCAGTTCATTATGACATTTCGCTTCATCCTGACTTAATCACTATGACATTCAATGGTTCAGTTACAATCAAAATGAAAATCATTGAAGAAACTAGGAATATTATACTTCATAGCTCTGGTCTGTCTCTCAATGTAAAATCTTCAATGGTGGAGGGAACCCACAGAAAAATCTCTGAGATGCTTGAGTATAAACCCTGGGATCAGATTGCCCTTGTATTTCCAGAAGATCTGCAAAAAGGTCAAACTTGCATTGTGGAAATTGAATTTTCAGCCAATCTTTCAGATACCTACAGTGGTTTCTATAAAAGCTCATACAAAAACAAGGATGGTGAGATCAGGTAAAATTAACCAAGCTTGTTCTTGATAGTCTTTAGCATTCTTGTGGAAGTTCTAGATCACTTAGTTTTTAGTTTTATATATGAATTTTTATGTGTTTTGGTAAGATCGAAATGAATAAAGCAGTACAGATTACTAAAATGTCTGTTTCCTTAATCTTAATCATGTTTAATTTAAGAATTGATTAGCTTTAGAAATTTATTTATTTTCGGTCTTGTTGTATTAATGTTTTTTTTCTGTTAGTATTGAAGTTTACAGGACTTCAGTATATGTTTAGAATTGGTTGAATCACACTCTTGTCTCAAATATTTCTTCTAGCAGATATGTTATAATAGTATGGGTTATTATAATTTGGGATGAGCCTGCACTATGTTTGACAATGTACTGGAATTCAGAGTTTATGATCACAAGTCTGACACTTTATGCATTCCATTCATTTTCTTTTTTCATTTTTCCATCCATCAGCTTTGAAACCTGATCATCGAGTTTTGGATTATACGGACTCAAGTGCATATCACAGCAGCACTAAGCATAGTTTCCTACTGTGTTTTATGTGGGTGGAGTAAGAAAGTGGGGAATCAAAAATGACACCATTTTTTGCATTAGAAGAAGGTCTAATGAGGTCACCCGGGCCTCAAGAGTGACTGAAAAGGAGCTTGTTTTCTTAAGTTGTGCTATAGTGCCAATTTGCAGGAGTTCAGTTTTCATGCAGTTTAATTTAAGAGTTATGCTCCATCCAGGTTTTACTTTTGCTAAGGCAAGTTGTGAGCTGAGAAAGATCTGATGAAGTTTTTACTTTTAACCTTGAAATAGAATTGAGTATCATCTGCATAAAAATGATAACCCAGTCCAAAGCTACAAATAATATGGCCAAGGGGAAGCATATAGATAGAGAAAAAGTAAAATATTGTTCCTTTAACTTCATGTATTTTTTTATTCTTCTGGTACCTATGCTCAATTATGTCCCATTGAAGAGTTGCAGTAGCAATTCTGACAGGAGAATAAAAAAGAAAGAATAGTGTACCATCAATTTTAAGGTTGTCCAGTTTATTTCGTAGATATGATTACACTGTTTAATGTAAAACAGATGCTTATAATGTACTAACATTGATTGGGTATATTTAATTTTTTTTTTATTGCAGTATTTTGGCTAGATGACCTCCTCTATTTATTGACTTTTGCTCCCCCATTGACAGTGTTCCAGACAAACCACTGCCTAAAATTTTGTAGGAAAATTTATGCCCTCTGCCATACGCAGTTACTAAACATGCACTGCCTGGCTCTCTGCAGTGGCTGATTAATATGCAGTTTTAACCCAGCAGTTTATAAACCTGAGAACACAAAAATTTGTACTTGATCGTTAAAACAGCACTTTCATTATTTGCTGATATATACCGAGTGGCTAGTTTATCAGATACACCTGCTGCACTCCTATAATTGTCTGCTCAATAAGTGATAGAAGATTATGTGCAAATAATGCTATTTATACCCTGTAGGCAGGTACCAGTGGATCATTTGTATGTGTACATTTTAGAAAATGAATTATAAAGATTAAATTTGCTTTTAATACATTAAGGTAAAGGGCAGCATAATTAATTAATTACAAAACCTAGGAATGACCATCCAGCTGGGGTATCAACCATGTCAGAAATATCACCCACTCAAACACCTAGCAGTTATCATACGTTTTTAAATTAATTTGTGATTATATTGAGGATTATGCCCTTTAGAGTGTATAATACTTTCATAATGAAAGAATTAAGTATTCAGTTTTTTCCTGGGCTTTCAGTGCTAAATCAACAAGCACCCCTGTTGCCTGAGAGACTGAGGAGGGTGCCCAGCTGCTTGCATATTTCTTTCTGTAAACATAATAAAAATAATGGCAATCTTTAGGCTACATTGGATCAAAATGAGTGTTACTGTCGATATTGTAAACGTTAGTTACTCTGTTTTTGAAAAGACCCTGATATTTCTATTAGGGAACAGTAATGGTGATAAAAGGTACATTTTAGTAGAATTATACCTGAGGCATAACTGTCTCTCTGTAGCTGTTAGGAGCGTGCACTGATACAGTGCATTGTTTCACCCACCACACAACAAACCACTTCTGTCTGTAACTCATTGCAGAATATTTGCATAATACAGAATAGTAGATACTTATCATTCATTTTGAACTCGGCTTTTCCCAATAACCAAATTAATCTAATAGTCACCAAAGAATATAAAATATCTTGTCAGTGGCTGGACAATTTTTGTAAAGTATGTCTAACCACAGCGTAAACTTCACAGTGTAGCCTGTGTGAGATCTCTTCTGGAGGACGCACATAAATATACCTCCAAAACACTGGCAGCATCTTTCAATCCACATTTTCAAGGTTAGAAGCTGGGCAGCATTGTGCACCTAAAAGTTCTGGAAAACAATGAAATTATTAGCTAAAAAGGCAATTACAGGGCATCAGACAAGGGCTATACAAGAAAAGCTGGAGGCTAGTGGAGGTGCATCAGGTGCTATTGCTCCAAAATGTATCATTGCCTATGCAGTGATATGGTTGCAGAATCCTTCACCACCTCAGCATCTGTATATTGAAGATTAATGGTTAAATGTGTGTTAATCTGTATTTTTTTTTATATTTCCTATATTATGCCATATAAATATTTCTGTGTCACTTGTCTTTTTCTATGGCATTGAGTTACACATATTTCATTCAGTATCACACTGTACTTCAGTCTGAATCTAAATATAAAATATTGGTTCTATTTTTTTTAATAGCATATAAATGATTTTTCATGTCCGTAACTGTCAGTCTGATGTGTACTGAATTTGTTTTGTAACATTACCCACCATAATAATTCCCTTCAGACTGTTCACTTGGTGGTCTAAGTTAGTGCTGTACTTATTTGCCCTTCTCTGACTCCATAAGTCTTAGTCTTGGCCCACTGCTAGACTGCAGCTCTGGGGTGCATAGCACTAGATAGATAGATATTTTATAAATCCCAAGGAAAACTAACCCCAAACGTTAGTCTTGTTACCATAAATACATACTAAAACCAGATCAGTGAGGGATCATCCCATGCTAATAGCACAGTGCAGTTGACCCTGTATATCCACATACACGTCACCAGTTATTCTACAGAAATTCCTGTTGATTCATGTAAGGAACATTTACAATTTAAATAGGTATGGTTCCCTATCTATTTTCTAGAATCTGTTAATTATTACAATAGTTGAACAGTTTGCTTTGTTTCATTTTACTAACTTTTTAGTTGTGAATAATCATTTTGTCAGTCTTGTAACAGTGCAAACAGTGCATTTTTTTATCCCTTCCCAGAATTGACAAGATTGGAATAAAGACACCACATGCAATTAATCTGATAATTCTATGACTTTACAATAATAAATAGATTTTTTTTTTTTTTTGGAAGGGCAAGCATGTAAAAAGGTCACATTTAATTACAGAGAAGTCAAAATGGGAAGGATCTGCAGTAGGAAGGTGTAGTATGTCTTTAGCTAGCAAAAGAATTCTAGAAAGGCAGGGTGTATTAGAGACAGTGTGGCTTTCTTCAAGTTAAGACAGCAGGTACAGAAAAGTAAAGCAGGAATATGTTATTGTCTTGTGCATTTGATAATGTAAAGTGGGGCACTCATAGTTGAAACTTTGTGTATACCTATGAGCCACAGGATTCCCAAGGCAAGCAAAATGCATGCACTAGGTTGTGATGTTGTACAGCTGTGGCTGACACAAATGCAAGGAAAAACTAGTCAGAATCACTGCATGAAGTATCTACTTAAATTCAAGAAACCCTGAATTTATCATCCTCTCAAGAGTCTGTATCTGAAGTATGGTGTCTGGCCATCAAGTACCAGATTTATAGAGATAGGTTTATGTGTGTTGCACCCACAATTCTTCAGTCACAAAACTGTACACGTTAGAGCCCATCCTCTCACAGCATTGATTGGTAAAAATGATAGTTTTTCCTTTCGAGCCGTATTTCATGTTGCATGTATTGTCACTAAAATAAATAAATAAAGAAGTAGGCAAATAAAAAAAACTTTATAATACAATTATTTATGGTCTCATGTAATTGTGTTTTTATCTTATTTATTTTCATTTTTCACAACACATTTTCTTAATTGGGTATTCATTTTGTCTAAAATATTCCTTCATATGAAGTACCAACATATACGCTTAACACATCATAACAAGGCACCTTACCAAGAACTAGGCCTGGATAATATGGAACAAAAATCATATCTATTTTTTTGCTGAATGGCGATATACGATGTATATTTCGATATTTTTTCTTCCCACAAAGTAATAACAAAAAGACAGTTCTGAGTCAAAGCCACATGTCTCAAATGTCACACAGGCACTTTTATTAACATACAGCTGTTGATGTACAGTGCATCCGGAAAGTATTCACAGTGCATCACTTTTTCCACATTTTGTTATGTTACAGCCTTATTCCAAAATGGATTAAATTCATTTTTTCCTCAGAATTCTACACACAACACCCAATAATGACAACGTAAAAAAATTTACTTGAGGTTTTTGCAAATTTATTAAAAATAGAAAAACTGAGAAATCACATCTACGTAAGTATTCACAGCCTTTGCTCAATACTTTGTCGATGCACCTTTGGCAGCAATTACAACCTCAAGTCTTTTTGAATGTGATGCCACAAGCTTGGCACACCTATCCTTGGCCAGTTTCACCCATTCCTCTTTGCAGGCACCTCTCAAGCTCCAGCAGGTTGGATGTGAAGCGTCGGTGCACAGCCATTTTAAGATCTCTCCAGAGATGTTCAATCGGATTCAAGTCTGGGCTCTGGCTGGGCCACTTGGAGACATTCACAGAGTTGTCCTGAAGCCACTGCTTTGATATCTTGGCTGTGTGCTTAGGGTCGTTGTCCTGCTGAAAGATGAACTGTCGGCCCATTCTTAGGTCAAGAGCGCTCTGGAGCAGGTTTTCATCCAGAATGTCTCAGTACATTGCTGCAGTCATCTTTTCCTTTATCCTGACTAGTCTCCCAGTTCCTGCCACTGAAAAACATCCCCACAGCATGATGCTGCCACCACCATGCTTCACTGTAGGAATGGTATTGGCCTGGTGATGAGTGGTGCCCGGTTTCCTCCAAACGTGAGGCCTGCCATTCACAACAAAGAGTTCAATCTTTATCTCATCAGACCAGGGAATTTTGTTTCTCATGGTCTGAGAGTTCTTCAGGTGCCTTTTGGCAAATTCCAGGCGGGCTGCCATGTGCCTTTTACTAAGGAGTGGCTTCCGTCTGACCACTCTACCATACAGGCCTGATTGGTGGATTGCTGCAGAGATGGTTGTCCTTCTGGATGGTTCTTTCTCCACAGAGGATTTCTGGAGCTCTGACAAAGTGACCATCGGGTTCTTGGTCACCTCCCTGACTAAGGCCCTTCTCCCCCGATCTCTCAGTTTAGATGGCCGGCCAGCTCTAGGAAGAGTCCTGGTGGTTTCGAACATCTTCCACTTACGGATGATGGAGGCCACTGTGCTCATTGGGACCTTCAAAGCAGCAGAAATTTTTCTGTAACCTTCCCCAGATGTGTGCCTCGAGACAATCCTGTCTCGGAGGTCTACAGACAATTACTTTGACTTCATGCTTGGTTTGTGCTCTGACATGAACTGTCAACTGTGGGACCTTATATAGACAGGTGTGTGCCTTTCCAAATCATGTTCAGTCAACTGAATTTACCACAGGTGGACTCCAATTAAGCTGCAGAAACATCTCAAGGATGATCAGGGGAAATAGGATGCACCTGAGCTCAATTTTGAGCTTCATGGCAAAGGCTGTGAATACTTATGTACATATGATTTCTCAGTTTTTTTATTTTTAATAAATTTGCAAAAACCTTAATTAAACTTTTTACACGTTGTCATTATAGGTTGTTGTGTGTAGAATTCTGAGGAAAAAAATGAATTTAATCCATTTTGGAATAAGGCTGTAACATAAAAGGCCGACTTGCTCTTTAAAAAGTGAATTTTCACTCAAGTAGAAAGTTCTTTCTTTACCAAAGTGCTTCCTCCTGTGTATAGTCTTGTACAAACATCTACGACTTTGTCCATATAACTAAAAATGTAACAACTGAGAAAACAAAACATCGTGGCTCTGGTGGTAAGGATTTGCTGTCGGTTGCAGATTCAAATCCCGCAACCCCTGGAACACTTCTTTGGGTACTTGAGGAAGACACTTAACCACAATTGCTTCGTCCTGGGTATGACGTTAACCTGTATCCGGCCCTGCAAGTGGCCCTTCAACAAAACTTGGGGATTGGTGGCAGAATTGGCACTCTAGCTGCCGTAAAAACCTTCGTGGTGCTGAGGCATCACCCATTGCTCATTATGTGTGATGGGTGCAACCACGTGCTGTACACAGTGCACGTTCCCTTTCCCTTCCCTTTCCTTTCCTGTCTCTTCTCAGCTGGGGCTTTTATTAACTGTCACAATCCTCAGTCTAACACACACATGCATATACTCCAATAGGGCTGATATTTTATGTAACAAAGTTTCAATTTCATAAGTGGTAGCTGTATAAGCTTAAACATTTCAAATAATTTATCTTGTGGTCAATAGGCATATTTATCTCTCTAAGTGGTTCTAGAAAACTTTTTGCTTAACTCTTCTAGGACAGGCAGAGAGCGAAGAAAAGCTACAAATGTTGATAAAACACCGTTACGTTATAGGTAGACCCTCTTTGCTTGGAGGACTGTTAGATCTGATTTATACTTCATGCTCAGAACACGTACGTGCCCGCATCATGGCTGCCACGCGTTCCCAGCATTCATTTCACGTGTCCTCTGAGCAGGTCCTTGGAAATTAGCACGACGCTTGCGCGAGTTGCAGTACCAGCAAAAAGTCAGGGGGCGCAGTGACGTCAGTGTCTCTGTTTACTATCTACATGTGACAGCCTCTATGCAGATCCTACGGGATGAATGCTTCGATGTGGTGAAGCAAAATGCCGACATACAGATGCATTTGTGGTGCTTTTATATTCAAGCGTTGCATATTCCCGATCATAATGACACGATACATTTTAAAATTCTCACATACCATCTTTTGTGCCATCTTTTTTTTTCTTTTTTTTTTTTTGCAACTTAAAAACAGCAACATAATGTATAGGGCTGTATTTGAGCTACTGAGAAAAAAAATAAAGGACACGGTGAAAACGTGTATTTTGTGATTAAAGTGGAAATATCGGCTTTAATCTCGAAATGTCCACTTTAACCTCGTAGTTTACTTTATCATTAATGCATACCATCGTAAACATCATCCCAGTTTTTAATTGCTACGAGCTTCTTGGACCTGACAGCAGCGGCAAGCAGCAATAGATCACCACACAGAACAAATTAAATGTATGATATTCCAACTCTCCGCACATTTAGAATCTTTAGATTTGTACTTGATACCACATTCATGATGAAATGCATTAAAGTATGTATGTTACATTTTACATATAATTTCGTTTAAATAATGAATAGGGGGAATAATTACACACATGGGGGTGTCACGGTGGTGGAGTGATTGCACTGCTGTCTTGCAGTGAGTTATGTTGCTGGTATTTCCTGCTTGTATTCCACACTGTGCTCCGGTTTCCTTCCAAAGATATGCAGAGTTGGGGATTTGGTGCCGCTAAAATGACGCTAGTGTATGCGAATGCTTGTATTCACCTTGCGATGAGCTGAGGCTTCGTCCAAGGATTGTTTCTCACTTGTGCCCAATGCTTGCTGGAATGGACACATCCTTGGATGGATTTAATCAATAAACATCCTTTTCAGAGATATTACGGTAAGGTGTCATCGGAATTTAATAGGTGTTCTAGGCAATTCACAACACAGAGAAGCCGAACATGTTCTCACCGTGATAGTATCTCGCACTGCCATATGGTGGATTCCTCCAGATTTATGTAAAGTACGCGCACAAGTATGACCACTACAATGCTTGCATAGCAGGAGCGTCTGCTGCAGCATGCGTTGCGTCTCGTGAAGTATAACTCTGGCCTAAGACTTGTTTACTTGCTATTCTAGATGTTATTTACTCAATGCTACTCACACACGCAGGGATTCGATGTCATCGACATTGGGTGAGAGAATGAAGCGAATGTACAAAGCAAAATACTTGGTGGATGACATTTTGGTATATTTTATTATTTGGAATTGGACTCTGACTTGTTGGAATATGATTTGGTGCAAGTGATCTGGAGATCGAATTCTGAAACTGATCAATCCCCAGCTGACGCGGCAAGCCGCTGCATCTGCCGCTGCCAGATCTCTAACATGCAGCGACAGCACATTGCACGCATGCAGCAACAAATGTTTTATGTTGATTTATGTGAGAAACTATTGCTTTGTTTGCTTGGGAGAAAAGGGGGGAAAAAAATCAGTGATATGATAAGCTACTGCTTTAGTAATGTTGCCCCACTTCTCAATTTTTCTGTCATAAGGCACAGCACGGGTATATGAGTTTTGTAATGTGGTTTGTTTCGGGGCAGAACTCTGGGAAGGCTTCATGGTCTGGGCTGCATCATGCATTTTCACACTCTTTGTACTGCACTTTATGGCGCTGTTGTAAATGTTGGAAAAGAGTAGCACTTGAAGCTTTCATTCTGACTTGTTTTCTGCATTCTGTACAGAATACATTATTCTGCTGCTCATCTGGCACTTTGAACCCGAACCATCTCCAAATAATTGAGCCATTGTTTTTCTTTTTACCAACCAGGTCTTCTTTGATAGCTTCCTTCGTGTCTTTATCCTTCTCCATCCTGACACTGCCTGCAGGACTTACCAAGTGAAGTGGTCAGGGAGGGTTGAGTTGCATTCAGAGAGGTACTGTATAGAGGTGGGCAGGGTGAAGTTCTGAGAGAGACAAACATGGAGAAGAGAAAGACAGGACTGGCAGCTGTACAAGAATAATTTTACCGCAACATAGACTTGATATAAACGATATTGTCTCGTCCTATATCTTGTATGAAAATATGTCGATATTTTTAAAAAACTCGATATATATATAGCCAAGCCTTACCAAGAAGTAAAACTAAAAGTTAAGTTGTCCAGATCAAGGACTCTGGATTTATTGATAATTTAGAAGAGAATACAGTTAAGTCTGCATGAAGAAAAAAAAAAAAAAAAATTTTGTGTGTTCATTTTCTTGATTTATATATACTGACATAGGTGCATGGGAGTAAGAGGAAGGGGTGGACAGAGGGGTTTTGTGGCAGCCCTGGCCCAATAGAGAAAAGTTGCAAAGGTAAAAATTATGCTGTCCTTTTTTTTTTTTTTTTTCTCCATGTTTCCATAAGAAGATCAAATCAATGTCATGTCACATAAGTGCTAAATAGGTTATCTTTGAGTGGCACTTAAACCAAAATAAGTCTGTAGTACCTCTGTATTTAACTTGCTGGACTGACCGGTAGCTTACAATACTGACTGCCCTAATATAATGACAAAGTTCTATGAAATGAACGTGTAATGATTATTCGCACCCATTATTCCAGTTTGCAGTATATTGCCTAATTTATGCAAAGAACACAACATAACCATCCACATATTGTCCATTTTTAAGCGAGATAGCAGCTACGGAGATCTTTTTTAGCTTGCCAGGAGCAAAGGTGTAGGTAGAGCAGTGTTTTCCAATCATTTTTCTGTTGTGGCACATATTTTTGTAACACAAAAATATCCTAAGGCACACCATGATTCTACCAGCCACAAAAGCATTAAATCTATACATGTGCTAGATTGTCCGAAGGGGCAGGACAGGGGCGGCAAAAAAAGCAGCAAGGAGATTGCCAATCACAGACACAGCACTTAATGAGCACTTTAGATGCATTTCCCAGCTGCTTTGTCCCCTTGCCCACTCATACAGGTGGTCCTCTCTCTCTGCCTCACTCCACTGACCCAGAGTCAGAGGCAACTGGTTTGCCAACTGGCTCTCAGCTCTGTGAGATGTGCTGGCCAACACACACCCTTCAAAGTCAACATTTGTTTTGATCGTTTTTTACTTTTAATTTGAGAATTAGTACTTTTTGCCTCATTTTCATATTGACTTCTTTTCAACTTGACTTTTAGGAAGGCATTGTTTAAGTTTAAACTATGCCATTAATTTTTCTTTAATTGCTTTGTGTTGATTTTACAATCATTTTGTGATTCAATGTGTATTTACTTATTGATTGTGTATTAATTTTATAATTATATATTTTAATGTTAGATGCAGTTAATCGTGATCAATAACATAGTTATGCAATTAATTAGTTCATTTTGTGAAATAGATTCCCAGCCCATATATTAATATAAAAATGCATGTACAGTAAATCCACATTATCCAAATGGGCTTAGGTTCCAGTGGGAGGAGGACGTGCCAGCCCTCTGCTCTCACCCCTTGATGCTCAGTAATGATCCTTCCATGGGTCGATCTCTGGAAACTTTGTAACAACTTTTACTCCCTGTATAATAGGCTCGATCTGAGAACCATCCAGTCACTAGTAGCGACAAGCCTGGCATGAAATTGTGCATATCCCTTGCAAAGTTAGTACTACGGTGTTGTACCATGTTAGCTATTATGGATGTAGTGAGAAGTCAAGCAAAATGGCACCTTTTATTGGCTAACTGAAAAGATTACAATATGCAAAGTTTCAAGGTCAACTTGGGCCCCTTCATCAGGCAAGATGTAATACAAAAACTGCAGTTCCTTGTGATAGACACTAGGACAAGAAACAACATTGGTAAACCTTTAAGTGAGACATCTTAAATGTAAAAAAATAATAGACCTCTCCAGGCTAAGATTCATTAAGCAAGAGAGGAGAACAATGTATAGGCAAGTTCTTTAGATAAGACAACTGTCCAACAAAATCTTTTGAAGTTTCTGATGAAACTGATCAAATTTTACAGGGTGTCTCTTTTCAGAATTTGAGACTGAAGAATGTGGGATTTCTGGAAAATGGGTTGATAAGACATGGAATGACCCAAAGGGAAAAAAATATGCCCAAAAATGCATGGCATTGAAGTGTGTTTTAGAAAGAGAAGACTGTCATCTTTACTAGCTATTCAGTTTTACAAAAGGCTGAAGTGATTTGCAAAAACAGATATGTAAAATACAACAATAATTTATAGCCTTTCTGAAGTAACATGGAGATAGTGTGAGATTAAACTAACAACATTTATATGATATTTTAAACATACATACAAATTATTTTCAAATAGTGACACTTCATCTGATGGCCTGATTCTTGACGATGGTTTTATAAGTCTGGTATATCAGATGACTATGTAAAGAAAACTTTTCTTTGTCACTAAATATTTTTTATCTTTAAATTCAACTTCATGAGATTTTATTATATATCTTATTTGGGATTTGTTTGAAGAATTTATTGGTTATTATGTGTGTTAATTTTTAAATACTGAATTCTTTTTGTTTGAGTGAAAATATACATGAAAATGATGTTCCCCTTTAGAACTGGTTCCCTACTTGCACAGATGAAATGTATCCAGGATCAGCCTCACTTGCCAGTAGCACAAACCAAAGCAAATTTAATAATGAATCGATGGATAATATTTGTGTAATATGGCATGAAAATAGAGTAGTTGGTACTGCTTCTGTACTGTAGGTTGGGTGCACATTAGTGACTGTGATTGCACCTTGTTTTGGTTGTTATGCTTTACTCTCAGTGATGCTGTGAATAGATGTAAATTTCCCACAGCCATAAAACAGATGGATATAAATTGTAAAAAATGTATAGATACAATTTTTTCACAAACAATACTGTAGCTATGATTGTGGTACATGTTATCTTAAACTACATTGGTCACTAGTCAGATTTGCCTCCAATTTGTTTGTTTTTTACTATTCATTATAATTTAAAGAACCTCATGATTATACTATATGTTAATATTTTTTTTTCTTTTGCAGGTGGCTTGCTGCCACACAATTTGAACCATTAGCTGCAAGGACAGCATTCCCTTGTTTTGATGAACCTGATTTTAAGGCTACTTTTTTAATTAAAATAAAACGAGATGCAAACTATATCAGCCTTTCAAACATGCCAAAGGTACTGGTACTTTTAAAATTAAAACTGTCTGCTCATTTAAGGCTTTAACCTGCTCCAAAGGCTTTACCAGAAGCAATTAAACATGTTATGTAGTACACATCGTTTTCTGCAAATGTGTAAAGGACTAAAAATAAACTGCTTCAAAATGACATATCAGACATCGAGAATAACAAAATGTAACATTTTGATTTCTTTATATTGCAGTTTTTGTGACACTGATTGATTGTTTTCATATTACAGATACACTCCACTGAGTTACATGATGATATTGTTGAAGATGAATTTGAAAAAAGTGTGAACATGAGCACCTACTTAGTTGCTTTCATAGTTGCTGACTTTAAAAGTGTTAGCAAGGAATTGAATGGAACCAAGGTATGTATTCTGTTTATTAAAATAATCATCTAATTAGATACCTGAGTATTATAATGCAATTGATTATCAAGACAACATTTTAGCAAGTGATGGGTAAGCCATAATTCTGTGGCTGCCTTTTTTTTTTTTTCTTTTTGGCCAACTCCATATTGCATATGTAGTAAAAATATTGTAGTCTGTTACATTGTTTTACATTATGTTTCACGTTGCTAATATGACCATATTCGGCTACAGTAACTTCACATTTAAATATTCAATTATTTGAATATGAAGAAATAGCCAACCCGCGGCGTAGCCTACGCCACATAATCAGGCCGCTTTTTAAATGATTTTTAAGCACAGAGGAAAAAATAAACATTTGAAAAATCTGTAATTTAATAAACCACCAAGAAAAGTAGCATTGCAACAATGCATGCTACGAACCAACATACAATTGTCCGTGACTGAAAACTTGGAGGAGCGCCGTCGCGCAAAGCAAAGGACGGGGCTGAACGGTGCTCGTTCAGTACGCACTGCCCGCTTATGTGCCGCCCCAACTCCCTACCTGAGTCGCTTTCGTCTGTGTACAGTCCACACGCACCTGTGAGTCACGTTGACTGTTAATTTTCCAAACACCGCCTCAGTCGGTTTCCACGTTGATTTTTCATTGTTCTTTGCGGTTCCGGCTGCTTTTTTATATATAATCCACCAAGTCACCCGACCATGGGGGCTTTACAAAGGGCAGGGACATAATCAGTGCGAGCGTATGACCTGCACGTACTGGGAATTTCTCGTTTGTGGGGAACAATTGGAAGCCACGGTCTCCATCACGAATGGGGTTCAACGGCTTACCCACGCCTCCCCGCGCCGGGTAGACACACGTTGATCCATTCAGTGTAGCGCGTGCAGTACCGGACATACAAGTGCATCACAGACCTGTTAATGCTCAATCTCACGTGGCTGAAAGCCACTTGTCCCTCTAAGAATTTGGGCGCCGACCGCTGTTGGGTCGTGTAACTATTTAGCAGGCGGGAGTCTCGTTCGTTTTGGAAATAACCAGCCAAATCGCTCCACCAACTAAGAACTGCCATGCACCACCACCCACAGAATCGAGAAAGAGCTATCAATCTGTCAATTTCTGTCCGTGTCCGGGTGAAGTTTCCTGTGTTGAGTCAAATGAAGTGAAAGGCTCCACACCTGGTGGTGCCCTTCCGTCAATTCCTTTAAGTTTCAGCTTTGTAACCATACTCCCCCCTGAACCCAAAGACTTTGGTTACCCGGTTGGCTGCCGGATCGCCTGTTGCGGGGCCTGCATTGGTGAAGCAGGTGAGACGGTAATGAAACAGAGGCACAGGGCTTATTGGTTTTAAAGACTGCTTCCTTCATTGGGTTTTAACCAATGCACGAACGAACCAACACACAATCGTCCGTCGCGGCTCAGGGTGGAACGGGAGGAGAGGAGAAGGACATCCTCTCCGCTCCCTCCGTCATGCTAGTCTGCTGATTTCTCGTTCAGTATACACTGCCTGCTCATGTGCCCACCTCCAACTCGTCACATGAGTCGTTGTCGTCTTTGTACAGTCCAGATGCTCCTGTGACTCATGTAGACTTTTCATTGCTCTATGCGGTTTTGGCTGCCTTTCTATATATAATCCACCAAGACACCTGACCACGGTGGGAGGGGGGTGTGTACAAAGTGCAGGAGTATCTAAGAAGACGCATGTTTGTCGCGGATGCGAATTGCTGTATATAGCGTGTAAAACAGTTTGCTATAGTGCACACGGTCGTGCGTCGTAACCGAAAACTCGTTTTTTAAAGACTGCTCACTTCGTTGTGTTTTAACCTCAGTTGTAAAGGAACGTTTTAAGGTTCCCATGGGATACCCCTCGCAAACAGTTTTACACGCCGCATATGGCGATTCACCTCTGCGAGAAACATGCCTATTAACAGTCAAGGTGGGTCGGAGCTGCATGTGACCTCTACGACAGACGCATTAAATGACGCCAGTTTTTCTGTGTTGTCGTGTCCGAGTTGGTGGGCGTGGCTCTGTGAGTTGTCGTCGTATCCAATGGTCTTGGAGTTGGTGGGCATGGCTCCTTCCTGCGTGCGCCATAGGTGTCTTACTCGTCGGCAGCTTAGTGAATCCACGCCCCTTCCGCCGTGCTTTCCATGGTTGTCTTGCCTTAGTGAATTATATATATAGATTATTACTTTTCTTTCGATGGGAAAATGCTATCCTTAATTATCTGAACTTTTCCATTTTTGATCTGTTTTCATACTGTTTAATGTTCCACAATAAATATTACTTCATGCCCCAAGCCTATCAACTATACACTCATTTGAACTTTCAGTTAATCATTTTTATTTATATTGGGAGTTTTGTTTTAAAGAATGACAATAGAAAGGTTAGAATGGAGTACTTTAAGGTGAATTTTAAATAAGCTTGAGTTTGGTTAGAATTAATATTTCACATAAATAATAATGGTAACTTTTTTCTTATACAGAAGCAAACATTGCCAATAGATTCCCACTAAGTAATTAGGCCTGTAAATTGGTTTATGAGTGTGATTAGTAAGTCTGGGTATTAGCACTTATGTCCTGATTTGATTTTGATTCGATATTGACCTTATCTTGATTGAACTGTTCTGCACTGATATATTTGAAGTGCTAGCTTTTTTTTTTTTTTTTAAGAGGTTATTTAACCTTACATAGAGAACATTAATATAATGCAACACATTTCAGTAGCACTTTATTTGAAGGATGTGTACTTCGTGACTTCATAACATATGCATAAGGATGAAATGACATTTAAGAAGAAATACTTGATTAGTAATGAAGAGTTAACAGTATTTGAAAAATCTCTTTAGAGTCAGCAGTCACCAGTCAGCACCTTCCCAGGAGAAAGTACACGTTAGGGTCTACCAATCGTTATCCCTATCCTGCCACTTCTGGGCTTTCCACAGTGCCATTAACAATGTCCTTGATGGGCAGTCCAATAAGATGCAGATTAAATCTTTTAACTGCTGAATCCAGAGGATTCCAGTATTTCTGGTGTCGCTTTCAGTGGGCATTAATATTCACTTTCCAGTGTCTTCACCATGAATTTAAATGCTGAAACTGACGAGGCATCCCTTACACGATTAATTGAATACCTTATTTGTTTCGTGGTTTGTTTGTTTTTGTTTTGCTTTATTATTAATTACTTGTCTAGTGTTTGTTATTTGTAAAATTAATTTTCTATTTTGACATAAGCAATACCGTCTAGTGATGAGTTCTACTAGCATCGGGTTACATTTATCTAAATGTCCACATTTGGACTATCCTCTTTTTTTAAATACATTAACTTTTCTTTCTTATCTCCTTGAAAATAATACATTCCAGTGTAACTTATAGTCCACAAAGTTGTTTGTGCCTTTATTATGGGATCAATTCAATGCAGTTATTTAGGTCAGTATTGATTATCCCTGTTTGTGGATGTCTGTAGTGGCTGCAGACCTTACATTTCATTAAACTCTTTGCCTAATAAAACAATCAATCAACAGTTCTAAAAAAGTGAAGTACAGAAGTGTGTTCACCTACTTATATTATACTGTTAAATAGGGGTGTGCAACATTGGCAAAACATTATATCTCAATATTTTCTGGGACTTTGATGATAACGATAATTGGACAATATTTTGCATCCTTTTAAAAATCCATCCATCCATTTTCCAACCCGCTGAATCCAAACACAGGGTCACGGTGGTCTGCTGGAGCCAATCCCAGCCAACACAGGGCACAAGGCAGGAACCAATCCCGGGGAGGGTGCCAACCCACTGCAGCCTTTTAAAAATGTGTTTTGTAAAACTCTTATTGAATTAGTTTGGTCTTGATAATATGATATTAATTGTTGCTTACAAATGAGATTAATGGAAACAACAGTTAAGGAAGACGGGTCTTATTTATTTACTTAAAACTAAAGTAAAATAACACAAACACATTAAAATCACCAGTCAAAGTATTACTGAGATCAAATAGTAATGAGTAAACCAGTGGCCTACAGGGTTTACCCAAAAAATTCCACTAAGGCCAACAAAACTATTACAAGAGCATTTTAAAGAGACACTTACCCTTAATGTAAACAAGATATGAATCCAAAGGGAATAAAATGCTAATCATAATTGAAACACAGGGCATGAACATTATAGACTGGATAAACATAAACTGTGCTGTAATGTGAATTGTGCAGCAATTCTAACATACTATACTATAGTGTAAAAGTACAGGAAAAATGACTAATCTTCAAATTTTTTGCAATATTGCACAAACATATCAAAAAACTAAAACAATTGTAAAATTCTACTGAGGAAACATCAAGTCGTTTGACAAACACCAGTCTTTTCACAGCATCTGGCTTCAGAGCAGCACTGTTAAATGTTAAAATGTTACCTCCAGTGTTGAAAGCCCTCTCAGAAAGGCTGCTTGAAGTAGGAATGCACAGGTACCTTCCTGAAAGTTTTCCTAATTTGGGGAAATGTACTACTTGGGCTCTCCACCACTCATGTGGATTTACATCACTGTCCATCTTGGGCATCATCAAGTAGCTCTCTTGATATTTTGGGCAATTCACAACACAACAAAGCTGAATGTTGTTCTCTCACCATGATGATATCTCACACTGCCATCTGGTGGAATCTCCCAGATTTATGTAAAGCACACGGACAAGTATAAACAGTACACCGCTTCCGTAGCAGTAACATCCGCAGGCGCACGCTTGGCATTGCGTGAAGTATAAACCTGGCCTTAGGTTAAATGAGACAGTGAATGCAAAGACTTTCAAGTTGTGTTTTCGATAGTTTTTTTACAAACTGAGTGACATACAGTGCATCCGGAAAGTATTCACAGCGCATCACCTTTTCCACATTTTGTTATGTTACAGCCTTATTGCAAAATGGATTAAATGTACATGTGATTTCTCAGTTTTTTAAATTTTTAATACATTTGCAAAAACCTCAAGTAAACTTTTTTCACGTTGTCATTATGGGTTGTTGTGTGTAGAATTCTGAGGAAAAAAATGAATTTAATCCATTTTGGAATAAGGCTGTAACATAAAATGTGGAAAAAGTGATGCGCTGTGAATACTTTCCAGATGCACTGTACTCGATCATTTCAGCTCACACATTGTTAAAACAACAATTAAGATATTATTGTAGATTATACATATCATACACTCCTACTCTAGAATGTATGTTTTGATGGTCTTTTAAAGGCTGGTAGTTTTTCAACATTTGCCATATAATGTTGATTAATTAGGTGCATATTTTCAGAATGTATTTTTAATTGCACCTGTGCACATCAGTTATCTGTGTTTTAGGTTTAATTTTAATCGGTGTGAATGTAAATTACATCTATAAATTTAAAATTCCTTTAATGCAGTTTATATTTACTGCATATATGACAAATTCATTGAGAATTATTTTTTTCAGGAGATGCTTGAAGTGAGCAACTATAAAAATTGGGTAAATAATTACAAGATTGGAGTTTATTAAATTTGCAAAATTATTGGTGTTGATTATAAAGCATATCTGCTGCTGTCTTGGTTCAGAGTTTGAACACCCTTTATTTACACTGTGTGTGTGTGTGTGTGTATGTATATGTATGTATATGTGTATATGTATGTATGTATGTATGTATGTGTGTATATATATAATATTATTTTATTATTTTTTTTTTCTTTTAACATTTAAATTTCATTGTCTTTCAGGTTTCTGTGTATGCTATTGCTGACAAAATTGACCAAGTGGAGTATGCATTAAAAGCTTCAGTTAAACTCCTGGAATTTTACAATGGTTATTTTCAAATAAAATACCCTCTTCAGAAATTAGGTAATTTTCTTATTTTCTGACTATTAAATTGTCATATGCTTTAAGTAGTGGAGCCTTACATTTTTACTGTTTTTTTTCCATTTGTGTAATTATGTACATTTTTTAACCCAATAAGCTATTAAGTATAACCTTTTAACCTCCACTGTTTTTGCATTGCTGGAGCTGATGTAATTTCTTTATAAAGCAGGGTTTGCATATTATACTGCAATTAACACTAGAATTACCAGAGCCTACGAAAAAACTCGTAATTCCGTCCCACCTTAAACTGCTTCTTAAATCCCTTCACACCTCTCCGCCAGCGTCCTTTGTCTTCTAAATGTGCTGATAAAGAGAAGCTTGGAGCAGCCAGCTATTCCATCCCCCCACCAATTTAGAACGTGTACGAACTTCAGCTTGATTGAGTATTTGGGAGTGAGGTGGAGTTTTAGAGTGGAAATAATAGATCGTTATTTGGAACACACGCATTTCATGTCTGTTCCGTTTCTACAGTAATCTGTGTCAACACATTGTTAAAACAGAAACGTTTTTTATTTTCTAGTAGTAGATGACAAAATGTAGGCATAAACTATATAGTATATGAAGCCTGAAGTCCAAGTAGCAAAGAAACATTTTCACAAGAATAACACAATTGCGCTTTTATTCAAAAATATAACTGCAGAAACAAAAAGCCGCCTTAACATGCGACATTGACAGCACTTTATTGTAACTGCCTCCGTGGTTCAATAGAATCACCCCTCGCTTGGGAATCTAGAGGTCACGAGTTCGTTCCTGCGCCCCTCCATTTTGAGAAGTAAACTGCTCTTAGTCTTACTGTTTTAGAATAAAAGCATACATTTGATTTCAGTCTGTAACAGCCGGTGCAATTTATGATCCTTGTAAAGGTTAGCTTTTTTTTATTCACTTTTCATTCTCTCAGTCGCGTTCAGAATCAATCCATACAACCCCATCTGACACGGCTGTTTTCACTAAAGACGCGCTATAGCTCTGCAGTGTACCACGATGCATACTAACAGCCCGGGTTCTGACACACAAACGCTGGCGAAGCTGCCTTCTTCGTATTTCACCGTCACTTGCTTTTCTTTTTTTTTCAGTTTTATTGAGTGTTTCTGCCAGTCCCCGCATGTTGCTGTATGCTGTTTCTTTTGTACTCCAGGACATGCAGAGGAAAGAATGGTAAAGAGCAGTAACTTCAGCGCTATATGCAATCATCAGACACTCCCCATCTGCCCGTGTCGTTCAAACACAGGAACATATATTGGTGTAAAAGTATAACAAAAGTGCACTTTTATTCAAGTGCACTTTTTCCATCGCCTTTTCCTGTAAGAAGCAATGTACACACTTCTCTCTATGCTGTGGTTTCTATTACACACCTGAAAGAAAGAGACAATACATGTGAAAATATCCAGCATACAGCAACATGCGGGACTGGCAGGAACACTCAATAAAACTGAATAAAAAGAAAATCAAGTGACGGTGAGATACAAAGAAGGCAGCTTCGCCAGCGTCTCTGTGTCAGAACCCTTTTTTGGTGCGTTAGTATGCTGTTTCTTTTGTACTCCAGGGCATGCAGAGGAGAGAATGGTAAAGAGCAGTAAGTTCGGCACTATATGCAATCATCAGACACTCCCCATCTTCCCGTTGTTTTGTTATACTTTTCAATACTTTTTACTGCTCAAGCGGGCATGCTCAAAAATACACGTGTAATGCCACGAAAAGTGCACGCAGACACTTCATTTCGCAAACAAAACAAGTGCACTTTTATTCAAAACTACCTGTATAACCGAAAAAAAAAGAAAGCAAGTTACAGTAGGCGATTGATACGACAGCTTGCATGGTGCAATGCTAAGAAGTGCTGATTTTCATTCCGTGCTATATAAAATCATCACATTCAAATATTAACAGTTCCCACACACCCAAGGACCGTCCTTCCTACATTTACAACACGTGTACTTGTTGCCGTGTACACACCTCTCTGTGCTATGGTTTCTATTACACTGAATGAGCACCTGACACTGTACTTTCTTCCCTGGGGAAGGTCCGCATCAGAGAATTTCCAGTTCCTGCATAAATTCACACCCGATCTGACGCTGTTCGTTTTCAAATAATATTGCATTAGTGCGATTATATTTTCACATATATTGTCTCTTTCTTTCAGGTGTGTAATAGAAACCACAGCATAGAGAGAAGTGTGTACATTGCTTCTTACAGGAAAAGGCGATGGAAAAAGTGCACTTGAATAAAAGTGCACTTTTGTTATACTTTTACACCAATATATGTTCCTGTGTTTGAGCGACACGGGCAGATGGGGAGTGTCTGATGATTGCATATAGCGCCGAAGTTACTGGTCTTTACCATTCTTTCCTCTGCATGTCCTGGAGTACAAAAGAAACAGCATACAGCAACATGCGGGGACTGGCAGGAACACTCAATAAAACTGAAAAAAAAGAAAAGCAAGTGACGGTGAGATACGAAGAAGGCAGCTTCGCAGCGTTTGTGTGTCAGAACCCGGGGTGGGGGCGTTAGTATGCATCGTGGTACACTGCAGAGCTATAGCGCGTCTTTAGTGAAAACAGCCGTGTCAGATGGGGTTGTATGGATTGATTCTGAACGCGACTGAGAGAATGAAAAGTGAATAAAAAAAAAGCTAACCTTTACAAGGATCATAAATTGCACCGGCTGTTACAGACTGAAATCAAATGTATGCTTTTATTCTAAAACAGTAAGACTAAGAGCAGTTTACTTCTCAAAACGGAGGGGCGCAGGATCGAACTCGTGACCTCCTGATTCCCAAGCGGGAACTGATTCTATTGAACCACGGAAGCAGTTACAATAAACTGCTGTCAGTGTCTCATGTTAAGGCAGCTTTTGTTTCTGCAGTTATATTTTTGAATAAAAGCGCAATTGTGTTATTCTTGTGAAAATGTTTCTTTACTATTTGGACTTCAGGCTTCATACATTATATAGTTTATGCCTACATTTTGTCATCTACTACTAGAATATAAAAAACGTTTCTGTTTTAACAATGTGTTGACACAGATTACTGTAGAAATGGAACAGACATGAAATGCGTGTGTTCCAAACAACGATCTATTATTTCCACTCTAAAACTCCACTTCACTCCCAGATACTCAATCAAGGCATGAGCTGAGAGAAGTTTTTGCACGTTCTAAATTGGTGGGGGGATGGAATAGCCGGCTGCTCCAAGCTTCTCTTTATCAGCACATTTAGAAGACAAAGGGCGCTGGCGGAGAGGTGTGAAGGGATTTAATAAGCGATTTAATGTGGGACGGAAATACGAGTTTTTTCGTAGGCTCTGGTAATTCTAGTGTTAAAGCTGTGGTTCTTAGAGATTTTGCTACTTTTTCTGTTTTAGGAACATATTCTCCTTCTAACCACATGTTGTGTTGTTTACTAGAAATTCACTGGAAATAATTTTAAAATGAACAATAATGTTTAGTGATGAACATGAGTGCTCAGTGAAATGTTGTGGGCTTTTTGGATCAAGTTTGCATTAACATGAACAAAGAATAAATAGCAGCAATAAAAAACATTAGTAACAAAAAACCCATACACAGCACTTATCACCCACCCCTTACATTACTTTCACAAGTCTATAAGGCTAGTACATAGAGCAATTATAAATGAGGTCAGATTGATTCACTATCATTATTATGAATGTTACACATGAAACTTAACCTGGATTTCCCATGCTAGGGGATGGTACTGGTCGAATATGTATTAGGTTTCTTTTAATTTAACACAGAATTGGCCGCGCACACACACACCCGGGACAATCGCCAATGCACCTAACCTGCATGTCTTTGGACTGTGGGAGAAAACCGGAGTACCCAGAGGAAACCCACACAGACACGGGGAGAACATGCAAGCTCCACACAGGGAGGACCCAGGAAGCAAACCCGGGTCTCATAACTGCGAGTTAGCAGCGTTACCCACTGTGCCACACCTTAATGATCCTAAATCAGATTTAGTGATTTTTGAGAATGGTATGTTACTTGGTAGCTGTTGTCACATACACAACTTCTAGTCACGGGATATGTCAGATTTTTTGACTGCAGTTGCTGGTTTTGTCACTGGACCATGTCAGTTTATAACTATTGAAAATCACTGACCATGTCACATTTAACGATCGTGTGTTGACACTGCAGTACAGTCACACTTGGACTTTTTTTTTCCATTCTGTCATGGTGCACAAAACAGAGATAACAGACGGACAAACTTCTCTTCTGTTTGTGAGGTCCAAAGCCTCTGTGTTCCATAGTCCTCATCACTGCCTATAATGAGCATTCATTAGTTGTCAACTCTCATACACCTGTTTGATTTTATTTCAGCGAGTTGCAGACTAGTGGAAGTGAGTTGCAGGACATGTCACATTATGCGACCGGCTTCTTGGAAGCACATCTCTGACTCACTAACATTATATAAATAAAGGCAATGACTGAAAATCTTTGGAAAACATACGTAATGTGACATGGACTTAAGTGATGGATGTATTTATTGCCACAGTGACTATATTTGCAAAAGAATTTGTGTACTGTTTTTTAAACAGCACATGAATATCTTGGAGGAGAAAATGTGCTGAAATTATATATTGTGGCTTATCTGTCTATGTTATGTTTATTGTAGGTGTAATTTCAGAATTTCATAAGCTGCAGTGCAGGCCAGCAAGGTCTGAGGATCATGTCAGATGAGAATGGTGAACTATATAGCTATTCCTGTTGTGGTATGATATTTGTTAAATTTAGTTTTCATTTGTATTTTATAATTGCCCTTAAAAAGAAGAGAAATTCAAATATATATATTAAATCCATTAATCAATTCCCATGTAATCAACCCATCAATTCAGGTATTTTAATTTATCATTAAAGATACGCTATAAATTACAATTTTAACTAACAAGTGCTCCTTGTTAAAAATACAAAGGGACAGCAATTGACTATTAAAATACATTAGATCAGAACATTTAACATTTTATAATAGTAATTTAGGCATGTACTTCCATGTTTTAAAATCACAAGGGCATTTCCATTTGATTATCAAATAGTACTACATCCTTATACTCCTAGAATAGCTATAACTCAATTGAGGTCCATAAGTAAAGAGCTCGGGGATATCTCACCAAAGAAAGTACAACATTAAATTATCATTAGTTGACCATGTGAAAAGATTATTCCGAGTCACCTTTTTGGTAAAAATGTACACTTAAATGGTGACTTTCTCTTAAATGGTACAGCATGTGCTAGTTTCTTGTTGAACATTCATTTAAACACACCATAATGCTATTTTTACATTTAGCAAGGATACCATCATCATCGTCTAACATAAAAATACCCTGCTGTAAATTTGAATATTAAGATAAGTTCAGTCTGAGTGTTCGCAGAAGTGTGTCCTATAATAGTCTGCTTTCTTGTTGACGCCTGCTTAGGGCTTGCTGCTAGTTTAGGCTGTGGCTCCCTGGAACTCTGCACAGAGAAAGGTTTGTTCAGAAAATCGACTGATGGATTACAAGTTAAAAGAAGTAAATAGTAAGCTTGTATCTTGGAGTGCACAGTTTGTATTTGATTGAATAAACATTGTGATTTTACAGATATCTGTTAAGCCTCATTTAGTTTACCTGGAGGTACTTTAAGTAATCTGTTTTGGTAAATGGCAACCTTCTTCTTTTTCTTTTTTTTTCGAGTTTATACTTGAACTGTTTCCCTCTCACTTCTTTCCCACACTTTCCTTATGCCTGCCTTCTTCCTCCTGTAAGTTTACTTTGACTCTGATAATGAGAAATTTGTAAACCCTGACTTTAGATTAGTTTTGTGATCATCCCAGGAATACCCCTACAAAATCCCTTAGCTGCCAGGTTACTCTGCCATCTGTCAGTTCCCAGATTAATTGTTTCCCTCGTCCCGCCTTCTATTATTTGTACTGTTATTCTCCCCATCAGCTGTATGTAACTGTCTCTTATTCTAGTGTTCTTACAGCAGTTACTTCCAGATAACCTTCTAAAACTACAGGAATTATTGCCAGCTTGTGTCCTCTGTATGCCCAGTTACATGCAGAAAAGCTCTTCCTTGCCAATCTGGTTTCTTTTCATTTTAAATAACCTCTTTTTTGCTCTGTGCCAAATATGTAAAGATTAATTTACTTTACTAGGTGAAATATATTATTCTTCATTTTCTTTTATTCTCATTTGTCCATAGCATTCTTCCTTTGAAAATACATGTCACTTGCAAGTATTTGTATTTATTATGCAGGTTAATTTGTATTTGCATTTGCTTGTTAAATAAGTGGATGGATGGGATTGTTTGTAATGAGATTTTTGTTTTATTATGGTAGGTAAGGAAGAATGGATTATACAAAGATCAATATTCAGAAATGACAGCTTGTGTTTGGTTTGTTAAGTTGTTGTGTTTGGGTCTCTAAAGAAAAGTGCACGTACACAATAAACATCCTATGTGCCTTCACAAGGATGTGTAAGCAATCACATAGCGTATTATAGGAATGGCTTTATATAACTAATAATCAAGTTTCTTAATATATTTCAATTAGTCATTACTACAATAGATTGGAGATGCTTTATTTGTTAGTTATACAAGTGTACATAGGAAATCTTGCATCATCTGTCCAGTCAAATAAGTGAAACACAGTACAGGTCACTCATATGCAATACACAACAAAACAAGTGTAGGCAAGTAGGCAATACAAATACAATGCAGAAACACATAAGACTAAACGGTCCATACATGTTATATTTAATTTATAAAATTAAAACTACATAATGCTGCATAAGTGTCCAGTGCAATATAATATAATATGCAATTTTCTGTTATTATACAAGTATAAATAATCGTAATTAAAAACAGTTTTAATATCAATGCTGAGTGGAGAAATAAGACAGTTTGTAGATGGCTGAATGAAAGGCTTAATGTACAGTTTCCTTATTATGAAGACGGACTGCAGAGGGTTAAAAACTGTACTTGAAGTGAGAGGTCATAGCATTGATACTAGCCTTCCTACAACCTGACCTTAGTTTGGAAAACAGATTGTGCTCAGTAAAGTCGGACAGAATTGCCTCAGTCTCATTTCTGCAGCAGTTGGTGTATATGGACTCTATTGTGGGGAGAATAGAGCCAGTGATGCTCTCTTCCTGCTTCACAGCACTTTGCAGTAATGTCTTCTCTTGAGGGTATGGGGTTCTCATACCAAATTGTGATCTCTACTGTCAGTACTTTTTAAACTAGAAGTTCACCAGTTTGTTTCCACATTCCCTTAAACACCTCAGGAGATATATATATATATATATATATATATATATATATATATATATATATAGAAAGAGAGAGATAGATAGATATATATAGACACTGCTGTGTTTTTTGATGATGGCAGTGGTATTTTGTGATCAGTTTAGTTTCTTTGAGATGTGCAGACCGAGAAATTTGAAACTGTTCCATCCATTCAAAATATCCAGAATCATTCTTTTAGTTTTGTTTTTGTTCAAGGTTAGGTTATCGATGTGATATACAGTAAGTCAGACAAACTTTTAACCTGGCAGGCATAAGACAAAATTTCATTGTGGCAAATTACATCATATAAAGTACTGCCAATAAAAAAATTAAGTGTTATATTGTATATTATGGAACAAAAGGGAAACAAAAACACTTTTCTTAGCAAGTGGAGAATTTAAAAAAGGGAGGAATTATACTATAGAGAATTTTGTGCTGCTTTTAACAGCAGTGTTCCAACATGGTGGAGGGAGAAAACCACAAAATTCTCATATACATCTGTCAAAGCTATGGCTGCACCAGATGAGTATTTCAACTGCACAACTGTCACAGTGCAGAGGGCTCCGCTTTATGTAGAGTGTTGACGTTTTGATTTTTCTTAAAAATGAATATAACATTAAAAGCTCTTCATAGAACTAGTCCTGACCCGCGGCTAATGGAACAAGTTCAAGCAGGACAGTCGTTGTTAGAGATATGTTTGATGTTATCTTACTTTTTTGTTTTTAAAAATTAAGTTTGGATGGCAGTAACATTATATTATAGTTTAATAAGTTATTATTGTGACAAGTGCAGCAAAATTCTTACTAGCATGTGTTATTCAATGTACAACAGATATAATGTTACTATAGTACAAATATTTTATTCTAGTAATTTAGTAATCTGCTGATTACCCTTAAGATGGGCAGTACAGGATACATAATTGACAGCGACCTGTCATGCAGGTATGCTGTGCTCTGCATTCCATAAACCCTAGGATTATTTGCTGTATACTTTACAATCCTGGGAAAAATCGAGAGTCCAGGCAGCTTTGCAGCATTGGATAAATAAAAGCCCTCATAGAAGATAAGTTGTCTTCACTGGATTGTGAGGAGAAATCATGCATGACAATGGAAGATGACTGGGGGCAAGGATAGCCATGGCTAGTTGGTGTCTGCTGTTATATGGGGCATTTCTCATGGCCATAACAGAGGGGAAGTTCTACTTCTCAAACTACGATCTTTGATTGTCAGATACACATACCAGTTCTGGGGCTAAACTGTCATTTGATGTGTGCCTTTCCATCTTGATGTTCATTACTATATTAAGATTATTTTAATGCAAGAGAAAATCCTTACAAAAACATATACAGTACTAAAACTTGTGTATTTGCTTACTTATTTGAATTTATTCAGTGACACTAAACATACAGTACATTTTTTATGAAGATTTCATATTGTGGGACTATTGTATCATGAAGCCTTAATCACAATATGAATAGTATCATGGGAAAAGCATAATGTCCTATGACTACATGATGGTATGTAGTCTTGGCACTGGTTTTATTGAGACTAATGACTGTTGTGTCATTTGCAAATTTAATTATATGATTAGTATCATATCTGGCTGTACAGTCTTAAGTAGGTAGTGATTATAGCTTTGGTCTCAGAGAGCCGCAGTGGTAATGATGTTTTATTTCCAGTCCAACCTCCCCAATTTCCACCTTGTTAACAAGTCCAGTATTCAGTTACAGCTGGAGTTGGGCACATTGATGATGGTATTCAAAGCTGACCTGTAGTATAACCAAATAACATCCAAAAGTATGTGGTGTGACCCTCTAGATGATGAAAAGCAGAGTGGAGGGGTTTTGATGCGGTATTGTCCACATTCTGGTTTGGCTGATAAGCATACTGCAGAGGTCCTGAAAAATGGGAGTAATGATGTTGATGTCTGACAGAACAAATTATTTTAAACATTTCATGTCCACTGAGGAGAGGCCAACTGGTTGATAGTCATTCAGACATGTAACTCTGGACTTTTTGGGCATAGGAACAGTGGTGGTCTTTTTGAAAACCTGAGAGATGGTTGCCTGTTTTTGAGATAAATTGAAGGTTTTAGTCAAAACTCCAGGCATCTCTAAGACACAAATATTCCACACACATTGTTGTAATCCATCTAGTCTGCAACTTTGTGAGGGTGAACCCCTTTATAAACCTCATGGTGAGTTAATCTGGATGACCTGGGGTCTTGGTTACCTTTTTTTTTCAATATTTTGACTATTAGTCCAAGCACAAAACATACTGAGAATGTCTGGGAGTGAGGCATTAGCATTTTTCTGTCATAGGACCTTTATAGTTTGTTAGTGCCTGCAAGCCTTGCCACATGTGCCTTGAATTTGCACAGTTCTACTGCTGCTGGAATTTGGCACTGTAGGCCTTTTTAGCTTGCCTAATAACTTTTTCTAGTGCATATCTTGATAATTTGTTCATTTACTTATAGCCTTTGATAAAGGCCATCCTCTCTTCTCTTGAGTCTGTCACATGTGTTCCTATTGAACAAAGTTTTTTACTTGGGTAACACCCATATTAGTTTTGTTGATGTGCAGTTATTGGTGCATTTTGGGATGTTGTTTAAGTTCTTCCTTAAACAAGAGTAAATGTTTGAACATAATAAATGATTTATTTTTTAGAAATGTTGTAATAAGACAGACAAAAATATAAAATTATGTGCAATTCTGCTATTTCCAAATAATAAAAAAATGGAAAAAAAAATCACATCTTTACAAAATAAAGATGCACAAATAACACAAAGTTCCAAATCTCAGTTTTTCACAACAAAGCTTTTGAAGCCGATACCTACAGTAAGTAACATGTATGTTTGAACAGTGCAAACTACTTAGAGTGACGAGATATCCTGTACACTGACAGTATAATACTGCATATGCACTTTGTGGTGTAGCGAGTCCGCAGCTTAAAAAAAGGCCAGTTTAAAATCCATAAAGACGTGTCACTCTCCATGGGCGCAATTGCACGACCGCGTGGAGTTAATGAGGTAGTTGGAGCAAGTCGCACCTGCGGGTCCAATCATTCCCAATTGATTTATTGGTTTCCTGCGGCGTGTGATTAAGGCCCATGGAGACAGGAGTGTATATATACGGGCCAGCACAAAAAAGAAGGGGTAATCCAAGAAAAGGAGAAAAGACGTTAGGTTAAAAGACATGAAAGGCAGGCTTGAGAATGATGATCTGGTTCTTGCAGTGAAGCTGTGACCATTTAGCAGTGAACAGGAGCCCTGCATGACTAAAAAGTCTCTCACAGGCTGCAAGACGCAAGAAGTTTGTGTGTGGTCATGTGACTGCAAAGCTACATCTGATTGGTGAAACAGTCATGCAGTAGATACACTGGCAACTTCTTTCTTGCAAAAATATAGTTTAATGTATAAATGGAAAAAAGTAAGGAGTCGAGTGTACATGTAGCGCAGTAAGAGTAGCTTACTCCTTCTAGCTTTCTTCTTCACAAACATACTCAAGTAAAAGTAAAATGTATGGTGCAGTAAAACTACTCTTAGAAGTACAATTTTTTTTTTTAAAGTTACTCAAGTAAATGTAACAGAGTAAATGTAACTCATTACTACCCACTGCTTGTTGTGAGCAGCCTGGTGTATGAGGTGCATACAGTTAGGTCCATAAATATTTGGACAGAGACAACTTTTTTCCAATTTTGGTTCTGTACATTACTACAATGAAATTTTAAATGAAACCACTCAGATGCAGTTGAAGTGCAGACTTTCAGCTTTAATTCAGTGGGTTGAACAAAAAGATTGGCTAAAAATGTGAGGCAACTAAAGCATTTTTTTAACACAATCCCTTTATTTCAGGGGCTCAAAAGTAATCGGACAAATTAAATAACTCGAAATAAAATGTTCATTTCTAATACTTGGTTAAAAACCCTTTGCTGGCAATGACAGCCTGAAGTCTTGAACTCATGGACATCACCAGATGCTGCGTTTCCTCCTTTTTAATGCTCTGCCAGGCCTTTACTGCAGCAGCTTTAAGTTGCTGTTTGTTTGTGGGCCTTTCTGTCCGAAGTTTAGTCTTCAACAAGTGAAATGCATGCTCAGTTGGGTTAAGATCAGGTGACTGACTTGGCCATTCAAGAATTTTCCACTTCTTTGCTTTAATAAACTCCTGGGTTGCTTTGGCTGTAAGTTTTGGGCCATTGTCCATCTGTATCATGAAACGCCACCCAATCAGTTTGACTGCAAGTAGCTGGATTTGAGCTGACAGTATGTCTCTGAACACCTCAGAATTCATTTGGCTGCTTCTGTCCTGTGTCACATCATCAATAAACACTAGTGTCCCAGTGCCACTGGCAGCCATGCACGCCCAAGCCATCACACTGCCTATCTCCACCGTGTTTTACGGATGATGTGGTATGCTTTGGATAATGAGCTGTTTCACGCCTTCTCCATACTTTTTTCTTGCCATCATTCTGGTAGAAGTTGATCTTGGTTTCATCTGTCCAAAGAATGTTTTTCCAGAACTGTGCTGGCTTTTTTAGATGTTCTTTAGCAAAGTCCAATCTAGCCTTTCTATTCTTGAGGCTTATGAGTGACTTGCATCTTGCAGTGCACCCTCTGTATTTACTTTCATGCAGTCTTCTCTTTATGGTAGACTTGGATAGCGATACCCCCTGGGGAGTGTTGTTCACTTGGTTGGCTGTTGTGAAGGGGTTTCTCTTCACCATGGAAATGATTCTGTGAGCATCCACCGCTGTTGTCTTCCGTGGATGTCCAGGTCTTGTTGCATTGCTGAGTTCACCAGTGCTTGCTTTCTTTCTCAGGATGTACCAAACTGTAGATTTTGCCACTCATAATATTGTAGCAATTTCTCGGATAGGTTTTTTCTATTTTCGCAGCTTAAGGATGGCTTCTTTCACCTGCATGGAGAGCTCCTTTGACCGCATGTTGTCTGTTCACAGCAAAATCTTCCACATGCAAGCACCACACCTCAAATCAACTCCAGGCCTTTTATCAGCTTAATTGATAATGACATAACGACGGACTTGCCCACACCTGCCCATGAAATAGCCTTTGAGTCAATTGTCCAATTATTTTTGAGCCCCTGAAATGAAGGGATTGTGTTTAAAAAAAATGCTTTAGTTACCTCACATTTTTACGCAATCGTTTTGTTCACTCACTGAATTAAAGCTGAAAGTCTGCACTTCAACTACTTCTGAGTTGTTTCATTTAAAATTCATTGTGGTAATGTACAGAACCAAAATTAGAAAAAAGTTGTCTCTGTCCAAATATTTATGGACCTGACTGTAGCTGAAGACGCTCAACTCCTTTTCTGCAGAGCCTGTTATGCGACTAAAGTCCTGCTTTTGACTAAACTTCTGTCATAATTATTCCTACAATTACTTTTTTCCACAGCTGATTACACAGATTTTTTTACCAAAACTTATGTAACATTTTCCCCTTAATTCTATTTATTTAAATTTAATGTTTTGATCATTTACACTGATACTTGCTAATGCTCATGTAAGTTAAACTTGTTATGCAAAATACAAGAAAAGTTATGATAATGGAATGTAGGTGACCATTAGAGTAGACAAAAACTAATCAGAGGTGTGTCAACAAAAGGTTCATTCTCTTTTTTTTTTTTTGTCATTCCAAAACACAACTCAAAATTGTAGCCTTTTGCCAGTAGCCTAAAGTCTAATATTAAGAAGAGAACCTTAAACACACAAAGTCACTGTAACTGTTAAAGGTGTTTTGTTTATGTTTGTCCACAAACTCAGATGAAGTTTAAAATGTTGACTTTTTATGCTGTTGATATGATAATGCCACTGCCACACACCTCTGGAAGACTTTGGATTGCAAGGCTTTGTAGACTGCATCTCAAAATCATGCAGTCCAGAGGAAAAACAAGCTATCATCAGAAAAGAGGCAAAATATTTGCAACAGCTATAAAATAAACCCCTAGAATAGTAATGATAGACATTAATTCTGTGAGTAAAATGAATAAAAAACTATGTATATGTACTTACAAATAGAACTCAGAAAAATGTGTAAAAAAAGTTTATAACAAACATGAAGTATATTACAAAAATGTCAGTGTCTGGTGAAACCATATTTGAAGCCTGTCTTGTCAGCATTAATTGGAATAACTGAAACAACCATGATGGGGTTCCATTGCAGGACATATTTTTGAAAATAAATACCTAACTAATGCATAGTCATTTTAGAGTTGCAAGTAAGCGTAAACCATGTGTCTTTGGTAGGTGGCAGGAATACCAGAGTAACCTATGGGGGGAAAAAAAATAAACATGGGGAAAATGTGAAAACTCAGCACAGGCCGAGGCTGGGCCAGGATTCAAACTCAAAACTCTTTGGGAGCAAATATCTAACCCCTGAAGCAACACACTACTCAGTTGAAAATGTCTGTAATTAAATCTTCCTATTATTATTTCAGAAGAAATAACAATTCATGTAAACCATTGATTTTAGTCATATTTGTGAGGTTGTCTGAATTATAATGGTTTGTCATAAACTTAATATATCGTACTATACATTTCCCCTAATAATATTAGTAAGCTGCAAGCAAAGATCTGTGGAAAATAACTGTCCGAGAAAGCGGGATGTATCCCTGTTAAGAAAATTTTTTTCCCCTCAAATTTCAGAGCATAACATGTCCCTTGTGAATTCTGAAGTAAAAGTCTTGGTTATTCCAGTCTAGAATGATAAGTCAGCAAACCAGAATTAGAAGAAAAAAGGTGCTACTTCATCATTGAAGATGCATGTTCCATCCAAGATAATGTTGGAAAATGGTAGAAGTGGATTAAGCTTTTTGAAATTCCACAGAAAATTGAAAGTATAGTAGAAACAAACCAAACAGGAGACTAGGAGGGTAGAAAACCTGAGCAGTCTTCGCGTTGAAGAGGTACTTTTTCAAAAGACACTTGTTATGCACAACTGAGCACTATGACGCTCGCACGCATCCTTTGAGCACCCAGTACAAGCTTGTTATGCATAGCTGGCTTTGTTCTAACCATTTACACTTTACCAGAGCATGAAATGTAAATCCAGCCTACAATGAAGATCTCTGAAAAAGGAGTTTGTGCAGACAAAAACAGGATTTGATTTTCTTCTAATGATTAATTACCAAGGAAGATGCTGTTTCATATTAGTCCCATGATTAGTGCCACAAGCGTCTAAAGTTTTATTAAGAATGTTTTTGTGGAAATATCTCTCTGTTGGTCTCCTTGTAAGTGGCTTTCACTGTACATACAGTATGTAGTCATGCAGTTGCTGTGCATACTGTATTAAGCATAAACATATTGGATGTTTTTAAATATATAAAATGCTTAATTATACAGTTGACAGCAGATTTTAAATTGCATCTTGGTTGTTTGTTTATTTATTTTCTCCTCAGATTTGGTTGCAATTCCTGATTTCCAAGCCGGCGCTATGGAGAACTGGGG